>NC_133449.1:149194518-150394518 GCF_048565385.1 Saimiri boliviensis | reverse complement strand
GTTTGATGTGGGAGGCTGCACGGAGTTTTAATAAAGGCTACTTGGAATTGCGGGCCGACTAAAGCTTCCAGAATCATGAAGTGCATTCAGGGAATTTTTCGAACGCAGGAGGCAAGGCCTCCATACCCAGCACTCCCGGCTGGTAATTACATTTGAGCCGCTGTGGAGAGAGAATCTAGAGGCTCCTGTTGACTAATGACAGGAATTAGGGAGCTATCAGGGCCTGCCGGAGGCCCAGCTCTTTCCTCATAAATCTCCAGCCTGTCCATGTCCCGGCCTCCCACCGAGGTGGGGTTTTAGTCTGTATATTGGAAAGTGCTGGAGAGGGGAAAACTAACACAGAGAAAACTTCTGCTTTTTTTTTTTTTTTTTGCACCCTGACACGGAGTTTTGCTCTTGTTGCCCAGGCTGGAGTGCAATGGCGAGATCTCACCTCACCGCAACCTCCACCTCCCGGGTTCAAGCGATTCTCCTGCCTCAGCCTCCCAGCTATTGTAATCCCGAGTACCTGAGATTACAGACATATGCCCAGCTATTTTTTGTATTTTTAGTAGAGATGGGGTTTCACCATGTTGGCCAGGCTGCTCTCAGACTCCTGACCTCATGATCCACCTGCTTCTGCTTCTCAAAATACTGGGATTACAGGCATGAGCCATCGTGCCCAGTCACAGAGAAAACTTCTAAGTCCCCCAGGTCAAGGGAGACCCCTGGGCTCCTGACATCTGTGTCAATCTGCTCTGCCCCTTAAAGAGAAGCCGTGACGCCAGCAAGGCAGCCACCGCAGGTGCTGGGTCCTGGGTCTGCACGTGGCACTGGTGCATCCACAGCTTCACATGGAGACGAGCGCCCGTCTCTGTCTCAGCTGACCCTGGAACAACCCTTGTTTCTGTGCAGTCGCCACCCTGTGGGCCTCTGGAAACCTGGCCACAGTACCAGCTAGCTGGTGGGCAGGACAGGGAGTGAGCGGGCTGGACACAGACAGCACCCAATGCCTGGGGCATCCAGGAAAACAGCCCAAAGACAGAAACCAGCTAGAGCTGCAGTCGAGGGGAAGGAATAAGTTAGGAAGCACTGGGCTGCATGGAACAGAAAAGACAAATCAACTACCTTCACTGAGAGAGAAGGGACTGACGCCTGGAACTGGGAGGTCCCAAGGCAGGTGGAGTTCAGGCTTGGCTTGACCCAGTGGCTCAACAATTTGAGCCTCAATTTCTTTCCATCTCTGCCCTCATAGTTGGCCTTATTCCAAACTTAGCTTTTTCTCATGAGCACAAAATAACTGCTGCAGTGCCAGGTTTCACATCTGCATCCCACCCTGTCCAGAAGAGAGAATGTGTCTGTCCTTGCAGTCCGCATGAGAGCACCCTGATCAGATGCCCGAGTTATGTGTGCACATGGGCAGGGGACACGACTGAATGACGAACATAAGGGACTCACTGCTCCCTTGGAATGGGGGGTGTGGGTGGGGAATGGATGCTTGAACAGCGGAGCCGGAGCTGGAACTCAGGGCCAGATGGAGGGGAGCTTACCCACTACACAAGGCATTTAGGTTTTATTTCAAGAGGATCAGGAGCTAGGAATGCTGGAGGGAGGGAGGTCTATGTAGCTGTGGAGTGGGGGATGGGGGTGGGCTGTAAATGGAGCTGGCATGTGGGGCTGAGGCTGGGCGGCCTGTGTGGCAGAGATGGTGGGTGAAGGGAGAGGGGCTGGGTGGGCCTGGGGAAGCCCAATCTGATCTGCCCCACCCTGTGGACTCACTTCGTCTTCACAACCATTCGGCAGGCAGCGTCTCCTTCTACCATGGAAGAAGAACCGTGGGCAGATGGGTACCAGTGCCACTCCCATTTTCAAATGTGGAGACTGAGACACAGAACCACAGGTTTCAAGATCACACAGCTGGTAAAGGACTCGATCCCAAGCCTGTGGAGCCCTCTGCCACATGACACCCTTGAGGGACAGGGAGGCAGAGGGTGGCAGCTTCTAGGCAGATCAGAGCCTCGCACTCAGAGAGATGGGTGAAGACCCAGACACCTGAGGTGACCATCACGGGGCTGCCTGGTGGGACAGGGAAGGTGAGGACCGATTGGCTTGATTCGGCTTTCGACAGTTTGAGTTTGGGACGATGGTGGGGTAAGCAGGCAGTTTCGCCTGTGTTGGGAAAATGTTAAGACTTTGAAATGGGCAAAAAGCGCTGCCTGTCCCGTCTCCCACACCCTTCCGGGGCTTGCCGCCTTTCACTCAAGCTCTTTTGCAGAAAATTGACAATAATACAAATGACGCGGGTCCGTAAACATGCAGGTTAACCTTGCCTCCGTGCCTGGCGGAATGCCACGGTTCGTTACATCATCTGCAAATCCACTTCAGTGCTCCTTATTTTCTTTTCTTCCTTCCTTTTTTTTTTTTTTTTTTTTTTTTTGAGACAGAGTCTATCTCTGTCACCAGGCTGGAGTGCTGTGGCACGATCTTGGCTTCCTGCTACCTCCGCCTCCCAGGTTCAAACGATTCTCCTTCCTCAGCCTCTGAGTAGTGGGGAGTACAGGTGCCCATCATCATGCCCAAATAATTTTTGTATTTTTAGTAGAGATGGGGTTTCTCCATGTTGGCCTGGCTGGTCTAGATGACCTCAGTGGGACCCTAGATGGTCTACCCATCTCAGGCTCCCAAAGTGTTACAGGTGTGAGCCACCCTGCCTCCCCATTCCTTATTTTCTGTATAATGTGCTTTGGATTCTCCCGTGAGCCAGTTCTAACATCTCTTGGTTTCCTTGCTAATTAAGGCATTCAATAAAATCCTTGATACATTTCACATTTATAGGATAGTTATGTTTTTACCTTAAAACTCAACACTGCATTAATACGACTCTTGATCATCAGAGCTGGGGTTGGGGCTCAGGAGCAGGCAGAGCTGGGGGAGCCTGGGGTGGGAGGGCCGGGGAAAGATGGAAGGAGATGCCTCCTGGCGATGTGGCAGGGACAGGTTTGCAAGTCTGGCCTCTCGGCCTGTGTTCAAGTCCTTCTTCACAGCACCGTCCCCACACTGGCCTCCCCAGATGCACATGAGGCTGGAATGGTCACTGCTGGAGTGGCCTTGGTGTCCTGCCCAGGCCATCACTGCCGTCCCTCCAGACTGACAGTAAATCCTCTCCTACAACGTTAGTGGGAACTGTGGCTTTTGCATGGTTTCTCAAACATCTCGTGGGCATACCTTTAAAGTCAGGGGACGCCAAATGTGTGGCCCTCCTGTGATCTGGGGGTACAACGTCAAAAAGCCTTCCCAGAGTCAAAATTTCTTCCACATTCCTGTTTTTTAAATAGGATTTTCTGGAAACTTTGCATTCCTCCAGAGGACATCTGTGTTTGCTTTAGTACAAAACAATGTGTTAAATGGTTTCCCACTGTCAAAGGACAGCATGACAACACGTTTAGTTTAAAGATCTTAATGGACTCTATTTCCATTCTGGAACTGCGTCCCTCTGTAAATTAGAATTAGTGCTTCGGTGAGCTGAGCAGAGGGGGCGGTTTTATAGGTAGAAATGGCTTCCTAGGAGAAAGCAGAGGCAAAGGACACAGGCATATTGTTTGTTTCAAAGTTACTGTCCCTGCAGGGCGGGGACAGGGAGCAGAAAAGTAGAAAAACGACCAATTGATTGTCTCACATTGGGTGACTTCAGGCTAAGGATTAAAATAGAGGGAACTTCATTCCACACTGATTGAAGACGAACCGGCCTGTTTGGGAAGTTGGCCATGATCTCTCTCTCTCTCCTTTTCTTTTTAAAAAAGAATTTATTATTTTTTATAGAGGCAGGGTTCCACTGTATTGCCCAGGCTGGTTTCAGACTCCTGCACTCAAGCGATCCTCCCGCCTCGGACTCCCAAAGTTCTGGGTGACGGGTGTGAGCCGCCTCCAGCCAATTGCTCTCTCTCGATTTTTTGGACGGTCAGATGACAACTTCGTTTGCGTTTGGTGACAAAGGCATGGCTGAGCGTGGGTGACGGCATTTGATTTTTCATCTGGCCCATGCAGGGCCCAGAGCAGGCGCTTTGTCCAAATCCATGGTCTTCCATAATTTTTATTTAACTGAGACCAAGGAGGGAGAAGACACTGGGGAGGCGGGTTCGGGTTCCCATGCGCCTCAATTTCCCAGCTCCGAGGCTCGAGGGGAGCGGACGGCAGCTCGGTGTGAGAGGCTGACTCCCTGGATCCACCCCGGCAGCTGCGCGCATCCCGGGGCCCCCCTGCCCTAACCTCTGGCCTCACCAAAGCCTCTGGGATCTGAGCCATACCCCTCCTAGGTCAGGACAGGAGTGAATCCAGAGACCGCTCAGCTTCAATCTGGTGCAGAGGCCCTAAAGGGCATTTGGGGAAAGAGGGGTGCGGAGGGGCCTGAGGGTGGGCGCCCGGCGCTGAGGGGTCACTGTCGCGCTGGGTGAGAAGATGGGTGTCGGGGGCTTACAGAGCCGGCCTTCTTGCGGGAGCCCGCCCACTGCCGCCCTGGCTCCCCTCCGCCCGGAGCGCTGCGCTCTTGGGGGCGTCGGGCTGCAGACCTGGACCCCGAGCGTGGGTCTGCGGGGCGGCGGGGGCGGGGCCTGGGCCTGGGCGTGGCCGGGCGGGGTGGGCGGGGCCCGGATCACCCCGTCTGCTCCCGGCCCCGCCCGCCTCCCGGCCCATCCCTGGCGCTCTGCTGCCACCTGGTGGCGCAGCGCGGCCGTGCAGACTCGGCCTCACCTGCGGGAAGCAGGTGCACGGAGCTCCTCGGCCGCGGCTGCTGGGCGGGCAAGAGCGTGGGGCTTGAGGGAGTGGATCTGGAGACGGTGGGATGATGGGGACGCTGCCCGCTCCTCAGCGTCCGGCCTGGCCTCGGCTTCCGTGTCCAGACAGGGCTGGACTTCCTGGACTTCCTGGGTTTCATCGCCACCTGGGCTGGGAGCCTCCCGCTGCACCTCCGGAGCTAGGAGGGACTGCTCCTCAGGGGCCCACCCCTTCGTTTTCCAGCTGGGAAACACACTGGAAAGGCCGCAGCGGCGCTCCCCGGGGCAGTCCCCCCTTGCATCTGGTCTACGGATGGAGCCTGTGGGGCAAATAAGGAAACAGGCACACAAAACTCATGCAATGAATGCACCCTAACACCAGAAAACATGGCATAGTTACTTCCCACAGCGGGAAGTGCACTGGAAAACACGGCAGAGCCGAAGACCTGGGCTTGTCCCGTGGGCTCTGCTCTGGCCGGGCCGATTGGCTGTGGAGGGATGCGTGAAGCTGGTTGCCGCCCAGGGTTGGGGCAGGGGGAAGAGGGCGATCCCCGAGCCTTGTGGGTCATAAAGAGGTGGACTGCATTTTAGGGACCTGGCAGGCTTTCCTAAAGGGGGCTGGGGGAAAAGGAGTGTGGCACGATGCAATTTCAGAATTCCCACTCTACCTGAAGACCTGGCTGGAGAGGTTGGGGACATGCTGGTTTCAGGTGAGTGTCCTGGGCAAAGGGGCTTAGGGCAGGCTGTTAGGAGTTCAGAGCAGAGGCTGAAGGATTTGCTGTGGGGAGAGAACAGGGAGGCTCACCGCCCCATGCAGGTGTCAAGCCAAGTCACCCACAGGTGTGATGGGAACAGGGCCAAGTGACGTTTTTAAATGGCCCTGTTTTCCATCCCGGGGTTACTTTGTTTGCATGATCTCATTAATTCAGCACAATAGCCCTGGGTGTTTCTCTCCTTATCTCACTTAATTGCTGTAACAGCCTGTGAGTCAGGCACTATTGCCCCTATTTCAGGCACAAGGAAACTGAAGGCTCAGAGAGAGCTGCAGTGAACTGGCTTCCCCAGCAGGAAGGGGCTTCAGGATTCTTCCTGGGCCAGACTGTGTGCATGCCATTTAAAAACGAAGACACAATTCATGTAACAGAAAATTAACTATTTTAAGATGTACGAGCCAGCTGTTTTCAGCATATTTACAACATTGTGCAGCCATCACCACTACAAATCCCAGAACATTTGTGTCACCCTAAAAAGAAACCGTGTACCTGTTAGCAGTTTTTCTCAAGCGTCCTTTCCCCAGCTCCTGGCAGCCTGTGATCTGCTCTTTCTTGCTGTGGATCTCCCTGTTCTTTACATTTCATACAAATGGAATCATGCAATTGGTGGCCTGCTGTGCCTGGCTTCTTCCCTCAAGCAGGGTGTCTTTGAGGCTCATCCAGGTTGTAACCTGGGTCAGTGGTTCATTCCTTTTCATGGCTGAATAATATTCCACTGCATGGACACACCACACCTTGTTTCTTCGTTTTTCTGTTGAGGGATAGGTGGGTTGCTCCCACGTTTTGGCTATTGTGAGTGATGCTGCTGTGAACATGCGTACATTAGTATCTGTCTGAGTCCCTGTTTCAGTTCCTTTGGGTGTATACCTAGGATTGGAATTGCTAGGTCATATGGTAATTATATTTGCCTTTCTGAGAAAATGCCCATTTTCCAAAGTGGCGGCACCATTTTATGCTCCACAAGCAATGTGTCCTCATCAACTCTTACCATTTTCCATTAAAAATAATATAGCCATCCCAGTGGGTGTGGAGTGCGTCATTGTGGATTTGATTTGCATTTCCCTAATAACTAAAGACACTGATGATCTTTTCAGGTACTTAGTGGCCATTTGTATATTTTCTATGGAGAAATGCCGATCAAATCCTTTTCCCATTTCAAGTTGAATTATTTGTCTTTTTATTGTTGAGTGGAGGCTAGATTTTAAATCTCATCCCCTCTCTGGCTGAAATGACCTGGGCTCTGCATAAAGTTATAGAGTGCTCAGCCAACAGTGCTCTCAAGCAAGGGGCGAGTTGTCTGGCAGTGTCTGAGCTCCTTCTCCACCACTGCAGCCTCCGGGTGTCAGCCAGTGACAACTTATAGATGGGTAGTGGGGAGAAGCGGGAGGCTGTGGGTGACCCATCTCACACTGCTGCTCCTCTCAGCCCCTGCATTCCTTGGCAAAGGCCCCTGCCCCAATCCTGCCCCACGCTTGCCCTCCT
Source organism: Saimiri boliviensis (assembly GCF_048565385.1). Taxonomy (NCBI): domain Eukaryota; kingdom Metazoa; phylum Chordata; class Mammalia; order Primates; family Cebidae; genus Saimiri; species Saimiri boliviensis. The sequence continues at coordinate 150,387,515 of NC_133449.1, read as the reverse complement.
CCAGAACCTGTGATGTGGAGCCAAGTTCCCCCAACCCTTGTAAGGCCTGTGACCTTAGCCTTCTCCCTGCTGATCCCTGAGTGTTCACGGCTGAGCCTCTCGCTCCACAAACCGCCTGGAATCAGGAAGATCATCCACTTCCAGCAGCATCTGACACTGGACGTGGATACGGGTGAGGAACACGGCTCTGCAGCTGCCCCGGCTGGGGCTGGACTAAGCTGAGCCTCTCACCTGCTCTGCGACCTTGGTCACATCTCTAGCATCCCTGTACCCTCACCCAAAATAGGGATAATCTGTAGGTTTGACCTCCCAGGCTGACTGACAGCTCATCAGGATCAGGCAGTAAAAGGGAGGGTGCTGTTATCACAAACTTCCTCAGATTCTCTCTCCGGGAAGCTGAATCAGACAGGTAGACAGATACACACTGGGTGCACCTTTCCGGCAACTGCAGAAGCACAGAGCTAAGGAAATACAGCTCGGTAAATACTGACTCGAATGCCTGGGAGGGATTGCCGGGGAGGAAAAGGCAGATGGCACACAGAGTGGGATCCGTTCTGTGGATCTAGAATCTAGAATGCTAAGTCTGTGTCTCAGAGAATGAGTAGGCAATGAGCACGTGCTGCTGCTCAGGGCCACCGTCTTTGGGGTTTGGGGTTGAAGGGAGGCAGGTGAGGTGAATAAAATAGTTATTAAAGAGCATCCATCCCCACCCTGTTGTGGAAGGAGGGTGCATCCCTGCTCCCTGACGTGGGGCTTGGTGCGGAACCTGTTTGGACTCGGGGTGTTGACACGGAACCGCGGTGCGCATCACAGGAGCTGCACTCCTGAACCTCTCCTGACCCGCCTGGACCTGGCATCCCCCTGGGTAGCTGCCACCTGAGCCTGAGTCCCAGAAAAAAGCACAGATGGCTGAGCCCAACCCACAAGGCGAAGCACAGCTCAGCTCCCTGTGATCAGCCACCAGCTGCGCCCACCCTGACCACCAGTTACTGCTGCCAGAGCCTCTGGGTGCCAGGGTAGCTTTTCCTCTGTGTCGTGGCAAGAGCTGATACACACAATGGGAGCCTAAATGGAGTTTTCACCTTTTACTCTATTATCTAAGAAACTTAAACCGAATCTGTTATCCTTTAGAGAGAAAAGGAGGCTTAGCATAAATAGAGGTGCTGATTCTGTCTCATATTGTCTGGCTGGCCCCTGTGCCCTGTGGCTATCAACACTGCCTGGCAGATGTCCGGTCTGGTTGCCACTTCTCAGTCCCTCCCAGCTGACGCCAGGCTGCTGGCAGGCACAGTGGCACCCTCTTCTCAGGACCTGACTGGTTGGGCCTGGCTGGGGGCAGATTTGTCAACAGGCTGACAACTGAGACATGAACGCCTGAGTCCCAGAATGCCAGAAATGCAAGTTAGAAGTCATGGGATCTGTGCAGAGGGAATTTGGGACATATTAGTGTGGACTGGGTGTAGCAATAATCCTTGGTTTCTGGTTAGCTATCATTGTGGAAGTTATTGGAGTTTCTCTGGGTTTCATCTGGTGCAGACAGGGGAAGGACGGGCCCTCAGAATGCGCACGTCCTGCCTCACTGCTGTTGACAGGCATCTCTGCTGTCTCCACGAGAGCAAGTCTTCCCGTAATCCAGGGCTCCGTATGTGTTAGCTCGTGTCACTGGCGGAGGCTTGTGGCCTCAGTCTGCTTATCTGTAAAGGGGGTTATCTTGTGTAAGCAATGTTGTGGATTAACTGTCCCAAAAGCACCTCTGATAAATCACTGAGTCTGACAGAAATCACTTAGCAAGATCCCAGAACGTGGCAGATTCCTTTCAAATGCAGAGCCGCGCTTTGAGAAACTGGGAAAAACCCAGGACAGAGCTGAAAACCGCTTCAGGAGGTGTGGGAGTGCATGGCGCAGCTATTCTGGGGGTGGGCTACTAGTCTCCGCAAGGAAGGGCTTCTGTGCCAATGCCCATCAGCGGAAAAGAGATGAGGCCCAGACCCTAGAGAAGCTTGTTCATTTTAGTCTGGACTCTGGTGGGAAGAAAGTTTCTGCTGAGAATTACAGCAATAAAACTGGCCTGCAGTGTGGCCGGGCTGAGAAAATACACCACCAGGAGGCCCAGGAATGCCCAAGTGGGGAATTGGGGGAAAGTGGGATGAATGTGGAAACCCCTGGGGGCCTCTGGGAGGAGCAAATTGCAAACCGCCCTGGGGACACGCCCTCAACACAGGCTGTGCAGGATTTCCAGATAAAACTATGGACTGTGAACTCACAGTAGAAACTTATAAGCCCTGCAGAGAAGAAATGCAAAATATGCAAAGCAATGCGGTGGCAGGACAATTTCGTCAAGAAATTCAGACAAAACAGTCATCAAATACCCAACATTAAAATTTTAAACAATTAAAAAAGTGGAGAAAAGATATCTTAAAAAATGAATAAAGAGCAGCATATTACATAAGGAAACCAGGCAAATTTGGAAAATTACAACAACGAATATATCCTAAAAGTGAAAAATCACTGAAATTAAAACAATTTTGATACAACTACTGAGCATTAATAAGATAGATGTGAATAAATTACCAAGAATGAGACAGACAGATAATACACGGGTAGATAGATTACAATGCTGTAACATGTGTCCACTTGGAGTTCCACAGGGAAAATCTGAGAAAGGAGACATTTGAGGAGACAGAGGCTCAGCAATTTCCAGGACCAATGGAAGTCATGCATCTCCAGATTCAAAATCCTGAGTGCTGAGCAGGTTAAATAAAAATGAGTTCTCACACAGCATGTGGTAATGAAAGAGAAGAAAGGTAAAGGCAAAGATGATTTAGAAAGGTAGCTACCGGCCTTTGCCTCTGCCGAACATGGAGTAACAGGAACAAGATTCAACCTTCAACCTAAATAACCGAAACCAGACAGACTACATGAAACAAGAGCTTTCAAGAAAGGAGACATCAACTAACAAAGTAGAATGGTCCGTGAGCTATGGGAAATGACAAGCTGAGCCCTAAAACTGCCCGGGCTGCTGACTTGAAAACATTCTCAGGACATGGCTCAAGGAGGTGGGACCCTGGGGAGCCTGGAAGACTCCTTTAGTGAGGACACAGAACTGAGAGTTTGGGAAGACGGCAAGAGTTCACAGGACAGAGTCAAAGAGAGGGGAGAGCTGCACACGCAGGTTCTGGTATCTGCTGAGGAATCCCCCTCCCCCACTGCTTGAATATTCAGCTAAATGCTGATCAGCGTTATTTTTATTTGAGAAAACTACCCAGGGCTGTGGATAGAAGCACTTGGAAGGATTAGTGGTGACAGCTCCTGGTGCCCACGCAGGAGAAGCAAATAGTGCCTGTTTCCAGCCGCCAGATTGGAAATGTTCACGGGACACTGGGCAGAGAACACAGAGGAGTCTTACTTCTACAGCGGGAACTGCTTGGCCCTAAACCAAACGCTGATCATTCCTGCTCAGGATCAAACTGTTTCCAAGTAACCTAAATTAAAATGCTGTAATATGTCTAATTTCTGCAGGGAAAATTAGGGAAAGGAAATATTTGAAGGGATGATAGCTGAGAAGTTTCCCAAATGAAGCACGAGGATATTTATAGAAATATAAATAATCCAGAATCTAACCAAGAAAAATGCATAATGTCTAGCATCTAATTAAAGATTACCACATGTAAGGAGCAGGAAAACATGACCCAGAGTGAGAAGATGAATTAATCAATCTGAACTAGCCCAGAACTGAATAAATGTTCAAATGAGCAGGCAAATACATGAAATACTTATTATAATTGTGCTTTATGTGGCCCCCAAAAGCCAAGTCGTTATGTGGAAGATATTCAAAAAAACAAATTGGGCTGGGTGTGAGGGCTCATGCCTGTAATCCCAGCACTTTGAGAGGCCAAGGTGGGCAGATCATGAGGTCAGGAGATACGGTGAGACCATCCTGGTCAACAAGGTGAAATCCTTTCTCTACTCAAATATGAAAAATTAGCTGGGTGTGATGGCACACGCCTGTAGTCCCAGCTACTCAGGAGGCTGAGGCAGGAGAATAGCTTGAACCTGGGAGGTGGAGGTTGCGGTGAGCTGAGATCACGCCACTGCACTGTAGCCTGATGACAGAGCAAGACTGTGACACACACACACACACACACACACACACACACACGCCCACAAACTGAACTTTCAGAGAAGAAAATTATCATGTCAGAGATGAAAATCAGACAAATGAGGTTAACAACAGATGAGACATTGCAGAAGAAAAGGTTAATGGACTCACAGTCATAACAGCGGAAACAACTGAAAGTAGAACCGTGGAGAAAACAGAGTGAAGAAATGACCAGAGCCTCAGTGAGTGCAGCAGCAACTTCGAGGAGACCAATGTATGTATAACTGAGGTGCCTGCAAGTAGCTAAGGGGTGGGCAAAAGTTTATAAAGAAATAACGGCTTAAAAATTTCCTAATTTGATGTAACAGTAATAATGAACTCACAGACTGGAGAAGCTAAGCTTGATGAACCCCCAAGCATGATAAACATGAAGAAAACCACACCAAGGCACATAATAATCAAAATGTTTTAAAACAATGTTTTTTTTTTTTTTTTTTTTTTTTTTTTAAAGCATTTTATAAGCAGCCAGAGGGGGAAAAAAGGCATGTTCCATACAGAGGAGAAAAGACAGGGATGACTGCAGACTTGTCGTCATGAACTATGTGAGTGAGAGGACACTGGAGCAACATCTTTCAAGCACAGAAAGAAAAGCAGGAAAAGAATAACGTCAATGTACAGTTCTGTCCCCAGCAAACATATGTTTCAAAAATGAAGGCAAAATTTAAAAGCTGAAAGAATTGGCTGCCACTGGACCTGGACCACAAGAGGATTTGGAAAGTCAGGCAGATGTTTCCTTCACGCAGGAGAAAAATGCTACCAGTTGGAAATATAAGTCTACTCAGGGGAAATGAAGAGCACCAGCGGTGGAAAACACATGAGTAAATATGATATTTTTCTTATTTAAATCTTTTCAAAAGATAATTACTCTTTAAATAAAAACAATGGGCCAGGCGCCGTGGCTCATGCCTGTAATCCCAGCACTTTGGGAGGCAGAGGGGGGCAGATCATGAGGTCAGGAGTTCAAGACCAGCCTGGCCAACGTGGTGAAACTCTGTCTCTACTAAAAATACACAAATTAGCTGGGCATGATGAGTATGTGCCTGTAATCCCAGCTGCTTGGGAGGCTGAGGCAGGAGAATCACTTGAATCCAGGAGGCAGAGTTTGCAGTGAGCCAAGATCGCACCACTGTACTCCAGCCTGGGTGACAGAGTGAGACTCTGTCTCAAACAAACAAACAAAAAACAAAAAGGAAGAAAAGAAAGAAAATAATAATTGTCTATCATGGGGATTGTAATGTAGGTAATAGCAACTATATGACAACATAACAAAAAGCCAAGAAGTACCCCATTGTAAGGTTCTTATACTGAAAGAAAGGTGACAGAATACTACTTAAAAGCAGATTGTGATAAGATAAAGTGGTATATTATAAATGTGAAAGTACCCACTAAAATAATAAAGCAAAGAATTACAGCTAGTGAGCCAATAAAGATCATAAAATGAAATAATAAAAGGTATTCAATCAGGGCTGGGCACGGTGGCTCATGCCTGTAATCCCAACACTTTGCAAGGCTGAGGTGGGTGGATCACAAGGTCAAGAGACCGAGACCATCCTGGTCAACATGGTGGAACCCCATCTCTACTAAAAATACAAAAAATTAACCGGACGTGGTGGCACATGCCTGTAATCCCAGCTACTCAGGAGGCTGAGGCAGGAGAATTGCCTGAACCCAGGAGGCGGAGGTTGTGGTGAGCTGAGATCATGCCATTGCACTCCAGCCTGGGTAACAAGAGCGAAACTCCGTCTCAAAAAAAAAAAAAAAAAAAAAAAAAGTCTTCAATCAAAACACGAGGCAAAGAGGGGAACAAAGAACTGGGGAAACAGAAAACAAGAAGCAAAAAGATAGACCAGAATGATATCAATAAACATATTACAGGTCAAGAGGCTAAATGCCCCTATAAGACAGAAACTGTCAGATGAGGATTAGTAGTCACAGTTACTGGTGCCCCCACAGGAGAAGGAAATACTGCAAGAAAAAAACAAGACCCACTGTGTGCTGCCTAGAAGAGACACACAGTTTGATAGAAAAGCAAATAGCTTAAAAGTAAAAGGATGGGAAAGATATACTGTACTAACACTAATCAGAAGAAAGCTAGAGTTGCTATACTAACATCAGAAAAAGTGAATTTCAGAGTGGACATGATTACCGGGGATACAGAAGGTTATGGCATAGGGATAAATGAATCCACTCATCAAGAAAATGTAGCAATTCTAAATAATTACACAGCCAATAATATGCTTTCACGAAACAGGAAATAATAACTGAATGGACTGCCACACAAATAGATAAATCTTCCACTTGATCTGGAGACTTCAATACCCATCTCCCAACAATTGAAAAATAAGTAGACAGAAAGTTATTAAGGATATGGAATATCTGAACACTGCTTACTAGCTCAGACTATTTAGTATTTGTTGGACTCTCCTCTCATCACAGCAGCATATACACTCTTTTCCAGAGCATAAAGGATACTGATCAGTTTGTCCATATTCTGGGCCTTGAGGCAAGTCTCCGTAGATTTTTTTTTTTTTTTTTTTTGAGACAAAGTCTTTCTCCATCACCAGGCACTTGGCTGGAGTGCATTGGCATGATCTCAGCTCACTGCAACCTCCACCTTCTGGGTTCAAGCAATTTTCCTGCCTCAGCCTCCCAAGTAGCTGGGACTACAGGTGCGTGCCACCATGCCCAGCTAATTTTTGTATTTTTAGTAGAGACGGGTTTTCACCATGTTGACCAGGATGGTGTCGATCTCTTGACCTCATGATCTGCCCACCTCGGCTTCCCAAAGTGCTGGGATTACAGGTGTGAGCCGCTGCACCCAGCTGTCTCAGTAGATTTAAAAGGATTCAAATAATACAAAATATGTTCTCTGACCACAGTGGAACTAAATTAGAAATGGACAACAGAAAGAGCTTTGAAAAATCTCAAAATGGTTGGAAACTAAATAACACACTTTCAACAATCTGTGAGTAAAAGGAGAAATCAAAAGGGAAATGAGAAAGTATTTTGAAGGGAATAAAAATTTTAAAAACATCAAAATGTGTAGGGTGATGCTAAAGCAGTATTTAAGGAGAATTTTATAGCTCTGAAAACATGTTTGGTAAAAGAAGAAAGTTTTCAAATCAATGACCTCAGATTCTGCCTTAAGAAGATAGAAAAATAAGAGCAAATTAAACTCAATGTATGTAGAAAAAGGAACTAATAAATATCAAAGCAGAACTAAATGAAATATAAAAAATAAATTTAAAAGTGTGTTCTTTGAAAAGATCAATAATGTTGATAAACCTCTAGCTAGACTGATCAGAAAAAAAAGAAAAATGCCGATTAAAATGAGGAATGATAGAGGTGTCATCCTAACACATTCTAAGATTATTAAGAGAATAATAAGAAGACATTATGAACATTTTTTGTGCCAATAAATTTCACAATTTATAGGAAATGGACCCATTCCTTAAAAATCACAAATCCTCAGACTTACTGAAGAAGAAACTGATAACCTGAATAGCTCTATATTTATTAAAGAAATCAAACTGGCAATTAAAACCCTTCCTACAAAGAAAATTCACGTGAGTTCAACTGGTGAATTCCTCCAGAATTTTAATTCTACACCAAATTCTTCCAGAAAATTGAAAAGCTGGGAATACTTCTTAGCTCATTCTGTAAAGTCATCGTTACCTTAATACTCAAAAAGGTCAAAGTCATTAGAAGAAAAGAAAACTAAAGACTAATACCCCTCATATAAAAAGTCTACTAGAGCCGGACCAGGTTTACACCTGTAATCCCAGCTACCAGTGGAAGCTGATGCAGGAGGATCACTTTGAGGCCAGGTGTTCGAAACCAGTCTGGGCAACACAGAGAGACCTGGTCTTGAAAAGAATTCTTTAAAAACGTTGGCATAAGCCTGTAGCCCTAGCTTCTGGGGAGGCTGAGGTGGGAGGACCACTTGAGCCCAGGAGTTCAAGGCTACACTGAGCTATGATTGTGCCCCTGTACTCTGCACTCCAGCCTGGATGACAGAGTAAAACATTGTTTCTAAACAAATATACGTGTATGTATATATATAATTGCCAAATGGAGTTAATTCCAGGAATTCAGGGATGATTTAACATTTGCAAAACAATCAATGTAATGAAGCATATTAGTAAAGCAGAAAAGAATAACCATATAATTATCTCAGTAAGTGCATAAAATAATTTTGCAAAATCTTACATACATTCCCAATCAAAACTCTCAGCAAAATAGGAATAGAAGGAAGACTTGCTCAACCTGATAAAGTGTATCTGTGTTTAAAAATCTGTAGCCTATAAACTTTATAACGAGTATAAAGATTGAATGCTTTCCTCCCAAGACCAGGAGTCAGGCAAGGATGTCTACTCTTGCTTCTTGTACTCAACATGGTACTGAAGGCTCCAGCCAGTGCAGTAAAGGAAGAAAACAAATGAAAAGCCTCCAGACTGGAAATGACAAGGCAAACCTGTATTTACAGAAGACACACTGTACGTAGAGAATCTTAGGGAATCTACAAAATGCAACGACAACTAATAAGTGAGTTTAGTGAGATGGAAGAATATAAAATCAAAGACAAAAATTAATTTTATATCTACATACTAGGAAATAATCAGAAGCTGAAAATCTAAAATGTGATTTATAGTACAAAATTTGATCTACTTGCTAAGATGTCAATTTTCCTGCAACTGATTTATGACCTCAACACAATTCTAATCATAATCCCAGTGGGTTTTCTCATATAAATTGATGAACTGATTATACAATTTATTTGGAATTGCAAAGAACCTGGAATAGCCCAAACAACTTTGAAAAAGAAACTGTAAGACTTTTACTACCTGATTTCAATATACATTATAAAATGACGGTTATAAATACTGTGATATTTATGTTAAGATAGGCAAATAGATCAATGGAACAGAGTTTAGAAATAGACCCTCACACATATAGATAATTGATTTCTGGCAAAGATATCAAAACAGTCTCACTGGGGAAAGCAAAATCTTTTCAGTAAACAGTGCAGGGTGGTTGTATGGGGAAAAATGTAGGTGCTTATCTGACACCATTACCTAAAACTTGATTCTAGGTGGAGCATATTACTAAATGTAAAATATAAAACAGTAGAGCCTCTGGACGAAAGCGTAGGATAATGTCTTTATAACCTGGGTATAGGGAAGGTTTCTTAAGGCAGAGAAAAATGTTTTTGACAAATCAGACTTTATCAAATTAAAAATTATTTTTGTCACTATTCCATGAAGAAAATAAACAGGCAAAACACAGATGGGGAAAAAAGTTTTGCAAAACACATAGGACTTTATCAGGAGTGTATAAAGAATTCCTACAACTCAACTAGAAAAAGAGAAAAAGCCAATATAAATGAACAAAATACTACTCAGCCATGGAAAAAACCGATTTTGGATGCACGCATACACACAGACAAGTCTCAAAGCCTTGTCCCAGAAAGTGAAGTTCTAGAACATGTAAAACCCATCTGTTGAGAAAAACATCAGAACAGGCTTTCCTCTGAGACTGACTGAGAAGAGAACTTTCTGGAGTCAGGGAAACGGCCTTTGTCTTCCTTCAGGTGCTGTCAGCGACTGCGTGCATTTATCCAAATGCACAATGGCACATTTAAAATGGGTGCATTAATCAGAACCACACTGAGATACCATCTCACACCAGTTCGAATGGGGATCATTAAAAAATCGGGAGACAACGGATGCTGGAGAGGATGTGGAGAAATAGGAACACTTTCACACTGTTGGTGGGATTGTAAATTAGTTCAGCCATTGTGGAAGACAGTGTGGCGATTCTTCAAGGACCTAGAAATAGAAATCCCATTTGACCCAGCAATCCCATTACTGGGTATATATCCAAAGGATTATAAATCATTCTACTATAAGAACACATGCACACGAATGTTCATTGCAGCACTGTTTACAATAGCAAAGACCTGGAACCAACCCAAATGCCCAACGATGATAGACTGGACAGGGAAAACGTGGCACATAATCACCATGGAATATTACGCAGCCATAAAAAACGGTGAGTTCGTGTCCTTTGTAGGGATGTGGATGAACCTGGAAACCATCATTCTCAGCAAACTGACACAGGAGCAGACAATCAAACACCGTATGTTCTCACTCGTAGGTGGATGTTGAACAATGAGAACACATGGACACAGGGAGGGGAGCACCACACACTGGGATCTGTTGAGGGGAAATAAGGGAGGAACAGTGGGGGCTGGGGAGTTGGGGAGAGATAGCATGGGGAGAAATGCCAGATACAGGTGAAGGGGAGGAAGGCAGCAAATCACACTGCCGTGTGTGTACCTATGCAACAATCTTGCATGTTCTTCACATGTACCCCAACAACTAAAATGCAATAAAAAATAATACAATTAAAAAATAATAAAATAGGTGCATTTCACTCCAACTAAAATTTACCTAAAAATAAAACCGTAAACTATGTTGAGCTCCAGTTAGTTATATGCATGCTGAACTATTCAGGGGCAAAGTGAACCGATGTGAACAACTCACTCTGAAGTTTATAAAAGATGAGATGGATTCATGCTGTGTGATAAAGCAAATATAACGAGATGCCAACAGTTGGAGAATCTAAGTGGTGTGTCTATGGCTGCTCAGTGCTTGAAATTTTCATAATGAAATGTCAGTAGGAAATACCAAGAGATGGTAATGGTCAGGACTGATCAATTGACAGACGGCAAATTTTAAAACAACCGCAATCTATGCCAGGAGATAATGGAATACTCCTTTTAGAATCGAAGCAAAGAGAGAGACAAGGAAGGAGGGAAGGAGGGAGGGAGGGGTGGAGGAAGACATTACTCTTCAGACCAAGACAGATATTACCTCTGACAGAAAGAACTACTTAAGGATCTAATTCAGGAAGAAGGAAATCCATCCCAGAAGGGAGGAGTGGGACCCAAGAACAAATTATAAGTGAAGAAAATGGCAAACATCTGGAAACATCTATCCAGGTATTTGCTACATAAAACAATCAAAAGAACAGTGAGTAATCTGGGGATTATAGGAACGAGCTGGAACTTGTATCAGTCACGATACGTGGTTGCAAACAACGCATCTACTCTGGCTAAGTTTAAGCAGAAAGCACACTTACTAACAAATGTTAGGGCGATACAACTCTGACTTTGCCTAGCCAGAAATAAAGCCAGGCTTCTCCCTGGGAGCCTCACTGTCGCCCCCGCCTGGCACCTGCCACGTTGGACAGTGTCTCTCAGTAGGGCAGGCTGGCATCTTGAGAAGGACAATTCTTCATTGTGTGAGGTGGTCTTGTTTACTGCTGAGCGTTTAACACCTCAGTCCACACCCAGCACTTGTCAATATGCCGCCAAGTCATCACAACCACCAAAAATACAAGCACATTCCCAAGACCTTCCAGGGTGAGGTGAGGCCGTCTTTGGTTGAGAACCACGGCACGGGTTCCCAGAGGTTCTGCCACGGTTGTCCCTGAAGCACTGATTCCCAGCAAGCTTGCCACCGTCCCTTTGCACCTGGCTATGGACTCACAGTGATCAATTACAAATCCATTCTGTGCCCCTGGTCTGTGAGAAGCCCCATTACACGCCCACACTCAGCCACGTGGTTGATAAGAGAACTTGCTCCATGTCTTCTGGCACAAAGTTGGAGATCACAGCGCAGAGTGTGAGGAGATCCTTCGGAGATGCCGTGTGTGGTGTGATGTCAAATGCTCACCACAGCCTCTCTCAGATGCCTGACCAACGAAGGAACCTGAAATTCCAGGCAATGCGATAACACTCCCAGTCCACATAATTCAATGATTCTTAGTACAGAGTAAAATGCCCACACCACCTTCTCCCTGATTGGGGCAACCCGGCATCTCAGGGGCACTGGAAGCCCATGTGGCCTCTCTAATTCTGTGAATTAGAAAATTAGAAAAAATAGAAAATTAGAAAACTCAAATCCCTCAAGGACACATATCAGAAAATCGTAGTATATGCTGATGTTGTTAGAATCAGATTATTTGCTGCCATCTGCTAGAAAATTGGCATTAAGAATACACATGTGTATAGGATCTACAGTGTGAGTGGTACTTTCTGATTGTGCAGTGCCCAACCTGTACAACTATACTCAGCAGCCCTGCAAAGTCTTGTCAGTTACTACATTCACCTCCCCATCCAGCACCCCTGGGTAATGTTCATTCTTCTTCTGTTTCAGTCATAACCCACGTTGGCAACCAATGTCCCAAAATTTAAAGGTTAAAGCCCACCACATCGCCCATATCAGTTTCTCTCAACCTTGGCACTGTTGACTATTGACATTTAGGGCTAGATTATTTGTTGTGGTGGGGACTGCTGGGTATTGGCCAGGATCCTTGCCCTTTCTCACTGGGAAGCAGGGGCAGTCCCCTCAGTCATGACAACTGAAAATAGATCCAGACTTTGCCAAATATGCCCTGAAAATACCGCCCCCCCGTCCCCCGCTGCCCCCTGCCAAGAGTGCTGCCTTTGTGGGAGAGGAAGGGGAGGAGACTCGCAGAGACAGTGGCTATGGCCCCTTCAGGGGGGTTGTGAGGATAGCCGTCATGGCCCTTTTCTGATCTGAGCTCTCAATTGGTGTTGAGCCACGGGGATCCACATTCCCTTTGTCCTGGGGAATTGGGGTTATTTTCGGTGAATGGGAGGGCTTGGGATCCGATCTGTGTAGAGACAGCCCCAGGACCTGGGTCCTGCATTTCCGTATTTCTGTTCCACACTCCTCCCTGCCCAGTTTTCCCTTCATCAAGATCCCACATCTTCACCTTCATCCAGGGCCACGCAAAAGCCGAAACCTCCACGCAAAGCCCAGCCTTCAGCTCCGTCTCACTAGCCCTTGGTTAATTGTACTGATGTTTTAAAATCTTGGTTGAGCTTCCCCAGTGCCCTTCTGTTTCACATGCTGTTGTTAGTGTTTTTATTCATAGATTTGGTTCATTGCTCTTTTTCTTATGAAGAAGGACCCTTAAAACATTGATTTTCCGGCCTTTCTTCTTTTCTACTGCATTCGGTGAAGACTGGAAGTTCCTCCTCAGGCTGCCTGTGCCACGTCCCGCAGGCTGTGCTGAGCTGCGTCTTTACGATCTTTTAGAGAAAAATATTTTATTATTTCCATTTTGATTTCCTCCCTGAATCATGGACTATTTAAGAATGTATTGTTTAATTTTCAGGCACTTGGAGTTTTTCTAGTTATATTTTTGTGATTAATTTTATTGCATTTAGAAAACATACTTTACAATCTTTTAAAATTTGTTGAGGCATCTTAGTAGTCCAGCATATGATCCATTCAGCAAATGTTTTGTGTGAATTTGAAAAATGGTGATGCCGTGTTCTAGGGCACTGGGCTGTGTATATGACATGTGGTGAAGCTCATTGTTAGATCTTACCATTACCACTATGAAATGTCCCGCTTTATCTATAGAAACGTTTTTTACTTTAGTATCTTTTTTTTTTTTTTTTTTTTTTTTTTTTTTTTTTTTTTTTTTTTTTTTTTTTGAGACGGAGTTTCGCTCTTGTTACCCAGGCTGGAGTGCAATGGCTCGATCTCAGCTCACCGCAACCTCCGCCTCCTGAGTTCATGCAATTCTCCTGCCTCAGCCTCCTGAGTAGCTGAGATTACAGGCACGTGCCACCATGCCCAGCTAATTTTTTGTATTTTTAGTAGAGATGGGGTTTCACCATGTTGACCAGGATGGTCTCGATCTCTTGACCTTGTGATCCACCTGCCTCAGCCTCCCAAAGTGCTGGGATTACAGGCTTGAGCCACCGCGCCCAGCCCTAGTATCTATTTTTTAAAAAAATTTATTATTAGTATTTGAGATGGAGTTTCTCTCTTATTGTCCAGGCTGGAGCACAATGGCTCCATCTCGGCTCACTGCAACCTCCACCTCCTGGGTTCAAGCGATTCTCCTGCCTCAGCCTCCCAAGTAGCTGGAATTACAGGTGCCTGCCACCATACCCAGCTAATTTTTTTATATTTAGTAGAAACGGGGTTTTATCATGTTGACGATCCTGGCCTTGAACTCCTGACCTCAGGTGATCCATTCACCTTGGCCTCCCAAAGTGTTGAAATTACAGGCATGAGCCACGCACCTGGCCTATTTTTTTTTTTTTTTAATCTTTTTGAGATAGAGTCTCACTCTGTCATCCAGGCTGGAGTGCACTGGCACGATCTTGGCTCACTGCAACCTCTGCCTCCCAGGTTCAAGCAATTCTCCTGCCTCAGCCTCCCAAGTAGCTGGGACTACAGGTACCCACCACTATGCCCAGCTAGTGTTTGTATTTTTAGTAGAGATGGCGTTTCACTATGTTGGCCAGACTGGTGTTGAACTCCTGGCCTCTGGCAATCCATCTGCCTCAGCCTCCCAAAGTGCTGGGATTACAGGCGTGAGCCTCTGCACAGCTATCTGTGTTGTATGTTAATATAGCCACACCAATTTTCTGTTGGTTAGTGTCTTCATACTGTATATATGTGTATATATATATATATATATATATATATATATATATATATATATATAAATTTTATTCTTTCTGTGTCCTGATAGTTAAAATGCATCTCCTGTAGACAACACACAGCTGATTTTTTTTCTTAGTCCATCTGATGATTGATTGGTTTCTTGTAATCCATTTACGTTTAATGGGATTCACAGCTACTCTCTTCTGGTTTTCTCTTTCGATCCTTAGCTTTTGTTCCTTTTTTTCTTTCTTTCTTAACTTTCTTTGAATGGATCAAATGCTTATTAACATTTTTCTTCAATTATTTGTGAGTTGCATATTATTTTACTACCTCTCTTACGATGTTTATTCTAGCAATTATAAAATGTGTTCTTGACTTATTATGGTCTAATCCAATTATTACCATTACTGATAATTGCTGAATTGATATTGCTATAATCTTAGAAACTTCAAATTCTACACCCCCCTGCCTTTTGCATTGTGATTTTCTTGCATTTTATTTCATATGTAATTTAAACTCCACAAGACATAATAACTGTTGTTTTGTACACTTAATATTCACCTACGTTTATCCCAAAGTTGACCATCCTGGCTTCCTGGCCACATTTCCATATTTCTCTCTAGCATTCTTGGCCTTGGTATGAGCTTTTCCGGTAACCTCTGTCGGCAGGAACTTCACTGAGCTCTTCTGCCTCAAGCCAAGGTTTACCATATGGTGCTGGTATCTTTTTTTAAAAATTAAATCTGCCGTCCCTTGGGAGGACAAGCCTAAAGGCGTGAACCCTGGACCCAAACACAGGCTGCCTGTGTTTGAATGCTGGCCTTGCCAATTTGCTGGTTGTGATCTCAAGCAAGTGACTTAACTTTTCTGTGCCTTGGTTTTCTGGTCTGTAAATTGAGATCATGTGATACCTACCATAGAGGGATGCTGTGATATTTAAATGAGTAAATATAGGTAAAGTACTGGAGCGTCCAGCACGTGGTTAGCTCCATACAGTGCAAGCCACTGTTACCGTCACTGTTGCTTTTGGGTGAAGCACAATTTGAGTCTCTGATGCTTAAAGCTATTGGAGACAGAGCAGGGTCCACATGGCAGGTGAGGTGGAGGCCAGGCAGGCGGGGCCCCAGTGCCTTGTGGGCTCTGCAGCAAGAGGAATAAAGGGGAGGTTGGAATCCTTCCTCGTGAACATCAGGGCCCTTCTAGGAGGCGCTGTGATCAAAACAGGGGGCATTGGGTGCCTCAAAGTCAGAAATACTGGGGCAGCTGTCTCCAACCCCTCCTGGACAGGAGGGCAGTCAGGAAAGACTTCCAGGAGGAGGCAGCCCGTGACCTATGTCTCAGGGCACAAATAGGAGTGAGCTGAGCTGAGAGGGGAAAGATGCTCCTGCTAGGTAGAGGAGCTAATGTTTTGGTTTTTAGCAGACAAAGAGCAGGGCAGAGAGCAGCTCCGGAGGCTAATGGAGAACCATTCAGTAAGGCAGCCTTGGCCGGGGAAGCTGAGGGTGCCCGGTTCTGGGTGGGGGAACAGGGTGTGGTCAGGGTCTCTCCAGGAAGACAGGGAACAAAGCCACTTGTATTTACTGCAGTCGCAGGAATGCTAAAAAAATAATAATAAAAATAAATAATTGGCCAGGTGTGGTGGCTTGTAATCCTGGCACTTTGGGAGGCGGAGGTGGGTGGATTACTTGAGCCCAGGGGTTTGAGAACAGCGTGGGCAACATAGGGAAACCTCGTCTCTACAAAAAACAAACAAACAAACAAACAAACAAACAAATTAGCTGTGCATGGTGGCGGCTACTTAGGAGACTGAGGTGGGAGGATCACCTGACTCCAGGAAGTCGAGGTTGCCATGAACTGTGATTTCACCACTGTATTCCACCCAAAGCAACGAAGTGAGACAGTCTTTAAAAGAAAAAAAAAAAAGGAATTATTTTCAAAAATGGGAGAATTGGCCAAACAGAGCTATGCCTTTTAAAATTTTTATTTAAAAATTTTAATGTTGTCAGCGGGAGTGGAGCCGGGGAAGGGATAGCATTAGGAGACGTTCCTAATGTAGATGACAGGTTGCTGGGTGCAGCAAACCACCATGGCACATGTGTACCTGTGTAACAAACCGGCACGTTCTGCACATGAACCCCAGAACTTAAAGTATAATAAAAAGATTAATTTTTTACTTTTAGCAATTTGACACATTTCTCTCTCACACACGTGCTGGTGTGCACTCGCATCTCATATAAAAACGTCCTTGTCCGCAGCTCTCACACGTGAGGCTTGGAGCCACTTTAAGTCCCCACGTGTGAGACCCTGGACTGGAATTCTGGCCGTGGGAAGTATGAAGGCTGCCCTGGGTGGGGACTCAGCTCTGTTGGAGTCCCTCCCTGGAGCTGGGAGCCACCTGGCCAGAGGATGCCCAGGGCTTGAACAGAGAGGGCAGAGGCCCGGGCTGGAGGGGGCGCAGGGCACAGGCTGTGTTGGAGGGCGCAGGGCACCTGCAGGGGGTTGGGCCATTCCGTCCTGAGTCTGCTATGTGACCCCAGAGATGACTGCAGACGAGGTGGTCTCTTTGGGGATATTTGGAAAGTTCTCACGGCCCAGACTCAATGTGCATGGCGCATCCTCGGTGCCCAGCCACGCCAGCCAGCCCTGGACCCAGTGCCAGGCCATGAATATTCACATTCTCAGAAGGCTTGGGGCGTGTCTGTCCAGAGCCGAGGGACAATCGGCCTTGACGTGATTGCAGACACACAAACAAGCCACATAATTTCTTCTGCAGCCCGCTGTGGTTCCGTGAGCACTGGTGCCTGGCGCGTGGCACCCGCCCAATTACATCTCAATCAGTGTTAAAAGGCATCTGACATTTCCCTTTGATTTATGTATTAACCTTTACATCCAGCGCAGGCGGCGTTGATTGCTTTCATCAGCTGCATGCAGGCAGCTCCAAGGGGGTCCTCCGGTAGTGCTTCCCACCGCGTCCCCAGGCTGAGCGTCTCGTTGAACAGGGAGCTCAGTTCTGCTGCCTGAAGGCTGAGGCCATATCCCCACCATCCCCAACACCTCCACTGGAGGACAGGCTCTGGGAAGCTCTGGGATCGGCAGGTCCGTGGCTCTGTCCACTCCTTTTTTTGACACAATGTTAAAAAAGATGGTGGCTGCCAAGTTTGTGCTGCTGTGAGGCTGTGAGACTGTGCAGCTGACAAGGGTATGGGTTCCCACACACTCACGTGCACACTCATGCACACTCACACACACTACACATACACACACTACATACACACATAGCACACTCATGCACATACACATGCACACTACACACTGCACACTCATGCACACTACACACATGTACACTGCACACTCACACACATGCACACTGCACACACACGCACACTCACGCATACTTATCCAGGGACATAGACTGAGTCAGAGACACATTGGCACCCCCAGCAGATGTGCACACATGGGCACACTTGTGATGCTCACTCACACACAGAACATGCAGATAGCAGAACAGGTGAAAGAGACACCCCAGCACCCTCTTCACCCCTGAGCGCCTGGCAGGACGGGACGTCAACTCACACCTGGCCCAGAGGTGGCCAGGCCACGCAATTCAGGCAATTCTCTGCAGACGGATGTGAGGCAGTCGTGTGTTTGGGGTTCCAGGAGATGGCGGGGAATGGAGACAGGGATGGGTGGGTGGCTAGTGAAGGTTCAAGGGCAGGTTGTGGCCTGGGCACCTGGGGTTCGGTGCGCTAGGGACCCTGAGAGTCTGCTGACTCCCCCCAGCGTGTCGTGTAGGGGCCTTAGGCTGAGCCCAGCCCTGGGCAGGGACTGACAGAGGACAGCAGGGAACAGCAGTGTGGTCAGTGCCCCTGCTGTCCCCTCTTCTTCCCAAAGGCCTTTGTAGAGCTGTCCCCTTGCTGACCAAGCCCCCAGTACTCAGTCCTGACTACGCAAAGGGCACGACCCTCACAACTGTCCAGAGCAGCAGAGGTCGGGACCACAGCTCCCAGACTCTCCTGGGCCTCAGCCGCTTCTGGGGATGCAGATTCCAGCCCTGCCTCCGCTGCAGTGGCCCGGAACCTGTGGAAGAACCTGCATGTGTGTCAGATCTCCCAGGCAGTTCTCACAGAACGGCTGGTAGGTCACACTTCCCCCGGAGGCCCTGAGGCTGCTATGCCTGTCTTGTCAGTTACAATTCCACCATTACGGGTATGTTTCTTGGACCAAAGCCTTTATCCCCCATTACTAAGCAAATATTAAGCTGCTATTGTATAAATCAGGATTCCTTCCATTGCAGGTGTCTGACTCTCTAGCCAGACCACCCTAAGCCCAGTGGAGGATTGGCTTGGATGACTGGAAGGTAGCACGAGGCTTCAGGTGTGGCTGGATCTGGGTGCTGGAAACAAGCCATCAGGAACCTGCCTCTCCTGCCTTTCTGCTGTGTGGTCCATCCTCCGACAGGCTTTACCTGGGCGGCCACAGGTGGCACTTACAGTCCCAGACAACAGTGCATTGCATGAATGCTCCCTTCCATCCATTCCAGCAGAAAACCCAGGGCAGGGGTCCATTCCTTGCTTCTGGGTCACGTGATGCCTCATCCCAATCTCTGCAGCTGAGGGGAAAGGATCAGCTGGTGAAGCCTGGATCAGGGCCCCACTTAAGGGTGACGGTAAGCCAGGTGTGGTAGCTCACTAGCTCACACTTGTAATCCCAGCACTCTGGGAGGCTGAGGCGGGCAGATCACTTTAGCTCAGGAGTTCAAGACCAGTCTGAGCAACAAAGTGAAACTGCATCTCTATAAAAAACATAAAAATTAGCCAGGTGCGGTGGTGCATACCTGTAGTCCCAGCGACCGGGGAGGCTGAGGTGGGAGGATTGCTTGAGCCTGGGAGGTGGAGGTGGCAGTAAGCCAAGATTGCACCACTGCACTCCAGCCCAGGCGAGGGAGCCAGATCTTGTCTCAAGGGGAAAAAAAAAGAACAAGGATGAAGGAGGTCGGCCACACCCTAACCAGCGGACAGGGGATGAGGGCTGCTCCCCAGAGGACACCCTATGAAAGTGACTCTAAATGGCCGGTTACAGGCAGGACCCTCTCTGTTCTGACGGTCCTGGGAAAGGGCATCCTGCAACGGCCCAGGCATGACAGGACCAAAGTGAAAACCTCCCTTAGCTCTGTTGAAGCAAACCAGTGTAGAAAGAAAGGCTCCGGCGGCTCCTAGCTGGCACAAGGCCACACCTGACCCCGGAGCAGGTGGCTGTGGGGTGGGGGGTGGTCACAGAGCCTGTCTGCTGCAGGAGCGCCTCCTCTCTACGCCCCAGTCTCCTCATCTACAAAACGGGATCAAATCAACCGACCCAACTTTTCACGGAGCTGTTGTGAAGACTGAAAACGTTGCAGCTGTGCTCGGGTGCTGAGGACTGAGCCCGGGAGGGCTGCTGCTTCTGGAGGCCCATGGGGTTCCCCAGCTCGGACCAGGGATAGCAGACTCCCCAGTGCACTGGTCCTGACACAGGGAAGCTGGGGCCCAGGCAGGCCCTGGGGAGTCACAGGCAGGGAGAGCTGGGCAGATACTCTTGGGGACCCCAGGGTCCTCAGGTCAGGCCCAGCACAGCCTGGGGTCCACCCATCCACCCGGGCTGAGACCATTCACCACAGAAAAGAAGCCTGAGATTTCTGGGACTGAGCTGCCAGCCTCCTCTGCGTGGAGGGAGACACCCTGAGCCAGGGTTTTCCTGGCCCACATCTGGCCAAATCAGTTCATCTAAACAGAAAACAGTGGGAAAAATTATTCCCAGCTTTTCAGAAACTCCAGACGCATGTGTTCCTCGTCTCCGTGTTTGGGATGGCCGAGCCACATCTGCGAGCTGAGGCTTTACGAGAGACAGGGAAATGTCCAAGTAACAGGTCACAGCACCTACTGTGTGCAGGGTCAGCTGCAGGCCGGGAAGCCAGGGCACAGGAGCCTCAGGACTCCGGACTGGGGGCATGTGTGCTAGGGGCTCCCGCCTCCCTCAGGTGGGCAGCAGCAGGGACTCTGGAACCAGCATGACTTATGCAAATCCTTACCCCACCTCAAGCCACATAGCCCTAGGGAGACCTGTGTGCCTCAGTTTCCTCATCTGTAACATGCAGAGGAGATGAGATGCCCTGTTAAATAGGAGATGCCTCCTCACTTCCTGCCTGGGAGTGGGCACCACAGCTCTGCTCTACCTCGGGGCTGGGCAGAGGGGAACACTTGGCACCAGGACTTGAAAGCCAAGTGGCTTTTTATGAGGCTATGCAGATGAAAAAGGCATTGCAGAGAGAGGAAACCACATGCGCGAGGGCGCGGAAGCGTGACAGTGGCAGGTCAGATGGAGCCACCAGCCTGAGCTCAGCAGGACCCATTTTCTCTCCAAGCTCGTAGATAGAGGGAGGAACATTCCCACTCTGCCCGAGCATGGCCGTGGGCATTCCAAACTGTGCACATGTGTGTGCCTGTATTGTGTGTGTGCATGCATGTGCATATGGGTGTGTGTGCACATGTGCATGTCTGTGTATGTGTGTGTATGTTCATGTGTGTGCATGTGCCTAGGTTGGTGTGCATACGTGTGTGCATATGTTTGTGTGTGTACATGTATGTTCATATGTGCATGTGCCTATGTTGGTGTGCATGCATGTGCATGTGTGTGTTTATGTGCATGCATGTTCACATTTGTGCATGTGCCCGTTGGTGTACATGTGTATGTATATGCATGTGTCTGTATGCATGTATGTGTTCATGTGTGTGCATGTGTCTATGTTGGTGTGCATGCACATGCATATGTGTATGTGTGTATATTTGTGCATGTGTGTGTGTGCCTATGTTGGTGTGCGTGTGTGTGTATGCGTTTGTGTGCATGCATGTGTTTGTGTGTGTGCATGTATCTATATTGCTGTGCATGCATGTGCATATGTGTATGTACGTATGTCTATGTATGTGTATGTTCATGTGTGTGCATGTGCGTGCCCATGTGATTTCTGTCTCTGCATCTCAGGCTGATGGAGGCAGGCCCAGTAGACAGCCAGGCTCATCTGCACTTGGACAGCCACAGGTGGAGGCTTCAGGACACCAGAGGGAACCTGCTGGCCCTGGGGACAAGTGGGAGAACTAGGTGAAATAAACCATTTCTTCCTCCTCTGTCTGGAAACAGCCTCGGGTGGGAATCTGAAGGGCGGATCCCTCTCCAAGCCTCAGTTTCCTCATTTGTCAGAGGAGATACCCTCTGCCCTGCAGCCTCCCAGGGTGATATGGTGGTGGCTGTTGGGAGTCACCAAAGAAAAGTCCTACCCCTTCTGCAGAATGTGGCAGGAGGAGTGCTGTATTTGCATGACTGCAACACCCTCGCCCTGGATGACACACAAGACACACTTTCAACACCAGAACTTCCCATTAACAGGATCACCAGCCTGGGGCTGCTGGCTTCTGATGTCTGGGTGCACTTTCCCTTGGCACTAGAGACAAAGATGGCTGTGGACGAAATGGTTCACAGAACATTCTCAAGAGCCTGACTGTGGGAGTCCTCGGCCTGGACGCAGGGTCTTTGAGGGGCAACCCGTTGCCCCTCCTCCTCTCCCCAGATGCACCAGCCTTTCCTCCTGTGCCGTCTTTCTCTGGCTAAAGCAGTTGGCTTTCCATGTGTGGACGAGGCCCAGGATCTCCCTCCTGCTGGGTGCAGAGATTAAACTGCCCCAGGGAGGTGCCTGTGCCCAACCCCCGACTTCTTCCTGTGGGAGCTAAGCCATTCCTGTATTTGTTGATGCCATTGTCACCCAGAATTCCTGTTACTGGTGGCCAAAAGCACCTATCGAGGGAGCGCGAGGGGACTTGGAACTACACGGTTGCCTCACTGGGCAGGGCCCCTGTGGGCATCACTCTGATCATGCCCATTACTGTTTGTCGAGCACTGTGAGTGGCCCCAGGAGGGGGTGGTATTGTACAGACAGGGTCTGTGATTCCCCCACGCTTACCCGTGAAGAAGCGTCACATCTGTTAACAGACGTTAAACAATGAATTACACAATTGGGTAGATTTTTCTCCCTCTCTGGAACCAGTGATTTAGGTAACTGCCTTGAGAGAAGGTTGGTCCAAACCCTCTCTTCTTCCTACCCCAAACTCAGAGACAAATAACACAGCATCTCTGACCTCGCTTTGCAGGAGCCGAGTCCATTTGGAGGATCCAGAGGTGGCGTCCCTGTGTGAGAATTAGCAATTGTGGATGAGCTTCTGGACATATGCTTGCTGGGGGGCATGGAAGGACCTGTTAGCTGGTCCCAAAGGATGGAACGGGTTTATGTGGCAAGCAGTGTGGATGCTGGAAGCAGTCGCTGCAAACTCCTAAAGGTGCCCCCTGCCCTGGCTTGGGGCAGGCACCAGTGAGGGCCAGTGCAGCTGCCAGCTGTGGGGGCTCCGTTGACTGATGAAGGCTCCGTGACCCGTTCTTTGCCTCACTCGACACAGAGTGCTGAGGAAACTGAACCAGGTTCAGGTGCTCCCGTTCAATTTCCTTTTCTTTTAAAAAAAATGGCATCGCTGTGTGACCTCTCTTTGTTTATTATAATTCGAACACTGCCAGTTTCAGTTGAGTGAACTCATATCTTATTTGGAATCTGGGTCTAAAGTTGCCTAAAGCTGGCGGAAATGTAATTGTACACAAACATGAGAGGCCTGTTAATTTGCAATCCACGATGAACAGCGTGGCCTGACAAGCTCTGTGTTTGGTTCTGAGGAGCTGTTCTCTAGAACGGCAGAGCGCGAGCACCGGGCACATTTGCATAAGAGGCACTCGGTATTTTTCACAGGATGAAAACATGTAATTTTGCAAATGTTTATAGCTCGTTAATTTGGCTGAATAGCAAAATCAAATTACAGGTAATAGGCTGTGTGCACGTTCCCTTTCCTGAGTTTCTCTTGTAATTACGGCGAGCGCTGCATGCCAGGCCCATCTTGGTGGGGATGGGAGGGGTGGGCACGGTTGGTGTCCACCCCAGAAGCTGGGCTACCTCACAGCCGTGAGTACCGGCCAGCCACGTCCCAGAGCCAGGGGGAGGTTAGGCTGTGCCTGGGGTGACGACCACCCCCAGATCCGGGAGCCCTGGGATCCAGAATGTTTCCGCCGTCTCCGACACTTGCTCAGGAGTCGAATAGAACCACAGCTTGGGGACAGAGGAGGCCTTGAGCCTGTGCCCGTGAACTTCCAGGTTAGAGGATGTCACTCTGCCCTCTGCCAGGCATCCTGGGCTCCCGGGATCAGGGGAGTACGGCCTCTGTCCCAGCGGGCTCTGAAAGCCCCTCTGAGCCTCAGTTTCCTCCTCTGCACCATTGAGCCGTGGAGTCCCCCTCGTGCTCTGCTTACAGGGCTGTTGGGGTTGAGGGGAGGGTGGGACCCCTGTGGGAAAGCAGAACCCTGAGGACTCTGCACCTGCTGGAGCCGGCGACCGTACGTCTGAGGATATGAGAGCAGCCCCGACCATCCTGCCAGGGGGTCCATGGCCCACAGCCCTGAGCATCCTACCACAGTCTCAAGGCCCACAGTCCCGAGCATCCTGCCAGGGATCCCACAGCCCCAGCCCGGAGCATCCCACCAGGGGCCCACTGCCTGCAGCCCTGAGCTTTGCGCTGCAGGGGACGACACCTGCTTTCTCTTGGACTATCATTCCATCGTCCCCTTTCAGAGGGGAGAGCTGGGGGCCCTGGGAGGTGGCGGCACATCCCCGGAGGCTCGGGTGCATAGAGACCTGCCTCCTGTCCTCCAAGTGGCCTGGCTGTTGGTCACTCTCAGGACCAGGTCAGTGACCTTGTGAGTCCCTCCATACAATTTGCTGACCCCTGAGCTCAGCCTGTTCTGCACACTGGCCAGGCACGGGACCCTCTCCAAGTCTCACGGGTGCACTGGAAGGCATCATGTTACTGACTCCATGGGGTCTTGGGGGCTTGAGTGTTCTCAGAACCGTGCCCAGCACATGGAGAGCCCTGGTAAACGCCAGCTCCTGTTTCTACCAGGCTACCAGACTTAGGGTGCCCTCCGGGGCTGACCCCAGGACACTGGGCCTGGGTTTGCTGGGATGTGGCACGGTCCTTGTGAATGACATGACTTTCCTGTCCATCCCCTTCCCCAGAGAAGCTTCTTTCTCAGGACGCTGTGAATTTATGCATTGTCTGGTCTGTGTGCAGGGCACCCACCGTGTGCAGAAGAGGAAGTGACTCACGTGTGGGATTTCTCAAGATCGAATGTGCTCTGTCCACTGCCTCCCAGCACCTCTTCCCGCTGCCCCGCAGCCCCGAGTCTCATCACCAATGCCAGGGCAGGCGTTCTCAGTAGACGCTTACTGGGGGACCTCAGCCTGACCAAAGGCCCTCGAAACCTTGCTCCCCCAAGTCCCATCTTCAGCCAGGTCTTGTCAATGACACCCTCAGTATCACCCCGGTCGGGGGGACAGGGCGAGGTGCTGGACATGAGCAGTTATCTCGGGTGCAGTGTCCTGAGTTCAAAGCACAGTCTCCCATCTGAGGAAGCTGCCAGTGGCCCCCAGACTCCTGGCTGCTGGAGGCTGGCTGTGCCCTCACTCTGCCTGCTTCCTCGTCCCTCACTGACGGGTTGGGGAGGCCTGGTTCCTGGAGGTCTTGGAACCAGGACGCAGCATCCCCTCCTCTGGCTGGTTGAAGTGGCCCTCACCCCTCCCCAGGCTCCCCGGGCTCCTGTGACATCACAGCCCCGCCTCCACCCTTTGGGGGGCCTTGGAGCCCGGAAGCCTGGGAGTGCTGCACCCCATCCCCACAGGACCATTCATTCCTCACACCCCGTGACCTCCCAAGGGGGGGCCAGCCCTGTACCTCCGCAACTACAAACTGAGAGACCCTAGGTAGGCACCCTGAGTCTGCTCAGACCAAAGCTGGAATTCCAAGCTGGCCTGGGTTGGACTTCCTAGACCCGAAAGTGACCAAAAGCTCCGATGTGTGCCTTGGTGTCAAGAGGTGGCTCCTACAGAGCCTGGAAGGTGAACAAGACACCACCAAGACCAAGCACCTGTGTGGAGCTGTGGGGCTTGGGGGACAGGAGTCCAGGGGGTCTGGGGGCCAGGAGGATCAGTGGGTATGGGGCTGGTGGGGGCAAGAGAGGCCGGGGGCCTGGGGGCCAGGAGGGTAGGGGACAAAGGGCTGGGGGTCAGGAGGGACATGGGGGCTGAGGGTAAAGGGGGACCAATAAGAATGAGGGCAGAGAGGGACTGGGGGAGGATAGGAGGGGCAAGGGGGACAGGAGGGACCCCAGGGGAGTCAGAGGACCCAGGTGGAGCCAGGAGGGGCCTGGGGAGCCAGGACAGTTGGGGGAGTACAAGGGACAAGGATGAAGGCTGGAAGGGCTGGGTGTCCAGAAGGGGCCTGGGGGTGTCACAGGGCCAGTAACAGCTGGGGAGAGAGAGAGGGTGGGGAGGGAGAATGGGAGGAGCGGGGGAGGCAGAAAGGACCCAGGGGACCAGGGAGTGCCAGGAGGGACCAAGGAGAGGCAGAGAGGCCGGGAGGACCAGGCAGGACTGAAGGCACCAGGAGGGCCTGGGCAGGACCTGGGGGAGGGATGTGGGGGTGCAAGATGAGGCCTGACAGGGCCAAGGGGAGCCTGGGGGGCATAGGGGTGGTCGGGCAGTGCCAGGAAGGGGCAAAGTTGGACCCTGAGTCCCACCTCCTGGGACGCTGTGTCCCCAGGCCGCAGGTAGCTTCAGGCAGGTCCTGTGATGGTTTTCAGTTTCATATTTTGGTGAGAAACAGCCTATTTGGGTTCCTCCTCTGCAGTGTTTACACAGAGAGACTCCAAGGCCCTCAGCATGGATTTGAACTTGGTCTGGCCCTGGGGTGGGGCTGGGGGCCAGAGGGTTAGCACTGAGGAATTACAGGAGCCCAGCCCTGTCACAACCTGGGGTGGTGGCAGTGGGTGCCCCTGCTCCCCAAACCCGGTCAGAGCCACAGAAGAAACCCAGGCCGAGAGGGGAGGGCCTCCCGACCCCCACGCAGAAGCCAGTGTAGGCTGCTCAGAATAATCCAGGTAGGAAACACCGGCTGTGTCCTCATGCCAGTCCCAGCCCACCTGAGGCCATGACCTCTGGCCCCTCACTGCCCTGGTGCCATCCTGAGGAAGTCCTCATCCCCTGGCCTGCCAGTCTGGTGGGAGGTGCCCAGGGGCAGACCACGGGGTCCCAGGGAAAGAGGCAGGGAGCCCCTGGTTGCTTCCGGGAAGGGAGATGCCCAGAGAGCTGCCCCGGCCTGGGGTCTGTGGGGAGCCAGTTTCCAGCTCAGGCCTTTATACCCCAGGGAGCCAGACCCTTCCCTTGCTGGGTCCCAGGGCCAGGCAGATGCATGGGGGCGTGAGATGGGAGCAGAGCTCAGTCAGGGCCTGTGGGTCCAGTTGATGGCCTAAGCCCTGGATGGTGCTGTGCCTAGCCCATGCCACAGGCGAGAAGCCTCAGACTCCAGTGGGCAGAGGACTCTGCCAAGGACACACAGCGGCATGACTCCCCGCCTGGTGCCCCTCTGTCCAGGGAAACCAGTGCCACCACAGACCTCCAGGGTCCCTCAGGGCAGCTGTCCCAGCTAAGCAGATGCGAAGCATGGTGACGCTGAGGAGGGAGCTCCTGGAGACCCCCACCCTCTGCACCCAATCCGCACCTTCTGTGAGCACAGGGTGGACTTGGCCAGGAAGAGAGGCCTGGGGACAGGAGCAGGAGTAGTGTGTGGTGTATGCTGAGGCCACATTAACCAAGGCCAAGCACCCAGACCACGGGAGGTGATTGTTCTCTGGGCTGTGGTGGAGTTCAACATATCAGAAAGAACAGGGACAGGAGCTGCATTTCAAAGGCTAAAGCAGGTGTCCCCAAACTGTGGCCCGCGGGCCGCATGCAACCCCCTGAGGCCATTTATCCGGTCCCCTGCCACACTTCAGGAAGGGGCACCTCTTTCATTGGTGGTCAGAGGAGCACAGTATGTGGCGGCCCTCCAATGGTCTGAGGGACAGTGAACTGGCCCCCTGTGTAAAAAGTTTGGGGACGCCTGGGCTAAAGAAACGATAAGTCTGGCCTGGATTTGGGGGCTTGGGGTGTGTGGCTGGGGTCTTCCTGTACATGGCTTCCTGTCTACACCTCCCTCAGTCACACTGGCCTGTGGTCTGTTCTGCAAGCTCCTGACTCCTCCCCACCACAGGGCTTGGCACAAGCTGCCCCCCTACCTGGCATGCACTGTCCTCCTGGGTTGCTGTTCCAGCTCACCTTCGGCTCCTGAGAGCCTTGCCTGGCCGTATGCTGTGAACTAACCTTTGCACCACTCCATTACCCTCTGTCTCACTGCCCTGTGGCTCCCTTCCTGACACGTCCTGGTGCAGGACTCTGCACGCGCGCAGAGGCTACCTGTCTACTTCACGTGCGTGCTGTCGGGCTGCAGTCTGGGCTTTGGTTCACGGTTGCACCTCAACTCCTAGCTCAGAGCTCACAAATAATGAATATACAAAAGCCCCCACCCTGGTCAATCAAGGATGAAAGGAATGGAGAAAAGAGGCTTTTCTCTCTTCTTCCCCAGGAGGCAGATCAGGGACCAATGGACAGCAGATTCCAAGAGTCCCATTTCAGCTGGGTGCAAAGGGCGGGTGTCCGCTAAGGAGGCCTCTCTGGAGGGGTGCTGCTGTGCGATATCCAACCAGTCAGCTGTCGGGAGGCAGGTCTCGTCTGTGGTCAGTTTGCACTCATGGACCTGGTCGTTGCTCTCAAGTCTGCCACTCTCCTGCTTCCATCCATGGGAGGGAGGGCGAACGTTTGCTGGGATTCTCCATACTTCAGGAACTAGCAGGCGCTGTCCCCTCACTCCCGCGACATTTGGGGGAGGTGCCTCTGCCCAGCTTCTGTGAGAAGGAATGCCCCAGAGTCTTGGGAAAAGGAGCTCAGGGCCCAGGTACCACCCAGCCTGGGAATTTTGTCCGAAACACAGTAATTCATACACACTGCCCTGGAATGTCTGCCCGGCAGCACCTCCCAACTTTGTTAATGGAAACCTGCTGATCCATAACCCGCGTGTGGCAGACATCTGCTCGGGGGTGATGTGGTGGTAATGTACATATCGATGATCAATCAGCGGATTTGCAAGAAAGGCATAAAGTATTTAATTATAATTGTGTTGGGCAAGTCTGCGTGGTGGCAGCGACATTTGAATAGGTCACAGCCAGCCCTCACCCTGTTATGTTGCTGGTATTAAATGCCACTCACTCTAAGGGCTGGGAACCTTTCTGAAGTTGCAGGATATCACACACTGGCAAATTGAAAATGTCCCTTTGCTTTTAAAAATATGATTGATATCCTTTGCAAAATGAATGCTACACCTCATAATACACAGATTTCACCTGGCACTGCCCCTGCCTCTCGCAGGCGTTGAGTCCTCATTTGGCCACAAATACATTCTCAGAGAGGGTGAGCTATAAAGACCTCGACTTGTTTTGAGGCCGCCAACGAGCGTCCTGTTTAGGGAAAGGATTTCTGTTGTTCCAAATTAGGCTTTGCTTACCAGAACGAAGTGCAGCAACTCAAAAGATAAAATGTAAATTTTATTTCCTCTGTTGGTAGCAGAAAAATATATCTTCGGATACTTCTTTGCCATATACTTATGTACGGGAGCATCTAAATTACCCCTCATAGGATTTAAATCTATGCTTTTAGCAGAACCGGCAGACGGATAAATATAACAGGCGTGCAGACAGACACACATCACACATCACAATAACACGTACACACACACGTGTACACGCCATGCCGATAGCCTGTACAAGGCAGCATGGAGGGGGTGAGGAGCCAACCCGGGGCCGCATGCCTGCCATACAGGTTCCCATCCGTGAATGGGCATGGATGAGAGCCGCAGCCCTCATCTCCTAGTATCCTATCAGAAGAGAGCTCTGGAAACTGCAAGCTGACATTTGCAAAGGAGAGGTGTCCACATTACAAGTCTCATTTCCACTTCCAGGAACAGGCATTTGAGGCTGGGCTCTGGCTCCTTCTCCCTGTGTGAAGGGTGCCCTGGTAGGCAGAGGCTGCAGTTGTCACGGCCCAGAGGCTGGGGAGTGGGTGCATCTCCATGGGGCCAGGTGCTCACGGCATCCATCAGCAGTGGCCTTCCTCCCTCTCCTCAAAACAACTGACAATACATCGAGTCTATTTACAGGGTAGGTGAGTGGGGAGATACTGGGATTTTTCTGAATGGAGACGAAGCCAAGCGTCTTTTGCATGTTCTGGTCTGTCTCTGCAGCCCGCCTACCTTCACTGCCTCCCAGCCCCTGCTTTTAAGGGTCTGATAAAGCAAGGCTATGCAATTCCCAAACGAGACAGCCAGCCTCGTTGGGTGTGTTTTTTGCTGTTCACAAAATTAGCCAATGATTGTCACTGAGTGAATCAGATTAGGTGTAATCCATACTAATGTTCATACTAACGTTCAAATTAAGTCACTGAAAGCAATTAACTCTACAAAAGTGGGCTGCTGAAAAATGATAAGGCTGGCCAAATAGTTTCACTGTGCATAACTGTTGTTTTTTAGAATGCCCGCCTCTACACAGTAATTACATCATTTACATTTTAAGTCGAGTGCACCCACCTTGGATGCTTGTAATTGTGCACTGAGAGGTGTAGCAGGAATTTTATCAGCAGCCTGCTCTCTTGGGGGCCTGTATTTTGGGAAACAGCTGATGGAAGGTCCCTGAATCAGGATTTACTCCCCGCTCAGAAGAATCAAGAAATTTGGACTTTGCTCCAGTATCATCCCAAATTTGGGCCCCTTCTTCCCACCTTTTCTTTCTCCCTTCTGGTATAAAAAGCGTAATGGATTTCTTAAACTGTCACCAAAATACTCAGCTGATAAATAAGATACATTTATCACGTCCAATCACATCATCCCTAACACGGACACCATCATAAGCCTTGGGGTGACTAACTCATGGGGTCAATTGAGGTCTACCTTCATGGTTTGTGCCTTATCACTATTATTTTAACCATGGGGACGATGTGAGCCAGCCCCCTAACCACACACTGGGCACTTGTGGCTTTTGGGCTGTGTAGAGAGCTCACCCTCAAGTGACCCAGGAATGAAATGTTACCCGACTCTGGGAACATGACCCTGTGCCTTTATTCCTCAGAGCAAGAGCAGGTCAGTCCGGAGCAAACCGTTCAGTAAAACTGAAACCCAGTTGGGTTTTCCCTGCAAGAGAACTGTTTTCTGAACGGGTAAAGTCACAACCCCGCAGTCTATACCTTTAACGAGCTCCATCTCCGCCTGTCCCCCCAGTCCAGGACTAGTGTGGCACCTGATCTTCAGTCTGCAGGAGAAATTGCAGGATTCACCCAACTCTGATTTCTTGGCTTAAGGTGGGGCTGGAATCATCTTTCCAGGGAGGGTCTGGGGAAGACCCCTGACTGAGCCTGCAGGGGCCTCCAGAGTGGCCCCACATCACATTGTCCAAAAGTGGAGGCCCACGTTCTCCAGCCGTGGGTATCTGCCCTCCTGTGCAAAACCGGGCGGCTTGAACCCTGGAAAGGGGTCTGGGGAGGAGAGGATGTAGTCGATGCTGAACTTGAGGTCCCGGGGCTGCTCCTTCCCCGGGGTAGTGGGGCTGGCGGGGGGCTCGCGACCCTGGGTGCCCTCACCAGCGCTGTCCGCAGCCAGGGGCCCCTGCGCGGTGGACGGCTCGGTCGGACCCGGGGTCCCCTGTGCGGCCCCCGCGCACGGGCCCCTCGTTCCCTCGCGCTTGGGGCCGCGCCGCCGGCGCCGCCGCCGGTAGTTGCCGTTCTCGAAGAGGTCCAGCAGCGACTCGCAGCCACCCGCGAACGTCCAGTAATTGCCTTTGCCCTTCTCGTGGCCCTCGGTCCGCGGCACCTGCGCGCGCGGAGGGAGGGGTTGGGAGCGGCTCCGCTGTGCTGTGCGCCCGCCCGCCGCGTCACCCCCGGGGTGCCCTGGAAGGGAGCTCGGGTGGCGCATTGCGCAGGTAGCTGCGGCCCCGGGGGCTGAGGACGGACCTCTCTGCGGCCGCCGCCCTGCAGTCCCCTCCCGTCCCTGCCCCCGGAGGCCCTGGCGCAGGTGTCGCCACGCGGGGAATCCCGAGGCCCGTCGGGGCGGCGCTCACCTTGACGAAGCAGCTGTTGAGGGACAGGTTGTGACGGATGGAGTTCTGCCAGGCGCGCTGGTTGGCGCGGTAATAGGGGAACTTGCGCATGATGAAGTCGTAGATACCGGACAGGGTCACCCTGCCCGCGGGGCTCTGCTGAATGGCCATGGCGATCAAGGCGATGTAGCTGCGGAGCCCGCGGGTCAGGAGGGTCTCCGCCCGGCAGCCCCCTCCTTCCCCAACCCTCAGGGCGCCGTGGGGTGCAGAGGCGGAGAAGCCAGGGGGTGTTGGGGAAAGTGACCTGCAGCTCGCGGCCCCCGCCTCCACCCAAACTCCAGAAGCTCTGCCTGGGCTGGGGAGGCCGAGAACCTTCCCTGGCTCTCCCGAAAGGAAGGACATATGTGTCCTTTCTCTGAGTTCCGCCCGAAAGAAGGAAGCCATCTCCCCTTCCTTCTTCCCAGGCAGGTCCTGGCTATCTGGACCCCTGCAGAGGGGTGTCACTGTCCCCCAAACCCAGGCCTCCGCCCCGCAGTCACCTGTACGCGGGCCGCGTGAGCCGCTGGTCCTCGTCGGAGCTGCCGGCGGGGTAGCCGTCGGCGTCGTCATTGAAGCAGTTGTAGGGATACTGCGAGCTGTCAAACATCCTGGGGGCCCCAGCTACAGCTGCCGCCTCCTCCGCGCCGCCCGCCGGCTTCTCGCAGAGCCCTCTCGGCGCGCACCAGAAGCTTCTGCACTGCCTGCTGCTCTCGCCCGAGCGGGAACCTGGGCTCCTGGGGTCCCCCGCCTGCCCCCACCCCCGTTCTGTCGCGTCCAATCCCGGCGCGGGGGAGGCCCCAGCACCGGCGAAGCAGCCGAGGGGAGCTGAGCTGGCCGTCTCGATGACCCTCTGACCGCCGCGGGAGGAGGGAGGAGGAAGCGGCGCGCTGGGTGGTCCCACGGGCGGGGTGGTCTTTCCCCACTACCCCGTGGCCTCCCGCTCCCTTCCCGGGGGGCCTCTCTGCACTTCCTGCGCTCAGGGCAGGGCTCGCCCCGTCCCGGTTCCTGGAGGCAGGTTCAGGTGTCCTGGGGTGCTCCCTGCACTGGCAGAAATCTCCTGGGAGCGCTCCGGTCCTGTGCGCCCGGGTCCTCTGAGTCCTGTGCGCCTGAGACTCCCGGTGCTTTCTGGGCGCCAGAATTCTCGGGTGGACACTTGGGTCTCCACAGAGCGCACAGTCAGGAGTGGGCGTAGGATACCCGGACTGTCCCCGCTCTGCCACCCGCACTGTCAGCCGCTCCCGCTCCCCACTCCAGAGCGGCTAGGGATTCAGGCCGAACCCGTGGGACCCGGGGGACATCTCCCGACCTGGGTCACGAGTCCGCTAAGCCCTCTCTGCAGCCCCTTTGCCCCACCCCGCAGTCTCTGGCAGCCTGGAGCTGAGCCCCAACCAGGGCCTGGAGAAGGACCTTGCGCCCGCAGAGTCACTGCTTCACGGGGGCCCCTCTAGGCCCAAGTTCCCGTTTAGGCTCACGCGGAGGGGAGAGAAGAGAAGCCATCCAGGTTAGGAAATTCTGGAGAAAGTAGAGAGGCAGCTCTTACGAGAGTAGGGGTCTTTGCTTCACAATAGACAAGCGATGGATAGCATTTTTATGAATAATCTGCAGGATTCTGACCCAGAGCCACGTCTGCGAGTCGACCTGAGGCCAGAAAGCCCGGAAAAGATACAGTCTTCTTCCAGAAATTTCCCCTGAACCTTCAGCTCTGAAACGACCCATAGGGCGGTGCGGGGCGTCCTACTTGAAACTCCAGCACTTTGGGAGCCCGATGTGGGAGGATGACTTGAAGCCAGGAGATAGAGAGCAGCCTCAGCAACATAGTAAGACCCCTGGCTCTATAAAAAATAAACAAATGAATGAACTTGTTAAAATATGAGCTGACTTATACCTCTGGCCCCCAGATGGCCCCAGGGGTGCCTGGAGCTGTACGCTGCCCTTGGTCAAAAGGTGTCTGCAGTCTGGCTCAGCGCCCCTGGGGGTCCCCCTTGGAGGAGAAACGTGGCACATGGGGGTGGAGACACGCAACTGCCCCTTCTGGGGTGGGCACTGGGCTGGGGTGGGCACTGTGGCTGCCTGGACTTATTCGGGATCTGAGTCACACTCAGGCTTAAACACGCTCAATAACTCCATATTGTCCCCTTAATCAGATGTCGAAGCTAAAGACGGGGAACGAGGAAAGGTAAAATGGTATATCTCCTCTCCAAGACAGTTTGAGTTTCTTTAAAATCTGACCGTGTAGCGACCATGACCCAGAACTTACATTGGTGAGCATCTATTCCCAGAGTGAAACCCCGGTTATAGTCACGCGAAAACCTGTTGATTAAGGTTTATAGCAGCTTTCCGTGTGATAGCCTCAAACTGGAAGCAAGCCAGAGGTCCATCAACAGGTAAATGGTTAAATAATCCCTGGCGCATCCATGCTGTGGGCTACCACTTTGAAAAAAAAAAAAAAGAACAAACCACAGATGTATGCCATGACCTCAGTGAACATCAACTGTGTGAAAAGCCAGTTTCTAAAGGCTACGGACATGATTCCACTTACATAATGGTGCATGAGGTCCACTCTGTGAAGATCAGGTGGCATCACCAGGCCACGCAGCCACTGCTGGAAAATACAGCCAGCCACAGAGAGGCCCAGAACCAGAGAGGGAGACAGAGAACAAGGAGTACCGAGACACTTCCACTAAGTGAACGTGGGCACCCAAATTGCAAGACACCCATGGAAATCTAATGCTGAGAAAGACAGCCGCACAGGTCCACGCTTGGAAAAGGAATTCACTCCTGATGAAATAATCTTTGTGGAGCAGTTTGACCAAAACCTGATGGCTTAATATAAAGATGTAGATTCCCTGTCAGATAAACGACGTGCAAATACTCGCTTCCATTCCGTGAGTTTTCTTCATGGGCTTGATAGCGTCCTTTGCTGCATAAAACGTTTTAATTTTAATGAAGTCCAATTCACCTATTTCTCTTTCATCGCCTGTACTTTTGATGTCATATATACTCATGCATTTGTTAAATCCAATGTCATGAAGATTTTCGCCATATTTTCCCTAAAAGTGAAACTATTCACCCCTAAAAAGGAAGGAAATTTTGATATGTGCTATACATATCGTGTCCCCACCCCATGTGCCATTGAAAACTTCATGATCAGTAAAATGAGCCTGACACAAAAGGACAAATGCTGTGTGATTCCACTAGTATGAGTGGAGTAATCAAATTCATACAGACAGAAAACCAGTTATGAGTGCTTGAAGGAGGAGGGAAGGAGGCTTAGTTCTTTAATGTGTGAAGAGCTGATGTTGGGGATCATGAAAAAGTTTGGGGCAGGCTGCTGCAGCAGCTCACGCTATAATCCCAGTACTTTAGGAGGCCAAGGTGGGTGAATCACTTGAGGTCAGGAGTCAAGATCAGCCTGGCCAACATGGTGAAATCCCACCTCTAATAAAAATACAAAAATGAGCTGGGCATGGTGGTGTGTACCGTGATTACAGTAGCCTGTAATCCCAGCTACTTGGGAGGCTGAGGCAGGAGAATCGTTTGAACCTGGGAGGTGGAGGTTGCAGTGAGTCAAGATTTAGCCACTGCACTCCAGCCTGGGAGATAGATTGATACTGTCTCAAAAATAAATAAATAAATAAAAATAAAAATAACTCAAAATGGTCATCGACCTAAATGTAAAACTTCAAACTATAAAACTTCTAGAAGAAAACACAGATGAATATCTTTATGATCTTTTATTAGGCAAATATTTCTTTAATATGACACCAAAAACATGATCTCAACAGGAAAAAATGGATGACTTGCAAATTAAATTAAGAACTTCTATTTTTAAAAGACAGCAGAATTACAAGACAAGCTGCTAACTAGCAGAAAATATTTGCAAAGCGAAGAATCCAATTTTTAAGATGACACTTCACCAAAGAAAATATAGCACATGAAAATTTGCCCAGCGTTGTCATTCACCAGGGAAATGTACATTAAAACCACAACAAAATGCCTCCACAGATCTGTTAGTACAGCTAAGAAGAAAACGGAAACAAAACTGTGATGGTTAATTGTATGTGTCAACTTGACTGGGCCACAGTGCTCAAGTATTTGGTCAAACATTATTCTGGATGTTTCTGTGAAGGAGTCTTTAGATAAGATTGACATCGAAATCAGTGGACTTTGAATAATGCAGACAGCACTCCAGGATTAAGTGGACCAATCAGTCAAAGACCTGGATAGAACAAAGACTAAGCTCCCCAAGCCACAGGAATTCTGCAGAGGATGCCTTCAGATTCCTTATTGAGTCTTCAGTCTGTGAATCTACACCATCCGATTTTGCCAGGCCTCCACAGTCACAGGAATCAACTCCTTAAATTCTCTCTCCCCTCCCCGTACCTGCTACACAGACATGCACACACGCACACACACACACACACACACACACACACACACGCACGCACACACCCCCCGCCCCTCATAGATTCTGTTTCTCTGGAGAACTCTGATTAATACAACAACCAAATGAAAACCACCTCCAAATACTAAGTTCTGGAGAGAAGACACAGCAGCTGGAACTCTCGCTTGTTCCTGGTGGGAATGCAAATTGTTTCAGCCATTTGGGCATCTAGTCTGGCAGTTTCTCACGGTTATACATATATTTATCCCATGTCCCAGCCATCCCAGTCCTAGGTGTTTGACAAGTCAAATGCATGCTAGTGTAGAAAAAAAACTGTTTATAAATTTAAGAAGTTTATAGCGGCTTTATTTTTTGTCACTAAAACCTGGAAACAGCTTAAATGTTCTGGTGAGCAAATGAGCTGTGGTATCACCATATGCTGGAATACTATGCAGCTGTGAAAAAGGAAAACCACTGATGGTTGCAAGGCTGAACCTCAATGCATTATGCAGAGTGAAAACAATGCAGTCAAAAGGTTCTTACTGAATAATTCCACTTACATAACGTTGTGCAAGACAAAACCATGGGGACTAAAAAGGTATCAGCAGTTGCCAGGGGCTGGGGGTGGGAGGAGTCAGGTTCTGGGCAATGGAGCTGTTCTTACTTTAGCTGTGGTGTTGAGTGAGTGGCTACATGTGCTTGTCAAAACTTGCCCAGCTGTACACTAAGAAGCATGGATTTTACAGTATCCAGGTTCTATCTTATTTTTAAAACCACTTTGATGATCTTAGAGATGAAAAATAGTCAACGCATTAAGCAAGGTAGACCAGATGCCATTGAAGATAAAATTAGGAAACTGGAATATAAAAATATAAAACTGAAGAACACAGCAGCTCCAAGACCCAGAGACACCAAAACAGCTGATGGAGCAGTTAAGTGACAAAAGGGCAAGCAGGGAGGCTGTGGAGAGGGTGTGGCAGGGGAGCACTGCATTGACTAGCAGGGATTTTCCAAAATATGAAGGAAAGCAGAGGTTCTTTGATCTGAAGGGAACTTGCACACTGAGCAGGACTAATCGGATCCATCCACCCACACATACATGCCTCAGAATGAAACAGAGGCAGGCCAAGTGAACCCCAAACTGGGGCTTAGCCCAAGGGGGTTCTGGCTTCTCCTTGGAAAGAATTCAAGGGAAGAGAACAGCTTTCTCAAAGCGGGCAGTGTCACAACTCCGTGACTGCTCCTGAAGAGCAGGGTGACTGGCAGGCAGGGAGCCACGGCTCAGGGCCCTTCTGCAATTATGTTTATATCCACTTAGATTAAGGGGTGGTGCATGTAGAAATTTCCAGAGAAGAGACAGTAACTCTTGGGTGGTGGAGTCATGGCCTTGGAAGGGGCAGTAACTCCCAGGTGTTGCCATGGAAATGGTAAACTGACAGGGCTCTGGTGGGTGTGGCTTGTGGAAAGCTGCTCTGCCCTGGCCCTGTTTTAGCCAGTCCTCAATTTGGTCTAGTGTATGAGCCTCGCCTCTGAAACTGAGTCTTGCCTCCTACCTCAAAACTGCAGAAGAGAAATCCTGAAGCCATTGGATAAACCACAGGCAGACGTCCAAAGGCGTCAAACTTTAAAAGGAGTGCATTTAGTTGATCAAACAGCATCATGTGTTCTTATAACCCAGAAAGGAGCTGGACCTTGGTGGTTTAAGCAGGTCTTCTTACATGAGAGCAATGCTGGAGAGCATTCCTATGTAAGATGACCTTTTTCTCTTCTAAAGTGTGTTTCTCTGTTTTTGTGAAGATGGAGAGCTTGCAGTGAAGGCAGGGCGTTGAGTTCATGCTTTATGCCACATGTCTGTGCAAACCTTTAGAATGCAGGGAAAACATAGCCACCGTGAACGTTGCCAATGCTCTCTAGGACCAGAGTCATGAACACCTGGCAAGGATGGGGACCGTGGCTGCCGCAGGCCTCTGGGTTTCAGCTGTGAGAGGTGCTGTGGCCTGGGGACAGTACTGGTCACAGGAAGAAGAAGGCTTTCTGTGTCATTACGTGAAATGGAAGCCCCCACCTCTGAAAGGGAACCAAGAAACCCAAGATGTTGATCGCCGCCCAGAGAGGGGGTGCCAGGACCACTGGGCCACCCTGCAGGAGCCGCTGAAACCCTTTAGCCTCGTCTGATGTGTTCTGCTGTGATCTCTGTTGTCACCAGCCGGCTCAGCAGATCCAGGTAGCTGAACAAAGAACCAACATCTCTGGTATTGTACTTGATGTGCTGAGAACATTTGCCTGATTTTACCTTGTGTGGCCACTGTCAGCCATTGGGAGAAGCCTGTTCACTGTGCACAGCTGAACTAGAAATGCGTGAGCTGAAGACCAGCGTTGTTCACCCTGAGATCTCTCCCTTCATCTGTCTCTCCTCAGATAGGGCCGCAGTGGAGGGGGCCCTGGAGGGGGAGAGGATTTGAAGCAAGAAATGCGTAGACCTTAAAAACAGATGCTGGAGAATGCAACATAAGTTGTCTACTTATTTTGGTGAATAGAAAATAAAGTTTGGTTGGTTAGAAAAACTTTCAATGTCACTATGAATTTGAGTTTCACAGTGTTCTGAAACATTCGCTTTATTTAATTCTAAAATAATCTCTTGGTTTATTTGGGGCCTGGCAGTGACAAGAAGGGCTTCTCTGATGTTTAGCCAAAAATTGCCTAAAGCACCAATGTAGGAAGTAGAAAAGTTTCTCTTCAAAGCTTCCCTTCCTGTTAAAGAATAAATCACAGCCAGGCGTGGTGGCTCATGCATGCAATCCCAGCACTTTGGGAGGCCGAGAAGGGTGAATTGCCTGAGCTCGGGAGTTCGAGACCAGCCTGGGAAACACAGTGAAACCTCATCTCTACTAAAAATACACACACAAAAAAAAAAAATAGCCAGGCGTGGCAGCGTTTGCCTGTAGTCCCAGCTACTTGGGAGGCGGAGGGAAAAGTATTGCTTGAACCTAGGAGGCTGAGATCAGCCACTGCACTCTAGCCTGAGAGACAGAGTGAGACTTTGTATCCAAAAAAAAAAAAAAAAAAAAAGAATAAATCATAAGTTAGAAATAATCATTGGTTTTAAACACTTTCTTCGAGTTCTTCTTGCTTTTTGCTAATAATTCTTTGTTAAGCCCTATTCCATGTAGCTGTTAGACATGCTTGCAGGCACATAGTACATTCTATGTCCTGGTGCTCTAACCAAGACATTTATGCTATTACTTTTCTAAGTCCTTTCCCAAGCAACTTCTTTTCCCTTCCTTATTTGGACTTCCTCTGTTCCTTTTTTCTCCATCGCCTTTACCTATTCAAGAAAGTATTAAGTTATTAGCCAATCAGGTTCAGTTTTAGATTGTGAGGTCTGGCTCCAACCAATGGAAATCAGACACAGCAGTAAGGATGACCCAAACATGCAAAGGATAAACATGTCTGCTTCGCCTTTGTCTGTTGTATTCTCGTGGCAGAACTGCTGGCAAATGTACCCTTTCAGCAGGAAGTAAAATTGCCTTGCTAAGAGAGCCTTTGTCTCAGTGCTGATTTTTCTTTGCAGCACCAAGCATCTGCCTCCAACAACCAATCATGATAAGAACAAGAGCAATGACAATGACGACATGCCGGCTGAATGCCAGGACCTCCATGTCACCTGGCCCATGACCATCTGTGAGCCATCCAATGTCTCTGGGGTAGAGGCTGATCCTGCCCCCTACCATCGCACTGCCTGTGGCCTGTGAGGTAAGGTCCAGCCTGGGCACTCCTGCTCCAAACTCCATCAAGGGGCACACCCAGCCACCAAATTCCAGCCCTGGGAACATGGCAGGAGGGGCTTCCCCCACCCACATGTGCAAGGGAAGTAGAGACCACCAGACATCAGCCAGTCGGGAGCTGCAGCCTGTTTTGGGGACGTTCGTGAGGACCAGCAGTTAATCTCATGAATCCAGCAGCTC
This sequence comes from Saimiri boliviensis, assembly GCF_048565385.1. NCBI lineage: Eukaryota > Metazoa > Chordata > Mammalia > Primates > Cebidae > Saimiri > Saimiri boliviensis. The sequence goes on along the minus strand of NC_133449.1, from coordinate 150,347,339 downwards.
TCAGACACATCCAGGGAAAGGCATGTGTTCTGGACAACAGGTGCAATAAGATGCCATTAATTAACCCTGAAAACAGAACAATGACTTACATTGTTTCTGACACATACCTGTGTGGCAAAAATATGAAATTGTAATCTTGATAAACACCAACTCTAAGCTTGTATTTGGCCCAGAGAGGGATAGAGGAGGATGGAATTGGTGAACAGGGAGGACTTTGGACTTCAGGGTTATCGCTGTGATATCCAGTAACTTTTTTTTTTTTTTTTTTTTTTTTTTTTTTTTTGAGATGGAGCCTCCCTCTGTGGCCAGGCTGGAGTGCATTGGTATAATCTCGGCTCACTGCAACCTCTGCCTCCTGAGTTCAAGTGATTTCCTGACTCAGCCTCCAGAGTAGCTGGGACTACAGGTACCCGCCAAAATACCCGGCTAATTTTTGTATTTTTAGTGGAGATGGGGTTTCATCGTGTTGGCCAGGCTGGTCTCGAACTCCTGAGTTCAAGTGATCCACCTGCCCTGGCCTCCCAAAGTGCTGGGATCACAGGTGTGAGCCAGGTTATATATGAGTTTTACATTTTTAATTAAAAGCAGGTTTTTGTTAAAGAAAGCTTATAAAATAGAGGAAGGTAGAAAACATCTATAACTCCATCATTCTGAGCTGGCTCCTGCTCACACTGTGGTATATATGTTTCTAATTCTGGAGTCTCAGTACTGTTTGTAGACTGCTGTCATAGGCTGTTCTTTAAAAACTTGATATCTAATGTCTGCAGGCTATTGAATGTGTCAGAATTCATTTACAAAACATAGTTTATATGTATCTGGGGAGCACGTAATTTCAGGAACCTCATAATATGAATAATCGCCTGCTGATTTGTAACTACAGATTTATTAATGCTGAATTTTCTTAGACATCAGACACAGTTTTTAAGAAGAATATTCAGAAAATACTTAGAAAAAAATGTCTGCTTTGCTGGGGTACTCTTTCTTCACATTTTAAAAGTCATTCTCTGAACTAGACAGCTACTAGGGCTGCATAAATTTTCAAAAACAAAGTCAGCTGATATTCTGAAACCACATAATTCAAAGTGAGAAACTATATTCTAGGAATTGATTTTTTATGTTACTTTTTAGGATTAGAAGCCTGGGACATGTATGGTGGCAAACGCCTGTAGTCACAACTTTTGGGAGGCTGAGGCAGGAGGATGGGGTGAGCCTAGGAGGTTGAGGCTGCAGTGAGCCATGATCGCACTCCTGCACTCGAACCTGGTGGCAGAGCAGGACCCTATGTCTTAAAAAAATTGGTTTTATTAAAAAAATAGGAGCCTTCAAGGTTTGCCTGTCTAAGTACCTACCAGCCTCTGACCCTGTGAGCTGCCCTTTCAACCTGACAGTCACAGCCACCTGGACCTCGGGACCGTCAGGTCTTTTCCCATGGGTTATGCCAGAACTCCTCGGAGTGAGGAGGGAGACTGGCTTTTCTGCTTCTGTCTCATTCACGCCTGACTTGTGGAGAGGCTCAGGAAGAAACAGAGAAATGAGACACACGTGGCTTTTGCAGCCCAGCCCAGCTGGCCTCGGAACACATTCTGCTATGCCTGCATTGATCGCGCTCCCGGCAGCCAGCATAGGCGAGGACATTAGCATCCTATGATTCTTCCTGGCAAGCAGTCGCTGCCGCTTTAATATCAGAGACAAAATACAGCATTTACACAGTCTCAGAATGCAAAAATTCTCTGCAGACCCTTGTGTTTTGGTGTCAAGAGCCGCTAAAGACAGAGTGCAGCCCATGACATCAACTCTTCCCTTGAAATGGGGCTGTTGATCCCCCTTCCCTCCCCGCAGCATCTCACCTGAGGTCCTTCTGCTGAGAACGTCTTTCCTGATGGCCCAGTAAGTAAGTGTCCTTACCTCTCGCTGGCCTGGGAGAGTCACCCTCACCTCCCCAGTCAGTCACTGCGGCCAGGAGGTTATGAATCTCTCTCCCTGGGAATGCCAGGCCTGGTGCCCGAAGGCGAGGTCAGCCCTACTCAGACCTCAAGGACTAAGGCTGGAAGGTGGTTGCCCCATCTAAGAGTCAAGGGTCCGTTAAAAGAAAGAGGGAACAGGGTCTGGGTGCTTCAAAACAACCATTTCCACCACATTGGAATAAGTTGGGGAAGGAAGTTTCTCTGCTGCTAAAAGAAAGGGCCGCAAGTACCCACTTATAAGAATTGCCAGTGTTAGACTTGCTTATTTTTCGAAGTTTTAGGGGAGGTGCCTCATCCTTTCCCAGGAAAAGAGACTCTTGTAGACAGTGAGTGGCATCATTACTTTTCACTCCTGTGACTCAGGGCGCTCCTCCTGGGCACACCTGTGAGCACAGCGGAGTGAGTGGTACAGAGTGGTCTGACCTAGCTCAGGGTCATGACTGAGGCCCCCTCAGCGTGTCCCGGATCCTACTAGTCACACATTGAAAAAGAAACACAATAAATCCTGGCCACAGCCCCAGGGTCAGGGAAGAAACAGAAATAAGACCAAAGTCCGGAAGGAATTTCCCCTAACTGCTCCATCGCAGGGACGTATTTGGAGATCTGCCTCGTGACCCCACTAAACATGCTTTGGCTCAAAGAAACATGAGGAGAAGCAGGGACGTATTTGGAGATCTGCCTCGTGACCCCACTAAACATGCTTTGGCTCAAAGAAACATGAGGAGAAACCCCGCCCCTTTCTGTACCCACGTTGCGTTCGGGCTGCAAAACCAGGGTATGTGCCTGCTGTGCCCTGGTTCCAAAGGAGCCAGCACCCTACAGAGAGCCTGGGGTCTCGCCCGCCTTCCCTTCCATAGAGCCTCTCCAGGATACTGGGACCCCAGCTCGGTGTAGACTGAAGGGGCCTCCCAGAGACCACACACACCGATCGCTCGAGAGATGGTCCGCGATGACCCCCACGCAGCTGTGCTCCCAAGCCTCAACATCCTCATCTCTGCGATGGGTCTAATTCCATGGGTTCACTAGACCCATGCCATTATTAATTAGCTATCTCAGCTGGTTGTCTGACTCCAAAATAAAGTGTTTAACACTGTGTAGCTACAGTAGGCATTTGGAAATAGCACAATGAATGTCATTCCCTCAACTCGTCCCAGAAGGGAGGGAAGGCAAACTCCAGCTCACACAGTCAGAATAAACTCAAGGTTTGGGTGAGCCGGGCTGGGTGGTGGTGGTGGCACTGAACTCCCAGGGGCTGAACATCGAAATAGATTGTCAAGGTTTCCCTCTCACTGATGAGAAGATAGCCATGACCACACATTTATTAAGATCTCTGGCATTAGATTTGTTTCTTCAGAGAATTTTTGAGATGTACGAGTATGGCCATAATCAGCTGAAATTCTGAAACCACCTAATTCAAAGTGAGTAACTGTTTTCTGGGAACTGATTTTTTACTTTATTTTAGAAAGTTCGGCTGGGCGTGGTGGCTTACGCCTGTAATCCCAGCACTTTGGGAGGCTGAGGTGGGCGTATCACCTGAGGTCAGTAGTTCAAGACCAGCCTGGCTACTAAAAATACAAAATTAGTTGGGCGTGGTGGTGCCTACCTGTAATCCCAGCTACTCGGGAGGCTGAGGCAGGAGAATCACTTGAACCTGGGAGGCAGAGGTTGCGGTGAGCTGAGATCGGGCCATTGCACGCTAGCCTGAGTGACAAGAGCGAAACTCCATCTCAAAAAAAAAAAAAAAAAAAAAAAAAATAGAAGGAAAATTCACGCTTCCCTAGGAGCCATCTAGTTCAGAGAAGACAACAAGAAGAAAACAAAAAACACAGAAGCAGGAACAAACTTCCCAGCAAAGTGGACCCTTTTTCTAATGATTCTCCTAATATTATTCCTGATCTGCCAGAGAACATACATTAAGGCGCGTCTGGTGTATTCATCCACAATTCCTCCTTGTTTCTAGCACACAGATATTAGGACACACATTTAAAGATGATTTCTAAAGGGCTGCTGAGTCTGGAGACTGTGTAATTTGACCAGGGGATGTGAACCTCACCTTGGCTTATATGTTAATGACATAATCACTAGATCACATATCAATATATTGATGATGCTGGTAACCATGACTGCCCCTTTGAGCACGCAACACGGCTGTTGGCTCGGGGAGCGCAATCCGTCTATCCAGGCTTCCAGGGAGAGGAACTATTTACAGAGGCGGGCCTCAGTCTAATGCAAATGGTTTTCAAACCTGAATAGCTGAGCACTTGTCGCCGGCAGCCCTCTGGGAGAAGAACACGTGTGGAGCTGTTCCAGTGAAGGGTCCAGCTGTCAGGGTTAGCACCTGCTGCCAACTTCCTTTCCTTACTGAGTCTTTACAAAGGATGGAAAAAGCTTGAAAAGCCTTTACTCTTCAAGGAGCTTTGCCTATACAGTAAGCATATTTAAGTGCACACTGAACAGGCACACAGCAGGCGTCCTTAACTGCTTATGCTCTGTAGCACGGTAGAACACACTGTGTGGATCCTCAATGCAGGTATGATGGAGGCTAGGGTCACGACATGCAGGTGTGCCTGAGAAGGCGGGGCAGCCGGGACGGGGGCACCAGGAGGAGCCATCCATGTCCAGAGGAGGGGCCCATGGTTAACAGGGCCCCTGGTGGAAAGGGTGGGGGTCTGTGTCCCCTCAGGAGACTGAGTGTAGAACTCTGGGAGGAGGGACCAGCAGCCCGGATACCCACCTGGTGGCAGCCCCTCCCCCACCGCTCTGCAGGACAGGCCTCAGGGAGTCTCCCAAGCTGGCCACACTCAGGGACAACATAACAGGACTTCCATCAGATGTCTTCGCTTTGAAGATGGAGCGTAACCGAGAATAATAAACATTTAAAAAATAATTTTAACTTTTATTTTAGGTTTGGGGGTACATGCGCAGGTTTGCCACGTGGGTATATGGAGTGACGCTGAGGTTTGGGATGCAAGTGATCTCATCACCCAGCTACTGACTACTCAACAGTTACTGTTTCAACCCCTGCTCCTTCCTCCCTGCTCTGGGAGTCTGTAGTGTTTACCGTTTCCATCTTTATGTCCACTAGTACCTGATGCTTAGCTCCCCCTTATTAGTGAGAACATACGGTATTTTTTTGTTCCTGTGTCAATCTGCTTAAGATGACAGCCTCCAGCTCCATCCAAGTTGCTGCAAAGGACATGAGTTCATCCTGTTGTATGGCTGCATAGTATTCCATGGTGCACGCGCACATTTTCTTCATCCAGTTCACCATCAGTGGATGCCTGGGTGGATTCCATGCCTCTGCTCTTGTGAATAGTGCTGAGATGAACATATGAGTGCATGTGTCTTTGTGGTGGAAGGATTTATTTTCTTTTAGGTGTACACCCAGAAGTAGGATTGTGGGTTGAATGGTAGCCTATGGTACGTTCTTTGAAAAATCTTCAAACTACTTTCTACAGTGGCTAAACTAATTTACATTCCCGCCGACGTTTAAATGTCCGCTTTTCTCCTCAGCCTCGCCAGTATCTGCTGGTTTTTTTTTTTTTGACTTTTTAGTAATAACCATTCTGGCTGGTGTGAGGTGGCATCTCATTGTGATTTTGCATTTCTAATGAGTAGGGATATTGAGTATTTTTTCATATGTTAGTTGGTTTCTTGTATGTCTTCTTTTGAGAAGTCTTTGAGTCTTTTGCTAACTTTTTAATGAGTTTTTTTTTGTTTTTTTGTTTTGTTTTGTTTTGTTTTGTTTTGTTTTTGCTTGTTGAATTGTTTATGTTCCTTATAGATTCTGGGTATTAGACCCTTATTGGATGCATAGTTTGTGAATATTTTCTCCCATTCCATAGGTTGTCTGTTTGCTGTGTTGATAGTTTCTTTTGCTGTGCAGAAGCTCCTTAGTTTAATTGGGCCCTACTTCTTAATTTTTGTTTTCACTGTAATTGCTTTTGAGAACTCAGCCGTAAGTTCTTCCCCAAGGTTGATGTTTAGAATGGTATTTCCCAAGTTTTCTTTTGGAATTCTCATAGTTTGGGGGTCCCACACTTAAATTCTTAATCAATCTTGAGTTTTGTATATGGTGAAAGGTAGGGGTCCAGTTTCAATTTTTTGCATGCAGCTAGCCAGCTATTCCAGCACCAGAAAATCCCTTTTCCATTGCTTGTTTTTGTTGACCTTATCAAGATCAGATAGCTGTATGGGTGTGGCTTTATTTCTGGGTTCTCTATTCTGTTCCATTAAGAACATCAAACATTTAAAGGATGTGGTGTTCCAGGAAGAGAGACAGCAAATTCAACATGAGAGAGACTGACTCTGGAGGTCACAGGATGAACAGAGCGCACAGAAGAGAATTTACCAATGAGCAGATTTAATATTACCAGAGAGTTAGAGAGGACACGACACCCTTGAGGAACGGGGCCCTCCTGACATCCTGCTGAGCTCGCAACCGTAGATACTGACCAGCTGGGTACACAACCAGCTCCACCATCCCCGCCGATGCCCGTTTGGGGAGAAATGCACCACCCCTCCTGAGCCCCATGCAAGCTGTAGTTTCAGAGTGAAATAAATGATGGTTCTCGTCTTGAGTCACTAAGTTTGTGTGGTGGTGTTAACGCAGCAGTGGATCACTAGAACACCAGCACCATGTCAAGTGAAAGTCACGTGAGCAGGCATCCCACCTCCTCAGAGGAAAATCTTCCAATATTTAATGAATGGTTCAGGATCCCACAGGAATTAGACAGTTTGGGTGGTGGGGAAGGCGGAAGGCGGAGCAAATAAAGTTGCCAGATGTGTTCCGTAGTGTCTGGGAGTTGGGGTAGGATGTCTTTGGGGCCACTTTGAAAACTCTGCCTGGTGCATCCCCAGCAATGTACCTCTGCCCATTTTCTAGTTTCTCACCAAGACACCCCCAGCTCTTTGCAGACAATAATAACAAGAAATCATAACAATTCCTGGCATTTTTGACACAATCTCATCTAATTTTGGCAACAACTCCATGAGTAGGAGCTGTTATTACACCATCTTACATTGGGGAAACTGAGGCATGAGCAGTGAAATTATTTCCCAAGTTTGTGGAGCACATAGAAGGGCTCAGGACTTGAGCCCTCATGGGTTAGTCTTTGTGATCCTGGAACCCGAGCTTTCCGAAGCTAGGCTACCCCCGCCAACCTGGCTCATCCTGGGGGAGTGAGCAGATGTCCCTCCAGGCCCCACTTCTGGGCAGCTCGGAACTGACAAGGGCCCTGGATGTTCTCCCTCCTTAGGAGGGAAAGGGAGCATTCACGTCCTGTGTCTCACAAGAAGGAAATCTCCATAATTATTTTGTTTTGATGATTTATTTTGTTCCATTGCTCCAATCATGAACTTGGAGAAGTGTGTGGTGATAGGTGGGGTCTGCTCTTGACTCTGACAATGGCTAGACTGTGTCGGGACATGATGAATAAACCCAACAGTGACAGCTATAGATAGAATAAGAACAGAGTTGCTGCCTGTCAAATTGGTATAGGAAATAAGTACAAATAGAAATTTTTATGTGAAACCAAGAGCCAAAAAGAAATAAAAACAAAGAAAACTACAAAGAAACACAAAATTTGAAACCATAAAACTCTCTCTCTCAATCTCAGACCTCTCAGTTTTGATAATAAATACAAATGTTTTAGATTCCTCATTAAAATAGGGAGAACCGAGTCAGACACATGCACAAAAGAATGACCGAAGAGTTATCAGGCAAACGTAAATTGAAAAAAGTAAAAGTGTCGATCTTAACATCAACATAAAATCAAAGTAAAAATACTAAATAAAGAAGTCATTTTATAGTCATAAGATATATACTCCAGTGAAAATATCACATTCTTTTTCTGAATTACTTAGTTCTCAGAAATATAAAGCAAACATGATAAGAAATAAAGGGAGAATCAACAGAAGGCACTAATGGCGAAGAAACCTTTACTGTCTTTCTCAGCCTTTCAAGGATCCACTAAATAAAGCCAAGTGGGCTCTGTTGTTGTATTATGTGAATAATTACTAAATTTGAATAAATAACTATATACAAAACGTTGTCACCTACAAATAGCACATTTCTTATGTAATATACTAGGCTAAAATAACCGAAAACACCAAAACCAAGCAAACCTCAGCCATCTCAAATGCAAGCATAATGCATCCCACCTTTTAAAAGTAGAGTGCGATCAGAATAGACTTGGGATGAAAATGTTTTATCCACCAGAAATGAAGACGCACTTGGCTAAACAAACAGTTGGATTAAGGAACTAATTAAGATATAATTTCAGGCTCTTTAAGAAATATTATAAGTATAGCAAAGGTCAATGCAGATTCTTAAATGTTTTTATTATTAAATAAAAAATATGACATTGAATTAATCAAACATTGAAATAATATAAGTGTACAGGCATATACATGTGTGTTTATTTATAATTAAAATAGCAACCTTTAGGAAAAAAGGAAAGGAAGAAAAAAAGGCCAAAGCAATAACTAACACTTTTTAAAATCAGAGAATCAAAAAACGAATCAAATATCTAATTTGGAGGTGAAAAGAAAATCATAACACATGAAGTGAAATAAGATAATTTGGTCAGTGGGGAAAGAGAAGGAATGCCATCCATAAAACAATTCATAAATTGAATTTCTTTTTTTTTTGAGACAGAGTCTTACTCCGTCGCCAGGCTCCAGGCTGGAGTGCATTGGCACAATCTCGGCTCACTGCAACATCCACCTCCCAGGTTCAAGCAGTTCTCCTGCCTCAGCCTCCTGAGTAGCTGGGACTACAGGCACACGCCACCATGCCCAGCTAATTTTTGTATTTTTAGTAGAGACAGGGTTTCACCATGTTGGCCAGGATGGTCTCGATATCTTGACCTCGTGATCCACCTGCCTCGGCTTCCCAAAGTGCTGGGATTACAGGCTTGAGCCACCGCACCCGACCCAATAAATTGGATTTTATTAAAATGTAAGACTTCTGCTTTCAAAAGACACTGTGAAAAGAATGAAAAGACAAGCCATAAACCGGAAGAAAATCTTTGTGATGATCTGATGAGGGACTTGGATCCAGAATACATAAAGAAGTTTCAAAACCCAACAATGGAGACATCAGCGAAAATGCTGGAATAGGGAACCCCGAATGTATCTGCCTATAAAAGCAGTGAATGAACCAGCAGAAATGATCAGAACCGACTTTCGTAGAACTCTGCACATGTATCAAAGCTTGCAGCAACCAGGGGAGTGCATGATGAGGAACACACAGCTGCATCTCAGTAAGAAAGCCCTGTGGCCTTCTGGCTTTCCCTGGACCCATCCACCACTCACCAGCTTGGTAAGGTCTTGAAGACAACAGCACGCATCCCCAGCACTGGCAGAGGAGGGTTCAGACCTTAGGATGCGGCTGTGTTGCAGGAAAGGGGTCTCGATCCAGACCCCCACAGAAGGTTCTTGGATCTCACGCAAGAAAGAATTCAGGATGAGTCCATAGAGTAAACTGAAATCAAGTTTATTAGGAAAGTAATGAAAGAGGAGAATGGCTACTCCGTAGACGGAGCAGCCCAGAGGGCCACCGGTGGCCCATTTTCATGGTTATTTCTTGATGATATGCTAAACAAGGGGTGGATTATTCATGCCTCCCCTTTTTACACCATAAAAGGGGAGTGTAGCAGTGAGGACGACCAGAAGTCACTCTCTCTCGTGGCCATCTTGGCTTTGCTGGGTTTTCGCTTCTTTACTGCAACCTGTTTTATCAGCAAGGTCTGTGTGACCTGTATCTTGTGCCGACCTCCTGTCTCATCCTGTGACTTAGAATGCCTTACTGTCTGGGAACGCAGCCCAGTAGGTCTCAGTCTCATTTTAGCCAGCTCCTATTCAAGATGGAGTTGCTTTGGCTCAACGTCTCTGACAATTGTTGTGGCTCCTGGATGGGCAGCCTCAAAGGGCTTGCCTTTCTTTCACAAAACTTGGAGCTCTTAGGAGTCTCCCTACAGGCATTTGTTGAAACACTTCAAGTCAAATGGATTAGTCACTGCTGCCTGGGACAAGGGATAACAGTTGGGGCAAATAACAGATAAAGTATAAAACTTGGGAGGAAAGACCGGGGATTGAGATGCTTTGGAGAATACAGATTTTGAGGGTTTTTGCATATTCTTTGGAATCTAGAAGTCCAGGAAGGTGCACAAGTTTGGAAAAGACCTGAGAAGACTCCACACTCACACCTCTGGCCGACCTTCAGCTTCTGTGCAAACAGGAAATGGAGGCTAAGCCAGAGTTTAAAATTGCCTCAGTGTTGAAGGATGCCCCGAAACACATACAAAGCCCCTCTTTCAAAGATTGGGAGGTATTTTGAGCATGTACGTGCTGTGTTTCGAGTGTTTAAGGAACCCTCTTGTCAATGAAATTTTACAGAAACCTCTGTAAAATATTTGAAGAAACTTATTCTGAGTCAACTAGGAGTGACAGTGGCCCATGACACAACCCTCCGGCGGTCCTGAGAACGTGTGTCTCAGGTGCTCAGGTGCCCAAGGTCAGTGGCTGCTGCCATCACGCTGGCTGCAGCAAGAAAGCATAGCTGGGGCTGCACACCCCACGTAGCTGCTGGGAGCCTTGCCCTCCTGGGCAAGGCACCCAAACTGCGGCTGTGACTCCAAGCCTCCCTGTTCTCTTGGAGGGGCCAGGAGCAGGCAGGATCTGCCTCCTGGGTGCGGTGGGAGGGAGGGAGCCTTCCTGGGACCCTGAGGGTGTAGGCTGCAGAGATACCTGGGTCCAGTACCTTGGAGGGTGGCCGCAGCTGCACCGGGGGAGTTCCCGCCCCACCAACTTGAAGGGTCAGGGACCCTGCTTGTCCCTGGCTCCTGGCTGCTCTATGAAGTGGGAGGCCCATGGTCCCTGCAGGCTCCGATATCTGCTTCCATTGTCTGGCCTCTCTCTGCTCCCGGCACCTGTTCAGATCTCAGAGCAGGGTTGGGGCCGAGCCCCAGGGGCCATGAATGGCAGTAGAAGGCAGACTGATTCCTGGGTAGAGGGGGGTAAGTCCTCAGTAAGGCCCCACCTTCACTGAGGGAGGTCCTGTAGGCTGGACGCTGGACTACCAGTTCCCCGGACTAGAGTGGGGACTCACAGCGCTTCTTCCAGGCCCACCCATGGTCACCCATGGATCAATCAGCATGTGTTTGCTCCCCTCCGAGGTCCATAAAAACCCTGGGTTCAGCCAGAGCAGGTCAGAGAATGACCAGAGGATAAAGAGGGCAAAGAGATTATGGGAGGACCAGCTGCAGAGAGGACCTCCCTTCTGTGCTAATAGCTGGAGATGATGGAATAACCAGAGGGCAGAGAGGAGCTACCGGCTCTGCTGAGGGCTGCAGAGATGACCTGCTGGCACACAGGAGCTGTCCTCTCCAGGGCCTCTTCTCCGCTGAGAGCTGCAGACACTGGCTTGAGCAGTCTGCGGAGAGAAACTATCCCGGGGCCTCCTCTCTCTTGAGAACTGAACACTCCACAGATGATGTGCCTACAGATGGGAGCTGCCCTCTCCAGAGCCTCATCTCTGATGACAGCCGAGCACTCGAGGGCATGACGATGTGCCCACAGAGAGGAGTTACTCACTGCGGGTCTCCTCTGAGCTGTTGTAACGCTTAGCAAACTCTTCGTTTTGTTCACCCTCCACTTGTCTGCATACGTCATCCTTCCTGGATGCAGGACAAGACCTCGGGCAAAGGCACCACCAGCCACAGATGTTTCCAGGAAGAAAGCTGACACCCCAAAGGTCCTGGAACACTTGGTTTTATACGCTTTAGGGAGGCACGGGACCTCAATCAAATACATTTGAGAAAAACATTGGTTTGGTCCAGAGAGGCAGGACGATTCAAAGGGGGGTCACGAAGGTTTCCAGGCTATAGGTAAATTTAAACATTTTCTGGCTGACAATTGGCTGAGTTTGTCTAAAGACCTGGGATCAATAGAAAGGAAGCATCCAGTTTAAGATAAATGATCGTGGCGACAAAGGTTCTTTTGAAGTCTCATAGTGGCTGCCCTGAGAGTCAATAAATGACAAATGTTTCCTATTCAGACCTTTACAAGGTGCTGGACTCTCAGTTAATCACTTCAGGATTGGGAGGGCCTGGAAGAAAAAGATCTAGCTATGTTACCAGAGATTCTTTACAGACGCTAGCTTTTCTCCACAAAGGACGGCTTTGCGGGGCCATTTCAAAATGTGGCAAAGAAACATGTTTTTGGATAAAATATTTTTATTTTTTTCTTTGTCATGTAATGTTATACCAAAGTCAGATTGGAAAGTAAGTCACGATACATAGGCTGAAATAAAACCCATCAGATGAGAATTTATGGTTTGTAGGGCATGACTCCCCAGACCCCTCTTATGGGCAAGAGAAGAAAAAGCCAGAGCTTAGTCCTCACTCTGTGGAATCATTAGCTGAGAGTGAACTAACAGAAGAGAGATGTCACTGATCACATACAGCACAGAATACAGACTTCACAAAATTAGCTCAGAAAAGTCACTAAATAAACAGATAAATACTAAAAATGAGCAGCAACAAAATAAACTAAAACAGAAAAAAAAACTACATATGCAACAATCAGTTGTTTCTGATTGTTTTCGCCAGCTTATTTATCACTTTTTCAGACAAATGGCTTTTGGAGTTCCCTACTCCAAATCTGGGGAGGGAGGAGATTTTCCTGACTGCTACATTATAATATTCCAAATGTCTACTTTTCAGCAAAACAGTACAAGCCATGCAAAGAAATAAGAAACTATGGCCCATAGATGGCAAAGGAAAAAAGATCAGCTGATCCTCTCTCTGAAAAAGCAGAGGCATTGATGGGGCTTACTAGACAAAGACTTTAATCAACTATTTAAAGTATGTTCAAAGAGCTAAAGGAAACAGTGGGAGATAAAAGAAAAACTTCAACTGAATTAAATTTGAAGGAGTTAAATGGAGCAATGAGTGATTGGCAAATTGGGTAGTCCCCAGAATCACAGCAGATTCAAAGAGACTCCAGTGCAGCCATGTGGTGGAAGAAGATTTATAGACAAAAAGGGAAGTGACGTACAGAAATCAAAAGTGAGGTACAGAACAGCTCTGTTGGCTACAACTTGGCATTTGCGTTATTTGAACACAGTTTGAACACTCAGCAGTGTATGAGTGGTTGAAGTATGGCTGCTGGGATTGGCCAAGACTCAGCTATTGTTACAGATGTCAATTCCTAAGTTAGGTGTTCAATTTCATCTACCTATTAAGCTAGGTTGCAGGTTGTTCACAAGGACTCAAATATAGAAGTATGGAGTCCTTCTCGGGCCATATTTAGTTTGCTTTGACACGGGCAAAGAAAGAAAATCAGAAGAATAATGTTCGAACAAATAAAGAATTTCAATAAAGAGAAATTATGAAAATTAACCAAACAGAACTTTTAGAGATAAAAACTAAAATAACTGAGATGAAAACTTCACTAGAGAGGTTTAATGGCAGATTTGAGTAGGCAGAAAAAGAGAATCAGTGACTCGAAGACAGGTCCATTGAGATTATTCAGTTTGAGGATGGGAAAGAAAAAGGGATAAAGAAAAATGAGCAAAGCTGGAGAGACCCATGGGCCCTGGCAAGCCACTAATTGTGCATAATAGGAGACCCAGAAGGAGAGGAGAGTGAGGAAGGGGCAGAGGATATCTGAAAAAAATAATATCCAAAAAGTCACAAATGTGACAAAATACATGACTCTACACATCCAAGAAGCAAGTGAGGTAAACTCAGAGATCTTCATGAAGTTGTCAAAGGCTACAGAGTCCTGAACCCAGAGAGAGAAATGTCCCTTGGCCTGAGTGGTTCTGTGGTTTGGTCCCTTCTGACAAATGCTGGCTTTTTCTGTCATGTTGAGTCATTTTTATTTTTTATCAAGAGCTTATGATGTGGTCGATGTGGTCAGGCTATGCCAGTGAACAATGCTGATAGTAAAAACCCCACCCTGTTCATGGGCTTATGTTTTATTGGAGAAAACAAATTATTGATCAAAAGGCGACAAAAATGATAATCTAGGTGAGAAAAGTACTATGGGGAAATAAATATGGCAGGGTCAGGGGTCCAGGTTGTGTGCATCTGGGTGTGTGTGCACGCATGGGTGTATGGGTGATCATGGGCTGGTCACAGTAGGTGCCCATGAGATAACATCTATGCACAGACCTGAAAGAGGTGATGCACCAGCCAATAGGTGGGGGGAGGCATCTTGGCAGAGGAGCTGTGCAGGTGAATGCCCACTGACCAAGAAGCAGCTGGGCCAGGGGCTGAAGGAGAGCTAGTGAGAGGAAGAGAAGCAGGAAGGCCTTAGCAAGTGGACAGAGGCCACCTGCAAAGGACCCTGAAGGCCTCTGCAAGGACTCCACCTCGCCCTCGCGTGGGACAGGGATGATGCCTGGAGCAGAGGGTGGTGTGATCTGCTCACACATTCTGGATCCCTTGGACTGCATGCTAAGAAGGAGCTCTGGTAAGGGTAACTGAACACCACTGGAATTTGGAACCAGGAGGTGACATCAATATCCAGGAACATGTAGGGTGGGGGCATGGAGGGAGGGGCTGTGTGGTTCTTCCAGCTCCGTAAGTGGAGCTGAGCGCATGAGGGGCATCGGGGAGGAGAGGAGTCAGGAAGAACCACCAGGCCTTGGCCCGAGTTCCCAGAAGAGGGAGTTGTTATTGATGATGAGGGAAGGCTGGGTGGGGAGAACCTTTCATGAGGGAAGAGTGCAGGATCACCTTAGATGTCCACCAGCCATCCCCGGGAGGGGAAGTCTGGGATGCGGGAATGTGGACTTGGGAAGTGTTTCTGGAGTGCTCCCTCCCCTCTCCTCCCTGCTTGGGCCTCAGATGCCACCCCTCCTCCACATCCTCAGCCTCTGCCTGGGAGGAGAGGGAATGGCCGGGCAGGAGCCGACCCCGTCCCTATATGGGGCCCTGAGTTGTGCTTACAAACCTTTTCCTCCAGACAATTCATGAAGGCGGTGCAAACTCACCAGAAAGTTTAGAGCAGTGCAATGAACACGCACAGACGCTTCAGTTCCTAAATCCACCAGTTGTTAATATCTTGACTCATTTACTTGACGGAAGAGCACAGTTTGCATAAAAGATATTTTTTTCTAATTATACTCTGGGTGAAATTTCATCCCTGAGCTGAATTTAGTCATCTTCTTGAACTCCCGGTGAGTATTTTTTACTGAAACATTTCAAAGTGAGTTGCAGACGCCATTACAGTTCACCCTGAAGACCTCAGCCTGCCTCCCCCAAGGACAGGCACGTTCCCCTCCATGGACACAGTGACAAGCCCAGGAAAGGTGACACTAGCACAATAATGTCACTAACATACAGCCCACAGGCAAATTCGTCCAGTTATTTCCAAAACGTCATTTGAAATATCCTTCTATTTTTATTTTTATTTATTTTTTGAGACAGGGTCGCCCCAGGCTGGAGGGCAGTGGTGCAATCACAGCTCACAGCAGCCTCCAACTCCCAGGCTCAAGGGCTCCTCCCACCTCAGCTTCCTGAAGAGCTGGAGTCACAGGCGTGCACCACCATGCATGGCTAATTTACTAATTTTTTGTAGAGATGGGGGTCTCGCTATGTTGCCCAGGCTGGTCTCCAACTCCCGGCCTCAAGCAATCCTCCTGCCTCTGCCTCTGAAAGTTATTAGTATATTTTTAAGTCCAAGTATTCGTAGATCACATATTACACTGATTGTTATACTGGTTTATTCTCCTCTAACCTAAAACCCGCCCCAACTTTGTGTGTGTCTGTGTTATTTTGTTGTTCTTTTTAGTTTAAGCAGGAAACTCAATTTGCAGACTTTCAAACTTTCATTGAAAGGAATTAAAGAATGAACGAATTTCACCAGCACTGAGCTGACCCTTGAGGGATTGTGGCACAGGTATCTGGGAATGAGAGTGGCAGCTG
The DNA here is from genome assembly GCF_048565385.1 of Saimiri boliviensis. NCBI lineage: Eukaryota > Metazoa > Chordata > Mammalia > Primates > Cebidae > Saimiri > Saimiri boliviensis. The sequence goes on along the minus strand of NC_133449.1, from coordinate 150,331,435 downwards.
GCCAGGCTGGGCAGCCGTGAGAAGTTCTACCTCTGGACCAGAGGGCAGGAGAGGCTGCTGGGGTTGGGGAGGCTGGAGGTAGGGGAGGATGTTCCTGTCTAGTCTGCCAGCTCCTCAGGGAAGGCAGAGATGGGCTTGCCACCATATAGAAACTTCTGATAGGCCCCAAATTATGCAGTGGGAACTTTCCGAGTGCCTGGAAGACAGACACCCTGGCCCCACCCCGTGCAGGACTCACAGAGGGTGTTTAGAAGACCAGACCCGGCCTCCGGGCCCCGTTAAGCAGCAGGTCTGAGAGATGTCTTGGAGGATCCGAGTGGGCCGCGTGCCACTGTGAGTATCCTCGTCCTCATTTCTGGTCCCTGTGGGGACCAGGCCCAGAGGACCTGACTTGCAGTTAAGACAGGTAGGGGGGAGAGGGTGACTTTGCCATGGCTGCCCCCAGCAGGCTCCCTGGGCAGCTGCTGGACGAAGTACTTCCTGTGGAAGCTGTGTAGGGGAGAAAGGATGGGAGAGACCTGGGAGAGAGGCCATGGGTGAGCTCTGGTCCCCCTGGGCTAAGACAGGGCTGCCTTGGCCACTAGGATGGAGGGTGTCTCTCTGAGCCCCTGGGAAGAGGAGAGGTGCAAAGAGCTAGAACATGACCCCAGGAGAGCGGAGGGTCTCCAGAAACCTCCAGGACTAGACGGAGGAGGAGACGATCTCAGGACAGAGGAGGGTCGCCAGACACTGCTGGACTGGACCGTCGGGGCAGCTGCAAGGTTCTGCTGAGCGCTCTCGGCCTCCTCCCTGCCCTTCCCATCAGCCAAGCAAGCCGGGGTCAGGGAAGGAAGGCGGAGAAGGGAGAAGCCCCCTGCAGCCTCACTGAATCCACGGTCAAGGGCAGAGCTTGGAGTTGTGTCTTGGACTCAGCAGTCTCATGAATTGAGGCTAAGACACAGAAGTCAGTGGCCTGCCCTGACTGCGGGGATTCAGGGCCCGCTGAGCCATCCTCCAGTGGCCAGTCAAGTATAGAGGGGACAGGAAGGGAACCTCTGTTTTGTGCACTCCAGAGACTGGCCGAATGTCCTCCGGCAGTGTTGGGTGTCACGGATAAAGTCTGATGCCCCTGGTCTTCATGGACTTGCCCTGACTTGCTGGCGTACCCCAGGATGACATCCTCCTAGGACAGTGCCTGCCTTGTTCCCATTCCATCCCCAGCACCAACGGCAGTTCCTTTAACATAGTAGGTGCTCAGTAAACATGGCTTGAGTTTATAGACACATAAACGTGTCTCTCATTCATGGAAGCATTTCAGCACATGGCCAATAAATGAACATAGGACCAGGCAGAATGTGCAGGGCCTCAGGGCTATGCAGGTTTGAGCTGTGGCCTTCGGCCCTGGTTGTAGGGCGTGCGGCTCTGTTTATGTTCATATTTCTTGAGGCGCGGCTCATGGGGAAGTTGGATTTATTCTTCAGGATGGGATTCTCAGCTGTCCTGGCTGGTGTGCAGCTTCTCCTCAGAAATAAGGATTTCTATGCCTCGGGGGACACCACCCATGGCCTTTTACTTTCTAAAACTCTGGAAGTCACCATAGCCATGAGTTATAGTAAATGCTTCTTAAGTTTAGACAGGGAGCATCTCTTCAGGAAATCTGCTCCGGATGACAGCTGCAATTCATAGTTAATTTGCGTCTCTACCACATTCACATCTAAACATCTTTGAATTTTTGTGTGTAATACATGGTGTCTCTCCTAAATGAGATGATGGCTCACCCTAAATGGAGAGTGAAACTTGGTATCCCTGCTAAGACCAACAGCATGCTTAGAAACAAAACAGACTGAGCTTTGAAAAAGAGATAAAATGCATCTGGATTGAGTTAATCGTGTACCTCCAAAATTCATGTCCTCCCAGAACCTCAGAATGTGATCTCATTTAGAAAATGGGGTTGGACACGGTGGCTCATGCCTGGAATCCCAGCATTTTGGGGAGGCTGAGGCAGGAGGATCACTTGAAGTCAGGAGTTTGAGACCAACTTGGAAAATATAAAAAGACCTCACCTCTACAAAAAATTTAAAAAGTGGCTGGGCGTGGTGGTGTGCACCTGAAACCATGCTCTATGGATGAAATGTCAGAGCTGTATCAGAATAGGGATTAACGAAGTGAAGGGGTTGGGCAGGAACAGAGCTCCAGTGGGCAGCCATACTTGTGGAGGGGCCAGGGCTTTGGAGGCACCAGAAGGCTAGAGGGCTTCTACAGCTCCCCTTACCCTCCTGGGCAATTCCAGACCTCTGGTTCCACATTGAAGGAGGGATGTTATAAACGGGTTGGTGTGCCATGTACAAACTTTGTGCCCTGCTCATTCGGAATGAACGCACTGGAGAAGAACCCAGTTACCTGGCTGTAGGGCACGTTGGGAGCCAGATGTAGGGCTGAAGGCCCCACAGGGTCATGGGGTGAGCCTTACGCTGTGCTGAGGTGCAGGATCCGAGAAACAAAGAGACAGGACACAGAAGTACAAAGAAAACACAGCTGGGCTCTGGGGGGCCACGCCACCTATAAGCAGAGTCAGGCGAGGCCCAAATGTCCAGAAGCATGAGTATTTATTGTGTATAGGTTAGGGGGCAGGGCAGTGAGTGAAATCATATCTAAGGATAGTGATAATGTCGTGAGCAATAAAACAAGGAGTCCACCCCCATTAGGTCACCTAGGCCAGGAGGTGGACAGCGCGCAGCAAGGGGCCCGTTCCCATGAAGGCAAGGGCCGTGTGCAGTAAGGGGTCCACCCCCATTAGGTCACCGAGGCATGGAGGTGGGCCGTGCACAGTGAAGAGGGTGCCGTGTGCAGTGAAGAGGGTGCCATGTGCAAAGTGCCATGTGCCAAGTAGTTTCTTAGAAAACTACTTCTAAGAAGATTTATGGGAGGATGCTTTAAGTCACATAGCAGCGACAGAGCTGTCAAGGTTACCGCCACCTTCTGGCAGCTTCCAGTGCGTTCCATGGGAAGATGCTTTTCAAGCAGCACAGTAGCAAGAGCTGATGAAGTTCACGGTCACCAAGGTGGATTGCCGTTCTGAGGGCAGCCTTCCACAAGAACTGGAGCAAGGTCCTACAACTCCTTTATCAGGAGGAGTGGCTCTTGCCCCAAGCCTGCCACACAGCAGGTATCTTTACGACACTTTACGCTGCCACCTGGGCCATGGATTCTTGTCCTGGTTTCCCCTAAGGGAAAACTTAACTGTTTTCCCTTAAACCATGCTCTGCACTGTGTCTGCTCTAGGCATTCCTCCAATTATAAGCTGCTTATCCCTTAATTCATGCTCTGTACTGTGTCCACCCTAGACATTCCTCTGATTATGAACTAAGATATAATTATAGGTATATCTGTAGGGAAATATTCTTTAGGCACTCTTACTATCAACTATTATATGATTATATAGAGAGGATAATATAAAGGGATGCTTCAAGCCCTATTTCTATAAACTAATATATGATTACGTAAAGGATTATATAAAAGGAAATAGCTGAGTAGTAACACTATCAAGTGAGATATTCCTCAAGCCCTAACTGTGCCAGGGTTCTGCTTAGCTCTCATTCCTCAGTGCCTATATGGGGGGGTTACCCACACCTGGCAGGAAGTTGTGAAGTGCCAGGACTGTTCTGGGTCCTGGGAGGCAGGAGAGGGAGATGTACAGGGTCCCCATGGCCTGGGCCCTGGGCTGGGCTGAACACCCAGGACAAGGCGCCTTGCTTCTTGTCCTGGGGCCGCCCCACACCCGGACGCTGCTCCTTGCTTTTCCCTGGCTGTCCTCTAGATGGAGAAAGTGAACCAGGCATGAGCAGGTGTCCTGGGAGCCTGCGCTCACCTGGGAACCTCCAGGTCCCTCCAGTTCACAGGACGGCCAGAACCCAGGACCCACAAATACAGGTAGGACAGGTGCTCTGGGAAGGGGCTGGCTGGCCAGAGCCCCACACGGTAGCCAAGCTACATCCCTGGCCTGGGCAACCTAGACCAGGGCTATGGCTGGTACGGGCCGGCAGGCACCATCACGCCCAGACCTCATACAGCAGCCTACCTGGTGGGGGGGTCTCCTAATTCCTCTCCTGCTTCTCCCAGGGGCTACTTCAGGACAAGCTTTGAGGGCGGAGCAAAGGCCTCCCCTTCTGGAGGATGCCCTCCCAGCAGGCGGCCGGCCACAAGCCCCTTCTTCCAAGTGCAGGTGATCTTCCCAGGCCTTGGAGAGGGTCAGGCAGAGGCCTCTGTGCACAGGAAGATGTCTACATCCCCCACACACTGGGGCTTGAGCTCTGCTCCTCAGACAACTGTGTGGTCTGGGTCAATCCATCTTCCTCAGCCCCCTCAGGCCCACCTGGACAGGCAGAGGCTTCCGGAGACTTCTCTTGCCGCCTGTCCTGGTGAAGGTTCTCCTGGGGGACAGTGGCTTGGGGGTTCTGTGGATTGGATGGGCTGCAGGCGAGGTGTGCCGAGGGTGTCGGGAGGCCCCCCCAGGAGATGGGAAAGGGCTGAGCAGTGAGTCCCAAAAGGGCAGCCTGGGATCCCCTGCGTCCAGACCCCCTGGGTAGCTGGCTAAAGGCCTCTGTCCCCCACCTCTGCCCTTGGGCCTGGGGACCTGGCCTGAGAATCTGCATATGGAACTCACTCCTAGGTGAGGACGGTGCAGGTGCCTCTGGGGAGCTCCCTGGGAGATCTAGGAACTCTGCCCTTTGGAGATGTGGCCTCAGGGTGGGCGGTGTCCTCTGTGTCCACAGCAGGCTTCTAACAGCCGGGCTGGGCTGTGTCCACCATCCGCAGTCCCAGGAAGCCTATTCTTCACCTCTTGTCCTGTGGCCCTAAAGGGCCTAGCCACACAGGCGTCCCATTCATATATTTATTTTTTCATTCATTTACTCTAATTCAGAGAAAAGTGCTGCCCACCTTCAGCCCCATGGTTTCTGGCAGGTGCACGGCCCTGACGGCTCCGGGGTGGAGGTTCCAGCGCCAGGCAGGAGCCCCCCTTGTGAGCCAGCCCCCTCCTGACTCTCAGTTCTACAAAGTGAAATCACAGGGTTTCCCCTGGTTTTTAAAAAATCACGTTTGAATTTCAACCCCCACGTTTCTCACCGGCCGCTCTGGCGAGACGCTGTCCCACCTGCGGACAGAGCGGCAGCTTAGCGCTCCGTGGGAACAGCCCACACCAAGGGAAACTCAATCGAAAGCCGTTTTCCTTCATTTTGTTCACGATGCCTCAGCCCTAGGCCTCGTCCCCCGCCCCTTCTCTGCACCATCTGATTCTGCGGACGTTCTGGGAGGGTTTGTGCCTCGATGGCTGTGCGTGCGGTGTGGGTGTTACTGGTAGGTGGGAAGAGGAGGGCTGTCGGGGTGGGATTCACAAGTAGGCACTGTCCTTACTGAGCTCCAGAAAGCCGCCCCACCATCTGAGCCCCGGTTTACACAGCTGTGAAGTGGCACACAGGGCCACAATGCCAACCCCTGATAACTGGAGGAGCAAAGTGAGTCTGGTGAACCCGGGCCTCACTGTGGGCATCCTCGGGGGCTGCCGTGGGGCCAGGTCGACCCTCCCCGGGAGGCCATCATTTCTAACCAGCTGGTGGTGTCAAACTGCATCTGCATTTGTATCAAACCAGTGAATAGTGCTTAAAAAAGTGTGAAATGGAACCGTACCAGTGGATAGTATTTTAAAAGCCTGAAATGGCACCGCACTCATGAAACCCGGCAGGCCCGGCCCCTCCTGCCCAAAGCAAAGACCAGGAGAAAATCACCTTCTTTGTGTTGCTGGGTGTGTCTTGTTTTTGTTTTTACCTCTGTTTCCAAATAGCAGGCTTACGTCACAGCTCAGCACCCTCCCCACCCCAAACACTCCCTTCCCCAATACGGCGACATTGCCTTTTTCTTCTTTATGGAAAAACAACGTTGGCTGTTCCTATTATGAAGCGTCTGTGGCAGCACTGAGGGCTGAGCCATGGCCTCCCAGTTGTTTCAGGAGCCTTGCTTCTTCCTCTGGCTTGTTCTTCTGGGCGGGTGGGTGCCTGCCGCTCCCTGCAGGGTCCTCCCACCGCTCCTGTCTCCATGTCCCCCTCAGGGGTCCTCTTGTCAGCAGCCCGGGGTCCCTGCTGCCTCACCGTGCCCGGTGGTGCTTCCATCTCCCCGACGCATGTCCTGGTTTCGGGTCCTAGCCACGAGCCGTGTCTAGATCCCGTGTGTGAAACGTGACTTCATCGCCTTACCCTGGTGCTTCTGCAGGGAGGGACGCCGCTGCCGCTCAGCCCCAGCCCTGCCGTAGGGGAGGCAGAGATGCTCCACTTCTGGAGCCGAAACCATGCTCTCCTCGCCTGCTGGCAGCCCGGGAACCTTCCAGCCCTGAGCACTGAGGTTCCTTCAGGCCGTCCTGGCCTTTCTGCTGACCTTTCTTTCATTCTGTTAGAAACTGGGACGATTTATTTATTTGGAATTATTAGTTTTTTCTTTTCTTTTTTTTTTTTTTTTTTTGGAGACACAGCCATTCGGTCACCCAGGCTGGAATGCAGTGGTGCAATCATAGCTCATGGCAGCCTTGACCTCCTGGGCTCAAGCGGTCCTCCTGCTTTACCCTCTGGAGCAGCTTGGACTACAGCTATGTCAGTGTGTCTGGCTAATTTATATATTTTTTGTAGCGATAGGGTCTTACTGTGCTGCCCAGGCTGGTCTCGAACTCCTGGGCTCAAGTAATCCTCCTGCCTCGGCCTCCCATAGTGCTGGGATGACAGGTGTGAGCCACTGCACCCGGCCCTGGGATGATTTCGTCTGGAAGTTCACGTCCTTTAACTCAGGTCAACCCTCTTTTTCCATTTTCTCACTTCCACTTCTCCGCCGTGTGTCACTGCTGGTCAGCACTGGGTTTGCTGCATGGGGCCTCTGGTTTTGTTTTCTGATCTCCCTTGCTGTTTTCTGGCAGCTTCCTCAATCTCGTCTCCTCCTCTTTCTGTCGATGCTTCACCCGCCTGCACTCTGCCCGTGCTCTGCCCCCCTGGCATGAGATCCCGCCCTGTTCCCTGGACCCCATGCCATCCCCAGCTGCCCCATGCCCTCCTGGTTAGTCCACTGTCTGCTGTCTCTGCATCTTTGCTCTCAGCACAGTGTCCATGCTGTGTGTTTCTCTGTGCTTTTGTGTCTCTCATGTCAAAGGCTCTCACGCATGTGATGGTTCTTGTGTGTCCTTCCATAGTGGACAGCAAGGGCCATATGTGCTGTCTGGAACATCAGCCTCACCCTTGCTGCCCCTCTACCCACCCAGACTCCAGCTGTGATGAGCTGGCGTGGGCTTCATGGGAGCCCTCCTCCCCTAGACGTGGCTCCACGCTCCAGCTCCATGCTGGTGGCACCATGTTTTATACCCAGCCCCGCTGTCATCTGGTGCCTGCTGGACTCAACCCCCGGGACATCACACGCCTTTCTCCTGCCATTTCTTCGTCTTCCCCCAAGGCCCCCACAGTGAAGGGCGCCCCATGCCTTGGGCTGAGGTCAGATCCTGGCGGTCACACTTTCTCCTTCTCTTCTCCCCACCTCCAGTCCAGCAACAGGTCCTGCTGGTCTCTCCTGGGCCCTAGAATCTGCTCACTTTCCCTTCCTCACCATCACTAGCCAGACGGTGGTGGCCAGATGACAGCGACAGCTGCTCCTGTGCTGAGCACTCCCCTCAGTCCAGCCTCCAGGGCATGTCTGTTTAAACACTAACTTAATTCAGTCATGGCCATGTGTCCCGACATTGGCACTGCTGGGCCAGCCCCACACAGCAGGATCGGCACGGCCACTGTGTTTCTCCACCTGCACACCCAGTCCTACTCCTGGCATCACTGCCTCCCCTGCAGGCTCCTTGAAGCCCCTCCTGGAGGCCGTCTGCAAGAGTTAGCTCAGGACGCCGTGACAGCACCATGGACGAGGCGACTTCAACCACAGACAGTCCTGGAAGCTGGAGTCTGAGGTCACAGCATGGCAGGGCCGGATCCTTCGGGCCTCTTTGTGGCTCCTGGACGCCATCCTATCCTGTGTGTGTGTCCGTGTCTCCTCTTCTCATGAGGGCCCTCGCCAGATTGGAAGGGGCCACCGTAACCCTCATGCGACTTAATCACCTCTTCTGGTTCAGTCTCCAAACACTGACCAGATGGGGCCGGCTCCAGGCAGTGGATGACGGGGCTGCAGCACCCCCATTGCTGCCCCTGCCACACAGTCTGCCCACCCGAGTTCATCCTCTGCCCTCCCGCCTTCTGTGGTGTGCAGGACCCTGTCTGTGACCTGTCAGTGCGTTTACTCTGCGTCTCGACCTGCTCTGCAAGGTGGCAGTGATGAGGACAGAGCTGAGTCTGTCGGCCCCCACGGCACTCAGCCTGGCACAGCACGAATGGGTGCTTGGGGGCTCTGCAGAATGAGAGAGTGAGTGGATGCAGGGTCTTAGAAGATGGGGCCACCATGACTGGCCCCACACTGATTTCTTGGGGTTCCTGGGCCATGTGACCCTGGGCAGGTGACGACTAGAATGCCAGCTCCTGCCTCTGCCCCTTTCGTGGTGCCAGCAGGGGAGATGCTGACTTGGGAGCCTGGCCCCATCTCTGCAGCCTCTGAATCACTCCTCTCAGCTTCTGGGGGTCCTCAAGGCAGGGAGAAGAAGCAGTGAGGGCCAGCTGAGTCCCTCGGCTGGGAGGAAACAGTGAGAGGCCAGAGCCGAGTGTGCAGCGAGCGGAGCTAGGAAGCCAGGGCCAGGCGAGGTGTGGGCCGACTGTGGAAGGGAGGTCAAGTCCCCGGGGAAGGCCAGGCCCCGTGCTGAGGCAGGGAGGCGGGGAGCCCGCGGTGGGGGTCTCCCACATCGCCTCTTTGTTTCCTTTGAGGAGTCCTCGTGGTCTGCAGTCCTCCACCAGCCTGGCCAAACGGGGAGCCTGCTCTACCCTCCCCAGGGGATGCCCCCAGTGGGTCCTCTGCACCCCTTCCCAGCTCATGAGGTTTCCAGCACTGGATTGACTGTTCCAGGAACCTAAACTGACTTAGAGGGTGAGAGACTTTCCCTCTCTAAGACTCAGTTTCCCCCGGTTTTGTAAAACCAGAAAAATAAAACCAAGCTTGCAGTTTTGCTTTAGAGACGAGTAATGATTGACCTTGATGGCTTGGTGGGCGTGGAGCACAGAAAACAGTGGCAGCAGGGTGACGAGTGACCTTGGGGCAACGGCTCAGGAGCAGGGGGCCCGCCCCTGGGAGCTGTGACTCCCACACTCTCAGCTCCGTGACACTCAGTGTTGGGTCTGGCGAGCCCTTGGCCCACAAGCTCTCCTTCCTCCCTCCAGGGCTGGGTCCTCCTGAGGCTTGGAAGGAGCTCAGAGTCTCCCCAGGGGGTCTCAGGGGCTGGTTTCGGGGACCAAGGCCAGCAGTGGGAGGGGCTGGCACCTCTCATGTCAACCCTCGATCATAGCAGCCTCACCGTGCCCAGCTGTGGTTGCATTGTCCTGCTGGAACACGGGGGTCGCACCATGCCAAGGATGTCCATGGGGGCTGCCTGCAGGGCTGCTGTGGCTTTGGGTTGCTGCCCCGTCCTCGGAGAGCAGCCCCGGACTGACCGCCCTGCCTCGGAGGCAGGGCCTCACCTGGCCTGTCTGCACCAGGGCTTGGCAGGCAGCCCCCTCTGGCCCCAGCAGGCCTTGGCTCCAGGCCACCCCAGGCACCTTGAATGCGGGGTCTCGGCCATGCCTGGCTTTTTGGAGAGGAGGTGTGAGGCCAACACACATCTGCTGTACCTTTATTGTACTTGTACCACATCGCAAAATTATTCCACAAAACTCTGCCAAGGTGAACCCATAGCTGCGCACAGGCAGCCCTGGAGGACACACTGGCACCAACTGCCAGCAGCGAAGTCCAAGATGGGTGCCACAGGCCAGCGGGCAACTTGCAGGATGCCTTGTCGCCGGGTCCTCCAAAACCATGTGGGCATCCTTCCACCAGCACGCGGGCCAGACATCCAACAAGAGCCTCCTCCCATCCTCAGACGAGACCCTCCGGCCTTCCAGGAGCCAGGCCCCAGGAAGGAGAAAGAGTTTTAACTTGAAATAGGTCCCGAATGTGAGAGCACCAGTGGTGAATGTGGCCTTGGGGGCCCTCGGAACCGGGGAGGACAGTCCTCGCGTTTGGTTTGGTAGGCGATCTGCGTCTGTGCACACGCCTCTGTAAATATACTTATTCATCATGTATAAATACAAAATAGTAAATAAAGGCTCCTTTCCTTACAGAAAGGATGGAATGCCTCTGGCACCGGCTGCCTCTGTCGGTGGGCACAGACAGCGCTTCCTTCCCAACCTTCTCCCGTCAAAAACTAACAAAACGTGTCCTGTGACACCGGCGGAGCCTGGCCTCCCGAGGCTGCAGTTCCTGGCTCTGGATGACGCTGTCCTGCCTCTGAATTCACTGAATTCATGATGGGCGCGTGCGCTTGCTGGGAGGCCTGGCCCCTCTGGCTCTGTCCCGGGCGGCGCCGCGGCGGGCAGGCGGGCACTACCTCGTGGAGGCGGCTCTGTGCTCAGTGTCCAGGTCGTCCTCCACCACGCTGCGCAGCCCGTCCCGCTCGACGCAGTCCCGGACGGCCTGCAGCACGACGCGGAGCCTCCGGTCCAGGGCCTCCAGGTGTGGCTGGTACAGAACGGGCGCCACCTGGTCCCCCTGCAGAGACTCGGCCATCAGCAGGCTCAGCTTGTACTCCTCCTTGGCCAGGAGCTGCAGACGAAGGTAGGTGGACTTCCGGATCCTGGGGAGGAGAGGGGCGTCAGGCCTGGCACGGGAGAGGGGAGATGCCTGGCCACCAGAAAGCGAGAGAGACTGAGAGAGTGGGGGAAGAGACAGAGAAAGAGGGGGATGGAGAGGGAGAAAGACAGAGACAGACACAGAGACAGAGACAGAGAGAGAAAGAGGGGGAGAGAGAGAGACAGAGACAGAGAGAAACAGAGAGATGGACAGACAGAGACACAGATAAAGAGAGGCAGAGACCGGCAGAGAGAGACAGAGACAGACACAGAGACAGAGAGATGAGAGAGACAGCGAGAGAGGCCCTGTGACCTGACGTCCTGAATTCCTCAGAATGGATGTGGGCCGAGTCCGGCATGAAAGGAGGGAAAGGGGGACTCAACCCTGCACCAGGCGGCCAGGGCCAAGTCCAGCGGCCACGCGGGGGTACAGGGTCTTTGTGTCCCAGCCCGTGTCTTGCCTGGCCTCACATTCTCTTTGTAACTGGGCTGGCAGGATGGATGCAGAGCAGAGGCCCAAGAGGGCAGGAGCTGGGCCGGCCTGGGGCTGTGGGCAGGTGAGCCTGCGTTCCGGGCAGCAGAGCGAGGGTGCAGGGCTTTTCCTTTCCCGGTGTGCCGGCTGGGGCAGGGTGGGGCAGGGTGGGGAAGGCTGTGGCCTCCTCTGTCTCCTGCACGGTGGGGGCAGGTGCTTAGTGGGGAGGAGGCTGGAGCTGAAGCCGGGCCCGCCGGGGCTGTACCTGCAGCATTGCTGTAGCGGCACCAAGATGGACAGCTCGTCGTGAGAGTACTTCCCAAACCTTCCGGAACAAAAGCAGAATTGTCAAGGGCGCCTGTACCAGGTTCCTAACAACAGGCGGTTGGGCTGGGAGCCAGGCAATGGGTCCACCCTGCCTGCCTCCAGCACCCCAGGCAGTGGGTCCACCCCTGCTTGTCCCCAGCCCTGTATGTGGGGTCCTGGCCTTTGGCCTGGGGAAGAGTCCTGGGCAGCTGAGTTGAGACGGCTCGTGGGACTGTCAGCCCCTAGCTTAGACGTGGAGACATCCTTAGAGCCAAGCACCTGTGACGCCCACACACAGGCTATTCAGGTGCCCGAAGCCCATCTCTCTGAGGGCTCTGACCCTGGGAACAAATGTCCTCCTGCCCAAATTACTTGCCTCCATGCTTTGTTTATCAGGGGTCACCCTCCCTGGTCACCAGGGTCTCACAGCACCACCTGAGACCACCCTGTCATAGGCCAGTAGTGGCCACAGGCGGGGCGCAGAGCCTATCCCCGGCAACTGGTTCCAGGTCCTGCGTGAGGACAGAGGCCCATCTATTCTGCTTGGTCCTGCTCTTCCTAACAGCAGCCTCTCCAGGCCTCAGTTTCCCACATAATGCCAGGTCTGCTAGGACTTGTTTTGCAGTGATCCTGTGCCTCAGAGGTCCCATTCCTGGGGCGGCCCTCCCTCTTGATTGGGGCCTGGGGCTGTCCCCTGCATCTGGCCCTGAGATGGGCCTTTGTGACATTCCCATTCCTCCACTGGAGGGTTCTCCTCCCCTTGACCCGGGGCCTCGACTGGCCTCCAGATAGCTTGGCCCAGGAGGTGGCCGGCCCTTCCCCAAGTCTACGGGTACAAGGACAGTCTCACCCTCTTCCGTTGTCTAAATGGATGATGAATGTTTCGTTCCCAAACTTCTCAAAAGTCTCGTAGTGGTGACGGTCCATGTTTCCTGCAGAGAGAAGCAGAAACTGTCAGCTCGTGGGAAGCCGGGCCGCATAGCTCAGAGTCCTCGGTGCCCTGCAGAGCATTGTCTCCTCCTTCCAGCAAGACCTCTAAGCAAAGGCAGAAACTCTGGCCCCTCCCCAGGCCATGGGACCACAGCTGGGCCACGGCACGGATTGTACCCTGAAGAGTACAATCCGCTCCACACACGGCAGGCGATGCTGAGACCCCATGCCCTGCAGGACGTACCCATGAGGAAGTCGAAAATAGTCATATCCATGACGTCCAGGACACGGTGGCTGTTGTCGTAGGGCGGTGTCTGCTTCACCTCCTCGCAGTAGTCGGGGTCCACCTCCCACCTGTGGGGAGCCAGTGTGAGACAGCTAGGCTCTGCCGTATAGACAGGGGTGCCCAGGCCGGATTCTGGGGAGCCCAGCATGCACCATGAGGAGCAGAGGAGAAACACTGCAGCAGGGACTGTGGCATCTGCAGAGAGACCTGCCTTGGCTGCAGCTCTGAGGCTGCATCAGTGGGAGCATGGGTGTGGGAGGGGACGGGGTCCCTCTACCCTGTCCCGGGTTGACCACACCTGGAGCTGCCTTCAGCCCTGGGCCTCGTGTTTTTGGAGGGTCTCTGTGAGGACACAGGACCTGGCCCCACACTCATGAGGACAATGTGGCCATTTCTCCAGCAGGAGTGAAGAAAGGGGCAGGCGTGGAAGCAGAGCTCAAACACTGAGCGGTCATGATTTGAAGGACCTGCTGGGCAGGCTGGCGCGGGCCAGGGATGTGCGTGGAATTCCTGGAGTAAGGAAGCCCTTACCCACCAGCTTATCAGGAAGCAGACGCTTCATACATGCCAGCATCGCACAGCGGGCTCTACACCCATCCCTGCCGCCCTGCGGCTGCGGACCGCCCCACACAGGCTGACAGGAGCCAGTCCCCCGGCCTGCACTCACTCGGCCTTCTTGCGTTTGTGGTAGGAACGCCGCCAGGGGTTCCGCCAGGTCTTCCTCTTGGCCAGTGACAGGTCGGGCAGGAAGGCCGCCAGCGAACCCTCGATCTGGTCCGGCTTCCCGCACAGCGCGTGCTCCGTGGAGCAGTAATAGGAGCACTCGCCATAGAAGCAGATGTTGTTGGCTGAGGAGGAAGAGGCTGCCGGTTACCCAGGCTGCTGGCGCGGCGTCCTCACCTGTGGTCTCAGGGCCCCTGTGGCTGGGCCAGGCTCTGCCTGGTGCTTCCCACGGGCAGGACTCACCGGACTTCCCTCATCAATCCCAGCAAACACCTCCGCCCCACGGTACAGAAAAGTGAACCCAAAGACCTGACTCCCCAAGGCCACACAGCCCCCTTGAGGCAGAGCCAGGCCCGAACCCTCACAAATCAGGGACTTGTGTCTATGGAAACTCTACGGCTGATACTTAGTAGCTGAAAAAAAGGCATGCGTAGTGTAAAGAAAGTGGATTTATAATCCATAGAATGGGAGAAAATGTTTGTCAACCACACATCTACTAAGGATCTAGCATTTAGAGTGTAGGACGGACTCTCCTAACTCAATCACGAAAAGACGAAAACCCAACTGGTAAGTGGACAGAGGGCCCGAACAGGTGATTCTCCGAAGGCGACACCACCGGCTGACAAGCATGAGGAAGACGGGCGTCACTGTCAGTCACCGGGGAGAGGCATCAAAGCCACACACGCTTCAAAACCACCTCATGCCTGCTGGGAGGGCTTCCTTCAAAAGCACAGAGAACAGTAGCTGCTGGGGGCGGGGTGGGGGCACAACGGCACAGCGAGGTGGAAACAGCCTGGAGCCCCCTGACGGGTTCAACACAGTGTCCTCATGTGACCCAGCAACTCCCCTCCTGGGTGAACCCCTAAGAGAAGGAAAAGCATTTCCACGCAAAAACTCAGACACGAATGCTCATAGCAGTGCTGCTCACCTCAGCCACAAAAGAGAACATTGACCCGAACATCCATCAACAGAGGAGGGACAGTCCCGGTGAATGAAACGAAAAGAAAGGAAATGAAACAGACCATGCAAAGCAGTGAAGTCCTGACTCAGGCTGCAGCTTGAATGAACCTGAGGACTCCGTACCCGCGCAGGAGGCCAGACAGAGGCGGCCACACATGATATGAACCCCTGGATACGAAACGCCAGGAACAGGCAAATCCAGAGAGATGGGATAGGATGCGGGTCGCCGGAGGCTGTGGGGTGAGGACCCGTAGCTGGCTGCCCACAGCTACAAGGGTTCCTTTCTGGGATGAGGAAAACCTTCTGGATTTAGATAGTGGTAAGGGTTGCACATCATTGTGAATATACTAAAAACCACTGAACTGTATGCTTTTAAATGGTAAATTTTGTGGTACATAAATTATACCTTAATAAAAGTAATAATAATTTTAAAAATGCAAGGCCGTCGAGGCTGCTAGCAGTGGGGGTCACTGCTCTGAGGCTGGAGGGCCGACCGACGGTGCTCTTCCTGTGTTTATTTGCTGATTAAGTCCAGGTTTTCACACTTCATTTGGTTTGTGGGGAAACTCTGGAAAGTCGGGGGCTGTAGAACTGGTGAGGATGTGGTTTTGTTGGGGCAGAGCCCCGAACCTCACTCACAGCATCCCCAG
The DNA here is from genome assembly GCF_048565385.1 of Saimiri boliviensis. NCBI lineage: Eukaryota > Metazoa > Chordata > Mammalia > Primates > Cebidae > Saimiri > Saimiri boliviensis. The sequence continues at coordinate 150,316,354 of NC_133449.1, read as the reverse complement.
TCCCAGCATTTCTGCTATTCACACACACGGTTGACATCTCAGCCAAAAGGGCCCCTCCTCGAGTCATGCAGCCAGGCTGAGTGATTCCAAAGTCTCTCTGGCATTCTCGAAGCCTCCAGGCTGCAGGGCTCCCTGTGGGAGCACAAGGCAGGTTTGGGAGGGCACTTTCCAGTGGAGCGAACAGGAGTGTGGCCGGTCTGGGCTGCCCTTTCTTAGGTGAACAAGCTGAGGTCTAGAGAGGCAGTGGGGCGGATGCCAGGCCCACTGGCCCCCACCACACCCCATGCACCAGCAGGTCCTGGCTGGCCTGGCCCCAGCACCCCGATCACCTGTCTCTCCCCTCCTTCTCGCACCTCCTCACCCCAGTGCCAGCGCTGGGTAATTACTGTAAGAATGATCAAAGAAAGAGCAGCTGCGAGTCGGCCGCGTGTTGATGCAGATTCATCAGCAGCCCACAGTGGGACACAGCAGCCCTCATGGGGGCAAGAGCTCCATTTCAGGAGGAAAATCTTCATCAGAGTGCTCATTGGCCGGAGGCTGAAAATTTGTCTGCCGTAACAGCCTCCCGTCCTTGCCTAAGCCGGTTTCAGATGGTACCGTGTCAAAGGAGAAAGGCATTTCTCGGGCCAGATCGGGTTTTAAAGGGGCCTCCCGGGAGGGGTTAGGAGGGTTCTGAGCTGAGTGACCTCAGGCGACTGCCTCCTCTCTGTGCTCAGCCCCGCCCTCGCCCAGGAAGTAGGGGTCCCAGCAGTGCCTGCATCACAGGCTGGGTACTACACAAGGAAGCCACGTGAAGGCAGCTGTGAAGGTAACAGAGGCTGCCTGCGCTCGGAGGGGCGGGTTTTCTGGGAGGAAACAGCGTGAGTCCTTCTCCATTTTAGTAATAGCAACAGACACGGACAGCAAGGAGAGAGCCAGGGTCCCAGACAAACCCAGGAGAGAACCTGCCTCCTCCAGTCACCAGAAAATGGCATCACATCCCGGAGAGCGCGGCCTGGCAAGGACCAAGATGGCCCCTTCACCCTGCGGCTGGAGTGTCTCTGACAATTCCTTTCTCTGACTGTCGGGGCTGATCCGACAAGAGGAGAGTTTGCAAGGTGGATGTGTGCCATCTGCCACGCTGGACAGCTTCCGGTCTGGCAGATAGTTTTATTTCGGGCAGCGGCTCTGGCCGCCTGAAGCAGGTCCACAGCTGGAAACCCGTCTCTTTCAATGTGCAAACGTGCATTTAAGCTGGACACAGCGTTGGAGAGAGTCCTGATGACCGTCCTGCCAAGCCCAGGCAACTGTGGCAGGAAAAAAGGCCATGTGAATGATGGCAAAACCCATCTGTTCATGCTGTGTCGGGCTGAGGGGCTTCCGGAGCTGCGGGGCACCTGGGCCTGGTCCTGGGGGCGCTCACCTGCAGAAACACGGAGCCGCGCCTGGACGGCCTGTGCACCTCTGGGATGTTTGCAAGGTGCTGACAGTAATTTACATGAGAAGTAGACAAGTGAGCACTTGGTGCTTAGAAGCTGTGGGCTCTGGCTGGGGGTGGTGACTCATGTCTGTAATCCCAGCACTTTGGGAGGCCGAGGTGGGAGGATCACCTGAGGTCATGAGTTCCAGATCAGCCTAGACAACACGATAAAACCCCGTCTCTACTAAAAATACAAAAAATTAGCTGGGCGTGGTGGTGCGTGCCTCTAATCCCAGCTACTCGGGAGGTTGGGGCAGGAGAATCGATTGAACCCAGGAGGCGGAGGTTGCAGTGAGCTGAGATTGCGCCATTGCACTCCAGCCTGGGCAACAAGAGCAAGACTTCATCTCAAAAAGAAAAGAAAACAAAACAAAACAGAAGATGTGGGCATGACTGCGGCCTGGCCCCTACACAGCTGTGCAGTGCTGGGGTCCTGACTGCCCTCTCTGAACCTGTGCTCCACGCTATGTGGGGAAAGGGAATGCCTGGGGCTCACCCTCCTGCTTCCCCCTCCCAGAGCCCACCTCCCCTGAGCACTGGCCCTGGCCCCTCTCATCTTCTTACCTTGCTCCTGGCTCTCTCACTGGCTGATGGGTTTTTCCCTTTTCTGATTGATCCCAGGGGAGGATCGTTCAGACCATGGGAGGCCAGTGTGTGTGTAGCGGGGGTTGGGGGGGGTGTCTGCAGTGGGCTCAGCCCTCTGATGTGCCCTGGGCTCTGGCAGGGCCTCTGAGGCCACCTGGCATCTGTGGTCAGCAGACACAAGCAAAGCAAAGTGGGACAAATGAATCTGAACAGATTTTGTTCTCAGGAGAGGAAGGTTGGCTTCTGTGCACCTGCTGCTTTAGAGAAAGCCAAGCCCTCCCAGAATCTTCTGGAAGAAATCGGGCCGAAGGGCAGAGCAGCTGGAGTGGCAGCATTGGGGGTCTCGGGGGTTGCGTTCAGGGGCGACCGGCAATGCTGGGCCCGACTGCTCTGGGAGATTCCAGAACTCATCTGTCCATGCAGGGAGATGGAACTGCTGGGGCCTCTGGCAGCTGAGAAAGTCTCAGGATTTCAGGGGAGAAACTTGCACTGCCCTGGAAAAGGCAACCCAGATCTAGAAACCAGGAGTGGCCGGGGAAGGCTCCAGGGCATTTGGTCAAAGGGCTGGCTCCAGGGAGGTGCGAGAAGGGATTTCAGCCATGACAGCAGAAGTAGTCTATAGCAGCCTTTCGGCACACAGCTCAGGGGCGCTCTGGTTACCACAGTCCCTGGCCTGCTCAGGACCTGGGGATTCCAAACGTCAGCATGGGGCGTAGAAGTAACTTAATTCACCTGCTTGGACTGATAATCTTTTCTTTTTGAGACGGGGTCTCAGTCTGTCACCCGGGCTGGAGTGCAGTGGTGCGACCGTAGCTCACTGTAGCTTCGACCTCCTGGGCTCAAGCCATCCTCCTGCCTCAGCCTCCTGAGTCGCTGGGGTCACAGGTGCACGCCACCACACCTGGCTGTTTTTCAGTTTTCGTAGAGATGGAGTCTTGCTGTGTTGCCCAGGCTGAGGTTGAACTCCTGGGTTCACGTGATCCTCCCACCTTGGCCTCCCAAAGTGCTGGGATTACAGGCAGGAGCCACCATGCCCGGCCACTCAGTAAGACCTTAAAAATGGAGAGGAAACAGTCTGCCCCCACAGGCTCCTTCTACGACTCAGCGAGGAATCCCGGAGATGCTGTTGGAAGCAGGGCAAGGCAGGGAATGCTCTCGGCATTAACGGGCGTCTACGACCCCTCCCTGTGCGACCCTGTGACCGTCTCTTTCAGCTGGTCCTGAACTGAGAGGCTGGCTTGCAATGCAGAGAATTGAATCTAAGCTGGAGGAATTCCTGTAGTCACGGCACAGGCGGGTAGCAAATACATTACTGTAAAAGTTGCAACTAAAATTGTAAAAAGACATGGATAAGGAGCAGCCAGGCATCCCCGGGGTGGAGCCCAGCCTCAGTGGGCACCAGGGTGTGCATGGCAGGCTGTAGGGTGGTCAGTCCTGTGGATGGTGGGGCGGGAGGCCGTGGCCTGATGGTGCAGAATAGACCTCCAAATCCCCACGGGCTGACAGCGGCTGGGGCTCAGGCGTGCTTGGAAAGCCCTGGACTCCGAAGGTGGGAGGCAAATTTTGGCCCCTTAAGAAAGACGGACAGCTCAAACCATCCAAACGGGGACTGAAGTGTCTGTGAGCCAATGTGTTCCCATCACTGGGGGTGTGCCTGGCTCAGGCACAGCTGACTGGGGAACCCTCAAAGATCCCACACCCAGTCTCTGCCTCTGTCCCGATTCCTTGTGTTTGGGGCCAGGCACCAGTGGGCCAGGGAAGGGAGCCCTTCTCCCTGCCTCTGTGGGGCTTTCTGTCCTATTTTTTCTCTTATTAATGGGCTTTGAGAGGAAGAAAGCAAATGAGGATCTCGGTGAGCCCTGGCTGATGGAACAGAGCTTAATTAAATCATGGATTCGGGGGCCTGGTTCTGACAGATTCACGACTGCAGTTAAGAAAAAGTGCAGAGTCCCTACATCGATCTGAAACATCTGCAGGAAATGAGCTTTTAGGTCGAGGTTTTACGTGCCAGCAAATCTGAAGACGCAGCTAATCACGGGCCCTAATTGGATTTTATCTGCTTGAATTAAAGTGAGCTCTCCGCCAGAGAGCGGCTGAGGCTCCCTACAGCGAGAGCCTCCAATCCGGAGGGCCCCTCCCCAGTGGGGTCCTGGCTCTGTGGGGTTTCCCGGGGTGACTGTTTGGGTCACTTCATTCTGCGGTGCCCACCATCGCTGGGACCAGTCTTGACCTTCAAGATGGAAACACAGGGGACTGAGTCCAGGACAGGAAGGAGGGCGTCCCCAGAGCTCAGCCAGGTGAGCGGCAGGACTGTGATCAGGTTGTGCAGCAGGGGCCTGGTGCAAGGGAGGCACTCGGAGGGGAGGGCTGGCCCCTCAGGAGAGCTGCAAATGCCAGTTCTTTCTTTCTCTCTTTTTTTTTTTTTTTTTTTTGAGGCAGGGTCTCACTCTGTTGCCCAGGCTACAGTGCAGGGGCATAATCACCACTCACTGCAGCCTCTACCTCCTGGTCTCAAGCCATCCTCCTGCCTCAGCCTCCTCAGTAGCTGGGACCACAGGCAAGCACCACCATGCCCGGCTAATTTTCTTATTTTCTGTAGACAGAGGTCTCGCCATGTTGCCCAGTCTGGTCTCAAACTCCTGAGCTCAGGCGATCCTCCCACCTCGGTTTCCAAAAATGCTGAGATGGCAGACGTTAGCCACCGCACCCAGCCCAAATGTCAGGTTTAAAGCAACCCGTGTAGATAATTAAGTAGAAAATCGTGTGTTTATGCGTGCACTGTACTTATCATGTAGAGTCTTGAAGGTTTTATAAACCTCAGCACCAATAGAGACATCTATTCCCACCTGACGTCCAGGGAATCCTGTGTCCCCTCAAGGGCACCAGGGACCCAGGACAACCAGCCCTGCTCACAGTCTTGCTGCCTCGCTGAGGTGGGGTAGGCTACCCAGCCTGTTTCTATGTGACAGCGGGTCCTAATGTGTGTGTTTAAATCTGGGTGGGGAAGTCCTAGGGGGTCCTGCTGGGTGTGTTTAAATCTGGGTGGGGGCTATACCAGGGAGGTCTGCTGGCAGGGCCACCTGGAGAAGGCTCCCTGGAGAGGCTAGGATCTTCTGAGAGTGAATCATTTCACCAATTAAAATAAACATAAGCAAATGGTAGAAACAGCCTCTCTGTGCAGTCGGACATTGGTTAAATGGCGATGGTAGCACGTGGAAGCTGTGTGTGGGTCGGCACACCGTGTGTGGGAGGGGGCACGGGGCGCCCCGGAGTGGGAGGTGGGCTGGGCACGGCACTGCACGTGGCTTCTCTTTGTTGGAGGTACCCAAGCCCCGGTCGCTGTGGTTTGGTGCGGGCTCCCTGTGCGAGGCTACCTGGGGAGATGAAGAAGGTCCTCCACAGCTTCTTGTCTCGAGTGACGTCCCGGATCTCCTTGGTCATGTTGACCATCCTGCCGGCAACGGGAGGAACCCGGCGGAAGTCCAGGATCCTGCCAAGAAAGGGGCAGGGGAGGGTCTGTGCTCTGTGCGGCTGAGCAGGCCACCGTCTCCCTGCCTCCGGATAAACCCCACTCTAGGGTGGGTGGCTCTGCCAGGCCCCGAAGTGATGGGGGTGGGAGGGGGCCCCGAGGGACTGGGGCTGGTGATGCTCGCTGATTGGCACACACTGCCAACTGCCCGCATAGCTAAAGCCTGCCCTCATTACAGGGCTAAATTTAAAACAAAATTAAAGTAACCACTTTTAATGGTACTCTTTCTGAACCACACTGCATGCTCCCACTTGCTTAATTAAATGGAGAATGCAGGGCGTGAGCTTTTCTTGCTGACTGAGGACGTGGTGATTATCCCCTAAGGCGGAGTGACCAAGTGTGGAGGGATGAGGGCCATCTGCGAGGCGATCCGGGGTCCAGGGCCCAACCATGCCTCTGAGTGGAGCACCTGCCCCCTCCACTGGTCAGACAGCTTGCTCAGGCACCAGGCTCTGTGTCCTGTTTATAAACAGGTTGATCTGAAGAGGGAGGCCTGTTTCCTCACGAGTGACCCTCCCTGGCTTAGTGGCGCTGCCTTTCTTTTCATAGAAAAGCCCTTTTCTGGGTTCAGGCTGTTCTAGATAGCTGAAATAGTTGAAATTCTGACTTCTGGGGATTTCTGTAGTCACCACAGAAGACTCTGATCTTTAAAAAAGCCATTTAAATGCCAATGTGCACCTGCGTCACCAAGGATCTTGCTAAAATGCAGATTCTGGTCCCCAGTCTGGGTGGAGCCTGGGACTCTGCATTCCTACCAGTCCAGGGCAAGGCCAATGTTGCCGGCCCTGGGGCCACACCCTGGGCTGGACGCCTCAGGGCCCTTCGAGGAGGCGGGGGGGGGGGTGCTCTAGGGGACCCTCCACTGCACCAGTGTAAGATCCTTCTATCCCCTGGGCCCCTATGGACCCAGGGCCAGCCTGTGAACTGCCCCTGGAGGGTACTGAACACGGAGCCCTCATCATCCCATCAGCAGGGGAGAGCAGAGCCTCATGTGTTTCCTTTCTGCTGGGCTGGAGCCCCTCTGAAGACAGGGGACCACAGGATCTTCTAGGCCCCCTCACCATGAACATCGCTTCCTCCACCGTAGGAAGCTTGCTTTGGTCTTCCAGAGAATTCTGTGCCCTGTGATTCTCTGTGTTAAGATTCATGGCATTTATACTCCCCCTTCCCTCTTTCCTTTTCCTCTATTCCCAACTGCCCAGCAGCTTCTGTGCCTCCCGTCTGCCCGAACTGTGAGGGTATAGGAGGGGCCCATTGGGATTAAGGTGCCCCAAGGGCAGGGATGAAGTGTTAGGAGCATGGGGAGTCTGGGCAAATTGCCTCTCACAGGGCCTCAGTTTCTCATCTGTGAGAGGGGATATGGGAGGGTCTCCCTGCAGCATGTCGTGTGGGCTGTAACACCAGGGTCTGGGACGGGGCAGCACTCAGGATGCAGGGACAGCAGGCACTGGCACTGCCCGATGGTGTCGATGGTGACGATGATGTCCTGCTGTGTCCAGCGTGGGAAGGCCAGGCTCACCAGTGGGTCTGAGCACATGGCGGGGCACGGAGGAAGGACAGGCTCACCTGTCCAGGTGGAAGGCAGCAATCTCCGCATTGTGCCTCTCGTAGTCGGAGAAATAAAAAAAGTCAGGGGGCGTCTCCTGCTCCCTCGTTTGTCTGAGAAGACAGGACAGAAACAGAAAGGGTTTGTCACTGAGAAGGCCTCCAGGTGCCGGGCAGGTGGGGTGTGCTCCGTCCAGCTCTCCAGAGCTGACTGTTCCCTTTCCGAGGGTTTTGCTAACTGTTGTTAAACACAATCATCATTAAAAATGAAATGATATCAACTTAGAGTGAAATAACATTCATTTCAGAAGCGACAGGTGTTAGGATCTCATCCCTTCCCGATTAGGGCATTTCTGTCTCTTGCAGCCGAGGGTTAAAGTCCTCACTAGCAGTGCCACTGCCCGCGCTCCCACCTCCACACTGGAGACCTCATAAAATCAGCCAAGGGGGCACTTTTCACACAATGGAAATGGGCACTCTGCAAATCAGGCTTCTTCCACCCGGGGAGCAGCTTATTAAATATTTACAGCCCACTCCAGGTCCACACCACCAGCCAGACGGATTCTCCAGAGAAGCCGTAGGCCCCAGATCTCACTTATCCTGGAGACCAGAGATTCAGGCAGAACATGGGCCACTAGGGCACACAGATGGGGGCTGGGGGTCAGGCCCTGGTACCAGAGGAGCCCCCTGAACTGAAAAAGATGGATGGACTTCTCCAGGTGTGGGCCTCGGGGCCAGGGGCAGGTTGGACCAGCTGCCCCTCACACCTGCCCTCAGCTGCCCACCAGCTCCCTGGAAGAGCGCTTCCCTGGAAGGGACGTGAGGATGCTGGGAGCTTTCTCGGGGCCGCCCACGGGTCCTCTTTCTGAGGCCTAGGAGGGGCGACCTGATCCATTTTCCAATGCCTCCCCGCTTCTCTCTCCACAGGGCACCCTGGCCTGCAGGACCAGCCAGCCTGCCTCAGTTCCCACTGAGCTGGGGTCATGGCTGCCTGCTACTTCCCACGCTTGTCTCCTGGTCCTCCAAGCTCCTGTTTTTGCGTGTGATGTTCTGCCCTCCTGGAATGACCTTCCCTTCACATCTCCAGGTGGCTGTCAGCATTTCCTAACGTGTCTGACAGTCCAGGCCACGATGTCTTAGCACTCAAGAAGTCATCAGTCAGAGAAGTCTGGAGTTTGGGCTACAGTTCCTCCTGAGCCCCTCCCAAGTCTCGCATCCACAGTCCCGTCATAAAGGCTCTGACAAGGTGTGCAGACAGGTTGTCGGATGCACAGTTTCCAGCCCTACACCGACTGTGGAACTCATTCTGTGTGTACACAGCATGTTACCACGCCCTGCACTTTTCAGATCTGTTGATTTAAGCTTCAAATGCAAGTCACTTTCAAGCCCTGGTTCAAAGGCGAACTCCACAAAACCTTCCGGGATGCCGCAGCAAAGATCAACCTCTGCCCCCTGCAAACCCCCCAGGCCAGTGAGAGGAGGCGAATGCTGCTGGAACATCGGGTACTCCACCCGTGACCTGACATAAAGCCACAGCTGGGCCTCCAGCAGCTGCCAGCCGCCTCGTCAGCAGTGGATGCTGGCAGGCAGCTGCCCCCGCTCTGTCCCTGTTCCTCTATGTGGAAAGTGAGGGGCTGGTAGATGCTGATTGTGGGGGTTTAATGCTGCCTGGGTGCTCTGGGCGCAGGACACGCTGCTCTGAGCCTGCCCCTAAAGTTCAGAGAGACAGGATGGGATAAAGAACACCTTGGTGGCCCAGCACCAGGTCCACCCAACTCCCAGTCTGCTTCTCCAGGACTCAGTGGGTGTGGGGGCTGTCCGGGGCTCTCTCAGCAGCAGGAGGCCTGGATCTGGAGTGTCCCTAAGTCTATGGGCAGGCAGATCCCCTGTGGGGAACAGGGACCCCAATAGCTGCTCTCAGGGGTGCTCCCCACGGGACCTGGCTGCCCCTTGGCCACCTGCTGCTTAGACTCCCTTGCTGCTGTCACCCAGGCCCGGAACCCGTGGGGCTCTCCCGTGGCAAATGAGACCTGAAAGTCACACGCTCACTCACTTAAGAGATGGACACACGAAGACCAGATAGGGAGTGACTTCCTTAGGGGCCCCAGCATTGGTGGCAGAGCCAGGGCTCAGGCCAGGGATCCTGGGTCCTGTCCTTTTGCTTGTTCATTCATTCATTCATTCATCATCCATCCATCCATTCATTCATTCATCATCCATCCATTCATTCATTCATCATCCATTTATTCATTCGTGCATGCAGCAGAGACAGCATGCTTAGTATGCACAAGCACTGTCCTGGCCTTGGGGAGAGAGAGGGCCGGGGGCAGGAGGTCCACTCTCTATGTGAACAGCCTGGGTTAAAAGGGCTCCATGAACTCCTGGCTCCAGTCCTAGTGCCGCGGACTCTGCTCTGTGCCTGGTGGGAGGATACCTGAGACCAAGCCTGGACCAGGGCCCCGGATCACTCTCCAGCCCTGCCCGGCCCCTGGGAGAATCAGGGCAGAGGCTCCAGAGCACAGCAGGATGTGGGCTGGGGGTGCTTAGACAGCCCGTGGCTGTCCGCAAGGGTGAGCCAGGTAGCGGCCGGCCCAACACCCAGGGAGAGCGACATCGGCTTTTAGTCAGGAAACAAGACCAGCAGATGCAGTCTTGGGGTGTGTTTCTTCCCCATATGCCTCCAAACACTCACATGGCCATACACAGATTTGGGTCCCATCAGCCCTGGGTGGACTCTTATTTGGGTCTCACTCAGATTCACAGGCTGCTCTTCCACCTGCTGCAGTGACCTGAGACTGCGTGCACCTCCCCAACAGTTACGCAAATGCTGCTGTTGCAGTTTCTTCATCTGAAAAATTCGGAACCATGGGGACCCAGCTGCAGATGGGCCCGCAGAGCAGCCAGGCCTGTGCAGCGGAGACCGGGATTCCCTCCCGGTGGGTCCTTCTCAGGTAAGCAGCTCAAAGGCCTCTCCTGCACTGGCTGGGGGACCCCGACACGCCCACCCTGGGACCCATAGTCATACTGCACAGGAGAGGCTGGGTTCGGTGTCCCAGGCCTGGCTCAGCCCTGGCTTGCTGTGTGCAACCTGGCACCACCCACCCCCAAGTTTTTGAGTCTCCCCCACGGCCTCCAGGACCCCTCTGCTCTGCTGTCAACACCTCCCACAGTAACAGCCCAAGAAGGGCAATGCTGGCACTTCCTTGTCCCTCCACCCTGGCCAAAGGATATGAGGCCACAGGGGGCTGCTTTTGAAAGGTCAGTGCCATTCTGTAAATGCCACAGGTCTCCGGCATCCAGGCCAACACTCCAGGGAAGCAGGGCAGAGCCGCAGGGCTCTGGTAGGTCCGTCCACACAAGTATTTGACCGATGTGGTCATGGCGGAAATGTTGACCACCCTTCATCCAAGATCACATCTAAGCACCAGCATGCTTCCTCCACGAAGGCTGGCCCCACCCCCACCTGGAGGGAGACCCCACTCCATCCACGAAGGCTGGCCCCGCCCCCACCTGGAGGGAGACCCCACTCCATCCACGAAGGTCGGCCCCGCCCCCACCAGGAGGGAGACCCCACTCCATCCACGAAGGTCGGTCCTGCCCCCACCTGGAGTGAGACCCCACTCCAGGGCTTCCTTCCAGACCAGGCCCAGGGAGGCAATTCAGCCGCAACCCAGGGTCAGATTTACCAGAATCAAATGCTGGTGACCTTTCCAGGTGCTGGAAACAGAGTTGGCGAAAGCCCCCAGCTTGCATGCCCCGAAGCCCACACCTCCTACTCAGGGCACACAGTATTGTGTCTCGGCTCCGATACTCCAGCGACTCTAGACGCTGCCCCGGGAAGCTGCCCAGCCCCTGGCTTCCCCAGCCGGATCCTTCCTTCTGCATATGAAGCGGAGGTCTGCCTGACTCCTGGGAGGGTCCTGGCCCTGCCACCCGCAACGTCATGGCCACAGGAACAGGAACAGCGGGACGGGGCACACGTACTGAGCGGGATGTCCACATCCTTTTGGGGGGACCATGTCCGGGTCACAGGCTGTGGATCGAACACCAGCCCGTGGCTCCCTTCCTCCCACGATATTCTCAGAAAGCTGCGACCACAATTCTGTGTTCCCTGAACGTTTCTTGCTGGGGGGTGAAGGATGTGTACCATGCATGCATGGCCTTTCTAAGAACCAGTCTGGGCTGCTAGAAATGCAGGGAACAGATCACTTTCCACAATTCCACATAACATTTGCCTTGACAGGGGCCTGGGTAGGTGTGAGGCCAGATGGGGATTCCAGGAGCTACTTAAAAATAAAATGCAGATGGTGGGCTGGCACCTAAGGACACATTTGCCTCATGAGCCACTGCGTCTGTGGGCGTCACTGTCTCTGTGCACTTTTGACATCAGCAGCAAAAAAGAGCATGCAGGGCAGGGCGGTGGCAGGTGTGACAGCAAACTGAATGCGCTGCCCGCCAGGGTCGCCCGGCAGAGCTGAGGCCCGGGCTCGCCAGGGATCCTGGGGTTCAAGAGAAAGAGTCCAGACCTTGTCAAATCTCCTGGTTTTTAAGTGCTGGCAAATGGATTTCGTTTTTCTAAAACAGGGTTAAACCAAACAGTCTGCTGAAGTCGGCTCGCATTTCCAGGGGTGGTAGCTTCCAGAGCGTTGGATATTTCTGAGGTTAAAAAGCCGTTGTTGTATTCAACTTGGAAGGATTGCCTTTGAGCAAAACCCATTCTACAGAACACTAGTTCTAGTAGATTTTAATAACTTTTAGCTGGAAAAAGGGAAGTCCAGATCGAGGCAAGATTTCTTTTCTGTGAACTTTGAGCCTTATGTCTGCGTACTGACTCCCCAGAACGGCCCAGCATGAGTCCAGGAGTTCGAGACCAGCCTGGGCAACATAGTGAGACCCCATCTCTAAAAAAAGAAAGAAAAAAATTAGCCGGGAGTGGTGGCTTACACCTGTAGTCCCAGCTACTCAGAAGGCCAAGATGGGAGGATCACTTGAGCCCATGAGGTCAAGCCTGCAGTGACCACTGCAATCCAGCCTGGATGACACTGTGAGACCCTGTCTCTAAAAAAAAAAAAAAAAAAAAAAAAGAATTATTTTCTTTAGAAAATTATCAGCCCCTCATTAGTTGGGCTGTGATAATTCACTGTAGGCCCCCGGGCAAAGCTCTCCACCACAGGGTGCCCAATAAAAGCATTATGAAACTGTCGGCTCCCAGAACCTCCCCTGCAGAGGCAGGGCCCAGCGCTCTCCGGTGGTCCAGGTCTCTTGTAGGTACTGTCCTTGGGGGCAGCTGTTCTCGCCCTGGCCGGGTTCCCTGGACACACAGCCACTCCACGTTCCTCTGAGCCTGCCCCCTGGTGTGGGTTCCTGGGGTCACCTTCTCACCCCCAGCCCGGCCTGGCCATCGGCGCCTCCTCAGTGATGGACATGACCTTCTGTGCCATCCAACTCAACAGCCACTGGCCACACATGGCTGTGGGACACTCGAAATGTGACCAGAACCTCCAGGAACTGTGTTTTAAACCTGATTTTAAATCTAAGGCACACACCTGGCTAGCGGTGCACAGTGCGGCTCCGAGATGGGCCTTCTGAGGCCGCTGGTGTCTGCCTGCTGTCTGTCCTGCTCGCCTGGCTGGACGGAGAGGGCTGCATCCAACCCCTCCCCTGGCTCACCGGCCCTTCCCCCTGTGCACTGAATAGTGCTGCCTCCCTGGCCCACGGCCCTGCCTGCCCTCCCTCCCCACCCTCCTCCTTCTGCGCTTTCAGTCTGTCCCAGCCACTGCCTCCGGGAAGACCCTCTGGAATCATTCAGTCCTGTGGAGGCCCCTTGCCCTGTACACACAGGCCCACAGATCCGCAGCCCCAGGCCCATAGACAGCACATTTCTGGGTCTGGGTGTTGGCATTCCGCTGCTGCCATTGACCCTCGCCAGCCCAGGTTCCAAACCCCAGAGGGTAAGAGCAGCTGCCTCCCTCCTGGGGTTTTTGCGGGACGAGGCACACACAGGGCCTGGTACACTGCAGGAGCTCACCGTGTGGTGACATGGACGTCTCATTAGCAGGGGAAGTACAATGGGACGTCCTTGCAGAGCTCTCCAGTCCTGTCAGAGCTCAGGGAGCCTCTGGGGAAACTGAGGCCCAGGGAGAGAGAGGCAGGCCCAGGCGATATCCACTGAGCACTGGCATGGGGTTAGGCCTGGATTGGGTGGTTTAGTTCTGACCACCCACTACAGTATGCACACGCATATACACACACGCACACACACCTACCCACTCACAAACGCACACACAGACACAAATGGATGCACATTAACATGTGTGCACACACTCACAAATGCACACGTATGTGCAGTCACAGCTATGCACTCACAGGTGCGCACACACACAACTCCCACAGAACAGAGCTTTCGGAGGCCTCTTGGAGGGAAGGGGATTAGGACCCGGCTCCATGGATTTTTCCCTGGCACAGCCTTGCAAAGGGGCCGGGAAAGCACATTTAGTGGCCCTGAAAAGACACAGTTTGATTTCCTCACTGCAAAGAGACTCAAAGCTCAAGCAGAAGACGAATGACTTGCTGACTTGAATCAACTGCACAAATCCAGTCATTAAAGCACATCCCATCTGGCGGCTCCCACCTGACCCACGTTCTGCTCCCAGGCAGAGGGCAGCGGGCATTGAATTCTACTGTGGGCTCCGCTGCTGAGGCCCTCTAGCCACTTCCTGCCACAGCTGGGCTGAAAGTCTCAGGGAGGGGGCCAGACCCAGGTGCCCCCAGCAGGAAGAAGCAGGAAGGAAGCAGCCCCAGGACAAGGAAACAAGCGGCTTCCAACAAATCACCCCTCCGGGACAATTCACCCCTCTGTAAGCTCTGGCCCCAGTTGGGGGCTTTCCAATCAGTGGAGAAACTTCACCAGCTCCCTTTAGAACACAAGTCAGCTGGCCAGCACCTGCCCTGCCTCTACCTCACCCCCACCCCCTGCCCAGGGAGAGCCCACGCTGGAAGCCAGACCCAAGCCCCCAGCCCCCTGCCCCCTGCCTTTGCTCATGCCCCCTACTACCCTGCCATGGTGTGTCTCAGCCCCTCTGTGGGGCACTCCCCACAGAGTCTGAGGCGGAATGTGGCTCTTCCCCAAGGAACGCTTGGCCCTAGCTACACTGGGTGACATTGTTTGCTGGACTCAAGGCAAGGGCCCCAGGGCAGGACTGTTCTGTTTTCGGGATCACATACCTGGCCAAGTGCTTGCTTCAGAACAGGCGTGTCATAAACAAATGAGTGAATGAGGACTCGGTCAAAGAACAGTCCAGAGAAGTCTAGAGCCATCTGCAGCCTTGAGCTCTTGCCACCTCATGCCTTCCATTTTTATCAGTGTCACCTCTACCACCATGGTGATAGTGACATCACCATGATTACCTCCACAGCATCAACACCTCCACCATCGCCTGCATCAGCATCATCACCACCTGGTCATCACCTCCACTGTCATTATCATCCTTATCATCACCATCACCACCATCACCTCCACAGCATTATCACCTCCACCATCGCCTTCATCAGCATCATCACCACCTGGTCATCACCTCCACCATCATTATCATCCTTATCATCATCATCACCACCATCATCATCACCATCACCTCAACCTTCATCACCAATCACTATTACCTCTACCACACTCATCACCATCATCATCACCATTATAACTTCCACCATTATTAGCATCCTTATCGTCACCACCACCATCATCATCACCACCATCACCTCCACCACATCATCACTTCCACCATCTCCTCTATCAACATCATCATCTCCATGGTCATCACCTCCACCATTATCATCACTATCACTGTTACCTCTACCATGATCATCACCTCCACCATCATCATCACCACCATCACCTCCACCACATCATCACTTCCACCATCTCCTCTATCATCACCATCACCAACATCACCTCCACATCATCATCACCTCCACCATCACCTTCATCATCATGATCACCACCATGGGATCATCACCACCATCATTAACATCCTTATCACTACCATCACCACCATCACCTCCACCATCACCTTCATCATCATCATCACCACCATGGTCATCACCTCCACCATCATTATCATCCTTATCATCATCATCACCACCATCATCATCACCATCACCTCAACCTTCATCACTAATCACTATTATCTCTACCACACTCATCACCATCATCATCACCATTATAACTTCCACCATTATTAGCATCCTTATCGTCACCACCACCATCATCATCACCACTATCACCTCCACCACATCATCACTTCCACCATCTCCTCTATCAACATCATCATCTCCATGGTCATCACCCCCACCATTATCATCACTATCACTGTTACCTCTACCATGATCATCACCTCCACCATCATCATCATCACCATCACTTCCACCATCACCATCACCATCATCACCTCCACCATCTCCTCTATCATCACCATCACCACCATCACCTCCACATCATCATCACTTCCACCATCACCTCTATCATCATCACCACCATGGTCATCACCTCCCCCATTATCATCACTATCACTATTACCTCTACCATGATCATCACCTCCATCATCATCATCATCATCATCACCATCAGCACCGTCTCCTCTACCAACATTACCATCCTAATCATCATCACCACCACCATCATCACTGTCACCATTACCTCTACCATGACTATCATCATTGTCACCATCATCACCATCAGTATCACCTCCACCATCATTACCATCATTATCACCATCATCATACCATCACCTCCATCATCATCACTATCACCACCACTTAAACCATAGTCATCATCATCATAACCTTCATCATTTTTACGATCGTTATCATCACCATCACCATTATCTCCGTCATCACCATCATTACCATCACAATCCCCATGACCACCATCACCACCATCATTACCACCACTGTTGCTATGAATGCATACTAAGCTGTTATCACCTGAGGTACAGTGACAATGTGTGTGATGCTAAAATGTGAGCTTTTCTATTTGCCAATGATTCAGCCTTTGTTCCTCTCTCCTTGCCCCTGCCTACTCCTCTGAGTAGTTCATGCATGTGAGATCCAGGTGACTTCAAGCCCTGCTCCACTGAGAAGGGACCAGGCCCTTCCTTGAGGCCAATCTGGGGCTAGCATACCTCCTGATTCCTTCATACCTGGGGCTTTCTAATGACCTTGGCTGTTCACAAAACAAGCAGCTCTGTTCCCAGCCCCGAGGTAGCCTGCTCTGGGATCCTCACAGCTTTGACATCCAGGCCAAGCAGATCTGCCCCAAAGGCCACCTGTCTGTGGGCTGTCCCTGGCTTCTGGATGCCCCCTTTCTTAGAAGAGTCCAGGAAGTTCAGAGAAGTGGTGATGACAGGCTTTCTGTCCATATCCCACTCCTGGAAAAGGCTCTGAAATGTTCCTGGAGCCTCCTGCCCTCTGGCCACATGTCCAGCTGAGCCCAACAGCCACTCAGACCCCAGACTCCAGGCACCCCTGCCTCACCTCCACATGAAATCCCGACCATCAACCATCCTTATCATCATCATCACCACCATCATGTGCTCTGCTGTGCCCTGGTGAAATGTCTTCTGACTGATGAGGGAAGCAGAAAGAGTACTCGCTGGGTGATCCTAGGCCTCAGTTTCCCTTTCTGCACAGTAAGAAGTGGGAGCCAGATGATCCCAGGGGTCCCTAGGTGAAGGCAAGGGAAGTATAGGGAATCTCCCTAAGAAAGGTCAATAAAAGATATTTACAAAAAGTATGCAAGGGAGGTGTCCTGGCTGATGTCCCCCCGGCCCATCCACATGACCTCCCAACCCCCAGGCTGTCTATGGCTTGTCCTGGCTCTCACTAGAGGACGCCTGGGGGAGCACCTTTTCCAGATCCCATGGATGTGTGTGCAGGGGGCCTGGGGTCTGGGCGCAGGTCACCCCTCAACTCTTCCTTGGTGGGAGGCTGGGCTTGGCAGGGACCCACTCATGGCCTGCTGAGTGCCCAGCATCCTGGCTCCTGAGGGGCGGCCTGAGCTCTGAGTGCCCAGTGTCCTGGCTCCTGAGGGGCGGCCTGAGATCTGAGTGCCCAGTGTCCTGGCTCCTGAGGGGTGGCCTGAACTTGGGAGTGCCCAGTGTCCTGGCTCCTGAGGGGCAGCCTTACCACATACATCACTGTTTTTCCAAGCAGAGTCTAGAGTCACCTGCAGCTGAATTGTCTGGGGACGAGTCTGTTATCAATGACGATTCTTGGGCCCAACCAGACTGATTGGATCAGAATCCTGGGGACTGGGGCTGAGAAAGCTGCATCTCAGCTAGCTTCCATGGCCTATGTGCACGAAAGCTGAGCGCCACCCTGGGAGGCCTCCTGACCCCTTAGGCACCTGATCTTCCAAGGTATCCTGACCCCCATCCCCCGATGTCCTGACCTCACGCCCCAGGCATCTCCAGTCTCTCCAGAGATGTAGTTCTAGCCCAGCAGCGAGCGGTAGGAAGAGCAGCCATGGTGTCAGGGCCGTGGGGACCCCGAGGGGCACTGTGTTCACCAGGAGCCTCGAACACACAATTGGGCAGGGGCCGGCGACTGGACAAGGGACTGGGGCTCATCTGCTTCAGGCTTCAGAGACCTCTGGGGACTGGGGCCGAAGTGCCCAGATCCACCTGTTCTTGGCCTTTTTCTCAGAATGGCTCACGGTTGGCCCAGCTCAGAGGCAGATCGGTACAGTTCTCTGTTCTGTCTGATCCTGGATCTAGGGCAGACATCCTAGCACCAGGTTGGTGAAAAAGGGCCGGAGATGCTGTGGATATAAGTGTGGGGCGGGGGGGCCCAACCTCTCCCAAGTAAGGTCCCATGGTGCATGGCTTTGCCCCGCTTTTGATGGTATCCCGTCATTGAGTCCCGGGGGATGTCCTGCTGTCTGGCAGGGGTTCCAGTGGGCAGCCTATTTCTGCTTCTTATGTAAATCCACTCTGCACCTCTGCTGAAGAGAGCAGCCCCTGGTCACTGTGGGCCTCCGTGAGCAACTGCGTGCTGGTCTCCTTGGAAGAACCCCGGGAGGGGAGCTACAGTGACCGGGCTTTCCTTGGGTTCTCAGCCGTCTTCTCATGGCCTCCAGGCTGACAGGACTGTCCTCCCCACTGGGGCCGGTGGCCCCTTTCCTCTGCAGTGACAGAGACACTCGGCGTGGAACGCCCCTCCCTAACTGACGTTTGTGCTTCCTCTAAGACCTGGCTCCGGGCTGCCTCCTGCCTCCACTGAGCTTGAGGCTGTGGGTCTTGCTCTCCAGAGCTTGTTTTACGTCTCCTATAGGCCATGAGTGAGCACGTTGGGCCGGGGCCACATTTAATCTTTCCCCATGAGGCTGTCTGGGCAGAGTCGGGCACCCCGGGAGCCCCAAAGGGCAGAGACGCTCACCAACAACCACACTCAGAAGTGGAGGCTTGAGGTCGGTGGTGAGACTAGGCTTTGCTGAATGTGCAAAGATGCTGGGCAAGGTCAAGGCCGGTGTCCCTGCTGGGCAAGGTCAAGGCCGGTGTCCCTGCTGGGCAAAGACAAGGCCGGTGTCCCTGCTGGGGAAGGACAAAGCTGGCATCCGCCTGCTGCGGAATAACAAGCCTGGCATCCCCCGCTGGGCAAGGACAAGGCTGGCATCCCCCTGCTGGGAAGGACAAGGCTGGCATCCCCCGCTGGACAAAGACAAAGCTGGCATCCCTCAGTGGGTAAGGACAAGGCTGGCATCCCCCTGCTGGGAAGGACAAGGCTGGCATCCCCCGCTGGACAAAGACAAGGCTGGCAACCCCCGCTGGGGAAGAACAAGGCTGGCATCACCCTTCTTGTTTTAAGGTTTCACCACAATAACCAAGGGTGCTGGAAACAGCTCCCTGTGCACAGCCAGTGATGAGAGAGAAGGGAGAATCCTCAACACAACGTCCACCCTGGCCCATCCACTGCCCAAGCCACAGAGTGAGCCGACAGCCTCCGAGGAACCATCTGCTGAGCTACTGAAGACGTTTTTGCAGCCAATAAATGCCTGAGATCAGTTCTACTGGTGACAGCAGGAGGTATCTGTGGCTTCAACCCCCTGGCCTAAGCACACAGGCTCCTCAGGGCCGGGCGGCTCACAGGGGCTGCAAGGGACACTTCAGGCATTGCCAGAAGCCAGCAGTGCTGGGCAGCCTGGGAAGACTGCGATTTTTCTCTCCGCCCCTGCAAGGTTTAGAGGAGAGGAGCATCCTCGGAAGAGACTGCCTCTCGCCCCGGCCGGGGGATGCTCAGCCTCCCTTCTGCACAGAGATCAGAAGGGGATGCCACTGACTCAGCCACTGGGAAAAAGGCTTTGAAAAAGTACTAAACCCACTTGCGGAAGGGAACGAACTCAGCTGAACTGGTCACCTGCCCTCCTTCCTCCTGGGCGCCCTGACAGAAGGTGTGCCAGGTGAGGAGGGCAGGTGACACACTTGGGCTCCTTTTCCAGGAGTGAGGAGTTGAAATATGGAAGATGTTATCAGATCCAGCGGGGTTGGCCGAGCAGCAGAGCGTGCTGTGGCCCTGACTGGTTGGGGGGATGGGACAGTCACCTGAATGTTTCCTGGAACAGGTCAGTCCAAGCAATCTGGGAGCTCTGCGCCCAAGCCCAGAAGTCATGGTTCTCCCCAGCATGGTGAGCATCGCAGGAGACTGCCAGGGAGTGGGACGGGTGGGCAGCCCCATCTGCCACTGACCCGCCATGCAGCATAGGCCAGACAGAGCATCCCTCCCAGCAGTGAGCTAAGCTGACCGGCCGCTCCAGCAACTCTGATACCGCCGGCCCCACCGGAGCGTGAGGAGACGGGGCTGCTGCTAACGCAGGGCCAGTCACCCAGGACCCCCTCGGCAGGGCTCGGGCAGGGGGTTCTGGTTTTGCTTTCTATGGGATGATAAACAAAACATCACATTTGAAGAAGGAAATTAGTAAAAACATATAAACAAGCTAAGGGCAGGAATAGAACTCCCCACACCCAGCAGTTGGGGAGGTGCGTTTGTCCTGAGACTCACACCCACAGATGTGGGTCTGGTGGCCACAACCCACATTCTTGTCATGGGCTCCGCTGGGCTGCAGGGCACAGCTCACAGAAGGGCAGTCCACGTGCACCTGGCATTTGAGAAGGTGCCAGGTTCGCTGGACGGCGGGGGTGGGAGACACCAGTGTGCTCAAGGTAAACAGTTTGAAAATGCCACAGCCTGGGCTGACGTGACTTGACATTTCATTTTCAACACACAGGGAACTTCCGGGAGGTAAGTGGCCTGTGACCCATCCCTGGCATGACTGTGACCCATCCCTGGCATGACCGTGGCCCATCCCTGGCATGATCGTGGCCCATGCCTGGCTTGACTGTGACCCATCCCTGGCATGACTGTGACCCATCCCTGGCATGACCTTGGCCCATCCCTGGCATGACCTTGACCCATCCCTGGCATGACTGTGGCCCATCCCTGGTATGACCTTGACCCATCCCTGGCATGACTGTGGCCCATCCCTGGCATGACCATGGCCCATCCCTGGCATGACCTTGACCCATCCCTGGCATGACTGCAGCCCATCCCTGGCATAACCGTGGCCCATCCCTGGCATGACCTTGACCCATCCCTGGCATGACCGTGGCCCATCCCTGGCATGACTGTGGCCCATTCCCCACCTGGCCCCACCTGCCTGTCTAGCTGCAGCCTTGCAATGCAGCTGAGAGGGGTGCTGGTCTGGGGACTCCTGGAAGGCGGGTGCCGAGGTCCCCATGACATAGCCAGTGCTGTGGGTTTCTTGGGATTCCCCTTGGAGAAAGAGCTGGGCTCCACTCCACACCCCCATGGCATGGACGGGAGCTTGCTGGCCCACAGAGGGAGGGCCTGGGCCAGGCTGTCTGTTCCAAATCTTCCATGCGACTCTGCCAGGACAGCCTCAGAACGGGAAGGACAGGGCAGATTTTTAACACCCGCCTTTCTGTTCTTCGTAAGTCACTTATTGAACTGTGCACGAAGGAGCCACATGCTGAGGGCAGACACTGGGCCTGGGGACGTCCCGGTGATACTGGGGGCTGTAGAGTCTATGCAGCAGCCCCTCCCCCTCAAGAGCCTTCTCTGCAAAGCCCCCTGCATCTGACACGAGAGGCACCCATAGCCTGCAGCCCCAGAATATCCGGGGTCAGGAGGAGTCCCGGTCCTGCCCTCGGCTCGCCACCCCCAACACAGACAGTGGTCAGGGCCCGGGACCCACACCACTGCCTGTGAGGCCAGAGCAAGCTGCATCTGGCCACATCCAGCCTTAGTCCTGGGCAGAAAAGAAAAGTTCTAAAGGCTGACTTCAAAACCCCCGACTGGGCTTGTCACTCCCATAAAAGCCCAGCTGAGGAAAGGGGCTGAGGCCACAGCTGAGGTCACCATTCCAATGAGGGCATGAGGAGGGAGGACCCAGCAGAACCAGGTGAAATTCAGGGGCTGAGCCCCCAGAAAAGTTCTCGTGCACACCTCATCGCTAAGGAAGGCCCCACAGACATCACCTCCACCTGCCGGGACGGCCACCCTGGGCCTCAAAGGCCACCTGAAAGGCAGGCGCAGGAAGGCAACCCCCAGGGGGGGACACTGAGCACCCGTGACGCCCACACCCTTCGAGTGGCTGCTGAGGACCAGTTCCCAGGAGCTGCCTGCAGCCCCCGACACAGTGCTGCCTCTCTCCCTCCCACCAGAGCTGGCCACACCCAAACCCCTGCCTTTAGAAGGACTTTCCTCAGTTCTGAAAACACACACACACACACACGCACACACACACACACCACAGTAGCTGTACTAATTGTGGTTATTCATACTAAAGTGAGAATGACTACTGAGATGACCTCTCCCAGGCCTTTTGTGGTGGGCAGAATAATGGTCCTGCAAAGCTGTCCACATCTGAACCGCAGGACCTGTGACTTTGTTGCCTCACGTGGTGGGAGGCAGGACTGTGCAGAGGTGACTAAGGCAAAGCCCCGGGGAAGGGGAGATCACAGGGTCCACATAAGAGGGGCCAAAGGGCCCCGCCGATGGGTGTCGTTCGGCACCACCAGTGTGCTGGGACCCTCCTGGCCGCCTGCAGAAGATGCCATGCGACCACCTCTCAGGGCAGAAGAGGGACCCCAGCTGCAGAATGCAGGTGCCTCCAGGAGATGGAAGGGCCAGGACACGGATTCTCCGAGCCTCCCAGGGAGCTCAGCCTGGAGGCCCTTTCAGACTCCTACACTCCGGGCTGGGAAGAGGACGCTTGCGTTGGCTGAAGACATTTGCAGGGATTCATTCCTGCAGCCAAGGAGGGGAATACAGGATCTCCGGCCACACGAGGGCAGGGCAGACGGACACGGTGATTTAGCCCCAGCTGGGACAGGCTGTGAAAATTCCATCTATTTCCTGCAAATCCAGTCCTGCCGTCAATGCTAAGGTTCATGGCACTTAGGAAACGCTACAGATGATAGAGAGAAGGCCCCATCGTTCACAGAGGAGCCTGGGCGAGGGTGACAAACACGACACATCCGTCACCGGGCTGGGCGACGCGTCCTCACGGGAACCCCCAGGGTGCTCATGGCTACCCCCACTCTAAAGACAGGGAAACTGAGGTCTGGAGAGAGACAGAGGTGTTCATGGAATTGCACAGCTAGAACATGGCACAGCGCGCATAGGAACCAGGAGTCTCTGACTCTGAAGTCTGTGCTCTTCTCTTCAGGTCCTTCTAGAAATCACACACAGGCTCCTGCTCTTCTGAAAGTCCGTGTTTCCTCCCAGACCTGGGCCCCTCTGAACCCTGGACTCCCTGGGCCCAGGCAGGCTCTGGCTCCTCAACCCATCCCCGGAAAGGTCCTGGCTCCAAGAGGATTGGTTGTTTCTCTGAAATCCAGGGCTGCGTAACAACTGTGGCTTCGGCGGGAGGGACACCAGGCCGGACGTCCCATCCTGCAATGCGCAGGATCCCAGCACGGCTGAGGGTCTAGTCAGTCACTGTGCCTGCCTGGCCTTCCCAGAGCTGGCCCCTCCAACTGCTGTTAGGACCACGAGTCACTTCCTCACAGAACGGTTCCCACTGTTGCTGTTAACAAACATCTCCACGCTCTTCAGTTTGTGGGAAAATAGAAAATGTTTGCTTTGGTTAAAAATAGAGGAAACTGG
Source organism: Saimiri boliviensis (assembly GCF_048565385.1). Classification (NCBI taxonomy): domain Eukaryota; kingdom Metazoa; phylum Chordata; class Mammalia; order Primates; family Cebidae; genus Saimiri; species Saimiri boliviensis. The sequence continues at coordinate 150,293,057 of NC_133449.1, read as the reverse complement.
CAGTTTATTACCAACGCTGATGAGGGACTAGAGCCAATAGTTAATGGGGCTTTCACTCTGAGCCGAGTGCTGTGCTAAGCAGTCTGAGTGAATTGATTCCCAAAACTCCGGACACCCTACTCCAGTCACGGAGAAGGTCAGAGCAGGAGGTGACCCAGGAACACCGTGGCCCCGATCCAAGGCAAGCAGGCGTGAGGGCTGCTCTGTCCAGGAGGAGAGGTGGGGGCAGGGCCACATCATCTCCACCGGACACAAGGGAGAACAGAGGCGGGAGCGAGGTCTGCTCACAAAGGGCCCCCGACTCCCACCTTCTCCAGATGGACGGGGAGCAGGTGTGCCCTGGGCTTTCTCCAAGAAGCAATGCAGGGGAGGCAGTTCAGGACGTCATCTCCCGTGAAGCAAAGAGCCACTGTCCTTCCTTGCTCCTGCTGCTACCCATCCAGCCCAGTGGCTGAGCAGGGAAAGGGGAGTCCAGTCTGACAGCGGAGCCAGATGCCTTCCCCGGCTCAGCGTGTTCCACAAGGCAGGGACAGCCAAAGGAGGCCTACGGAACAAATGCCAGGGCCGGGGCAGAAACCAACAGCAAACCATCAGGCTGTCCCCTGGGCAGGGGCAGCTGCTAGGGCCGGAGGGTGGAGTCCTTGGGTGTCCTGCTTAGTGCTGAGGGCCGCCCCAAGGACCCTGGGCACGGATAGGAAACTGAGGCCCAAAGAGGGGTGGGCCAAACACCAACCTTTCATGCATTATGGAAAACCACCACCTCCCAAACCCTGCCAGACACGCAGAAAGAGAGCCAGTGCCCGAAAGGCCCTAAGAGCCAGGAAGCCTGCATACACGGCTGGGTGCCCACTCAGCCAGGTCCGCACGTGCACCTCACAGATGCTCCTCTGTGCCTGAGGCCTCCGCTCACCGTCCCGGAAACACGCAGGCAGCCTCCTGACCACACCTGGGCTTACCAAGAACACTGTCTCCAGCCCAGGCCATGTGGCGCGGCTGCTGGATGACCTCTGCTAGGATCTTCCTCCCACGGGGCCCTGCTGATGGATACTGTTTATCACCACCTGAGTGTCAGTCCACATTGGGACCCTCCTCCCACAGGGCCCTCGATGGCCCGGCCACCCTCCATCCACGCACAGCCCCCACACGAGCCTTATGAAGGGCTCCTGGTGTTCTGAATGCCGGGACACAGAGATCTGCCCATGAGGCTCCCTCAGCTCCTGTAACAATCACAGATGGGGGCACTTGAAGCCATGAAATCTGTCCTCCCCCCTACTGGGGACCTGAGGTTTAAGCCTGAGGTGTGGGAGGGGCCGAGACTCCCAGGAGGACCCTTCCTGCCTCTCCCAGCTCTGAGGGCTCCAGGAGCTCCTGGTCTTGCGGCCGCACCCCTGCAACCCCATGCCTTTGCCTTCTCCTCTGCGCCAAATCTCCCTCCCCCTCCCGCTTGTAAGGACACGGGATTGCATTGAGGGCCCAGGGAAACTCGTCATTCTGAAGTCTTTCGTCACACCTCCAAAGACCCCTTTTCAAAAGAACGTGACGTTTGCAGGTTCCACAGTCAGGACCTGAGACACTCGGGGCACCTTCCAGCTATCGTGGAAGAGGCGAGCTGGTCCTTCTCCACCTACCCCCAACCCCAGTCCCTCTAGCCCATTTCTCCTGTATTCCTTTCTCCAGGGCCAAACTCAGGGAGGCCAAGAACTAGATAAGACAGACACTTTCTTACTCCTCCTAAGCACACAACAGAACCCTGACTCACTCAATAAAGGCACCGAGGCAAAAATTAGCCTTTCTATCTTGGGTAATCTTCTCATCACTCACACAGGAGCAAACAACCACCTGTCATTAGCAAAATATATTAAGCTGTTTAATGCCAGGCTTTCAGCCGACAGAACTCTGGAAGGTGAGGGGCTCCCCCGGCAGTGACTTCAGCACGACCTTTCAGGCCCGGAGTTCGCAGCCCGCCCTTCCTGCCCATCTCTGCATCACCTGTTCCAGCCCCGTGGGGGAGATGTTTGGCAAGACGTGGCCGTCTTATTTAAAACCCCTGACCCATTGCTCACCCCTCATTTGTCATTCTTATGACGCGCCACCACTGTGGTTTGGACCAATTTTCGTGAAGATGGTGAGCTCTCCAGCCACAGGGCTGCAAGCAGGAGGGGCCCCACCAGGTTTGGCCACCACGTGGACCAGCCACAGCTGAGGGCGTCCCACTCAACACAGGCTCCTTTTGAGAGTCAGGAGAACTGGGAATGAGAAAGGGACAGATCCCGGGAAGGAGCAGAGGACAGCAGTGTGGAACTGTTTCTACACCAGCTGGGACGTGGTGCAGCCGAGTTCCCAGGAAACATTCCTCACAGCAAGGGAGGCTGTATTGTGTGTGCCTGGAAGGAAACCCACTCCCCTCACGCTGGAGCCCGCACAATCCGCCTATTTCACATGGACCTGGAGGTTCTGAGGTTATGACGAAACCTCATCTGATGTGAAGGGCCCCTCCTCGGGGGGACTTTCCCTGCTTCTGGTCCTGGAGTGGCCTCTGTGGGGCTGACGGGGAGGCATCTTGGCGTTGGGGGTGGCGGGGTGCGTCGGGGCACGGTGTGGGTCCTGGCGTTGCTACTCACCCTGGCTGTGATCCCCACCCCTGAGCGAGATATCTCATAGGTGGTCTTGAAGTGGCTCCCCGTGCTGAGTTTTGGGAGGAGGCATCCCCAGTATAGGACCCTCGAGCCAGCAAGCAGTTGTTCTAGGTCAAGACTACCACCAATATGTTGAGAGGGCTGCCTGGGACCCCCCTTGTGCCATCAGCGGGAGCTGTGTGAGTCGTGGCGGCTGTTCTGTCAGGCCAGTCTTGGTGGAGGACGTGGGATGAACCCACAGGTGCTGCGGAGGCTGGCAGCCGCGCTGAGACCCTAAGGACCTCAGCTCCAGGCACCAGCCGTCCAAACCCGAGCTTCTTGTTGGGACACGTCATTCCCTGGCTCACACCAGCTTCCTGGAGATGCTGCCCTTGGAGGAGAGCTGGTGGTGATGGCAGCAGGCATCGCCCCTTCCACCCTCCATGGTCCCCATGGCTCACAGGAGAGGGACGGGGACACGGACCTGTCTTGTTGACCCCACACTGAGCTGTGACACCAGCCCCCTTGGTGGCCAGTCTCTGGGGTTCTCTTCAGCCAGCAGAGGGGCCTGAGGGCCTGAGTCCTCAGAGTCTGATACAGCCACGCCGATGAGGGCCCTTAAGATTTAAGGATGAGAGATTTTCGAGCTCTTCCAATGAACCCGCCTTCTTCAGAACCCATGGGGCAGGCAGCACCAAGCCGAGACCCAGCCCAGGGCAGGGGTCACCGACTGACTTTTATTTTCTGAGAATTTCTCTCATGGGTCACGGGCCTCATCACAGCCACGCCGGGCGGATGCGTTTTCCTCCTGGTGTTTTGTTACAGAGGCGCAGATCTGACTGTGCCTGGCTTCCCCACCAGCTCTGACCAGTAGGTGTCATGTGGTGAAGGCTTCAGAACCATTTGGTGAACCCTAGGACCCTCCTAACCGTTCCCCTCCCAGGTCTGCAGGAAACCTCTGACAGCTCTTCAGCATGAGACACAGAAGAAGGAGAAAATCATTTCTTTGGCCGGAAAATCATCTCTGAAGAGGCTCTTCAGCCTCTTACCTTCAATTTAATGAAAATCAATTTTAAGATGATTCAATAATTTGTAACTGTAAAGAAAGTCTAAAGTCATTTTCACTTAAAAAGAATTGCGACGGTTTAGACTTTATTTCAAAGGCAAACAGGGAAAAGAAATTGCTTGAAAGTTTAAGACCCACTGTATTTTTAAATACGTTTCTGTCGGCTCATCCAGTATTCATGGATAGGACTCAGGGGAGCACAATTAGAATGGAAATGAACGCAGGCTCCTGGCAGCCCTGAAAACACAGGTGCGTGTGTTTCTCTGCCCTGAAGCCCTGTGATTCTTCAATTCGTTTCAAAGCAACAAGAAGGTGCTACTAATTACTAAACCAGGATTAAATATTTAACGCCAAGGTTACTGTTCTCATCGTGTTTTTCCTCCATGGAGCCCTAGATGTTTTAAAAAAAATCAGTAAGACAAATAAACTAAATCCACAGTTAGGGGCTTGTGTTGAAGCCTATTCTCTGCTTGTTTAAGGAGACCTTAAATCTGCAGTTCCCTTCTGGGGCATTAAAAACAACCAGACCTGATCAAACTGCTTTTGAATGAAATCCCCTGGCTTCCATTTTCTTCCCCAGCACGAGGAAAATGAAGACCCTATTTTCTTTCCTGTCTTTTTCATCTTTCCTCCCTTTCGAGACAATTAGAATGACGGCCCACACACCAGCGGTACCCTGTGACCGTCATCCGCAGAGAAAATACAGAAAGACACTCGATATTGCCGCTCAGGGCAATGTTTTTGGAAAAAAAAAATGATTTCCTTTGATTTTCAACAAAAGGGATAATCTTTTCCAGGAGGCCTCATAGAAGCAAGCACCTCAGTTGACCAGGGCTGGCTGGCCTTGGAGGCGGAGAAGGGCTAGTCAGAACAGCTGAGGGGAGGGTGCCAGTGGGGACTCAGACAGCTAGAGGGCCAGGCCTCAGCTTCCCCATCTGTAAAGTGGGTACAGGGCCCAGAACTGCACTCTCTGCAGGTTTTTGCTGTTTTTACCATTTATTCATTTCCCTGTCAGTTTCTCTGCAATGGTTACATAATGGTTAATAATTTCCTTTCATCTTACTAAGCAAAGAAATGTGCAGCTGCCAGGTGAGGGCAGGAGAAGGCAGTTACCTTCTGTGGCCAGCTCTGGTTGACGTCACTTTGGCCACCATAAATCACCGGGGTGTCTGGACAAGTGAGAGTGACCTCAACAGCCACAGGTTCCAGTCCTGGCGGATTCAGGCCTGTCGTGGGCAGTGACCACAGGGTGGAGTGATCGCCTGTGCCCGTCCCCACAGAATTGTGAGGGGGTAGAGTCTCTAAACCCCACATGGTGTCAGGGCCATGACCAGGGCACACAGGGCCTCTTGAGAGACCCAGCCCTACAGCCGTGTGGCTGTGGGACAGCGATTCCCTCCTCCCTGAGCCTTGGGCCCTCGTCCTCGGCTGGTCAGTGCTGCGGCTCTAGTGAGGGTGACTAAGCCTTGCGACATGCCCCTCTGAGTCAGCCCACGCAGGAGAGACACTGTTATTGTTGATGCTGTTTTCAAACCCCCCACCTCCTGTGCTGTGACCCTCCAGGCTCCTCCAGCTGGGCCCCTACAAGCTGGCCTTCTCTGTGGACTGAGAGAGCTCAACCAGTCATGAGGCAGAGGAATGGAATAGAGTGTCCTCTTCGGTGGGACATGGGGCCCGTGGACACCAGGAGGGCAGCCTACAGGGGGCCCAACCGGAACCGAGTGGGTCTGGGAGGTGAAGCTCCTTCTCCAAAGGCCTCCATCGCACTCCAGGCCACAGATCCCAGCAGGTCAGGGGAGCCCCGGTGTCTGACCCCAAGATCACCAAGATCTCCTCCCGTTCAGTCTCACGCAGCTCAGGGAAACCCAGGTTGCTCTGCACAATGAGAGGACGCTCAGGCGGACAGCTACAGTGCCACCCTTGTGACGGTGCTGGTGGGGAGGGAGGGACCCCCAGACAGACACAGGACAGTCGTGGGGTGGAAGGCCGGTCTCATGGAACTCCGCGAAACCCAGGTTGCTGTCTGCAATGAAAGAATGCTCAGGCGGACAGCTGCAGCGTGACCCCTGTGATGATGCTGGCACACAGCGGGCCTGGGGCAGATGCAGGATGGTCCTGGGGTGGAAGGCTGGGCAGGCTCAGGGGCCCCAGAAGCCCCGCAGGGTCAGTGCCTGTTCAGCCTCCTCCTACTTCCAGCAGGGGCAGAACCCTCCTGCTTCTAAGATGCCTGGAGAGCACCGATGGGTCTCTCAAAAGCTCATTTTAGGACTGTCCTTCAAATGAATAAAGTTCACCTTTCCTCTGACTATAAAAATAAGCCATGAAACTGGAAGCAGCGTGAATGTCCTACACCCAGGCCCTGCAAGGCCAATGCCAGCTTCCCCTGTGGTGTCCATTAAGGGCTCCCCTTGCGACTGGGCTACAGGCTGACTGCTCGGCAGGCAGGTACCAGGCACTGTCCCCACAGACTCACGGCAGGAGCTGGGACACTCCTCCACGTAGACAGGTCTGCTGCAGCATCCCTCGGAGGGACACGTTGCCCCCACAGCATCTGCCCTGACACGTGCCCGCCTGCCCCTCTGCTCCCCCTGCACGGTTTGCAGCTGCTGCCTCTGCTGGTCCATAGCAGCCAGGACAGAACTGGAGGGCAAGGCAGACGGGCTCCATGGCCTCCAGCCCAGCAGGCTCTGTGTTCATTCACTTGCTGAGAACCACGGATTGAGCCCCTACTATGTGGCAAGTGCTGGGGACACAATGCTGGGCTCAGTTAAGACTCAGTGCCATACTCCGGGCTCGCCTGTCTGCCACAGCACCACGTCCCCTTGTGCTGCGCTGTTTCCAGCCCTCGGGTGGCACCATGGGGCCCCTCCCTTCACCTCTTGCTGGGATCCTTGCCCCAGAGTCTCAGAACGCCTGAGAGGGGCAGGGCCTCCGTGGACGCCTGTGCACGTTAGGCCATTCCTCATCAGGCAACTGTCTCCCGCACCTGTTCCAGGGCAATCTGCTCCTTTGCTGAGGGCCTGAAAGACTTGGGACCCCCGTGAAGGATAGGGGTGTCCCCAGCTGCTCTCAGAACCCATCTGTGGGCCTGGGCTGCTCTGGACACCTGAGTCCCTCCATCCTCACTGTTGGGGGCTGGACCTGGCCTGCCGTGACCCTCAGGGACAGCACTCACTCCCCCTGACCCATCACACCCACTGAGAAGCTTTCTAACAAACACAGAACACAACAGTGCAGCTGCCCTGGACTTCCTGACATCCCTGCATGGCCCCTGGCCTTGCCCGGTCTCCTGAACTGCCCTGTGCAGGGCCTGGTGCCCTCATGCAGTTCTGGCCTGGCGCAGGCCCCTCCCTCCCGAGGGCTCTGATGCTGTGAGCAAGCGGCTTCTGCAGCTCCCGCCCTACTAGAGAGGAGGCTGCACCCTGTGCCCCAGGCCCACCATCCCAACCCTCACTTCTCAGGCAGAAGAGACCTCCTGTCCTTGCTCCCCAGGCATGACGGCTGGTGCCCAGGCAAAATGGAGCCGATGGCCCCAGGCCTCCTAAAGGCGTGAGCACCAGGTGACCTGCACACCACGCAGAGCTTCCTGTGCACACAGGGCCCGCCCTCCCTCCAGCCTCTCCCCTGCACACGTGGCCAGCACGGGCCCTTGTGGGAATGTTCCGCTCCAGACCTCCCGATGCTGCCGACCTTGCAGTTCAGGTCTCAGTGCCAATCCCGCCTCTTGGGACTTCTCCAGGCAATGCCTACACAGAGGCCACGTTAACTCACATTTGTGGGAGAGACCCCTGAAGGTCAGTGGAATAACACCCCTGTCGCCAAGCGCATCTCTGCCATGCTCCTTCCTTGCAGGCCCTCCACCACCTCCCCTCTCTGAAATGTTCTTGCGTATTTGTTCACATGTGGATTGACCACACCCCCGGGAATTTACCCTCCACTCGAGGTGGGACCCTTCGTGAACAGATTCCCCAATCCACAGTAGGGGGGTCAGTCGGGGGGCCCAGCCACCCGGCAGGTCAGAGCAGCAGTGAGAGGACAATGGACTCGGCCTCTACTCGAGGGCCTAATTGCCGGAGATTTATAAGGGACAGCCTCTCAGGCAGGACCCAGGAGGCCCTGTGCACGCCAGGACCCAGAAGCTCTGGGCCCAGGGACCCCACAGCAGCGAGGACAGCACGTGGGGGTTTGGGCAGCTTCCAATAAAGTGGATCAGCATTCCTGTAAGGGACCCTGGCTTGGCTTCCCCCAGGGAGGCCGCAGGAGCTCCTGAGAGCCAAGCAGCTTTGCCCGGCCAGAACCAGGGTGGGGAGCGGGCTTGGAGGCCGGCCCACACCAAGTGCAGACACAAAGGGGTCCTTGTCCAGGTCTGGTCAGGCCCAGGCCTCTGCTGGGTCCACACCCACCCAGCCCATTGGGCAATCTGTTTGCCTTTGGAACTGGCAAGGCCACAGTGGAGAGAAACATGAATTTTTATCAGCAGACAGAAAATCCTTCGAAATTCCTAACCAATCCCTCACTGGTCCTCAAAACCATTTTATCTCCCCAAGCCTTAGTTTGTGAGGTGTGTGCCAAGAAGGTTTCCCAAGACTGCTGCCCCTGGAGAACTCCTGCTCACTCCACACCAATTTAAGGGTCTAGTATCCACCCACACCCACTCACGGGTCTCCCGTCCACCCCGCACCCACTCACATGTCTCCCGTCCACCCCGCAACCACTCACGGGTCTCCCGTCCAAACCGAACCCACTCGAGGGTCTCCCATCCACCCTGCACCCACTCACAGGTCTTCTGTCCACCCCGCACCCACTCATGGGTCTCCTGTCCACCCCGCACCCACTCACGGGTCTTCTGTCCACCCCACACCCAGTCATGGGTCTCCCGTCCACCCCGCACCCACTCACGGGTCTCCTGTCCGCCCCGCACCCACTCAAGGGTCTTCTGAAGAGTTTGCTGAGGAGCAGAGACCCCTTCTTTCCTTCCCACTGCCTTGCACAGCCCTCAGCAAAGGGTCCTGATGTCTCTGCAGGGATCGCAGACCCATCAGCCTGAGCTCTAATTCCCGGGGCTGTGTCTGCCCAATCCTGAGGGCCCAGCCCAGTCAGCGTGGAGCAGGCACCGTCCCCAGGTTCTCCTGACAATCAGAGCACTGTCTCCTGGCATGCTTGGTTTCCGGGAGTTCCAACCCTCCAACATTCTCCAGTGCTTACCTCTGGGGTCTGGGCTCCTGTTTCTCAGGGGCCCTCCTAGGCCACTAAGGGGCTCCCTGCCAGTGGGTCCTGGCCATGCTACATTGGCGCCCACCATGCTCTCTAGGTTGGCATCTGGGCCAGGACAGCAAAGCCCACAGCGGACAGCAAGGCTCTTGCCACTCTCCCACCTCCATTTCCCAAGTCCGTGGCCAGCTTTGTCCTGTCATGCAGATTTATCTTCTGCAGCTCTGGTTCGGGATCCGCCACTGCCCTGGACACACTTGGAGCAAAGGCCTTGTGGAAATAATTCTTCATCCCGCTGCCTCTCCAGACCCCACTGGAGTCCCAGGGAGGGCAGACACCAGCTGCCCAGAGGCCTCCGAGGCACCTCTGGCTATTCACAGGAGCTGCCAGAGGTCAAGCACTGGGTGCCACAGGGGAGAGGGGGCTGAGTGCTGGGTGCCACTAGCGTCAGAGGGGCCACATCTGAGGGTCAATGCAGGTGACAGAGATGCACTGTGCAGAGGCCACGCAGGACCTGCAGTGGGAGCCCTCCAGGACGAGAGTGCAGGAAAGAGACCCAGCATCCAGGAAGTGCCAAACCCAGGCCTGCACGTGTGGACAGCTGAACGCCTTGCTTCATCGAGAAAAGCAGCCAGTGTGGTTGTGACTGGGCTTGAGCTGCCCAGTGAACGTGTGCCCTGCTTGGCAGCTCATGCGACCCCATTTCACAGATGAGAACGCTGAGGCCCAGAGAAGTTCTAGAGCCAGCCCGCAGGTGGCAGGCCTGAGCATCCAACCCCTACCTCGCTGCTCCTGGCCCCACACGTCCTCCCAACAAAGCATCCCAGGGCCCATGGGGGCAGGTAGCCCTCAGCCCGCTGTACAGGACTCCAGGTGGCTTATCGATAAAGATCAATTTATCAGTTTACAAAGAACATCGATAAAAGATCAATTAGAGAGCGGCTGCATCCCCTCTCCCCGCCGACGTGCGCCGTGGGCCAGGCCCCTCTTCCTCTGAGGGTGGCCGCTGTGGCCAGCCCCACCAGCTACTCATTGAGCCTCTCAAGCCTCTCCTCATACAAATGGAAATGGAAGTGGTCGGTGCACACGCTTTACAGTGCCACGAGGACCCAGGGTCATCGTTCTGCCGTCTTTATTAACACTGCATCTGTTTTGCCCTCCCCGACACATGGGACTGCAGAGACCTCTGAGGGCGTATCTGCCTGTCCCGAGGTGCAGCTGCGTGGGAGGCCTCAGAAGCATTTTCAGGGAAAGACGGCACCTCCCTAGGGCCGCCCTGCACCCGGCAGCTGTCTGCCATCCAATGCATTCCAGGGACACACCTCACCTCAAGCCGAGCCTGAGTCGACCATCTCAGCGCCCCTCCCAGGACGACCTCCAAACTCCCCCAGGCCCAGGTGCGCATTATCCCCCTGATGCACAGCCAGCCAGATGCAGCTCCACCCTAAAGAGGGCACCCGGGAGGGGCTCCCGCTCACCCACAGCCTGTCTGTCACCTCCATGTCTCAACCTAGAAGAGGTGACAGGAGCCAGGGATGATGACCCCAGGAGGGGCCTGAGCAAGCGTCTGACCCCAGTAACACCCCCACTGGACCTGGGTCCTACACAATGCCCCACACAGGTTCGAGGTCGAGGCCAAAGCTGTGTACGCCTCCCCACAGGCCTCGGGTGGCCAGCAGCCCCAGGGCACCTGGGAAAGCCTTGTCTGAGCCACACCTGCTCACCCCTGGGGGGCAATTGGCTGCCATCCTCCCCTTGGGCCCCTTAGCTTGGCAGGGGAGGCATCCCTGTGGCCCCAGAGCTGTGCCTAGGTCATGGGAAGCTGGTCTGGCAGGACGCAGCGCCTTTTCACGCTGATATGATGCTGCGTGCAATGAGGCTGTTGAGGGTGGGTACCCCCCATCTTTAATTCCTCTTCACTGCTCACCCTCTGCTGCCCAGAGACATGCCCTGGTGGGCTCTGCGTTGTCAGAGCTCAGAAGAAGGGCTCGAGTTTCTGCGTCTAGAAATACTGTCACAGCCAGCAAGCCTTTCTGCAATGGCCTCTGCTCATATATCTCAGCTGCGAGGAATTCCTGGGCTTTGGGACAGCTGCTCACAGATAGTTTCTTTGGGAGACATGGACGCATATACACACGCGCGCGCGCGCGCGCACACACACACACATTTCTATTCTTTGCAAAAGGTAAGAAAAGCAGACTACAACAGAGAAGGCCTGCGGGCCCCGAGATCCACCACTAAGCATTGGCCCCAGACACTGGGCCCAGGCCCACACAGCAGGACCAGGAAATGAAGGGGGATGGATGCAGGGGTAGGAACCCTGCCCCAGACACCATAAACCCAGCTCAGCAAACATGAGACAAATCCGAGTGCTGAAGGCCCCTTCGCCAGGTGGCAGATGACCAGGAACTCCCAGGCTGGGAAGAGCAGGGAGGGCAGCAGTCTCCGGAGAAAAGACTCCCCGGCCAGCATCAGGGACCAGGGCTCCCAGCTGGCCTCTCCTCAGCAAGATGTTACCCCGCAGGCTGGAAACCCACAGTCAAGACCTGGACTCACACCTGGCCTGCCGCCAGTTCACTGTGTTTAAACTTCCTGAGCCTCAATTCCCTCCTCTGTGAATGGTTGAAAATAAAAACAATCCCTCCACCTGAGTGGCTCTAAAGGTCAAATGACGCCAGGTGTGCTGGTGAGCTCTGTCACCTGCCCTCAGGCACCAATGACCCACAGCCACACAGTGACACGCAGCCCCCCAGTGAGGCAGAGCCCCCCAACTGCCCACAGCCACCCAGCTACCCACAGCCCCTCAACTGACCACAGCCACCCAACTATCCAGTCCCCAAACTGCTCAGAGCCACCCATGACCCCCAAACAATCCATGGCCCCCCAACTGCCCACAGCCCCCAACTGCCCACAGCCACCCAAGTATCCAGTCCCCAAACTGCTCAGAGCCACCCATGACCCCCAAACAATCCATGGCCCCCCAACTGCCCACAGCCCCCAACTGCCCACAGCCACCCAAGTATCCAGTCCCCAAACTGCTCAGAGCCACCCATGACCCCCAAACAATCCATGCCCCCCCCAACTGCCCACAGCCCCCAACCACTTACAGTCACCCAACTTACAGCCACTCAACTGCTCACAGCCATCCAAAGGCCCACAGCCACCCAGCTGCCTGTAGCCCCCAAATGCTCACAGTCACCTAGCTACCACATCACCTGTGCCCCTCCCACTCATCTACATCCTCTCAATACCACCATGAGCCCTGCTACCTCACCCAGCTCCATCCTCTCAATACCACCGTGGGTGGAGCTCCTCCTACCCAGCTCCATTCTCTCAACATCACTGTGGGCCCTGCTCCCCCACCCAGCTCCATCCTGTCAATATCACCATTGGCCGAGCTCCTCCCGCCCAGCTCCATCCTCTCAACATCACCATGGGCCCTGCTCCCCACCCAGCTCCATCCTCTCAGTACCACCGTGGGCTCTGCTCCCCACCCAGCTCCATCCTCTCAGTACCACCATGGGCCGAGCTCCTCCCGCCCAGCTGGATCCTGTGAACTATATGGGTACGGTGCTCACTTGCTCACTCCACCCTCTTGTGCACATCTCCTCTCACTCTGTACATGGCTCCCACTGTTAACCACGCCCCACCTTCCTGGGCCACTTCGGGAGGCTGGACATAGAGAGCTGCCTGTCCGCCCTGGAGCGCAGGAGAGTGTTATGATGAGGAGCGTTTAGGTAGCACCTGTTGGGCCTCCCACGTTAGAGGTCAGACCCGCATGCAGACATCGGATCTCAGTCATGTCTGTGTTCCCTGCACTATGCGGGAGGCCAGGCCCAGGCATTCAGTGTTTGTGGAATGACTGCATGAATATTTCTACCTGGACCCGGTCACAGCCAGAGTCATGGGCAGCCGCCACGTGCTCAGAAGGCTCTTCCCAGAACGCAAGATGGAATCTGTAGCCAACAACCCGCTTGCTGTGTTCACCGGACTGAAACCCCAAGGTGCTTAGCCTTCCAAGCTAGAAAGCCGGTCTCCTAAACCAGGTCAAAAGGGTCCAGCGCTGCGGGTGTCTTGAGACCTCCTCTTGTTGATGGATGGGAACGCTGAGTCCCAGGAGAGGAGGACACTCGCTCAGGTCAAACAGCAACAGTGGCTACGCCAATCCGGTGGCTCTGTGGCTACACGGGCGTTCCCTAAAGCCCTCACCCGTTCCGCTGACTGTGCCAAGCCTAGGTATCGCCTCCTGCACCACTCCTTACCTAACACACAAGCTGTCAATATTAAAACGTCATCACTACACGGAAAGCGCAAGCAACGACAAAAGTAACTACATCGGACGTCCTAAAATTAAGCTTGTCCTTCAAAGGACACCACATAAGTGGTAAGGGCCTCGTATCCAGAACAATAAAGATGTCTTAAAACTTAATAACAAAAAGACCGATAACCCAACTGCAGACGATGGCAAAAGCCCTGCGTAGACATTTCTTTAAAGAAGACGTGTAAACGGCCCGTGTGCACAGGAAAAGACGCTTGAGTATGAGTCATTGGGACACGCAAGTCAAAAGGACACGGAACACCACTTCGCCTGCACTGGGACGGCCACCATCAAACAGACAGCCACACACGCTGAGGAGGTGCTGGAGAGACTGGAGCCTGGGGATGAGCTCACGGGATTACAAATGGTGCAGCAGCTGTGGAAAACGGATGATCACTTCCTCCAACAGTTAAACACAGTTATCATCAGAGCATCCGGCAATGCTCCTAGGAATAGATCCATGAAAGCTGAAACCATGTGCCCACACAAAAACTCACACGAAATTGTTCAAATTAGCCTTAATTGTCAAAAGGTGGAAACAACCCGAATGCCCATCAACAGAGGAACAAATAAACGGCCACACTGTGGTCTAGCCACACTGTGGAATATTACTCAGTTATGAAAAGCAGTGAGGCACCTATCCATGCTATAGCACCCATGAGTGTTGAAACCACCTGTCAACACAAAGAACTAGACAACGCATGGTTCCAGAGCTTTGGAAATTTGTCACTCACAAAGGACTACACATTGCATGACTCCAGAGCCCTCGATGTCAGTGACAAATGTCTACACACTGCACGAGTCCAGAGCCCTCCATGTCAGTCACAAAGGATTTCGCACTGCATGATTCAAGAACCTTCCATGTCAATCACAAATGATTATGGAATGTGTGACTCCAGAGCCTTGGAAACGTGTCAATCACAAAGGAATACACAGTGCCTAATTCCATTTGTATGAAAATCCGGGATAAGTACCTGATTAGTATGAAGAAACAGAAAGTAGGCCAGTGTTTGACAGGGGCTGGAGGGGCACAAGGTGGTTGAGGAGTGATGAGAAAATTGTGAAGGATTTCTTGTTGGCATCATGGAAAATTGACTAAAATTGACTGTGGTGATGAATGCCCAACCCTGTGCTAAAAGCCACTGAATTGCAGGCTTTAAGTGGGTGAATTGCATGGCATGTGAATTACATCTCAATAAAGCTGACTTTAAAAAAAGAACTTAAATATCTTAATGTAACCCTGAAGCTAAAACACCCAGGAGCTCTTGGGCTAATGTGCTGGCTATATATGCTTTTCAGTGTCTATTATAAATGGAGACCCTGAAACTCCCACTGGTTACCCCCAGCCATGTACACTGTGCAACACCCCAGGCCTGGCTCCACCTCACTGCTGGCCCCTCATCTACACTCTCTCACCTTACATCTAACATCTCAGTGGAGAAACGCTGTGCCCATCTAACTAATCCAGAACTCACCAAGCCACTGTGCGTGCAGAGAGCAAACTCCTTTATTAAAGATGACTAATTTTTTTTTTTTTTGACATGGAGTCTCACTCTGTCTCAGATCTCGGCTCCCTGCAACCTCCACCTCCTGGATTCAAGTGATTCTCCTGCCTTACCCTCCTGAGTAGCTGGGATTACAGGCATGAACCACCACATTCGGCTAATTTTTATATTTTTAGAAGAGATGGGGTTTCACCAGGTTGGCCAAGCTGGTCTTGAACTCCTGGACTCAAGTGATCCGCCAGCCTTGGCTTTCCAAAGTGCTGGGATTACAGAGGCGATTCTCCTGCCTCAGCCTCCCAAGTAGCTGGTATTACAGGCGCCTACCACTGTGCCCAGCTAATTTTTGTATTTTTTTTAGTAGAGAGGTGGTTTCACCGTCTTGGCCACGCTGGTCTTGAACTCCTGACCTTGTGATATACCCGCCTCAGCCTTCCACAGTGCTGGGATTACAGGCGTGAGCCACCGTGCCCGGCCCGAATTTTAATTTATTAATGCTGTGGTCATGAACCACAGCTGCTTTCGTATTCAAACCACAGTCTTTGGGGAAGAAGAAATATGCATCTCCAGGCCCCAGGCACAGCCCCCATAGGTCATCAGGGGCACGAGTGGCTGCAGGACTACGATCAATGACAGACCCGGGCCCTGGTCAGCAAAGGAGGGTCGAGCACCAGGAAATGCCTTGGCCTGACCTGGGGCCGGGGAGGGGGGGTGACGAGAGGACCGAGCTGGGAGGGTGACACCAGGTTTGTGAAATGTGCACACACGCCCGCCTGAGCTGGGTTCTCTGCCTCCGCCAGTGATGTACTTTGTGGGAAGACTGAGTCCCGGGCCAGCCTGTGGATGCCACGGCCTTGAGCACATCCTTTCCCTTTCTGGGCCTCAGTTTCCCGAGCTGCAGCAGGCTTTTCTCAGGCCTGTTTCCTGGTACGCTCTAACCTGACCCCCACCTCCCCACTCAGCCCTCCTTTCACACTGGCCTCCCTGGGTGTCGGCACAGCCCTGCCCAGCCTGTCCGTCAGCGACCTTGGCCTTCAGGTAGGCTGGGAAGGCAGGGCTGTGACAAATGGGCTGGGGGCTGAGAGTCCTGGGGAGAGGGCTCTGGAGCCTGGCTGGACCTCTATCCACTGCAGGACCACGGGAAGTCCCCTGACCTCTAAAGTCAGCCCCACATGTGGCCACGCTGGGGACAGTGAGGTGCTCACCATGGTGGGGGTGAGGGAGGTTTGGGGAGGCCTGGAGAGGAAGTGATCGGGGAGGTGAGGTAGAAGGTTGTGGGCAGTCTGGGAGGTTGGAAGAGGCTGGGAGAGGTCCAGGGTGAGGTTGGAGGAGGCTGGGGGAGGTCCGGGGTGAGGTTGGAGGCGGCTGGGGGAGGTCCGGGGTGAGGTTGGAGGCGGCTGGGGGAGGTCCGGGGTGAGGTTGGAGGCGGCTGGGGGAGGTCCGGGGTGAGGTTGGAGGAGGCTGGGGGAGGTCCGGGGTGAGGTTGGAGGCGGCTGGGGGAGGTCCGGGGTGAGGTTGGAGGCGGCTGGGGGAGGTCCGGGGTGAGGTTGGAGGCGGCTGGGGGAGGTCCGGGGTGAGGTTGGAGGAGGCTGGGGGAGGTCCGGGGTGAGGTTGGAGGAGGCTGGGGGAGGTCCGGGGAAGGCATGGGAAGGTCCGAGGGGAGGAGGTGGGAGGAGGCTGGAGGGAGGCCAGGAAGGGTGGGGGAAGGCAGGGAGAGGTCCAAGCGGAGGCTCTGGGGAGGCTGAAAGGTTGGAGGATGCTGGGGGAGGTCTGAAGGGAGGTTGGGGGGAGGTTGGAGGGAAGCTGGGAGGAGGCCCGGGGGGAGGCTGGCGGGGGAGGAGGAAGGGAGAAGGCTGGAGGGAGGCGGAGGGTAGGTTGGACACCCTGAGCTTAAGGGGACACAGGATCCTGGTCCAGGAGGCACTCTACCTTCCTTCTCCAAACCCCAGTTCCCTCGTCTTCACGCAGCGGTAAATGCCACCTCCCGGAACTCGCAGAGCCAGATGAGGAGGAGACAGACATAAAGCCTTCTGATATAAACCCTATGAACAGGTCTGGCCACGGCTACCGAGGGCCACAAGACGCTGGTTACTGCAGGGCCTGGCACAGAGCAGTGGCTCCGTCAACGTCACTGTTTTGCCACCAACCACAGCTGGACTTTCCAACTCCCCCGAGATGAGAAATGGGACCTCCGGGATTCACACGGACCATCAAATAGAAGCTGGACAAGCCGGCGCCCGGGAACACCCGGCTCCCTGCGGACAGGACACAGCGCTCGGGGTCGCGTAGCTCGGTGTGACGGGGCCACCCCTTTCGGGGAAGCTCCTGAATGAACCTGGAAACATTTGCTAGGCTGGAAAAATGCACCCACAGTGGGGAGGTGGGAGTCTGCTTCCCACAGTCATGGCCATGGCTCATAGCCAGCTCAAGGGAGATGAAGACCCCACCATTCGGCCACCTGTTCCCGCTCCTGTTACTGCCAGGGGAAGAGTCCACCCAGCAGCAGCACAGGCTCTTCTGTCTCCCACCCACCCCCAGCTCCACGCCACAGCATCCTGAAAGGAGGGATCTTCAAACAGCTCCTTCAAACAGCCAGGAAACCCTCAGGTCGCCATCTCTCATGTGATGCCATCTCTCCTGGCTGGGCCTCCTCAATGGCCAGAGGTCACGAGAGGCCCAAGGGGGCTGAGTTTCACATCCTCACACAGAAACGAGGAAGGAAGTGCCTGTGATCTCAGGTCCCACGCAGGACTGGCCGTGAGACCTGTGCCCGGGCCCGGGGCCGTGACTCATCCACCGGCCCCAGGCAGTCCTGGGTCTGAGGCAGGACTCACGGGTCTCCGGGGAAGCCTGGGGCAGGGTCACCTCCCTCTGTCCAGTCCATCTAGGACATTCGTCCAGAGAAATGAGAGGCCCAGAAACTAAGCCCGACTGCAAGCAGGCAGCTATATTTTGTTTGACCTGCAAAGTATATTAAGAGCTTCTGAATTAGTTACCACCAAGACTAAACAGGGAAAAAAAAAACAAAACGTATTTCTAGCTTATCTGAAAAGTTAGAAATCAGGCCAGGTGGCCAAGATCCAGTGAGCAGGCTGCTGGCCCCCTTCCTGTGGGACGTGCACCCCTCAGCCTGCCACAGGCCCTACCCAGCCCATCAGCCTCCCTGGCATGACTTGCATACCCCTGAGGGCACTTGGGTTTGCAGCCCGTGCTTTAAACACAGTGAATCTCAGACGATGGAACAGCAACCTTGGTTCGCTGGAGGTCGCAAGCCCCATAACCCACACTGCAGTCACTCACCCTGAACTTCCCGGGGTGGCTGGGTGTCCAAACACCCCTCGCCACCCCTTGCACGAGCTATCATGTGCCATGGAGTGCTTTGGTATCGGTTTTGGTGACACAGTTTCTATTTTCTCCAGAACAGGGCACACGGCTCACTGGACCACACCCAGTCCATTTTATTGCATAAATGAAGTCTTATTAGAACTCGGCCTCCCCCATCACCATGGACTGCATCCAGCGGCTTTGGGGCTGACACCACTCACTGAATTACCGGGAAGAGACCATGCTCCTACAAAGCCTGAAATAGCTCCGGCCGACCCTTGGCAGGAAAGGTGTGCAAGTCCGGAGGCATGCTGGAAAGGGGCGGAAGTCACCTCTTTTAGAGAGGCGTTCTTTTGTGTTCATATTCCAGGTTTCTTGTTTCAAATACAAACGCTTATTCTCACGGGGTAAGAATAACCAGCAGCAGGTTTTCAGTCCTATAAAAAGGGATGAGGTGGGGAGACCGTGGGAGAGGAGAGAAAATGAGGCCACCCTGTTGCTTGTTTGCCATCACGGGGAGAGTGAAGAGTGGTCACCCACAGTCTCCGCAAAACACCCTGGGAGGAGACACGGCCTCCCCGGCAGAAGCCCAGTGCCTTCCTGCTTCCAGCTCCAGCTCCTCACGCCCCACCCCTCAGGCCTCAGCACTTACTTCATGGGTTTGAACAGCGCTTGCCCGTAATTCTGGAAGGTCATGATGAGCTTCAGCTGCGTGCCTCCCGACTTCATGGCTGTGGAAGGAGGGAGAGAAACAGGGTCACTCGCTGGCCCTTCTCCTGGGTGGACGAGGGCTCCTGGCTCCAATCCACACTGTACTGGCCAGCCGGGTCCTCCAGACATGGCCCAGGGGTCCCGTTCTGCCTGGGAAGTTGGAGTTTTTGCCAACGAAGCTCCCACCTGGCTTATGAATTCTCTGCGTGATATTCAGGGTTGAGTCCTGGGGCAGATCTCTCCATGATCTGACCACAGACACAGTACACACACCCATGTACACAAACCACACACCACACACATCTACACACACACACACACACACACACACGCACACACAGTAACAGGGGCCTGACCCCTAGAAGGGACAGCCAGGTGTGCTTACACGGAGACACATGTATACACCCACACATATCAGCACGCACCCCCACACGGTCATGCTTGCACCCACATGCATGTACACACACCCATGTACACACAACACACACTACACACCACACACACACACACACACACATACACACACACTCTTCCACTCTCACAGGCACACCCAAAGACACAGGGCCTGACCTCTAGAAGGGACGGCCCAGGTGTGCTTACCTGGACACATACAAATACACTCACAAACACCTATACACACCACACCCATACACCACACACCACACACACCTACACACACCACACCCATACACCACACACTTCACACCGACACACACCACACCCATACACAACACACTTCACACCCACACCACACCCATACACTGTACACCACTCACACCTACACACACAATACCCATACATTACACGCCACACACACCTGCACACACACCCATACACTGCACACCACTCACACGTACACACACCACACCCATGCACTGCACACCACTCACACGTACACACACCACACCCATACACTGCACACCACTCACACGTACACACACCACACCCGTACACTGCACACCACTCACACGTACACACACCACACCCATACACCACACCACTCACACCTACACACACCACATCCATACACTGCACACTCACACCTGCACACACCACATCCATACAGTACACACCACATACACCTGCACACACAACTATACACTGCACACCACTCACATGTACACACACCACATCCATACACTGCACACCACTCACACCTACACACACTGCAACCATACACTGCACACCACACACACCACACCAATACACTACACTCATACACTGCACACCACTCACACCTACACACACCACATCCATACACTGCACACCACTCACACCTATACACACATCCATACACTGCACACACACACCACACCCATACACCACACCCATACACTGCACACCACTCACACCTACACAAACCATATCCATACACTGCACACCACACACACCACACCCATACACCACACTCATACACTGCACACCACTCACACCTACACACACCACACCCATACACTGCACACCACACACACCACACCCATACACCACACTCATACACTGCACACCACTCACACCTACACACACCACACCCCTACACTGCAAACCACTCACACCTACACACACCACACCTATGCACTGCACACCACTCACACCTGCACACACCACATCCATACACTGCACACTCACACCTGCACACACCACATCCATACAGTACACACCACATACACCTGCACACACAACTATACACTGCACACCACTCACATGTACACACACCACATCCATACACTGCACACCACTCACACCTACACACACTGCAACCATACACTGCACACCACACACACCACACCAATACACTACACTCATACACTGCACACCACTCACACCTACACACACCACATCCATACACTGCACACCACTCACACCTATACACACATCCATACACTGCACACACACACCACACCCATACACCACACCCATACACTGCACACCACTCACACCTACACAAACCATATCCATACACTGCACACCACACACACCACACCCATACACCACACTCATACACTGCACACCACTCACACCTACACACACCACACCCATACGCTGCACACCACACACACCACACCCATACACCACACTCATACACTGCACACCACTCACACCTACACACACCACACCCCTACACTGCAAACCACTCACACCTACACACACCACACCTATGCACTGCACACCACTCACACCTGCACACACCACACCCATACACTGCACACCACTCACATGTACACACACCACATCCATACACTGCACACCACTCACACCTACGCACACCACACCCATACACTGCACACCACACACACCTGCACACACCACACCCATACACTGCACACCACTCATACCTATACACACATCCATACACTGCACACCACACACACCACACCCATACACCACACTCATACACTGCACACCACTCACACCTACGCACACCACACCCACACTGCACACCACTCACACCTACACACACCACACCCATACACTGCACACCACACACACCTGCACACACCACACCCATACACTGCACACCACACACACCACACCCATACACCACACGCACACACCGTACACCACCCACACATACCCACAGACACAAGGGACTACTCTCTAGAAGGGATGGCCAGGTGTGCTTACCTGCCGGCAACGCCTCACACACCCACTCATGTCAGCACATACCTACAGGCACCTACATACCAACAAACACTGACACACTTTTACACACCCAGACACCCCACACACACACTTACATACACCTGCACAACCACACACAGCCACTCCCACACCCACAGCCGCCCCCATACACCCCCTGCACCCCCACATGCACACCCACACACACTCGTGCCCTCCCCCACCTGCCTGTGGGGAGTGGCGCCTCCCGCTCATAGTTTCTGGGGAGCTAGAAAAGCCTGAGCAGGACGACTATGGGGAGACCTGGGGTTGGAACCACCTGTCTCACTGGAGGCAGCTCCCACGGTCCTGCAAGGACTCGGCGGCCTGTGGAAGCCTCCAGAAGCCTCTCTCCTGCTTTGAGAAGGCTCAAGAACTCCCAATAGGACCCTCCGTCCACCACCTTGGGGTTTCCTTTTTGCCGATGGAAAAGCAAGGGAGCTGGGGGCTTCCCACAGCAGGGGCAGTCCTGGGAGCTAAGTTGGCTACAGCAAGGGCCTTCAGGCTGCCGGACACATGGGTTATCAAGTGGTGCGGACTGGCCGGGTCTGGCCACACGGGGGATTTTTCCAGTGTGAGGAGGCCTTGCAGGGCCACTCCAGGCACGAGTCACACTCTAACATCATGGGCATGAACAAGAGCCAGGGGCACCCTGCCGGGACAGACGTAAATGGAACGTGATGGGGTGGCATCCGAGTGCCTGGGTGCACAGGTGAAGTGGGAAGCAGCGCGGGGGGCCTGGGCACAGCTCAAGAGCAGCCTCCCCAGGGAGCTGCTCTCAGAGCAAGGGGCAGGTCGAGCCCCAGCCCCACAGGGGAAGGCACGGCCCTACACAGGCAGAGCAAGTACGGTCCCTGAAGGAGACAGTGGGTACGGATGCAGGGCTGAGGGGGTCACGGCCGACACATCACAGTGGACGGGAGGGCGCAAAGGTGCGATGGGGGTTGGTGAGCCATGCAGATCTCAGGGGTCCCGGGGAAACGTTAAGGGCGGCCGGTGTGGGGCAGCAGGGAGTAAGGGGGCATGCAGATGCCGTCCCTCCTGCTGCTGCTGCCCTGGAGCCAAGGGTGGTCACAGAGGTCGGGGAGGCTGCGGAGCGGCAGGAGACGGTGGCGGTTTAGATGAAGATAAAGATGGAAAAATGGAAAATCCAAGAAATATCTGAGGATCTGAGAGGTATTTTTCGGAGTGGCGTGGGATGTGGAGCAGGGGACAGCCAGAGAAGGAATGGCATGGAGTGGGGAAGACCGAGCCTGGCCAGCTTGCGATGACAGAGACACTCCAGGGATGCCATGGTTCCTCCACGTGACTGGAGGGCACCCGTGCCTGCCTCGGGCACAGAGCTCAGGAAGGACCCAGCCCTGGAGGAGATGTCGGGTTGGGGGAGCCTCCTGCAGATGGGTGGGTAGGTTTGGTGAAAGAAAGCCCAAGGCGTTCCCTTAGACAGGAAGAACTGCCCCAGAGGAACTGAGGTCTCGGGTGGCGGCCGGCTCGGAGGGAGGGTCAGCATGAGGACAGAAGTCCTCAGGGGATGGCCTGGGGGTGCCATGGATGTTTCCCAAGACACTGAATCCTCCAGGAAGGCCAGGAGCATGGGGGAGAGCAAGGACTCAAAAGCAGAGTCCCCCACCATCCACCAGGCGTCGTTTTTGGCACAAGGGAGGAGCTTGCACCTGCCCCAGGGAGGAGGGAGACAGAGCCCAAGCCTGGGACAGACACAGAAACTGTCAATGGCCTCTGATACCACCTCGAGGCCGTGTGCTCGGTTTCCTGCGGCCGGGTGTCTCTGAGGGGTCTGCACCTCCCTCACCTCAGTTTTCCCTCCTGTTAAATGGGGTCCAGTGGCCGAGTGCGGTGGCTCACGCCTGACATCCCAGCACTTTCGGAGGCCAAGGCAAGAGGCTTGCTTGAGGCCAAGCGTTTGAGACCAGCCTGGGCAACATAGCAAGACCCCATCTCTACAAAAACATTAAAAAATTAACTGGTTTAGTGGTGTGTTTCTGTGGTCCGAGCCACTTGGGAGGCTGACGTGGGAAGATGGCTTGGGACCAGGAGCTCAAGACCAGCCTGGGCAAGAGAGACCCCGTTTCTACAGTACAACGGGGCTCAGGACACAGACACCTGTCCTGCCTCCTTTCCAGGGTCCTGGTGAGTAGGGTGGTGCCCCATGGGACCTGCCAGAATCCCGGCTGTTCCTGTAGAATGGGGGTGACACACCTCTATCCAGGACCACTCTTGGGACTACATGGGGACAACACTGTGAGTGCTCAGAATAGCAGCAGTGCAGGGACTCACCACGGCGAGGGCCACACGATGCTACGTCCCCTCTCTGAGCACTGAGAACAGCAGTGGTGTGGGGACTTGCCATAGTGAGAGTCACACAAGCACCGTGTCCCCTCCCTCAGCACTGAGTACAGCAGCAGCACGGGGACTCACCATAGCGAAGGCTACAGGAGTGTCACGTACCTTCTCTCAGCACTGAGGACAGAAATGGCACAGGGACTCACCATGGCAAGGGCCACCCAAGTGCCACGTTCCCTCCCGCAACACTGAGAACAGCAGTGGCATGGGGACTTGCTACAGCCAGGGCCACACAAGGGCCACGTCACCTCCCCAAGCACTGAGAATGGCAGCAATGTGTGCAGGAAATCACCACAGAAAGGGCCACACGATGCCACGTTCCTTCCTTCAGCACTGACAATGGCAGCCGCACGGGGACTAGCCACACTGAGGGCCACACAAGTGTCATGTCCCCCCCAATCACTGAGAACAGCAGCGGAGGGGGACTTGCCATGGCAAAGGCCACAAGTGCCACACCCTCTCCCCCCAAGCACTGAAAATAACAGCAGCATGGGCACTTGCCATGGGAATGGCCACTCACATGCCATGTGCCCTCCCCATTTCTGGTGGCTCTTGCTGCTCCTGAGCTCACACCCTGGCCTGGCCAGGTCACATGCCCATTCCCTCCAGGCAGCGTCTGCTCCAGCCACTGCCCTGTCAGGCACCACGTCTGGCAGGCCCTGGTCCAAGCTGGGCCCAGTGCCCTGGACCACTGTGTAGCCAGGTCTGTCGGTGAAACTCTCTGAGGCCATGCCCTCCTCAGGTGAAGGGAGCAGCAACAAGTCTCATTTCTCTCCAAAACACTGCACAGAACCTGAATGCCAGCCTCAGGCAGGCCAGCAGCTCAAGACTCCACAGATGGGCACATCCCAGCTTCTTACCCGGCACCACAGGGTTTTTGATGACAGCCAATTGCACATGATTTTACCAATAAGCAAGACAGCTTGTTAAACACTTAGACTCCGCAACGATTTCTTCTGAATATAGTGCACGGAGTTTTAAAACCGGGATGCGTGGATGGGCACCTAAAGCCTGGTGGTTCTCTCCCAAAAGTAAAACTGTGGGTGACTTTATGTTTCCATTTTTCCTTAACTGTGCTTTCTAAGTTTCCACCATAAACAGTGACTACATTTTTCAGTAAGATAAAAAAAGAAGTGATGATTAGAAAATTGGTGACCCGATTAAGCTCCATTTGGGGTTCCCATTCCCATTTAATAACTGGGGTCACAGGATTTAACAATTCCTTCCTGGGCCAAGTACGACAGCACATCAGCTCCTCCCAGGGCTTGTGATCCTGGTTTTTAAAATAACAACATATTATCCAAATCTGGTCAGTTCAGTCCTTCTTCTTCTGGAAGAAGGTCCACGTGTCTGCACTGCCGTTTCCCTGGCCCTGTGCTCAGCTGTGAGGCCGGCTCCTCCCCACGGAGTAAATAAACAATTCGAAATTCAAGGGCATGAAGATCTCACAGCCACTGAGGACCTCAGGCTTCCTGCGGACTGTGGGCTGTGCCGCCCACCTGGGCCCACCATTCAGTCTACCAAGTGGGTCTTCTGCTGGAAGACGCTTGGAATTCTGTGGTTTCCCTGCAAAGACCCACACATAAGCTGCTGTGTCTCAGCAAAGGCCGACGGTGCTTGTCAGGGATGGGTGGGAGGTGCAGACGCCCACCGGCTCGTGCACTGAAAGGGTCGTCCCTGTCCTTCCACCCAGGAAGGAGCCAGCAGGTGGCAGAGCCAGGAAACAGACAAGACCTCGAAAAGAAGGTGCTATTTTGGGTTTTCTTAAAGACAGACCAAAGTTCACAATGCTCGGAAATCTCACATCATTGCTGGGAGAAGCCCTCCGTGTGGGCACAGGCCCTGGGGACGGGGCTGACAGAGATGCCCTCTGTGTGGACACAGGCCCTGGGGACGGGGCTGAAAGAGACACCTTCCCTGGTGCAGCCTCCCCTGCCTCCAGTGAACAGAGATCAGTCATAGCCTGCCCAACCCCATCCTGGGGAGGGACCTGCTGAGAGCTGACCCCTCTGATGCCCATGAAGCCAGATGAGGTGGGGGCCATCCTGGCACAGACCCCAAAGTGACCGCACACTGTAAACAAGCCTCAGACTCACTGCTAAGCCCTCTCCCACCTACCACCTTCCTACCATCTCCCTCTGTAGCCGCCTCCCCGCAAATCCAGGCCATCATTAACCCAACAGTGCAACTGAACCCCAGTGCGCCTCCAGGCGCCAATTCCCAGTGCAATAAAAACATATTATGCAAATCTGGTCAGTTGAGTCCCTCTTCTGAAGAAGGTCCTGTCTGCACTGCCCCATCGGCCACCTGCCCTCTCTATGCACAGGGGAACATGGTCACACAGGCCCCATTCCCCAGCGCAGTCCCACCCAGCGGCCACCTATCCTCTCTATGCACAAGAGCAGATGTTTGCACAGGCCCCATTTCCTGGTACAATCCTACCCAGCGGCCACCTGTCCTCTCTATGCACACGGGAAGATGTCCACTGCCTTTCGAATATGTTATCCCCATCTGGAATGCTCTCCCCTTCCGGCCCACCTGCCCTGAGCATCTCCCACCACTTAACCCGCCACCTTTAGATCAAAGGTGACACGCTGCGTCTTCCCTGGCCTCCCTGAAGAATCCTATCCCCCAGATATCCAT
This sequence comes from Saimiri boliviensis, assembly GCF_048565385.1. NCBI lineage: Eukaryota > Metazoa > Chordata > Mammalia > Primates > Cebidae > Saimiri > Saimiri boliviensis. Next base: position 150,266,651 of record NC_133449.1, on the reverse strand, counting down.
TAGTATACAGGATTCATTCATATTGATTAATCATTATTCATCTACACCACTAGTTAACATGGCTGGAATGTAATTAACGTGGACTAGTTACACAAGTTAACATGCACTAACAGAGTGCCCTGTGCTGTTACGCTGTCAGCACTAAGAGCTCATGACCACACAGACCCTCGGACGCTGCTGGGTTTTAGACTCTCTCCCCCCAGATCGTGGTGTGGGGCAGAGGCGATGTAACATGCAGTGGTCTCCTCAGAAAGACTCCAAGAGATGTTGGCATTTCTTATGAATCTAAGCTTCTTACATAGAAAGACGATGCTGCTATAGAAATACTAATGGATTTTGGCACCTGGCCCCAGTCAGTGTGGCCTTGGGCAAACCACATACCCAGGACAGCTCCAGCAACCCACTGGAAGTTCTAGAAGGAAGAACCAAGAAGATCTGGAGAAAGAGAGAGCAAAGGAGACAGACGACCTTGAAGGAAAGAGGTGTGTAGCCCAGAGCCAGCAGGGTGCTCGTGGGGATGGTGATTGGGTGCTGGAACGTGGCATGCAGGCACCACTCAGCCTTGGTTTCTGGTGGGAGCACGAACCCTTTCTAACAAGAACCCCAAGCTGACTTTAAATTAACCAATTCCACCTCCTAAAGACCTGTGGACCACAAAAACACATCTAGGTGTGAGGCGCCGCACTCAGTGTGGGCCCCAACACTGCCGCCAGCAGCCCTGGCCATCTCGCCTTTGAAGTGGGCCAGCATCCATCCTGGGGGTCATGGTCAGATGGTCCCCTCCTGGTCACAGCCACTGTCTGGCCTCAAGGGTCAGAGGGAAGCACAGTTATTCCCTGAAGATGTATGGGGACAGCTGCGCGTGCTGGGAGTGGGGCCTCCCCCAAGGAGGGCTCAGATCTGGAGAATGTGACACCAGGAGGGCTCAGGTCACCCTGTTCTCCCCGCCCCACACATCCCATGAGGACAGCCCATGTGTGCTGGAAGTAGGGCCTGGATCTGGAGAATGTGACACCAGGAATGCTCAGGTCACCCTGTTCTTCCTGCCCCATACATCCCTAAGCCAGAGAGGTCTTCAGGGTGTCCCAGACTCTGGGTACCCACTCACCTTGGGCACCGAGGAGCATGGTTCTGAGGAAAAGGCATACGGTGTGTCCACCTATCAGCCAGCAGTGGGTACCCTGGGGCTGGCATCAAAGAGGCTAGAACTGTGGGCCCCTACTACTTCGAGGTAAGGGGCTGGAAGAGCCGAGTGCCCACGCCTGCTCTGGGCCTGGGTCTGCCGGTTCTTGACGCTTCTGGGGGCCTCAAGTTAGAGGCAAGCCCAAATCAGCACGTCCCAAAGTCCCGTTCGTCACACAACACCCTTGGGACACTTTCATCCGGACTGTTATTTATTTCAGGCTTTTCTTTAAGACCCCTTGTATTTTGAAAGTTTTTTTAAAAGAAAACTGCAGCCTTGCCTCAGTGGGGACCAGGTCCCCATCTGCAATTAAAAGGAAAGTCAGCAGGAGCGCATCGGGGCACACTCTGGCAGTTAGGGGGCCAGCATGGAGAGGCTGGTGCCTGGGTGACCCCAGGCCTCACCAGCAAGAGCTGTTGCTCCTCACCTTCTATCAGACGCTGGGAAGGGAGTTAAGCAGGGACTGAGCGAACTGCTGCCTCCTCCAGACTCCACCTGAAATTGGCCTTTGCAGGTGGTCACTGTCCATCTTTCAGGATGGCCCAAGGTCCCCCAGCCCTGGGGCCGTGGGCATCCGGCTAATTGGGCATCTTCTGTTTTCTCTCTTTACGTTGGCCAAGCCAGGTCCTGGCACCATGACCTGCAGGGGCAGCTGCCACCTGGGATGGGCAGGAGGGGGAATGGTGGCCTTTCTGGAGCTGGTGTTGCCTTCCACGGAGTTCTGTCCCCAGTGAATAGACAGGGCGGCCGTTCCCTCCTGGGTACCTGCAGGCAGCTCCCTCTCGTGGGCCGACCCAGTGGCAGGCCCTTAGTTCCTCCAAGCTCACCGGCCGATTAGTCCCGGATTCTTCCTAGATTCACGAGATTCATGATTCCCCTTTTGCCAGATCAATTAGTGTCGAGGACTTTTGTCCTGTGGAGTCATTTTTCTGGGTTCAGGCACATTCTCCCAGCCACAGGCTTTGTCCCAATCTGGATGGAGCAATTGTGAAGTCTGTATTTCAGTCCAGAAGCTGCCCAAATCCTCACATGCCAGTATGATGACTTCTTTTTTTTTTTTAACAGTAATTCCAAGTACAGAGTAGTTAATTGTGTCATTTATTCTTTGCATCCATAATTGTGCATGATAGCAATTTAATTATCACCAGCCCCAGCCGAAGGCACTGCATGCCTGATTTCAAGCTGAATAGAGGTAGATAATATCCCAAGACTCTTTAAAGGTGGCAACGGCTGGTTACCAGGCAGCCAGGAGCCCAGCTATAAATAAACGTCTGCCGGCCATAACCAGCTGTACTTAGACCACGTGGAGCTCCATGAATTGGACTGAGTGGTTCTGAGCAGGGGAGATTTAATGGAACCGTTCTGAGGGAAGGCTTTGGAGACTCACAGGCATCGTTCTCCATTACAATGACATTTCCGGACTCACATTTAATAGTAAGATGAATAACTTGAGATTAAAGTGAGTGTCCAGGGGCTGGAGAGCTGAGGAGACAGAACTCAGAGCCTGGCGCCAGCAGGTGCTAATCTTGGACAAGCCTCCTGCTCTTGAAGCCTGGGTTTTCCTTGCTGCGGAGCGGTGGCTAGAAGGCAGGGCTGGCCTTTGAAGGCTACCCCTGTTCTGGGCTGCAGGTCCTGTCTGGGGACACCAGGCTCTAAACCTGCCTGATTGGCAAGGGCCTATCCAGAGGTTGCTATCTCAAGCAGCTGGGTCTTCACCCAGAACCTCCAACTGGAAGTTCATACACAGAAGGGCCCTCAGAACAGCCGTGGCTGAGTCAGGTGAGCCAGGCAGCCGCAAGTGAGGTCAGCAAGGAGGGCAGCCCCCATCTAGGACAGAGTATACAGCCCCCAGTGACACTGTGGCCTGGCCTAGGCCAGCCCACCTTGCACTGTTCCCTGCAGACCAGGAGACCTGGGCTCTGGGCATGGAGCAGCTCCCGTGGTCACAGGTGAAGGTTTCCTGCTTCATCAGAAGACAGACCTCTTAGCAAATGAGAACTCACCTGTGAGCATCTCCAAGCCCAAGGCAGCAGGGAAAATTGGACCCAACATCCGGACTGAGACCCTAATGAGGCTCGGGCACCCGCCCAGCTCTGGCTTCCCCAGCTGAGGAGGGCCAGCATGCCTTGAAATGCTGCTGCCGTACAAAGACCCCCATCCAGCAGTGAACTGTACCCAATATGCTGCAGTGATGGAGACCCCACCCAGCAGGTGAGCCGCCCCTAAAACACTGCTACAGCCGAGACCCCACCCAGCAGGTGAGCCACAAAATGTTGCAATGACAGAACCCCCACCCAGCAGGTGAGCCGCCCCAAAATACTACTTCAGTGAAGACCCCACCCAGCAGGTGAGTTACCCCAAAATACTACTGCGGTGGAGACCTCGGCTAATACGTGAGCTGCCCTGAAATGCTGCAGTGACGGAGACCTCACCCTGCAGGTGAGCTGCCTGAAATGCTGCTGCCACAGAAAGGCCCCACCCAGCAGACGCATTTTCAGGCTCCGCTGTCAGCTCTTTGCTTGTATTTGCACATTTAAACCTTAACAACCCTGTGAAGCCGGCATCACAGATCCGTGTTCTTCCTCAACATCTTTGGGGGCAGAAGTATTTGGGCAAGTATTTCAGATGACCAGAAGCACACGTGGTTTGTACACGCTGCACATCATGCAATGCCCACATGGGTCTGGGGCAGAACCCCATAACTAAATCACCCTGTTCTTCAGAGGAACATGTGAATATTCACTGTAAAAGAGGAAAATAAGGATTTTTTAACTAGCCTTGACAATTTAGGTTTGGCCCCCAAATAAGTTCAGGTTGAGTCAGGTTTTGCCAGTGAACGAGTTTTGTGTGGCATTCAGATTTGCAAGTCAGAGGTCACAGGGTCCAGATTATGACCATCTCTACGCTCTAGGTGAGAAACCACACGCTGGAGGGGTTAATCCGTTTGCCCAGTGCCGCTCTGGCTAGTGGCTGGCAGAGCCAGGATTTGCATCCAGATCCCCTGGGCCAGATCCTGCTGTCCTGCCTGGGTGCTGGGGCTTTGTCTGCCCATCTTCCCTGCAGGCCCTGCTGGACATTTGCAGAATGACTGTGAGCAACCCATCTGTCCTTGGATGGGCCCCCACCCAAGAAGACTGAACTAGCATAAACGTGGCCAGCAAGGTCTAGTAGGCATGCAAGCGAGATCAGCTCAGGCAGCCCCCTGGTAGGAGTAGGCCGTGCCAGAGCCCTGGGGTAGGGATTCTCTGGCAAGGGTTCCATCCAAGGCACTGCAATGTCAGGCAGCCGAGGCACCACTGCCCTGGGACAGTCGGACCCAAGTGGGTGGCACTGACCTGAGGCCAGCCTGCCCAGATGGACAGAGGACTCCTGAGGTGGGCAAAGCTGCCCAAGGTCCCAGGAGGCCCTGTGCTTTCCCTGAGGCTGCTCTAGGAGCTCCTGGGCACAGAACCATTGCAGTGCTGCAGCGTTGGTGTTGGAAAGCCAATCGGTCCCTGAGGGATGTGTGGTGATCTGCAGTGCCTGCCACGGGCCTGGTGGATTTTGGAATCCACAGAGCCCTCCCTCTCTCTGCTCAGATCCTGCCTGTGCACACGAGGGGGCTGTTGTGGAAACCCACGCAGAAAGCACTGTTAACATTTCACACGCTTGCTCACATGCGCCACCTCATCCTATCCTTGCATCGATCCCAAGCAGCGAGACCCCACTGGACGGATGGGGAAAATGAGCCGGAGAGAAACTCACACAGACAGTGCCATGCGAGGCTCCAAAGGCGAGTGCTACACCTTCCGAAAGCCCTGGCTACCTGTGCAATGCTTTTGCATTTCTCTCCCTGCTGAGACGAACCCCACTTGGAAGGCGAGCTGCCCAAAGGGGAAGGTCTTCTCAGCCTGCCTTTCCACATGCCCTGGCTGTGTGCATGGCCCTCTCCTTTCCACATGCCCTGGCTGTGTGCATGGCCCCCAAGTGCTCATTCCTCCTCAGGATCGGGCACTGCGTGTGTGTCCTGTCCTCGTGGGGCTGTCAGCAGATCTCATTGAGGCTGAGCTCATCCCCTACCACTCAGAAAGGGGGCCTGAAATGCAGGAGGTTCTCAGTAAAATCTGCAGAATGCACAAACAAGTTGCTCGAATGTTTCCTTAACAGCCATGCTTACTCTAAGGGGCAGAAGGGACATTCTGGCTGTGGCTGTCTGCAGGACTGCTCCTCAGCACAGTTCGAAGCCCCCAGACCTCTGCAGGGACAGGAGAAAGGCAGAGCTTTCACGGAGAGGGGGTCAAGGCAGGGGAAGGTGTTCGGGTTCCTCCCAGGCAGTATGGAGGGAAGAGGACGCCCAGTGTGTCCAGCTGATCTCTTTTAGGAGGTGAGCTGATCACGTGGTAGGGAGAAAGCTGCAAGTTCTGTATTCCCATGAGTGGGTGAGTGTCCAGCAAACAACTCAGGGCCCAGCAGAGTCAGCCAGAAACAGCCTCTGAAGAGCTCTGGAGAACCTACCTGGCTGGCCTGATAGGAAACACCTAAGTCCTATGGCAGCAACTGGACCGACTTCCAGGATTCTGGGACCCTTTTGGCACCAGGATTACTTCTGAGACACACGTGAAGCTAATAGCTGGGACTGCCAGCCTCATGACACAGTGCAAAGGCCTGCCTTCAGGCTCACGGCCTCCGCATCCGCCCTCGGCCGGGCGCACCCAGGCCCACTCCCTGAAGCCCCCAGGAGCAGCTGCTCCCAGCAAAGGGCCTCAGCCCCACCCTCACTGCCTCTCAAGCACTGGTGACAAATGGGACCTTCACAAATAATTGCCTACAAGCTGAGAACATGGCACCAAACCTCCATGCTCAGAAACTGCAGTGACACATTCTCCTGAAATTAGCAACTCGATGAACTTTTTCTGTCCAATTCAGCAGATCCCAAAGTACCTGGAGATGTTGCCTTCAAATTCCCCCACCCAGGAGTCCCAGGCCTCCATCCTGAGGCCTGCACACTCCTCCTCAGTATGAAACTGCACAGTGCCTTCCTGAGCTCTGATGGAAGTCGCTTCAAAACCACAAGAAACAGGCTCTGGGCTGTCTCTCCACCCAGCCAGGGTCGTGTGCAGAAAAGCAGGGGAGCCCCGCGTACAGGCTCTTGGTGGAGGAGTCACTGCCACCAAGGAAGCCCCTCTGTTCCTCTATCCAGGAGGGAAGGATGCTGTCATCCGTTTGGCACCCCCTGAGTCTCCCTGCTCATCGTGCAACAGATCAGGAGCACATCCAGTGTGACAGCACAGGAGACTCGAGGCCTCTGACCCTCCTGGCTGCCCGTGCAGATCACCGCAGAAAGTAATGCTGCAGTAATGAGCAACCTCTCTAATGCAGAGCCCGCCCCGGCACCCCGACGCCAGCCCCGGCCAGCAAACACACAGCCCTCGAGTGCACTCAAGGACACCTACCCACACTGGTGATCCTCTGGGAGCTGAGGTCGTGCAGCAGGGCCTCGATGGCTGGGTTGTGTCTGGAGTACAGTTCGTACCGGTTGATGCCAATGTGGAATTTGAGCCAGTTGGGATAGGAGTCCACGGCCGCCTCCCCGGTGGACAGGAATTCTGCACCTTCAGCACCTGTGTGCGGCCTGCAGGGCACAGTGAGGATGAACGAACGTCAGCACAAAAAGAAGAGGCCTGTGAGCCGGATGACGGGGGAGTGGCCCCCGATGCCGAGGTTTTTAACTCTGGGTTCAAGTAAGTGCAGATTTATCGAAGGTGCCTCTGCTTAAAGAAAGCCCTGGCCAGGCGCGGTGGCTCACACCTGTAATCCCAGCACTTTGGGAGGCCGAGGCGGGTGGATCACGAGGTCAAGAGATCGAGACCATCCTGGTCAACGTGGTGAAACCCCATCTCTACTAAAAATACAAAAAATTAGCTGGGCATGGTGGCGTGTGCCTGTAATCCCAGCTAGTCAGGAGGCTGAGGCAGGAGAATTGTCTGAACCCCAGGAGGCGGAGGTTGCGGTGAGCCGAGATTGCACCATTGCACTCCAGCCTGGGTAACAAGAGCGAAACTCCGTCTCAAAAAAGAAAGAAAGAAAGAAAGCCCTGCAATGCCTGCACTTTTTTCTGTGGCTGCTCTTCTGCCAACTAATAACACAGCAAAAGGCCTGTAATTCTTATTCACCCTCTAGAGACGCCACAGACAGCTATAACTACAGCAAGACTAATCCCAGGGCATCAGTGCTGCCCTGCCATCTCTGCCACGTCTGTCCCGGGGTCACCGAAATGGCCCAACAATGATGTCAGCTGGGGGTGCGAGGGGTTGACGGCCCTTCCCAGAGTAGTTGACCATGGACTGCATGAAAATCACGGACACGCCCAGTCTGTCCCGATCCTTCCCGGCTCTCTGCTTTTGTTCCAACAACCAGGGGCAGAATGATGCAAGAGGCTAAATTTGATTTTAATGAGAGCAGCCTTGGTGGGGAGAGAGAAAAGAGGCAGCGTTCTCTCTAGCCCAGGCTCCCATGGAGGACCCGCTGCCCACATGGCCTGTCCTCTCATCTCGTCTCTGGGGTCAAGGGAGCATTCTGGAGGAAGGACCGACTCTGTCTGCCTGCAGGGAAACTGAGAACTTGTCTTAGCTCGAATTCAACTAAAGTGGAGGTGGTTTCTGCCCTAGCTCTGTCCTGCATTGGACACGGGGCGGGCTAGGGTCCATCTCCCCGGCCACTCGCTGCTCTGGGTGGCCATCTCTCACAGCCCAGAGCCACAGCCTAGGCTGCTCCTCTGGTTCTCAAGTTTCCAAGCATTTCAGGCAAAACTCAGAGGCTTCCAAACAGCCGGTGTGTTTAGACAGAGGACACCAGGCTTGGTCACATTTCAGGGGAGAAGGGACCTTCAGCGAGATCCTTTGGATGCCTGGTCTCCCCTCTGCGGCTTAGGTAACCTTCTGCAGGTAGTTACTGATTCTGGCCTTGCTGTGGTTAATCTTCCACTGCCTTGGGTTGCAGCATCTGCTTGTTTTGATCTGTGTGGTGGAGGGAAGGGCCCGGGGGTGGGGAAAGGGCTTAGCCAGGAGTGTTTAAAGAGACGTTCCTGGCCCGGCTTCTCACACTTTACAGAGCTATCAACCCTTTGCAGCGGCCTTTACCGGGTGGACCCCTTTGTTGCACCTTATGGCTGCCAGCAAGCCCCTCTGATAATTCTGCTCCAGCCACTGGTTTTAAAAGACTCAATAGGCACATCCAGGCCTTTTCCCGGGTGTCCACCCAGGACACCCTTGCCAAGTGTCTGCAAGATTAACAACAGCCTGGCCCCCTCCCAGGGAAAGGCGGCTCTCCTTCCCTTGACAACTCATTCATTCATTGTCTGACCCCATTTCCCAAGCTCGTGGCCAGGGCTGGCCAGGACTCGGCTCTATAGGGAGCAGGATCTGTCTTCCTCACCAGCAGCCACAGGGCACAGCTCCCAGCCACCAGGCAGCCCCTCCTGGGGAGGAGGTCATCCTGGAGACAAAGGAAGTGCCCTGAGCTAGAGGCTGCTGCGTCCTGCACCACGTTCCCTGCCTGGCCTCTTCCATGGGGTGGGGGACGGCCCTCTGGCGGCCCCTGAACCTCTCCACACCGTGCCTGGGCTCACCGCTCCCTTGGGGTGGGCACCTGCCCGCCCCCACTCACCAGTCCGGGTTCTCCACCGCCTTGGGGCTGAGCCTGGTGTCGCTGTTCACGTTAAACAGGACGTCGTCCTCCGTGAGCTGCGGGACTGACACCTGGTACAGAGGGTGCTCGAACAGCCTGGCCAAGAGGGGGCCGTCCCCACCGTGGCCAGGGGGCGGCTCGGAGCGACGCGGACCGGGGTCGCGGAGCAGCGGCCGGTGCGCGGGGTCGCGGGGTCTCAGCGCGCCCGGGTCCCGCCCACGCAAGGCGCGCTCTGCCGGCTCGGCCGCAGGCGGCAGCTTCTCCAGCGAGTGAGAGGAGAGGTTGGAGGAGGGGTCGGAGCTGAAGTCCTGCAGGATGCGCAGCGTGTGCTTGTTGGGCCAGCCCGCGGCGGAGGCGGCAGAGGCGGAGGCGGGGGGCTCCCCGGGGCGGCTCCGAGTCTGGGCCCAGCCGGGCGCGGCCACCTCCCCGGCGGGCTGCGCGCACGAGCAGCCGGGCTCCCCCGAGGGCCGCGCGCCCCGCCGCTCCAGCCTGGGCAGCAGGTCCAGCGCGATGTGCAGCGCGCAGGCCACCAGGAACACCATTAGGATGAGCACGCGGAACCGGCGCACCAGGATCATCTTCGCGGCCGCGCACACGGACTGGCGGTCCCGGGCCTAGAGCGCGTTCCGCCCGCGCCCCTCTAGCTGCAGCTGGGCACGAGCGCGGCGCCGCCTCGCGGGTCAAGGTCCATCCGCGCCGGGTGGCTACCAGCTCCGGGACTGTCACCGGGCCTGGACGACGTGCGGGGCGCCCGCCGCTGAGGCGCCGGCTCCCCGAGCCATCCCAGGGCCGTCCCCGCTCGGCCTCTCCGGAGCGGCCGCGCCCTCAGCCGGGGAGCCCGGGGCCCCTGTTCCGCGGATCCGGGCGCGCGGGGGGCGGCGGGGGCCGCGGCGGCGGGAGGCTCGGTGCTCGCAGCGGCCGGCGCGGGGCTCATCGGGCGCGCGGGTCCATCCGGGTCCACAGCGCGGTCCTCTGCGGGCTCCGTGGGCCGGCCGGCCGGCCGGGCGGGGAAGGGGCGGCTCCTCCGGGCAGGGCTTTGCTCTCGCGCGGGGCCCGGAACACCGGGGCTGGAGGGCGGAGGGCGGAGGAGGTGGGCGCGGGGGGTGGCCGGTGGTCCCGGGCAGGTGCAGCGGCTGCCCCGAGCGCAACTCCCGCACGGCCGAAGCTCTAGCGCCCCACGCCCCGGGCGGACAGATATCCGAGCGCCGCGGAGCCGCCCCCCGCGTCAGCGCCCACAGATTGGCGGAGCCGCGGCCCCACGAGTCACGGCTGGGCCCGGGCCGGCGGCGCTCCCCTCCTTCCTCCTCCCTCGGCCGCGCCCCGCGACGTCTCTGCAGCTCCTGGCCCGCTATGGAGAGGGCGCCTTCTTCCCGCGCTTCGCAGAGAACAGCGGCGGAGACCTGGGGGCGGGCGGCGGGGCGCGCCCGGGTCTGGGTATGCAAGCAGCTGCGGCCGAGAGGGGCGCTCCGGCCTGGGACCCCTTTCCCCGCCCCGGGACCCCCTTCCCCGCCCCGGGACCCCCTTCCCCGCCCCGGGACTGCTTTCCCCGCCAGGGGCCGCCGCCACCGCCAGCTGCAGCCTCTCGGCCCCTCCCTAGAGGAGCCCAGGCCAAGTCCCTCCCAGGAGCCGCTGGGCGTCTGCGCCGCCGGATGAGCTCCCCGCCGGGCAGCAACCCCGCGCCCCACCCCCGTCTCGGCCAGGAGGAGGCGGAGGCGGCCGCACTGGGCCTAGATCCAGGGGCGCCCCGGGCGGCGGAGCCCCCACGCACCCACCCGCGGACGCGCACGACTTAACCCTCCCGGCGCGCTGGGGGCGATGAGAGGGTTTGGTGTTCTGAGGGCGCCTCCCTACTCCTAGGGACGGGGTGCTTGAGTGTAGTCGCGCGCACGCGCGAGTGTGTGTGTGTGGGGGGGGTTGTGTGTGCATGTGTGTGTGCACGCGAGTGCGTCCCATCCGTCACCCACACCCAGGGGAGCGGTGCCTGTACAACGCGGCTTCTGTGGCCAGAAGCTTCTGGGCTTCCCTTCCCCAGTAGGGAATCTGAGTTAATGGGATGTCAGCCTAAGATCCTAGTCAGGGAGGTAAGTGTGTGCGAGGAGGCCACACCCCCTGTCCCCCAAACTGACCGCTGCCCCAGTGCCCAGATTCCCGGGCAGGCCAGCAGCCTCTCCAGAAGCCCAGGTGGGCGGGCTGGGAGCAGGGCCTGGGCCCTTCCTCTTTCTTTCACTCACTGTCTGTTACCTGGGCCCTCATGGGCCTCTCTGAGCTCAGTTTCCTCTTATGTGAATTATGGACGTTGAACCCAGTGTTCCTGAGGACTCGCTCATCTCCGTGCCTGGCCCAATGCCTGGCACCCACTAGATACTTATAAGTGGAGGAGTTGTTCCCGCCAACTAGTCAGTGGAATCCGTGGCTCTTGGGCCATCTGCCGCGAGTGAAGGGCTCAGTGCGGCCCACCAGGAGCTGGACTGGAGGCTGTGTTGGGTGGGGCAGAGACCAGAGTGAAGGTTGGTGTGACCTGGAAGTGGGCCACTGCCGGGGAGACAGAGTCACCCCTGTGAGTGGACCTCATCCTTCCTTCCGCTCACATGGACAGCACATCTGTGTGTAGACAGGGTCACAAAGAGAGGCCAAGGAGGGTGAGGAGGAAGGTCCGGGGTGCGGGGAGAGCCCCAGGGGAGGGGACAGCAGGGACAGATGCCTGCGGCAGGAAGGAGCTGTGTCTTGGCCTGTGTTCTCCCAGCCCAGCAAGTGTGTCCCTTGGATTTGGGGTTCTGTAGGCTCCTGGCCTCCCCTCCCCCCTGCGTCTCTCCCGTGGTCTGCAGGACCTCCACGCAGAGCTGTGGCCAGTGTCTCAGGGCAGACATGGAGGTGACCAGATGCCATGGAACACAATCACCCGGTGTGGGGGCGTCATGGAGGCTCCCTGGGAACTTACTTTCACTCAGCTCCTGCCCCCCAAGTCCCCCAGAGTGGGTTCTTTGAGAGCCCGGCTGCTCTTTGAACCCCACTCCTCTCCCCTCCCACCTCACCCCTGGAGTGGTTCTCTGGGAGTGTGGCTGCTCTCTGGACCCCTGTGCCCCCCTGGACAGTTCCCTCGCACTGGCTCCTGCTTCATCTCCTCTGTCGCCCCCTTAGAACAGTGGCCTCTACCTCTCCAGATCATCAGGAAGCACCCCTCTCTGCTGTGCCTATGTCTTCCTAACAGCACCCGCTGTGGTCTGAAGACACTTGCTTCTGCTTCTGTTTATTGTTTATCTCCCCAAAATACAAACACTCCAGTAAGACAGGAGCCTTGTTCACAGTTCCACCTGGGGTGGGCACAGAGCAGGCTCTCAGTGGAGGGATCACAAGCCCTAGTCCAAGTGGGGACCAGGCGTCCACAGGCTGCGGCGGTGTGTGACAAAAGTCAGAAGACAGGGCCCCACTCAGGAGTGAGGAGAGAGTGGCCAGCCTCGGCCAGCCCCTTCTGCCTGGTGCCTTTACTGCGCTCTGAGGAGGAATTTGGTGGTTCCATCAGCCCACTCATGGACACCACAAAAACAATGAGGAAACAGACACACACAGATACACACACATGATGTGCACATGGACACAGATACATAGATACAGATAACAGATACATGCAGAAACACGTGGACACATGATAGACACATATATAGACACACACATAGATACAGAAACAGACACGTGGACACACCACGCACGATATGCACATAGACACACACAGATACACACATTGATACATACAGAAACATACACATACACGTGGACACACATGGACACAGATGATACATAGATATATAGACACGGATACATAGACACAGATGACATGCTTAGACATAGATACACATGCATGAACATGGACACACATGACACATGGACAGACATGGACAGACATATAGACAGACATATACATACACAGATATATAGACAGATACATGTAGACACATGGACATACAATACACACATGGACACACAAATATACACATAGACATCTATAGACACACAAAGACACACAGATATAAATAGATGCATACATAGACACAGATAGATCAATACACATGGACACACACAGACACACACCAATACACATATAGATAGACACAGGCATGCAGACACAGATATATACATATGTACACACAGACACATATACACACAGAATCACATATATACACACAGATACACAGACACATACATAGACACAGATACACACATAGATATACACAGACACACAGAATCACGTATATACACACAGATACACAAAGACACATACATAGACACAGATATACACACAGACACATGTATACACACAAAGATACACACATAGATATATACAGACACATGTATACACACAGACATAGATATACACACAGATACACAGACACCGATAGACACACAGATTTACACACAGACACACATAGACACATATACACACACACAAATATACACACAGACACATAAATACACATTGACACAGATACACGGATATACGCACAGACATGGACAGATATGCACAGATATGTATGTAACATGGACAGTTACATACACATTCAGATACACACATAGTCACACATAGACACACACGCAGCCACACACAGGTCCTGAGTCTCCCTGAGCCCTCCCTTGTGCAGAGGCTGAGGTCCCGCTGGGCCAGGATGGCTGTCGTGCCGGCAGGGAGACAAATGGAGAGGAAACACGGCCCCATCAGAGACCAGGGTGTGGCTCTGAGGGCTTCCTTCTTTCAAAGGGGCTGGAGCGCCAGTTAGCCAAGGTGAACATCAGGTGGTGACAGGAATGACGAGACTAGACACGGCAGGGGCTGGCATCTGTTCTGGGTGTGAGGGGATTGCTGTCTTAGACTGTGTGGTCGGGGAAGGCCCCTGGGCATGACTTTGCACAGAAACTTGTACCTGTGGGCTGAGCTCCTGGAAATGCCAAGGCCTGGGGCGGAGGCATGTTGACCCCCTGTGGGGAGAGAAGGCCTGTGAGTGGGCATTGAGTGAGGAGCCAAGTGGCCTCTGTGAGGTCCACAGGTGGGGCCAGGCTGTGGGCTGTGTCCCGAGTGAGAGGGGCCGTGGGCGGGCTGGAGACAGAGAAATGGCAGTGGGTCTTAGGTCGGGGGAGGCTCCCCTAGGGAGCAGCTGGGTGGGTCTAAGGGGGGCTGAAGGCCAGGCAGGGAGGGAGCTGTGCAGTGAGGATGTAGAGAGGTCCAGCCGGAGCCCTGGGAAAGAAACCGCTATCTTGGATGTGCTGGGAATGAGGAAACTGCTTGTGGATTGCGAGGCCTCAGTATGCAAAGCCATGGGACAGATGGGCTCCCCAGGAATGAGGGGGGCCAGAAGACCAGAGGGCTGAGGACCAGGCCACACCCCTCCACCACCCTCTGAGATGCCAGGAGGGCACTAGTGCTCTTAATTGAAAGTTTTGGTGCAGCTGGAGGCCTGGAGGATTCCTGGGGGAAGCTCTGTGCCAGAGAGTGGAAAAGTAATTCTCTCTGCACCCTTCCTAGGCTTTAGTTGGGACAGACTCCTATATCGAAAGACAGATAACAAGAGAAAAACAAACAGAAGCTTAATAGCATGTATACCTGGTCGCGCGAGAGATACTCAGGGGACAGGGTACATCTCAAAGACATGGCTTGGAGCTCAGGCTTAAATACCATGTTCCGCAGAAACAAAGAAAATGGGTGTGGGGAGGGGCCCAGTAAATGACCCCAAACAACAGCGGTCAGGCCCTCTCCATGCATGAGCATCTCCAGCGAGAGGGAGGCATCCTGGTGAGTACAGATTCCTGCACGGCTGTGACTTTCTCTTAGGGAGGAGCAGCTTCCACTCTTGTTTTCAGAGTTTTTCCTGTAGCTGCAGTTTCTCAAAATAAGCAGCTCAAAATAATGCTTATGCCAGAGAGGCATATTTTGGGTGGCATATTCCGGTCTGCTCTACGTAGAATCGAATGGAAAATGGGGCAGAGGCCGGGAGGGGAGCAGGACGACTTTCCGTTCCCATCCCCGAGTGAGGAAACCTGCTCCTGAGCTCTGGACCTTGGGGTCTGGAAGGGGCTCTCTGAGGACACGTGCAGAGTGGGGGTAGCAGCTGCCTCCTCAGGTTTCCCCAGGGAGACCTGCCTGGGGAGGCCTGGGCTGGGCGAGGCTGGGCAGCTGCCCTGCCACGAGGAGGGAGACAGGGCTGCAGTTGGGGGGGGGTACAGGGTCACTGGGGTCCCACCTTGGGGTGCTGGGACTGGCCAGAAGACATACTGGGATTTCCCAATAGGCCAGGGAGGGAGGAGGAGCTTTCCAGGCAGAGCAGGACCCCACACAGGAGGCAGAGGCAGAGTCGCTGAGTGTTCCTGTCAGGTCCCTGGGACTGTGGCAGGGGAAGAAGCCACACTACCTCCTGCCCTTTAGAGCAAGAGAGGCTGTCTGTCCCAGTGCCACCTGGCAGCAGTCACTCTTCTGAGCCTGGTTGGAGCCCAGGGCTCCTCAGATGAGCCAGAGCCTGAGCCCTGAGCTGCCAGCCAGCCTGGCTGGAACCACTGCTGATCTTCCCAGGATAAACAGGCCACCATGAGTAAATAGCGAGGTGTGACAGGACGCGTGGAGTCGTGCCACCCGTGTAAGGAGGGGAAAGAAGGAAACCTGTCTAAATGGCTGCACAGGGGCCATCGGAACAGAACTGAAGGAACTCACGCAGTGCTCATCCGTGAAGTGGGTACCAGGATGGTGTGGACAGGGTGGGAAAGAGATGCTGGGACATCAAGTTTCTCCTCCTCCATGGAGGAGAAAGCCATCCTGGGAGCTGTGGCTGGAGGGTACTCAGTCCATGAGCAGACGGGGCTTTATGTGCCTCTTGCCCTCCCCCAGAGGCCCCTGCGTCTTGCTGAGGCCCAATCAGCTACAGGATGATAGGCTTTCCTTCCCACACGGATGGGGGACGTCTCAGCCTTCTGGATGCCTTCCTGGGGTGGGACAGAGGAGAGCACCTGGAGATCCCCCTGCATCTCCACCCGAGCCTGGCCTGGAGTGGCCCAGCGGAAGGTCCGGGTGGGGTGCTGGGGGGGCCTCACAGCTCAGGGCTGGCACCTGCACCTTTCTGGATCCCACAATGTTTTGCTAAGGATTACTCATCCAAGACCTACCCGGAGGCTCCGGAACTGTTTACCACAGGACAGCTCTGGCCACAGGCTATTCTGGGAACCTGGTGCGGGGGTTGTGGGGGGGGGGCACACAGCTGGGTTGGGGGTGGGAGGAGGCTGGGGTTCTGGGTGGTAGGAGGAGGAGGGCCGTCTTGTCCTTACCCAGCGTCCAGTGAGTGCCAGATGCTGCGCCACGTGCAATTCTAATCCTGGCCCAGCGAAGCCAGAACAGGATAGTATTCCTCCTTCCCCAGGCCTCTGCTGGGCTGCAGGTGCTGCTGGGGAACAGGCCTGGTTATCGGGGCTCACAGGGGAGCTGGGAGAGCCTCTAGCAGGAGAAAATGTGAGCTCTGCATTTGCTGGGCTGGGTTTAAGGGACACAGGATGGCTGGAGAGGGTCGTGCTGGTCCCTCCGGCTGCCATCTCTGTCCAGCCAGCCAGTCAGCCCCAGTGCTAGACTTCTGGGCCAGCTCCATGCTGGACTCCTGAGCTATCTACTCACCATCCATAGCCTGAGGGGTCTTTGAAAATAGAACTCGTTTTTTTTGTTTTGTTTTGTTTTGTTTTTTGAGACGGAGTTTCGCTCTTGTTACCCAGGCTGGAGTGCAATGGCGCGACCTCGGCTCACTACAACCTCTGCCTCCTGGGTTCAGGCAATTCTCCTGCCTCAGCCTCCTGAGTAGCTGGGATTACAGGCACGCGCCACCATGCCCAGCTAATTTTTTGTATTTTTAGTAGAGATAGGGTTTCACCATGTTGACCAGGATGGTCTTGATCTCTTGACCTCGTGATCCACCCGCCTTGGCCTCCCAAAGTGCTGGGATTACAGGCTTGAGCCACCGCACCCAGCCCAACTCATTTGTTTTAATTAAAAGCAACAGATCAAGAAGCTAAAAACAGAAGAATAAAACAATTTAAAAGCTTAACTTTACTTTGTATCTCTCAAATACAGGATTTACATTTTTTCTGGTAGACACAGAGTATCCACAAGAACTGACCATATTCTGATGGTCATAAAAATGTCAAGAAATTCCAAAAGGCAGATAATCCAGAGTCCGTTCACAGGGTCTGCATACACACGCACGTGCTCATAGGCACCCACGGTCTACAGCTTGTTCACAGACACAGAGTGGAGTAATAAAACAAAAGCTGGCTCTAAAAATATCTCTACCTGGAAATTAATATCACAAATAAAAACACTCATATGTAATTTGTGGGTTATATGTAATTTGAAGGAAACTAAAAGGAGCATCACAGTCTGTGTTAAATAAACACAGATGAGAACAGAACCTGCCGAAATCTGTAAGACGCCCCAAGATGGTGCTCTGAATGGCAACCACATTCATTAGAAAATGATAATTACTGAAAATAAATGAGGCCAGTGTGGTGGCTCATGCCTGTAATCTTGGCACTTTGGGAGGCTGAGGCTGGTGGATCACTTGAGGTCAAGAGTTTGAGAAGAGTCTGGCCAACATGGTGAAACCCCACCTTTACTAAAAATACGAAAATTAGCCAGGCGTGGAGGTGTGCGTCTGCAGTCCCAGCTACTCCGGAGGCTGAGGCAGGAGAATCTCTTGAGCCCAGGAGGCGGAGGTTGCAGTGAGCTGAGATCTTGCCACTGCACTCCAGCCTGGTGACAGTGTGACTACCAAAAACAAAAAAAAGAAAAGAAAAGAAATGAGTCAAGCTTTCAGTTAAAGAAACTAGAAAAAGAACAATAATACAGGCCAAATAAGGAAGGAACAAATTCATAAATTCATACAGAACAAGCTAAAACCCAGTGCAAAGAACCAAATGGAGCTGATGAAGAAGGAAAGATACCTCCTCAAAGGACACAGAAGCCAGTTTGTGAGGTTAATGAGAAAGAGAAAATTACTACCCTTAGGGCTGAGAAGGGATATTAAGTAAGAAAGACTTTGACAGAGTCACAGAGAACGGCACACCCAACCCCATCATATTCCATAATGCAAATGGAATGGTTATTTTTTTGCCGGGGGGAGAACTGATGTATTTATTAGGATTGTGTGTCATTTTGTCCAAAAATATGGTATACACATCTTTCCATTGGTTCAAGTCTTCCTTTGTGACCTTTTGGAGTTTCTTTGTTTTCCTCATAATTTTTTTTCTCTCTCTTTTTTTATTGCATTTTAGGTTTTGGGGTACATGTGAAGAACGTGTAAGATTGTTGCATAGATACACACATTGCTGCCTTCCTCCCCGTCACCTATATCTGGCGTTTCTCCCCATGTTGTCCCTCCCCAACTCCCCCCCCCCGCCCGCTGTCCCTTCCCTATTCCCCCCGCACAGACCCCAGTGTGTGATGCTCCCCTCCCTGTGTCCATGTGTTCTCATTGTTCGGAATGGTTATTTTTAAAGAAATATTCAAATTGCCAAAATTGACTCAAGAAATACAGGAGCATCTCTAATCTGAAAATCCAAAATTCCAAATACTCCAAAACTGGAAACTTTTAAGCGCCATGAAGCCACTCGTGGAAAACTCCTCAGGTGAGAGGTCACAGTCAACATCTTGTTTCATACAGGAAATCATTAAAAATAGTGAACAAATTACCTTTTCTGTGTATAACATATAGATGAGACATAAATAAATGTTACGTTCAGACTTAGGTTCTATACCCTAGATGTCTCAGTGTTTATGTGCCAATATTCCAAAATCTGAAAAATCTGAAATCTGAAACACTTCCGGTCCCAGTACTTTCTGTACAAGAAAATGGAACTAGGCCAGGCATAGTAACTCACACCTATAATCCCAGTGCTTTGGGAGGCCAAAGTGGCAGGATCACTCGAGGCCAGGAGTTCAAGACCAGCCTGGGCAACATAGCAAGACCCATCTCTATAAGAAGTTAAAAAAAAAAAAAATTAGCTGTGTATAGTGGTATGTACCTGCAGTCCCAGCTACTTGGGAGGCTGAAGCAGGAGGATCACTGAACCCAGGAGTTTGAGGCTACAGTGAGCTATGATTATGCCACTGCACTCCAGCCTGGGTGACAGAGTGAGACCCTGTCTCAAAAAAAAAAAAAGAAAGAAAGAAAGAAAAAAAAAGAAAAAGCAGAGCTAAGGGCACACCAATTGCCATTAGAGAAAGTAAGAGTGGTTGGTTTAATATTTATCCCTAAAACAGAAGCCAGGCCAGACAATCTATCAAATATTCAAGGAACAGATATTTCCATGTTACAGAAATCGCTCCAAAGTAGAGGGAAAAACAGAAAGTTGCCTGCGGCTTCAAGAGATTTCCGTGCACTGTCAGCCACAGATGGCCATCTCATGTAGACACCGAGATCACATCATTCACTTCACAGACGGAGGAGAAATCATCAGACTATTCCACAGGTGCTGAAAAACCACTGTGCAAAATTCAACACTCCTGTTAAAAGTCTTGTCCAACCGCGAACAACAGAAACTAGCCTTTCTTTGCTGGGGGCATCCGCTAAACCTTGCCATCTGCAGCAATCTTCTGCTACAGCGAGGACATGCTTCTAAAAGTAAAAGCCAGGCATGGCTCACTCACCTTGAAAAGTTTCAGCGCTCCTTCCCCTTCACAGTGAGCCCCTGGCCTTGTCACCTGGCCTGCCTGGCCCTCATGTCCGGATGACTTGGAGGACCAACCCCACCCCCGACCTCCCCAGCTGCTCCCCTCAGCCTCCCTTGCAGGGTTTTTGAGTCTCCTTCCCAATCTCCCAGCTCCTGCCACTGGAGCTCTCGGCATAGTCGAGACCCCCCTCTCCATCCCTCCCTGCTGAGCTCCCGCAGACCCAGAAATTTTCAGCCATGCATCGGCAACCCCACATGTATGTCCTGAGCCTGGACCTCTCTGCTGAGCTCCAGAACTCTCTGCTTGGGTGACTCATAAGAGTCTGAGACCTCCTGGTCTAATGTTAGCTGAGGCCTCGAATCATGGAATCGTCCCTGACACACCTCCTGTTAATGCGGTTTCTGAAATGCATGCCTTAACCGGCCCATCTCATCGCCTGCACTGCCGACTGAAGAAATCACCTCTGTCACCTGGATTCTCGAAGTAGCTCCATCCCACACAGCACCAGAGAGGTCCCAGAACAGTCTGGTTTTCCACTTGGAGCTTTCTGACTGCTCCTGGCTCAGAGCGAAATCCGAAGTGCAGGGCATGGCTGCAGAACCACCCGGCACCTCCCTGCCTGATGACCACCAGGCCACTGTTTCTCCTCAGGACCTCACACCTGCTGCCCCTGTGACACTCCCCTGGCTTCAGTCCTCCACGGAGAGGAGCATCAGGGCTTCCCTGGAGCCTCCCCACCCACCAAGGCCCTGTCTGTCCTCACCCAGCCTGTTTTCCTCATGGCCTCACCACCTGACAACACTTCTGTGATTTTCAGTTTCCTCTATATGCTACGTATTTTCCTGTGTTATTTTATAGCTATTTTCACCGAATCCCACCGAGCAGGAGCTGGAAGAGGGGGCTGTGTGCATCCGCCTCCCAGCTATGGGCTGCCCACCCCATCCCGCACAGAAAAACTCAATACCTGCCAGGCCTCTGAGATGAAATGGCTTGTTTTCGTCCTTTATCATGGAGGAAAGAGAAATTAGAGTCATGATTTTATATAACAAAACGATATCCTAGAATGTACAAAATAATCCCTCTTTCCTTCATGGAAAGCTGAAACGGATTGACAAAGTCATGGAGTAGTAGGCAGGGATTGTATGTCGGCCTCAGTTTATAGGAGCAGGGGTGGATCGTGTTTCAAAGTCTCAATCGTGTGTGGATGTTAAAAGTTAGTTATTGGCATCTGGCGGGTCAAGTGTGAA
The DNA here is from genome assembly GCF_048565385.1 of Saimiri boliviensis. Taxonomy (NCBI): domain Eukaryota; kingdom Metazoa; phylum Chordata; class Mammalia; order Primates; family Cebidae; genus Saimiri; species Saimiri boliviensis. The sequence goes on along the minus strand of NC_133449.1, from coordinate 150,245,869 downwards.
AACCAGTTCATTGCCAGGTTAACCAAGCTGCCCTCAGCAAGCTAAGTTGGTATCAGCGAAGGAAACGGGCAGCCAGAAGTCACAACCGAAGGGCAAACCTCATCCATGACCACTGCACCAGCTGTCGCCTTGAGACCTGCCGCCGGGCGCAGGCACCATGTCCACATGTGTGTCACGGACTCCCAGAAGAGCATGAAGCTGGAGCTCCCAGAGAATTCCAGTGATGTGTCAACCTTTCAGTCGCGAGTGTGTGCTTATCAGCTCTCGGAGTTCACAGTCACATGCTAAATCTACGGTCTCAGAGCACCAGCCGTGACGGAGGAAAGAAGAGAGGGTTGTGTCTGGGGACCTGTGCTGCGTGTCGGAAGAGTCTCGTAGGCCGAGGGGCTGGGAGACCAGGCTGGCCTCTGCTGCAGCCGAAAGGACTTCCTCCTCCCTGGCTGAAGTTCACTCTGGCCTGGCGGTCTCTGCTCTGTCTTGGCCACGCGCATCTTTCTTCTCTTTCTGGGCTCCTTTCTTCTTCTCTCTGGGACTCTGTTTAAACCTCTCCTTCTCCGGAGCGCCTCCTCGTCCTGCACCATCCTGAGGCAGTTTTATCCTCCATGGGAACCTCTGTCTGCTTCTCCCACCCTCGATAGTAGTTCCTGCAGGAGGCGGGCAAGTGGCACCGTCCCTGCGACCATGGTGACCTGTGGCCGTTGAAGAGAAGCAGCACGAACTTGGATACTGCATTCGCTGAGCAGCTGCTGTGTGCCAGGCCCTGTCTCTGCCAGTGACAGATGGGAGAGAAGGCAGTGGGTCAGATGTGGCCCCTACGGCCCTCAAACAGAGTTCTTAGGTCTCTATCAAGAAGCTACTTACAGCGATGGCCAAACTTCCCGGCCTACAGATTAGTTACAGAAATGATTTCAAAACACCTCCAGGGGTCGGGCTCACGGTGGCTTCTGCCTGTCATCCCAGCACTTTCAGAGGCCGAGGTGGGCGGATCGATTGAGCCAGGAGTTCAAGAGCAGCTGAGGTAACATAGGGAGACCCTATCTCTACAAAAAATAAAAAAATAAAAAATAGCCGGGCATGGATGTGCCTGCCTGTCATCCCAGCTACTCGGGGGTGCTGAGGTGGGAGGATCACCTGAGCCCAGGAAATCAAGGCTGCAGTGAGTGGTGATTATACCATAGCACTCGGCCTGAGCAACAGTTGGACCTTGTCTCAAGAAAACCCAAAAAACCAAACAGCAAGGGCCTCTGCTTCTTGACCCTCGTGGGTCCTGCGAGGCTGCAACCTTAGGGAGAAGATTCACAGGACTGGGATGGCCACACCAAGTTCCTGCCAGAGTTGGGGAGGCACATCCTGCCTGGGGCCCCAGAGAATGCAGAGCCGAGGGCACAGCACCCAGGGACACACAGCCCCTGGGGATGCCACTCAGGGGCCCCAGAGAAGGCAGAGCCAAGGGCGCAGCACCCAGGCTGGCCATGCGCTATGGGGATGCTACTCGAAGGGGCGCTCTGTGCCCTAAGGGGCACTTGAAGACAACGGAATGGCCTGCAGGCTGCTGAGCCCCGCAGCCACATCCCCAAACCAGACATCCTGAGAACCAGAGGGGGGAGGAGCTGGCCCCACAGCAGATGGCACTTGGCCTATGGCTGGCCTCAGCACTTTGCACGCAAGGTCTCAGTGAGTCTGCTACAAAGCACATATTGCTATTATCGTGGTCGCTATTTTTACAGGGAAGCTTGACCTCACCAGCCTCACCCACCCAGTCCTATGCCGGATTTAAGCTGTCTTGGAATTGTGGACACTTAGGAACATGACGCCCACATCTGCTTCCTGAGGCCTGCGCTTCCCTGGGGCTCCCCATGCTGGAGGCAACAGGTGTAGGTGAGAGGATGCTGAGACCGCGACAGGCCAGTGCCGTAGAAGGGGCTGGGCTGAAGGTGGGCTAGAGGCCAGCTTGCGAGTTGGAAGGAGCTGCTGGCTCTCAGCTTGTCCTGAGGACTAAATCAGCTGCCGTCTGTGACCAGGTCGTGGGGCTCAGTCCTTTCGTCTCTGGGGCTTGGCGCTGCCCCCGATTCTATCCTGTGAAGCTGTTGGCCGGTCTTCAGTCCCTTCCGAAGCCTAGGTCCAGCATCTGCCAGGGGCCAGGTCCTGGGCTAGGAACCCGGCACTGGGAGGCCCCGCTCTTGTCCTGGGGAAGCTCCAGCCTCAGGAAAAGCAGGTGAGAGATGGAGGTTATAAGTACCTGATGGGGCGATGCCTCTCGGAGGTGAGGGAGGCCGGGCAGGGTCTGCAGAGGGGCCTGAGAGGTGAGGGGGACCGGGCAGGGACCAAGGAGGGGTCCTGGGAGTTGAGGGGGGCGGGTCAGGGTCCGTGGAGGGGCCCGTGAGGTGAGGGGGACTGGGCAGGGTCTGTGGAGGGGTCCTGTTTGCAGGCCCAGCAGGTGCACCAGCAGCAGCTCCGTGGGGGAGACGGAGACCCCCCTGCATGGACGTGGCTTCTGCGGCTCCCCGTCCTGGCTGGCTGTGGGTTGTTTCCCCGTAGGCCTGGCTGTGGTTCTCAGCGACCACTTGGAAGCACGTTGTTTCTTACGAAGGCACGTGCCACGGCGTGGAGTTGAAAGAGTCCGAAGAGGCTGGGCTTGGTGGCTCATGCCTGTAATCCCAGCACTTTGGGAGGCCGAGGCGGGTGGATCACGAGGTCAAGAGATCGAGACCATCCTGGTCAACATGGTGAAACCCCGTCTCTACTAAAAATACAAAAAATCAGCTGGGCATGGTGGCGCGTGCCTGTAATCCCAGCTACTCAGGAGGCTGAGGCAGGAGAATTGCCTGAACCCAGGAGGCGGAGGTTGCAGTGAGCGGAGATCGCGCCATTGCACTCCAGCCTGGGTAACAAGAGTGAAACTCCATCTCAAAAAAAAGTCTGAAGAGGATTAGGGGGGCTGCTCAGTCACAGCCTAGATCACTGTGAGGCTCAGATGTCATCAATTAAATCGTCCCTTTCCTCCAACAGGTGGAGCATGATTTTGTGTCTATCAACACTTGCTAACTTGCATGCACAAAGCCAACAGTGTTAACATTTACAGAGTGCTTTTACCTCCAAGTTGGCAGTGACATCATTCTGCTTTTTTCCTGGCTATGGAGGAGTAATTTCAGAAGGAGGCATTTTGTCAAATTAAAAGGTATTCACCAAATATTTCATGCATGAGTGTAATCTACAAGTTTGGTGATTAGAGATGAAAATGCATATATTAGACAAATATGATTGGGTATTTAGAAGCAAATTTTAGATTCAAGTGAGAATATATTACAGGGAACTTCTTATCAGAGCCTGTTCATGTCTGGGTCTGGAGTGGAAGCCTCAGGGTATGGCCTCGCATGTAGGGGGCATGGGGTTCTCGCTCCTATTCATCTTCCTGTTTTCCCAGGGGGAGCAACTCTGCTGCAGCTGGAGCGGGGACCATTGACTCCCTGCACCCCACCAACCCCCCCGCCAAAGAGATCAATTCAGGGTCCAGCACCCCTCCCTCTCTAGCTGTCAGTGAGAGCCCAGCTGTGCCTGTCCTCGGTTCCCACAGGCTCTGTCCTCTGAATACCAGGCTCCAAACACCTGGCCCTCGGGGTCTCCTGGGGAGCCCTTTTGAGGGGAATGCCTGCCCTCAGGGCCTCTGAGTTCAACCAAGACAAAACCTGCTCTTCTCAGCACAAGGATGAGCTCCTCTTCCTGGCAACCTGGGAGATCACAAAAATTGGCAGCACCTCCCCAGACTTGTGCTTGTGTCTGATGCCTGCGAACACGATGCTTGCTACTGTATCACTCGTCTCCCAGAGGCCATCAGCGTGTTGAAGGCGCTTTCTTGCTGTTACAGGGGAGGGATGGCTAAGGAGACTGTCAGACACCAAACGCAGTGATAGTTTTAGGTGTAAAGTTATTGCACGCAGATAAATTCTGGAAACAGCTGCCTAGAAAATTCTTTATATTGGAAAGTGTGCTTTGAGGTCATTAGGCAGGATTTTATAGCCATTTCTTGGCTGAGCTCCAGGATGGCTTACAGCTCTGCAAAAAGGCATCATCACATTTTATGAATGACAGATGGCTTTTATCACACCTTTGCATGATCGCTTATGGTAATAGGGCTGCGATGTCTGAGCTGTGCGTGAGTGCCCCGGGCAAAGTCTGCTCTTCCGGCCTGGAATCTGGATCCCATGTGAGGCCTGAGGATGTTATTTCTTCCTCTGATCTCCGGCTGGCCGGGTCACTGTGGCAGAACAGTGGGGGCCCCCAACCCCCACATGTGCAGGTGCAGGCCTGTCTAGGGGAGATCGGTGACTCCCCGGGGCTATGGGATGGTGCACTGGTCCCAGAGCCCTGCACGGGAGGGCTCTGCACCCCCACTCCTCCTTTCCTGGACCAAACCCGGCTCTTATCCAGCCTTGTCTTCACTTCCATCCCTTCTTTCCTTGGCTAAAGCCTGTTCTCCTTAACAGAAGGTGAGATGAAGGCGATTGCTTTTGTTCAGTCCCCTCCAATCCTAAACTGTTTAGAGCAGGCGTCCCCATACTACCATAAATGGCCCGCTGAGGCCATTTATCCAGCCCCCCGCCGCACTTCAGGAAGGGGCACCTCTTTCATTGGTGGTCAGTGAGAGGAGCACAGTATGTGGCACCCTCCGACGGTCTGAGGGACAGTGAACTGGCTCCCTGTGTAAAAAGTCTGGGGACACCTGGTTTAGAGCATGGGGGGACGCCCCCTTGTCTGTGCCGCCCACTCACCTCCTCACCTGCTGTCCCCTCCACTCCTGACCCCATCTAGAGCGTGGGATGTTGTGTTGCCTGTGACCATGGAAAGCCCTAACGTGGAACCAGGGCCTGTAGCCAAACCATGAGCCTCTTTTTTAAGCTACTGAATGGGCGGAACATGACTATTTAGACAACGGGGCGGGCTTGCTCGTTTCCACCGGTGCCTCTGCTGGGCCTTACCCCGGTGCCCCTGGTGAGCCCCGGCTGAGTGAAGGCGCCTCCGCTGCATCCTCCCGTAGCTTCATCCTCATGCTTCCAGCACAGTGTGGCCACTGATCAGCTGCCGGCAGCACATACAAGAAGCTGTCGATGGGTCCAAGCACCTTCCAGAGCTCAGCACCCATACAAGCTACGTTTGCTGAAATCGCTCTCAAGGGCTATGGAAAAGAGACATAACCTGAAACCTAACCCTAGCCTGGGAAGACCCAGCTCTGATCCACACAGGGCTCTGGGGACCCGAGGCCTTTGTCCGAGCCAGCCACTCTCTATCGCTCCCTCCAACCATCCTTCCCGGAAAACTCCTACACACCCTTCAGGAGCCTCTTCAGAGAGATCACCGTGCCTATGAACCCTCCTTGATGGGTTTGCTTCTCCTCTTGGGTGGCCCCATGGTAGCGTGGTCATCTCACACTCCCTCCTGGGCCAGAGGCCTTGAGAGCTGGGACTGCCTCACCCATCCCTGTTGTCCCAGCCCACAGCCGGCACTGTAGAGGGCCCAGCTCTCCCTCCCACTGTTCCCCGCGGCCTCTGCACCACATTCTCCACGTCTCCTGCCCTGCCTCTCCCTCCGCTCATTGAGGCACGCATCAGCTCAGCAGAGCTTAAGCTCCTCCCCAAGGACAGCTTCGGGACCTCTTGTCCCAACCAAATAAACCCTGGGAGCAGCCAGCCACCACTTCCTGCCACTGCGGCTTCGTCTAGGACCGAAGTCCACGGAAGCGGCTTCTTTTTGACTCCCTCAAAGGGGTCAATTGAGGATGCAGCCAGAGCCTGGTGTCCCTGAGAGTCGTCAGGGAAGGTGCTTCCAGCAGCTCTTGGGATCACTCTCAGGACTTCTGAGAGGAGCCAGCAGCAGCTAAAACAGCGATTTCTCCAAACGTCACAATTCAGCAACGGGCCTGCTTCCGCCAACACCTGGGCTGCCTCTGGTGTTCTCGCCTGGGTCTGATTTCCTTCAGATGCGTTGTCCCGTCTGCATGAATCTAACAACTTTGCCAGTTGCTGTCTGCTGTGGGAGATGGAGCTTTTTGGCTATAAAATGTGAGTTCTTGCCGGGCACGGGGGCTCAAGCCTGTAATCCCAGAACTTTGGGAGGTCGAGGCGGGTGGATCACGAGGTCAAGAGATCGAGACCATCCTGGTCAACATGCTGAAACCCCATCTCTACTAAAAATACAAAACATTAGCTAGGCATGGTGGCGCGTGCCTGTAATCCCAGCTACTCAGGAGGCTGAGGCAGGAGAATTGCCTGAACCCAGGAGGCGGAGGTTGCAGTGAGCCGAGATCGCGCCATTGCACTCCAGCCTGGGTAACAAGAGTGAAACTCCATCTCAAAAAAAAAAAAAAAAAAAAAAAAAAAGTGAGTTCTTAAAACTGCCGATGTGGGACTAGTATGTAATTCCAGCTGTCACTGCCCACCCACAATCACGGAATTCAGAGATCCATCAGAGGCTCCACCTCCCAGCTGCTTCTGGTCTGGGGACCTCTCACAAGGGGTCCAGACACAGGGGGCAGAGGCCACGTCAGAGAGGCTGCCCCACCAAGAGGCCTCCTGGAGGCCTGAAGCCTGGCTGTTCTTAGATGGGCACACAGGGACCCAGGCATGAGCGTTTGCTGAGCGCCTGTGCCCGGCGCCCCTAATCACTGTCTTGCACAGCATCAAGCCTCCCTGCAGGCAGGTCTTCTGTCCCGTGTAAGGCAAGGAAACAGGCTGGGGAACACAACTGGGTGCGATGTGGCCCCAGAGCTTGCCATCTCCCTGATGAGGCCTTGCAGAGCAGATGGGCCTGTGTGCAGAGACTGCACCCTGGCCAACGCCATGTCCGGGCCGTGAGGAGACAGGCCCAGCTGTACCATCCTCCTCCACTGCCTCCTCTTGAGTCTGGCCTTTGGGAGGGAGGGCAGTGGATCCGGGCCTCAGAATCTTCTTGGTTAAAACGTGGAGAGATCATGCGGGGGGTTCTGCCCATTTCTAAACTCCTAGCATGACGTTGCTGTTCTGAGCTCACACTGAGCACACAGGCCCTTCTTCACCATTTCTGCTTCAGGGGTGCGCCCGGGGTTCCCACTGTGTGGCTGCCTGTCCAGGCTCCACGTACTGCAGGATGCCCCAAGCAGCAGAGGGCAAGGCCAGTGGTCCTGGCACACAGGGAGCCTAGGGTCTCTGCATCTGCCAGCTCCGGGGCTGGAAGCCTGGTTTCCTCCTCTGTGCACAGGAGGAGATGCAGATTGTGAAGATTGGAAACCAGGTGTGCTAAACGTGGCTGCCCCTAAGCTGCTCAGTATTGTGGACCTGCTGGAAGACGGATGTGGTCGGTGTGGCAGAGCAGGAGCCAAGACTTTTCACATGGGAGGAGCTCCCGGGAAGTGGAGAGAAGGTTTAGAAAGTGAGGAAGGGGTCAGAGGCAGCAGGTCGGGGTGTCCAGTAACCACAGGGCCATGGGCAGGACACCTCATGGTGTCAGCCCAGCCTCAGCGGTGCCCTGGGAAGCCCTGGGAAGGGAGGGAGCTCTGGGAGGTGGTCACAGACCTCTGCTGGAGGGGGAGGGCTCTGCTCATCCTGAGCTCACCCGCGTGAGCATTCGGGTTGGCCTGTCTGGCTTACGGAGAACAGCCAAGCCAGGTAGCAGCACTCCCCACCCCTCTGGGGCTCCTCCCTCCCCTCAAGTCACCTGCTTTGGCCCAAGGTGAGGCACAGGTCTCGTATCACAGGCACCAGTGGGCCTCTTTTCCCTGTCCAGCCTCGGTGTGGCTAACAAACTGCTCAGCCCACACGCAAGGCTGCTGTCACGGATGGACCCCATCTGGGGTGATAGCTGGAGCCAACATATGTGTCAGATGCACCCCTGAGCCCACACCCCAACCCCCACGCCCCATCTACTCTGAACAGCTGAAGTCAGTTTTCAAAGCAGGATTCACTGCCTCTCACTTCCCTGCACCTGGGGGAACTCACTTTTTCAGATCCTGGTACCACCTAAAACAGCCAGTGACTACCCCCGGGGGGTCACAGCCTCACACCCCATCGTGGGGCTGGGAGCCGGCAGCATCTCCTGGACAGCGAGAATCTTCCTGACATGGATGTGGATGGGCTTCAGCAGAGTGAGGCATCCTGCCCCGGGCCAAACAGGTCACCCAACTGACCAGCAAAACTGTGGGGTGGTGGCCGACTTTGTGGTGCCGGCTGAGCTGCTGAGCTGCTGAGCAACCCTAGGTAAGTCAGTTAACCTCTCTGTGCTACTATTTCCAATATTTTGAATGACATGGCAATTATGCAATGCAAGGTATCATTACTGTAAGAAATTGCATCAGCCGGGCGCGGTGGCTCAAGCCTGTAATCCCAGCACTTTGGGAGGCCGAGGCGGGTGGATCACGAGGTCAAGAGATCGAGACCATCCTGGTCAACTTGGTGAAACCCCGTCTCTACTAAAAATACAAAAAATTAGCTGGGCATGGTGGCTCGTGCCTGTAATCCCAGTTACTGAGGAGGCTGAGGCAGGAGAATTGTCTGAACCCAGGAGGCGGAGGTTGCAGTGAGCCGAGGTCGCGCCATTGCACTCCAGCCTGGGTAACAAGAGCGAAACTCCGTCTCAAAAAAAAGGAAATTGCATCATTATTTTCCTCCTCTAGGCTGACAGACGAAACCTGGAGAAGGCCCCAATAGGCTGTTCCTACTCCTACCCACCTGAGCAACAGAGCACGCCCACCAGAGCCTGGGCCCTTCAAGACCTATCAGCCAGCAGCAATGGCGGAGAGCCCAAAGGCAGGTAAGAGAAGAGATGTGTGCAGTGATGTGTCTGGGCCAGTGTGCATGCACATGTGGACACATGCCTGTATCCATGTGTGTGCCCGTACACACAGATATGCACACACCAAACACACATGTGCATACACGCCTGTACATACATGCACACATGCATGTCCATATCCTGTATGCACAGCCATGCATGTTCACATATATGTCCATATACATATGCATGCACATACGTGTCAATCACGTGTGTGCATGTACATGTAGGCTAATGTGCGTGTGTATGTACCTCACATGCACATGTATGTGTTTGTGTGTATATACACGCACTGTATTCATGTGTGTTCATGCACACATGAATACAGTGCGTGTATATACACAGGTATGTAAACACAGGTGCGTGCATGCCTGTGGACACACATATACACAGCCACACACCGCCGTCTTCAGCAAGAACCATGATGCAAATCTTCTGTGTACCCAAAAGTGAAGTGGGCAGCCCTGGCAGAATCAGACGTCACAGGCAGTGCCAGGACTGGTGCAGGACCAGCTGTGGGAGTAACATGTAAGAGACAAAATTTAAACACACCCCCGCCTGCAAGGCACCCCACACACTCACAGAGGCCCAGTTTTCCTGCTGGCTCTGTTGCTCAGATTGGGCTGACACTAGGCTCCTGGGCTCCCAGCCTCACCCACATGCCCTCCTTTATGACCGTAGCTTGCAACAAAGTCCTTTCGTCTGTTTCTTCATGGTTCTAGCCTCGAAACATGGAACTCAAGAAGAAACTGAATTGTTTTAGCACCCGAATACGGAAGTGCGGTGCGAGCCTTGAGCTGCATCCTGCATTAAAAATAAAGGCCCAAATGCAAGGAGACTTCAGCTCTGCGTAGCTGGCAGCTCAGTCCCAGGTGCCACAGGTGGTGTCACTTAGCCACACTGAAGACCTCTATGTATCTCTACGGTCCTGGGGGCTGGGAATGCCTCTTGGCAGGGAGGAGCTGCAGCAGGGAGCAGCGGTGGTAGTGCATGTTGGGGGAAAGTAGAGATACCAAGGTCTTTCCCAGTGCAAACCTCTCTGCATCGTCGAGGCCTGTACCTCTAAGAGCTGGGACTCATGGCCACCCAGTGCTGGGGTTTTGTTTGCCCTGTCCTGGCTCACCCTGCCATGCCTTTCTTGCTTACACTCATGGCCTCCCAAGGGGTGATTTTTGCCCCTCTGCAGGGGAAGGGCAGCTTAGGGGAGCCGCAAGGTGGGGTCGTGCTGGGCACACCCAGATGTGTGATCACCACGCTGGCTCCGGCTAGCGCAGGCGGCATGAGGCCGACAGAGAGCCTAGAACAAGCCCCACGCAGCATTTTGCCGGCTGGGAAATGCAGGCTCAGTACCCAAAAAGACCAAGCAAAGATGTGAGGCCAGAATCACCTTTCTAGCTTTCCTCTTAAAAAAAAAAAAAGGCAGAATCTTTCTCTCTAGGCCAAGGATAAATTAGCTAAGGACAAATGCAGCACGATGATCATTCATCATCACGAGCCCAGAGAGGATCCTGGGAGCCCTGTCCAGGCCTCAGGACTCAAGGGCAGAAGCTGCTACTTTCCCTCATTATTTCTATTTTTAACAATTATGTTCAGGTCTCCTGCAAAAATAGCAAGAGGTGAGGCCATTTCAAGCACTGACATGCTACTCTTTTGTCAGAAAACCCCGGGATGCAGGAAAAAGTGGCCAGGACTTCAGCCATGTGGCAGCAGTGGAGCTGAAATGGTCCTTTGCTATGCCCTAATCCATTGCCCGGTAGTACAGGGGTAAACTGAGGCCAGAGAGGGCAGGCAGTGCCCAGACTCATCCAGTGACGAAGACCCCAGCTCCTCTGAAATGCAGGACTGGGTGGCCAGGACAGTGGGGCCTGGTCCCTGCCTGGCAGAGGAGCTGTGAGGGCAGAGCCGTGCCGCTAAGCCTCACAGTTCTCTAGTGTCCACGTCACCAATGCACCTGCCTCAGCCGGCGCTGAGATCCTGTGCATCACCTGGCCCCCGAGAAGCTGGCCACGCTCAGGGTCCCACCACAGGGAAATCAGACTCTGTCCCTTTGAAAGACAGCTAAGGGGTACAGAAGTGCTTGGGAGCCTCTTTTGTGCATACCTGTGTGCACATGTGTGTACATGCACAAACATGTATGTGTGAACGTACACACGTGTGCATTACACATACATACATGTGTGAATGTTCATATACATGTGAATATTCATACACATGTGCATGTGTGTGCACGTACAGACATGCATGTGTGAATGTTCATGCACGTGCATGCATGTGCGTACATGTACATATATGTGTAAATGTGCATGCCCGTGTGTATGTACATGTACATACATGTGTGATTGTGCATACCCAGGTGCGTGTGTGTGTGTGTGTGTACATGTGCGCAGTCACTCCCTCGAGGCCCAGGGCGTGGGGCCTCTTCTAAAAGGGCCAGAGGCTCCGGCTAGCTGCCTGCTCCTCCCCACCCAGGGCGTTGGACATGGGTCCCCCATTTTGAGGGCTGCCTTGAGACTGAGACAACCCTGGGACCCAGGCCTGGCCTCCCTACACTGAAGAAACTCAGAGAGGGTGACCACTGAAATTCACTGCTGGTCTGTCAGGCAGCAGAATGCCCTCGGATGCCGCTGCCTCCCCCTGGGAGAGCCTGGGGTCTCAGGGTCTTGCTGCACATCACCTGCTGAGTGTGGCTTGGGAGTGAGGGTCTCAGAGTAGGAGGGTCCCTCTTTGGAATTCACCCTCTGCGAGGCTCTGACCTCGGCTGGCCCCTCTTGGTGGATTGCTGTGTCCAGGCCCTGGCCTGGCCTTGTAGTGACCATGTGCTGGAAGTACAGAGCTCCCTCAGAACCCCAGGCCCCAGGGCCCCTGGAGATGCTGCCGCTCCTCAGCCATGGGTCCTGCAGAGTCCGTAGCTCCACTCAGAAACCAGAACCCGGAATCTGCAATCAAGCTCACTGGACTAATCAGTATGCCTAAATGGTCCCTAAATCCTGCCGCCATGCCTGTTTCTGACAGACGCCCACAGTTAGCTCCTGCGGCAGCAGGCAGGCAGCGTTCCTGAGGCCCCAGGTTGCCCTGCCTCCGCTCGCTGCAGACCCCCACTCCCCGCCTCACCCACTGCAGACAACCCAGGTGGCTCTGCTCATCCTCCGTTCATTAACTCCCTCATCTACAGCCCCTGGGGTGGGCTGGCCCAGCCGAGAGAAGGTTCCCTGGGGGGGTCCCTGCCCCATCTGTGGACACAACACTGGGACCCCCTCTCAGTCCTCAGAGAGTCCAACCTTCAGCACTGGCAGTGTGGGGCAGCCCGTGTCCTCTGAGAGCCCAGCTGGACTGGGGCTGACCTGAGTCCCTCTGCCCAGCTCCTCCGACCCACTCTTATTAATAGGTATTTTTCAGACTTCCTGGTTTCCTAGCTCTTCTCACTCCTCTCCTGAAGTCGGTGTCACAGATGGCTGGGGTGGGCTGCCTGATCACTCCTCTCCTGAAGCCGGTGTCACAGATGGCTGGGGTGGGCTGCCTGATCACTCCTCTCCTGAAGCCGGTGTCACAGATGGCTGGGGTGGGCTGCCTGATCACTCCTCTCCTGAAGCCGGTGTCACACATGGCCGGGGTGGGCTGTCTGATCACTCCTCTCCTGAAGCCGGTGTCACACATGGCGGGGGTGGGCTGCCTGATCACTCCTCTCCTGAAGCCGGTGTCACAGATGGCCGGGGTGGGCTGCCTGATCACTCCTCTCCTGAAGCCGGTGTCACAGATGGCCGGGGTGGGCTGCCTGATCACTCCTCTCCTGAAGCCGGTGTCACAGATGGCCGGGGTGGGCTGCCTGATCACTCCTCTCCTGAAGCCGGTGTCACAGATGGCCGGGGTGGGCTGCCTGATCACTCCTCTCCTGAAGCCTGTGTCACACATGGCCGGGGTGGGCTGCCTGAGAGGAGCTGCCCCCTTCTCTGCATGTACCTTCGGTTTGCCCAGGGACCCTCAGGTCAGCTGGATGCTCCTGTGAATGTGAGGCACCCCTCACCCCCACTCTCCAGTAAGGGCCCAGGAGTCCTCTGGTCTCCAAATCTCACAGCTCTGCTCCCTCCAGAGGGAAGTTACAGAGAGCAGAGTCCAAGGCCTGTGATGCCAGGATGGCAGGGGCAGCTGTGGCTCCCCCAGCCCCAGAGCTGCGTCTGGTGTTGTATTCCCTTGAACAGGATTGGAGGTCAGTGTGGAATTCCAGGAGCAAGCCCCTGGCCTCCCAGCTCCTGCACCCCTTCCAGTAACTTCTGCTTGTCCCACATGTGCGTCTCAACCTTTCGTCCAGGCTGGACCCTCACATGGGAGCTGGGCCCTCCAGCGAATCTCCGCCCATCTGCATGTGCAGGCGCTGTGCCCGGCTCTCTGCTCTCTGTGGGTGTTCAATGCGGAACTGAACCGTGCCCCAGCAGAAAAAGCAGATGACTTCATATTGAGATTTAAAAAAAATTTTCTGTGAATGTAACGTTTAAAAATCACCTGAAAGTAAAATGATCATTTCTCAATATAATATTACTCAAAGAAGTTACTACCTACTTTCTTAGAATTTGAAGTACCCACCTGAAGACATGAAGGCACAGACGGGAGAGGAGGTGTGAGCTGTGGGGCTCTGATCAACACCCCTGGGCCTGAAAGAGCTCCCTCCTGGAAAACAATGAGAAAGGGTGTAGTGCTGTGGCCCTGGGTGTGGACGTCCACACAGGGACACTCGGAGCCCTTTGCGGGGACGGGACACAGCCTTCTGTGGGTGTGTCAGGGAGGAGGCCGGGATGCCCACAGATGGGTGTGCCCTGCGGCAGTGAGACCAGTTGTGTTGAGTGGCTGCAGTGAAGGGAGCTGCTTCCCAGATGAGGGGAGCTCGAGGTGAGTCTGGAGTTGGTATGGTTTCACTTTGGCTTCCACAGTAAGGTGCAGGCTTAGGACAGCCAACTCCTAATCGGGAAAGGAGGTGGCTGTGTAAGCCCCTAATGGGGGCAGCTTTGGACACTGCTGTCCCATGCACAGAGCTGAGACTTCATGTAAATTGCAAAATGGTAGAGGTGGCAGTCCCTGCCGGTATTCCCGTCATTGCTGCTCAGCAGAGGACCCTGACCTGGCATCCTGAACAACACCCCTTGTTTCCCTATTTTCTGTGGCTGGGTGGCCTCTCCCGGCCACATGGTCTCCAAGCTCACTCACGTGGCTGCAGGTGGGATTCTCTCCTGGCGCTGCCGGGCACTGCCCAGGATTCCTGCCATGTACACCTCTCCATGAGATCACTCACTTCTGGGCACTCCCCAGAGGACACCAGAAAGAGGGCAAGAGAGGGCACAGCTGTCCCAGCTTCAGCCCAGGGGAGGCAAGGCAGCCTCCAGGCCACCCCAGGGACAGGCTTCACGGAACGCACACCAGAAGATGGGCTCATGGGGGCCAACATGCCTGTAGTCTACTGTGTGCCCCAGATGCCCACAGATGGCTGAGTGGGTGTGCAGCGTGTGGGGTATACACAGGAGAATCTGAACAGCAGTGACAAGCGAAGATCCCTGCCCCTCTGACATAGCTACAACTAGACTCGTCTCAGCCATGACCCTGAGACCAAAGGGTGGAGACAAACAGGGTGGGGTCACATTTATAGAAAATCCTCCAGCAGCCGAATCAATCCACAATGTTAGGGCAGCGATCACTGAGCAGAAGGGGTAGGTGGATACCGACGAAGAGGAAACAATAAAATTGTGGAAAGTAGAACAGTTCCTCTTTAAAGTTTCCTTTCTTGTTAAAGAATAAATCATAAGTGTGCTAATAATTCTTTGTTAAGCCCTATCCTATGTAGCTGTTAGACATGCCATACTTACAGGCACATAGTACATTCTGTGTCCTTGTACTTTAACCAAGACATCTGTGCTGGACGTGCTCACAGGCATGTCCCAGCTCTCCATTGCTTTTATGTGTTTAGAAAAGTTTTAAGTTGTTAGCCAATCGGGTTTTAATTTAGATTGTGAGGTCTGGCTCCACCAACGGAGATCAGACATAGCAGTAAGGATGACTCCAAATGCATAAGGGATAAATATGCCTGCTTTTCCTTTGTTCATTGCACGCTCATGGCAAGATGGCTAGCAAGAGTACCCTTCCTGCAGCCCAGGATGCAAAAGTTGCTTGCTGAGAGATTTTTTTGTCTCACACCTAATTTTTCTTTGTGGCACCAAGCATCTGTTCCCAACAGAAATGAACTAATTCTTGAGGGTCCTGCCAAGGCCCAGTGAGTCACCCAGCTCTTGTCTCTCACCCCTCCTGAGAGACCCCAAATGTCTCCCCTGCATCAGGTGTTTGTAGCCTTGCAAATCTGCTCAGCCTCTTTGGAAATCGAGACCCACGAGTGACTCCCCAACCAGCAAGGCCACTCTTCGATTGAAGAAACAAAGAGACAAAAATAACAATGCTAAAGAGACAAACTTCCATTTCTAAGGATATTTGCGGCATTACCTGTAAAAGTACTGAAATTGGTAAAGAAGAGTGTTTCCAGCATGTGAAGGATAGATGGAGAATTATGACTTAGGAAATTATCACGATATGTGCAATGATTGACAATGACAGTTTTCAAAACGTCAGATCTTGACAATATCATGCCAATTATAAGTTAAAACCACATTGTATGTGCACTAAAACAGAAGCCACATAAAAATGTCCCCATGAGCACTTCAAGGGACGCAGACATGGGTGAGATAAAAATGTGTCAAAGTGCCGGGCGCGGTGGCTCACGCCTGTAATCCCAGCACTTTGGGAGGCCAAGGTGGGTGGATCACGAGGTCAAGAGATCGAGACCATCGTGGTCAACATGGTGAAACCCCGTCTCTGCTAAAAATACAAAAATTAGCTGGGCATGGTGGTGCGTGCCTGTAATCCCAGCTACTCAGGAGGCTGAGGCAGGAGAATTGCCTGAACCCAGGAGGCGGAGGTTGCGGTGAGCCGAGATCGCGCCATTGCACTCCAGCCTGGGTAACAAGAGTGAAACTCCGTCTCAAAAAAAAAAAAAAAGAAAAAAGAAAAAAAAGAAAAGAAAAAAAAAATGTGTCAAAGTAACAGACTACCGGTGTGTGGCTTTTTCAAGTCTCTTTAACAACAAGATAGCTTTTGCTCACAGAGGACCTGTGCACATGAGGGGCCCGCTGAGTGGAGCCACAGGACCGGGTGTGCAGGGTCCAGGTGAGTGTGATGCAGGGGCGCAGGGCCAAGTCTGGAAGGAAAGCAGAGCCCAGGGCTGGAGGGAGCCAAGGTCGGGCGCCCAGGCTGAGGAGGTGCTGGCATGCTCCACTCCAGCCCCCTGCCCAGATTCATCACCATCTGAGAAACAAAGGTCAGTGACGTCAACATTCTCCCAAGATGATGGTAGAGAAACAAATCATGGAGAAAAAATGTGAAGGGAATGGAAAATGAGGTGTGTGCATGAACATATTTTTACCTTTGAATTCATTGTGATTAGAGGGGCCGATGTCTGGAGTGCCGTGCCGTCTGGGTGACAGGATGCACGGTCTTCCTTCTGCCGTCCTGGCTGTTGTTTAACCAGGGTCTTGACGACAAGAAACAAATCACCCACTGGTTCATTTTACAGCTCATTAAGCAGGCACAGCAGACACCCATTACTGCCTTTTGGCATCAAGGAGATTTGGAGACGCAGGCACTGCTAATGACACTGGAATTAGCAAAGGTCAGAGCGAACCTTAATGGAATTCTCAGAACGTTAATGGAATTCTCATCCACACAGAGTAAGCGGATCCATTTCCTGGTAATGGTGTGGGTGCTATTAAAGCTGGGCTGGAACCCACACAATGAGATGTGGGTCTCCACCGCCTGGGCCAGCCCCTCTGGGATGGGAGGTGAGGGGATAGGCATGTTCCCTGGTGCTGGGGCGCTGCTTCCAGCAAAGGTTCCACTTAACCATTTCCTGGCAGGGTCTTGCGCTGAGGCAGAGCGTAGCTCAGGTCTATTTTCCCTTTGAAACGATCCTAGTGACTTTTTTTTTTTTTTTTTTTTTTTTTTTGAGACGGAGCTTCGCTCATTACCCAGGCTGGAGTGCAATGGCGCGATCTCGGCTCACCTCAACCTCCACCTCCTGGGTTCAGGCAATTCTCCTGCCTCAGCCTCCCGAATAGCTGGGATTACAGGCACGCGCCACCATGCCCAGCTAATTTTTTGTATTTTTAGTAGAGACAGGGT
Organism: Saimiri boliviensis; assembly: GCF_048565385.1. Taxonomy (NCBI): domain Eukaryota; kingdom Metazoa; phylum Chordata; class Mammalia; order Primates; family Cebidae; genus Saimiri; species Saimiri boliviensis. The sequence goes on along the minus strand of NC_133449.1, from coordinate 150,228,862 downwards.
TTCACCATGTTGACCAGGATGGTCTTGATCTCTTGACCTTGTGATCCATCCGCCTCGGCCTCCCAAAGTGCTGGGATTACAGGCTTGAGCCACCTTGCCCGGCCGATCCTAGTGACTTTTAACGTGGAAGTGTTTTAGATTCACTGGATTACATATATATATATAGAGAGAGAAAGAAGTGGACTCACTCTGTCACCCAGGATGGAGTGCAATGGTGCGATCACGTCTCACTTCAGCCTTGACTTCCGGGTGCAAATTATCCTCTCACCTCAGCCTCCGGAGTAGCTGGACTGCGGGTGTGTGCCACCATGCTTGGCTACTTTTTAATTTTTTTTGTAGAGGTGAGGTTTCACTTTTTTGCCCAGGCTGGCCATAAAGACCTGGGCGCAGCTATCTGCCCACTTTGACCTCCAAAATTGCTGGGATTACAGGCATAATCCACCATGCCTGGCCTGGTATTTTTTTTTTTTTTTTTACACTTTTTTTTTCATTCTGAGGACCTGTAAATAAAATTGAATGAAACCTCAACCTGCAGCTGCTGTGAGGGTTTTGAGCCTCTCACCAAGCCTCTCACCAGACCTCAGGCAACAGGGACATCCCTGCAGCTGCGTGGGATCTGAGGGGCTCCAGTGAGACCTTGGACCACAGGGAGTTCCAGTTGTCCCTGTAGACGGGGACACCTAGCCAACAAGGGGACCCACACATGTTTTCCTCCAAGTGGATGCCCACTTGGGGAGGACGGCTTGGCCACCAGCCCCTCCCTCCGTGGTGAAGAGCAGCATGCGGCTTTGGAGAGGGATCCGCTAGGGACATGGATCTGCCAGCGACATCGACCTCACCAGCGACACCCACCCACCTAGGGACACTGAACCCCAGGGACACCCACCCACCTAGGGACACTGAACCCCAGCGACACCCACCCACCTAGGGACACTGAACCCCAGCGACACCCACCCACCTAGGCACACTGAACCCCAGCGACACCCACCCACCTAGGGACACTGAACCCCAGCGACACCCACCCACCTAGGGACACTGAACCCCAGCGACACCCACCCACCTAGGGACACTGAACCCCAGCGACACCCACCCACCTAGGGACACTGAACCCCAGGGACACCCACCCACCTAGGGACACTGAACCCCAGGGACACCCACCCACCTAGGGACACTGAACCCCAGCGACACCCACCCACCTAGGGACACTGAACCCCAGCGACACCCACCCACCTAGGGACACTGAACCCCAGCGACACCCACCCACCTAGGGACACTGAACCCCAGCGACACCCACCCACCTAGGGACACTGAACCCCAGCGACACCCACCCACCTAGGGACACTGAACCCCAGCGACACCCACCCAGCAGGAGCACCAACCCCACCCAGGGACACTGACCCAGCAGGAGACAGATCTACCAGGGATACCCACCCACTCATCCAGGGACACTAATCAGCCCAGGGACACCGACCTGCCAGGAGATGGATCCGCTAGGGACACTGACCCACCGAGGGGCACCCACCCACCCAGGGACACTACCCACCCAGGAACACCAACCTGCCCAGGGACACCAACCTGCCAGGAGACTGATCTGCCAGGGATACACAACCACCCAGAGACACCAGTCTGCCCACAGACACCAAGCTGCCAGGAGGTAGATCCATTAGGGACACCAACCCACCCAGGGACACCAAGCTGCCAGGAGATGGATCTGCCAGGGACAATGACCCACCCAGGGACACTGATCCGCCTGGGACACCTGATCTGCTCAGGGCACTGACCTGCTAGGGACACCCCACAACCTCCAGGGACACCCTGACCCCAGCCAGACTCAGGATGCCCATGGGGCTCTGGCCAAGGCCTCTGCAGCAGCTGCCTCGAGGTCAGGACTTGGTCTGTACTGCCAGTGCCTCTAATTTTTGATCACCTCCCTCCCCTGATCACTCCCACCTCAGGCCTAGCCAGAGAAGCCATGGGCGCTCTCTTCTGACCCATAGGATGGCCTGGCGCCCACAGCCTGGAGCTCCCCCACAGTGACGTGACACCCTGAGGTCACCAGAAGCTCCCGTGCAGAGCCCATGTTTGCTCCCATCGCAGGGCTCTGCGTCTCTCCGCATGCCCCGTATGCCTGGTCATACATTACAGAGACTCTGTCCATCAGATGTGGCACCACCCTGGGACTTAGATGAGGCACTCAGGGAGGGGAGAGCAGATGTTCCCTTTCTGTGTATGTTCAACTCTATCTGGGGATATCCTGGAGTCACAGGTAGAAGGGGACACAATGCAATTGAGAGGTGGGGTCCTGGTGCTGGCTGTCCTGGTGGGGACCCTGTAAAAACCTCTGGCTCCTGATCACATGAATGTGCGTGCCTGGTGGGGAAGTTCCTAGCACCACAGGAAGCTCGATTTCCAAGCTGTGAGACGTTCTGGCAACCGAACAAAAATAGAGCCTGTTCCTCACACAGGTGCTGATTCGGAACTTGTGACATGTGTGGTCACGACGCAGCGCCTCCCGCTGGACTGACCCAAACGTTTAACCAGCAGATCTGCCTGCCTGCTGCCTGCCCCTGGGGCCCCCGCAGTCCCTCTGGTGATGAGCTTCAAGTCTGCCTTGGGAGCCTCGGGGGCTCTGAGACGGGCAGGAGAGCTGGTCTCACCCTGCCTTGAGTGGAAACGAAAGGAAACACCCCTGAAGGGGAAGGCGAGGGGACTTCTGGGGAGCTGGGAGGAGAAAAGGGTTCTGGGGCCGGCCTGAGGCTTCTGCCTGCAAAAGACAGGGAGAAGGGGAAGCTGACAGGGTGGTGGACACACCAGCTCCTGCCTGGGGCGGCTCCCAGCCTGTGAGCAGAGGCTCGTATCAGCACCGAAGGGGATGCCAGCCGGCCAGGCCGCAGGAGGGAGGTGCGTGAACACTGGGAAACCCACTTAGGGGCCTTGGCTAAGCCCTTTCTCAGGGAACACCCTCACTTCAACGTTTTGCAATCATTTCTCTTAGTATACATTAAAAGTTAATAATGCTTGTTATCAGAAAAAGTTACCTGAAACCTGGAACACGCCCCACTTCCTTCCTGCCCACACCTTCCCACAGATCAGCTCCCAGGTTGGGGCCCAGCTGGCGGTGGGGAAGGGCTGGGCGTTGGGGGCTCCCCAGAGACACTGTTCGGTAAGTAGCTGGCTGAAGGAAGGAGGGAAGAAAGGAGGGAGAGAGGGAGGGAAGGAAGGAAGGAGGGAGCGAGGGAAGGAAGGAGAGAGGGAGGGAAGGAGGGAGGGAGGGAGTGAGGGAAGGGAGAGAGGGAGAAAAACAGGGAAGGGAGGGAGAGAAGGAGGGAAGGAAGGAGAGAGGGAGGGAAGGAAGGAGAGAGGGAGGGAAGGAGAGAGGGAGGGAAGGAAGGAAGGAGGGAGCGAGGGAAGGGAGAGAGGGAGGGGAGGGAGAGAAGGAGGGAAGGAAGGAGAGAGGGAGGGAAGGTGAAGGGAGGGAGAGATGAGGGAGGGAGAGAGGGAAGGAAAGAGAGGAGGGAGAGAGGAAGGGAGGGAAGGAGGAAGGGAAGGAAGGAGGGAGAGGGAAGGACAGAGGGAAGGAAGCAGGGAGGGAGGGAAGGAAGGAGAGAGGGAGGGAGGAAAGGAAGGAGGGAGGGAGGGAAGGAGGGAAGGAGGGAGGGAGGGAAGGACGGAGAGAGGAAGGGAGGGAAGGAAGGAGAGAGGGAGGGAAGGAGGGAGAGAGGGAAGGAGGGAGGGAGGGAAGGAAGGAGAGAGGGAGGGAGGGAAGGAGGGAGGGAGGGAAGGAGGGAAGGAAGGAGGGAGGGAGGGAAGGAGGGAGGGAGGGAAGGAGGGAGAGGGAAGGACAGAGGGAAGGAAGCAGGGAGGGAGGGAGGGAAGGAAGGAGACAGGGAGGGAAGGAGGGAGAGAAGGAAGAAGGGAGGGAAGGAAGGAGAGAGGGAGGGAAGGAGGGAGGGAGGGAGGGAAGGAAGGAGAGAGGGACAGAGGGAAGGAGGGAGGGAGGAAGGGAAGAAGCAAGGGAAAGAGGGAAGAGGGGAAGAAGAGAGGGAAAGAAGGAGAAAGGGAGGGAGGGAGGTTCCTCCACAAAGCAGCCACCTCCCCAGCCATCACAGCCCTGACAGGACCACCCAGCCTTCAGCCCACAGGATGATTTTAAGGTGTACCTATATGTAGTCAGAGAACCATTTACGTTGCTAATGTATAATTTTCAAAGGCGTAAAATCACGATTCTCCAGCAATGGAAAATAGGTACGCATGGAAGATTTCGTTTAATTCATTAACAAATGAGGGACGATGTTTCGACAGGCGTGGTGACACTTCACAGGTGAGGGTATTTACAGGCAATTTGGAAAGAAAGGCTGAAATAAGACCTCTGGGTTATGAACTGGTTAATGTCCAACTGGCTTTAAATCTGTGTCCCTGGACAGAGATCACTACATCTCCCTTGGGCTAAAATTCAGGTAACAGGGGATGTCCCTGAATCAGGAACATTTGATCAACAGCAAACTGGGAGGTGAACTAAGTCCTCCCCAGCACGGGTCTAGGGAAACTTCCCCCCAACACTGCCCATGTTGAGAGGTCAGTTCCCGGTTTCTGATAACAATTACTATTAACTTTTAATGTATACTAAGAGACATAATTGTGAAACATCAAATCTGTGACAGAAAGTCTTCCATGTAAATACATTTATCTATGTAAAACGTCGGTTATTTTACAGGAAGGTATGTTCTTAAGTAATTGTAGATACCTTCCCATCCCACAGTGCCACAAGGCTGTGAGTGGCATCATTTTAAACTGTTGGGCAAACCAAATCTCAGCTCCATAAATTAAATGACATATTTAATTCAGTGATGCTCTCTTTTTATTGCAATCAAGTTTCTAAATATTTGGGAGGAAGTCCTGGCTAGTCCTGGCATCCACCAACACAGGGTGTGGCTGCCATCTTCCCAGGTTTGGAGAGGCTGTGTCCTCGGAGGCAGTGGTGCTTTGAGGCTGCTATCAGGTGGTTTTATGCTGAGGAGCCCCAGCCTGGACAAAGGAACCCCCACAGCGGCCAGTCCCCCTGCCTTCTGGGCACCTCCTGTGGTGGTGGGGTGGGTGTGGGGCGGAATTTCCTCTCCTGGACAGGCCAGCCACTTAGGATGGAACCCTGTGCCCTGCCCACATGTGCTGTGCCAGTCTCTAGAGGGCCTGAGGGTCAAGAGAACATTGGCAGGTGGAGATGGAAGGAGAAATGGCATCCAGTCAGCACAAACCGTAAACAGCAGGTGCACGAGGGTGGAGCTGGAGCCACATGTCTGGGTGGGGAGGAGCAGGGGCTGGAGGAGAACGTGGGTGGGGAGGAGCAGGGGTTTGAGGGGAGCGTGGGTGGGGAGGAGCAGGGGTTGGAGGGGAGCGTGGGTGGGGAGGAGCTGGGGTTGGAGGGGAGCGTGGGTGGGGAGGAGCAGGGGTTTGAGGGGAGCGTGGGTGGGGAGGAGCAGGGGTTGGAGGGGAGCGTGGGTGGGGAGGAGCAGGGGTTTGAGGGGAGCGTGGGTGGGGAGGAGCAGGGGTTGGAGGGGAGCGTGGGTGGGGAGGAGCAGGGGTTGGAGGGGAGTGTGGGTGGGGAGGAGCAGGTGTTGGAGGGGAGCATGGGTGGGGAGGAGCAGGGATTGGAGGGGAACATGGGTGGGGAGGAGCAGGGGTTTGAGGGGAATGTGGGTGGGGGGAGCAGGGGTTGGAGGGGAATGTGGGGAGTGGGGCTAAAGGTGCCTGGATTTAATCTTAGAGACAAAGGGGTGGAGAGGGGGTGCCCATGTGGGATCTGTGCACGTGGACAGGGCCTGCACTGAGGTGAGACTAGCTGGCAGAGATTGGGCCTTCATGAGCCCTGCCCACGACGGTCAGCTCTGCGCCTGATGGCCATGGAAGGGACATATTTCTCCACCCCACTAAGGTGGGTTTTGGCCACGTGGGCACTGGTGGATATCCACAGGCCCTGCAATGTGTTCCAGGGAGTCAGCTTCAGGAAGAACATGCCTGTAGTGCAGCAGAGTGAGGGGCACACAGAGCAGACCCGACCCAAGCTGCAGCCTGGACCCCCACCCCACACTCAGAGCCCTGAGCACGAGGCTCATCTGTGCTCACTGCGGGCAGAGGCTGTGGAACCACCCAGCAGTGCCGCTGCATCAGCACCTGCCAAGATGAAAATAGGCATGTTTAGGTCAGGCAGGAGGCTGGGGCACACCCCTCCCTTACCCCCAACCACCTACCCTCTAAGCCTCAGTTTAGGTGTTCCCTCCTCAGACCAGCATTCTCTGCCTGGTGCCTCACTTCAGGGCCTGTGTGCCTCCTGCCTGTCTGAGTCCAACCTCAGCTTCCTGGTGAGCAGCTCGGGAACCCTCAAGATCACGCAGCTGACAAGCCGAAGAGCCAATGAGCAACTCTCACACGCAGGTTGGCTGGGTTGGGGGCGTATGGCTGCACAAAGAGGCAGCTGGATCGATGGGGGCTTGTTTCTCCTGCTGGGCCCTTGCTTTGTGTGGCGGATCGGGGACCGTCCTTTTGGCTGCCTTGGCCCTGGGTCTCCTCCAATATCACAGTCCAGGGAGGGGGTGGCCAGTCCTAGAGGTCGACCTAAGCTGCCCTCAGGGGCTATGGGGATGAGGAATTGATGTTGATGGTACAATTAGGAAGGGAGATTTGACAGATGAAAAGATCACCAATATGGCAGGAAGCACGGCTGCTGATGGATGAAGAGATCACCAATTAGCAGGAAGCGTGGAATTCTGTGATCCCGTGCTGACGGATGAACAGGAGATCACCGATTAGCAGGAAGCGTGGAATTCTGTGATCCCGCACTGCTTCTCCATGCAGAGCTCTTGGCAGTCCCCAGACACGGCTGTCTTCAGAGGAAGAGTAGTCCTGGCAGCCGCAGCCGAGCGCTGACCCCCTCAGTGGTCTGCTGACCAAACAGCATGGCTCTGGTCTCCAGGCTGGCCACTTAGAGCCCTCAACCAGGGAAAGGAGTTTTGCCAGAGGAACCTTGGAGTCACATGTGTGGCCCCAGGATGGCGAGGACGAGGCCCCTGGTGAGCTGATGCTCATTTCGTAAGGACTGGTTAGAGTCACTCAGAAAACCCACCACATGCCTGCCATGGGCTTCCCCCTCGCCCAGGCACCGCCGGCCCCCCTGAGCTCAAGATGTGGTAGAACCCCTCCCATGTGGTGTGGTGCCAAGATTGATGGGTGTACCAGCTGTGTCTGTGCTATGCTGTGAGGAGCATGAGGCCACAGCCAAGTCTGAAAGGCAGTACCCTGAACCAAGCGGACCGTGTGAAACTGGTGAACAGGCTACAACTTGCTCTGCTTTCAAGAAGAGAGACTTTAGAGAACCGGTATCAAAGATGGTTGCTGTGTTTGCAGGATCACATGGGAACTTGGCTGTAAATATTTCTGTGCCAAGGCAGCACTGTGCCACACAGGGGCCATGAGGGCCTGTGGGTTTGATTTACCCTTTCCAAGATGCCCGCAACATTTCTTGGATGTGAAAGTTTGTTCTGAGCACAATAGTTGGAAAACCACTGTCCATGTCCTCTGACGCACCTGCTGCAGGGGAGGAGTTTTGCTGAGCAGACCATGTCACACTCAAAGGTGATGAAGAGGGGATGCCCCACAGGGTCCTGGGGACAAATGCTGCTGGCATCTGGCCATGGCTGAAAGACAGCCTCTGGGGTCAAGGGCACGACAGTAGTCTCAGCAACGGCTGGAGATGAGCCCACAGGCTGTCTTCCCCAGTGGGGATGTTCCCTCTCAGAGGAGGGTGGGTCAGAGGAGGATACACAGGGTGCTGGCGGTGGCCAGAAGCAATGTCCAGCCTCCTCTCCCCAGCTCCTGGAAGCAGATTCCGTCAGGGAACAGGGAGCTTGTCTGGTCACTGGCTAATGCTCCACATGACAGCCATCTGCCAGGCTCTAGGAGGTGAGAATTCCTCCACAAATTAATCTCATGCCTAGAAACCCATCATCGCCACTGACCAGGATGGAGAAGTACAGGTTCCTCTACAGAAACCTACATTCGAGCTTAATGATTATACTCAGATGGCTACTTAACAACTAATTGTTCAACTGACTCATCACAGACGTGTGCATGCACCCAGCTTTCCCTGGAGACCTGGGCCCCCTGGTACTTGCATTTTGAGTTAAAGAAGAATCATCGACCACGTAAGTGAGGACACATGTTTACTGAGAAACCCCCAGGTCTCTGTTCACAGCAGTGTTTACTCAGAGGACACAGAAACACACACACACACACACACACACACACACACACACACACCTGGGAGTCCTTGCAAATGGCCCCAGGCTTCATGAAAGGCCATGATGGTGACAGTTGGAACATGTTACTTTGGGGATAGCCCAATCGCTATGAAATTAATCTTCTGAGCTCCTGAGAAACTTGCCTTCCTAAAAACCATGATGGATGCAGAAGAACAAGGTGCTAAGTGGCCTGGAGTGGGCCCACGTGGGTGGCAGCTGCACTCCTAACTCTGGCCGGGTGAGGAGCCCTATCCAGGCAGCCTCAGTCCAGGCCCCAGGCAATCGGCGTGGCCACAGGGGCCGCCTCTTGGGGCGGTGCTGGGACTCTGCTGCAGGGGTAGTAGACAGCTCGACCCACCGACAGCAGGTCCGCACGCCACCTGAGTGCTCCTCCGACCTCCCCATCGGACGTCCACCTTCAGACCTTCCTTCGTGTAAATGTTCGGTTCCTGTGCAAGTAGCCAACGAAAACGGTAGCTGAGTGAAACGCCCTTGAAAATGCTTCCATCAGGAAACATTCAGACACCTTAAATATATACTTTGTATCCAGTTTAATGAACCCTTGACTACCTTTGATAACCATGATTTCTTTATCTACCTGGTGAACAGAGACCAGGAGCTTTCTCTTTTCACAGAAAACACGCTCTCAGTGTCCGCTCTCCAGCAGCCTCTCTGTGCGGTCATCCCATGGGCTGTGGGGAAGGGCCGTGTGCTGACCTCATGGGGAGTCTCTGCCTCACACTCGGGTGGCCGCCATTCACCGAAGCTGGGACAGAAGCCCTTGAGGAGCCGGTGGAATTGGGAATGCTTTTGCTCTAGCACCTCCTGTCCAGGTCTCTGGGTCCTGGAAGTCGCCAGAGCCCTGCAGTTCTGTGAATGACACCAGGACCTGTCCCCCTGGGGCCTGGAGGGCTTAGAGGAAGGGGCCCTAAAAAACCCTCGTTCTCAGAAATGCTGGCCGTTTCCTCCGTGTGCATGAATTCCTCAAACTCACCCTTGCAGAGGATGCTGCTGCTTGGTATGAAGCCCAGGGGATGTGACCGTCACGGATGGGACCTGGGGCACCGTCCTCAGAGTGTCTGTCCCCTCAGAGGCATGACTGGCCCCAGTGAGCACACTGCTCAACCTTAAGCCACCTCTGGAGGTGATGAGCTCAAGTTTGAGGAACAGAGAGAGAAGCCGTTTGTCCAGGATCATCAGCTCTGAGGACGGATGAACTCAAGCTGATGGCGGCCAGCCTACTGCCCCGTGCAGAGGAGCTGCCTTCGAGTCAGGCCAGAGGGGAGGCTTCTGAGCAACAGGCGGGGTGGGGGAGCCAGAACTGTGTGGATCTCTAGATCCACCGTCAGCTGCAGCCCAATCTTTATTGTTTTAAATGCGTTTTGTCTGATTTAGTCTGGCCTTGGTTCTTATTACTTGGAACCTAAAGAATCTTTAGTTCTATGCCATGTAAAGGAAATACTCCAGTTTACACAGGAGAAGTTCGAGGAACAGATGGGCAAAGTGCCAAGCGCACCAAGCCACGAACAGCTGTGGCCTTGTGAGCTCAGTGACCCTCATCACTGATCAAATGTGTGGTTCTGGCGCAAACCAGCATGGGACTCGCTGTGTGAGGCTGCCAAATGCAGAGTGCAGGGCCCCCACCAGCAAGGATTGTGTTCAATAGGTTAGGGCGGGTTCCAGGAATCTGTGTTTTTATCAGATGTCCCTGGTGATTCTGAGACAGCCCACATCTTACTGAAGACAAATCCACTGTGTAAGGTGGGGTGCACTTGGCCACTGGGTTTAACATCTCACTCAAGAGTCTTGCCAAGGATCAAAGCCTCGAACGTTCCCATGGACTCTCCACTGACCACAGAGGAGCTGTGGAGATGCTGGAGGAGATGCGGACATGTTCCGCCTGACACAGGAGTAATGTTCCCTGGGTCTCTCCACTGGCTCCAGGCAGGGGTGCATAGGGCAGTGGGTCAACCTTGGTGTTTCGGCCCCACCGGGCTCTGTGAGTGACAGTATCAGGAGGGATGTGTGTGCAGTGCAGAGGTGGCATCCATGCCTTCAAGGTCCTCTTTCTTAGTGGCAGGTGGCTCATGCCTGAGCATCCCCTGCACTCTGTCACGTTCACTCTGGTGCATCACAGACCTCAGTCACCTCTTTGCGTTGGCCGCTAGGAAGCTTACGGGCAAATGTGTGACCCACTCTGGCGCCTGAACAGGAGCTAACAGACTTCATTCTCGAGTTAATTCCTGGGGCCACGTGATTCTTCTGCCTCTGTTTCCCTCACTTGGATTCCACCAGGTTTGTGCAGCATTGCTTTGAACCATGTGCATTTCCGTCAGAGGCCTGATGGGCCCCATTTGGAACGAGGTGGAGCATTCGACAGACCAGCTCAATTCCCACCCCAGAAAGAAGGGCTGCTGCTGAGACCCAAACAAACGGTCTGCTGGGAGTGAAGAGCTCTGACAATAAAAACTTTGCCACCAAAACTCGTATTTCACAGGCTCTTTCTGAAGAAAAGAGAAACAAATCATGTTGGTGTAATTGTATCCATGCCTGCCGCCGTATTTATGTGACCGAAAGGGGCTGGAGAGGTCAAGTGTCTGGTGGGAGGAGGGAAGCAGCTATGAGCAGAGATGTCAATGGATCCTCAGTGCCACAGAATTTTCTAAGAGACATAAACCAGTGTGGTGGTTGGGCTCAGAAGGGGTACAAGGTGACAACCGTCAGCCGCCTCCCCCCAGCACTGCTCCATCCTGATGTGGCCATCGCTGCCCTGTCAAGAAATCCTGCAGCCTCTGCACCGCCAGGCCCTTTCCCACCCCTCTAACTTTGCCCAGTGCACGTGGGTAAGTGCATTAGGGTTGATGATGTGCACGCAGGAATACTGACCCAGAGCTCCTGGAAGCCTCCCCGCAAGCAAGGTGATAAGAAAGCTGGAGCTCCAGAAGCCATGTTGGCAGTGAGCACGGAAGCCAGGAGCAGGACATGCAGCAGAGAAGCGGATGTGCTCCTGTGGCCCTGAAGCCCCTGTGAGCCTCACACTGGCTGCTAGTGCCAGCCTCCAAGCTTCCTGTGCGTGAAAGCAAATGCACCCTGTCTTGTTTCATCCATTGTGGTTTGGGTTTCTGTTCAGGCAGCTGAACGTAATCACAGGGAATACCAAACACCACTGCCCAGTGTGCAATTACTTCCCGGCAGCTTCTACTGTGCGGCATCTTGAAGCCCACGTCAGCACCCTCTGCGATGTCCCAGGGTTCACCTGGCTGCCTGGTCCCCAGACTGCTGTTGCTGAAGAGTGGCTACTGTATTGATCCTGCATGTACCACAGGCAGGTCTCATGGCCCAGTAGATCCACAACAGGTGTCTTCTGGCTTGTCTGGTTCTCACTCACTATTGCCCCCGACCCTATTAACTGAAAGGGAATTATTAGTCGCATCCTATCAGTTGTAGGAAAGTCAATTGCATAGCACGGCACAACATCTGCTCCCTCCCCTGTTGGTGTCTGGGAAGCCACAGTCTGTGCGCACCAGGTGAGAACTTCTGGCCCCAGCCCCTCGAGCACGGCCCTTCTAGGCTGCTTGTCACACTGAGATGTGAACAGAAACAGAGTTGGGTAGGCAGGTGTCTTCAGGGACACCTGGCAAAGGGAGGGTGCAGCTGCTATCTGGCCGGGTTTACAGGAGGCTCTTCCCACACAGTGCCTCACATGTGTATCATAGGAGCCCTTGGAAGTGGGGGGACCATTGTCCCAGCTCTGCAGATAAAAAAAGGAGGCAACCCCGCCAAGCCACCCAATAGGTGCTCCGTCCATTGCATGTGAATTTTCTCCACCCGTCGGATGTGACTTTGTGTCTGTCTGAGCCTAAGCCTATGCCTGTTCTCCGGAGCGCCACTCTGAGTGGACAGGCTGTGGTCATGAGCTGATACAGCCCAGGCCCAGGTGTGCTATCAACTCAGCTGGGCCTGCCATTTCTAGGCCCTCTGAGGGATGTGCCATCAGCCTCTGAGGTCTATGTTGGGACAGCTCAGCCCCAGGCCGGTGCCTGCCATGGCTCCTGCAGCAGCCCCCATCCCAAAGGCAGGTCCCAGGCCCTGAGCACTGGCCACACACACGAAGAACAAAATGCTGCCCAGAAAACCCATGCTCTCAGGCCAACCTTTATGGAAAAAGAGCAGGCAATCTTTCTAGACCTTTTGTGTCATGACAACTAAGCAGTTGGCTTATGAAGCATTAAGCCGGCCTCCCACCCTCCCCGCCACGCAGCGACAGCTTAGCTTTCAGTGAAATGCATAAACCAGTGCGTTGTTCATAATAATCTAACCACGAGTCCTCTGTCACGTTTGCAGCTTCAGAAAGAGAAGGTAGCAAGTGTCAGGTCTTGGTAATGCCTCCAGCATTATTTCTTTAATTCTGCCCCAAGAGCAACACCATCCCTGAGGAGGGGGCAGAGTCAGCGGGCAAGAGCTCCTTCGCTGATCATGAATGTGAACAGGAGCCCATCGAGGCTGTTTTCTCATTCCAAGGGAAAAGGAAAAAAGGACAATCAGAAAGGTCCCCTGTCCCCTCTTTCCTCACGGCTCAACCGTGTCCTGAAAGGAGGCTGGCCACGGCCCGTGGCTCATGGGACTGCCACTCATTGCCCAGCCTCTCCAGAGGTCTTCGTCTATGGTCTCCCCATCTGAGTTCTCTAGGTGTTCGGGTTCCTGCAAGTTAAATCCGCCGCCATAAAACAGCTCCTGCGTTCACAGGAGGCCTCTATTCAGAGGTAGCTTGGCCACATCCTTCCTGCACTGTGAACCTCTCAAGGCCGATTTCTCCACCTCTGCTCTGGAGGAGGGAGGCTTCTGCGGCAGGGGACAGCCCAGCCCAGACATTTGCAGAGGTGACCACTGGGACCCGGGTAGGGCCAACCTTCTGCCACTTTCAGGCGTGTCCCTAAACCCGTGTCCTCCAGCCCAGACAACCCCACGTGTCCCCATGAAGAAAGCGCACCACCGAGGTGTGGGCTGGCAGCCTGCTCAGTATTGCTCAGCTCCTGCTGCGGAAATCTCTTGGGTCCTGTGGAGCACAGTGTGGAGCGGAGCCGGGGAAGGACAGAGGGTGCAGGTGGGACAGGGCCGCCCTGGAGGGCAGCTGCAGGTGGGGTTCTGGAAAATTATCAGGATGATGACAGACCGGGGCTGACGGCCACGGTTGAGGACCGGTCCCCAGAGTCTGCCAAGGGGAAAGAAACGGTGATGTTGACCTTATTTTACTCTTAGTCGCTGAAGTTTCTGGGCTGTTAAAAGGGGATGGCAGAGAAATAGGATGAGTCCCTTCAACCCCCCGGCACCTATCCTGACAGAAGAGACCTCCAACAGGATCCATGAGGGCCTCAGTGGACACGGGTGTTGTCCCATGTCCCTGCAGCTGGAAGCCTGGGACCATCTGGTCCCAAGGTCTGGCTGAGAGGAGGGCCAGTGGCACAGGGCCTGGGCAGTCGCCCTCACACCTGAGGCAGCAGCTCTGGACAGGGGCAAGCCCTAGGAACTCAGCCACCGGTGAGCAGACCCACTGCCTGGGGGGAGCTTGGGAAGTGGGAGCCTCTTCTCACCAGCAATGGTGGGAAGAGAGGTCAGTCTTCACATGCTCAGCCATGAGAAAGCCTAGGCATCCTTTGTTGTTTTCTCACTTGAATAAAACAGCAAATCAGCCTCACACTGCAGGTTCCTGGATTCTTCCCGTTTCAACGGCCTTATTAACTGGTTAGTGACTGGGAAAGCTGAAGGTTCCAGGTCTGCTCCATTTAATGTTGGACAGACTGGAGAGTTTGGATTCACTCTCTAAAATGACTTGGGAACTCATCCTTTTTTATGGCTACATAGTATTCCATGGTGTGTATGTGCCACATTTTCTTTATCCAGTCTATCACTGATGGGCATTTGGGTTGGTTCCTAGTCTTTGCTATTGTAAATAGTGTCACAGTGAACATATGTGTGCCTGTATCTTTATAGTAGAATGATTTATAATCCTTTGGATATATACCCAGTAATGGGGTTGCTGGGTCAAATGGAATTTCAATTTCTAGATTCTTGAGGAATCGCCACACTGTCTTCTACAATGGTTGAACTAATTTACACTCCCACCAACAGTGTAAAAGCCTTCCTATTTCTCTACATCCTCTCCAGCATCTGTTGTCTCCAGATTTTTTAATGATCGCCATTCTAACTGGCGTGAGATGGTATCTCAGTGTGGTTTTGATTTGCATTTCTCTAATGACCAGTGATGACAAGCATTTTTTCATATGCTTGTTGGCTGCATAAATGTCTTCTTTTGAAAAGCGTCTATTCACGTCCTTTGCCCACTTTTTGACGGGGTTGCTGTTTTTTCTTGTACATTTGTTTAAGTTCTTTGCAGATTCTGGATATCAGCCCTTTGTCAGATGGGTAGACTGCAAACATTTCCTCTCTTTTTGTTGGTTGCTGGTTCACTCTGATGATAGTTTCTTTTGCTGTGCAAAAGCGCTGAAGTTTAACTAGATCCCATTTGGCTATTTTGACTTTTGTTACCGTTGCTCACATACCGGGGCCTGTTGGGGGGTGAGGGGCCTAGGGGAGTGATAGCAGGGGGTGGGGAGATTGGGGAGGGATAGCATTAGGAGAAACACCTAATGTAGATGAAGCAGGGATAGATGCAGCAAATCACCACGGAATGTGTATACCTATGTAACAATCCTGCACGATCTGCACATGTACCCCAGAACTTCAAATAGAATTTTAAAATTAATTAATTTTAAAAATGACTCTGGCAAAGAAAATTAACTGACTTATGAAAAGGTCAGTCTCCATTACTGACAGCTTTGTATCACAAAGAAAGGCATTTTCAGAGCAGAGACACTTGATCACTGAGAATTATTGACTCGCAAGTCCAGAAAATGCCACTTGATACACCAGCGAAAGTCCTCCATTAGAGCACAGGGAATCGGACGGCACCGGTGGGATTAGCAGTACCATTAGTTCCACTGCTCGGAGCTCCCAGCCAGGGCAGCCTTGCGTGAGGGACTTCTCACCAAATACAGGTGAGCTTTGAGCTAAGGCTTCAGCAACGAAACGGTTTCACAAGCAGGCTTTAGGTTAATGCTATGCTTTTTAAACGAAATAAAATATGAAACTACTTTTTATTGGATTACATAAGAGATCTGGAGTAATCAACCTCTTGCATGGGTTTTCTACATGCAAACATAAAATGTGTTGTGATCTCAGGGTCAAGCTTCTATTGCTAATTCTGGGTCAGTCCCTCTGGCCTTTCTGTAAGTATTTGAAAATGCTGACGTGATCCTCACAGGACTTCTCAAATCTCCTGAGGACAGCATCCTTGGCCAGGATGTGCTCGGGAAAGACCACAGGAGCATCTGTTGACTGAATTGATGCTTTCCCACAATTAGAATAGGAGTTAAATATAAGCAAACTATGCAAACTAGGTGTACCATGAGGTAAGTCAACCTCCTTAGAAACCAACATGACAATATCTGAGATTGCAGTATCTGTATAACAGCAATAATGTTGCAATAGTCAATACCTGTACAATTGCAATACAAAAACTACAAAAATTCGATGTGATAAATGAAGATTTTACCTAGTGGGTAAAAAAAGCATGTGCTGGTAATGTATGTGCTGGTAAACATTTCACAGCTGGATCTCAGGAACAAAAATGCATGCATGTATATATATATGGGTAAGTTTATTACAATTTTTAGTAAAATAAAGCATCTGCAGCATACAGTTTACAAATACAGTATATGGTACTCATTTTTGTAAATTCTGTATGATCAATTGAAGAAAACATTCTTGCAGAAAACATCTGTTTAATTCTGACAAACTTGTATCCGCAGGGAACCTACAGCTGTATTGGACCAGGGAGGGCAGGCCCTACACTAAAGTTGGTGAGTGTTCTCATCTGCATTCATGAGTCAGACAAAAGCAAAACAAAGAAGTCAGTGTGATCTCTTGTTTGTCAGTGACTTCTCTGCTGAATTGAGTAACTGTTTTTAATGCCAGAAGATTCCCTTAATTTTTTTTTTGCTACTCACAATGTATTGGCTTCAACACTTTTAAGTCTAATCTGCGTTATCAATGTCTTCTCCATCACGTTTGAGTTAAAGGACGGCCCTGGTTTGTAGCGCTTGCTGACGTCTGCAGCGCCCACGTGCCCACCGTGACCCACTCCAAGCTTCCACCTCGGCAAGGCTGAACAGGAGCATGCGGCGTGGGACGCCTAAGAAAGGAGATGCCTCCTGTGGACCATCCAGGTTGCGCTCGGGGAGGCTGGCCTGTGGGCTTCATCCATTGGCTTTCATAGCCTCTGGCTTCCCGTCCTGTTTTGCCAGTGGGGACCCGTGGCAGGGAATGGCAGGAGGCAGGAGCATAAGTCCAGGTTTTACTCTCTTATGGGGTCATGTTAGTCTCTCTCTGGCCCTCGGTGAAGGTCATAACATCTTTCAAGGTGACTCTGTGCAACCTGACTTCCAGAATCCATTAACTGCTCCTCCCCTCATCCCTTCAGACCAGGGTGAGAAGAGCTCTGCTATTATTAGGCCCAGAACACTGCACTTTTTTTGGTAGTTATCCAGCCCTCTGCCTATGTCTCTGCAAACAGTCCCCTTACCAAGCCCTCTGGGGATGATGCTAATGTGCCCTGTGTTCCTGCAGGGACACAGATACAGACAGAACCCACAGAAACAGAACTGCCCGGAGGACAGCCATGTGGTGCACACAGTGACAGGCCCACCCAGGTGTTCCAGGACATCAGAGGGGTCCCAGATGGAGTTCTCCAGGAAAAAATAACAATTCCACATGGCTGCTATCGTGACACACTGGATCGACCTGAGCATGTGGGGGAAGGCACCTCATGCTTTGCCGTGGTCTGAATGTTTGCAGCCCCCAAATTCATATGTTGAAATTCTCACCCCCTTGCCAAGTGAGGTGGCTCATACCTGTAATCCCAACACTTTGGGAGGCGGAGGTGGGTGAATCAGAAGGTCAGGAGATTGAGACCAGCCTGACTAACATGGTGAAATCCTGTCTCTACTAAAAATACAAAAATCAGCCAGGTATGGTGGCACACACCTGTAATCCCAGCTACTCAGGAGGCTGAGGCAGGAGAATTGTTTAAACCTGAGAGGTGGAGGCTGCAGTGAGCTGAGACTGAGCCACTGTACCCCAGCCTGGGCGACAGAGCGAGACTCTGTCTCCAAAAAGAAAAAAGAGAAGAAATCCTCTCCCTCAAGGTGATAGTCTTAGGGGGTGGGGGCTTTCCAGGTGAATAAGTCACGAGGACATAATGTCGTGGATGGGATGAATGTCCTTATAAATAAGGCATGAGCTAGAAGGTACTGGGAGCAATGGGCCTTCCCCAGATGGCACCTTGATCTTGGACTTCCAAAGCCCCAGAAGCATGAGAGATGAATATGTTATTTATAAGCTTCCCAGTCGGTTACAGCAGCCAGACAAACTTCTATGAAAAAGAATAAAAGAACAGCATTTAGAAGTTTAATAAATAAAAGGTCTTAGTTTAAATATAAAGAAACTTAAATGTGGAGGACTTTAAAGAAATAATGGAGTACAAGGAAAAAGCACATCTGATCTTAAGGCTGGGAATGATTCCTTCGAGTGGCTCAGGGGTTGTCGTCCTGGGCCTTAGGGAGGGATGTACCTCCTAGCAGACTGCTCAGCTCTGGTGCACACCATTCATACGGATGTGCAGCAGGGGAAACTCAGTTAATGGTTACAGGGCTAAACGTACACTTCATCAGCTATAAAAGTCATCATCTGAGAGTATCTGGGAGATGAAAGAGGGAGTGGGGAGAGAATGGTGGGGCTGGAACCCCCTGGCATTACAGGGTAGGGACCACCAGACACTGCCAGAAATGATGGGACAAGATATAGTCCTGAGTATAGTCATTTAAAGCAACAAAGGCAACCACAGGCAAGCCGGGTCTCCTCCCACCACCGCCACTGCTGACCTGGAGGGAGGAGGCCAGCAGAGCCAAGTCCCTGGGGTCAGTGCCGCTGACCTCTCCCCATTTTCAGTGCTCTCTGTCCCGACACCTGCGCCTCTCACTTGGTGTTATCTCCTCCATCCTTTCTTGTTTGCCAAGCCCCTCTTACAACGTAGCACTTAAAACAGCTTTTCTTTATGGAAATCTACTTATTCCAAAGCTCTTACGCAGTGTTATAAATACTGGTTCAAAACATCAGCCAGGGGATTATTGATAAAATATAAAATAGAAACTATTTCTTGAGGAAACTTCATCTGAAAATACACCAGTTTCCCCTCTCTCCTCACTTGAGTGGAAGGCAGCTGAGGGGGTGCCAGGACCCGTCTTGGGTGAAGGCCACTTCCTCATGCCTCTCTGACATCGTTCCCATGAATTCCCCGGGAATGGGTTGAAAAAAAAAAAGTGACAATGGAGAAGAGTTGTACCCAAAGAAACATGCATAGGTCTTTCAGCTAGAAAAAAAAGTTCTGCATAAATAATTCAGATTGCTGAGCTTGGTGGCTCACACCTGTAATCCCAGCACTTTGGGAAGCCAAGGCAGCAGTTTGAGACGAACCTTGACAACATCACGAGACCCCATCTCTACAAAAAATACAAAAAAATTAGCCAGGCAGGAGGCTGGGGTGGGAGGATCACCTAAGCCTGGGAGGTTGAGAGAGCCATGATCACACCACTGCGCTCCAGCCTTGGCGATGGATTGAGGCCCTGTCTCCATGATCAATAATGATAATGATTCAGACAAACCAGGTTGAAAGATGTTCTGAGATGGGGAACTCGGAACCCTGCCACCTAGGGTGGACGCTGTGGCTGACAGATCATGGAAGAGTAGCATGGAAGGGCTCTGGAAGGTGTCTCACTCCTGTCTGTCGTTACTCCCGTTGACCGCTGAGAGCCTTTACACTCCCCAGAATTGCATAAGGGGCTCCTGGACAGAAGAGGGGAAACTGTCCCAGTGACGAGGTCTTCCTGCCCAGGGCTATGTTACTTCACTCCATTTAAGTGACAGAGCATGAACAGGTCACACTAGTGTCACATGCACGTGATTTCATTCTCCGTTCGCAACAATGAAAACTGCGTAATGACATTGTTATATACCCCAGAATTACAATTAATTCTTATTAGCCAACAGAATCTGAGTGCACTAAAATTACGGTTAGCTGGGACGGATGTAGCCACAATGGCCATGCTGTAGAGGCCAGAAGAGGTGGCTCAGGCCTGTAATCCCAGCACTTTGGGAGGCTGAGGCAGGTGGATCACGAGGTCAGGAGTTTGAGACTAGCCTGGCCAACATGGTGAAACCCCATCTCTACTAAAAATACAAAAATTGGCTGGGTGTGGTGGTGTGCACCTGTAATTTCAGCTATTTGGGAGGCTGAGGCAGGAGAATCACTTGCACCTGGGAGGTGGAGGTTGCAGTGAGCCGAGATGGTGCCGCTGCACTCCAGCCTGGGCGACAGAGCAAGACTCAGTCTTGGACTGGGGGTAGCGCAGGGCAGAGAGAAGGAGAGAGATCAGGCAGCAATATCATCTAAAACAAAATTGCAATCCAAATTCTAGGCCAGATTCTGGGATTGGTTTACATCCAGCTTGGTCTGGACTTGCCACGCCCACAGGGCAGGACACACTGAAGTCTGCCTGGGGGCGGGGGCTCTAGTGCTGGCCTCCCACTTTCTGCAGTCCCAGGTGCCCAGTATTCCTGCAGTCCCCCCTGGACACAGCCTGTCCTCATCTCAAACTAGGGACTGCTGGCCTGGGCATGATTCCTTCACTGTTTCTCACTAATATTTCACCCTTGCCTCTTAAAATATGACAAAGACCCTCTCCTTTGACCACACTCGCATCAGGCTCCTCTGAGCCCTCCCTGTGACCAGTCCCTGACCTTGGCCGGTTTAGGCCAATTTAGCAAGAATCCTGCTGAGTCGGTTTGGTGAAAATCCCCGACCAAAGTCCTCAACTCCCACCCTTGGTATCTGACCACGCTGCCTGCCTTCAGCAAAAATCCTGTCAAGTCTATGCAGCCAGAATCTGCCTTGTCCCTGACCCTTTATTTTAGTAATGTTCTATCCACCTCCCACCCTACTCCTTGGCTGTAAATTCCCATTTTTCTTTTTGGAGTCAAGCTGGACCTGCCTCCCCTAACCCCACACCTCGCTTTAGCAGCCCCCTCCCTTTGCATAAAGACACCTTTTCCCTCTTTAACAAGCACAGACTGGGAAAGGACATTCCCCGTCCCCCAACCCCAGTGCCCAAGAATCCTCAGCCCCAGTCCTCAGACCTCAAGAAACCCAGGGGGTGACAAGCATGAGTGTCACCAGCCAGGATTGCTGGTGGAAGCACCGGAGCTCCGGAGCACTTTTGTAAGTGATCAGGGCCTGAACAGGGGCCTCTCTGCCATCCACGCCTGGGGAGGACTCTGGGCCCTCGCTTTGGACTGCAGGGCTCCTTCTGCTGTTGCCTGCTGTCTCCGCGACCTTGGGGGTTCACTTAGCACCCGCAGGCCAACATCTGGCCTCTCCTTCCCTGGCTTGTGCCCTGCCTGCGTCTGGACTGTGGGTCACCTAGTGTGCACGTGGGCCTCGGAGGCGCCCTGTGGAGCCCGAGGTCCCAGGGAGAAGCAAAGGGGACCAAGCTCGCACTCACCCAGCTTCCTCTGGAACAATGGCCTCTGCAAGGCAACGACCCCGCCCCTCTCCTCCCCTCCACTGCCACCAGGGCCTGCGACCCCCCTCCGCAAGGGGCCAGGGTCCCACAACTTCGGAAGCACGCGCTCTCCAGGATGCTCTCTGGGTGTCACCCCGCCCTGCTCCCCTCGCCCCCGCACGGCCAAGTCCAGCCTGGTCGCTGCCATGACGGTCAGGGCTGCTCAGGACCGGTCGCCGCCCGCCACCACCAGTGGGGACCGGTCAGCGTCGGTCCGGGCCTCCACTCCCGCGTCCCCGCCGAGGCCAGGCAGCGGGGCGCGGGTGCCCCGGGCTCTAGAACCAAAATCAGCCAGGAGAAAACCTAAAGGACGAACGTTCCGAGTACGTATAAGGACTGTTAATATTTATTTCGCCACTTTTTTTTAACGTCCTTGTTAAAGAGGAAACTCTAACGCTATAAATAAAACGACTAGCAGCACTTATGCCTGCGTGGGTGGCGCCCACGCCTTTAAACCTGAAGTCACAGGGACTCACCCCAACACCCGCGCCAGACGGCTGCTGCGCATGCGTAAGCGGAGGGGATCGCCGCGCGCCCAGGACGACGCACAGGGGACGCACGGGCTAGGGAGGAGGTGGCCTCCGAGCACGCGCAGAGAGGAGGGGCGAGAGAGCGACTCCTGCGCAAGCGCAGAGTGAAGAGCCGGAAAGGGAGCTGAAGGGGTGAGGAAGATACTGGGGGAGGACCGCTGTGAGCCGACAGGAACACGCAGTCGATCAGCCAGACTCGGCTGTGCAGAGAGCAGATGAGGTGAGGAGGCTGCCGCGCAGGCGTTGTGTGGAGGCGGGTTGTATTCGGCACAGGCGTTGTGAGGAGGAAGCCCCGGCGCAGCACGATGTGAAGGCGGCGGACTTGGCGCAGGCGCGGTGTAAAGGAGGCCGGACTTGGCGCAGGTGCGGTCCAGGCGCGATGTAAAGGAGGCCGGACTTGGCGCAGGCGCGGTGTGGAGGAGGGCTCCGCGGCGGTGCAGATGCAGAGGCATACGCAGACAGAACAATGCTGCTGGGGTCTGATGGGCAGCCCGGGCCTCCTCGCGTCTCATGACCTTGGCCTGCCGGCCTTCTTCAGCTGGTGCCTCTGCAGTCGCCTGCGGGCCTGGCCATATCCTCCCGCCTGGCCAGGCACTTCTGTGCTGCTTTTTAATTGAGATTTTTTCCATCCCCTGCACAGGAAGTGTCCTTTAATTACTCCAAGGTTTTTATAGTTACTTTTTAAGAAACATTTTGGACTTTTCAATACAGAATGGTGTCAAAATAAAGTTTAACCTTCTTCAGGTTATATTTTAGTGAATGATATTAATAATATGTTCCAAAGTTGTATGGGATTTCTAAAATTCTAATTTGAGTATATGCTACCACTCATAATTATGGTTATTATGTTGTTATTGTAACTAAATATCCTTGTCTATTGTGTCTTTATGAGTACTCAGAATCATTTCCTCAGTTAATTGCTTCAGGTTGATGTAGTTTCTGAAAACTTCACAAGCACACAAAATCCTAGAACATGTGTCTTTTAGGAGGTTCATAAAAGGATGGCAAGGACGCTGAAAAGCACTGCTGAATGCAGGTTTCTAATAACTTTAAAATCACATCATTTGGACTGGGTAAGAATTGCTGAAACTTTAATGAAAAGACTGACTGGCTTATAAAATTGCTAACCCAAATAGAGCAAAAATTAATTGACTACCAAGGAAATACTTCAGCAGGTTTGCATGCTAAATCAGCCAATACGGAAATTGCTTAGGTACTCAATTTGAATGCACTCCATGGTCTAAGTCAAATTACCTGTGGTAACCCATCAGTTATCTATGCTACACACCCAATTTGGAGAAACAGTTGGCACCCGAGAGGCCCTAAGTCCAGTGTTAAGCATGCATTCATGGAGAACCAGGACAGCCGCCTTGTCCTTCCTGAGTCCTTAAAGCTTTTGTTATTAAAAGTTGTGCATTCCATGACTCATCTGGAAGAGACAAAATGATCCAAATTAAATATATTGGTGTGGTGACTTATAAATTGTTAAAATAGTTTATAACCAATGTTTAGTTTGTCACACTATCAAAGCATCATGTACATTTGGCTACCTGAGGGACCATTTAAACATTTATAAAGAGATTTCATTCAGTTTTCATTTTCAGTGTATGTTTTCTGGTTGTATGAAAGCTTTCCCATGCAGGAGGGCTAATGTTATAACAGTAGATTATTATGCTTCAGTGTATTTTCACCAGGTGAAGAGCTTTTTTTTGGTTTACTAAGGACAATCAATCCCTTCACAGTCTAGAACCCAAAGATGGGATCTCTGAGAAGATCAGAGAAAAACTTCCCTTGCCATCCACACTGCAATGAAACATCAGGATCTTGAACCTTGTGGTCATAATCTCACAACTGAGGAGGGTCACTCCACACTCTTGGAACGGTACATTCATTGAAACCCTTAAGGTAAAGCTAACCAGGGAAGTTTCTCCCCAGAAGAAGATGGCATCTTTGATGTCAATAGATTTTTTTGAAGATCTTGGATTAAAACTTCTCTACTGTCATGAGACTCTTATATCTTTGAATTTTTTCCCCTTATGCCTCCGTGAACAATAGAAGTGAGAAAGGAGTCTGTTGTGTGCACTTATGGTGTATACTTTTATTTGTGAAGGATTTTGCAGCCAGCTGTATACATGGATAATCTTGTAACCTGAGAGATAAGAGATGAAGGCCCAGTGTATCATAGGTGAGAAACTTTAATGGTACATAATGTTGCCTCATCACTCAGAAACAGAACATTGGTTCACTGCCCTTGCCCAAAACAGAGCAGACGGCTGCCCGCTGGGTGTGTTCCAGGCCTCGGCAGATGCGCACCCCTGCTGCTTTGCAAAGCGTAAGTGTCAGCCTGGCTCACAAACCTGCCTGTTTTCTGGGAGTCCTGGCCCTTCCTGGAAACAGTGGGGAGGGTGGCTTGCCAAGCTACCCACATGGTGTGTGCAGGAGGTCAGCCGATCACTGGGCCACAGGCAGCTGGGGGTGACCAGCCACTGATTGGGTCAGGAATAAGTGAACAGCACCTTCGAGAGTCAGGGATGTTTGGCGAGGGCCTTCCTTTGAACGAGAAAGGAGGTGGATGCTGAGTATTCAGCGGTTTGGGAGCAAGAAGGGTCCCTACTCTCCTTCCCTCCCTTCCCTTTTCCCTCCTGGGCCATGCAGTGGGCCTGTGAACAGCACAGAAAATGCACCCAGAGGAACTCGGGACGTCCAGGAAGACCTCGAGGAGTACCCGTGAAGAGGAGGCTTGCACCCCGAGTCTGTGGTGGGCTGGGGTGGGGCTCCTGCTCTGGAAAGAATAAGTGCTCTTCCCAAATAGGAGGGACATCCAGGGCCTGGCAGGGACCGTGGCCCAAGCAGGAGGGACATCCAGGGCCTGTGGGAGGCAGGGACTGTGGCCCGAGTAGGAGGGACATCCAGGGCCTGGCAGGGACAATGGCCCAAGTAGGAGGGACATCCAGGGCCTGGCAGAGACAATGGCCCAAGTGGGAGGGACACGCAGGGCCTCTGGGAGGCTGGGCCACTTCCGCAGTCGTGGCTGCAGGGCCTGGTGAGGGTCACTTTCAGGCTGGTTAGACCTGTCCCCTCCCCAGGTGGTGTGCTCACTCTTCCTAGAATTTCTTCAGCTTGGGCATTGGGAGCTCTGAAGACCTCCTTGACATTCACTCCCTGAAGTCCCCAGAGCCACTGCCCTTCCCTGACATCTTGTGCAAGGCAGGAGGGGCCAGGTCAGTTTCCACAAGGAAGAGGGACTCATCCAGGCTGTTGTTCCCTGGAGATGTGACTTTTGCAACGTTTGTAACTTTCCTGTTACAAACCTCATAACTTTCCTGTTAAAATTATCTCAAAATACAAAGTTAAAAAATGAATCAAGTGAGTTAACTCTGGAATTTGCAGATGAACAGTGACGATAGCAACGATAATAAAAATAATAGTGACCTTTGTTGAGTGTGGCAAGCTGTGTGCTAGCACCTTGTTAAATCCTCCTTAGGAACCTAGGGTCTTCCTGTGAGCATCCTGGGAGTGTGGCAAGGCAGCCAGGGAAGTGGAGGCATTCCAGGGACGCCCGTCTACACTGCCGCTTGCTGGCAGTGTTCACTCTGTCAGCTCAATGTTTGCCTTAATGGACCCTTTAGAATCACACTGTATCCTTGGAGGCTTCAGCGGCTGATAAAAAAAGAAGGCTTCTGTGTACACATTGGCAACTCTACCACCCAATTTCCAGTGGAGCTCCAGAAGCTAAAAATAACCACGTGCTTTCTGTTTCATGCAGAAAAGAGGACGTGTGCACTTTATTTCGTAACACTTGCCATTTTTGAAACTCTGATTTTTCCCACATGTATTTTTAAAATGTCCTTGAAGGAAAAGACACCATGTGGATTTTGCCAGTTTTCTCTTTTCTGTAATCCAGCTCAGGTCTAGAGGCAGGTCCAGATCTTCAGGAAACAACTCCCGGAAATCAGACGTTGGAAGAAAACCTGGAGCCAACATGCATGGCCTTGGGGTGGACTTGCCAAGAAGGGCCCGGAGACAGCTCCCTGGGGTCTGAGGCTGAGGCCCATGGGAGGAATGGCATCTTCAAGGGTCCCTGGATCCCTGCAGCCAGGGGCAGGGAGGAGCAGTGGCCTGCCAGGGTCTCTGCATGGCCTGTTTCCTGTGCAAGGAGAGGCCACAGACTTAGAGCACAATCCAGGGCTCTGTGTCCTGAGGTGGGAGCAAGGATGGCCGTCCAGGGCTCTGCCTTCCCCAAGCTGTCAGCGCTGTCCTCACCAAGGCCAAGCGTGGTTGCTGGAGGGAGCCATTTGTACCAGGTTTCCATCTGTGTGATGCTCACTTGCTTGCTTTTCACTAAGTGAGCCCCACGGAGGTACATTTTGGGGAATTTCCAGTGAGCACAGAGCAGGTGGGCCACAGGTGGGTCAGGGCTGGGCACGACATCAGAGGACGACCCTGCCCTCTGAGGAGCATCCTCCTCACAGGTTGGGCCGCCTGGTGGGTTTTCTGAGTTAGCTCCCTCCTGAGGCTGCCAGGCCAGGCCCTTTCCCATCTGGCTGCACTCACCCTGCCTGGACCAAGGATCCCAGACTTACCACCTGGCTGATGCTTGGGTGTGAGCAAAATTCCTAGGATCCAAGGTCAGGGACTAGAAGGGCAGTGGGAATGGTGTCTGTGGCTGGAAAAAACCCAAGGCCACACAGCCAGGAGGTTAGGCAGAGAGGTGGGACATGCCCTTTGACCCCAGTGAACCTGCGCAGTGCTGGAAATACCGCTGGGACCCTGCACAGACATACACAGCTGGTTAACCCTAGTCCTCCCAACTAGGACTGAGCAGAGCCCCTCCCAGCACCCTGCCTGCTGTTACTCAAGTGCAGCTGACTGCCTTGTGCGTCTGCTAGGGCTGGGCTGGCCTCATCTCCTTCAGTGACACACTGACAGGGCCACTGCAATATGACAGGAAGAGGAAATACGCAGTAAGAACGGTGACAATGTAAATGCATACAATGAACACGTTACCTCTAGAAAGTCAGCCATAAATTAGAAAATGCAATATGGACAAACTTAGTTCTCTTCTCAGTACTAACAACCCACACGTGAACTTAGCAGAGAACTGGATTAAGAACAGTATTAAAGCTGAGGCTTACTAAGGTTAAGGAAATTTACCTGTGTAGACACATTATCACCCCATTATTACCCTGGAGACAAAGACGGATGAGCAAATCGATTAATTCTCCTCTGGATTTAAGAACTTAGAAAGTCAAAACAAAATTATATTTGGCTGTCTTAAAACATGCTAATAGGATTCAAAAGCTTATCTGGAAAGCAACTGAGCTTGAAGAAGCACAAGCCATTTTAAGAGAAGATTATTAAGGAGGAACGTTCCCTGTCAGATATTAAACCATAGTGTGAAGCTACAATCACAAAAAACGTGGTACAACTGCAATCATCAATTATATCAGGGGAAAACACATTGCTCCTGAAAGAATTAGATTTTATGAAATAATAAACACTAGGGGTTAATGGTATCATTACATATCTCTGGAGAAAGATTTATTCAATCCGTGATATGTGATAAAAAAAAAATGATGTTCATTAAGTAATGTCTTCTCATATCTCCTTAAAATACAACAAGTTTTAGGCAATTTTTACTTTAAAATAAAACCATAGAAAATGAGATAAAACAAAACAGAACAATGTCCTTTGGCTCTAAGGCAAAAATGGCACTTTAAGAAAAATGTGTAAGAAAGTGCACAAAATAGACTTAATTAAGTTTATAATTTAAGACAATAGCAAAAATAAGGATAAAAACAAAGTATAAGAGGAGTCATAAAAAGCTTTCATGGACGACTTCCCTTCTCTATAATCATTTCTTAAAAATAATGATTAACATATCAACTGGAAAATGAACAAGTCATGAGAAGACAAATGTGATCAGATACCCAACATGTTCAGCCTTGCCTAATTGGTTACCACTCAATTTTTGGGAAGAGTATGAAAGTCAGAGAGAAAGCAGAAGAGCGGCCATGTTGACATCTTACATTAATTAATGCCTACAGAGAGTGTGTATGTGTTTCTGCCACCACCCAATGAGCTTGAAAATACCTCATTACCAATGTTGCATATTATCTTAAAAACAATAGTAACAGTTTCTTTTTATGTTTGCTTTGATTAGAGATGACAGTAACATTTTTCATGTTTATTGACTATTATTATCTGACATGATGCCAGAAGTCCTGATATCAGGAGCCATGATGCCAGGAGCCACGATGTCAGAGTCATGATGCCAGGAGCCATGATGTAGAAAGTTATGATGTCATGATGTCAGAGTTATTAAGTCATGATGTCAAGAGCCATGATGCCAGAAGCCCTGATGTCAGGAGTCATGACGTCATAAGTTAAGATGTCATGAGCCATGATGTCAGAAGTTGTGATGTCATGTCAGAAGTCATTATGTCATATTTTCAGAATTGGGGACAGTGGTTATTCTTCGGGAAACGGTGATGAGAAGAGGCACCTGAAGGACTTCCAGGTGTCTGTAACTTTTTATTTCTTGATCTTTATGTGGCTTACACCAGTGTTTTCAGTTTATGAAGCTCTAAGTTTATAATATCTGTGTATTGTAATCTCTGTGTATCCCATATGCTTTAATTTAAAAGTATAGAGAAAAGGATTGCAGTCTGGCTCTGTGTGGGGCCCACTGGAGGGAGTCATCTTTGGGGTGGGGGGCTCCGGGGGCCTCCTGGCTTTTGGGTGATGGTGGGCTTCTGGCATGGGGTGAGGGCACCCGATGCCCCTTCAAGCTGCTCTCCTGGCCCTCAGTGGGGGAACCGGGATCCGGGCTCAGGAACTTTTGTGCCTGCTGCTCCCACTTCCTTTTGACCTCACCCACCGGATTTCAGCTCTGCCCTCCCCTCCCTGCAGCTAAGAAGGAGTCCTTGGCCTCTGCTGACCTAATTTTAAACTCACTGTCACAATGTTTCATGGAAACTTCCCAATTATCACATGATGACAGTGGCAATGATTTCTTTATTTTATTAGACTTTAAGTTCTGGGGTACACGTGCAGATCGTGCACGTTTGTTACATAGGTCTACACGTGCCATGGTGGTTTGCTGCACCCGTGTCCCCTTCACCTACATTAGGTATTTCTCCTAATGTTATCCCTCCCCAATCCCCCCACCCCTTGCTATCCCTTCCCTAGACCCCCTCCCATCCCCTGGCAGGCCCTGGTGTGTGATATTTCCCTCCCTGTGTCCACATGTTCTCATTGTTCAACACCCACTTATGAGTGAGAACACGTGGTGTTTGGTTTTCTGTTCTTGTGTCAGTTTGCAGAGAATGATGGTTTCCAGATTCATCCATGTCCCTGCAGAGGACACGAACTCATCCTTTTTTATGGCTGCATAGTATTCCATGGTGTATATGTGCCACATTTTCTTTGTCCAATCTATCATTGACGGGATTTGGGTTGGTTCCAAGTCTTTGCTATTGTAAACAGTGCCACAGTAAATGTACGTGTTCATGTGTCTTTATAACTGAATGTTTTATAATACCTTGGGTATATGCCCAGTAATGGGATTGCTAGGTCAAATGGCATTTCTTTTTTTTTTTTTTTGAGACGGAGTTTCGCTCTTGTTAACCCAGGCTGGAGTGCAATGGCACGATCTCGGCTCACCGCAAGCTCCGCCTCCTGGGTTCAGGCAATTCTCCTGCCTCAGCCTCCTGAGTAGCTGGGATTACAGGCACACACCACCATGCCCAGCTAATTTTTTGTATTTTTAGTAGAGACGGGGTTTCACCATGTTGACCAGGCTGGTCTCGATCTCTTGACCTCGTGATCCACCCCCCTCAGCCTCCCAAAGTGCTGGGATTACAGGCTTGAGCCACCGCGCCCGGCTAATGGCATTTCTATTATTAGATCCTTCAGGAATTGCCACACAGTCTTCCACAATGGTTGAACTAATTTACACTCCCACCAACAGTGTAAAAGTGTTTCTACTTCTCCACATCCTCTCCAGCATGTTGTCTCCTGATTTTTTAATGATAGCCATTTTAACTGGTGTGAGATGGTATCTCAATGTGGTTTTGATTTGCATTTCTCTAATGATCAGTGATGATGAGCTTTTTTCATGTGTTTGTTGGCTATATAAACATCTTCTTTTGAGCAGTGTCTGTTCATATCTGTCACCCACTTTTTGATGATATCGTTTGTTTTTTTCTTGTAAATCTGTTTTAGTTCTTTGTAGATTCTGGTTTTTAACCCTTTGTCAGATGGGTAGATTGCAAAATTTTTTCCCATTCTGTTGGTTGCCAGTTCACTCTAGTGATAGTTTCTTTTGCTGTGCAGAAGCTCTTAAGTTTAATTAGATCCCATTTGTCTATTCCAGCTTTTGTTGCCATTGCATTTGGTGTTTTAGTCATGAAGTCCTTGCCCATGCCTATGTTCTGAATGTTATTGCCTAGATTTTCTTCTAGGGTTTTTATGGTGTTAGGTCTTATGTTTAAATCTTTAATCCATCTGGAGTTAATTTTTGTATAAGGTGTAAGGAAGGGATCCAGTTTCAGCTTTCTGCACATGGCTAGCCAGTTTTCCCAACATCATTTATTAAATAGGGAATCCTTTCCCCATTGTTTGTTTTTGTCAGGTTTTTCAAAGATCAGATGGTTGTAGATGTGTGGTGTTACTTCTGAGGCCTCTGGTCTGTTCCATTGGTCTATATCGCTGTTTTGATATCAGTACCATGCTGTTTTGATTACCGTAGCTTTGTAGTGTAGTTTGAAGTCAGGTAGTGTGATGCCTCCAGCTTTGGGTTTTTTGTTTGTTTGTTTTGCTTAGGACTGTCTTGGCTATGTGGGCTCTCTTTTGTTTCCATATGAAGTTTAAGGTGGTTTTTTCCCAATTCTATGAAGAAAATCAATGGTAGCTTCATGGGGATAGCATTGAATCTATAAATTACTTTGGGCAGTATGGCCATTTTCACTATACTGATTCTTCCTAACCATGAGCATGGACAGTGGTGATGGTTTCTTGCCTTCTCTGCAGCTAGGCTATGCTCAAGACTCCAACCATTATCTCATTTACCTCAGAAATGTCCCTAAGCTGGTGGCAGGGACAGCATCAGGGGGTGATGGCTCCTCATTTTTACAGGTGGCTAACCTGGGGTTCCAGCGGTTGGCCCTTCTTTGTCCTGGTGGATGGCCTGAGGCCCAGGTGTCCCTGTCACAGAAGACTGGCTAATGCCTGCCTATAGTTTATTCCTATCTAGACAACCATGTGTAGGATGGCACTGATGGGAGGAGAGGTGGGTTCAGGTGTCCCAGTCAGGGGAGACTCAGGCGGCAACTCCACAGAACACTGGAGATAACAGTGTGACTCACAGACCTGGAAGAAGAGGGCAGCCACTTTGCAGGGCTGCTGGTGGGAAGGGAGTGCCGTCTTGCACTTAGCCAGAGGGACAGGGACTGTGGCTGAAGCCTTCACTGGGGTCCAGGGTATTACCTAAGCAGGTTTCCCACAGGGAGCTCCAGGGGTTCAGAGGCAGTGGGGCACGGGCCCAGGTCACCCGGGGACTGGGAGGGGTCTGCTGTGGGACAGCGGCCCAGTCCTTGCAGGGCGTGGGGTCTAGGTGCATCCTGTGAGCTGTCCCATAGCAAGGTGGTTGCCAGGAGGCATCTGCGTAAGGCAGGTTTCTGGACGGACCACCCTGAGAAACTGTGGGGCAGTAGAGAACTGGAAACAGTGTCAAGGGTGACTGAGCCCTGATTCTGGGAGGACAAAGCCCAAAATGGGTGCTGAGGAAATACAGCATCGTCAGAATTCCACACAGACCCTTCAGTGTCACAGATGAGACAGGGTGTCAAACTGTGAGCACGTCAGAGTCTGGGTGGTGTAAAGTTATTGCACGTAAATAATCTGGAAACAGCTGCCTAGAATAACCTTTATGTTGGAAAGTGTGCTTTGAGGTCATTATGCAGGATTTTATAGCCATTTCTTGGCTGAGCTCCAGGATGGCTTACGGCTCTGCAGAAAGGCATCATCACATTTTATGAATGACAGATGGCTTTTATCACACCTTTGCATGATCACTTATGGTAATAGGGCTGCGACGTCTGAGCTGTGGGGACCTGCGTGAGTGCCCTGGGCAAAGTCTGCTCTTCTGGCCTGGAATCTGGATCCCATGTGAGGCCTGAGGATGTTATTTCTTCCTCTGATCTCCAGCTGGCCGGGTCACTGTGGCAGAACAGTGGGGGGCCCCAACCCCAACATGTGCAGGTGCAGGCCTGTCTAGGGGAGATCGGTGGTTCCCAGGGGCTATGGGATGGTGCACTGGTCCCAGAGCCCTGCACGGGAGGGCTTTGCACCCCCACCCCTCCTCTCCTGGACCAAAGCCAGTTCTTATCCAGCCTTGTCTTTTCCTTTTTTTTCTACGCCCCCATGATCCAGGCTGGGCTCTAGGGTGAGGGCTGCATGTTCTGCTCTACCCAGCTGTCTGGACACTGCTGCTGGACTACGGCCTGGCTCCCATGGGCTCCCGCCCATTGTGGCTCAGGTTTACCCAGCTCTGCATTGCGGCAACACAACCTTGTAAATAATAGATATTTCTCAGACTGGGAGAAATCACTGCATTTGGTCAGACAATGATTTATATTTTTAAAATGAGTTCTGCTCTGCTAAACAAGTATTTAGAGAAAAGATGGGCACAAGCCAGTCTAGACTGTTGAGATGGCATCAAGAGGACCCTGGGAAGAAGAACCAGGGCCAGGGGCTGAGCCAGGACGAACACCAGGGGTCAAGGCCACAGCCAGGAGGGTCAAGGCAGGCACCAGCTGCTGTGGGTGAGGCCAGGCCAGAGCAGGATTGGGGGTGACACTGATCCCTGGTGAAGAGACAAGAAGAGGGACAGGGGTCAAGGAGACTGGCAGGGGTCTCCAGGGACTTAGTATCTGATGAAAGAGTGGACATGACCTATGAGATGAGGCAGAGGGGCCTGGTAAGTGCCTGTTAAGGGCGGTGTAGAAACAGAGAGGAAGGCTCCTATCTCAAAGTGGGCTTATGGAGAAGAGCAGGTCTCCATGTCCAGAGCAGGAATCTGAAGTTGGAATGGGTTTGCCGGATGTTGTCTCTCTGTCTCCCGACTTCACTCTGCCTCCATCTCCGTCTCTCTGTTCTCTCTGCAGTAGCCCATCCACGTCCCTCATCCAGCAAACTCCACGGCCATGCAGGGCTCTTCACGATGCTGCCATTGTGCCCTGCTTAAGAAAATGACTGTTTCTCAAGTTTTGAGAGTGAAGCCACCGTGACCTTTGCAACAGCTAAACATACACTTTTTCCAAGTGTGACTCAAGGACAAAAGGTTCACCCACAAGGCAGTTCTAAAAGTGGATGGGTAATTGCTGGTTCTGCTTCCTGTAAGGATTTTGTAAGATTACACCAAACCCACTCCCTCGCTGAAAACAGCTTCAAAATCTGTACACAGACAGGCCGCTGGTGGGCACTGGAGAACGAACAGCAAGACAGGCCTGGGGTGCGCACAGGGGATAATGGAGTTGCAGGATGCAGGTTCTCACTGCCTGTGGCTGTTAGCCTGGGTCCTGTGTAGTTAGGGCATGAGGAAGTGGGGGAGGGGGTCCTCGGGGAAGACCACAGTCTTCATGGCCTGGAACAGGAGCAGAATGGAATTGGGGAAGCTGTGGTCCCTGGAGAGGGGGAGCATCCAGAAGGGGAAGGATTGCAAAGGGGAAACTTACAACTCGTGTTTCCGGCTGGCCCTGGGCTGCACACGCACAAAACAGATCAAAGATATCCAGCTAAAGGCAGAAAGTTTGAGTTCAGGCTGCAGCGGTAGCCAGGAGCCACATTTGCAGTTCAAGCCCAAACATGATCACTACCTAGTACACGCACGGTTACTGCTTACTGCCCCAGGGGAAACAGCAGCTGGTGGAAAGCAGCAGAGTCCAGCGCCTCCACATCACGTGCATGGCGTCCAGGACTCAATTCAGACTTACTCGGCATACAGGGAAACCAACTTAGCGGGACGCTTTCTTAGAAGAAAAGAGCCTCAGCTGAGATGGATTGCAAATGACCAGGTGTTGTGATAGAAGACGAGGATTTTACTTCATGTGGCTTGGAGCTGGATGAGGTGCAGAAACAGTGTTATAGCCTCTTGGGTAATTGGCCGTGTTGGAGTTACAGAATGACCTGCTTATAACCCGGGTCGTGTTCATTGCCCTGAAATCCACTTTGTCCAATATTAATATAGTTACTCCAGCTTTTTTTCTGACTAGCGTTAGCACAGTGTATCTTTGAAAATCCCATTGGTTTTCATGTATTTGTGAATTTATATTTAAAGGGGGTTTTGGGTAGGCAGCGATGAGTTGAGTCTTGCTTTCTTATTCAGTCTGACAAACTGGCATTTATTTAGACCAATGGTTATGGACCATTTTCATCTAACATGCACTGTTGACTATGGTTGGCTGTAAACCACCGCCTTGCTATTTGAGTTTTATTTATCCTGCCTATGTTTTGTTTCCCTGTTTGTCTTAGTCTACCTTCTTCGGGACTGGGTATTTTTTTAATGAACCCACTTAATCACTTTTGTTGGCTTATTCCCTGTAACTCTGTGCGTGTGTGTGTGCATGCGTGTGTTTGTGTCTGTGCGTGCATGTGTCTGTGCATGTGCGTGCATGTGTGCGTGTATGTGCGTGTGCATGTGTGTGTGTGCATGTGTGTGTGTCTGTGCACGTGCGTGCATACATTTTAGGGTTTACTGTATGCACCGTCAACCACATTCTATCTTCAAATAATATGACACCACTTCATGATGGTTTAATAAACTTAAAGTAGCACACTTCCATTGCCCACCCCTCCTCCGTGTCACTGTGGGCATACATTTCACTTCTTTACGCTCTACATCCAGCAAAACATACACTTCCTTTCTGCGTTTCTATCAGGTCTCCTACAATGTCATTTTCTCTTGTTCAAAGGGCTTCCTTCAATATCTCTTAGTGCTTATCTGCTGGTAGGATTAATATGTTAGCTTTTATATGTCTGAAAAAGTTGGTATCCCACCTTGTTTGTACCTTGGTTCCCAGGTACAGAATCAGGAATCAACAGCTTTTTCCTTGCAGTACTTTGCAAAGCTTGTTCCACCGTCATTTTCAAGGAGAAATCTGCCGTCATCCTTGTCTGGTTCCACTGTACCTAGCACATCTCACTTCTGCCTGCTTTTAAGATTGTCTCATTCTCATCCAATTTAAGCAATTTGATTAAGATGTGCCTTCCTCCTACTTCCTACTTCTTTGACTGGGATATGTAGCTTTTAAAAAGCAAATTAGAATATTTCAGTCATTGTATCTTTCTTTTTTTTCTGTTTTCTTTCTGGGACTCTAAATGTATGTATTTTAGGCCAACTGAAATACATACATTTGCCTCCCAGTGAGCTTTCTGCTCCTTTGGAAGGTGTCTATTTCCTTTCACTTTGTGAAGGAAATACTTTCACAAAGTGTCTCATGTTGGGTGGTTTCTACTATATAACTTCAGGTTCATTAATCTTTCCTTTTGTAGTGTCTGTGTAATCTGCTCATAATCTCATCCAGTGAATTTTCTTTCTCTCAGTCATTGTTTCATCTCTAAAAGTTTGAATTGGGATTTTGTGATGTCTTCCATATCTCTACTTAACATTATCATGTGGAGTACAGTGGTAATAACTTCACTTCGGCTTTTCTATGAATTCCTTCATCTGTGCCATTTGTGAGTCAGTTTCAATTTGTTGATGTTCCTCCTCATTACATGATACGTTTTCCTGCCTCTTTGCATACCTGGTAATTTTTTTACCAGATGCTAGACATTGTGTATTTTTCCTTGCTAGAGCCTGGATAGTTTTGCACTCCTAAAAATATTTTAAAACTTTTTGTGGGGTGAAGTTACTTTACTTGGAAACGATTTGATACACGTGAGGCTTGATTTTAAGCTTTTTCAGGTGGGGCCTAAATTAGCCTAGGATTGCTTATACTCCTGTACTGAGGTGATACCATGCTGAAAAGCTTCGTATACATCCTATCATGAGGAGAAAAATCAATCAATATTCACATAATCCTAAAACAAGTTAAGAAATGAGGGACCAAGGGGAAGACTGTAGTACAAAATTACAGACCCAAACAGAGCCATGTCAATACTTATTTAAATATTAGTGAACCTGAGATTTCAGGTAAAAAGCAGAGGTTGTCAGAATAGATATAAAAACAAGATTCACACATACGGTGTCTCCAAAATTGCACTTTAAGAACAAAGACAGAGCTAGCTTTAAATAAAATTAAAATTAAAACAAAAATTGGAAAGGAAGAAGAACTGCCTCTTTATGCAGATGTCATGAATCATGTATGAGGAAATATCTTAAGAAACCTGCAAATAATCAGCATAGGCATCGAGAAAGTGTGGTCTACCCATATGATGGAATATTACTCAACCATAAACAGGAATGAAGCACTAACACGCTACAATATGGATGAACCTTGAGACTGAAAACATGATGAGTGAAAGAAGCCACCAGACACAAAGGGCCCCATGTTATCTGATTCCAGTCACAGGGAATGGACAAATCTAAAGAGGCAGAACCCAGATTCATGGTTGCCAGGACTGGGGGAAGGGAGGAGCAGTGTGACTACTTAGTCGGTATGGTGTCTCCTTTCAGGGTAAGGTGAATGTCCTGGACAGTGGCTATGGCTGACAACATTGTGAATGCACTGGATCCCACTGAGTTGTGCACTTCAAAATTGTAATGTTTGAATTTTACTATGATAAAAACCAAACTATTAGTCCAAATAAATTAGTTTAGCCAAGTTGCAGCATTTAACCATTATTGAAAAATCAATTGTAGGTCTATATACTAGCAATGAATACTTAGAAAATAAAGTTAAATTAATTGGAGTAAAAAAAAAAAAAAAAAACTTTCTTAAGAATTGAAAGACCTTTACACTGAAAACCACAATACATTGCAAGGAAAAACACAATAAGTGGAGAGATATACTGTGGTCATGGATTGGAAAACGCAATACCGTTAAGATCAAAATTCTCTCCACATTGATACCAAGTTGATTTACATATTGAATACAATTTTTTTTTTTTTTGAGACAGAGTTTCGCTCGTTACCCAGGCTGGAGTGCAATGGCGCAATCTCAGCTCACCGCAACCTCCGCCTCCTGGGTTCAGGCAATTCTCCTGCCTCAGCCTCCTGAGTAGCTTGGATTACAGGCACGCGCCACCATGCCCAGCTACTTTTTTGTATTTTTAATAGAGATGGGGTTTCACCATGTTGACAAGGATGGTCTCGATCTCTCGACCTCGTAATCCACCCACCTTGGCCTCCCAAAGTGCTGGGATTACAGGCTTGAGCCACCGCGCCCGGCCTGAATACAATTTTGATTGAAATTTTAGTGCTCCTTTTGGAAGGAAGCTTTGCTCACCAGTATACTACCAGTGACTCATGGTCCTTTTGAAGAAATGGGACAGCGGATGCTAAGATTTATGTGGAAAGATAAAAGGCTTAAAAAAGCCAGAAACAACTTTGAAAAATAAGAACTAGGTTGTGGGGCCCACACTACCTGATTTCAAAAATCCCTCTACAGGTATAGTCATCATGACAGTGTGGTTTTTGCATCAGGAAAGAGACAGAGACCAATTGAGCTGAAGGGGACATCAAAAGAGACCCACATTTATATAGTCACTTGATTGTTCGTAAAGGTATAAACTTAATTCTTTCAGAACGAACTTTTTCAATAAATGGTGCTAGCACAAGTTGATATCCACATGGAAAAAAAAAAATACTTTCAAGCCTTACCTTCCCTCACATGCAAAATTATCTTGAGATGGATCATGGACTGAAAGTTGGTGCTAAGACTTTTAAAGTTCTAGAATAAAACATAGGGAAGACTTTTTATGACTTGGGCTAGAATAAACATTTTTTAGAAACAAGATGTGAAAAGCACAGATAAAAAAATGAAAAAGTGAATTCAGCAAAATTGAAAAAGTTTGCTCAAAATTAAAAACACAGAGTTAAGAAAATGCAAAAGCAGACTACGGACTGGAGGAATAATTTTACAAAATGCATATCTGACAATGGGCTTGTACTCAGAATATGTGAAGATATCTTATAAATCAGTACTTTGAAAATGCAATGAAAAATGGCAAAGGACTTAAACAAATACATAACAAAAAGATGGCATATGAAAAAATGATCAACATCATTTTCCATCAGAGAGGTGGTACACGTTTAAAGCAGTCTAAATTTAACAGGATTGACAATACTAAGTGTTGACAGGGATAAGAACAATGGGAATTTATGTACAACTTAAATGGGAATATATGTAAATTTTGTTGGAAATTTAAATGGAAATACTTAGGGAAAATGGACACTATCTGAGAAGTAAAACATTTACCACATGACTCAGCAATTCCAATCCTAATTATTTACCCTGAGAAAATGAAAACATATCCACACAAAGATGTGGACACAAGTCCCCACACCAATGATATTTGTAATACATCCAAACTGCAAGAGCCCAAATGCCCGTCAACAGGCAAGTTGATAACCTATGGTCCATCCATATTATGGGATACTACCCATTAATAAAAAATGAACAAAATATTAAGCCCACATGACTTGAAATCATTGAGTTAAGTGGAAGAGATAGAACACCACTCCATGTCTATGAGCTTCCAGGAAAGGCAAAGTTACAGGGACAGGAATCAGATCACTGTCTACCTGGGGCTGGGAGCTGCAGGAGGGAATCTGAAGGAGCAGGAAGGAGAACACTTTTTAGGAGAATGAAATGTTCCACACCTCGACTGTGGTAGATGTTTCATGACTGTATACAACTGTCACATGAATGGGCTTTACTGTTGGTGAATCAAACCTAAACAAGCCGGGGAAAGAAACTGAAGGAGCATGGGCCACTGAAGCCATGTCTACAGGTGGGTGCTGGAGGCCATGGAGCTGTGTGGCACAACCCACAAACAGTGGGTGTCTCCCGTGGGTGCCTGGGGATGATCGAGGCAACCTCAAGAAGCCCACCAAGGTGCCCCTGGGGAGGCAGGAGCCCCACAAAAGTTTCTGAAAGTGACTTCATTTCCAAGCAGAGAGGGAGGTGGGGATGGGGCACCACACAGAAGGGCTTCGATGGAGAGGGCGTCTGCACAGCATGGTGATTACACCTGATCAGGGCTCAGACTTCCTTGGTGCACAGCCTGGTTCTCACCTGCATTCACTGTGTGACCTTCAGGAAGCTACCTACCATCTCTGTGCCTAGTCTGTTCTTTCATAAAAGATGGTTCATGAAGTGGCTGACTTACTGTGCCCTTGAGAGAATGACGTGAGAGAATACAGGCACAGCACTGGGAGCAGAACTGGGATATGGAGGGGTGTTTGTAAATGGCGCCTGCTGTCATTACTGTTGATCTAGGAAGAGGACCTTAGCTTTAACCCCACTGTGGAAAAAAGGAAAAACCAAGGAGGAGGGACTGGTCCAAGGCAATCATCCCATGTTCCAGACACCAGGCCAAGAGGTCTGGTGTCCAAACACAAGCGTGGCAGAGAGCCTTTGCTGCCTTTCAATGCCCATGGTGGCAAGGGAAGATCTTGGCCCTCAGAGGACCTGAGCAGTGCTTGGGGGTCCCCCTCAGCACTGGCAGGGAATGCGGAGTTGCTGTGACTCACTCAAGAGTGGGATTGGGCCCAGGTTCCTTTCCTTACCACTCAGAGTCTGACAGCACAGTAGCTGCCTGAAGAACACACAGCCCTTGCAAGTCTTTGGGAGCCAAAGGAACTGTCTTCCTTTCTCTGAGAAGCATTCAAGTTGACAGCTGTGCCACCACTTGCTGCTATTTCTCTTCGAACTTCGGAACTGTGGTCACAGTGGCAGACACAGCCATTATTCCCTGTGTCTGCTGAGGGTCTGAAAGTGGCGTGGTGATTCGGCTGTTCCCTGTCCCCAGAGCCCACCCCGTGTGATGGGGCCAATGATGCTGGATCCCTGATGGTCCTGGTTCTGGCTGTTGCTGGAGGGGAACACAGACTCCGCCCGTGCTGAGCGTGCCATTACCTGCGTTCTCCATCTCCGTGTTACCACCAATTCCTGCTCTCTTTTCCTCGTGTATCAGGATCTCACAGCTGCCTAAGGGTCACCACGTGCTGTCCCTGCAGAGCGCAGAGATTTCCCTTTGATGAAAATGCCCTAGAGCAATCGGAGGGATGAGAGGGGATGCAGCCAGCTGCAGTCCCACGCTGCTCCTCAGACTGAAGGTGCTGAAGGGTAAGAGAATGAACAAAAGGTAGTGAGTGTTTTTCTCGTTAGGATTTTAAAATCCTCCAGGTAATAGATCATTCTGTAGCATCTTGCATTTTCTGCTTATACTAACAATGTGGTATTAACGGATCTGGATAATTTTAATGAGGGAAATTCTTTTCCTT
This sequence comes from Saimiri boliviensis, assembly GCF_048565385.1. NCBI lineage: Eukaryota > Metazoa > Chordata > Mammalia > Primates > Cebidae > Saimiri > Saimiri boliviensis. The sequence goes on along the minus strand of NC_133449.1, from coordinate 150,188,853 downwards.
ATAAAAATGTGAAGTGGCTATCCATTTAAAAAATATTATCCAGGTAACTCTAAGGGTGTAAATCAACAAGGAGGCCGTTAGCTGTGGTGACCCAGTGCCCCCGTGTTTTAGATATCAGGGCCTTGGAGGAAGCAGGGACCAGGACCTGCCTTCTGCAGTGGGGCATTCCCAGGCTTCTGCCGGACAGGGCCAGTCTGTCTACACTGACTGGGGTAGGCCCTGGCGTGTGCACAAACTTCCACAGGGACTTGTTTTATCTGGGGTGTGGCAAGAAATCTTGAGCTGAAAGAGAAGGTGGTGGATGCTGAAACAGCCTCTGTCCTTCTGCCACTACCCAAGAAGTTTTGCTGTTTGCCTCAAAACAATCCCTCTCCTTCCTTGGCTTGTTTTTTTCACCCGTGAACATGTGTCCGATGCAGACTCACCGAGTTTCCTCTAGGTCTCTGGGTTGCCTGGTGTCTCCAAGTGCTCATTTCTCTTCCTTGGTCACCCCATGAGCCCTTACCCCAGGAGGGAGCAGCACAGATGCCCACACAGACGCTAGTGGTTTGGGGTCCTCAGCTGATGCCATTTTAACTGGGTTCCCTCACCTGAGTGACAAGCTAGGAGGAAGTGGTGGTTTATTACAGGGACCGATCACACTGCACCTAGGAATGCCAGGAAAATGTATTCCCATTTTACCTCCTCTAGTAGTCTATTTTCATCAGTGGCTGAATGAACATGGCTTGTTCCTCCTCCCAAGGATGGTGCAAATGTATAATTTCTCCCAATGAAATCTGATTTTAATGAGAGACTAAATCAGAGGAAAGAGTAATTTTTTAGATAGTATGCACATGTCAGTTTAATTTAAAATCAGCTTTGAGGTCAATCTATCTTATTCTATTAACTGCTTTTGATAGCAATTCCGATCATTGTATTAGCATAACACTTGTGAGTGTAATTGCTTTTTGGATTCTGTTCATTGTTACATCAGTGTCTGTTCCTGGACCTCTCTCCCTGGTGAACTATGCTTGGGTTTAATATGTATGCCTGAGTGTGCCTGTGTGCGTGTTTGGTTTGAGTGTGTGCTTGGGCTGTGTGTGCACGTTTGTGCAAGTGCACGTGTGGTAGGGTTGAGTGTGTGCATGAGTGTGCATGTGTGCATGCTTGGGTTGGGTGTGTGCATGAGTCTGTATGTATGCATGTGCTTGGATTGAATGTGCTGATGGGCATGCATGTGCACACATGCTTGGGTTGTGTGTGCACGTGTCTGCTTATGTGCTCGGATTGAGTGTGCATGGGTGTCCATGTGCACGTGTGCTCAGGTCGAGGGCTTGTGTACATGCACATATGTGTACATGGGCTTGGACTGTGTGCTTGCATGGGTGTCATGCACATATTTTTTTTTTTTTTTTTTTTTTGCCAGCCTGGAGTGCTGTGGTGTGATCTCGACTCACTGCAACCTCTGCCTCCTGGGTTCAAGCGATTCTCCTGTCTCAGCTTCCTGAGTAGCTGGGATTACAGGCATGTACCATTATACCTGGCTAATTTTTGTATTTTTAGTAGAGACAGGGATTGAGTATGTGTGCGATGTGTACATGAGTGCATGTGTTTGGGCTATGTATGCATGTGAACACGTGTTTGGGTTGAATGCGTGGGCATCCACATTCATGTGTGTGCATTGTGTCTGCACAGATACACGTGTGCATGTGCCTGGATTGTGTGTGCATGGGTATGCATGTGTGCACATGCTTGTGCTGAGCACGTGTGCATGTGCTCAGGTTGCATTTGTACATGGGTATAAATGTGCCACGTGTTTGGGTTGAGTGTGTGGGCGTGGAGGCACACAGGCATGCATCCTTGGATTGGGTGTGCATGAGTGGAGATGCTTGGGTTGAGTGTGCACAGGTGTGCCTGTGCATGTGTGCTTGAGGAGTGGGTGCATGGGTGTGCATGTATGTAGATGCTTGGGTTAAGTGTGTGTGCGTTGGTGTGCATGTATGTGACTGTGGGTGTACATGTATGCCGATGCTTGGGTTGAGTGCATGCACACAGGTGTGTGTGTGCATGGGTGTGTATGTGTGCGTGAGTGTGCATGTGCTTGGGTTGTGTGCGCACAGGTGTGTATGTGCATGTGTGTGCATGTGTGTGTGCATGGGTGTGCATGTGCATGTGTGCTTGGGTTGTGCGCACAGGTGTGTATGTATGTGTTTGCATGTGCATTAGTGCATGTGCATGTGTGCTTGGGTTGAGTGCACAGGTGTGCATGTGTGCGAATGTGCATGTGTGCTTGGGTTGTGTGTGCACAGGTGTGCATGAGTGCGTGTGCATGTGTGCTTGGGCTGTGTGTGCACAGGTGTGTGTGCATGGGCATGCGTGTGTGCATGAGTGCATGTGCATGTGATTGGGTTGAGTGCACGTGTGTGTGCATGGGCATGCATGTGTGCATGAGTGCGTGTGCATGTGTGCTTGGGTTGTGTGTGCACAGGTGTGTGCATGGGTGTGCATGTGTGCATGTGCATGTGTGCTTGGGTTGTGTGCACAGGTGTGCATGGGTGTGCGTGTGTGCATGTGTGCTTGGGTTGTGTGTGCACAGGTGTGCGTGTGCACTTGTACTTGAGGAGGTGCTTCCCTCATTATTAATGAATGTATTTTCATGGGGTTTATTGATATCAAGGACCCCATCTTCATTTTTTTTTTAAATAAGCTTCATTTGAGAATAGTTTTACATTTACAGAAAAATTGTGACGGTAGCACAGCCTTCCTCTACACTCCGCACCAACGTTCCCCTGCTCTCACCATGTCACATTATATTGGACCTTTGTCACAGTGAATTAGCCCATGTTGATACTGTAGTAGGAACTAAAACCCATACTTTGTTCAGATTTCCTCAGTTTACCCTTAATGTCCTTTCGTTCTTCAGAATCCCATTAAGTGTGATGTTGTAGTTGGTCCTGTTTCCTTAGGGCCCCCCTAGCTGTAACAGTCTCAGACTCCTTGTTTTTGGTGATCTTGACAGTTTTCAGGAGAACTAGTCGGGTATTTTGGAGAATGTCCCTCATTTGGGATGTGTCTGATCTTTTTTCTGATTAGCTTGGGGTCACGTGTTGTTGGGAGGAAGGGCACAGATGGAAAGCACCCTTCCCACTGCATCACATCAAGGTCCTTGCTGTCTGCGTGACTTGTCACTGGTGACGTCAACCTCAGCGACTTGAGGCAGAGATTTCCAGTTCTCTCCACTGCAAAGTTACTATTTTCCCTTTTCATGCTCTCTTCTTTGGAAGGAAGACACTATGCAATGCTTATACTTTTAATTGTTTATTGATGCATAATATTTTACATACTTATGCGGTGCATGTGATAGATGGATATGCCTGCGCGATGTGTAGTGATGGAATCGGGGTATTTAGGATCTCCATCACCTCGAACGTCCTCCTTTCTTCATGTTGGGAACATTTCAAATCTTTTCTTCTTGCCATTTTGAAACATACAGTGTGTTGCTGTTAACTACAGTTCCCTCATTGTGCTGGCAACACTAGAACTCACTCCTCCTACCAAATAGTTTATTCGTACTCATCAACCAACTTCTCTTCCTTCCCTCCACCTGTCCCCCACTATATTTAAACAGCTTTACTGGGTTATAATTCACATACTGTGCAATTCACCCATTTAAAGTGTACAATGGCTTTTAGTGTATTCACAGAGTTCTACGACCATTACTACAGTGAATTTTAGAAAATTTTCACCACCTCGAAGAGAAACTCCATACTCGTTAGCTACTCCCAGCCACCAGTGCTACCCCTACTCCTGCCTCTTGGGTTCAGGCAATTCTCCTGCCTCAGCCTCCTGAGTAGCTGGGATTATAGGTGTGCGCCACCACACCTAGCTACTTTTTGTATTTTTAGTAGAGATGGGGTTTCACCATGTTGGCCAGGCTGGTCTCAAACTCCTTACCTGGTGACCTGCCTGCCTCTGCCTCCCAAAGTTCTGGGATTACAGGCGTGAGCCCCCATGCCTGACCAGATGTATGGTTTTAATCATCTGGGATACACACCTGGGAGTGGGATTGCTGGATGAATTCATACGCTTACTCTATGTTGAATTCATACCCTTACTCTATGTTGAATTCATTTTCAGCACCTTTTAATTGTTTTGTCTGCATGATTTTCCCTCCCAAAGAAGGTTTCCATTTCTCAAGTCCTTGTCAACACTGTTTTCTGTCTTTTTGAGGATTACCCTACTAGTGGGTGAGGGGGCATCTCCCTGTGGTCTTGATTTGCATTTCCTAATAACTAATAATGCTGAGCATCTTTTTATGCACTTTCTGGTCGTTTGCATACCTTCTTTTGAGAAGTGCCTATTCAAATCCGTCGTGCATTTTAAATGGGGTTATTTGCCCTCATTTTTGAGTTTTAAGTGTCCTTTCCACATTCTGGATATGGGCCCCATATCAGATACAGTACGCCCCACTTACCCGCTGTTTTGCTTTCTCAGTTTCAGTTACCTGTGGTCAACCATGGCTTGAAATATGACATGGAACTGTACATCGTTCTGATTAACAAAATGCAATCTTGCGCCAGCCCAAGCTATCCCACCCAGGTGTGAACCACCCCTTTGTCCAGCGTATCCATGCTATATAGTCTGCTCCTTCCTTAGTCATCACATCACCTGCCCCTGACATCCAGCCATCAGCCTCATGATGGCTTGAGGATCCTCCTTCCGATCAGGTTAATAGCACCCTAAGGCAACGTCACAAAGCCTCCATCATTCACCTCACTTCACCACATCCCAAGGGCATTCCGTCATCTCACACCATCACGACAGAGAGGGTGAGTCCAGTACAATAAGGGATATGTATATATGAGAAAAAGCAGTATATACAGCGTTTGGTAATATCTGCTATCTCAGGTATCTACTGGGACCCTGGGATGTATCACTGGCACATAAGAGGGGATTACTGTATATGATTTCCTAATATTTTCTTCCTTTATGTGGGTTATCTTTTCACTTTCTTAGTGGCATTGGTTGCAGCCCAGAAGTTTTTGATTCTGATGAAGTGTAATTTATCTCTTTTTTTCTTCTATCATTTGTGCTTTTGGTGCCACATTGAAGAAATCATTGCTAAACTCAGGCCGTGAGAATTTCCTCCTGTGTTTCCTTCTAAGAGTGGTTCTGTATGGATCCGTGAATACACTGTATTATGTTGATCAGCTTTTGGATCACAAATCAACCTTGAGTCCCTGGGATAAATCTCATCTGGTTTGTGTACATAATTCTTTTTATATGTTGCTGGATTTGATTTGCTAGTATTTTGTGGAGGATTTTTGCATTTATATTCTTAAGGATATTGGTCTGTAGTTTTCTTGTAATGCCTTTCATCTCGAAGTATTTTCTAATTTCCGTTGTGATTTCTTCTTTGATCTGTTTGTTATATAGCAGTGTGTTGTTTATTTTACACATTTTCGTGAATTTCTCAAGTCTCCTATTATTGATTTCTAATTTAATTCTATTGTGGTTATGGCACGCACTTTGTATGATTTCAGTCCTTTTAAATGTATTGAGGCTTAACATGTGGTCCCCTGGAGCAAGCTCTGACATGCTCGAGAAGTGTGTACGCTCTGCTGTTGCCAGGTGGCGTGTTCCGCAGATGTGGGTAGATGGTTCCAATCTCACATTTCCCGATTGACCTTTTGCCTACTTGTTCTACCCACAACGAAAGTGTGCTATTGAAGTCCCCATTTATTGCTGAATTGTAGTCCTGCCTTTTTCCTCCAACTTAGAATCTGAGTCTAAGCTTCTTCATGGGAAACGCATGATTGGCTCTCAGGTCCTGGCTTCTGCTCTCTCTGCATGACATGCCTGAAACATCTCGAGGGAGCTCAGAGCAGGCAAAGGCCTGGCTTCATGCTTCAGATGTGCTTCCATAATTCCCACCTTACAAATGAAGAACTGAAGGGCAGAGGGGTCAAGAACACTGTTGGCTGACTCAGAGCTATACTGTAACCTAAGGCAGCTCCGTCTCAAATTTATGCCCAGCTCCTGGTTGGTCCATGCCCTCCCGGGGTAGCCAGAGGGTATCATGATTACACCAGAGATGGAGTAATCGGAATATAAACCCACTCCTGAGCTGCTGTGTGGGGAATTCCAGAAGTGCACACCAATGGAAAAATAAAAATAAAAATTTCTAAGAAACAATTTTTATTATTTATTAGAATAATTAATAATAAAAAAAATTTTATTAGCAGGTATAGCCATGACACCAGCGACCCTCAGGCCCCACTCTGTGGCTTTTGTGAGTGACAGGTGACTGCTCAGTGACTGAGCAATGGTGCAAATGAAATGCCAGGGGATCAGACCCATCTGGAGTTTCCTTAAGAAGTAAAACCCTGGACACAGGAGGGGGACATCCATGTCTATTCAGCCTCCTCTGCCTTGAAATCCATGAAGCTCGGAAGCTTTCTATGGCAGGCTTGCTGTACATGGGCCTTTCAGCCTCTTCAGGGGGAAGGAGTCCTCAGCTTTCTGGGCCTCCTTAATGAGCCCAAGGCCTGCTGTGACCCAGTGAGGCCCACTCTGTGCTTTTGTTGGCTTTGGTGAAGTCAGTCCTGCCTTTAGTAGGCCTGCTCGCAATTAACATGAAATATAATACTGAAGAAAATCCTGTAAAGCACTCGGCCTCTCAGGAGCAGAACACTAAATGTTGATGCACAGAGGCACTAAATCGCGTGCACACTTAGGCAAATAACTCTCCCCTAGTTTCCAACGTAGAGAAAGGAGGGAAGTTAAGGAGGGTATGTTCAAGCCTGTTGGCTCTGTGATGCTAGGGAGATCCCTGGGGCTGGCTTCCTAGGGCCCAGGGTCCTGTGAATGACTGGGCAAAGCAGCCTTGCCGTGTGCCCTTGGAATACTCTCAGGGAAAGGTCACAGGAAAAGGTCACACTTCAGTTCTTTAGGCAGGTGCAGCTCACAGCTTTCCAGGCTGATCTCTATCCCAGGGAACAGCAGGCCCAGAGAGGGGATGGACCTGCCCCAGGCCCACGGAGATGGAAGACCCTCGATTCTCCTGCAGATGAGGCTTGAATCTGTTGGGTTCTTTTGGAAAGTAAGTCTGGAGAAGTTCAGGGTGCAAACGGGATAAAACGATGCCGAGTTACCGTTTTTCTCATCACAGGGCGTTGAATTTTCTCAAGTCCTTTTTCTCTGTCGACTGAGAAGGTTGTGTAGTTTTTGTCCTTCGTTATGATAATGTGGTTCATTATCCAGGTTGACTTTCATACGTTGAGCCATCCTTCCATTGCAGTAATAAATCCCTCTTGGGTCAGGGTGTATCATCCTTTCGATGTGCCATGGAATATGGTTTGCCAGCATTTTGTTGAGGATTTTGCATCAACAGTTATCAGGAAAATTGGTCTGTAGTTTTCCTGTAGCTTTATTGTCTGGTGTCGGTATCAGGATAATGCTGGCCTCATACAATGAGGTTGGAAGTGTTCCTTTTGTTTAGCTTTTCAGAAGAGTTTGAGGAGATTTGCCGTTCATTATGTAAATGTTTGGTAGAATTCTGCAGTAAAGCCATCTATCTGGTCTTGGGCTTTCATTTTTTGCGAGATTTTTGATGACTAATTCTGTTTCCTTGCTGGTTAGAGGTCTTTCCAGATAATTATTTTTTTATGATTCAATCTTGGTAGGTTGTATATTTCTAGGAACTTATCCAATTTGTTGGTGTATAGACATTGATCATGGTATTATCATAATATTTTTTATGTATGTGGCATCAGTTGTAATGGGCCTCTTTCATTTGATTTAATTGAGTCTTGCCTCTTTTTTTTTCTTAATCTAGCTAAGAGTTCCTGTCAGTTTTGTTGATCTTTTCAAAAAGCCAGCTCTTCAGTTTGTTGGTTTTTCTATTTTTCTATTCTCTATTGTGTTTATCTCTGTTGTAATCATTACCACTTCCTTCTTTCTGCTAATTTGTGTTTAATTGTTCTTCTTTTTCCAGTTCCTTGAGCTATGAAGTTAGGTTGTTTATTTGAGATTCCTCCTCTTTTTAAGTGTAAGTTTTCACCACTATAAACTTCCCTCTTAATACTGCTCTCATTGCATCCTGTAGGTTTTGGTATGTTGCGTTTTTGTTTTCATTTGTCTTAAGATATTATCTATTTTTCTCTGTGATATCTTCTGTGATCCATTGTTTTTTTTTTACGAGTGTGTTTTTAAATTTTCACTAATTTGTTAAGTTTCCAGTTTCCCTTCCGCTATCGATTTCTAGTTTCATTCCTTTGTGATCAGAAAATATATTTTCTATAACCTGAAATGTCTTAAATTTGTTAAAACTTGTTTCGTGGCCTATCATATGGTCTGTCTTAGAAGATACTCCATGCACCTTTGGGAAGAATGTATTATATATTCTGCTGTTGTTGGGTAGAGCATTCTATACATGTCTGAGCTCCAGTTGATCTACAGTGCCGTTCAAGTCCTTCGTTTCCTTACTGATATTCTGTCTGGTTCTTATATCCATTGTTGAAAGTAGAGTATGGAGGTCTTTTACCACTGTCGTGTTCCTCTTTATTTCTCCTTTCAGTTTTGCCAGTGTTCCTTCAGGTATTTGTTAAATCTTCCTGGTGAATGGACCCCTTTATCATTATATACTGTTTTTATCTCTCATGATAGTTTTTGAGTTAGCATCTATTTTGTTTTCTGTAAGTTTGGCTGCCCTTGCTCTCTTATGATTACCATCTGCATGGACTATCTTTTTCCATCATTTTACTTTAAGCCAATGTATGCCCTTAGATCTAAAGTGAGTCTTCTGCAGACAGCATATAGTTGGATCTCGTTTTTTATTTATTACTCCATTCAATCTATGTCTTTTGACTAGAGAGTTTAATCCATTTACAGGTAAAGAAATTACTGGTAAGGAAAACTTACTATTGCCAATCTTTTGATTGTTTTCTGTATGTCTTATACTTATTTTTTCCCCCTTTTTCTCTCTTACTCCTTTCCTTTGTACTTTTAACATTTTTTATAGTGACATTCCTTATTTTATTTTGTATGTCTTCTCTAAATATTTTCTTTATATTTGCCATGGATTACATAAATTATCTTAAAGTTATAATAATCCACTTTAAACTGATAGCAGTTTAACTTCAATTGCAAGCAAAAACTACTCTTTTACATCCTCACTCCCCCACACTTGGCTACTGATGTCACAAATTTTATCTTTTATATTGTGTAAACATTAACAAAGATCTGTGATTATTTTTAAATGCTTTTCTTTTAGAGTCTATACAAGAATTAAAAGCGATTTGTATGCTAACATGATAGTACAGGATTCTACATTTGTCTGTGTATTTAGCTTTAACAGAGAGTTTTATGTTTTCATGTGGTTTGGGGTTGCCGTCAGGTGTCCTTTTATTTTAATTCAAAGAACTCTTTTCACATTTCTTATAGGGAATATCTAGTGGTGATGAAGTCTCTCAGTTTTTATCAGGGAAGGAGATTTTTGAAGAAGAACTTTGCTGGATATAGTGTTCTTGGCTGACAGTTTTTACTCTTGTAGCACTTTGAATGTATCATTCTATTCCCTCTGGCCTACAGAGTTTCTGCTGAGAAACCCACTGATGATCTTATGGAAACTTCCTTGTACTGATGAGTTGCTTTACTTTTGCTGTGTTCAAGATTCTCATTTTGCCTTTGACTTCTGACAGTTTGATTACAATGGGTCTCTTTGGATTTATTCTAGTTACATTTCTTGAAGTCTTCTGTCTATTCTTTTGCTCAAATTTGGGAAGTTTTCAGCCATGATTTCTTCAAATAGGCCTTCACCTTTTTTTGTCTCTATTCCGGAACTCCCGTAATGTGTGCACAGGCATATTTTATTTTGCTTTGCTTTATTGAGCTTTTCTTTATTGTACTTCACAGACATCGTGGGTTTGTTTGCTTTTTTGTTTGTTTGAGAAGAGATCTTGCTCTGTCTCCCAGGCTGGAGTGCGTATGACCCTGCCTCACTGCAGCCTCCACCTACTAGGTTCGGGTGATCCTCCCACCTCAGCCTCCCAAGTAGCTTGGACTACAGGTGTGTACCACCACAAGCAGCTGTTTTTTAATTTTTTAATTTTTTTTTTTTTTTTTTTGGTAGAGACAGTGTTTTGCCATGGTGCCCAGGCAGGTCTTGAATTCCTGGACTCACACAGTCTGCCTGCCTCCACCTCCCAAAGTGCTGGGATTACAGGCATGAGCCACCAGGCCCGACTGACATTGTGTATTTGTTTTACGAATGGAAAATTTGTGGCGACACTGCATCCAGCAAGTCCATCGGTGCCATTTTTCCAACAACATGTGTTTACTTCTTGTCTCCGTGTCACGTTTTGGTACATTTACAACATTTTAAACTTTTCACTATTGTTATATATGTTCTGATGACCTGTGATTGGTGATCTTTAATGTTACTGCTACAATTGTTTTGGAGTGCCATGCGCCATGCTCATACCATATAAGATGGTGAACTTAACTGATAATGTTGTGTATGTTCTGACTGCTCCACCAACTGACCATTCCTTCACCTTTCTCCCTCTCCTTAGGCCGCCCTCTTACCTGAGACACAGTAATATTGAAATTGGCATAATTAATAACCCTACAATGACCTAAGTGTTCAAATGAAAGGAAGAGTCACATCTCTCACTGTAGGACAAAAGCTAGAAGTGACCTTAGTGAGCTGAGTGAAGAAGGCATGTCAAAAACCAAGATAGGCTGACAGCTAGGCCTCTAGCACCGAATAGTTAGCCATGTTCTAAATGCAAAGGAAAAGCTATATAAGGAAATTAAATGTGCTCTTCTAGTGGGCAAATAAATAAGAAAGTAAATCATCCTTGTTGCTGATATGAATGAAGATAGTTAGAAGATCAAACCAACCACAATATTCCATTAAGCCAAAGCCCAATCCAGAGCAAGGCCTTAACTCTCTTCAATTCTATAAAGGCTGAGAAAGGCAAGGAAACCACAAGAGAGAAGTTTGAAGTTAGCAGAGACCACCAGTTCATGACGCTTAAGGAAAGAAGCCATCTCCATAACGTCAAAGTGCAAGGTAAAGTAGCAAGTGCTATTGTAGAAGCTTCAGCAAGTTCTCAGGAAGATCTAGCTGAGACACCGATGAAGGTGGCTAGGCTAAACAACGGATTTGCAATGCAGATGAAACGGCCTTCTATTGAAATAAGATGCCATCTAGGACTTTTAGAGCTACAGAGGAGAAGTTAATACCTGGCATCAAAGCTTCAAAGGACAGGCTGACTGTCTTGTTAATTACTAATGCATTTGGTGGTTTCGAGTCGAAGCAAATGCTCACTTACCGTATTGAACATTCGAAGGTCCTTAAGAATTATGCAGCATTTACTCTGCTTGCACTGTATAAATGGCACATAGAGCTTTGATGACAGCACATTTGTTTACAGCATGGTTTACTGACTATTTTCAGCCCCTGTTGAGACCTATTACATAGAAAATAAATTTTATTTCAAAATATTATTGGTTATTTATAATGCACCTGGTCACCCAAGAGCTCCGACAGAGGTGTGCAAGGAGATTAATATTGTTTTCATGCCTGCTAACACAACATCCATTTGCAGACTACAGATCAAGGAGTAATTTTGACTTTCCAGTTTTACTGTTTTTAAGAAATACATTTCTTACGGCTACAGCTGTCAGTGATTGCTCTGATGGATTTGGACAAAGCGAATGGAATGCCTTCTGGAAGTAATTGACGACCCTAAATGCCATTAAAAACATTCCCGTTTCATGGAAGTAGGCAAAATATTAACATGAACCGGAGTTTGGAAGAATTTAATTCCAACCATCATGGGTGACTTGGAGCGGTTCAAGACTTAAATGCAGGAAGGAGCTGCAAATGTGGAAACGGCGAGGGAACTAGAAGAAGAGGAGCCTGAAGACGTGGCTGAATTGCTGAACTCAAGATCAAACGTTAACGAATGAGGAGTTTCTCCTATGAATGAGCCGAGGAAGCTGTTTATCGAGATGGAATCTATTCCTGGTAGAGATACTATAAACATTCTTGAAGTGACAAGTGAATCAGAATATTACATAAATTGAGTTGATAAAGCAGCAGCAGGATTTAAGAATATTGGCTCCAATTTTGAAAGAAGTTCCACTGTGGGTCAAATGCTATGAAACAACATGACATACTGCAGATAAGTCTTCCATGAAAGCAAGAGTCAATTGATGAGGCAAAATTCATTGTTAATAAGGCAGTTACCCCCGTCTTCAGCAACTACCACACCAATCAGTTAGCAGACATCGACGCTGAGGAAAGGGCCCCACCACGAAAAAATTATAACTTGTTGAAGGCTCAGACGGTCATTAGCGTCTTTAGCAAAACAAAATATTTTAATTAAGGTATATACATTTTTTAGACATAATGTTATTGCACAATTAAGACTACATTATAGTGTAGTCATTATTTTTATGTGCACTGGGAAACCAGAATATTTTGTGATTCACTTTTTTGTGACATTCACATGATAGCAGTGGCCTGGGATCAAACCCACAATATATCTGAGGTATACCTGCATTATTCTGCTTGATGGTTTCCTGCAAGTCTTGTAGGTGCTCATGACTTTTCTTAATTATTTTTTCTCCTCCCACTCAATAATTTCAGATGATTTTTCTTCAACTTTGCTGATTCTTCCTTCTTAAGTCTGCTGTTGAACTCCTCTATTGATTTTTAAAATTCAATTATTCTTCAGTTTCAGAATTTGTTTTGTTCTCTTTTAGTAATTTGTCTCTGTAGATATTCTTATTTTTGTTCATAAATCATTTTTGGGATTCATGTAGTTGTCTATGTTCTCATTTAGCTCACGAGCATTTTTAAGATGGTTATCTGAAATGCTCAGATAATTCGTAGATCTCTGTTTCTTTAGGGTCATTTTCAGAGATGTATTTTGTTCCTTTGACTGGGCCATGCTTTCCTTTTTTTTTTTTTTTGTATGCCTTGTGATCTTGTATTAATATTTAGGCATTCCAAATAAATTGCCACTTCCCATAGTCTTTGTTAACAGGCTTTGTACCTTCACTAATTGGTGCGGGTAGAGATTCTGGGAACTTCTCAGCCTTTTCTGGGGATGCATCTTCTTTGGGCTTGTGTAAGGAATTTCCCAGTTAGAGTTTTGCCCCTGTTTTTCAGGAGGCCTCTGTCCTCTGGTGTCTGTGACCCTGCAGCTTCCTTTGTGCTGACTGAAGGTGCTCATCTTCGCTCTTAGCAGCCCCTACCCCGACATTCAAGCTCCGCAAGTCCCCGTGAGCTCTCTGAATCCTGTGAGACAGATACCCATCCCATGGGAAGGAAGCCCCCTGAAAAGCCAGGACACTGGATGCATGTTCCACTCTTCTCTCCCACTCTTTAGAGAGAAGCTAGGCATTGAGATTTCCTATCACGCCAGAGAGGACAAATGCAGTGAATTTTCTTCATACCTGCTCAGACGTCGCTGTTCTGGGCTGTGCACTCACAGGGGTGCTGCAGCCTCCTAACTGTATTCTGGAGTTCTCACCCAGAATTATTGTCCATGAATTATTGTTACCAGTGTCTACATGGGGGAACGAGGGCTCCCTGGGGCTTCCTAGTTCACCATCTTGCTCATGTCCCTGTGTTTAATTTGTTCTTAGATTATCTATGTTGATTTATAAATTCTGGCTCATTCATTTTAATATCCCATTTAATCAGATAGTATACCATGATTTAGGTATCTCTTCCGTGGATGATAATGCAAGAACCACATTGATAATGCCAGATTTTAATTATTGCTGCACTCTGAGTGTGAGATGGTAGCCTTCACATAATGAGACAAGGTGAAGGAAGCTCCGGGTCACACTGACGGAGCTGACAGACCGAGAGGGGTCCTAGGCAGTTGGATTTCCTACTTTTAAGTGGCTGAGCTGTCAGAAACCTAGAGCCTCATAGTGTTGTTCCTCCAGGAAAGTGAGAGGAGAAATAGCCACTGGACTAGGTGAGAGCTGCATCAAATTTGAGAAGCACTGACTTCCTGCAGGACTGAAATGGAACTGTGTTCCTTCAGGTCACATGGTTCCACTCCTGTATGTGATTTTCAGTGCATGTTGCTCCTTTAGTATAAATCAATCTGTGTGTCAATTTCAGTGCATGCTGCTCTTTGAGTATAAATCAATCTTGTGTTTTAAGGTAGCCATCCCCAACCATTTTGGCACCAGTTTCACAGAAGACAATTTTTCCACGAACTGGGGATGAGAGTGGGGTCAAGGAATGGTTTTGGCATGAAACTGTTCTATCTCATATCATCAGTGTTACAAGGAACATGCATCCTAGATCCCTCACATGCACAGTTCACAACAGGGTTCAGGCTCCTGTGAGAATCTAATGCCACCAATGATCTGGGGGGGTGGGGGATGGGGCGGAGCTCACACTCACCTGCTGCTGTGCGGTCCCTTTCTTAATAGACCACGGACCAGTATTAGGCTGTGGTCTTAGGGTTAGGCATCCCTCTTTTAAGCTACTTTGTTAATATGCCCAATCTAGTCCCAGAGAATGCTGTGTTCATGCCAAGTTGTGTGTGCTCATAGCTGTAGACACGCTGTAGACACCCCATCCCTGGAGTCAAGGATCAGAATTCTCTCATACTGGAGGATTTCAGCAGAGTCTGAGGGGTGCAGAGCTGACGGTGTTGCATTTATGAGGAGCCAGGCCAGCACCTGGCCCAGCGATGGTCCTGTCATTTCCCAGGGAATGACGAGGCGTGAGGGCACAGGCCCCTGACTGCCCCCACCTAGCTACTCGGGAGGCTAAAACCTGGTGTGGGTGTACCCTTCAGGAGGCAGCTTGCTCTGCAGAGATGCTCACATGCTGCTGTCCTAGGCACGTCCTGCCCTCAAAGTCTCAGGTTACTAAATGATAAAATCGGTAGTTACTAAGTATATTTTCCTGCAGTTCTAACATACCCTTTCCTTTTTACTATTGGATTTTAGATCTAAAAATTGATTCACGTGAGGACAGTACCTCTGTTTTCTCATCGAGTTCTAAGAAATGAACCAAGGTGGATTTTCCTGTTCTCCCAGGGAGACCAAGAACCATACCGGGGCCCTGGCTTTCTTCCCTTCTCTTTTCTTCCTTTCTCATTTTTTTTCTTATTTTTGTGCCTTTCTTTCAACTTCAAAAGCAGTCTCTGCTTGATGGAGAAAACCTAGAATATCAACATGAGCAGAAACATCAAATTACCCAAAGAGCCACTCTTGAGAGGTAACCGGTAAGAGTGTGGCATTTGTCCTTCTGGCTTTCGAGGAACTGGTCTAAAACTGCGATGCTTCACGTTGGGCTGTGAAGCAGGTAAAAGTATTGATGACCCTTCATTGAACATTCGTATCGGTACTTCACAATGGCAGACTACACAGGCATATTTGCCTTTGGCATTTCTACATTTAACTGAATTGCAATTTATGTATTCATTTATTTATGTCAAGACAGGGTCTTGCTCTGTCACTCTGGCTAAGAAAAAAAAAGTGGTGTGATCACAGCTCACTGCAGCCTTGGCCTCCTGGGCCCAAGCAATCGTCTTGCCTTAGCCTCCCTTGTAACTAGGACTATAGGTGTGCACCACCACACCTGGCTACATTTAAAAATTTTTTTTTGGTAAAAAAGGATCTCACTGTGTTGCTCAGGCTGGTCTTGAACTCGGCCTTCAGCGAACCCCCAAAGCTTTACCGCAGCCCCTAAAGCACTGTGATGACAGGCGTGAGCCACTGTACCCAGCCACTTTATCGATGTATATAAAGAAGTAAATTCACAGCATCAAAGGAAACAGAGTTCCAGCAGAGACATCAGTCATTAGTAGACTAAAGATTTTGAGATTTCAACAATAAAGAAAATAGTAAGAATATAATCCTGCAAAAAACAGAGTAGTTAGGCCCATAGGGAGAAAGGAAGTTGGCTTCTTTTGGGAGGAGATGCCAGGCCAGGGGCACTGTGGGTGCACACTGGGGCACCCTGCCTCCTCCAAAATTGGAGGTAGCCTTCTGAGAGCTGACGTGCCCCGTCCGCTGCAGAGATATCTTCCCTCAGGAATCAGAGCACAGCCCACTTCACAGGACAGTGGAATCCAAAGAAATACAAAGCCGTGACATCGTTTATCTTCAGATTTTCTGAGTTATCAACAAATCCTTTTACACCTATGTGCTTACACGTGTCACACACTTAAACTTCAAGGTGAGAACCCCAGTCTCGTGACTTAAGACCTCAGCGTTTTCAAGTTCCAAACATCCAGGCTGCTTCCCTGATGAACGAACAGGGGTGTCCAGCCAGGTTGCTTCTCCTGGGGCCCACATAGTCCCATCATATGGTCCTGGCAGGCAGCCAGAGACTCTTCCTGCCCTGGGGTCTCCTAGTGAGAGGATCCTAAATACAATTAATTCCTTAATCTCTTTATTCCAGCACTTTCTGTCTACGTTATTGAAAGATGGGCATTCAAGATGCTCATTTTTAATGACTTGCTATTTTGCACCCATTTGGTCACAGCTCTGTTGGGTTTTATTGTCAGTGGGTAAAACACCTGCCTCTGGGCTGTGCAGATAAACTACAGAAAACGGCATGCTCCCTTTTCCTCAACCAGCGATGAGCCTAGGCAGGCAAGGGAATTAAAATGCACAACTTAATTGGATTTTCATCATGTCCTTCTGGCTGATAGAGGAGCTCCCCTCTCTTCATTATTGCATTCAAATGCCAGGTTTAATTCTGAGACTGCAGCTTGAAAGGTGAAAGGCATTTCGCAGTAAACAGTTCATTAAGAGACACTTCCAGCCTCTCCGCCTTCTCTGAGTGTGGAGAGAAGCTTTCTGTGTAAGGAGTTTTTTATTTAATTGAGAAGTGAGTGAATGTCTGGACTGTGCTGTGGGCCCGGGATCATTGCCACAGACACACCAGCGCTCCATCCTGTTTGCACAGGGGTTTCTGAGTGCAACCGATTCAGATGCCCAGGACCCAGGAGCCTTCCCCAGTGAGTCACTCTACGGCCACCCTGTGCATTGGGTGCTGTTGCCCCACTGAGAGAGGTGGAATCAGAGGCTGGGAGATGCATGAATGTGACTAGGATCACCTGGCTGGAAGTAGTAGAGGGGCACTCCACCCTGAGGCCGGCTAGTGGCCGGGTTCCTTTTCAATGAATGAATGAATGAATGAGTGTCCAGAAATGGGGACTCTCCTGCCTGAAGCGATGGTTGGGGTAAGCCCAGGGCTGGAGGCAGGGGGTTGCCTGGGAGGGCAGAAGGGGTAGGATCGGGGAAGGTGGGAGCCACAGTCCCTGATGTGCATCTGTACCCGTAGGGTCCTGGGAGGGAATAGGGAGGCGGGTGCCACGGCGGAACAAGACAGAAGCCCCTGTCCTGACCTGTCCTCAGACCTGGACCCCCTGCTCCTGACCCTACAACTGAGAAGATTTTGGATCTGAAGCCTCAGAACTGAGCTCTGGCTTGGAATATGGAATTTACCTCCAAAGGAAAGAGTGTGGCTCTGGGAGCATATGTCCCCACCCCTTCTGCAGACCCTGCAGGCCGAGGCTGACCCTGATCTGCACTCCAACACACAAACTCACCCACTCTCCTCCACACAAAATGTGAGGGCAGGTCTCCCTCCACTCAGGGGAAGGGGCCTCATAGGCCCTGGAGAAGTGCATCCTTAACCTCACGGCACCAAGTCAGCGCACCGCACATACACAGATACATGCACACACACATGCACACGCACACACACACAGCCGTACACATGCACATACCTACACCTGCATGTGTATATGTACACACACAGACATATACACTCATGTACACCCAGGCACATACATGTAGACACGTATGCACACAGAGACATACAAATATACACAGGCACATGCAGACACGTGTGCACATGCATACACAGAAAGTCATATATACATCTTGAATGTCCAGACACACATACAGACACATATAGTCACACCCACAGAGAAACACACACGCATGCACACCACCTTCTGTTTGCCGCCCACACTGCCTGCCCTGCCCTTTTATGTGAAAGGATGAAAGAAAACCTCAGTCTGGTACTGACAGCATTTAGCTAATTGTGCAAACTGCACACTCACCCGGAGCGAAGACATCTCTGCATTTTATCCTCAGATTAGGATGGATTCAAGTCATTCTGTGTTGAATTCATCCTGGAGTGTTGCAACTTGTGGGACGGGGCTCTAGGCCGGGCCTCACTCATCCTTCCCTCGGGCCTTGCCACCCTGTTCTCTGGTGGAGTTTCCCTTCCCACAAGAACAGAGCAACCACTGGGGGCGGGGAAACAGTTTTCCATATGGAAAATGGAATAGGATCCCCATTTCCCAACATACACAACGTCAGTCCCAGATGGATCAAGAACTTATGTAAGAGTTTTCCTTTAAAAGTTTCTGTTGAAAATGTAAGTGGACATTTTATGATCTCGGCGTAGGGAAGGATTTCTTAAATATGATGTAAGAAGCCCTAGCTGTGAAATAGGAGTCTGATAAAATTTGAGCGCTTTTTAAAAAAAACTGTTAGTCAAAAATAACCTCGAGGAAAATGAAAGAGAAGCTAAAAATGAGAAGATAACTCACCGCGACATAACAAACAAAGGGTGGGCCTCAGGAATATGTAAGGAATTTCTAGAAATCAGGAAGAATGGGAAAAAGACCCTGAGACATGAAGGGGCATTTCCCCCTGGAGAAACAGATGCGAAGTAAGGTTTGCCAACTCAGACACATGCAGATCAAGACCACAGTGAAACGCCATCTGGCTCACTCATTAGCCAGCCCTGGCCAGGGGTGAGAGGCCCAGGCGGCTGCCCAGCCTCACAGGCCCGTCCCAACGATCTCTGGCTTCCGGCACAAAGGGTTTTGGAGTCTTCCCATCCTGTGACAGAAGGGTTGCCCAGGGCTGCCCAGCAGGCGGGGTGAGTGACCCTGCCTGGGACCCTTCCTCCTCATGGGCTCCCTCCCTGTCCTTGGCTGCCCTTCCTGGGCAGTGGTTCAGCTGGAGACCAGCAGGTGGGTGAGTCACAGCTGCGGGTCTGAGCTGTGGGCGCCTGTGCTCCCCAACTGTGGGGGTGGAGAGGGCATGAGGAAGTGGTTCTGTGAGTCAGAGACCCTTGGGGTGTATGGTTTCCAGGACGATGACTCCCTCCATGGTCCTGACAGAAGTGGGGTTGTGACTTCTGCCCTGTGAGCCTCAGACACATGCAGACAGGCACACAGAAACACATGGAGACACATGGACGTTTACACAGAAACACAGACATGGAGAGACATGTGGGCGCACATATACACACGCAGACACAGACACACATGGACATAGACACAGGGACACACAAATATCTACATCAAGATGCACATATCCACACACACACATGCAGAAGTCCAGACACACGTGGACATAGACACACACACACATATCTACACTAAGACATGCATGTGCAGACATGCTCACACACACCTGAAGACACATGTGGACAGAGATACACATCCCGCAGAGGGATGAGGCGAGAGCCAAGTGCTACTGACTGGTACAGCTCCTCCGCTACCTCACTCCGCCCTGGTCCAAGTTTGCAGAGCAATGTTGCACTGAGATCCTAATACAGAAGGGACACTGTAAGTTTCTGGGGCAAAGAACTGCCTCTAGTAAATAGCAAGGGGCTTAAAAGACTACCACAGAAGAATGAGCCATGAGATTCTTGAAAATAAGTCTCATGTCTTATTCATTTTTGTTTTACCAGGCCTGGAACACAGAAGTCTCTAAAGACATGTCCCAGGAATGAATACTAACAATAGAGAAAACTATCTCCAGTGGCCACTTACGTACCTATTGTTTTCTGAAATAAGTCTTTATCCTATTTGTTCAGGGCATGTAATGGTTAATGCTAGATGAGAATAAATGGACACTCAGTTCATTTACTTATTTTCTCCCCAGTGTGACCTTAGAGAGGGAAGCACAAAACAGTAAGTGGAAGGGAATACTAAACACTGTATTTGCTATCACAGTCATGGTGTCAATTTCTGTACTACACAAAGGTACGTGGTGAAGGAAATGGAGGAGCCGTACTGCCTAGGTTACTGGATCTGCTACTTATTAGCTATGTTAGCTTGGACAGGGTACTTAGCTTCAGAAATCTGTTTCCTCCTCTATAAAAACAGGGATAATAACATGTGCCTCAGGGACTTGTGTGTAGAAAACACAATATAATATTCGCACCCTAGCAATGCTTCAGTAAAAGAGAGAGAGAGAGAGAGAAGGAGAGAGGATATGTGCATTTATGTACGAACAAGAATTGGACATAAATCAGAAGGATGTGAAAAGAAGTCAATATTCACTGGCTGGCCTCACAAAGTTCATATTACAAAAGAAAGCAGAAATGCTAACATCTCTCACTTTCTAATCTACAATGATGGAACTAATGACCGCTAATTTTTGTTTTCTCCCCGCTTGTAAAGCAGAATCCCCAGTTTTCAGAAAATGATGGAAGGGGTTCCTGCTTCAGGCTTAGAATACAGGTGGGAGAGGTACACCAAGTCAGAGATAGGTTTTGCTCTTACCTGAATAGTAGCTTCATTGGAGGAGAGCAACCTTTCTAAGTCATGATCTCGCACTCTCACAACAAGACGAAGCTGGCACACTTCTTTATCTTTCTCTTCCAGAGCAAAGAATTTTTCATCTATAGACCCCTGCAAGGAAAGGAAGACTCCTAAAGCTCTGTAAAATTCACTATCCTCATCACTCTTACTCAACAAGATGGCAGAATAGAAAACCAAATCCAAAGCAGCAAACTTAAGTAGACACAGATTTCTGCCTACTTTCATAGTAGGCAAAACAATGATACATACCTTCAGAGCAACATCTTTATCATGTATTCGCTGGCAAAGTTTCTCAAGCAACATTTCATTTGCTTCAAGGGCTTTATCTGAGTTAAACTGTAGGAGCGCCTCAGTAATCTGAAATTACTGAGACCAAAAAAATAGTTTCTTTTATTTCTTTATCCAGTATTAACTAAATTGCCAAGTAACTTGTTAGTCATTCCGGACAGAAAAAAACAAAAACATTTAAAAAAACCAAGATGCAGCTGGGCGGTGGCTCAGGCTGTAATCTCAGCACTTTTGGGGGCAGGGATCACGAGATCAGATGTGTTCGAGACCAGCCTGAGCAACACGGTGAAACCCCGTCTCTACTAAAAATACAAAAATTAGCTGGGCATGGTGGCGGGCACCTGTAATCCCAGCTACTCGGGCGGCTGAGGCAGGAGAATCACCTGAAACTGGGAGGCGGTAATTGCAGTGAGCCGAGACTGCGCCACTGTACTCCAGCCTGGCAACGGAGTGTGACTCCATCTCAAAAAAACAAAAAATAACAAGATGAAATCACTCTCCTCAAAAGTAACAAGTTTAGCAGAGACAATAGACATGGAAATTGTTAACTCTTCTGCAAGACACAACAGACATGACAAAGAATTAACTGTTCTGCGACACAGGCAGGTGTCAGTGAAGACCTCACAGAGGAGGCAACTTTTACAGGGAATCTTCATCAAAACACCAGGAGTTCCCAGGTGAACAAGGGAGAGGAAGGTATGTTAGAAAAAAAAAATTATGCACACTATGCATTCAATGAAAAAATTGTACATTCAGTGAAATGTAGTGGATTCCATGTGACTGAAGCTTAGAGTAGGCGGCAGAACCGATCAGTCTCTTCTTAATGCTCCAGTTTCCCTTAAAACTTTTATTCTATCATTAAACTCACTCTAGGCTTCTGTACCTTTTGCCTTCATCTATTAAACTGAGAGCAGTAGCCTAATCTTTTGCCTTCCCAGCACCGAGAAAAGCGTTTGACTCACAGAGGTGATTAATAACTATTTTCTGGATATTGTCTTTACAAAAGACTTCATAAAAGACGGCTTAAGTCAGGGCTGTATGTACTGTTTCTTACACTTGTTAGTAAGCATCTTCATTCACAAATCGTATTTTCTACTTATTTTAAATCCTCCTGATTCTCTCCTCTCAATTTTCTCCATGTAGCAGATACTCAACACAGGTGAATTACTATCTTCCAATGATAGAAACCCGCTTCAGACTTCTACCAGCCTAGTTTCCATCGAAATCGTGTAAACTCGCCTGAAGCGACTGCTCCCTGTGACTCGGACTCCGAGTGAGGCGCTGGATGTCTCGTTCTCATGGTGTACTTCGGCCCCCCGGCACGAACGCTGCCGGCTCTTACTCTGCAATTCTTCTCGCAGCGGCGGCGTCAGGGCGCTGAGCCGTCGGCGTCCGGGACGTTCTGCAGCGCGGTCGGCTTCGGGCGCGGTCGGCCCTGGCAGCAGTGGCGCTCTACGTTCAGGCTTACCCGTACCCAGCCAGCGTTTTGATGCGAGCTCCTTCGTCTGCGGCGACGGGACGTCGGAGGCGCGGATGGCGACGCCTTCGGAAAGTCTGCACGTCCGGGGCGTCGGCGGCGGTGTTGGCGGCGTCTGCGGGGCGGTTTGCGCGTCCGCGGTGCGTAGGTGGTGACCGGGCGTCGGCGGCGGTGGCGGCGCTCTACGTGGCTCTACGTAGAGGCTTACCGGTCCGTCCAGCCTGCCTTTCCAAAGTGAGTGCCATCATCTGAGGCTAGGGTGCCGCTGCGGCACAGTCGGCGGTGCCTTCGGGGAGGTCCGCAAGTCCCGGGCGTCTGCAGGGAGGTCAGCGCGTCGGCAGCGGCGGGCGGTGGAATCTGTGGTGCGTCTGCGGCGTTAGTGGCGTCTGCGGTGCGTCCGTGGGGTCGGCGGTGACTCGGCGGTGTCGGCGGCATCTGAGGTGCGTCGGCGGCGTCTGCGGTGCGTCGGTGGCGTCTGCGGTGCGTCGCGGCGTCTGCGGTGCGTCGGCGGCGCTGCGGTGCGTCGGCGGCGCTGCGGTGCGTCTGCGGTGCGTCGCGGCGTCTGCGGTGCGTGGCGGCGTCTGCGGTGCGTCTGTGGTGTGTCTGCGGTGCGACGGCGGCGTCTGCGGTGCGTCTGTGGTGTGTCGCAGCGTCTGCGGTGCGTCGGCGGCATCTGCGGTGCGTCGGCGGCTTCTGCGGTCCGCGCGTCAATGGCGCGGTCGATGTCGTCGGAAGACGCGCCGTGAGCTCGTTGGCAGCTACTGGGAGTCAGCGGCGCCGGCGGCGTGTCGGCGGTGTTTGCGGAGCGGTTGGAGCATAGGTGGCGCTCTAAGTTAGGGTTTTCTGGGACGTCCACGCGGCGTTTCCGAGGTGAGTGCCGCGGCGGGGCAGCGGCCGCCATCTGCACTGAAATCGAAGGTTTACTGGGACGTCAAGGTTTAGGGGGAAGTCCACGCAGACTTTTCTAGGCGAGGGCGCCGCGCGAATCCCGGAGGGCTGTGAGTCCGGACCGGCGGCTACAGCTGGGTGGATGTGCGCACGCGGGGCCTCCGGCTTTTGCGGTGCCAGCGGGGCGGGCGCGCCGGCCCCCTCTAGGGCTTAAGTTCCCTGCGTGGGACTCCTCGCCTGCCGCTGCCGCCCGCAGCCCTGCTCTCCTGGGCGCTGGGAAAGAAACTTGTGGGCAGGTCTTCCTGTGGCACCCCAGGGTTGGAGGGATGGAGCAGCTTTGCGGGCGCATCCTCTTAGGTCTGGTGGAGGACATGGACGCTTTGCCCCACCTTCGAGGCCGGGAATCGGTTCCCTCTGGGGACCTGAGGGGCGAGCGATCTCAAGCCCCAAATGTGCAAAGTGGCGGTCTTTATTGGCCTCCGGGATTCCACGCTTGGCGGTGTCTCCAGGCTGCTGGTGGGAAAGCCAGGTGTGCCAGGTCCAGGATGCACTGACGCAGCCTTTGTAGCCGGCACTGAATCGCCTCAGGACTGGCGGGGCAAGCCTCAAATTCACCGCGGCATTTCCAGTAGGTTGGATTGTGGTGGTGCTCTTTGCGCTCCGCAGAGTTGCTGTGGTTTCCGTGTGTCTGTCTGCCTTGGGAGCTTCTCAGTTGATCTCATTTGGCACCCTCGCACAGAAGAGTTAAGCAAGACTTTTGGAATGGTTTCCTCGCTGTTTTTCTGTCTCTCACTGGTAAAGCTGCTTTCAAAGGGAAGTTTTTTCTTGCAGTGCTATCTTTTCTTTGACTCCTGGTGCTTGAGGAAGTTAAAGAAAATCGATGTGCTGGTAGTTTTTCATCTTTGTTCTGAGCTGATATGCGTTAGTAGCTTTTTTTCGTTTTTCAATTTTATTGGTAAAACTTCGCTTGTAAATCAGAAGCTTTTTTCTATTCTAAAATGCTAGTTTTAAGATTTCTGAGAACTCTGTGTCAAAGAAATCTTTGAAAAGTTACTGAAGTCTACAGAAGCAGCTCACAATTTTAAATGTGCAGGTGGTCTGGGGACGGTGGATCACACCTGTAATCCCAGCACTTCTGGAGGCCAAGGTGAGCAGATCAGTTGAGCCCAGGAGCTCCAGACCAGCCTTGGCAACGTGGCAAAACCCCATGTCTACTAAAAAGACAAAAAATTAGTTGTGTGTGGTGGTGTGTGCCTGTAGTCCTAGCTACCCGACAGGCTGAGATGAGAGGATCACCACAGCCTGGGAGGTTGAGATTACAGTGAGCCATGATCATGCCCGTGCACTCAGGACTGGATGGCAGAGGGAGAGCCTGTCTCAAAAAACAAAAAACAAACAAACAAAAAGCAATACAGGTAATGAATTTACACTAAGTAAATTTCACCACAAATCAAGAAATAGAACATTGCTAGATTGGTGTACATACGTAGGAGTGGCATTGTTGGTTTTAGAGGTATATGAATGACAAAACTTTAGTATCAGATATTGTCGATCATTTTCCCAAAGTGGCTGTACCGTTTAGCAGGGAATATTCTGGTCAACCCACATCTTTGCTTATGCTTGTCAATTAAAAATTATTTTGCCATTCTAGTAGAGGTACAGTAATATCGGTGTGGTTTCATTATGCATTTTCCTGGTATTGAGATTGAATATTTTTTATTGCCATTTATAAGTCCTCTTTTGTGAAGTGCCTGTTAAATCTTTGTATCCTGTTTTCATTGAGAGGCTTGTTTTTCTGTTGATTTGTAATACTTGATTCTGGATTGTGTCCTTTCTAGGATATATATGTATAATATGTATTACATTTCTGTTTTTTTCAAATGGTAGCTTGCCTTTTCACTCTTAATGGTGTTTTTGCATGAATGGAGATTCTCCAATTTTTTTTCTTTTTGAGACAATCTCATTCTGTTGTTCACGCTCCAGTGCAGTGGCACAATCACAGCTCAGTGCAACTGCCACCTGTCCCAAGGCTCAAGTCATCTTCTTGCCTGAGTCCCCAAGTAGCTGGGACCTACAGGGAGCACCATTATGCTCAGCTGTTTTTTGTGTTTTTAGTAGAGATTGGGTTTTAACACGTTGCAGAGGCTGGTGTGGAATTCCTGGGATCAAGTGATACACCTGCCTCGGCCTCCCAAAGTGTAGGGATTACAGGCATGAGCCAGTGTACCCAGTCTGAGCTTCTTAATTTTAATGAAATTATACTTGATCAGTCTTTTCTTTTATGGCAGGCGTCCCCAAACTACGGCCCATGGGCTGCATGCGGCCCCCTGAGGCCATTTATCCGGCCCCTGCCGCACTTCAGGAAGGGGCACCTATTTCATTGGTGGTCAGTGAGAGGAGCACAGTATGTGGCAGCCCTCCAACGGTCTGAGGGACAGTGAACTGGCCCCCTGTGTAAAAAGTATGGGGACGCCTGCTTTATGGTGACTGCTTTTTGTGTCCTGTTAATCAATGCCTAATCTAAGAATATGAAAACTTAACCTCATAGCAATTTTATTTTAGTTTATGCTTTCCCCCACTGTCCCAGATAGGCTCTCACTCCATTTCTCAGGCTGGAGCGGGGTGACATAATCTCAGCTCAATGCAGCCTCCACCTCCTGGCTCAAACAATCCTCCCAACTCAGCCTGCTGAGTACCTGAGACCATAGTTGTATGGGGATTCAGCGTTTTCCCAGGTTGGTCTCAAACTCTTGGGTTCAAGTAGTCTGCCTGCTTCAGCCTCTCAAGAGTGCTGGGATTACGGGTGTGAGCCACCCCACCCAGCCGTGATTCACTTTTTACTACATGGATGTGACTGCTTGATCCAGCACAATGTATTGAAAAGACCGTCTTTGTTCTTGTGCACTGCGTAGCACTTTTCATCATCAATTGGATGGCTGCATGGTCATCTAATTGACGAAATCAGTGTGGGTCTGTTTCTGGACCAACCTGGGCAACATAGCAAGATCCAATCTCTACAATAAATAGTAAATAATGAAGAAATACATGAATTTTTTTAAGTGGGTAGAGCAGATGCAGTCATAGGTGGTAATTTATAAATGATTGTCAATTTCTTGGCTATATACAGGTGTTGGTAAGTGAGATCAGTTGGGAGTTCAGGCAAAATGTATTACTTGAATTCTGTGATGTTCAGAATGATTGCTAGACGTTCATTGTGGCTTCAATTAGATGTTATTTGCGCCTCACAGAGCTACAGGTTTTATTCTCTATTTGTTTGTCTTTAAAAATTTTTACAATCTTCCTGTTGAGGCAGTACCTCTTTTATAGTTAATTGTTTTTAAGTATACTTAATTACCAGGAAAATTTTATGGATCATATCTAACTGTTAAGCCACTCAAAGTAAAGGGCTAATGTGGTACAATGTAGACAATAGGATTTTACATCATAGTTACAGGAGTATATCGATTAAATTATTTCTTCTTTTTTGTTTTTTTCTTTTCTTGAGACAGGGCCTTGCTCTGTTGCCTAGGCTGGAGTACAGTGATGCAGTGGTATGATCATGGCTCACTGCAGCTTTGACCTTTCAGGCTCAAGCAGCCTCCCATCTCAGCCTTCTTAGTAGCTGTGACTGCAGGCATGCACCACCATGCCTGGCTAATTTTGTATCTTTTGTATGCAGGGTCTTCCTATGGTGCCCAGACTGGTTTCAAACTCCTGGGCTCAAGTGATCCTCCCACCTTGTCATCCCAAAGTGTTGGTGTTAGAGGTGTG
This sequence comes from Saimiri boliviensis, assembly GCF_048565385.1. NCBI lineage: Eukaryota > Metazoa > Chordata > Mammalia > Primates > Cebidae > Saimiri > Saimiri boliviensis. Next base: position 150,161,814 of record NC_133449.1, on the reverse strand, counting down.
GGCCATAGCACCTGGCCATTTTATTTTGAATCATTTTATATTTTTCTAATTTAGAATATTTACTAAGTCTATTTAATTTGTGAATATAATATTCATTATTATTATGATTGTTTAGTAGGTGTTTAATCTCATTGTAATATAAGCTCTTGGAAATTAGAGATCTTGTCTGTTATTTACTACTGTATTATCAGTACTTGACCCTGCCTGGTATGAAACAGATATTGAAGAAATAGTTGTTGAATGAATGAATGAACCACATTCAGAATTTCTCCCAAGTATCACAGCGTTCACCATCTAACAAAATAGCTTGTCTAGAGTAGAGTCACAGTTAACGTGCCATAAAGGAAATGTCAATGAAGATAGACCTTTGTATGTGCAGCTGCTAAGATTTGGGGGCTTTTGTTACTGCAGCATAAACTAGCAAAGCTCAGTGAGACAGCAGACAGAATATACATATCTAAATAGACCAGATAGACCAGTAGACGAGAAGGTCAATTTTGTGATATGCCATGATTTTTTTTTTTTTTTTTACAGACAGGGTCTTGCTATATTGTCCAGACTGGCTTCAAACTCCTGGGCTGAAGCAAACCTCCTGCCTCAGCCTCCAGAGGCCTGCTCTGTCACCCAGGCTGGAGTACAGTGGTGCGATCTCACGGCCGACTATTTTTTTTTCCCTTTTTTTTTTTTTTTGTATTTTTAGTAGAAACAGGATTTCATCATGTTGGCCAGGATGATCTCGATCTCCTGACCTTTTGATCCACCCACCTTGGCCTCCCAAAGTGCTGGGATTACAGACATGAGCCGCTGCGCCTGGCTTATTTTTTTTCCTCTTGTCTCTAAAGAAAAAATGAAAAATGGAAATTAAAACAAGAAGCAATACTAGCATCTGTCTTCTCTTTAGAAGTGTATATTATGATATTTTAATTTAGTTAATTCTGCATTTTTTTTTTTTTTTTTTGAGACAGGGTTTCGGCCGGGCATGGTAGCTTATGCCTGTAATCCCAGCACTTTGGGAGGCTGAGGCGGGCGGATCACGAGGTCAAGAAATCCATACCATCCTGGCAACATGGTGAAACCCTGTCTCTACTAATAAAATACAAAAATTAGCTGGGTGTGGTGGCGCGCACCTGTAGTCCCAGCTACTTGGCAGGCTTAGCCAGGAGAATTGCTTGAACCCAGGAAGCAGAGGTTGCAGTGAGCCGAGATCATGCCACTGCTCTCCAGCCTGGTGCTTGGCAACAAAGCAAGACTCTTGTCTTAAAAAAAAAAAAAAAAAGACAGGGTTTCACCATGTTGGTCAGGCTGGTCTTGAACTCCCAATCTCAGGTGATCTGCCTGCCTTGGCCTCCAAAGTGCTTGGATTACAGGCATAAGCTACCATGCCTGGCCTAAATCTGCATTTTAAAAGCACTGTAATACCGTGGTTACAGTATGGGCTCTCTACAGTGGAAAACTTAATATTCTGATTCAGGCTCTACCACTTTTCTTGTTCTGGGATTTTGGACAAGTTACTTAATAGTTGGAAATCTGTTTTCTCATATATAATATAGGGATAATAATAGTATCAGTCTTTAAGGGCTATTGAGAGAATTTGATAATCCATCTAAATCTTTGTGACTTATGGTTAGAACTTTTTTTTTAATTTTTTTTTTTTTTTTTTTAAATAAAGACGGGGTTTCACCATGTTGGTCAGGCTGGTCTTGAACTCCCGACCTCAGGTGATCTGCCCACCTTGGCCTCCAAAGTGATTGGATTACAGGCGTGAGCCACCACACCCAGGCTTGTGGTTAGAACTCTGTTCCCCGGGGCCGGGCCCAGTGGCTCACGCCTGTAATCCCAGCACTTTGGGAGGCCGAGGTGGGTGGATCACGAGGTCAAGAAATCGAGACCATCCTGGTCAACATGGTGGAACCCCATCTCTACTAAAAATAGAAAAAAATTAGCTGGGCATGGTGGCGCGTGCCTGTAATCCCAGCTACTCAGGAGGCTGAGGCAGGAGAATTGCCTGAACCCAAGAGGTGGAGGTTGCAGTGAGCGGAGATCGGCCATTGCACTCTAGCCTGGGTAACAAGAGTGAAACTCGGTCTCAAAAAAAAGAAAAAAAAAGAACTCTATACCCAGTAAACATTAGTTATTGTTAAGGTCTGGTGTTACTTAGAGCAGTGTGGTAAATTGTACACAGTGCTTTCAAGGACAGCCAGTTATTTGATCATATGAGACAGGCAGGTTGTTTTCCTTTTTTGGATGAGATAATGAATGGCACACAAGGGTTTTTTTTGTTGTTTTTTTTTTGAGACAGAGTCTTGCTCTGTCACCCAGGCTGAAGTGCAGTGGCACAGTCTCTGCTTGTTGCAACCTCCGCCTCACCGGTTCAAGCAATTCTCCTGCCTTAGCCTCCTGAGTAGCTGGGATTATAGCTGCCTGACACCAGGCCTGGCTAATTTTTGTATTTTTAGTAGAGATGGCGTTTTACCATGTTGGCCAGATTGGCATTGAACTCTGACCTCATGATTTACCCGCCTCAGGCTCCCAAAGTGCTGGGATTACAAGCATGAGCCACTGCACCCTGTCTTTTTGTTGTTGTTGTTGTTGTTGTTGCTGAGACAGAATCTTGCTCTGTTGCCTAGGCCGGAGTGTAGTGGTGCCATCTCAGCCCGCTGCAGCCTCTGCCTCCCAGGTTTAAACCATTCTTCTGCTTCAGCCTCCCAAGTAGCTGGGACTACAGGTGCACGTTACCACATCCGGCTAATTACTTTGTATTTTTAGTAGAGATGGGTGTCACCATTTGGCCAGGCTGATTTTGAACTCCTGACCTCAGGTAATCTACCCACCTTGGCCTCCCCAAAGTGCTGGAGTTACAGGCATGAGCCACCGTGCCTGGACTGGCACAGGTGTTTTTTACTTTCCTGAGTCAGAGTTCTGCTGTGGCAGATGTGGCAGAACTGGGTCTTCAATGTAGGATCACTGGTGCTTCATCGAGAACTTGTATTCTTTTTTTTTTTTGAGACGGAGTTTCACTCTTGTTACCCAGGCCGGAGTGCAGTGGCACAATCTCGGCGCACCACAACCTCCGCCTCCTGGGTCCAGGCAATTCTCCTGCCTCAGCCTCCTGAGTAGCTGGGACTATATGGTGTAGCTACTACTACACCATGCCCAGCCAATGATTTATCTTTAGTAAACAAATTAAATTTACTGTCTTCTCTCTGAAGGAACTTGGTATTTAGAAGAAAAGATTTAATTGGAAGACCACTGAAGGTAGAAATGTTCAGTCATTTGAATGTGTGAACTCATTTTTTTTTTTTTTTTTTTTTTTTCTGAGACAGAATCTCCCTCTGTCACCCAGGCTGGAGTAGAGTGGTGTGATCTTGGCTCACCGCCTCCTGTGTTCAAGTGATTCTCCTGCCTCAGCCTCCCAAGTAGCTAGGATTACATGTGCACACCACCATGCCTGGCTATCTTTTGTATCTTTTAGTGGAGACACAGTTTCACCATGTTGGCCAGGCTGATCTCAAACTCCTGGCTTCAAGTAATCTGCCTCAAGTAACTCCCTTGGTTCCCAAATCGCTGTGATTATAGGCATGAGCCATTAGGCCCGGCCTGAATGTGTGAACTTCTAAATTATATGTCAAATTTTATTTATTAGGAAGTGTGAAGTATAGAATTTCTTATGGCTAAGACCTGTAGAAGGTATCATTAAAACATTTAAAGACATAAGATACCCATAGTTTCTCTGCACTTTTGAAGGAAAGCATCAAAAATAAAAAACTAAAGTGAAACTTACTTTTTACAACAATTTAGTTCCTAGAGATAGAGCAAATAAATAGGCACTATGAAAGAAAAGAGAGTAGAGTCAACTAAATTTGAATGCACTGTAAATACTTACAAAAAGATAATGTGTAGCTGGGGATGTTGGCTCACGCCTATAATCCCAGCACTTTGGGAGGCCAAACAAGCAGATCTCAGGAGTTCGAGACCAGCCTGGCCAACATGGTGAAACGAAACTGTCTCTACTAAAAATACAAAAATTAACTGGACTTGATGTCTCGTGCCTATAGTCTCAGCCACACAGGAGGCTGAGGCAGGAGAATCTCTTGAACCTAGGAGGCAGAGGTTGCAGTGAGCTGAGATCATGCCACTGCACTCCAGCCTGGATGACAGAGCTAGAGTCTGTCTCAAAAAAAAAGAAAGAAAGAAAGAAAGAAAGAAAGAAACATGTGAATCAGGTCTGATTGGAATCACTACTTGTGCTGCCTTCCTGTTTGTATTGTTCAGCTGCTGTAAGAATGATCCAAGCTGCTGCTGGGTGAGGTGACTCAAACGCCTGTAATCCTAGCACTTTGGGAAGCTGAGGTGGGAGGATTCCTGAGACCAGTGTGGGTAACATAGTGAGAGACTGTCTTTATTTAAAATAAATAAATAAATAAAGGATGATCTAGGTGGGTCGGGATGACTCATGTCTGTAATCCCAGCACATTGGGAAGCGGAGGTAGGAGGATCTCTTGAGCGCAGGAGTTTGAGACCAGCCTGGGAAACATAGGGAAACCTCATCACTACAGAAAAATTTAAAAATTAGCCAGGTGTGATGGTGCACACTTGCAGTCCTAACTACTTGGGAGGCTGAGGTGGGATGATTGCTTGAACCTAGGAGGTCCAGGCTGCAGTGAGCTGTGATCACAGCACTGCACTCCAGCCTGGGTAACAGTGAAACCCTGTTTAAAAAAGAGAAAAGAAAGAGAGACAGGATTTTGCTCTCACCCAGGCATAGCTCTTGCTATGATCGTGCAGTGGCATGATCATAGCAAAGTGTAACCATGATGTCCCAGGCTCAAAGGATTCTCTTGCCTCAGCCTCCCTAGTAGCTGTTACTACAGGTGTGTGCCACCACGTCTGGCTACTTTTCAAAGTTTTGTAGAGATAGGGTGGGATCACAGGCTTGAACCACACCTGGCCTCATTTTATTATTATTATTATTTGATTTGGAGTCTTGCTTTGTCACCCAGGCTGGAGTGCAGTGGTATGATCTCAGCTCATTGCAACCTCCACCTCCCAGGTTCAAGCAGTTCTCCTGCTTCAGCCTCCAGAGTAGCTGGGATTATAGGCACTATCACTACGCCTGGGTAATTTTTGTATTTTTAGTGGAGATGGGGTTTTGCCATGTTGGCCAGGTTGGTTTAGAACTCCTGACTTCAAGTGATCTGCCCACCTTGGCCTCCCAAAATGCTGAGATTATAGGCATAAGCCACCACGCTTGGCCCTCATCTTTTTAAATATATACATTTTATTTAGTTTTTGAGTAGATTGTGCTTGGACATGGTTTAAATTTTTTTTTTTTTTTTTTTTTTTTGAGATGGAGTTTTGCTATTGTTACCCAGGCTGGAGTGCAATGGTGTGATCTCGGCTCACCGCAACCTCTGCCTCCTGGGTTCAGGCAATTCTCCTGCCTCAGCCTCCTGAGTAGCTGGGATTACAGGCACGCCCCACCATGACCAGCTAAATTTTTTTTTTTTTTGTATTTTTAGTAGAGACGGGGTTTCACCATGTTGACCAAGATGATCTCGATCTCTTGACCTTGTGATCCACCTGCCTTGGCTTCCCAAAGTGCTGGGATTACAGGCTTGAGCCACCACGCCCGGCCAGTTTAAAATTTTAAAGATTACTTATAGTTTATCTTCTTGTGCTGTTTCCCGTTCATTTTCTTTCTTTTTAAAATTTTTTTTTTTTTTTTTTTTTTTAATTGAGACAAGGTCTTGCTTTGTTGTCTAGGCTGGTCTGGAACTCCTGGTCTCAAGTGATCCTCCTGCCTCAGCCTCCCAAAATGTTGGGGTTACCCGTGTGAGCCATTACACCCAGCCCCAGTTCATCTTCTCTCCCCAGAAGTGATCAATATTAGCAGTTTTTTGTGTCCTACAGATATTTATATGCATATGGAAATTCCTATAACACTTTTTGCTTATGAATTATCATATTATTTGTTTCATATACTGAATATATATACAGTATGGTTTCTGAATTTTATTCTTTTCCTTAACGTTCCATTTTTTTTGTTTGGTTTTATTTTGTGTGTGTGTGTGTGTGTGAAATGGTCTGGCTGTGTCACCCAGGCTGGGGTGCAGTGGTATGATATCAGCTCACTGCATCCTCTGCCTTCCAGGCTTAAGTGATCCTCCCACTTTTGGGGCTATAGGTGTGTGCCATCATGCCAGGCTAGTTTTTGTATTTTTTGTAGAAATGGGGTTTTGTCATGTTGCTCAGGCTGGTCTCAAACTCCTGAGCTCAAGCAATCTGCCCACCTCGGCCTCCCAAAGTGCTGGGATTATGGATGTAGGCCACTGCACCTGGCCTAAAATTTCTGTTTTCATGCATCAGGTTGCTATGCATCTTTAGGCTTGTGTTAGGTATGTCCTTCTGTGCAATATGCATCGTGGTGGTAATAGCAGACCTGCTGGCCTTTTCATCTTTAATAGAAAAAAAAAATGTGGGGCCTATGAGTGATGGATTTTACACAGTGCATTTTCAGCATCTGTTAAGGTTATATACTTTTTTCTTTTATTATCTGGTAACATAAAAATTGCTTTGATAGATCTCCCTATGTTAAACCAAATCTTTGCATTCCTGGCAGAAGCCTATAATGTGAGAGCTATCTTTATTGTGAAGTTTTATGGTTCTTTTTTGAGACGAAATCTGGCTCTCTCACCCAGGCTGGAGTGCAGTGGTGCAGTCTTGGCTCACAGTAACTTCTGCCTCCTAGGTTCAAGTGATTCTTCTGTCTCAGCCTCCCCGGTAGCTGGCATTACAGGCAGGCACCACTACGCCTGGCTAATTTTTGTATTTTTTTTAGTAGAGACAGGGTTTTGTCACATTGGCCAGGCTGGTCTTGAACAGCTGACCTCTGGTAATCCACCCACCTTGGCCTCCCAAAGTGTTGGGATTATAGGCGTGAGCCACCGTGCCCAGCCTTTTTTTTTTTTCTTTCTTTTTTTTTTTTTTTAGGGGATAACTTAAAAAAAATTGTTTTATTTGACAACTCTTCTTGTGTTTAAGTCTCCATTTCTTTAATTTTCAGCAATCACTGGCATTTCTGTATTTTTGAGATGGAGTTTCACTTTGTCACCCAGGCTGGAGTGCAATGGCGTGATCTCAGCTCACTGCAACTTCTGCCTCCCGGGTTCAAGCAGTTCTCTTGCCTCAGCCTTCTGAGTAGTTCAGATTACAGGTGGCCCCCACCATACCTGGATAATTTTTGTATTTTTAGGAGAGATAGGGTTTCGCCATGTTGATCAGACTGGTCTCGATCTCCTGACCTCAGGTGATCCGCCCACCTTGGCCTCCCAAAGTGCTAGGATTACAGATAATGAGCCACTGTGCCTGGCCTGCAATCACTAGTATTTTTAAAAGTAAATTTTTAAAGTTCCTTGGTTTTTAATCTTTTGTCTGCCCTCTAAATGTTAATATTCTTGAGACTTCAATATAATTCATTCATTTCTCATAGATATTTATTAAGTTAGTGCTTTGTGCTATGTACAGTGCTAGGAACTAGGTGAATAAAATAGACGTGATCCCTGTCTTCAGGGAACTTACCTCCCTATTGCTAGATGTTTTTTCCTTTCAGTCTGACTTCACCACTACTTATAGTCATTTTTGAGGTGGGAGAGGGGAACCAAACTCATCATCTCACCCCATTGCTTAAAGATCTCTATTGACTCTTTTATGTTTATAGGATCATGTCTGGAATTTGGAGTGCAGCACACAAGGGCCTTCCCAGTCTGGTTCGGTCTTCCTGTTCACACATCTCCCACCCTTCTCCGTCAGACACATTGGACACACTAGCTATGTGATTGATATCCCCAATAAGCCCAGGTCTTTCATGACTCTCATTTGACACATTTTGTTTTCTCTGACTAGAATATTTTCTCTGCCTGACAAATTCCTACTCATCCTTTAAGGCACTCCTAAAAATTTTTTTATATCCATGGAGAGAGTTTGAATCCCATAGTATTCTGTTAATAGATCTGTCTTGAACTTATTATATTATATGGTAAAGACCTATTTATATGTCTGTCTCCATCATTAAATGATTGTAAACTGCTTGGAAGAGGGTCTTTATGTCTCCATGCATGTCTTCTCACTTGACCTTAGCCAAAAAGCCAAGAAGTGATCTATGTTGTGTCTTCTCAACAGTGCTATACTGATTAGCACAGAATGGGCCCTCAGCAAATATTTGTTGTGAATGTTTGACTGACTATAAAGCTGGATGCCTGAAACAGCTGTACCATTCTCTTGCCTTGAAGGGGTTACTACTGCTGCTAGTCATGGAAGGTCTCTGAACTAAAACAACATATACTGGCCTAATCCTTTCTTCTCCCCTTCCCTTAAGTTTTTCTTTAAATGTGTATATGTGTGTATGTGTGTATGTGTGTGTAGTGGTTGTGGGGATATATACTTATAAAACTGTGTATTAGTATGTTTCCATTGGCTTTAATTTTTAAATCATTAAAAACATGAAAACAGCTGCATAGGATGATGGGATTATGACTGGACTTTTACTTTTTTGCACATTTTTGTTATTACATTGTTTTATAATATAAAATCAGAAAATGTACTTAAAACCTTTTTCCCCCAAATGCAGTAAGATCCTATTTAAGAAAGCATTATCATTTTTAAAATCACATTTTAAGAAAAGGCAATATTTTCCTGGTAAGTGGAAAATATTTGAGATAAACCAGTAAATATTAACTCAAAGGGATTGGATTTCTTTCCTTTTTTGGTACATTAGCAAAGTGCTTATGGACAAATTGTAGTTTGAGTTTGAAAATTCATCAAATGTTGCAAGCACTCAGAGATTTCATCACCACCAGGCCTGCTTTACAAGAGCTTCTGAAAGAACCACTACACATATGAAAGGAACAAACAGTATCAGCCTTTCTAAAAAAATTATCAAAAAGAGCATCAATATAATGAAGAATTTACATCAACTAATGGACAAAATAGCCAGCTAATGGCAGTATTAAACCACATATATTATTATTAATTCTAAATTTAAATTGACTAAATCCCCCAATCCAAAGACAGGCAATTTGAATAAAAAACTAAAACCCATCAGTATGCTGCATCCAGATCCATCTCACATTCAAGGATACACAAAGACTCCAAACAAGGGATGGAGAAAGATTTACCAACCAAACAGAGAGCTAAAATAAATAAATAAAAAGCAGAAGTTACAATTAAGCAATAAAGATCAAAAGAAGCAAAGAAGGACATTATATAATAATAAAAGGATCAATGCAACAACAAGAAGAGCTAAAGATCCTAAATATATACGCACCCAATACAGGAATACGCAGACATACAAGACTTATAAAGAGACTTAGACTCCCACATAATAATATTGGGAGACTTCAACATTAATATTAGACAGATCAATGAGACAGAAAATTAACGATATTCAGGACTTGAACTCAGATCTGGAACAAATAAATGTAATTAATATTTATAGAACTCTCCATTTTAAATATACAAAATATACACTCTTATCAGTACCACATCATATCAACCTAGAAGTTTAAAAGAAATCTTGGTTGGCTCCTTGTTTGCTATTCTCTTCCCTCATTTTCTTTCATGTCTCCATTATTAAGGACAATTATAGGCATACCCATATTTAGACTGCATTCTAGCCCGGGCAATAAAGCAATACCCCCATCCTCTCTCCCTCTTCCTCTTTCTCTTTCTTCCTCTTCTTTAAAAAAAAAAAAAAAAAAAGTGAGATATGTAATATGATGTCAAATATGTAAAATAGAATCTCTGTAGAGAAAAAAGTAAAAAAAAAAAAAGAAAATTCATCAAATGTCTTGCTGCCTTATAGCAAACCTAGTGTGTCATGCTCAGATTCTGTCTCCTGGCAGATTTATATGATCTGAAGGGATCAATCGATATAAAAAGACAGTAATTCACAGTGAAGGAGAGAGGGGAAACAGTCCTGAGAGGATGGTAGTTCATTAGCGCATCCATCACTGAAATAATGGAGAAATGGCATATTTGCCGAAATACAAATGTATCTTCAAATTTGGTAAAAGCCAGACATTGCGTCCTATGGTGACTCACTTTCCATATTTAGGTCCTCATTGCAGGATGACTGACTGCATTTTTTCATGGTGTTTGTTCTGCAAGCAGTTGTTTCTTTATTGTAATGAGACCTCTTCGTAGTTAGTCTGTGCTGTTAAAAGGGGAGCTTGTGCTCAGAATGGCAGTGTTCACCTCTGAAGCTACCAGCATAGTCTGAAAGTAGGGACAAAAAGATTTAGAAATGGGAACTGATGTCTAAATACTTCTGGCCTCAGCTTTTTCTTTATAGCCACAGAGCCCTGAATGAGGAGAAATTGGTTCTTTAAAGAGTGTTTTCAGCTGAATGCTTAATTTCTTCTCTCTCTCTCTCTCTCTCTCTCTCTCTCTCTTTCTCTCTCTCAGTTTCTCTCTTTCTTTCTTTTTCTTCCTGCTCTTGTCACCCACACTGAAGTGCAATGGCGTGATCTCAGCTCACTGCAACCTCTGCCTGCTGGGTTCAAGCGATTCTCCCACATCAGCCTCCTGAGTAGTGAGGATTACAGGCGTGAGCCAGCACGCTTGGCTAAATTTTGTATTTTTAGTAGAGACGAGGTTTCACTCTCTTGGCCAGGCTGGTCTAAAACTCCTGACCTCAGGTGATCCACCCACCTTGGCCTTCCAAAGTGCTGGGATTATAGGTGTGAACCATTGCACCTGGCCTTTTTTTTTTTTTTTTTTTTTTTTGAGACAGAGTCTCACTCGGTCACCCAGGCTGGAGTGCAGTAGTGTGCTCTCTCTGCAGCCTTGATCTCCTAGGCTCAAGCAGTCCTTCTCCCTCAGCCCTGGAGTAGCTGGGACCACAAGCATGTGCCACCATGCATGGCTAATTTTTAAAATTTTTTTTGTAGAGATGGGGTCTCTCCATGTCACTCAGGCTGGTCTTGAACTCCTGGGCTCAAGCAGTTCTCCTACCTTGGCCTTCCAAAGTGCTGGAATTACAGATACTCATGCCTCCATGCCTGGCCTGAACACATATTTCTGGTTTAAATGTGTGCTTTTGTATAAAATGGATTAGGGAGATAGTATTGGTAACAGGCTACAGGGAAGCAACAGAGGTCAAAGAATTCTAACAACCCCTATCTCTGTTGAAAGAAGTTTTCGTGTGAAATGACTGGAGTGAATTAAAAAGAGAATGAACGAACATTCATCCATTCAGAGACTACCATGTGCTGGGTATGGTAGTGCCTGCTCTTCCATCCGTTTCTCATTCAAGATGAGGTAATTGAGGCCCAGAGAGGTTAAATGACTTGCCCAAATACCACACAGTAGTGAATAACAGGATGGATTCATTTTTTATAATTCCCAAAACCACACTAAACTTTGTCCTTTGTGGTTAGGTGACTGACATCTCAGGAGACAGAAGTTTTTTGTTGATTTTAAGAGCAGGTATAGCTTACATGTCTGGTTCTTCACTCTTTCCTAGGTTGTCTTGGGACACAGGATTTCAGGTATTACCTGTGAACTGAGAGTGTCAGGACATTATTCTTGACCTTGAGTGGCTAGCTCCTTGCCCAAAGCTCATCTCAAAATTATAGCTGCTCTTGGGAGTTTGATGTAACATGGAGACTGTGTTGTTGGTTTTATTTTCTCTGATACCATTATTTCAACACTAGTGAATGGTGTCCAGAGCATACCCTGCTTAATTGACAACTTTCTCAGCTGTTTTGTAGCAAGTTCTCTAGTATCTTTATCTTCATGACCATAGCCAAGTCTAGTTTTTCTTTATTTAAACATGATTGTGGGATAAGTATGTAATTATAATATGCTTTTTGACTATGCAGGAACAAATCTTACCCTTGAGGCTAGGTACAGTGGCTCACAACTGTTATCCCAGCACTTTGGGAGGCTGAGGGAGGTGAATTGCTTGAACCCAGGAGTTTGAGATCACCCTGGGCTACGTGGTGAAAGCCCGTGTCTTCTAACAAATGCAAAAGTTAGCCAGGCATGGTGACGCATGCGTGTAGTCTCTGTTACTTGGGAGGCTGAGGCAGGAGGATCCATTGAGCCCAGGAGGTTGAGGCTGCAGTGAGCCATGATCGTGCCACTCCACTCCATCCTCAATGACAGAGCAAGACCCTGTCTCAAAAAAGCAAAACAAAACAAAACAAATCTTACCCTTACCTCAAAAGCTGGTTAAGGAGGGTTGTAAGTGGTAATGTTAGTTTCTCCATGTATCAGTTCAGACCTTATCTCAAAGGAAGACCAGAGCTGTTTGAACTCCAGCTCTTCCTTAGCTGCTAGGTGTTAACAACGTGTGTTTCATAAGCACAGACAGATTCAAACCACTGACCTGGAGTTGAAATATTTTCTAAGCTGTGACTCATCTTTTGTCCAGTGGGGTCAGTCAGCACACAGATTATTTGCTCTTTTGATTTGATAAATTCTTAATAGTTTTGCTACTCTCAAATTCCAAAGGCAAAACTATTTTCTGATTCTTTTGCTGTGTCCAGTTGGCTTGTGGGACCAAAGTGGCAGCTGAGACTGCTGTACCACACTGTGCATCAGGCATCAGACAGTAATCCTTCAGAAGGCCTGGCCACTTTTCTTTTTTCCGTTTTTTTTTTTTTTTTTTTTTTTTGAGACCGTTTCGTTCTTGTTGCCCAGGCTGCAGTGAAGTGATACGATTTTGGCTCACTTCAACCTCTGCCTCTTGGTTTCAAGCCATTCTCCTGCCTCAGCCTCCCAAGCAGCTGAGATTACTGGCGTGTGCCATGACATTGGGCTCATTTTGTATTTTTAGTAGAGATTCATTTTCACCACGTTGGTCAGGCTAGTCTTGAACTCCTCACCTCAAGTGATCCTCCTGCTTTGGCCTCCCAAAGTGCTGGGATTACAGGCGTGAGCCACTGCACCTGGCCATTTGGCTACTTTTCTATATATATTTTGTCTACCTGCTCCCTGTAGTAAACTGTGTTCAGACTTCCTTGGGGGAAGGAATGATAGTTTTTACTTGCTTGCCTTTTGACTCCATAAATATGTTCTTTTCTTACTAATTATTCTTTCTTTCTTTGTCAAACAGGCTACCAAGCAGTTTCTCGAAGAGATTGACAAGTGGACAGTTCAGTACAATGTCTCCCTGCTGTCTTGGAATGTGGCTGTCAAGTTCCTCGTGGCCAAGAAGTTTGATGTGCTCTGTGCCATAGAATTGTTCCAGTCCTACAGAGTATGTTGCTCGGGGTGGACCAGACCTGTGGCAGTTGGCCAGAGTGTCGCTGTTCTCTCTGTCATGCTGGACGCACACATTGGTTCTCTAAGTGTCCTCTCCTCTCCCATGAAAAATGGATCCATATCCAGGAGCCCTTGTGGGAGCTGAAGCTGGGCAAGGCAGCTGCTGGAAGGCACTGCTTTTGGACCTAAGTTTTGGTTACAGACCAGGATGCCGCTTCTAATGATAGAGACTGAGGAAGTAGCCTGACAGCATCCTGGTGGCGGGAGGGGGTTCACCCTTCCTAGAATTTTAATCCTAGCTCTTTTCACTGGCCTCTGGCCACATGAAAATCTGTTGGTTTTTAGAAACTTGCCATTTGGATGAATGCTGAGCTTAGTGGGCAGTTCAGGAAGGGAAGTTTTAACCCTGGAAAAGAAGAGCAACTATGTATTAGCTAGGTCCATTATCTGAAAGTATCTTAAAGTAGCTGCATCAGGATTTTACTTTGTTTTGATTTTTGTTTTTTGAGGGGGCATGGAATTTGGTTTTGTGCTTATGTTTGCTTTCTCAGTTAGTAGTGTCTTTTTATTTTTTTTTAGATGGAGTCTCAATCTGTTGCTAGGCTAGAGTTCAGTGGCATGATCTTGGCTCACTGCAACCGCCACTTCCTGGGTTCAAGTGATTTTCCTGCCTCAGCCTCTTGAGTAGCTGGGATTACAGGCATCTGCCACCACACCCAGCTAATTTTTGTATTTTAAGTAGAGATGAGGTTTCACCATGTTGGCCAGGATGGTCTTGATCTCCTGACCTTGTGATCCACCAACCTCAGCCTCCCAAAGTGCTGGGATTACAGGTGTGAGCCACCATGCTTGGCCAATAGTGTCTTTGATAAAACACTCTACAGCATGTTACTTTGGGATCAGAATCCTCCCAAAGAGATACAGAATCTCCCTAAATTAAAAAAAGCAATGGGATAACAAGCACTAGGATTGGCGTAACTGAAGCTCAGTTATCTCTATCTTGTGGACTAACTCATTCGCTATTGTGGACTAACTCATTTACTCAACAGATATTTATTTTATACTTCTATGTTCCATGTGCAAGGATTAGTATTTAGAAAAAGATAATAGGGCGAGATGTGGTGGCTCACACCTGTAATTCCAGCACTTTGGGAGGCCACAGCAGGAGGATCACTTGAGGTCAGGAGTTCAAGACCAGCCTGGCCAAAATGGCAAAACCCTGTCTCTACTAAAAATACAAAAATTAGCTGGGTACCTGCATTCCTAGCCATGTGGGAAGCGAAGGAGGAAGAATCATTTGAACCCAGGAGGTGGAGGTTGTAGTGAGGCAAGATCACACCACTGTACTCTAGCCTGGGCAACAGAGTGAGATTCTCTTAGATTCTTTTTCTTTTGAGATGGAGTCTAGCTCTGTTGCCAGGCTGGAATGCGATGGTACGATCTCAGCTCACTGCAACCATGTGTGCCACCACCCTCAGCTATTTTTAGTAGACATGGGGTTTCACTGTGTTGGCCAGGTTGGTCTCAAACTCCTGAGCTTGTGATCCACCCACCTTGGCCTCCCAAAGTTCTGTGATTACAAGTGTGAGCCAGTGCACCTGGCCGAGATTCTGTTTAAAAAAATAAAAAGAAAATAAGCAGAATAAGTCTAAAATTATATAAATGTTATGATAAGGCAGCATTGGGATCTGTGGAATCACTTTTCTTTTTTTGAGACAGAGTCTTGCTCTGTCACCCAGACACGAATAGAGTGGCATGATCTCAGCTCACTGCAAATTTCTGTCTCCCGAGCTCAGCTGATCCTCCTGCCTCACCTCGGCCTCCTGAGTAGCTGGGACCACAGGCACACACCACCACACACAGCTAATTTTTTGTTTTAGTAGAGATAGGCTTTCACTATGTTGCCCAGGCTGATCTTGAACTCCTGATCTCAAGTGATCTGCCCACCTCGGCCTCCCAAAGTACTGGGATTATAGGCTTGAGCCACCGTGCCCAGCCTAAAAGATTTAAAACAAGCAGTTGATAAAAGGGGACAAACCACAATAATATATTTTTGTTATCATGAAATACAAAGGTAGAGAATGTCTCCAGAAAAAGGAAATGTAAGTGGTGAATCTTGTCATTTAAAAGGAGGACTGGAGGCTGCGCACAGTGGCTCATGCCTGTAATCCCAGCACTTTCGGGGGCCGAGGCAGGTGAACGGCTTCAGCCCAGGAGTTCAAGACCAGCCTGGGCAACATGGTGAAAGCCTGTCTCTACCAAAAACACAAAAATTGGCCAGGCATGGTGGCATGCGCATGTAATCCCAGCTACTCAGAAGGCTGAGGCAAGAGAATCTCTTGGAGGTGGTGGTTGCAGTGAGCCGAGATCATGCCACTGCACTCCAGCTTCGGCAATAGTGTGAGACTCGGTGCCAATAAAATTTCTGAGAAAGAAAGGAGGACTGAAATGTCCAGCGAATTCAACGACGTGAAGATCCTGGTTACGACAGAAGGAGCTTTCAGCGTAGCAGTTGAGTTGGGAGGAAACCAGAATGCAATGGACTGAGTATGAGGGAAATGGGGATCAGTAAAAAATCTGGCCATCGAGGCTGGGCACATGGGCTCATGCCTATTATCCCAGCACTTTGGGAGGCTGAGGTGAGCGGATGATCTGAGATCAGGAGTTCAAGACAACCCTGGCCAACATGGCGAAACCCGTCTCTACTAAAAATACAAAAATTAGCCAGGCATGGTGGCATGCACCTGTAATCCCAGCTACTTGGGAGGCTGAGGCAGGAGAATCTCTTGAACCTGGGAGGCGGAGGTTGCAGTGCTCCAAGATTGCACCACTGCACTCCAGCCTGAGTGATAGAGTAAGACTCCAGCTCAAAAAAATAAAAAATCAAGATAAAAATAAAAATCTGACCATCAAGCTGGGCATGGTGGTGCACACCTGTAAGCCCAGGTACTCAAGAGGCTGCGGCAGGAGAATTGCTTTAAGCCAGGAGTTTGAGACCAGCCTGGGCATCATAGTGAGACCCTGTCTCTTATTAGAAAGAGTAAAAGAAAGAAGGAAGGAAGGAAGGAATCTGGCTATCAGAGTGAGGAAAATGAAGTCACAGTAGCTGTTGGAAACTATATCAGGTGGAGAGAGGGTTCCTGTTTAAACATAGGAGAGGCCTAAACCTAGAAGATGTGTGAGGATGAATGCATCCAGACGTTTTTCAGGTTCATATTTTAGTGTCCTGGTACCATGTCAGTGCTGCTGCATGTTTAAGGACCTTGATCCTGAACCTGAATGTAACATACTGGTTACTCTTCAGGGTTAGGGTTCTTACTGATTCAGAGAAAAATACCCTACCTGAGGGGCTGATAAGGTAGCTTCGGACAGGAATTCTGAAAATGTTTAGCTGGCTTCGAAGCAGGTTACAAAGAAATTCATAATTCATTTTGTTGACTTTATTATTCATTTAGCTGAATTCTTTTTTTTTAAATTTGAGATGGAGTCTCATTCTGTCACCCAGCTTCAAGCCATTCTCCTGCCTCAGCCTCCCGAGTAGCTGGGATTACAGGTGTGCACCACCACGCCAGGCTAATTTTTAGTAGAGACAGGGTTTCACCACGTCGCCCAGTGGTCTCCAACCCCTGACCTTAGGTGATCTGCACGTCTCGGCTTCCCAGAGTGCTGGGATTACAAGCATGAACCACCACACCTGTCCTGTTCAGTTGAATTCTAATTCAACTAAATGAGGTAGAACTACTTAGGAAATAGTTATGAAATTTATTTAGATATGAAATTTATAATTCATTCATTGATGACCACCTTATTGCTGAGATTTGGTGGTTACATGGTGCCGTCCTGGATATACAGTATTTTCACATCACTACATTCTGCTGTTCTTCCTTTTTAGGAAGCTCAAAGGAAGGAAGGCATTGTGAAGCTGAAACCTCATGAGGAACCTCTTCGTTCTGTGATCCTCAGTGGAAAATTCACGATCTTAGTGAGTCTTTAGGGGCCTATCTTGTAGGGCCTCATTACTGCCTTTTCTTAACTGGCGTCATGTTACCTTACCCTGAATCTAGAGAGTCCACACACTTAGGAGCAGATGTGAAACAGCCATGCAGTTTGTTATACAATTATTTTAGTAATAATTGAATTACTAATAATTACTAGTAATTAGAGTTTCTAATGATAATTGAATAACTGAATTATGGAAAATCAGTTGTACAGTAGACTTAGAAAAGTTTCTTCATTTGGTCCATTAAGGTTAGTCATGGTCTTCGCGATAGATACGCGATGTTTCAGACACCCATGCTTCCATCTTTATCACAAGCCCTCCATTTAGCTGAGACCTCAGCCTTTTAAGTGAACATATAATGGCACTTTTACGGCAGAGGCTGGAAGTCATGGTCCTGTTGCCTGGTTCTCTCCTGCTGCTTGTTTCTTTGGCCATCCTGCTGGGGAAGTTAGCTAAGAAGCCATCTTTTGATCTGTCTGCAGTTGAAGGGCAAAGAGAATGTGATTTTTTTTCTTACCACAGAAATAAGGTCCAGAGAGTCCTGAGAGAATCGGGCAAGGGATGATATTAACGTTCTTCCCTCTGGGGAGCAGTTGGTGAGGTCAGGGAATTACTGTTAGCATCTGTTTTCTTCACATATCAAACCCTTACCCACTGTATGTCTTAGTAACTGCTGTGGTTTTCTATTTGATTTTTAAATGTTTCTTGTTTGATTTGCTTTAGAATGTTCGGGACTCAACAGG
Organism: Saimiri boliviensis; assembly: GCF_048565385.1. Lineage (NCBI taxonomy): Eukaryota > Metazoa > Chordata > Mammalia > Primates > Cebidae > Saimiri > Saimiri boliviensis. The sequence continues at coordinate 150,143,805 of NC_133449.1, read as the reverse complement.
AGCCTCCATTGCCCTCTTTACTGCCAGGTGGCATCATCCCCACAAGTCAGTCCAACATGTGGTACTTCAGGCTCTGTTTTACTTGCTAGACAGAGCTGTGGATACGTAAGCACTGAGATGATTTTTTAGGTAGTCTCCATGCAGGTAGGAAGTTGACAGTTTTTGACTTGATTAAATTCAGCAGTGCCTTCACCATTCTCCTAGAATGCACCCTGGGCAATGCTATGGATAGAAAACAGTCCATGTCCTTCAGGACTCGGCATGTTTCCAGGCACTCTCAAGATAGTGGGTGTTCTGTGTCTTTACCACCTTGGCTCTTTGTCAGGAAAACACAAGCTGAGAAAGTCAATTATCAGCAATCTTCAGTGTAGGGAAAACCATTTATTGGAAGAGAATGAGAGGGAAATGACCTGTGCTGGTTAGTTTTGTTCATATCAGAACCCTTTAAGGCCTAATTTTTTTATTTTTATTTTTATTTATTTATTTATTTATTTATTTTTGTCTGCATAACAGGAATAATGTCATTTAGCTCAGAGGATTTTGAGACTCAACACTCAGGGAGAACTGGGTGCGGTGGGTCACACCTGTGATCCCACTTTGGGAGGCTGAAGCGGGTGGATCGCTTGAGGCCAGGAGTCTGAGACCACCCTGGACAACATTAAGAAAACCTGTCTTTGATTAAAAAAAAAAAATACAAAAAATTAGCTGGGCATGGTAGTGTGCACTTTTAGTTCCAGCTTCTGGGGTGGGGTGGGAGTGGGGGAGGTTGCTGAGGTGGGAAGAGGATCATTTTAGCCTAGATGGATGTGGCTGTAGTGAGCTGTGCTCATGCCCACTGTACTCTAGCCTGAGTGACAGAGTGAGATCACACACACACACGTGCACACACACACCCACCAAACAACAACAACAAAAATTCAAGGAAAAGTCCAAAAGTATAAAGTTAAGCAGAAATCATCCTGAATAAACACAGGTGCATAAGCATAAACAACCAGCTCAGGTCGTCACTCTCCCCCTTCTAAGGTAAATGAGATTGTTACAATTCAGTAGACAGTTAAACTGAAGCCCCAAGAAGTTTTACAGTCATAACGTTAGTCCAGCTGGTTCTAAGACCCTGGTTTCTTCAATCCCGAATTATTTGTATCCTCCCATGCCATCTTTCTGCTCTTCTTTTTTCTCTGGTGTTTGCAATTTACAGTTTCTTACTGCCCTTGACATCTTTGGCTGGCCCTCTGGATTAGAAGTGCTATATGGTGGCTGGGCATGTTGACTCATGCCTGTAATCCTAGCACTTTGGGAGGATGAGATGGGCAGATTATCTGAGCTCAGGAGTTTGAGACCAGCCTGGGAAACATGATAAAACCCTGTCTCTACCACAAATGCAAAAAAATTGCCAGGTGTAGTGGCATGAGCTTGTAGTCCCAGCTACTTGGGGAGGCTGTGGCATGAGAATTGTTTAAGCCCAGGGGATAGAGGTTGCAGTGAGCAGAATCATGCCACTTCAGTCCAGCTTGGGTGACAGAGTCAGACTTGGTCTCCAAAAAAAAAAGTGCCATGTTGGGGACTGAGACCTGAGGTAGTGAGAGACAGCGATGCATAACGCGATTCATGCTGTGGACCGACATGTTGGGAATCACTAAGGGATTGCCTGTGGTGGGGATGCCTGTCTGGTTCATGTGTTGCTGCCTTCTTGATGTGACTGATAGTACGTAGCTTCTGCTGTTGATGTTCAGTGGGAGATACACTAAGCCACACACACAGCATTATTCTGAAGAGGAGAAGTTACCAGGGAGTGTGGACCAGCATTCTCAGTGGCGCTGGACTCTCCAAGTGGAAGTGGAGACTTCTGAGCTCTTCTTCCCTGTGACTGGCCTTCAGGTATAATTTCCAGTATATGGGTTCCTTAGAAATTCTGTAGCTCAGGAGAATAAAGGAGAGGCCGCTTCCCCAGAAAACCCAGTCTTGGTCTTCCTCCGTAGGAGGCTTGGAGTCAGAACTCTCCTGTAGGCACGGCAGGGTGCATGGAGGAGCCATATCATGCTTTCTCCATTGTGAGTGTTAGATCCCACAAGGCGACCACACAGCTACACATAGGTAAAACTTAGGTTTTATGATATTTATTCCTTTCCTAAAAACCCTCAGTGATTTCTTATTATCCAGAGGGAGCATATAAGCTAAATAAACGTGAACTCCTTTCTCTAAGCAAAGCATTCTCCCCAGTGAATAGAAAATCTTCTTTTCCCGTGTTACCTTGAACTACAGTGGTCTTACCTTCGTCTTTACGAAATCCTACTCTTCCTTCCAAACCCAGCTTCCATGACTGGCTCCCTCGGACTCCAACCTGTCATAAATGAAATCAGGTTCCCTCTGACCTTAATAGAAGTTATTATGAATATCAGTCTTTAGGTACTTACATTATATATAACCTTATATCATTCATCTTACACTATTACTAGATTTTTCATCTACCATTAGCATGTGAGCTCCTTGAGGGCAGGAAACTTTCTTTTTAAAGATATAAAGGAAAAAAAAAAGATATAAAGGAAAATATCCAAATATCTGTACGTCAAGAGAGAATGGTATCATTAACGCCTACATATCCATCATCCATCTTCCTGGTAGCCCCTCAGAGATCTGCCCTCAATTTCTGTCTTTCTCTTTCTCTTTTCTTTTCTTTTTTTTTTTTTTTTTTTTTTTTTTTGAGACCACGTCTTGCTCTGTCACTAGGCTGGAGTGCAATGGCATAATCATGGCTCATTGCAGCCTTGAACTCCTGGGCTTAAGCAATCCTACCATCTTGGCTTCCCAAAATGCTGAGATTACAAGCATGAGCCACTGCCTCTGGCCTCTCTCTCTTTTTTTTTTTTTAAACAAATGTCAAGGACTGTGTTTTAAACTTCTTGGTGTTTTCTGTAACACGTAGCTCAGAAATCAAACTCAGTAGGGAATCAGTCAGCTGTCATTATAAATCTTAAATGGGGTACAGGGGCTTATGCCTGTAATTCTAGCACTTTGGGAGGTCAGGCGAGAGTATCGCTTGAGACCAGGACTTCGAGACCAGACTGCACAACATAGAAAGACCTCGTGTCTACAAAAAATTAAAAAATCAGCCAGGCATGGTGGTGTGTGCCTGCAGTCCCAGCCACTCACAGAAGACTGAGCTGGGAGGATAACCTGAGCCCTGGTAGGTCGAGGCTGCAGTGCACCTATGCACTTTAGCATAGGTGACAGAGTCAAATGCTGTCTTAAAAAATATATATATTCTGGCCAGGCATGGTGACTCACACCTGTAATCCCAGCACTTTGGGAGGTCAAGGTGGGTGGATCAGCTGAGGTCAGGAGTTCAAGACCAGCCTGGCGAACATGGTAAAACCTCATGTCTACTAAAATTACAAAAAATTAGCCAGGCGTGGTGGTGGGCACTTGTAATCCCTGCTACTTGGGAGGCTGAGGTAGGAGAATCACTTGAACTCAGGAGGTGGAAGTTCCAGTAAGCAGAGATTGTGCCATTGCACTCTAGCCTGGGCAATAAGAATGAAACTCTGTCTCTCTCTCTCTCTCTCTGTCTCTCTGTCTCTCTCTCTCTCTCTCTCTCTCTCTCTCTCTCTCTCTATATATATATATATATATATATATATATATATATACACATTTATATATAAACACAAGCACACATTTATTCTATACCCTAAAGTGTGAAAATCTTACTGCATTTGTGTTTTATGTGCCTTCACAAGATGATCAGTTTGATCTTGGAATACAGAGCCTGGATCATTCATTATGCATCTAAGCTTCTTTTTCTGAAATTCTCTTTGCCCCTTCACTGACTTGTTTATGTTTTAGTCCCCTGTCACAAGCTGGAGTGATGAGGGGAAAACTCATAATTTGAATTTGACCCTTGAGGAGCTCATGGAGAAATAGGAAGTATCTTGATCTGGATAGTCTGATCAATAACTGTGCCATGTTTTCTTTGTTTTTATTTAAGAGACAGGGTGTCCGTTGCTTGGGTTGAAGTGCAGTTGCATCATTATAACTCACAGCAGCCTCAGCTCCTGGGCTCAAATGATCCTCCTGCCTCTGTCTTCCAAGGAGCTGGGACCACAAGCACACACCACCACACCTGTCTAATTTTAAAATTTTTTTGTAGAGACGGAGTCTCACTATGTTGACCAGGCTGGTCTCAAACTCCTGGCCTCAAGCAATTTTCGTATCTCAGTCTCCTGAAATTCTGGGTTACAGGTGGGAGTCAGTGCACCTGGCCTGTGCCACACATTTTACCAGCATCTTGGTTCTTCAGTTGAACAACAGCCTGCCTGGGATTGTGAAAAAGGAGTAACGGGCTGGGCGCAGTGACTCACACTTGTAATCACAGCACTTTGGAAGGCCGAGGGAAATGAAGGTCAAAAGTCGAGGCCTTCCTGGGCAACAGAATGAAACCTTGTCTCTACTAAAAACAAACCAATAAATAAGAAAAAAGAGTCCAGATTTAACACATCAGGGGCCAGTTGAAACCAAGTCTGCTGGAGAAACTTTCATGTACCGCAGAATTAGACATTTTTGAAATGTTAGCTCATGGGTGGGCGCTTCTGTCTTGGGATTTGTTAAAGGGAGGAAGATACGAAGGTTCCCAGGAGGTGATGGTGCAAAAATAGTAAGATAGAAAATAACTTTGAGGCCGGACACGGTGGTTCTCACCTGTAATCCCAGCACTTTGGGAGGCCGAGGTGGGTGGGACCAACTGAGGTCAGGAGTTTGAGACCAGCCTGGCCAACATGGAGAAATCCCATCTCTACTAAAAATGCAAAATTAGCTGAGTGGGGTGGTACATGCCTGCAGACCCAGCTACTTGAAAGGCAGAAGCAGGAGAATCACCTGACCCCTGGTGGCAGAGGTTGCAGTGAGCTGAGATTGCACCATTGCACTCCAGCCTGGGTAAAAAGATCAAAACTCTGTCAAAAACAAACAAACAAACAAACAATAAACCACAGTAACATTGAGATTCCTGATTTCAGGAATGTGTTTTGTGCCAGTTTTCTCAATTCTAAATAGATGAGAAAACTGTTGCTGTCATCTGTGAGTAATCCAATCAAATAATTATTTCTTTTTTTTTTTTTTTTTTTTTTGAGACGGAGTTTCGCTCTTGTTACCCAGGCTGGAGTGCAATGGCGCGATCTCGGCTCACCGCAACCTCCGCCTCCTGGGTTCAGGCAATTCTCCTGTCTCAGCCTCCTGAGTAGCTGGGATTACAGGCACGCGCCACCATGCCCAGCTAATTTTTTTGTATTTTTAGTAGAGACGGGGTTTCACCATGTTGACCGGGATGGTATCGATCTCTTGACCTCGTGATCCACCCGCCTCGGCCTCCCAAAGTGCTGGGATTACAGGCTTGAGCCACCGCGCCCGGCTCAAATAATTATTTCTAATGACCATTTGGGTCTGCAAATCAGATGTAAATATAGATCTGGCTTGGTGGAAGAGTACATCTTTGAGAAATCTTTATATATCTGGAAAATTGGTCTGAGGAATACTTGCTGTATCTTCAAATGTTCCTCAGTTTGATCTGGAAGTAGGCTTATTTGTTTATTTATTTATTTATTTTTGAGGCAGAGTCTCACTTGGTAACTCAGGGTAGAGTGCAGTGTTGCAATGTTAGCCCACTGCAACCTCTGCCTCCTGTGCCCAGGCAATTAACTGTCTGTCACCTACTCTCACAAATCAAATACTACGGGGCCTCCACAACACCAATCAGAGCTGAGCTCCTCCCTTCATGTACCCCAGGAAAGGAGAGACTAGCTGCACAAGAGGCTGAGTTGGGAGGATTGCTTCAAGCCATGCCCACACCACTGCATACCAGCCTGGGTAACAGAGTGAGTCCTAATGTAAAAGAAAGAAGAAGGGAGGAAGGAAGGGAGGGAGGGAGGGAGGGAAGGAAGAAAGAATAAAGGGCTGGTCCCCGTGGCTCACATCTGTAACCCAGCAGTTTGGGAGGCCGAAGTGGGCAGATCACTTGAGTAAAGGAGTTCAAGACCAGATGGGAATATGGCAAAACCACATCTCTATGAAAAATATAAAAATGTAGCCAGGTGTGGTGGTGTGCACCTGTGGTCCCAGCTATTCAAGAGGCTGAAGTGAAAGGATCGCTTGATCCCTGGAGACTGAGGCTGCAGAGAGACGTGATCATGTCACTGAACTCCAGCCTGGGTAACACAACGAGACCTAATCTCAGTAAAAGCACAAAAAAGAAGAAAATAGGGCAGCACACAGTGGCTAACGCCTGTAATGACACTTTTGAAGGTTGAGGTGGCCAGATTACCTCATTTCAGGAGTTCAAGACCAGACTGGTCAACATGGCAAAACCCAAGTCTACCAAAAATACAAATGGTTAGCCAGGCGTGGTGGGGTGCAGCTGTGGTCCCAGCTGTTGAAGAGACTGAGGTGGGAGGATCGGTTTAGCCCAGGAGGTTGAGGATGTAACAAGCTGCGGTCATGACACTGCACTCCAGCCTAAGCAACAGAGAGACCCAATGTCAATAAATAATTAAGAAAAGGGGGCTAATGCCTATCAGCACTTTGGGAGGTCGAGGTGAGCACATGACTTGAGATCAGGAATTTGAGACCAGACTGGGGCAACACAGCCAAACCCCAACTATATTAAAAAAAAAAAAAAAAAAAAAAAAGCCAGGCGTCGTGGTGTGCACCTGTGGTCTAAGGTATTCAAGAGGCTGAGGTAAGATGATCATTTCTGCCCAGGAAGGTTAGGCTGCAGCAAGCTGTGGTCAAGCGGCTACACTCCAGCCTGAATAACAGAGCAAGACCTAATCTCAAAAAAGGAGAAAAAGGAAAAAAGGGCTGGGCACAGTGGCTCACAGTGGTATCCCAGCATTTCGGGTGGCTGAGGTGGGCAGATAACTTGAGTTCAGGGGTTCAAGGCCAGAACGGGCAACATGGCAAAACCTCATCTCTACCAAAAATACAAAAAAGTAGCCTGGTGGTGATACGCACCTGTGTTTTCAGCTACCCAAGAGGCTGAGGTGGGAGGATCGTTCAGCCGCGAGGTGGATGCAGCTCGCCGGGACCACGCCGTGCACTCCAGCCTGGGTAACAGAACGAGACCTTACCTCAAAGGGTAAAAAAAGGAAAGGAAGAAAAAAGGGCTGGGCACAATGGCTCAGGCTTGCAGGCTGACATGGTAGGCTCGCTTGTGCCCGGGAGTTTCAGGCTGCAGACAGGCGTGACCACGGCATTGTACTCCAGCCTGGGTAACAGAGCAAATTCGAAAAAAGAAAGAAATGGTGAGGCACAGCGGCTCAGGCCTGTAACCCAGCACTTGGAAAGGCCAAGGTCTTGAGTCACCCTCTGGCCTCAGCCCAGGCTGGCGGGATCACCCTGAGGTGGAAGCTGCCCGGACCCCGCGGCCAGGCCACTCCTGCTCCGGGACCTCCCGCCGGTCTGTGGGCATAGGTGTGGGGCTGGCTGGGTGCGCGGGGCTTTCCTGAGTGCACATGTGTGTCCGGGCCGAGCGACGGGAGAGCACGGTTCTGGAATGGCGTGTGTGCAGACGTGGGCCATGCACGGACATGCAGGCACGGGTTTGCATGCATGGCGGCGGCCTGTGTGTCAGCCTGCTGGATGCACGTGCGTCTCAGCGCTGCCGGGAGGGGCTTGGGGACACCCGGAAGCCCGCCAGGTTGGGTGCCACTGCAGCCTCAAAGCGGAGTTGGCTGTGGGCCCAGGCGCCAGAGTCATGCTCAGGGCGGGTAGGGGAAAGGCGGTAGAGACCGATCCGTTCACCTTCCCCTCCACTGGAGACTTTAGGCTGCCCCAGGTTGGGTTGTGGTGTCTGGAGAGCCCCGAGCCTCAGGTAGGGAAGGTGGGAGGTGGAAGAACACTCGCAGAGGCCCGATCCAGCCCTCTGGGAGCATCCAGATGCCGGCCACAATTGGGCAGAATCGAGCTCTTCCTGGTCTTTCCCATCGGCCATCCCGAGGTCCCTGGAAGGTGAAAGTGGGAACGGAGACACAGCTGCTCCTTTCCCACTGCCTAAGGCAGGGATGGTGCTGCGGTGCTGGGCTCTTCTCCGGGACCCTGGCCTGGGTGCTGAGTGAGGTTGGAGCTCGAGAGCGAGGATCAACAGAGCTGCTTCTCCAGGATGACCTGAGCCTGCTCCCTGGGCACTTGCCCTGTCTGAGAGCCTGGTTGCCTCAGTATGGGTCAGGGAAGGAGGCACCTACATTTTGGTAACTGTTTTGAATGGAGGAGCAGCCTCCCTTGAGGGAGTGTATCCTGGGCTCTCCACCTCCTACTGGCAGGAGAAAGGTCACTCCTAGACCCCTAAGAGTTCTCTGTGGGCTCCATGGAGCCCCCACCCCTCCCACAAAGACTCCCGAGGGTCCCAGGCCTCCTGTCTACTGGCTGGGTCCCAGGTGGGGGCCTCAGGAAGTCTCCAGGGCAAAGGGTATTGCATGCGCTGAGGCCCAGGAGAGAGGGACTCCTGAGGTTGGGGATGGGGACCCAGCAGGCCCCAAGGAGCATGTGGGGAGGCCAGACCAAAGTCAGTACTTAACCCAGAGTGTCCGAAGGGTGGGGTGGGGAGTATCCACACCCCAAAACCCTACAATTCTTTCTCACAGCATTGCTGTGGAGTGAGAAGGGGGCTTTCACTCTCATAGGGGGCTCTGTCCACCAAGGCCAGGGAACCCACACCCACAGTTCCCAAGGCCCCTGACTGCCAGGGAACTCACACCCACAGTTCCCTTCTTTCTGAATGCTGGCCCTTCCACAGCCTGGATGGTTGAGCCTGGGCAGAGGGGTAACGACCCCAGGAGTGTCTTTGCAAGCAGAGAGGCTACTTGCCACCGGACTCTGACTCCTTGGTCTGAGCTCAGCATCAGGCATGTCACCAATGCCCCCTGGACAGAAGAGGCTTAGCACTGAGGACCCAGCACTCCCCACACCTGCATGTCCCTGCTGGGCATCCACTCTGAGGACCCAGCTTTCCCCTGCCCCCAGCTGCTGGCAGCCCCATCTTACCTCATCCGGGGTCCCTGAGGCCACAACAGGAAGCAGCCGGCAGCTGGGAGGAGCACCTGCTGTTTCTGCATCTATTTTGTTATTATTATCTTTTTTATTTTTTTGAGGCAGTCTCACTCTGTCACCCAGGCTGGAAGGTAATGGGACGCTGTCAGCTCACCATAACCTCTGCCTCCCAGGTTCAAGCAATTCTCCTGCATCAGCCTCACAAGTAGCTGGGATTACAGGTGCACACCACCAGGCCTGGCTAATTTTTGTATTTTTAAGTAGAGACGGGGTTTCACCTTGTTGGTCAAGCTGGTCTCAAACCCTTGACCTCGTCATCTGCCCACCTCAGCCTCCCAAAGTGCTGGCTTAAAGGCGGGAGCCACCCGGACCAGCTGTTTCTGCATCTTTTTTTTTTTTTCTGCAGCTCACTTGGGTGGGAGGGGCTACAGACTCCTGCAGGCCACGCCCCCCACTCCCTGGCTGAGTGAGCTTTCTTCTCAGGAGTCTGACTGCAGGCTGGGACCGCCTGGTCACAGAGGCAGGTGTGAGTAGTCCAGGCCCGTTCCTACTCTCCAGCAGAGCCCCTCCTGTTCATTTGTGCAGCTGCCTTCGCCCAAAGCACAGATGAAGTCTGTGTGGACTATGTCCCTTGTCCCCAAGGGGAGTGTGGCTCCAGTCCTGGCCTGGAACTCAGATGCCTTAGAATTAGAGGTCACATCTGGCAGGGAGGAGCAGCGTGGTCTGCCCACGGCCAGGGCAGGTACCATGTTGGCAGCCCCAGACCTGACACCACAGCTCCCATGTCCCCTCTCCACTTCCGTCCAGCGTATCACCTACACTACGTGCTGCCCGTGATGAATCTGGACTGTCAGCTTCCCCAGCTCAGCTGGGAAGTCCTGCCGACCCTAAGGAGAACAGTGAGTCCTGAATCGGGGCTATGTGTTAATGGGCCTGGTGTGGGGTGGGGGAGGTCAGGGTGAGGCAGGTGTCCAGTGCCATTCTGCTTATCTTCCCTTCTCCTTTGCCCACAAAGGAGGCATCTTCTCCATGTCCCTCTGCCACCCCGAGGACATAAAATACTTCCCCAGGTCTGTCTGCCCTTGAACACAGCCCACCTACCTTCCTGTGGGACTCAGGGCTTTGTTTTGTCCTGTGGTCCACATGAGAAGCAATTATCCCTACTCTGCCCAGCTGAGAGAGGTAAACTGAGGCAGAGCAGGGGAACAACGCTGTTGTAGTCTGGATGTTAACGGCAGAGTCAAGAGCAGCCCTTTTCTGAGTGGTCAGGTCCAGTGGACACCAAGCGTGGAGGCCGTATCAGTCCGTTTTGCATTGCTCCAGAGGAATACCTGAGACGAGGTCATTTATTTATTTAAAGGGGTTGGCAGGGCCACTAGGCTGCGGGTTGGAGCCCCGTCTCCTAGTCCCAGCCAGGGTCTCCATCACCGGCTAGCCTGCTCTGCTCGCTGCGTTCTCTCCACACCTGCCTTCTGCAGCCCAGGGTCAGTCTGGGTGCAGGCCTGGGAAAGGTCCAGGAGCAGATTCTGCCCCCAGCTCATGCCTCCTGTGCACCAAGGCAGCCAAAATGCAGCAGCAGAGCCAGGAGCGCTTGCTTATCCCTGTATCCCAGTGTCTTGGGAGGCTGAGGTGGAAAGTTCACTTGAGACCAGGCTGCACAACATAGCAAGACCCTGTCTCTACAAACAATAAAACTAGGCATGGTGGCATGTGCCTGTAGTCCCAGCTACTCGGGAGGCTGAGGTGGGAGGACCACATGAACGCAGGAGGTCGAGGCTGCAGTGAGCTATGATTGCACCACTGCCCTTCAGCCCGGGCAACAGAGCAAGACCCTGTCTCTAAAACAAGAAACCAAGTGCACCTGTGTGTGGAATCCAGCTTCTGGTGTGTGGACCTGACCTCACTCGGTCCCATCAGTGAGTGGGAGGCTGCCTGCTGTCTTCCAGAGCATTCCCACCACTACACCTGTGTCCCTCCTGTGTTCCCTGGCAGGCTTTGTGAGGGGGCCTGTCACCTACTCCTCTGACTTTTCTAAGGCACAGCTCAAACCTTCCTTGCCACTGAGAACCTTTTCCTGAAGAGTCTTACCCTCACCCACAGGCCTCCACATTTCAGAGCTTTTGGTGGAGTGAGTACCAGGATTGACTCACTGCTAACAGCTGGGAGGAATTGTCCCTAGGGTTGGGTCTCTGGATGTCATATGAGGATCTAGACGAGGACCCAGATGCCTGTAACCTGAAGGGCAAGGGCCTTGGCTGCCCAGGCTTCACACAGCCCCTCGTCCAGCCTGATCTGGGACAGCCAAGACCCCTCCATCCTTTGGTCTTGGTCTCTACTGGGAACTCTGGTTTCCCTGGCTTATCGACTTTGACTCCAAAGGTAATAATGCTGACATCCCCCGTGAGACAGAGTGACAGACTGAGACTATGGTAGGGTTGTCTGGCTCAGAGTCACCATAGCCAGGCAGAGCTCAGGTCCTGGCCCTGTTCAAGGCTTTCCCCAATGCCTTCTAGCTCTGGTACCTGGGTTCTTCCTCACCCAGCTGCAGCTTCCCCTGCCCCTTCCACCTGCTGACAGAGAACCTGGCAGTCTGTAACCCATAGAAGGCTTCACTTTCCTTTTGGTGAGGCATGAGAACCTGCTTGGGGTGGGAGGGAAGAGGAGTCTGGGGGCCTTCCCAGCTCTGCCTCTGGCATTTGAAGGATGGTGACTGGGCAGCAGTATGATTCCAGCTAGACAAGTTGGCCCCTACGTTTATAGCCTGGCCTCAGACAGCTGCTGCCATGTCACCTTCTCTTCTGCACATGCTGACCTGGCATCCCACCTCGTTAAAGGTCCTCAGGCCTCCTGCTCCTGGGCACTTCCCTCACTCCCTGCTCAGACATAGCTGTCCTTGTCCTGGACTCATCTTCAAAGATTCTTGTCCAGCACACAGCTTTGCTGGACGTCGTATGCTGATCCGGGCCCCCTGCCCTGCACTGACTTTTTTTTTTTTTTTTTTTTTTTTTAAGATGGGGTTTCACCATGTTGGTCAGGCTGGTCTTGAACTCCCAACCTCAGGTGATCCACCCACCTTGGCCTCCAAAGTGCTTGGATTACAGGCATGAGCCACCGTGCCCGGCCATGCACTGACATTTCTTTATGTGTCTCAACTAGACTGAGCTGCAGCTTCAGGGTCAGGACAGGATCTGACTTAATTGATGTGACACAGGACAATGGTGTTAACATCTGCTTGAGGTCTTGGCCTGTATGGACTGTTTGGGGCACGATTCCCCGTTGTCTCATGCCTAGGTGCCTACATGTGGCCACAAGAGCTTTTCCTACCACCATCCGTACTTTAGGCCACTGTCCAGGCACCTGTGGCTCCAGGCAGAAACGTGAGTGCAGAGCCAGGCCTGGGGGGACGTTCTGTAGGTGCTTCAGGAGCTTACAGCCTTGGCCATGCAGCCCATGTCCCTCCGTTCCCCTTCACTGTGGCTGCCCCCAGTCCACCATCCTTCCAGGGCCAGGCCTGGAGCCAAACTGACTTCTGTCTGACCCTGACAGGTTCTCGGCTGAGCATGACGGTCTTGCCCATTTCATTAATTATTCTCATTAAAAGGATTATAGAGCCACTTGGGGACCTCACATCTGACTACCAGGTCCTCACCAGAGCCATGACTTCCTTGGGCTGGGCCTGGGACAGTCAGGGGTTACACCTGCCTTTGGGACCCAGATTCAGTGGCTTCAATCTACCCAATGGGTTGATGGGCAGCTGTCACTTCTCCTCTGCTTGGGGGAGGCAGGAGAGGAAGGTCAGGCAGGAGATCTGCTTGGCGCCCACCTGTGCCTGTCTGAACCCCTTTCCTGATCTCCTGCAGGTGTGGATTTCAGGTTTCCAGTGGGTGTCAGGGTGCGCTCCAGTGCTCTCCTGGCCCTAGGGAACCCTGGGCTCCATGGGGCCTTGGCCTAGGCAGGATAGTTTTCCACACTGTCATCTCCCCATACAGTCACCTTCCCAAACACTGGGCTGCATGCTCTGGTAGACTGAAAAGTTTAAAAGCAAAAGCCGGGCCCTCCCCTCTCCCGGAGTTGGTGGCTCCTCCCCTCTATGAGTGGGCGGGGACAGGAGTAAACAGGTGACACTTTCCTTGGGATGCCACAGGTCTCTCTGGAGCTGCCTGGCCACGCCTCCTTTCCCTTTCATCTTTCTTACAACCAATGGGTTTGGAGCATGAAGGCCACGCCCCCATTCTACATTCTATTGGTTCCCTGGTTACGCCGCCTCTGGCTCAGTCAACACAGCTGCCGGGTAGGAGAGAGGAGCTGCTTACCAGTGCTCCCTTGAATTGATGTGGCCCCAACCCCCGCCCCCCCCCCCCGTCCCCAACCACCCCTCTCTACCCACCCCACCATGGTGATGTCAGAAGAAATTCGCAAGATGAAATTAGCCTCCGCTAGGAAGAAGGTAACACGCACACAGATCCCCTCCGACGGCAAGACAGCTGCCAGAGTCCTTAACACTTCTGAGACACAGCAGACTGGGTGGGACCCCAACCCCGGGCCTCTGGGCTCACCCTACCAACGTCTTGTCAGTCAGCCCCACCCCTTCAGCAAGGAGCCCAGCCCTTGCCAATCACCCCAGGGTGGCATTGGATGTGTAACCCCTGAGGCTCCCCGCTCCCTATTTAGGCCTCACCTTTTCCTGCCCCAAGCCTGACCTCCCTGGGCTCTGTGGACTCCTGTCTATAAGGAACTGGGTCAGCCACCACTTCATCAGTCATTTCTGGCTGACTTTGGGCTGGCAAATAGTGGGGCTCCCTGCTGCAGACTGCCCTCTCCTCCTGCTACCCCAAGCTCGACCTCCCTGTGCTCTTTGGGCTGGCGTCTCCAAGGACCTGGGTCCCAGCCCTGCATGCCTCTCCCCCATCATGGAACAGTGACTCGGGTGTCTCCTTGATGTGGTCCTCTCCCCCAGGAGGAGTGGAATGTAGTGATGGCACCGTCCCCATGGAAACCATCAGTACTGCTACAAGACCAGCCCTTGATCGTAGGACCCAGTCCCCTAAGCATTCTCATCCCATTTCTGGCTCCTCCGGTCCCAGCACAAATTTCCAGCTAGAAGGGGAATGCGGACTATGGGACCTAGGAGCAAGAGGTTTCAGGCTGCCTCACTCCCTTAACATAGACATTGACAGTGTGGAAAGCCTACACTTCCCCCGTGAGCTCAAAACGTTGACAGTGTCTCTCGGGGGTATGGGAGAATGGGTTTGGTTTGGTTTTCTCTCAGGCTTCTGCTCTCCAGAGAGACTTTCACGTTTCTTTCTGAGTTCCCCACCTCATCTTCAAATTCTCCATGGTTCTGGAACCAGACTGCCCTTCAGTTAGTGGCCTCTGGAGTGAGATCTGCTCATCTTCTGTGGAACAGATCTTGGGAAATTGAACTTGACAGCTTGAATCTTTCTTTTATCATCTCAACTTAGGCTACTTTGAATGCCAAGGGATAAGCATGGGACATCTTTCAGAAGCATCAGTTTCCCTTGAGTCTCTTGAGACAGCAAAAACATTAATGTACTTAGGGATGACAGTCACAAAGGTTTCTAGTATACCAGACTTCTCTCTGAATAGAGACTTGGGTTGTCCTCTTTCTGATGAATTCCCAGATTTAACAGAAAGGCTGCCTTCTGCCATGGGGACACATTGAATATAAAAGTGTGAGAGGTGCTGGTGCTCTTAACACTAACAGACGTGTGAGGCTGTATGACTAAACCACACGGCGTACAGTTCCTGCCTACTTAATGGTAACTTTTCTGCTTCTGCCTGTGGTTTTGGTCTCTGGCAGTTGCTAATTCGTGGCAAAACCCCAGAGCTTGGAGTCAGAGGAATGAGTTTAAGGTCCAGTATTGCTTTTTTTTTTTTTCTTTTTTGCCATGATATCAATCCCTCTGAGTCACTAAGTGATTGTCACAACAATTTATAGAGTTGTTGGTGGAATTAAATCATATAGTGTATAACAGTATTTTGTAAAAACTGTAAAGTAGGTTGTGACTGTAGGGGCTTGTAGTTCTCATGGGCATTACTGCTCTTTTTTTCCCACAGTTAAAAGAATTTCAACAAAGAAACAGCCTTGCTGTTCCAACACGAGTGAGAACAAAGAAGAAAAGAAACAACAATAGTCATGAGACGGCCGCTTCTGATGGTGGCCAGTCACCATGCCATGTGAGTCTTGGCTGGCCAGGCTTCTGGGGAAAAGGGGCCCAAGGGGCAGTAGAGGGTAATTGTTAAGATTGTGGAAGAACTTCTGGGTACTGGTTAGGAATTCTGGGTTTGAATCCAGCCTCTCCATCTGCTAGGGATATGATTTAGGGCAAGTTGCTGGAGCTTTTTGGGCCTCTCCTTTCACATCTGTAAAACAGAGGTGGTGGTGTCTGACTTCCATTTGTGAAGGTGAAATGAGATTCACTATTGTTGTTTTTTTGTTAATCCCTAGTACATGGCCCGCTGTAAACACCCAGGACACCCAGGAAATGGTCCTTGCTGTTTGGTTTTCCTCATCTCCAGTCTCAAGGGGAAGCCAGCCCAATAAGAACAGCCATTTGCTGTCAGGCTGTCCCTTTAAGAGTCACTGAAAGGGCCCCAGGGTGGGATGGTGGGGGATAAGAACCATGAGAGGAGCTGGTACAAGGGAGTTATGGGACCAAGGCGAGAGAGGCAGAACAGAAAATGCTGCCAGCTGATGGGGAGGAAAGGAAGTCAGAGGCTTGGACACTGAGGGGACAACATCTCCGTGTGCCTCCATGAAAGATCCAGAGGTAAGAGGCCCTGAGCTGAGGTACAGTGACCCTGCAGGCCAGCCCTTCACCCTCCTCCCACAGTGGCGGCTGGGTGCCCCTCTGCCAGCCGAGACAGCCCCCACACACCCCAACCCTAATGATTGTTCTCTCTACCTCTCCCCCAATTCTCCTCCAACTCCTCCTCTCTGCATGTGCCTCAGAGCGCACACCAACTACAAAGAGCCCTGGACTCGAGCTCCATCACAACCAGTGAACTGAATAACACAATCGACGTATTGGTAAGAGTCTGGTGGGGTCCCCTGATTCCACACCGCCAATCCTCGGCTCCAGTTTCCCCTTGGGGCTGCTGTGGGTGAGTTGAAGGACGCTATGGGGAGCCAGCACTGGACCCAGAGCTCAGAGGCCAAATGCCCGCCCTGCCCTTACCTGGCTGTGGCCTTTGCCAAGTCCTCGGAGGGGGACTGGGTACTTGGACAGTGAAGGTACAGAAGAGTAGCTTTAGTATGTTACCATTTGTATATAGAGAGGAAACTGTGTGTGTGTGTGTGTGTGTGTGTGTGTGTGTGTGTGTGTACATACTATGATAATATACGTTAAAGATGTCTGTAAGGATTTGTAAAAAACTCAGGAGAGAGCACAGGTGGCTGGGAGATACTTCCCTTCTGTACCTTCTGAGTTTTGGACTATGCGAATGTATCATCCTTTCAAAAAGTGAACAAAAGATTCATTTCCCCCTTCCTGTCTGTGCCCCCATCCCCAGTAGGAAAATAAATGGACTTAGAGGATCAGATGGACCTGGGTGTTCAAATCCCAGCTCTGTCTAAGTGATCTTAGGCAACCACCTAACCTGTAATGCTCCATGTTTTCCATCTACACAATAGAGGTAATAGTAGTAACTGCCTCACGTGGTGGTTGTGAAGTTAAATGGAGTTGTTACCATGCTACCTGATTACACACTCAATAAAGGTTCCAACAGCAGCAGTAATAGGAAAAACAATAGAATATGATCTGATCTCTCTGGGTCTCTGTGAGCCAGCTGTAAATTTGATCTCTTTGCCTGTCCCGTCCAATGTTACTGAGTTCTTTTAAAATCCAGACCATGGGCCTTGATCTTTACTGACCAAGTTGTGTGTTAAGCCCAGCCCTAGCCCTTTTAAGGGGCACCGTGTGGAATGGCCCAGGCCCTCCAGATTGAAGCTTCTCCCTCTCCACCATCCAGCCCTCGAGCCACTGTGAAGCAGTCCTTGAGCAGCAGTTACAGCAGTTTCTGCAGGAGCGGGAACTGCTGAAAGCACAGGTGGCAGAGGTGAGATTTTGCAGAGGGAGGGATGTGGAAGGAAGATGACCCCAGGTGGCCAGGAGCAGGTGAGGACCAGTGGCAGCCCTTCCTAACTTCCGGGTCCATTCTTGCAGGTGACAGAGTGTCTTAAGAAAGCTCAGCTAGAAAGAGACACATACGCTCAACAACTCAAAACAGAGAGGGCACGGTGGCAGCAGCAATTGCTGAAAATGGCAGGAGAAGTGAGAGCTGACCCTTCAGCCCCCCACCTTAGATAGCTCACTTGATCTTCCTGGGCATCTGTAAAATGAGAATAGTCCAGCCAGGGGTGGTCACGGGACTGGGCTTTGTGGAGCTAGGGGCGGAGAGGGAGATGGTAGCCTGTCCAGCCACCAGCCCCTCTCTCCAGGGCCCTTTCCCCCTGTGCTTTGGGCAGATTGAAATATTCGAAATGGAGAAAAGGCAGGATGCAATTAAAATTGAGGAGCTGAAGGGGAGCCTTGCCCACTTACAAAACCATCTGGGTAAGATGGGGCTGGTGTGACCCGGGAGCAGGACTGGCATCAGAGGGCTGTGGGGGTGGCTTAGAGTGCCCCAGGGAGGTGGGTGGCTGGAAGGGGTTTGAGGCAGAGGGAAAGAGGTCTGTGCCAGGAGATGGCAAGTCTTGTAATCTCCATGAGCCTCAGTGTCCCCATCAGAAAAGAGGGAGGGGTTCTTACTGTCAGCCACCCACAGTGCTCTCTATCTGAAAGTGGCTCGGAAGACTGGCTACCATTTGCGTGTGAGGAAACATTAGCAGTGAGGGCAGGTTTGGGGAGCTTCAGAGGAGCTGTGCACCCAGAAGGGTTTTTTGTTGTTGTTGTTGCTTTTTTTTTATTGAGAATCCAGAGGCCCTTATTGTCTGCTTCCTTTCTCAGCTGAACCCCCAATCCTGAAGCACCCAGCAGGGCGCTCTGACTTGAAGAAAAAACTAAAAACTGAAATCAAGTACCTGAGAGATGAGCTGCAGGAACAGGAGAGACTGCAGGAGGTGAAAATGAGGCTCCGGGAGCAGGAGGTGAGGCTGAGATAACAGGAGGAGAGGCCTCTTGAGCAGAAGGGGCTCCAGGAGCAGGAGGAGGAGCTGGTGCATTGCCCACCTGCGGAGCCTGCCCTGATTCCCAGCCCTCCAGGCCTTTGTTTTCCCACCTGTAAAGTAGGGGAGTGTATGAAATGGGGCATCTAAAGGCACATGTGAGCCACAGCCCTGCTCTGATTTCTGTGGGAGAAAGGAGACAATTTTTCTAACCTGCCTCCACTCTTCCCGGTGCCATGGGAGGCAGACACCAAGTTCTGGGGTCTCCAGCTGCAGTGGGTGGCCGCTGATTGCTTCTCTCTGTCCAGAAGAATGAGAACAGGAGCGCACTGCATTTCAAGCAGGCAGTAAAGAAGCTTGGTGAACAAGAGATGGTAACTTCTGCCCCATCCAGGAGGGCTGGGAGGCAGGCACCTTCTTCTGGGGAGGGGAGGTACAAGGCCACAGGCAGCTCCACCCTGGGGGCAGGTGACCCCACAGCCTCCAGGGCAGTCCTGTGACCGTTTCTTGCTTCCTGCCCCCTGACTTTTAGAGGCGGGTCGCTCTGGGCTCCTCCCAGGTCTGGACATCATCATCCCAGCTAGAGGCATGGAGCACCCCAGTCATAGGGCAAGACACAGTGGTGTGAGAGGCTCTTTATGCTGGGTGCAGTGGCTCACCCCTATAATCCCAGCACTTTGGGAGGTTGAGGCAGGAGCTTGAGATCAGCCTGGACAACATGGCGAAGGCTCACCTCTACTAAAATTATAGCAACAACCACAACAACAAAGCTGGGTGTGGTGGCGCACACCAGTGATCCCAGCTACTCAGGGGGCTGTGGCATGAGCATTACAT
This sequence comes from Saimiri boliviensis, assembly GCF_048565385.1. Classification (NCBI taxonomy): domain Eukaryota; kingdom Metazoa; phylum Chordata; class Mammalia; order Primates; family Cebidae; genus Saimiri; species Saimiri boliviensis. The sequence goes on along the minus strand of NC_133449.1, from coordinate 150,124,808 downwards.
GAGCCCAGGAGCTGGAGGTTGCAGTGAGCTGAGTTTGCATCACGACTCTTCAGCCTGGGCCACATAGTGACACTGTCTCAAAACAAAACAAATTTAATCAAAGCAAAACAAAACGAAAGTCTCCTTAGATCCAAACTGGATTCCAGCCTCGGTTCCACTGGTCACCATTTGACTACTTTGCATCTCTTAGTCTCTTGTTTCTTTAACTTCCAAAGGAAGTTAGCGTTTTCCTAGCTTGGGTGCTGAGGATTAAATGAGATGATGCATGGAAAGCATTAGGCATGTGGCACACTTGGCAGATGGTGGTCGGCTCCCTCTGCTTTTCCACCAGTCTGTTTAAATGGTGGAAGGAAGGACGTGAGATCTGAGGCTGGGGAAGGAGGCATGGGGTTCTAGGCAAGGGAGGCAGTCTCTTAGGCCGGAACCAGGGGCCAGGCACCTGGGCAGGTCACCTTCCTCTGTGGTCCCTCCCAGACCCCCTTATGCTCTTGGTTTCTCCACCTTCTGATTCCTCTGGACCCTCACCCCTTCCGGGAGCTGGTGGTCAGACACCTTCATGACTGACAGGTGCACTCTCTGAGGCCCCAAGGGACAGGGCTGCGCTCCACCTCCCTGCCCCGTCTGTCCTGTGTATGCCCCTACAAGAATGCTCTCCTCTTGCCTTCAGGTGCCATTTCTGAACGCTCCTGGAGCCGGTACCCAGGAGGAGCAGGCACAGCTCTGTGAGCAGCTCCAGCAACAACAGGTGTGCTGCCAGCAGCAGGCTCACCCGGTGGCCTCGGCCCTGAGGGAGCCAGAGGCAGCAGCCGGGGCCACAGGGACTAGGAGCGAACATGGGCATGGGGAGACCCAGCGGGCCCTGCAGGAAGCCATCCACAAGCTGCAGGTGAGTGAGTCCTGGCAGGGGCCATGAAGGCTGGGGGTGGGGCAGGTCACTGCCGAGATGTGACCCCATTATTTTGGCTCCAGAGAGACTTCATTGACATTGTGAAGGAGAATGCGGACCTCAAGGAGCGGGTGGAAAAACTAGAACTCGGACTGATCCAGCTCTCTGGAGAAAGAGACATGATAAGTGAGCAGGAGGCCAGGGCAGGGCAGGGGAGTTGCAGGGTGGTGTAGGGGCCCCGCCCTCTGAGCCTGTCCTCCCGCAGGAAAGTCCGTCAAACCAAATGACCGTGAGAGGGCAGTGGCCAAGACCCAGCACCAGAAGAAGAACGATGTTAGCATGCTGTCCCAGGCCGAGGAGGGGATGAAGGTAAGGTGTACAACCTCTCTGCGGGGGTGAGGGGATGGGGGTGGGCGTGAGCGTGGGTTCGGGCACCGGCGTGGCAGCTGAGCACCCCTATCTCCAGGTGAAGCGACAGGAGCTGCAGGGGCCAGTGATGCAGCTTATGATCAACCACGAGGTCCAGCACCCTGCTCATGATTCCACTCCAGGGGCCCCAGCCCCCCAGGAGCTTGGTGATACTGACGAGGATGGTGAGTAGAGCCCTCAGGCGGGGTGGGCAGGCAGGAGCAGGGGAGGCTGGCACTGTGCTCAGATCCCCACCTCCCTCTCTCCAAAGAATTTTATGAGGTGAGCCTGGACGATGACAGCGACAGCCTGGAGCCTGCAGGAGGGAGGGTACACCACACCCCACTGCACAGCAGATGGCACATGGCTTTGTGAGCTGCGGGACGGCCAGCAACACCGGCCCTTGGGCAGCAGTCCCTCTATGCCATCCTTTTACCCCGCTGCTGCGAAGGAAGAAGTAAACATCACCATCAACTAAGAGCTGGCCAAGAAATTTACAAAGGAACAAAGTTATAGGATTAGTCTTCTACATGTTACTTTATTTAGATGTTAGAGCCACTCATGATGATTTGTGTTTTTAATTTATAGTTTATTTGTAAAAAGTTAAAGGAGAGTGGGTCTTCGTGTGGCTTTCACTGATGTTCACTCTGGCATCCTTCAGCATTTTTAATTTGATAATCATAGGTCATTAGCATGCCTATCGAGTTTGTCCTTACATGGTGGGAGTTCAAACACACAAAGACCCAGTATTGGGACAAAACCATTCTCACCAGTTTGAAATAGGCTACCATAGTTTTTAACGTTATTGTAGCATGTATATTCATTATGGAATTCAGATACAATTTGCTTATGTTCTGCCATGGTATTTGATCGAACCCTAATTACAGTGAGCTCTTGGTTAGCTCAGTATGTGCTTTGCCCTCACATGCACACTGTTTATTACTTTGTAAGATGCCACTATGAGTACTGAGATTTAGAGCTGTTGAAAGGCCGAGAACTGGAAACAGCCTTTCTTCCATTTTCTGTGTACTGCAAATGAGAGTAATAACATTTTTGGGAGCTTTTAAAATCTCACAGAAGAGGAAAGTGGCCTGCTCTAGCAGGTATGTGCAGAATAGAGTATTTCATTCGTTCCCATGCCAAGAACGAGCACTGTGCTATGGCAATTCTTTCAGGGTTTTTCTGTGCTCTGGGCTCATGAAGATTAACAGTGGTATGATTTCTAGCCCGGGGGTTTAAAATGGACTTAAAGTTCTGTTCTTGTGTTTTATTTTTGAACTTGCCACTTTTGCATTCTGTGAGTTCAGTTTAAAGACAGTTAAGTCCATTTTCAGCCCTCGGGCTAGAAATCGTGCCTCCGTTAATCAGCCACATTATTTGGGCTGACATTTTTTCTTGATCATTCTGAAACTGAGTTTATCTAATACATTGATAAATTATTTCAAAGGTCTTTTGATAGTTCAAATCACTTCACTTTTACCCTAAGAAATATAAACTACTAGGAATGACCTTGACATAGTGTTTAGCATCTGTACCCAATCTGATGAGAATGTGTTCATCAGGTACCTACGGAGTAAATCACATACAGGCGTATTTAAGCTGAATGTCAGTCTGGAAAATACATTTACTATATTCACAGAAATATCACTCGGTGTAGGTATTTTGTCATCTATTTAGGAAAAAGCTAAAAAGAATGGAAATCATATGATAGTGACTTAAGTCTGTCCTCAAAGTGCATGCGAGTCTTTTGCAGTACTTCATTCAGCCAAGTATCTGTTCTCTGCCTCATTGAGTAGAAGGCAGCTTTCAATTTGCTTAGAAGGCAACATCAGAAGGTTAGCATTCATCAAAAACACAGAATTTTGTTTTTTTCCTGTTTGTGAATGTTTATTTTAGATAACTGAAACTTCACAGACTTTAACAGCAAACAAAGTTTAAAAAATTCAGTTCTGTACTTTAGCTCCAACTATCTCTAATTTACAATCTATAAGGCTCATGCCATAGTTCAGCACCAACAAGATCCACACAAAACTGTTAAAGCAATCTTCTTATCTATCCTGTGTGATAGTTTTTGTTCGTTGTTGTTTTTTAAGGTAAAAGTCCTACTTTCAGACCTTGAAGTGGAATCCCTCTAGTCAGAGTACAAAACTTCGGTTGTACCTTCTTATTTTCATTGAACAGATAAAAAAAACAAAAAAACAAAAAAACAAAAAACAACTGTGTTCCACCATTGATTTAGGTTGTCAGTCTATATATTGAATTTATAACACTGAAGGGTCAGAAGGAACATAACAATGCCCTGCCCTATTCTTCCCGTCCATTTTAAAGTTTTAAAAACGCAACCAGAAAAGTGTTTGATTTATTCTTTACAATAAGGTGCAAAGAAGGATTACATTACAACAACAAACGTCCTCATCCGCACCTCCAGCAACATCTCACTATTTAGTATAATCTACCATGAACGGATTCAGAGACTCACCTAGAGCTATATTCACAGCTCCTGAATGTACCGTGTTTGCTATACCAGAGGCCTGCTCAATGGCAGCGTACCTCTGTTCAGAGGTCATTACAAAACACATAGACTTTTCAAATGTGGGTTCAACTGAATAAATTTGAATTTCTGTAGAAAGAATCAAAATACCTATTTAAAGATTGCAATTTATGATAATCATATATTAAAGGATTTTGTTAAACCTGATAGGTTTTCCAGAAATGAATAAAAATCAGTTCGGAAACCAAAGCTGATTTTAAGAAAATTTGAAAATGTAAATCAGTCCTATCCTACCCATAATACAGCTGCTCCAAAACTTTATCTTAAAGAGTCATTTAAAAATAACTATTAAAACATGTAACTGCTATCTTAATGTTTTGAAATTACTTAAAACATTTTAAAATATGAATATCGCAGTTTAAAAGAAACCAGGGGAAGGAAAAGTAGAGAAAGAAATGCCAATTCCAGTCCAAAGCTTTAGTTGCCAAGTTTTCTAAGAATGACTTTTACCAATGTATGAACTCTTGTGAACACAAAGTAAGATGGAAATCCTGAGCTTTTTGTCTAAAGCGGCATTATTGACTTCTGCTGTGATGCTCCTGTAATGTAATAACTTATTCAATTGCTGCAAAGTGCTGTTTTTGCCTTAAAATTTTGTGCGTCTTGACAACTATAGTATTAAAGGTATTGAGACTCTGCAAATGTTGGGCACGCTTGGCATGAGAATGTGTTTTTATTTTTACAAAATTGTAATGTAGCTATGCAAGTGTGTTTACTAAAAGAATACAAACTAATAAAAATTATGGGATTAAAAGTTATGGGATAAAAAATGTGGAAAGGTTGTGGTAAAAAATGTGGATAAAACGTAGAAAATTTTTATGAAAAGTATAAAATTTATGAAAAGGAAGTTACGAGATTTTAAAAAACATCATGGGAAAAAATATAAAAATAAATAAAAGCAGGCCCATGTCAGCAAGGCCTGGAGAAGGGGCTGGAGTCTCTGCCCCACCATGTCCCTCTGACCCCTTCCTAGTCACCCCTTTATTATTAGGGTAGCAAGCCAAGACCCCTGTCTAATGGGGGAAGACAAACAGACCCTTTGAAACCTTGACCAGGGCGGAGTCCTCAAATCTCTGGGTGATGATGGTTGTTATTTAAGAGCCAGAGGCTGCTGGAGTTGGTTGGTTTAAAGGAGGCCTAATGGCCTCCTTCCTCTCACCAAAGCAGCTTTTCCCTCAGGGGGCTCCCATCTTCTTACTCAGAGAGGCAGCTGAGGCAGGACAGTGGCGCTAACTGTGGACCAGGCGAGGGCACGGGCTGCTGGGGTGACCCCATTCCCCAGTGTACATATTGTATCTGCGTAACATGTATATTTTAGTGGTTTGGGGTGCCCCGTGTATCTTACCTGGCAGAGGTTGGAGCTGGCACATGGGGAGGAGGTTTTAATAATAATTTGCAGCTGGGAAACTTGTTTACTGATAGAGGACAGAGGAAGGAGGAGGGGACAGGGTTGTGGCTCCCTGGTGATGCAACTCCTATTTATTTGGCTTTTTATTTTGGAATAAATGGATTTAGCCACACTGCTCCGCCTGCTGTAGTCCCGTTTCCCTCACTGGGTCCTGGAGATTGTGCCACTGAACGAGGAGCCCCAGAGTGTCTGAGCATGTCCAGCCGGGCTGTTGGGGACCTTCCAGGCCTGTTACCTGTGTGCTGCCTGGTAACACCTGGGGGACTTCCCGGGGACTGCCATGGCACCTCCGGCCCTGACAGCCAGCAGGCTCAGAAACCTGATCCAGCGGTGGCCGGGAAGGCAGGTACCGGCACCCAAGGACGCTGACTTCCACCCACCCCAGGCGTCTGTCTTCCATCCCCCCGCCTCCCTCTCCTGTCTGCGCCTGGTGGCCTGTTCTGTCTGTCCCTCCAGAGCGCCGGCTGCCCCGCGGGCTCCCTCCAGGCTGAGTTCGTGGCCCTCCTGCCCCCTAGTGGCCAGAGCCGGCTGCACGGGACAAGACCAGCTGAGCTCCAGGGGCCTTCCGGGAACAGTGTCCCTTGGAAAGGGTGGGGCCTTTTCACTGCTCCCAACAGCACCCCAGAAATGGCTTGGCCTTTCCCCTCCCCTGAGCTCCACAGAGAACACAGTCAGCAGAGGGCACATTCCCCGTCGTCCAGAAATGGGTTTGACTCTCAGCCGAGGGACAGCAGGACTGGTAGAGGCTGTCAGGCCACAGGGCTGCCTGCACAGCACCCCCATGCTTGGTGGGGACAGGAGGGAGGGCGGGGCCTGGGTGACTGGGAGGCTCACTGGAGGTGGCGCACTTTGGAGGGGCAGTGTCAGGGGACAGCTTTCTCTTGTTGGGCCACACACAGCTCCACCGCAAGGACATCACGGTGACTGATTCCCAGTGCCAGAGGCGAGGCGGTCGGCCACGTGGAGGTGTGTGTATATATGTGAGTATTTATAGATATTTCTAGAACAGGGCAGGGGCATGCCACAGAGGGGCTCGGTCACACCTGGATGTGTCAGCTCACCACTACAACAGACTGAGTCACAGATGAAGGGGGCTGCCTTTGGGGCTGGGGATTCACAGAACAGCCGCCCAGGCCGGCATCGCACCACATGGTAGAGCAGGAGCTGGGGGTCGCCCCGGCGCTGGAGCTGACTCTGAGGCTCTGGCTGCTGAGTGGCTGCACGGACCCTGCCAGAGGCAGAAGAGACTGTCAGCCTTTGGGACCCAGGCCCAGGCCTGTGGCTGCAGAGAGGCAGCATCATCCTGGCGTGTGACCTTGAGCTCCTCTCGGGCTTCCAGCAGCCAGGAAGCCCACGGTCAGCACAGGCACCTGGGCGGACAGTGAGGGTCCGGCTGCCCTCCAGCGAGAGGAGCACCTGCTTCTGGGCTGTCACTCGGAAGAAGTGTCCGGAGGAAGCGTGCTCGCCCGTCAGGGAGGCTGAAGCGGAAGCCTCCGTCCAGGGCTCCTGGGGACGGGGGCATTGGGTCCGCTGGCCCGAGCTGGCTTCCCACCTCGGGGCTCTCCCATGGGCAGCAGGAACCCGGGGCCCGCCCTCAGCACCCACCTCTGTGTGAGAACAGCACGATCCCGCCGTCCAGCTGGGCCTGTGTGAAGCTGCGCACCTCGGGGCCCGGCGCCGCCCGCAGCGCCACCCGCCCGTTGCTGGGCTGCTCGATGGTGTAGACCAGGTCCTCAGGCCCGGAGTCGCCGTCCGTGCTCCTCAGAGCCTCCGCAGGGATGGGCGCCGTGGCCCCCTTCCACATCTGGGGACACGGGCCTGTGACGGTTCTGCCCTGCCACGCTCACCCACCCCTTCATCCCCAGCCTGGGCGGCCACCAGGACTCCAACCCCACTGCAGCTCAGGCCTCAGCTGGCATCCAGGCTGGCGCCGCTCCGGCTCCCCTGCACAAGGGGCCCTCCCCGCATTCACCTTCCCTGTCACCCCAGGGAAGGCCCCAGGGAAAGCCCCCTCCAGGCCCAGCCTTCCTGCTCTCTATCCGTCCTAGGCCCGCATGTCCCTCAAGGCCAGCTTGTGTCCCCTGCCCAGGAAGGCACCAGCTCTCACCCTCACCAAGTTCTCACCCCCGGAAACCTCCAACCCTGACCAACAGTGCTCCCTAATTTGCCTCGCTGATGGCGTCGGGGTCTCCTTTCAGGCCCTCCATGTGTGTCTGGCAGGGGCTGGGCACGGTGGGAACAGTGATTTTGGAAATGGGCCCTCCTTCCAGCTGAGGGAGGGGTGGACGCGCAGAGAGTGGGGGCCGATGGCTGGCAGTGTCCTCGGCACAGAAGCAGCGCTGGGACGGGCCAGGTGCTTCCAGAGCAGTTCCGGGCCCTGCTCATGCTGGGTGAAGGGGACCCCGCTTCAGGCCTCCCACGTGCAAGCAGAGCAGGCACAGGTTCCTGAGGTCCTGAGGTCTGGTCTTGCTGGGCCAATTATTTGCGGGCAGTGCTGGCATGGGGCTCACATGCCCGGAAAATGGAGCTCTTTGGCAGTCCTGGGTCCTCTTCCCCAGCCCCAGGGAGCCCTCAGGCCCATCCTTGGCAGGAGGGGCCTTAATGTGGGGGGCAGGGCCCCAGCGCTGTGCTCCTGGAGCAAACACGGGTGGATGGCCCCACCTGGTGGCCGCGCTGCCACTCAGCCATCCCGGCCTGTGGTTCCTGAGCGCTGTGTCCCACTCACTCTTCAGCGACCTCCCCACCACCAGGCCACCTCAATGGGCACATCCTAGACCACCAAAGCCCCCCAGTGCCCCACATCAGAGACAGCCCAAGTCGGCCCTCTGCGGAACTTTCAGTGGCTCCTGACCGGGGAGGATGCCCCCCAGAAGCTGGCGTTCAGAGCCCTGCCACATGGGCTTAGTAAACGCACGCCCCTTCCGTTCCAGCAGAGCTACCTGTGTAGCCATGACAGGTTCCAGCCCATTTCCGGACCTCCACTTCCACCCCTGCGAATGGGGGCCCTGCTCTGCTGGGGCACAAGGGGCAGGAGTTTGGGCAGCCAGGCCATGCCTTCACTTGCTGGGGTGAAGGTGGGAAACTTAATGGCTCCTGCCCTGGCGCCTGCCCTTAAGGGCTTGTAAGTGATTCTGGCAGGTGTTCTGGTCCTGAGCCACGGGAGAAGCAGCAGCAGAGCCACGCGGGGCCGTTCAGAAGTCTGCCTGCCGTGCCTGCGAGCGTCCAACAGCAAAACCTCCCACCTTGTTCCGTTTCAGCACAATCTCACATCTCTCCTTCCAGCCACCGCGTGAGGCACATGGCAGCACCCCATTTGCAGAGGAGGAAACTGAGGCTTAGAGAGGGGGAGCTCTGTGCCAGAAGGGAGGGGACGCTGGCCTCTTTCTCGAAGCAGACATGGGGGGTCCCAGGGATGCTCTCACCTGCAGGCTGGTGTTTGTGCTGAGGAAGGGGGGTTGGTCATTGCCAGGCAGGACGGTGACAGTGAAGGCCACAGGATGGCTCTGGCAGTCCGTCTCGGAGGCGTTCACCGTCGGGACGAAACTGTCTGTCAGTGTCTCACTCCCATCGTGCACGTAGCGGACGAGGTGCTCTTCCACCTCGGGGCAGGCCCAGGGCTGGCGGTCAGGCCCCAGCAGCACCCTCCGCGTCCTGCCTTTGGGGGCAGGAGGAGACTGACTCTTTCAGGGCCCCCGTTTCCACTGTGGAAATGGGGAGAACAGGCTCCAGCTCCCGGAGGAGTTGTGCGGAAGAAAGCAGACGCAGTGTGGAAAGCAGAGGTGCTTCCGACATGCGACTCCCGACTCCTCTGTGCAAACCCCAGATGGGAGTCCCGGGGCTCCCTTCACTGGTGCCCGGAGCTGGCTGCAGCCCTGGGCCTGTCACAGCCGTACCTCTCTCCAGGAGAAGGCGCTGAGGGTCCCGGCTTGAGGTCCGTCCTCCTTCTGTAGGGCCCCGCAGGCTAAGGCCAGGAGCGCAGGTACAGGACCTTTTCAGGGATTTGCCTGAAAATCTCCGGTTGGCTCAGAGATCTCTACACCCCTCTGGGGGCTGGGCTGCGAGCCTACAACATGGGGAGACCCCTGAGAACAGCACGTGGGATGTCTGCTCCTGGGGAGCTGTGGGTCCCGGGGGTGAAGCTTCCACCCAAACCAGGGACACAGCACCCCCCCCCCCCCCAACCTGCTGAGGACTTACTGTGTGACTCCGAACAAGCAGGCTCCTCTCTCTGAGCCCGGGGTTTCCCCAGGATCCATGGGGGTCTGATGCAGCTCAGGGGTTTCTGCAGTAAGTTCTGGGAAGGGAGGCAGCCTCGCTGACACACCCAAACTGTTAGGCCGTGGGAGATCCACACGTGGGCGTGTTGAAGCAGGAGTGATGGCTGGAGGACTGGCTAATGCCAGGGCTGGCACAGTGGTGGGCCCTTCCACAGGCTGGGAGCTGGCCTGGGCATGGGGAGGAGCTGAGTGAGGGGCAGGAATGCTCAATAGGACAGATTCTGTCCCTGCGGAGCCCACCCCTGCCACCCGGCCACCTTGATGGCAGCCCTACAGCCATCACCCTACATCAGAGACAATCAAGGCTTCATCGGCAACCCTGGCTTTTGGGGGGTGCTTTATTGAAGGGGGTTTGCTTAGGCTGTGAGAAAGCAGGGGGGGTGTTGGAGAGGCAGAGAACGGTGGCGGGTGGGAGATGGGGAGACAAGAACAAACATCTGGTGTCCTCAGGGAGCTGTCTGTCCCTGCAGACTTCTCTCTCTCCCCTCCTGGGGTTGGAGCCACTGGTGGGTGGCTGCCCCGCTGACCTGATGTGGGGAAGCTCGCTGCTGGTGGGGTGAATGAGAACACCACGGCCTGTGTGCCCAAAGAGTGACTTGAGACAGTCCCTGCTTTTCTCTGAGCCTCAGTTTCCTCATCTGTAAGATGGGAATGCTGGACAGGTGTGGTGGCTCACACCTGTAATTCCAGCCTTCGGAAGGCCAAGGCAGGAGGACTGCTTGAGCCCAGGGATTCGAGACCAGCCTGGACAACACAGTGAGACCTCATCTCTAAAAAAAGTAATTACTCTGGTGTGGTGGTACGCACCTGAAGTCCCAGCAACTCAGGAGGCTGAGGTGGGAAGATCGCTTGACCCTCAGAGGTTGAGGCTGCAGTGAGCCGAGATTGCTCCAGCCCTGGGGGACATGGAAAGACCTCATCTCAATAATAAAAAAAGAGCCGGTTGTGGGGACTGTTTCCTGACCTGCAGGGCTGCTGTGGGCTGCAGGAGTGACAACATAGTTAGTGGCATGCTGGGGTGTCCCTGGAGGAGACAGCTGGCCTCTCCTGTTTGGAGTTACGGACCCTCCTGAGAAGCGGAGAGAGCTGGGAACCCTTGCCCCATGGAGTGCTAAGGACAAAACTGTTCATACAAAGTCAGTTCATTCAGACACTTCTCGTACAAACTCAGGAGGAAGAGTCATACGGTAAATTTGAAACCCGGCCTAAGCCCGCAGCTGGAGGAAGGGTCTGAGCTCTGGAAGCCTCTATAGAACTGACAGCTGGGGCAGAGGGCCTGTTGGAGGCAAGTGGAGAGCTGGATGGGGTGGGAGTCGGGGTGAGGCAGTGAAGGAGCAGAGAGACCAGGGAGGGACCAGGCTCCAGGCCAGACCCACAGCCTCTTGTTCATTTGCTCCTGGCCTTGAATAGAACAGAGCTCAGTGTGGCACCCGTCCCCATCCTGTGCTCACTTCCTTTCCCACAAGTGCCAGTGGCCCAGGTCTTCAAGGTAGGGGACTTGGAGACGGAGGCAGTAGCCATGCTGGTCTCCTGGTCTCTGCCACCTCGGCCAGGTCTGTGAGAGTGGCCGTGTGCACGTGCCCTCATCTGTCTATGCCAGTAAGTGTGGACGTCATGGCTATTTCCAACTCCCCCAGCAGCCCAGGAAGACCCCCCCCCCGCCCTGCTTTGAGGGTGCTCCCAGCCTGCGCGGGGGGCTAGGCTTGGGCCACTGTGAGTGTGATGACAGATGCGGTCTCCAGCTCCTTCTGAGCTGTGTGGGAGGCCCCCGCAGAGAGCCAAGCATGGGAGGAGACTGGATTTGAGCTGATGCTGGAAGGACAGGCAGAGAAGGAAGGAGGCGACCTTCCAGTCTGAGGGTCAGAGTGAGAGCAGGGCAGGCAGGGAGGTGACTCCCACACCTCTTCCCTGGCCTGGCATTGCTGACTTTGAAAGGCAGAATGTGAGGGGTCGAAGTGGGACCCAGGTGGGTGTACCTGGCAGAGAGGGCTTTTGTGTTACCTGGGTGGGGACTCAGAACTGGTGGGCATGTCTTAGCAAGCAGGGCCAAAGGGGCACCAGGTACAAGAAATTGAAGCAGGGTAGATCCTGCTGCCTCTGAGGATGGCTTGTGGGGACCGGCTGTGCTCGGGACAGGCACTGAGCCTTGTGTGCAACTTGCGTGCTACCCCAGGCCTCTGGAGCAGGGCAGGGCTCCGGGGCCAGCGCCCTTGGCCCAGCCCACCCAGACTCGAGAAAACTGTTCCAGAGCCAAGTGTAACTGAGCCTCCCTCCCTATGCCAGCCCATCCAGGCAGGACAAGAAGGGCCTTTTAGTGCTGCCAGCCTGGGGGCCCGGGGATGGGCCTCAGCAGGTGGGCCTGGCGGCTGGCGATAACGGCGGGAGGGGAGTGGGGTGTGTGTGGCGCTCACGGAGGAAGTGTATAGGCTGCACATTGTCAGGGCTGAGAAGGGATTTGAGAATGGCTCTCAGTTGAAGCCCAAGGAGGTGGGAGCGTTGGAATCCCTCCTTGGCTGGAGGCTGGGCCTGGATGAGCTGACCGCCCGGGTCACCCTGGATGCTCCCTTCCCATCTCCCTGGAGGCCCAGCCCTTCCCTCAGGCCCTGAAATCTTAGGGAATCTGGTCCCTGCAGACAGGAACAGGGAGCCTGGGCATCCAGCACTGATTCACCCCGGCGGGTCCTCCCTTGACTCACTTCCCTTCCAGGAACCCCGTGATGCCCTCTCTGAGAGCTGGCTGCTCCATCTGAAGGGGAGAAGGGTGTGGCCTGGGCCCGGTTGAAGGAGGCTCAGGCCCTTCCTCGCTCCATGTTGCTCTTGGGAATGGTCTCGAAGAGGAAGCTGAGGCACTGAATCACGCATGGGAGGTGATGACGGGTGTGCCCTGAGGTCGCAGTTCCCATGGCATAACTGGAGCTGCCTTGGCTGAAGGAAGAACGCTGTCATGTGGGGTTTCTGGCATCGGGACAGAGAGGGGATGTATCCCTGCACCTCTCTGAAAGCAGACTTCCATTCAGCCTCGGCTGGGTTAGGCATCAGTGCCAGGACGAGGAGGTGTGGCAGTGGAGGTCCAGGGCTATCTGTAGGACAAGCCCCCGCCGGGGGACGGGGCATCTGAGGGGCACCAGCTCTGCCTCTAGAAGGCTGAGTGGGTGGTGAGTGGGGGGGTCCCGCCTGTCACCAACAGGAACAGGGAGAGAAGGGCAGAAGGAGAGGGGAGTGGCGGATAGACAGATGGGTCCACAGGGGAGCAAGCAGAGGGAGAAGGGGCAGAGCTGGGGAGCAGCTGGAGGGGTGTGTGGGTCTCCTCACGGGGAGGGCAGGGTGGCACCTTCCTTGTTTCCCACCTTGCAGCACTGCACGTTCCTGGCCCAGGGCATCTGAGGCTGCAGTACCCACCTCTCACTGTCACTGGGTCCCTTTGGGCCCCAACATGGCCACCTCAAACTTGTCTGGCAAATTAAGTCTGGCCAGCACTGGGGTGACCCCACCGGGTGTCTTGGACACTCCAGACGGGCAGAGCCACACCCTAGGCCATCCATGCCTGGGTCGCCTGCCCTCGTCCCCAACTGGACAGCCTTGGCTAGCTAGAAACCCCATAACCTGAGATAGCGGGGTCCGTGTCCGCCCCAGGGTTGATCCCTGGCAACCCCAGCCTGTGGTGGGAGAAGCGCAGCCTGCTTGAGTCCTGCTCTGGGGCCACTTCTGGCTCCTCCTGTCCTTTTTCCCTCCCCGAGGTGAGGAACCCCTCTAGTTCTACCAGGCTGGGTCGGGGTCTCAGGCCCCTCACTCACCTGCGGGTGCAAGTCTGGCCATCATAGCCAGGGTCCAAGCCACCGCCAGAGCGGGGGCTGGAGGTGAGCCACAGCCCGGACTGCGCCCCGGCGGGGTTAGCGACAGGACTTTTGAGATGTGATGGTGTCTGGCCCACACGGGGTTTTGGTTTCTCTTGAAACCACAGAGGCCTGGGTTCCAATCCCAGCTCTCCTATTTGGCCGTCAAACCGTGAAGTCCCCTCACCTCTCTATGGCAGTTTCCTCATTTGTAAAATTGGGTTGATGAGGATTAAATGCTTTAATGTACCTCAAGTGCCTAGCCGAGGGCCTGGCATTCAGTAGGTGCTCAATAAATGCTTATCCTTTTTCCTCTGTCTCTGTCATCCTACACATCCCTGTGGTTTGTGGTATACATACAGCTTTACACATATCACCTCCCTTGTGGCAAAGCTTGAACCTTCCCCCCCCAGAGGCTGCTGCATACAGTAGGTGTGCAATAAATGCCTGCTGTGTGGTTGACTAAGAAACCAGTTGCTGCTGTTCTGTGGGGATCTGGGCAAACCTAAGTGCTTCCATACGGGTACCCTGGGAGGCCTGGGATGGAGGCTGTGCCAGGCTGGCCTCAGTGGTGGTGAAGCCGTTGATTCCACAACTTGTCCCTTGTTTTTCCTTCTCAAGTCACCAGGACACCTAGTCCTCGTTAGGGGCTAATTACTGGCCAGCTATGGGCCTGGGGCTGGGGGGCTGTTGGAAGACTGTGTTTGGAGGAAAAGAGCTTTCTTTTCAGGAATTAAAAAAGAAGGGAGAAGGCTTCTGCTCTATGAATCAAAAATTTGGGTGAACATCCCCGCGGGCTCCATCTCCCCCACTTTCCCCTCCCCATCTTCCCTGTTCTCCACCTACACAGATGTCTGCGGAGCCTCCAGACAGCGTGCTCCCACCCACAGCTGAGATTCAAGTCGGATTAGCTGGGAGCCTCCCCCTGCCCTGTTGCTGGCTGGGCAGAGAAACACAGGCCTGGAAGTAATGGCAAGAAGCAGGGCGGTAATAATCTGGCTCCAGCATCTCTGCTGGGGCTTCCTAGTTTACCAAACATTCACGTGGTCTCTTGACAACCTTGGTAAGTGTGCGTGTTGGGAGACAGCGTCCCTGCTTCCAGATGAGAAAAAAGAAAAACATGGGCGATTTAGATGATGTGCCCCAGCCCATGTCAGCACCAGGGGCCAAAACCGAGTCCAGGGCTGGGCGCGAGGTCAGCCTGGGGCGGGCCTGGGGAGCCCGATGGCAAGGGGGGCAGGCAGGCGCCTGGGCCCGCCGGGGGTCTCCAGACAGAGAGGATGAGTGCGAGGGGCGCCTGCTGTCGCAGGGCTGAGTGCCAGGCCGGCCCTGGGGACCTGCTGGCCTCACACGGGCTGCATGAAGGTGGAGTCCAGAGCCCCGTCGTCCTGCAGGCTCAGGGCGGGGCCTCCACAGCTGCTAAATGAGCGGGACTCCTCCTGCTCCAGCTGCGTGATGCACTCACTCTTCTCGGCCACCTCCTGGGTGAGGAGTCGGTTCTGCACCTTCGGCATGAGGATGGTCTGCTGCTGCCAGCCGGGGCAAGGTGGACGTCAGGGCAGGGCAGGGCAGGGGGCCGGGAGGAGGAGTGGGCAGGGCCCGGCTGGCACAGGCCGCAGCCAGCAGCTCCCCCAGGCCCCGGGACACCTCCTGTACCTCGGGCAGTAGCCGCCCCAGTGGGCGGGGCTCCCCGCGGCCCCGAAGTCGGCACGGGCTCTGCTCTGGCCCAGGCTTGCTGGCGCTCCGGCACTCCTGCTGCTGCTGCTGGTACCAGCCGCTGCCCCGCGCCATCATCTCCGAACCCTGCAGCAGCACCTCCTCCTGCTCCAGCTCCTTCACCTGCTTCGGCAGGCCGCAGCCCACGCCGTCGGTGATGGTGAGCCTCCGACGTTCCCCTCGGGCACCCGGCCTCCGGGCATCCCCTGAGTCCGCCTCCAGGGCCTGCAGGCCGCTGCATCTGCGTCCGCGCTCGGGCTCCATTCCAGCGCCGCGCTCTGGGGCTGTTCGGGCTCCGCGGGACAGGTGCCGCCTGGACTGGGGGCACAGCTGCTCCGGGCTGCGGGTCCGCACCCCTGAGGCCGGCCTGAGAGCGCGCACGCCCAGGGGCAGGGCCTTCCTCTCCAGGACAGGCCACGGCTAGTAGGGGGGCACCCACACCAGGAGCTGCAGCAGCGGCGGAGGCGGCGACTGGTCCCCTGGGGGGCCGTCAGCCTCAGCAGCGAGGTGCGCAGGCCGGCCACGAAGCGCTCGAAGATCAAGTCGCCGCTGGCCGGGGCCACCTGGCACAGGCCCTGGAGCCCCCCGCGGGGCAGCGCGGGCGCGTCGGCATTCTGTCAGCGGGACTCGATCTCGCGCAGGTGCAGCAGCCGCGCGACGGTCGTCCAGGCTGTGGAACAGGCTCGCTGGCTCTGCAAGAAGGCGCGGGGGCGAGGGGGCGGGCTCGGCGGGCGGCAGGCAGCCCCGCTCAGCCGTCATGGCTTGGGTCCCCTGTCCACCCGCTTTTGTTCCCGTGCGGCCCCACGTCGGGGCCGGCTCAGCGTGCTCCTGTGTTTATTTTTAATAGATAATAAAATAATAAAATGGGTTGTGTTGCCCAGGCTGGTCTCGAATTCCTTGGCTCAAGGGATCCTCCCACCTTGCCCTCCAGAGCGTTAGAATTACAGGTGTGAGCCGCTGCACTGGACAAAGAGGAATTTTATAGGCAGAACACTGCTGAGCCTTGCCATGGCATGATAATGTGGTTTCATTTTAATTTGTCCCCTTCAAATGTTTCTCTTTTTTAAAATTATTATTTTTGGCCAGGCGTGGTAGTGTAAGCCTCTAATTCCAACACTTTGAGAGGCTGAGGCAGGAGGATACATTGAGCCCAACAGTTTGAGGTTACGAAGCTATGATTTCACCACTGCACTCCAGCCTGGGTGACAGAGTGAGACTCTATCTCTATTTATTTTTAAAGACGCATAATAATTGTACATAATTTACATAATTGTACATAATTATAATTGTACATATTGTGATGTTTCAGTACATGTACCTCCAAATGTTTCTGAGTGTGGCTATGAAGTGTCGCTGTTCCCTGATAATCACCACTCGGTGTTGATTTTTATGTATCAATCTTTTTTCATGTTAATGTCAACTGAGAGGAAATGTTTGTAGATCATAAGCAGAAATACAGTTTCCCCCAAGAGCTCAGCTGAGGCTGAAAGGGAAGGAGGGGGAGGGAAGAACACTCACATGCTCTGGAAATGAGCCAGCATGAGTGCAAATCCCAGCCCTGACATTCGACAGCCAAGGGCTCAAGTGAAAAAGGAGACAGAATTCACAAACACACACACACACACACACAGGCAAGCATATCTCAATAGGAACTCAGAGTGAATACTATGTGTGGATCCAATAGAATGTTACCTTGGGCCAAGCAAGGTGGCACATGCCTGTAACCCCAGCATTTTGAGAGGCTAAGAGGGGCAGATCATTTGAAGTGAGGAGTTTGAAACCAGCCTGGCCAACATGATGAAAACCCTTCTCTACTAAAAATATAAAAATTAGCCAGGCATGGTAGTGGGTGCCTGTAATCACAGCTACTCGGGAGGCTGAGGCAGGAGAATCGCTTGAGCCTGGTAGGTGGAGGTTGCAGTGAGCAGAGATCATGCCATTACACTTCAGTCTGGGTGACAGAGTGAGACTCAATCTTAAAAAAAAAAAAGAAAGAAAGAAAAAGGAAAAGAATGTCACCGTTAAATCCTAATGACAGTGGAGAAACCTGGCATACACTACTGTGCCAGGTGATGAAGCTCATCAGCAGTGAGAAGTCATGTGGCTATTATGTGCTCTTGATGGAATGTGACATGAAGGCCTTCACATCTGAGGTCTTTCTCCCTAAAACCCATCACTCCAGTCTGACCATGAGAAAGACACTGGACATATGCAATTAAGGGACAAGCTACAAAACACCTGACCAGACCTCCTCATGACTGTTCAGGGTACCAGAAACAAGAACACATGGGAAACTGTCTCAGCCCAGAGGAGCCTGAAAAACAAAATGACTTCTTAGGATTACTGGACAGATGGATAGGTGGACTGATGGATGGATGTACTGATGGGTGGGTGGACAGATTGGTGAGTGGGAGGACAGATGGATGGCTGGACAGATGGATGGGTGGGAGGACGGATGGATGGCCGGACAGATGGATTGGTGGGTGGGTAGGTTGGTGGGTGGATAGGCAGATGGCAGGTGGGTGGGTGGGTAACTGGGTAGATAGGTGGGTGGGTGGATGGTTGGGTAGATGAGTAGATGGGTGGGTAGGTGAATGGGTGGATGGATAGGTGGAGGAGTAGGTGGAAGGATGGATGAGTGGATACATGGTTGGGTGGATGGCTAGGTCAGATGGGTGAATGGATGGATGAATAAATGGACAGATGGATGGATGATGACTAAGTGGGTTGGTGGTTGGGTGAATGGATAGATGGCTCTGGCTGGATGTATACGTGGATAGATGGATGGATGGATAGATGGATAGATGAATGAATGGGTTGGTGGGTGGATGGATGGATAAATGAATGGCTGGATAGATGGGTGAGTGGATGGATGAATTGGTAGATGAGTAGATGGGTGGATGGGTGAATGAGTGTATGGATAGGTGGATGGGTGGATGGAAGAATGTATGAATGGATGCATGGTTGGGTGGATGGGTGGGTGGGATGGGTCAGTGGATGGGAGGGTGGATGAGTGGGTAGATGGATGGATGGATGGATAGATGGATAGATGGATGGATGACTAGGTGGGTTGGTGCCTGGGTGGATGGATGGATGGATGGATGACTACATGGGTTGATGGCCGGGTGGGTGGATGCATGGATGGATAATGGATGGATGGGTAGGTGGATGGATGGATAGATAAATGAATGGCTGGATAGATGAATGTGTGGATGGACAGATGGACGATGGATGAATAGATGAGTGGAATCATGGGTGAGTGAATGTATGGATGGTGGATGGCTGAGTGGTTGGACGATTGCATGAATGGCTGGATGAATGTTGGATGCATGGATGGATGGATGGTGGACGGAGGGGTGAATGAATGAGAGGATAAGTGGATAGATGCCTGAGTGGACAGATCCAATGCATAGATGGATGGATAATGGATGGATGTATGTATGTATGTATGGATGGATGGATGGATGAAAGGATGGGTAGGTAAGTGGATAGATGCCTGGGTGGGTGAATGCTGACTAGATGGATAGCTGGATGGAGAATGGGTGGATATAGACAGATAAGCTAGAAAGGTAGATATCAGATGAATATAGAGGCACACACTCATCTTCATATATACATGCATATACACACATGTATTCCCATACATATCTTCCCTACAAATACATACGTTTTCAAGCATGCATTTCCTAGGACTTTCCTAAATTACAGTTTCTGAGACATTCCAATCTGACCTGCCCCTGCTTTGTCCCTTGTCCCTTCCTCTCTGCTCACAGATGTCCAGTCACTAAATTCTGCCAGTCCGGCTTCTACAAGGGTGGTCAGTTACTGACTTCTTTTTACCACCTCCACCCCCTTGACAGGCATTGTCTTGCTGGCATCCTTAGGTGTCAGGAGGGGTGTCAGACTCCTGCTTTGGGTCTGGCCCCTCTGTGTCCTCATCACGAGGCTGCCATCTTTCTGACACATAAACCTAAACCACTAAGTCCTTGATATAATCTTGGGTTTCCCCCTGAGCACTGTGGACACATGGGCTGGTGCTTCTCTGGGGTGGGGCCATTCTGAGCACTGCAGGGTACTGAGCAGCATCCCATGCCACTCCAGGCCAGGAGCCTCCCCTCCAAGTTGTGACAACCACAGATGTCCCCAGACATTGCCCAGTGTCACCCAGTGGCCAGGATCAGCCCCATGTGAAGACCACTGGGTTGGAGGTTTCACCACAGAGAGTTGCAGCAGCAAGAAGACACCAGGAGGAGCCAGGTGTGGAGGCTCATGCCTGTAATCCCAAAACTTTGGGAGGCCAAGGTGGGTGGATCATGAGGTTAAGAGATTGAGACCATCCTGGCAGTGAAACCTCTGTATCTACTAAAAATACAAAAATTAGCTAGGCATGGTGGTGTGTGCCTGTAGTCCCAGTTACTCCAGAGGCTGAGGCAGGAGAAGCACTTGAACCCAGGAGGTGGAGGTTGCAGTAAGAAGAGATTGCACCACTGCATTCCAGCCTGGCCTGGCGACAGAGTGAGACTCCATCTCAGAAAAAAAAAAAAAAAAAAAAGACACCAGGAGGATCAGGAGGATGTGACCTGCATAGACTCACCAGATCCTCCCTGAGCATTTGGCTTTAGATTCTCTGCCTGGTCAGAAACATTCCCAGTTGCAGACCCAGGTACCTCTTCTGCCCCTCTGGCCTCACCTGCGTACCCCATGTTGCTTCCTCTGCTGGGAAAGCTCACCCTCTCTCTCAGGTCCCGGGTGGAAGGACAGAGAGCTTCCCGGGGCATGATGTCTTCTGATGAGAATCACAGCTGCTGAGATGCAGCTGCAGGGGGCTGAGAAAGTTCCCTGGACTCAGGGGAGCTGTGAACAACAGCCAGCACCTGTGTTGGGGTTGGGATGCAGGTGGCCACTCTATAATGGCCACAGATGGGCAGCAAAGGGGAGACAGGCCTGGGCTGCTGAGTCACTGGGCCTCGTGCAATTCTCAAGAAGCTGTAACTCGAGGCAGCATCACACC
The DNA here is from genome assembly GCF_048565385.1 of Saimiri boliviensis. Lineage (NCBI taxonomy): Eukaryota > Metazoa > Chordata > Mammalia > Primates > Cebidae > Saimiri > Saimiri boliviensis. The sequence continues at coordinate 150,104,718 of NC_133449.1, read as the reverse complement.
CACAGTGGAAGCCTGGAAAGTTGGGGACACTGTCTCAACCTCCAGGAGCTCAGGGTTGGGAGGGCGCTGATTAATGCTCATGATCCCAAAATCCCTAACACACGGAGTAGCCTCTGTGACTTGCCATGCAACCCATGGACACCTTAACAACAGAGGTTTCACTTTAGCCTGGGCTTCTCCCCAGGCCCTGTGGACGTCGGGCCCAATCCTTCTCTGGGGTAGGGGCATCCTGGACACTGTGGGGTGCTGAGCAGTGTCCCTGGCCTCTGCCCACTCCATGCCAGGAGCACCCCCAGACATGACCACCACAGATGTCCCCAGACATGGCCTAGTGACGCCTGAGTACAGAATCATCCTGGGTGAGACCCCTGGGGTTAGGGGATTCCACAGATCGCCAAGAGACTCTGCATCCCATTATTCTCTGCTCCACTGAGATCCCAGGAGGCTGCACACATTGAAATCCACACCCCGAGTGGGGAGGGAGAGAGGGGCAACAGTCACTTCTGCCTGTTGCTCCGGCACCAACCCAGGCAGCTCTGCTGTGGCTTCTCCTGGGCATTAGTTGGCCTGTGTCACATTGTCAGAACAGGTGGCTGCTGTGTGGTGCCATCGAGTCCCTGCTAGTTCCCCTTGTCCTGGTAGGGTCACCTGTTGCCCAAGGAAGCCCATCTACCTGACAGGTGACCTGGAGGATTAGCTTCCCCCAGGACCCTTAGGCTGGGCCTGTGAGTGTCCAAATCCACGGCTCCTAAGCACCCTGGGCACCCTCCAAGTGTGGGTTTTAACATCCCTGTGAGATTGAATACCTGTGCCACAAATGTCACAAAGAGTATGGAAATAAAAGAATATTTATCTGAAAAAAAAAAACACTTTTTTTTTGTTTGTTTGTTTGTTTTTTTGTTTTTTGGTCTGAGGATGATGGACATTTAGACACTGGAGCCAGGTTTGCACCTGACCGGCGCCACGCAGGGGTGGGTGGAGCAAAGACAGAGGTGGGCTGCAGGTGTCATGGGGCACCAGCTGGGGCCTAGGGTGCCTGGGGTGAGAGTGGGTGTTTGGCCACAGTGACCAGGAGGGGGTCAGGTCAAGTCCAGGTGGTCAGAGCCAGGGGTTCCAGGAGGGGAGAGCAGTGCCATACCCCTCATAATGTCCAACATCACAGAAAGCAACCTCGGCCAGGGACACAGGTCTGCAGCAGGTGGGCAGGGTCAGTTTTGCTTCCATGTGGGCGGCATTGCCGGGGCCAGATCCTGGCTCTCAACCCCCGGACCTGCAAAGGCTGGTGCTGTCCGTCACACCATGGCCGCCGAGGCTGCCTGGGTCAGCTGAGGCTTGGGATCCAGGCAGCAGTGGAAGGTCAGGCTGCTTGAGGCTGGTGTCTAACGTTCTGCACTGGGACCTGTGCTGAGGGCGGCCATCCCAGGGAATGCGGGCCAGGTCTCCCAGGTCATGGCTCCCGGCTTGTCAAACACCCTCAATGAGACCGAACACTGCAGGCCCTCACCTCATGCTTCTGCAATGCTGGAAGTGGGGTGTCTCTGAGGGAACGCTGACCAGATACATGGAGGGGCTGGCCAATCTCAGGGCCACAGACCCCGTTGGACAGCAGAGGGTGTTGTCTCGTGCGGTGGGCCTGAGATACTAAGGCAGGAAGATCACCTAAGCCCAGTGGGGTGGGGCGGGGAGCGCAGGCTCCAAGGGCTGCACCCCGGGCCTGCAAAGCACACAGTGAGCCAGCAATGGCCCCGGCCCATCTTGGACAATTTGGCACAGGATGGAGGTGCGGGGTGATCTGGAATGTCCATGGCTCTTGCTGGAAGGGGCGCCATGCCCTGGCCGCCTCTAGGAAGGCCTCTGGATGAGGCTGGCACAGCAGGGCAGGCCCACGGGCCAATCGAGAGCCGGAGTGTGGGAGTCTGATGCTCACCTGGGAGGGGCGTGCACTGATGCGAAGGTGCCGTGGTCGTCGCTGGCAGGCCCTCAAGGAAGCAGCAAGAACGAGGACTTGAGAGCGGACGGAGAACCTGGGAGCTCCGGCAAGCTTGGGCAGGTGGCCTCGCGCTTCAGGGGTGTCTGCGCAGGCCGGGGCACCTGAGGGCCAGGCGCATGAGGTTCTCGGTGATGTAGGCCACCAGATGACCACCAGCATGACGCAGATGGAGCCGCCCACAGCTGTCATGGGCACCATGCCGGCTGGCTAGGCGGTGAACTCCACGCACCCGGCTAGCTCGGCGGGCTGGGGGTGGGGGGCTCCGGCGTGGGGGCGGCGGGCCAGGCGCACAGCGGCAGCTGCTGCAGGCACAGGCGGTAGAGGACGCCATCGAGCACGTCGGGCAGCAGGTAGTCACGGCAGGAGGCCCCAAGCAGCAAGCACTCGTACTGGAAGCGCGTGTAGGTGCCGCGGCACGAGCAGTTGAGAGCGAAGGCGCGCACGGGGCGCGCGGCGGCCAGGGCCAGGCCACTGCAGGAGGACGCCGTGGTTGCGCAGGATGCTGGCGCCGCAGGGAGCGGCTGGCCGGGGTGTGTGCAGCCCAGGGCCTGGCAGGGGAAGCTGCACGGGCCTACGGAAGCACAGGCGCCCGCCACCCGCCCTGGGGCCCTAGGGCATCACCTTCTAGAGGCACCAGGGTGTGTCGGCCGGCGCGCAGGCGGCCAGCAGCACCAACAGCGGGGTGCGCATCCCGTGGCTGGGCCAGGGCGGCGGGGCCCGGGTCGTGGCACTGGGTCACGTGGGCCGCGCCGCCACCGCCACTGTCCCGGATGCCAGCTCGCCGTCCTCCCTGCGCTCCCCGGGAGATGGGGTGCCCTGGTTTACACTGTCTGCCCTGTTGCAAACGTATTCTGTTGCTGAGTGTGAGTAGGGAGCAGATTCAATATTTTTTCCAGCAATGAACACAGGTCTCTCCTGCTCTGCACTCTGTGTATGGAGGCCAGATCATTCTCTGGGGTGGGGTTGTCCTGGGCACTGCAGGGTGCTGAGCCGCATCCCTGGCCCCCACCCACTCCATGCCAGAGGCACCCCCAGTCATGACAACCACGAATGTCCCCAGACATCACCCAGTGTCCCCTGGGGCAGGATCACCTGGTTGAGAACCACTGCTAGGTGACTGCTATCTTCATCGCAGCCCCGGAATAGAATTGACATCAGGGTTAGACACAGCAGGAGTGGAGGCTGTGGGTGGCTGGTGACCCTTCGGTGGAGAGAGGGAGGGCGGGCTGATGCCTGGCTCTGGGCTCAGGGAGCAGGGATGATGTGACCAGGCTCTGGCTGCCTCATCTGGGGTGAGCACTTTTCTTCCTAGAGAACTCAGGGGTGCTTAGATATTGGTGGAGGTCTATTTTGGTTTTTTGTTTGTTTTTGGAGACAGGGTCTCACTCTGTCACCCAGGCTGGAGTGGAGTGGTACGATCTTGGCTCACTGCAGCCTTGACCTCTCAGGCTCAAGCCACCTTCCTCCTCAGGCTCCCAAGTAGCTGTGAATACCACAGGTGCTCATCACCATGCCCAGCTAATTTTTGTATGTTTAGTAGAGATGGGTTCTCTCCATGTTGCCCAGGCTGCTCTTAAACTCCTGGGCTCAAATGATTCTTCCACCTCAGCCTCCAAAAGTGCTGGGATTACAGGCATGGACCACTGCGCCTGGCCCTTGTGGGAGGATTTGAACACCTGCACGTGGAGGAATTAGAAACCACTTAAAGGGAAAATACAGAAAGTCTTGATCTAGCCTGGAGAAAACCAAGAAGCGGCTTTAGAATGGAAAAGGATGTTTACGTGGTATAGAGGCTGATGAAATAAGTTGTGATAGAATTAGCCCAGAAACTCATTTTTTCTCTTTTTCTTTTTTAAGACAGGGTCTTGCTCTGTTGCCCAGGCTGGAGTGCAGTGGTGAGATCATAGCTCACTGCAGCCTTCACCTCGTGGGCTCAATTGATCTTCCTGCTTCAGCCTCCTGAGTAGCTGGGACTACAGGCATGTGCCACCACATCTGGCTAATTTTTGTATTTTGTATTGTTTTTGTAGAGTCAGGGATTTGGGATTACATGCAGGAGTCACCACACTCAACCCACATGATCATTTTAATAGATGTAGACAAAATTCCACACTCTTCGTGACAAAAACACTCAACAAATTACAGACAGAAGAAAATTTCCTCCACGTGATTAAGTAAATCAGGAAAAATCCCGCAGCTACTACCATACTCAACGGTGAGAGACTGGGTGCTTTTCCCCCAAGCCAAGAACAAGACAGGGAGCCGTGGCCCATGCCTGTAATCCCAGCACTTTGGGAGGCCAAGTAGGGAGGACAGCTTGATCCCAGGAGTTGAAGATCAACCTGGGACAGATGGTGAGCTCCATCTGTAAAAAAAAAAAAAAAAAAAAAAAAAAAAAAAAAATTAACCAGCCACAGTGGTGCTCGCCTGTAGTCCCAGCTCCTCAGGAGGCTGAGGCAGGAAGATAGCTGGAGCCTGGGAGTTTGAGGTTGTAGTGAGCCATGATTGCACCACTGCACTCCAGCCTGGGGCAAAAGAGCAAGACCCTGTCTCAAAAAATAAAAAATAAATCAGGGCCAGGCTTAGTGGCTCATGCCTGTAATACCAGCACCTTGGGAGCCCAAAGCAGGAGGATCACTTGAATCCAGAGTTCAAAACCCTAGTTCTGCAAAAAATTAAAAAATTAGCCAGGCACAGTGGTGCATGGTTGTAGTCCCAGCTACTTGGGAGGCTGAGGTGGGAGGATCACTTAAGTCCAGGAATTCAAGGCTGCGGTGAGCTGTGATCACACCACTGCACTCCAGTCTGGGTGACAGGGTGAAACCCTGTTTGAAAAAAAAAATTAAGGCTGGGCATAGTGGCTCAAGACTATAATCCCAGTGCTTTGGGAGGCTGAGGTGGGTGGATCATTTGAGAGGTCAGGAGTTTGAGACCAGCCTGGGCAACATGGTGAAACCCCATCTCTTCTAAATATACAAAAATCAGCTGCGCGTAGTGGCAGGTGCCTGTAGTCCCAGCTACTCAGGAGGCTGAGGCAAGAGAATTGCTTGATCCTGGGAGGCAGAGGTTGCAGGGAGCTGAGATCATGCCATTGCACTCCAGCCTGGGAGACAGAGCCAGACCCTTGTCTCAAGAAAATAAATAAAGAGCAGGGACAAGATAAGGGTGGCTGCTCTCGCTGCTTCCATTCATTATTGTTACTGCAAGTTCAAGCCAGGGTGACTGGACATGAAAATGAAATAAAAAGCATCCAGATTGAAGCCAGAGAAGAAATGCCATTTCTGTATTTACAAACAGCCTGATGTGACGTAAAATGTTCCCAGGCACAATTTGTGCAGCAGAAATATGGTGCTTCACAGGCTGCTTAGAAACCTAGTGGGTCACTCCAGCACAAACTATTTCCCTAGGCTTAATGAGGGCATGAGAGGGTGGCCGGGGCCTGGTGACAGTGTTGTTTGTCCACTGGGAGAGTCTGGCTGAATTACAACTGGCCTTTACATCCTCATCAGCTCCCTGGGCACAGCCTGAAAGATGTCAGATTAAAAAGTCACACTGAAATAAACCATCCTGACTCGGCTCTCAGCAGAGCGACAGGTAGTAAACAGACTTAAACACACATCTTGAGGTTTGTTTTCCTTTTAAAGTCAACACCTGGTGAATTGCACAGGGTCGGACAGAGCAGTCAAAGGGCCTGTTCCCCAGGCTGGGAAAAGGGCAGGAGCCCCAGACACCAGCCCTGCAGAACTCTCTCCCATCAGTCAGGGGCCATATTTCTTTTCCGTCCTCCTCTGACCTTCATTTCAAACCACCTACTGATGAATCAAACCTTGGCGCCCTCCTTGGGAACTCTGTACTCAGAGTGACCAGCCCGACCTTGGTTGCCCAGGGTTGTCCTGGTTTGTGTCGACCAAGTCCTCAGACCCAGCACACCAGGGCTTGCTGATTGTACTGCAGACCCCACTGGGTGGTCGTCTTTCTGGGGAAACTGGCTTCTTTTCCTCCCCGACCCCCTTGCTTTGACTTGAGGGTTGCATCTCTCTTCCCAGGTGTTCAGGTGTGAAATTGACCATCCCTGGCCAGCCTTGGTGCTAGCTGACCCCCAATCTCCTTCCTTTTCTTTCTTTTAAGACAGAGTCTCCCTCTCTGCCCCAAGCTGGAGTGCAGTGGTGGGATCTCAGCCCACTGCAAGCTCAGCCTCCTGGGTTCAAGCGATTCTCCTGTCTCAGCCTCCCAAGCAGATGAGACTACAGGTGCGTGCCACCATGTCTGGCTAATTTTTTCTTTCTTTCTTTCTTTTTTTATTTTCTGAGACAGAGTCTTGCTCTGTTACCCAGACTGGAGTGCAGTGGCAAAATCTTGATTCACTGCAACCTCTGCCTCTGGGTTCAAGTGATTCTCCTGCCTCAGCTTCCTGAGTAGCTGGGATTACAGGCATGTGCCACCACACCTGGCTAATTTTTGTATTTTTAGTAGAGATGGGGTTTCACCATGTTGGCCAGGCTGGTCTCAAACTCCTGACCTCATGATCTGCCTGTATCAGCTTCCCAAAGTGTTGAGATTACAGGCATGATCCACTGCACCTGGCCTGATTTTTTGTATTTTTATCAGAGATGGTGTTTTGTCATGTTTACCAGGCTGGTCATGAGCTCCTGACCTCAAATGATCCACCCACCTTGGCCTCCCAATGTGCTGGAATCACAGGTGGGAGTCACCGTCCTGGTCCCCCAGGTCTCATTTCTTGTAGATCTTGGGGTCTTCCGTATGTCTCTGGATCTTCCTGCGTCATTCCCACCTCCACTCTTTGACTCTGGCCCCTCCTCTCATGTCAGATGATGGCAGCAGTAAGGAAATAATGCCTTGATTTACCTCCTCTAGGCCCTGTGCACAGGAGGTTTCACTAAGTCTAGGAGCATTGAAAACCTCACTGCATACATGCTACCACATGGATGAACCCCCAAAAATCACATCCAGTGAGAGAAGTCAGGCAAAAGACCACAGTGTGTGATCCCATTTATATGAAATGTTCAGAATATAAATATTTCATTTATATGTAATGCTCTGTTGCCCAAGATGGACTGCAGTGGCACGATCTTGGCTCACTGCAACCTCTGCCTCAGGGGTTCAAGGGTTTCTCCTGCTTCAGCCTCCCAAGTAGCTTGAATTACAGACATGCACCACCACACTAGGCTAATTTTTGTATTTTTAGTAGAGACAGGGTGTCACCATGTTGGCCAGGCTGGTCTTGAACTCTTGACCTTAAGTGATCTACCTCTCTTGGCCTCCCAAAGTGCTCGGATTAGAGCCACCGCTCCTGGCCTTTATAGCATATAATTTTATCTCAATAAAGCTGTTAGGAAATAAACTATAGGTAACAACATGATCAAGAGGTTGGGCCTTTTATCTAGGTGGATTTTTCAAATGAATCCGTTTTAAAAACTACCATTTAAAAACAAGATTATAAGTGGTATGGAAAAAATAGAACAGGTAAGGAGAATGGGTTAGTCTTCATTATTTCTTTGTCAGGCACACAAAAATTTTCCACATTTTATAGATAAAACCGAGGCTTAGAAATAGTAGAATTGTGTGAATCGTATCTTGATAAAGATGTTATCTATGTCTCTATATCTATTTAGCCATCCATCCATCCACCCTTCCATCCATGCATCTATCCATCCATCCATCCATCCATCCATCCATGAATCCATCCATCTACCCATCCATCCATCCATCCACCCATTCATCCATTCACCCATTCATCCATCCACCCAACCGTCCACCCATTTATCTACACACCGAACTGTTCATCCTTCCATCCACCCGTCCATCCATCCATCCATCCAACCATCCAACCATTCATTCATCCATCTATCCATCCACCCATTCATCTATCCACCAATCCATCGACCCAACCATCCATCCATCTATCCATCTGCTCATTCATCCGTCCACCCATCTATCCACCCAACCAACCAGCCTCCATCCATCCACCCACCCATCCATTTATCCATCCATCCATCCATCCATCCATTCATCCATCTATCCATCCACCCACACATTCATCTATCCACCCATCCATCCACCCAACCATCCATCCATCTATCCATCTGCTCATTCATCCATCCACCCATCTATTCACCCAACCAACCAACCTCCATCCATCCACCCACCCATCCATTCATCCATCCATACATCCATCATCTATCCACACACATACATATTAGAAATGGTAGAATTGCAACTAGAATTCAAGACATGCAAATCCTGGTGCAATACTTATTATTCTTACTCATTTTTCAATGTCAATATCTATTATATTTTTCAAAGTTGAGCACAATATAAGTATGTTGTTCCCTGGAGTCAAGATGTTTTCAGTAACCTAGGAACTCAGCATCTCACAGAGAACACAGAAGAACCTCTTGTGCAGATTTCACTTGCAAACAAGCGGTTCCACAGTGGAATTCTGTGTGAACCAATGGTGAGGATTTAAGAATAACCATCCCTCCTTGTTGTTTCTTGTGAGATTTGTAAGGCATACTCCTACTTGCCAATACTATTTGCCAACATACCACTCTGCCTCCTTTCTGTTTCCTCTCATGTAAGATGCCAACAACACATGCAGGATGGTTTCTGTCTCTCTCTTTAAACCTTTTGGTATTTTTAAGATTTTCTAGTGTGTTGTTGTTTTAGTCATTTGAAAACAAAAGGTGTTTTTTTTTTTTTAAGGGAGAGATTATGGGGGACTGAGTATGTGGCCTTGTGTTTGTCTGTTTTCAAACTGCCTGTTGAGGCTGTTCAACCAAAGAACCAATGTTTGGGGAAAGTCAATCCCGAGGCTGCAGCCTAAAGGAAGCTCTGTTCTACACTGTGTATGTTAGGATGCGTGAGAGCCACCCATCCTAATAAAAAGGCAGATAACAAACTGGAAGAAAATAGTAATATGTAACATAGGAAGCATATGTAACAAAGTGTTAGTGCCTGTCATATGTAAAGAACACCTACAAATCAATAAGAAAAAACTCAATAGCAAAATAGAGGATATACAGAAGTATTTAGTGCAAAGATACTAACATTCAGAAAAGAAAGGAATAGGTGACTGATCCCACTGATGGCCAGATAAATAAATATTACACCATCAAAGAGACACTAGTTTCATATAAGTGGCTGGCACAACTTTTAAATTTAGTTGTTAACCCATTATGACAAGGCTGTGGGGGAACTGGCATTTTTGCTCAGTGTTGACAGGAGTTCACGTTACTATAAACTTTGTGGAAGGTTATTTGTGAATGATTGACAGAATTTTAAATGCCAGTATCTTCTTAAACTACATTTCTCCTTTTAGAAATTTACCTTCTGAGATATTTAGACAAGGTCACAAAGTTATGTAGACAATGATGTTTCTGCTGCAACATTATTTGGATGTAAGAAAAAGTGGGGGATGCTGGGAAGATGGCCGCCTAAGAACAGCTCAGGACTTCAGCTCCCAGTGAAGGTGCAGAGGGTGAGTGGACGCCGCATTTCCAGACGAACTCTTATTGCCCACAGACCAGGAGATACCCAGGCAGAGGGGTCGCCAGCGTCGCAGTCCCAGCCGGTGCGGCTGTTTTGGCCCCCGTGGGGCTGATTCCGCCCACGCGGCTGCTGTGACCACGCCCTGTTGCTGCGGTTCTCTGTACAAAAGCCACTGGTCTGGGAGCCCTCTTAGCTGGCGATCAGAGCCCTGAGGCGGCAGAGTTGCCCATTCATCTGAAATAGCGAGTCAGGCCAGGAAATTCCTAGGCAAAAAATCCGCCAGGAGCCGGCGCCACAGTTCGAGCCGACTCCGTGAGTCGCAGCACGGGAGATCCCGGCGCCTTTTCAGCAGGCGACCCAAACGCGGGGTCGTTCAACTTAAAAGAAAAGACTCTGAGTCAGGGAGCCAGGTGATCAGGCTCCGTTGGTCCCACCCCTCCACCCCCAACAACAACGAAAACAAAAACAGTAATTGGAAACCCTCTGGGTTGAGCCCTCCAAACCAAGCACAGCTGAACCGGGACGGTCCGGCTCTGTGGGGGAGGGGCTTCCGCCATTACTGAGACTCTCCACCGCTATGGAGGCAGGCTGCCATTACCGAGGCAACCCGCCATTGCCGAGGCAACCTGCCACAACAGAGAGAGTCCGCCATAACAGAGGCGGGGCCACCATTGCCCAGACAGTTCTAACTATGCCCATATAAAAAGGATTACAGGGAAGAGCTCAGGGCAGCTGGGCGGAGCCCACAGCAGCTCAGCAAAGCCCCTGCGGGCAGGCAGTGGCTAGGCGTGCTGCTAGCTGGGCGGGTCAGACCTGAAAGAAAAATCAAAAAAGGCAGTAGTGCAACGGAAACTCATAAAGCTCCAACTCCCTGGGACAGAGACAGACAACAGGTGGATAAACCCACAAAAATGGGAAGAAACCAGCGCAAAAAGGATGAAAACTCCCGAAACCAGAACACCTCTCCTCCTAAAAGGGATCACAACTCCTCACCAGCAAGGGAACCAGACCGGATGGAGAAGGAGGGTGATGAAATGACAGAATCAGACTTCAGAAGGTGGGTAGTAAGAAACTACAGTGAGCTAAAAGAACATGTTCTAACCCAACGCAAAGAAAATAGGAACCTTGAAAAAAGATTGGACGAACTGCTGACGAGAATGGACAGCATAGAGAGGAGTATAAGTGAATTGATGGAGCTGAAAAACGCAACACAAGAACTTCGTGAAGCATGCACAAGCTTCAACAGCCGAATTGACCAAGCAGAAGAAAGGATATCAGAGGTCGAAGATCAACTCAATGAAATAAAAAGAGAAGGCAAGAACAGAGAAAAAAGCACAAAAAGGAATGAACAAAATCTTCAAGAAATGTGGGACTATGTGAAAAGACCTAATCTACGTCTGATAGGTGTACCTGAATGTGATGAAGAGAATGAATCCAAGCTGGAAAATACTCTTCAGGATATTATCCAGGAAAACTTCCCCAACCTAGCAAGGCAGACCAATATTCAAATCCAGGAAATACAGAGAACACCACAAAGATATTCCTCAAGAAGAGCAACCCCAAGGCACATAATCGTCAGATTCACCAGGGTTGAAATGAAAGAGAAAATGCTAAGGGCAGCCAGAGAGAAAGGTCGGGTTACCCACAAAGGGAAGCCCATTAGACTCACAGCAGATCTCTCAGCAGAAACCCTACAAGCCAGAAGAGATTGGGGGCCAATATTCAACATCCTTAAAGGAAAGAACTTTCAACCCAGAATCTCCTATCCAGCTAAACTAAGCTTCATAAGTGAAGGAAAAATAAAATCCTTTGTGAACAAGCAAGCACTCAGAGATTTCATCACCATGAAACCTGCTCTACAAGAACTCCTGAAAGAGGCTCTACACATATAAAGGAACAACCAGTACCAGCCACTCCAAAAACACACCAAATGGTAAAAGAGCATCAACACAATCAAGAATCTGCATCAACTAACCAACAAAACAGCCAGGTAGCATCAAAATGACAGTATCAAATTCACACATAACAATACTATCCCTAAATGTAAATGGACTAAATGCCCCAATCAAAAGACACAGACTGGCACATTGGATAAAAAGCCAAAACGCATCAGTGTGCTGTATCCAGGAAACCCATCTTACATGCAAGGATACACAAAGGCTCAAAATAAAGGGATGGAGGAAGATCTACCAAGCAAATGGAGAGCAAAAAAAGGCAGGAGTTGCAATTCTCATCTCTGATAAAATAGACTTTAAAGCAACAAAGATCCAAAGAGACAAAGAAGGACATTACATAATGGTAAAAGGATCACTGCAACAAGAAGAGCTAACGATCCTAAATATATACGCACCCAATACAGGAGCACCCAGATACATAAGGCAAGTTCTTAATGACTTACAAAGAGACTTAGACTCCCACACAATAATAGTGGGAGACTTTAACACCCCATTGTCAATATTAGACAGATCATCCAGACAGAAAATCAACAAGGATATCCAGGACCTGAATACAGACCTGGAACAAGCAAACCTAATAGACATTTACAGAACTCTCCACCCCAAATCCACAGAATATACATTCTTCTCAGCACCACATCACACCTACTCTAAAATTGACCACATAATTGGCAATAAATCACTCCTCAGCAAATGCAAAAGAACAGAAATCATAACAAACAGTCTCTCAGACCACAGCGCAATCGAGTTAGAACTCAGAATGCAGAAACTAACTCAGAACCGCACAGCTTCATGGAAACTGAACAACTTGCTCTTGAATGTTGACTGGATAAACAATTAAATGAAGGCAGAAATAAAGATGTTCTTCGAAACCAATGAGAACGAAGACACAACATACCAGAATCTCTGGGACACATTTAAAGCAGTCTCTAGAGGAAAATATATAGCAATGAGTGCCAACATGAGAAGAAAGGAGAGATCTAAAATTGACACCCTATCATCAAAATTGAAAGAGCTAGAGGAGCAAGATCAAAAAAACTCAAAACCTAGCAGAAGACAGGAAATAACTAAGATCAGAGCAGAACTGAAGGAAATAGAGACACAAAAAACTCTTCAAAAAATCAATAAATCCAGGAGCTGGTTCTTTGAAAAGATCGACAAAATAGACAGACCACTAGCCAGATTAATAAAAAAGAAAAGAGAGAATAACCAAATTGATGCAATAAAAAATGATAAAGGGGATATCACCAAAGATTCCACAGAAATCCAAACCATCATCAGACATTATTACAAACAACTCTATGCACATAAACTAGTAAACCTGGAAGAAATGGATAAATTCCTGGACACCTGCATCCTCCCAAGCCTAAACCTGGAAGAAGCCGAAACCCTGAATAGACCAATAACATGGTCTGAAGTCGAGGCAGCAATAAAGAGCCTACCACCCAAAAAAAGCCCAGGTCCAGATGGGTTCACAGCTGAATTCTACCAGACATACAAAGAGGAGCTGATACCATTCCTTCTGAAACTATTCCAGACAATCCAAAAAGAGGGAATTCTTCCCAAATCATTTTACGAGACAAACATCATCCTGATACCAAAACCCTGCAGAGACTCAACAAGAAATGAAAATTTCAGGCCAATATCCATGATGAACATAGATGCAAAAATCTTCAATAAAATACTGGCAAACCGATTGCAACAGCATATCAAAAAGCTCATCCACCATGATCAAGTAGGATTCATCCCGGGGATGCAAGGCTGGTTCAACATACACAAGTCCATAAACGTAATTCACCACATAAACAGAACCAAAGACAAAAACCACATGATTATCTCAATTGATGCAGAGAAGGCTTTTGACAAAATTCAACAACCCTTTATGCTAAAAACCCTCAATAAACTAGGTATTGACGGAACGTATCTCAAAACAATAAAAGCTATTTACGACAAACCAACAGCCAATATCATACTGAATGGGCAAAAACTGGAAGCATTCCCTTTGAAATCTGGCACTAGACAAGGGTGCCCTCTCTCACCACTCCTATTCAATATAGTACTGGAAGTTCTAGCCAGAGCAATCAGGCAAGAAAAAGAAATAAAGGGTATCCAAATTGGAAAGGAGGAAATCAAATTGTCTCTATTTGCAGATGACATGATTGTATATCTGGAAGACCCCATCATCTCAGCCCAAAATCTCCTGAAACTGATAAACAACTTCAGCAAAGTCTCAGGATACAAAATCAACGTGCAAAAATCACAAGCATTCCTATACACCAGTAATAGACTTCAAGAGAGCCAAATCAAGAACGAACTGCCATTCACAATTGCTACAAAGAGAATAAAGTACCTAGGAATACAACTAACAAGGAACGTAAAGGACCTCTTCAAGGAGAACTACAAGCCATTGCTCAACGAAATAAGAGAGGATACAAACAGATGGAGAAACATTCCATGTTCATGGTTAGGAAGAATCAACATCGTGAAAATGGCCATACTGCCCAAAGTAATTTACAGATTCAACGCTATTCCCATCAAGCTACCAATGACCTTCTTCACAGAACTGGAAAAAAACACCTTAAACTTCATATGGAACCGAAAGAGAGCCCGCATAGCCAAGTCAATTCTAAGCAAAAAGAACAAAGCAGGAGGCATCACACTACCGGACTTCAAACTATACTACAAGGCTACAGTAATCAAAACAGCATGGTACTGGTACCAAAACAGAGATATAGACCAATGGAACAGAACAGAGGTCTCAGAGGAAATACAACATACCCACAACCATCTGATCTTCGACAAACCTGACAAAAACAAGCAATGGGGAAAGGACTCCCTGTTTAATAAATGGTGTTGGGAAAACTGGCTAGCCATGTGCAGAAAGCAGAAACAGGACCCCTTCCTGACACCTTACACCAAAATTAACTCCAGATGGATTAAAGACTTAAACATCAGACCTAACACCATAAAAACCTTAGAAGAAAATCTAGGCAAAACCATTCAGGACATAGGTGTAGGCAAGGACTTCATGACCAAAACGCCAAAAGCAATGGCAACAAAAGCCAAAATAGACAAATGGGACCTAATCAAACTCCACAGCTTCTGCACGGCAAAAGAAACAGTCAGTAGAGTGAATCGGCAACCAACAGAATGGGAAAAATTTTTTGCAGCCTACCCATCTGACAAGGGGCTGATATCCAGAATTTACAAAGAACTAAAGCAGATCTACAAGAAAAAAACAAACAAGCCTATTCAAAAATGGGCGAAGGATATGAACAGATACTTTACAAAAGAAGACATACAGGAGGCCAACAAACATATGAAAAAATGCTCATCATCACTGGTCATCAGAGAAATGCAAATCAAAACCACATTGAGATACCATCTCACACCAATTAGAATGGCGATCATTAAAAAATCAGGAAACAACAGATGCTGGAGAGGATGTGGAGAAATAGGATCACTTTTACACTGTTGGTGGGAATGTAAATTAATACAACCATTGTGGAAGACAGTGTGGCGATTCCTCAAGGACCTAAAAATAGAAATCCCATTTGACCCAGCAATCCCATTACTGGGTATATATCCAAAGGATTATAAGGACACGTGCACACGAATGTTCATTGCAGCACTGTTTACAATAGCAAAGACCTGGAACCAACCCAAATGCCCAACGATGATAGACTGGATAGGGAAAATGTGGTACATATACACCATGGAATATTATGCAGCCATCAAAAACGATGAGTTCACGTCCTTTGTAGGGACATGGATGAACCTGGAAACCATCATTCTCAGCAAACTGACACAAGAGCAGAAAATCAAACACCGTATATTCTCACTCATAGGTGGGTGTTGAACAATGAGAACACATGGACACAGGGAGGGGAGCACTACACACTGGGGTCCGTTGGGGGGAAATAGGGGAGGGGCGGGGAGGTGGGAAGGTGGGAGGAGATAGCATGGGGAGAAATGTCAGATACAGGTGAGGGGACGGAAGGCAGCAAACCACACTGCCAAGTGTGTACCTATGCAACAATCTTGCATGTTCATCACATGTACCCCAAAACCTAAAATGCAATAAAAAAAAAAAGAAAAGTGGAAAGATCGGTAGTGTTTTCTTCAAGTCACTCTTGGTATATCCATACACAGGAATGCACTAATGAAAAAGAATGAAGCTGACTAATCACACTGACAAAAAATGACAACCAAAAATAACTCTCAACATTTTTTAAAAGGCTGAAAAAGTAGAGGTACTACGTTAAAAAACATTGTTCCATCACAGCATTTTTATTTCTAGCAATATGGCAGACAACATCACTTTAAAGCTCTTCTACTGTAAAACCCAAGCAAGACTGGATGAAAGAAATGAACAAAGGCCAGGTGCAGTTGTGCAGGCCTGTAATCCCAGCACTTTGGGAGACTGAGGCAGGAAGATCCCTTGAGCCCAGGAGTTCACGGCCAGCCTGAGCAACATAGGAGGATCCTATCTCTACAAAAGTTTTTAAAGGACCCAGGTGTGCTGGTGTGTGCCTGTAGTCCCAGCTACTCAGGAGATTGAGGCAGGAGGATTGCTTGAGCCCAGGAGGTTGAGGCTAGAGTGAGCTATGATCACATCACTGCACTCTAGCCTGGGCAGCAAAACAATGAGGAGAGGGGAGAGGAGGGGAGGAGATGGGAGCAGAGACAAAGGAAGAAAAGAAGGAAGAAAGGGAGGGAGGGAGGGGATGAAAGAAAGCAAGAAAGAAAAGGAAAGCAGGAAGAAAGAAAGAGAAAAAAGGAAGGAAAGGAAGGGAAGGAAGGGAAGAAAGGAAGGAAGGAATGGAAAAAGGAAAGAAGGAAGGAAGGAAAGGAGGGGAGGGAAGAAAAGGGAAGGGAAGGGCAGGGAAGGGAAGGGAAGGGAAAGAGGGAGGGAAATAAGAAAATAAATACTCTTTCCTACTCACAGCTGAGGTCACAAAAAAGTAAGAAAATCGAGCACAAACTAAAACCTTCAAAGAGGACAGAGCCCCTGAGTGGTGAGAGCCCTGTGACCGTGCAGACTGAGGGGAGAGAGGCCTCTGGTCTTGGCCACCAAGAGCCAATGTTGTTCTTAATGTCTGCCTCTCTTAAAAATTTATAGTGAAAAATTATTTTTTTTAAACTTGCAATGCTTGTCTTATTTTGTGTTTTTTATTTTCAAAGTGAAAAGAAATAATATTGGGTCTATTTCTTTTTTAGAAATATTTGTTCTATGTTTTTACAAGCCTTCAAGTTGCTCTAAAGATTTCAAAAGTGTTGAGTAGGACCGGGCACAATGGCTCACGTCATAATCCAAGGACTTTTAAAGGCCTAGATGGGCAGACCACCTGAGGTCAGGTGTTCAAGACCAGCCTGGCCAATATGGCAAAACCCTGTTTCTGCTAAAAATACAAATATTAGCCAGGTGTGGTAGTGTGCCCCTGTAATCCCAGCTACTTCGGAGTCTGAGGCAGGAGAATCGCTTGAACCTGAGAGGCAAAGGTTGCAGTGAGCCGAGATCGTGCTGCTGCACTCCATCCAGCCTGGGTGACAGAGTGAGACTCTGTCTCAAAGCGGAAAAAAAAAGGCATTGAGAGTACTTTTCACGGGGTAGCACCTTTAAAAAAAAAAAAATTCTTGGAGTTCCGTGGTCCACAGCTTTTCCTTCTGTTGCAATGCTATATATATATGTTTTGATTGCTATTGTGATCTTTTAAATTTTCTGAAGCAGGCTGAGAGGCAGGCAGAAAGATTTGATGCCAAGAAAAAAAATCTTTCTTACATTATTCACCCCAAAGCTTCTCAAATCTAGCCTAAATACTATACCTTAAAACAAACATGAGGTGCATCTGAATGGGAAGGAAATTTATTTCTCTGCTCTTTTATTATACAAGTCATTTACAAAACCTGCAAATTAAAGCACAGTGGCTCACACCTGTAATCCCAGCACTTTGGGAGGCCAAGGTGGGGAGATCACCTGAGCTCAGGAGTTTGAGACCAGCCTGGCCAACATGGTAAACCTTGTTTATCCTGTCTCTATTTAAAATACAAAAAATTAGGCCAGGTATGGTGGCTCACACCTGTAATCCCAACACCTTGGGAGGCTGAAGCAGGTGGATCACAAGATCAGAAGTTTGAGACCAGCCTGGCGAATATGGTGAAACCTCATCTCTACTAAAAATACAAAAGTGAGCTGGGTGTGGTGGCCCATGCCTGTAATTCCAGATACTGAGGAGTTTGAGGCAGGAGAATCACTTGAACCCAGGGCGTGGAGGTTGTAGTGAGTCCAGATGGCACCATTGCACTCCAGCCTAGACAGCAGAATGAGACTCCCTCTAAAAAAGAAAAGAAAAGGGAAGGGAAAGGAAAGGAAAGGAAAAAAGGAAAGGAGAGGAAAGAAACTGCAAGTTAAAAGATTATATAGAGTGGAAATTTCAAGCACAGCTTGAAGGGTAGAGGCCAGGACGAGCTCTCTCTCTCTCTCTGTGCCACCATTCCCGAAACAGCAATTACCATTCTGCCCTTCCTCTGCTCTCACTTCCTCTCTCCAGCTTTGCTTGGGGATTTCACACAAATCCAACACATCATGTGACTTTGCCTGTAGACACCTGGGAACATTGTCTAATCGTTTGAAGCCTTCTGATTTCCCAACACAGAATTACCCAACCAAATTTACAATAATGTCTTTTTATCATCTTGCTATACATTATTATCATCAAAAATTTCCTGTTACCAATAACCACTCTGTGACCCACGGTCCATGATGATCTCAAAAATGTCCTTTTACAGCCTGGCCTGGTGGCTCACATCTATAATCCCAGCCCTTTGGGAGGTGGAGGCAGGGGGACTGTTTCAGGACAGGAGTTTTGAGAGCAGACTGGGAAATATAGCAAAACCTCATCTCTACAAAAACTACACAAAAAATTAGCTGGGCATGGTGGTACATGCCTGTAGTCCCAGCTATTTGGGAGGCTGAGGTGTGAGGATTGCTTGAGCTGGGGAGGTTGAGGCTGCAGTGAGCCGTGATGGCACCACTGCACTCCAGCGTGAGTAACAGAGTGAGACCTGCTCTAAAACACATAAATACAATCATCAGCCAATGGACTGGGACCAAAAAATTTGCAAATTTTGTATCTGATAAGGGGCTAATATTCAAAATATATAAAGAATTCATTCAAGTAAACAACGATAAAACAACCAGTTTTAAAAAGGGCAAAAGAGGAAAAAACATATTGCTTCAGGCTGAGCACAGTGACTCACACCTGTAATCCTAGCACTTTGGGAGGCTGGGGCAAGCAGATCACTTGAGGTCAGGAGTTGGAGACCAGCCTGGCCAACATGGTGAAACTCTGTCTCTACTAAAAATACAGACATTAGCCAGGTGTGGTGGTGGGTGCCTGTAAATTTCAGCTACTTGAGGGTGGGGGAGCTGAGGCAAGATAATCACTTGAACTCAGGAGGCAGAGGTTACAGAGAACTGAGATTGCACTACTGCACTACAGCCTGGGTGACAGAGTGAGACTGTCTCAAAAAAAAAATTAAAAATTAAAAATAAATTTCAAAAAGGCAAGACATGGTGGCTCATGCCTATAATCCCAGCACTTTGGGAGGCTGAAGTGGGAGGATCACTTGAGCCCAGGAGTTGGAGGCCAGCCTGGGCAACATAGTGAGACCCAAATATCTTTAAAAAAATAAAAATTAGCTGGCTATAGTGGCTCACACCTATGGTCCCAGCTACCTGGGAGGCTGAGGTGGGAGGATTACTTGAGCCCAGGTGGTCAAGGCTGCAGTGACCCACGATGGCACCACTGCACTCCAGCCCGACAGAGCAAGACCCTATCTTAAAAAGAAATAATTTAAAGGCCAGGTGAAGTGGCTCACGCCTGTAATCCAGGCACTTTGGAAAGCCAAAGAGGACAGATTGCCTGAGCTCAGGAATTCAAGACCACCCTGGGCAACATAGCAAAACCCCATCTCTACTAAAAATACAAAAAATTAGCTGGGCATGGTGGTGGGCCTGAGACCGGCCTGGCCAACATGGTAAAACCCCATCTCTACTAAAAATACAAAAATCAGCTGGGCATGGTGGTGCCTCCCTGTAATCCCAGCTACTTAGGAGGCTGAGGCAGGAGAATCACTTGAACCCAGGAGGTGGAGGTTGCAGTGAGCAGAGATTATACCATTGCACTCCAGCCTGGTTGACAGAGTAAGACTCTGTCTCCAAAAAAAAAAAAAAAAAAAAAAAAAGAAAGAAAGAAAGAAATTAAATTTAAAGCGGTAAAAATTAGCTCAGGAATCCCAATTTACAATGTGCCCCATATCACTGTGTATATTTATGTGAGTGTGCATCCACAGGAAAATTCCAGCAAGTTTCAGAGGTCTCAGAGTTTAGACACTGAGAGTGACCATGACAAAGTTCTAAGCAGCACCTGTGTGACACTTAGTCATCTCACGCCCTCCACTCAGCTCTGTCACATCAACAATCAGATTCAGCACTCACAGCAACTCCACAATACATGCTTGTCACTCTACTACAAAGGAGGAAGCCAAACTTACAAAAACCAAGGAACTCACCCAGGAACTCACAACCAGAACTAGTGGGCAGCCAGGCATGGGGGCTGAAACGGGCTCATGCCTGTCATCCCAGCACTTCAGGAGTTCGAAGCCTGGCAGATTGCCTGAGGTCAGGAGTTTGAGACCAGCCTGGCCAACATGGTGAAACCCAGTCTCTACTAAAAACACAAAAACTAGCCATGCATGGTGGCGCGTGCCTGTAATCTCAGCTACTCAGGAGACTGAGGCAGGAGAATTGCCTGAACCTGGGAAGCAGAGATTGCAGTGAACCAAGATCGCACCATTGCACTCCAGACTGGGCAACAAGTCCATCTCAAAAAATAAATAAATAATTTTTTAAAAACACAAAAATTAGCCGGGCACGGTGGCTCAAGCCTGTAATCCCAGCACTTTGGGAGGCCGAGGTGGGTGGATCACGAGGTCAACAGATCGAGACCATCCTGGTCAACGGAGTGAAACCCCGTCTCTACTAAAAATACAAAAAATCAGCTGGGCATGGTGGTGCGTGCCTGTAATCCCAGCTACTCAGGAGGCTGAGGCAGGAGAATTGCCTGAACCCAGGAGGCAGAGGTTGTGGTGAGCCGAGATCGTGCCATTGCACTCCAGCCTGGGTAACAAGAGTGAAACTCCGTCTCAAACACATACACACACACACACACACACACACACACACACACACACACACACACAAATTAGCCAGGTGTAGTGCTGCAAGCATGTAGTCCCATCTACCTGGGAGACTGAGGCGGGATAATCACTTGAACCCGGGGGTGCGGGGTGGGGGGGGAGGCTGCAGTGAGCTGAGATTGTGCTGCTACACTCCAGCCTTGGTGACAGAGTGAGACTCTGTCTAAAAAAAAGAAAAAGAAAAGAAACCAAGCAGGCGGCTCAGTGCAGGGGCTCACACCTGCAATCCCAGCACTTTGAAAGGCTGAGGTAGGAGAATCACTTGAGTCCAAGAGTTTCAGACCAGCCTGGGCAACACAGTGAGATCTTATCTCTACTAAAAAAGAATAGCCAGGTGTAGTGGTATGCACCTGCAGTTCTAGCTACTCAGGGGTTGAGGTAAGAGGATTGCTTGAGCCCAAGATGTCCAGGCTGCAGTGAGCCATGATTACACCCCTGCACTCCAGCCTGGGTTACAGAGCAAGACCTTGTCTCCAAAAAAAGAAAAAGACTGGGCAAATATAGACCCCAATTCTTTCATCTGCCCTGATGAGCAGTTCCCACCCGCCCCACATGGTTAACTGCGGTTAATTGCGGAGAATGAGATTTGAGAATAAAGATTTCCCTATTCTCACTCCTGTGGTATGAGACTTCATTACAAATGTATTCTCAGGGTGAAAATCAGTTCTTGAAAAGGTGAAAACAGGGGGCAGTGGAGCGGGCACGTGGCCCAGCAGCAGCAAGATGAGTGGGGCCCGCGTGGTGCCGGGGGCCGCGGGCTGTGGCGCGGCCTGGGGTCTGCGGGTAGCCGCGCTGCCCCCGCTGCCCAAGAGACTGGGCAGGCTGCTGCACTTGGCATCGGGCGGCGGCGCGACCAGGGGCTGGCGGCACCTGGAGTGGCTGTAGGCACAGAAGTCGCGCATCCAGGATGAGCTGGGCCGCGGGGACGCCGGGGGCGGCAGCACTGCCAGCCAAGCCTCGCAACCTGGACGCCGAGCTCGCGCTGCTCCGCAAGGAGATGGTTGGCCTCCGCCAGCTGGACATGTCCTTGCTCTGCCAAGTGTACAGCGTTTACGAGTCGATTCAGGAGTACGAGCAGGCGTGCCAGGCAGCCTCCAGCCCAGACTGCACCTACGCTCTGGAGAATGGCTTCTTCGATGAAGAGGAAGAATATTTCCAGAGCAGAACTCCCTGCGCGGTAGGAGGGACCGAGGCCCTCCTCGGGACTTGTCACCGCCTGCCTCCTCCCTCTCCAGCACTGACCGGATTCTGGAGTCCATCTAGTGGGTCTTGGGAGGGATGTGACTGTTGAGACGCCCTTCCTATCGGACACGCTGTCAGCGTTTGCTGCTTCTCTTGCCAGAAAGCACCTCCATTGCGGATGGTCCTCGGGCACAGGGGAAGGGCACTACTAGCTTCATTCGTAGGCAGGGAGTTCTCTGCGGACACATGGCGGCAATCCAGTTTGATGGCTGCAATTCCTGCTTAGGTGACCAAGAGGTCCTCATCAGCATCCTCCACACCTTTAATTGAGATGTACCTGCTGGGGATTCATAATGAGAATATTAACAAGCAGATCTCAGCGGAAGGCCTTAGTGGGTGTTTGGTATGAGGTGGCTTGTAGCCAGCCACTTTCTTACAGATGGCAGAGCATTCAAACTCCCTTTGTGTTAGGGCTCCTGCTTCCAGTTTGGGATGTGTTAAAACCACTATTTCACTGCTCCCTTCCTCTGTATGGTCTGAGGCTTTTCTTGCTCTTTAATGAGCATTTAAGCCTCCTGGTTCAGCTTTATCTATTTGTAATCTGCACTATTAACTGCCCAATGATTCGGTGAAAGGTTTTTTATGAAAAAAGTTAACATTTCTAGTCATCCCAATCAACTGGCTTTTCTCAACCAAAAATTTGTGTCATTCTTTGTCTATCAGTCACAGAGGAAGGAAGATAATATGAAGACATGTTGAAGAGTGGACAAAAATAACCAGGGCAAGCTGGTGTTCTGTATCGCTCACTGTAAGATGGCTGTTTCCATTTTTTTTTTTTATTTTTATTTTTTATTTTTATTTTTTTTTGAGACGGAGTTTCGCTCTTGTTACCCAGGCTGGAGTGCAATGGCGCGATCTCGGCTCACCGCAACCTCTGCCTCCTGGGTTCAGGCAATTCTCCTGCCTCAGCCTCCTGAGTAGCTGGGATTATAGGCACGCACCACCATGCCCAGCTAATTTTTTGTATTTTTAGTAGAGACGGGGTTTCACCATGTTGACCATGGTTGGTCTCGATCTCTCGACCTCGTGATCCACCCGCCTTGGCCTCCCAAAGTGCTGGGATTACAGGCTTGAGCCACCGCGCCCGGCGGCTGTTTCCATTTTTAAGATTTTTTTTTTTTTTTTTTTTTTTTTTTGAGACAGAGTTTCGCTCTTGTTACCCAGGCTGGAGTGCAATAGCGCCATCTCGGCTCACCGCAACCTCCGCCTCCTGGGTTCAGGCAATTCTCCTGCCTCAGCCTCCTAAGTCGCTGGGATTACAGGCATGTGCCACCATGCCCAGCTAATTTTTTGTATTTTTAGTAGAGGCGGGGTTTCACCATGTTGACCAGGATGGTCTCGATCTCTTGACCTCATGATCCGCCCGCCTCGGCCTCCCAAAGTGCTGGGATTACAGGCTTGAGCCACCGCGCCCGGCCCCCATTTTTAAGATTCTTAATGTGGCCAGATGTGGTGGCTCACGCCTGTAATCCAAGCACTTTGGAGGCAAAGGCAGGTGGATCACCTTGAGGTTGGGAGTTCAAGACCAGCCTGACCAACATGGTGAAACCCTGTCTTAAAAAAAAAAAAAAAAAAAAAATTCTTAATGTGAACTAGTGTTCTAGAAAGCAAACCACCCCCCACGCAAACCAGTAATTCCCTTAAGCCTTAATATATTTATTAAAATACTTTATGAGAACATTAAAAAAAGAAAAGGTGAAAACAAGTGGTATTCTTTTAATGCATAACGTCCAGAAAAAAGAACATAAACAGATACACAGCATATCTGTGGTATTGAAAGTTCAGAGGTATAGGCTGGGCACAGTGGCTCACACCTGTAATTTCTAGCACTTTGGGAGGCTGAGGTGGGAAGATCACTTGAGGCCAGGAGTTCAAGACTAGCCTGGACAACACAGCAAGACCCAATCTCTAGAAAGAATAAAAATTAAACAATTCTCCAGGCATGGCAGTGTGCACCTGTAGACCAGCTTTGGTGGCTGAGGCAGGAGAATTGCTCGAGCCTGGGAATTGGAAGCTGCAATGAGCTGAGATGGCGCTACTGCCTGAATGACAGACAAAGAAGATCCTGTCTCTAAGATAAAAACAAACAAAAACTCCATTATGTAATAATGCTACCAGAGGGCAGGTGCAGTGACTCATGCCTGTAATCCTAGCACTTTGGGAGGCTGAGGCAGGCTGTTTCTTGAGGTCAGAAGTTCAAGACCAGCCTGGCCAACATGGTAAAACCCCATCTCTACTAAAAATACAAAAATATTAGCTGGGCGTGGTGTTGGTTAAAAATACCTTTTTAGTAGACAGGGTCTCATTACATGCAGCCTGGTCTTGAACTCCTGAGCTCAAGTGATTCTCCTGCTTCGGCCTCCCAAGGTGCCAGCATTACAGGCATGAGACGCTGCACCTGGCCTAAACCCTGGTTTCTATGTACCTGCTTTGATGTTACCTTTAGGCTGTGTCTGAACTCCTGTGTTACAAACCAAAGCTGGGCTGCCACAGCCTCCCCAGTAGCTGAGATTACAGGCACCACCACCATGCCTGGCTATTTTTTTGTATTTTTAGTAGGGATGGGGTTTTACTATGTTGGCCAGGCTAGTCTTGAATTCCTGAGCTCAGGTGATTTGCCCGCCTCAGCCCCCAAAAATGCTGGGATTAGAGGTGTGAGCCACCGTGCCTGGCCGCTATCTTAGCATTCTTTTGGTAGCAGTTTTGAGGTAGCGGTCCCCCCAGAGAGGGTCTTGGGGATCAGCCCCTGGGTGTCCCTGGACCACACTTTGAGAACTCCACTACACAGGTATTCTCTCCACTTGACAGAAGAGAAAATGAGACCCCAGGTGTTAATAAACCTGCCTGAGTCTGCAAAGGTGAAAGTACAGCTAAAGTATGATACAAAAGAGAGACATAAACCAGGCGTGGTGGTGCGTGCCTGTGGTCCCAGCTGCTTGGGAGGCTGAGGCGAGAGGACTGCTTGAGTCCAGGAGTTTCATGCTGCAGTGAGCTATGATCACACCACTGCACTCCAGCCTGGGTGACAAGGAGAGACCCCTGCCATCTCCAAAAGCAAATAATTACCTAATTAAAAAATAGAACCAGGGAAGGTTTGCTTGACTCCAAAGCTGTGTTCTTTTCATCCGTACATCTGACTTCTGTCATCATTTTCTGAGGTGCAAGAAATGGAAACTGATCTAACTTCCAGCTCACATCAAGCTGGAAAAAGTCCAGTTTCTAGAAGCATCTCTGAAAATGGAAAGTGTAAGTTTCTAGCACACAGTTCCACCAAGGGCCGATGATGAAGAGGGAGAAGAGGGTAAGCGGGTGCCCCGTGCTCAGCTGGAAAAAGCCAGTGTCACCTGTCTCTGCCATTTGTTGTGGGATGGGTGCCCAGGGTTGGGGCAGAAAGGGGATGTGTGCTTCTCTTGTAGTCCCTAAAATCCATGGGGCACAAGTAGGTGAACCCCAGAGTGGGTAACTCCTCAAATCAGCTCAACTGCTATCTGACCACCCTGGAGTTATCAGGGAATGTGTTTCCCTCGCCATGTGGACTCGATCCTGCCATGGCAGGGCTGAAGCTGACTGCAGATACACGTGCTCAAGCTGACTGCACATACACTGCTATATACATGTTCATCCCCCCTTCTCTATGACGAGCTCCCCAGGGACAAGACTGGACACATTTTTTTTTTGTTCCCTGCCCCCACTGTTTGACAGCAGGAAAAGAGAGGCACCTGCAGAAACTGTAACAGAACAATGCAGTCCCCCATGTGAGATTTTTATTGAGAAAAAGAAAGGCAGTGAAGGCCTGGCATGGTGGCTCATGCCTGTAATCCCAAGCACACTGGGATGCTGGGGCAGGAGGATCACTTGAGCCAGGAGTTCGAAGTTCGAGACCGGCCTCAGCAACATAGCGAGATTCCGTCTCTACAAAAAAGAAAAAAGAAAATTAGCCAGGTGTGGTGGTGTGAGCCTGCAGTCCCAGCTACTCATGAGGCTGATGCAGGAAGCTCACTTAGAGGCTGAGGTTGCAGTGAGTTATGATTGCATCACTGCAATCCAGCCTGGACCACTGAGCAAGGTCCTGGCTCAGAAAGAAGAAAAGAAAAGGAGAAAAGAAGGGAAAAGAGAGAAGGGGAGGAGAGGG
The DNA here is from genome assembly GCF_048565385.1 of Saimiri boliviensis. Taxonomy (NCBI): domain Eukaryota; kingdom Metazoa; phylum Chordata; class Mammalia; order Primates; family Cebidae; genus Saimiri; species Saimiri boliviensis. The sequence continues at coordinate 150,078,629 of NC_133449.1, read as the reverse complement.
GAGGAGAGGAAAGGGGAGGGGAAGGGAAGAAAAGGGAGGGGAGGGGAGGGGCGGGGAGGAGAAGAGAAGGCAGTGGAATCCGAGATGATCCTTAGCGCTCCTTTCAGAGTCAGCAAGCAGCACTTTGGAGGCACCCTAGGGAAGAAAGTCTGCTAGGTTCTGGAAAAAAAAGAATGAGGAGCTTGGCGCCATGCCTCACACCTGTAATCCCAGCACTTTGGAAGGCTGAGGTGGGCAGATCACCTGAGGTCAGCAGTTCGAGGCCAGCCTGGCCCTCATGGTGAAAATATTAGCTGGGACTGGTGGTGGGCACCTGTAATCACAGCTACTTGGGAAACTGAGGAGGGAGAATAGCTTGAACTCAACAGGTGGAGGTTGTAGTGAGTTGAGATAGTGCCACTGCACTCCAGCCTGGGAAACAGAGCAAGACTGTCTCAAAACAGCAACAGCAGAGAAAGAAGCCCTCGGGACTGGGCTTCGGGCTGCCTCCTCTGCAGGCCCCGGGTCCCCTCCACTCATCCCTGCATGCTTTCAGACAAATACAGCCCCTCCTTCAGGGCAGTGGGGAGAAGCTGCAGCAGACAGGAATGGGCTGTGCAGGAGCAGCAAGTGCTGCGGCCCCTCCCGAGTCTGCTGGGAAATGCTGCAGATCTATGGCCTCGCACAGACAGATGAAGGGACAGACCAGTGGACAGACAGACAGATAGGCATCAGGGATCCTGGGCCAGGTCCCAGAGCATGAGCCACTGTGCAATCGTCACAGCACGTGCTACCTTCCATGGCGTTCTGGGAATCTAAGTCAGTCTCATATGCTGGATGGCAAGCCAGAAGCAGATGCCAATCTCGGGCTGGGCAGAAGGCCATGCGGTCCTGTGCTCCACCACCCTCCCTTGGCCTTCAATCAGAATTGCCTTTTATAGGCAGGTTGATAGTTAACAGCTGGATGGTGGGGTCAAAGGACTAGAGGGGGAAGCACCAGAAACACCAGGTGCAAGAGGACAGACGAGATGAGGGCTGGGTTCAAAACCCAGGGCTCTGGGGCAGGTGCTCATTTCAGGGAAGTGAAGAGGCGGGGACAGGGCCAGGGGCTTTGCAAAGGTGGAAGGGGGGCCTGGGTCGGGCATCGTGGAAAGCACTTCCATAAGGAGCATGTGCAGCTCCCTCTGCTCCACAAGGAGGATGCACTGTCCCCCCTGCTCTTTCTCTCTCCTTCCTTCCTTCCTTGCTCTTTCTCTTTCTTTCTCTTCCTTTTTCCTTCCTTTCCATTCTTTCTTTCCTTCCTTCTTTCTCTTCCCTGTCTTTTCTTTCTTTTTCCTTTCTTTCTTTCTCTGCCCACCCATTTCTCGCTTTTTTCTTTTTCTTTCTTTTCTTTCTTTCCTCTCTCTTTCTTTCTGTCTCTTTCTTCCTTCCTTTCTCCTTTCTTTCCCTCCCTACCTCCTTTTTTTTCTTTCCTTCCTCTCTCTTTCTTTCTTTTTTTTTTTTAGACAGAGTTTCACTCTCTCTACCCAGGCTGGAGCACAATGGCACAATCTCAGCTGACTGAAACCTCCACTTCCCTGGTTCAAGCGATTCTCCTACCTCAGCCTCCCGAGTAGCTGAAATTGCAGGTGCTTGTGCCACTGTGCCTGGCTAATTTTTGTATTTTTAGTAGAGATGAGGTTTCACCATGTTGGCTAGGCTGGTCTTGAAATCCTAACCTCAGGTGATCTGCTGCCTCAGCCTCCCAAAGTTCTGGGATGACAGGTGTGAACCACAGCACCCAGCCTCTTTCTTTCTTTTGAGAGACAAGGTCTGGCTCTGTTGCCCAGGCTGGAATGTAGTGGTGCCATTATAGTTCACTACAGTCTTGATCTCCTAGGTTTGTGCAATCCTTCCACCTCAGCCTCCCAAGTAGCTGGGATGACAGATACCCACCAATAAATCCAGCCATATATTTTTTTTTATTTTTCCAAAGATGACAGGGATCAGGGACTCACGTGTTGCCCAGGTTGGTCTCGACCTCTTGAACTCAAGCAATCCTCCCACCTCAGCCTCTCAAAGTGTTGGAATTACAAGCATGAGCCACTGTGCCAGGCTGCCCACCTTCTTATTCATCATAATTATTATTACTATTTTGGGAAAGTATCTGTAACCCAGGCTGGAGTGCAGTGGCACAATCACAGATCAGTGCAGCCTCCAATTCCTGGGCTCCAGCAATCCTCCTGTCTCAGCCTCCTGAGTATCTGGGAACATAGGCATATGCCACCATGTCTGGCTAATTGTCTTTCTTTTTTTTTGAGATAGTCTTGCCCTGTCACCCAGGCTGGAGTGTAATGGCAGAATCTTGGCCTACCACAACATCCGCCTCCCAGGTTCAACTGATTCTCCTGCCTCAGCTTCTTGAGTAGCTGGGATTACAGGTGCCCACCACCATGCCCAGCTAATCTTTTTTTTTTTTTTTGAGATGGAGTTTCGCTCTTCTTGACCAGGCTGGAGTGCTGGAGTGCAATGGCGCGATCTCGGCTCACCGCAACCTCCGCCTCCTGGGTTCAGGCAATTCTCCTGCCTCAGCCTCCCGAGTAGCTGGGATTACAGGCACACGCCACCATGCCCAGCTAATTTTTAGTATTTTTAGTAGAGATGGGGTTTCACCATGTTGACCAGGATGGTCTCGATCTCTTGACCTCGTGATCCACCCACCTCAGCCTCCCAAAGTGCTGGGATTACAGGCTTGAGCCACCGCGCCCGGCCCCAGCTAATCTTTTGTATCTTTAGTAAAGATGAGGTTTCACCATATTGGCCAGGTTGGTCTTGAACTCCTGACCTCATGATCCACCTGCCTAGGCCTCCAAGGTGCTGGGATTACAGGCATGAGTCACCATGTCTGGCTAATTTGTTTTTTTTTTTTTTTTAATCTGTAGAGGCAAAGTCTTGCCTTGTTGCCCAGGCTGGTCTTGAACTCCTGGGCTCAAGTGATCCTCCTGCCTTGGCCTCCCAAAGTGCTGGAATCACAGGCCTGAGCCACCATGACTGACTGTCCACCCATTTATTATTTTATTTTATTTGGCTGATTTTGTATTTTTAGTAGAGACGGGTTTCTCTATATTGGTCAGGCTAGTCTCGAACTCCTGACCTCAGGTGATCTGCCTGCCTCCACCTCCCAAAGTTCTGGGATTACAGGTGTGAGCCACCTCACCTAGCCCTTTTCTTATTTTTAGAGGGGGGTTAAATTCTTCGCCTGGTGTCCTGTGCCATGTGGCAGAGCCGGGCTCCACAGCGAGTCTCCTAGCTCTAAAGCCTGTTCTTTCTGTTCCACCAGCTGCAGAGAGGGAGCTGATGCCAGAATGAAGGGGAAACCCTGGAGCTTATGGCATCGGTGGGACCACCATTGGGTGGGACCACTGTGACTCTCTGGGGCTGAAAATTCCAAACAGAGCAGCCCAAGGAATCCAGCTATCCCCCGGGGTTCAGAAATGCAAATCAGGGCTGTGTATTCACAGCCTGGACTGGAGACTGCCCAAAAATCTGCAGGGCTCCCCCTTGTGGGGTGGAGGCTAAATTTGGGAGACCATCCTTCCGGAGAATGCAGGGACTGGGGCAGCCCCTGCAGCCACGAGGATCATCTCGGCTCATTTTTACTCACCGTTCATAGATTTCCCAGTTTTTTGTAGTGTATGCAAGCTGGAAAGGATTTCAGAGTTTGTGTCACCTAGATTTATTTTAAAGACAGAGAAACTAAGCCTTTAAGGGAGAGGTGTCTGTTTTGACACACTGTCAGTTTTCTTAGCCAGGTGCAGTGTAATTTGCCTGTATTCCAGCACTTTGGGAGGCCAAGGCAGGAGGATCACTTGAGGTCAGGAGTTTGAGACCAGCCCTGGTAACATAGCAAGATCCCATCACTACAAAAAATAAGAATAAGGCCAGGCATGGTGGCTCAAGCCTGTAATCCTAGCACTTTGGGAGGCCGAGGCAGGTGGATCACGAGGTCAAGAGATCGAGACCATCCTGGTCAACATGGTGAAACCCTGTCTCTACTAAAAATACAAAAAATTAGCTGGGCATGGTGGCGTGTGCCTGTAATCCCAGCTACTCAGGAGGCTGAGGCAGGAGAATTGCCTGAACCCAGGAGGCGGAGGTTGCGGTGAGCTGAGATGGCGCCATTGCACTCCAGCCTGGGTAACAAGAGCGAAACTCCATCTCAGAAAAAAAATAAAAAATAAAAAAATAAAAAATAAATTAGCCCAATGTGGTGGCATATGCCTGTCATCCCAGCTACTCTGGAAGCTGAAGCAGGAGGACTGCTTGAGTAAGAAGGTCGAGGCTGCAAGCTATGATTGCACCACTGCACTCCAGCCTGGGTAATAGAGCAAGACCCTGCTTCAAAAAAAAAAAAAAAAAAAAAGAGGTCGGGTACCGTGGCTCTTGCCTATAATCTCAGTACTTTGGGAGGCTGTGGTGGACAGATCGTGAGGTCAGAAGTCTGAGACCAGCCTGGTCAACATGGTAAAACCCCATCTCTACTAAAAATATAAAAATTAGCCCAGCATGGTGGCTCATGCCTATAGTCCCACCTACTTGGGAGGCTAAGGCGGGAGAATCACTTGAGGTTACAGTGAGCCGAGATCACACCACTGCTCTCCAGCCTAAGCAACAGTGAAATTCTGTCAAAACCAAAACAAAAAAGGAATGAATGAATGATAGAATGAAAGGAAGGAAGGAAGAAAGGAAGGAAGGGAGGGAGGGAGGGAGGGAGAGAAGGAGGAAGGAGGGAGGAAAGGGGGGGAGGAGGGAGGGAGGATGGAAAGAGGGAAGGGAGAGGGGAAGAAGGGAGAGAGGGAAAAGAGAAAGCTTTTTGCCCTAGAGTGATTTTCTCACCACCCCAAGTTCAAGAGCAAAGTGTGGTTTGTGTGAATGCTTTTCCCAGACAGAGATACAGGGCAATGGTGAGAAGGAAAAATCCAGGTATGGTTTCTTCTCTCTTAGAAGTATTAGGTCCAAGAAACCAACTGAAATCCCAGGATGAATGGATTCTGTCAGTGTCTAAGCCCTTTTGGCCATCAGTCCGAGTGGCTTGTGGCTGCTGTAACAAGTCACATAGCTCTGGTGGCTTAAAACAGTGGCAATGATTCTCTGTGGTCCTGGAGATCAGAAAGCAAGGTGTGGGTGGGGCTGTGCTCCCTCTGGAGGCTCCAGGGGAGGATTCCTCCTGCCACCTCCAGCTTCTGGGGCTCCAGGACTCCCCCGGCTTGAGCCCGCATGGCTCCAGTCTCAGCCTCCATCTCCCCACGCCTTTCCCCATTTGTCAAATCTCGCCTTATATTTTTTGAGGCATAGTTTCACTCTGGTTGCCAGGCTGACATGCAATGGCATGATCTCGGCTCACCACAACCTCTGCCTCCCAGGTTCAAGCAATTCTCATGCCTCAGCTTCCCAAGTAGCTGGTGTTACAGCCAGGTGCCACCACACCTGACTAATTTTTATATTTTTAGTAGAGATGGAGTTTCACCTTGTTGGCCAGGCTGGTCTCAAACTCCTGACCCCGTGATTCACCTGCCACAGCATTCCAAAGTGTTGGGATTACAGGTGTCAACCACCATGACTGGCCTTTATTTTTATTTTTATTTTTTTGAGACAGGGTCTCTCTCTCTCACCTAGGCTGGAGCATAGTGGTGCAATCTTAGCTCACGGCAACCTCCACCTCCTGGGTTCAAGCAATTATCCTGCTTCAGCCTCCTGAGTAGCTGGGATTACAGGCACCCACCACCATGCCCTGCTAATTTTTGTATTATTAGTAGAGATGAGGTTTCGCCATGTTGGCAAAGATGGTCTCAAACTCGTGGGCTCAAGCCATCCTCCTGCCTCTGCCTTCCAAAGTGCTGGGATTACAGGCATGAGCCACTGGGCTGGCAAACTCTCTCTTATGAAGACATTTGTGATTATGTTTAGGGTCCACCTGGAGACCAAGGATGACCTCCCATCTCAAGATCCTTCCTATAATCACTTCTGCAACTTCTTTCCCATATAAGGGAAAATTCACAGGTTCCACAAATTTAGGATTTGATATATCCTTGGGGCATTACTCAGACTACACACAAAGTCTCTTTTCAGGGCAAAGGTAGATCCTCACAGGAAATGCCTCCACACACAACAGCCCAGAAGCTTCTGTGCCAGGAGCTGCTTTTTATTATTATTATTTTTTGGAGGTGGAGTCTTGCTCTGTTGCCAGGCTGGCATGCAGTGGTGTGATCTCAGACCACTGCAATCTCTGCTTCCAAGATTCAGTGATTCTCCTGCCTCAGCCTCCTGAGCTGTGCACCACCATGCTCAGCTAATTTCTTTTTGTATTTTTAGTAGAGATGGGGTTTCATGGTGTTAGCCAGGAAGGTCTGGAGCTCCTGACCTTGTAATGCACGCACCTCAGCCTCCCAAAGTTCTAGGATTACAGGTGTAATCCACTGTGCCCAGTAGCAAGCTGCTTTTAAGAGTCAGGAAGAGGCTGGGGGGCTCACACCTGGAACCCCAACACTTTGGGAGGCCAAGATGGGAGGATGGCTTGAGCCCAGGAGTTTGAGACCAGCCTGAGCAATATAGGGAGACCCTTTCTCTACAAAACATACAAAAATTAACTGGATGTGGTGGCACATGCCTGTGGTCCCAGCTCCTTGGGGAACTAAGGCGGGAGAATTGCTTGAGTGCAGGAGATGGAGGCTACAGTGAGCTGAGATGGCACCACTGCACTCCAGCCTGCGTGACAAGAGTTAGACCCTGCCTCAAAAACAAAAAGTCAGGATGAGGGAGGCAACCAAGGCAAGTAAGACCAACCACAACCTCGGGTGGGGAAGTCTCTTTGGAAGACATTTCAAAACTAAACTGGGAAGGTTCCCATTCCAGATGATGAAAAAATTCTGGAACAAGATTGATAGTGCTGGTGTTTGCACATGGTATACATGTAATTAACACCATAGAGTTGCCAACATCTGAACAGTAAACAAGGGCTGGGCACTATGGCTCAAGCCTGTAATCTCAGCACCTTGGGAGGCTGAAATGGGAGGATCACTTGAGCCCAGGAGTTTGAGACCAGCCTGGGAAACATAGTGAAACCGTGTCTCTATGAAAAAATTAGAAATTAGCTGGGGATGGTGGTGTGTGTCTGTAGTCCCAGCTACTCAAGAAGCTGAAGTGGGAGGATAACTTGAGCCCAGGAGGTCAAGGCTGTGGTGAGGTGTGATTGCACCACTGCACTCCAGCCTGGGTGATAGAGCAAGACCCTGTGCCAAAAAGAAAAGAAAGAATGAAGGAAAGAAGGCTGGGCGTCATGGCTCACCCATGTAATCCCAGCATTTTGGGAGGCTGAGGCGGGCAGATCACCTGAGGTGAGGAGTTCACCTGGCCAACATGATGAAACCCTAAAATTTTTAGTCTATACTAAAAATTCAAAAAATGAGCCAGGTGTGGTGGTGGGCACCTGTAATCCCAGCTACTTGGGAGGCTGAGGCAGGAGAATTGCTTGAACTCAGGAGGTGGAGGTTTCAGTGAGCCGAGATTGCGCCACTGCACTCCAGCCTGAGCAACAGAATGAGAATCCATCTCAAAAAAAAAAAAAAAAGAAAGAAAGAAAGAAAGAAAGAAAATACATGTTAGGGTGGGGCAAGCTAAATTACACTTATGTATTTTAACAACACATAAAGCCCACTTGGGGCCAGTCTGTGAGGTCCTCTCATGCAAGGCTCAGCCCTGCACTGGGAACTGCCCCACCCCCCTGTCACCTGCCAGTGGCATCTCTGAAGTGGTCTGTGGTGTCAGCTTGGACCAGCAGTGCTCACCCCCGACACGGCACACAGAGGCTTTCTAGGGAGCAGTTCCCCCAGGACAGCAATACTGTCAGGTGACAGTGACATGGGGCAGCAAAACTGGTTCCCTCCTGGCAGGCAGCCAGATGCACCCACTCATGCATGCAGACCACGCCATTCAGAAAGTTCACCTGGGACCTGAGATGCAGCTCTTGGAGGGAGATCAGATCAGATGGTATTTGAGAAAATAAAAAGGTTAAGCAAAATGAGAGGGAAGGTGGAGGGAAAAAAACCCATAAAGGTTGGCTCTGCCACCCATGACACAGAAACGTGCCATGTGAGTTTCAACACCTAAAAGTCAGAGCCACTCACAGGTGGTGAAGAGTGGGTGGAGGAGAGGAGTGCGGAGGTCCGAGGAGCAGAAAAGCCAAAACACAAGAGTAAAATCTGATGCTGCAGAGGCTCCACCCACATGGGATCTGCCCCTGGGAAAAATGAAATCCCCAGAGCCTGGGCACTGCAAGGCTTTTGGGCTGGAGGGACAGGCTTTTCACCCCCGTGGGATGACAGAGGTCATCTCTACAGGTGGGCGATCCCACAGACACGTGAATAGCCTCGGTGCAGCTCCCCAGCACCCCCAAATGGTGCAGGCCAGTAATCCAGAGATGGGGCGGGTGCAGGCTCACGTGTCCCCAGATGCAGGTACCCCTGTGCTACTTGAGTTTTCTGCAGAGTCATGAGACCAGGAACCTGGAGGAGCTATCCTGGTGGACACCGGACACCCCAGGGCAAGGTGCCACATGCCTCCTGGGCAGTCCCCCTCTACAGCAAAGGTTTTGGATGGCAAAGCCTCAAAGGCCTGCCTTCCTTGCCCAAGTGGGGCAAACACAGAGAAAACACTCCCCTAGGGCCTGCACTGAGGCTGCCAGGGAGCCTGCCGGGTTCCCCACTCTGGTTTTCGGGTAACTCCATCAGCTGACACTGAGACCCTCATCAGACATCTGCATGCTGACATCAGTGTGCCTTCTCCAAAGCCATCTTCTCACCCGCTTTTTTCTTTTATTTTTTGAGACATAGTTTTGCTCTTGTTGCCCAGGCTGGAGTACAGTGGCACTCTCTCGGCTCAACACAACCTCTGCCTCCCAGGTTCAAGTGATTCTCCTACCTCAGTCTCCCGAGTAGCTGGGATTACAGGCATGCACCACCATGCCCAGCTAATTTTTTTTTTAAGTATAGACAGGGTTTCTCATGTTGATCAGGCTGGTCTTGATCTCCTGACCTCATGATATGCCTGCGTCAGCCTCCCAAAATGCTGGGATTACAGACGTGAGCCACCGTGCCTGGCAGAGAGTGGATTTTCTGCACAAGGAGGGTTTAGATGTGGGTGTGGCTGTGAGCCTTCTTCTGGGAGGCCAGCCCAGGGCTGGGCAGCATCCCTCTTAAGTTTTATTTTTGGAAAGCCTCGCCTTGAGTCATCCCTCGAGCCTTGCCTCCCTGAAGGGCCAGTGTACATATGCACACACACATGAACCTGCAAAGTACACATGCATACACATGTGCACACACATGTCAACACACACGTGCATGTTGCAATGCACACATGTACTCACACAGCCATACATGCATGTTCAGTCACATCCACATTAACATACATGAATATACATAAACATAGACACACATGTTCACACACACACACACACACACACACACACACACACAGCACAGCCCTCCCAGGCCTTTCTGGCAGGCCTGAGTTATTCCCCAGCCCAAAGGGAGCCTCTCTCAGGTAATTTTCTCCAAAACAGAAAAGCCAGCAAGACTCAGGCCTTGATGCTCACGTGGAAATTGCGGCAGGGGCGGTGGCTGCCCAGGGCAGTGGGGGCCCAGGGTCTGGGTGGGCACTCCTGACTGTGGATGCTAAATAGGACCCCTGGACTTCCAAGGAAAACAGGAGGTGAGGCAAACTTTTTGTTCTCTGTGTGTGCCTATTTTTAGCACTGAGCAATTTAGGTACTTTTAAGCTTTTGTGGCTGCCTTTGAAGCTTTCTGGAATCAGAGCCCTGAGCAGCCACATGTGGGTCTGTTCCCAAAGCAGACAGATTGGGCCTTCTCTGCCCCCTAAAAGTGGGCACGGGACATCTGCTGGAAACCAAGGAGGCTGGGCAGTGTCAAAGGGATTTGCTTTTAAATTGATACTTTTGTTGAGTTTGCAGTGGAGTCACATCCAGTGCTAACAAAGAACGTAGAGGAATTCTGTGTCATTCCCCGGCTGTCCCTGGTAGTAATATTTGGTACAGCAGGATCCTGTGGGCAGGATGATAGCCAGTCACACCTCCCCCAGTCTCACGTGGATTCTGCAGTATTCAGTATTGTACTCACTGGTGTGTTAGTGTGTGAGGCTTTCTCTGAGTTTCTCACCATGTAGGCTTGTGATTCATCACTATAGCTGAGGCACTAACAGGGCTCAGTTGCCCTTTTATTTACTTATTTATTCAGAGATGGGGTCTCACTGAGTTGTCCAGGCTGGCCTCATCCTCCCACCTCAACTTCCCAAGTAGCTGGGACCACTGGACTGTGCCACCCACGCCCAGCTAATTTTTAAATTTTTCGTAGAGAGGGGGACTTGCTGTGTTGTCCCTGCTGGTCTCAAACTCCTGGACTCAAGTCATCCCCCCATCTCAGCCTCTCAAAGTGCTGTGATTACAGACAAGAGCCACCATGACTGACTGTGTTGCCCCTTTATACACATACCTGTCTCCCTTCCCCTCCCTGATTCTGGCAGCCGTTAATCTGTTCTCCATTTCTAAATTTGTGTCATTGGGTTGGGCAGGGTGGCTCATGCCTGTAATCCCAACCACCTTGAGAGGCCGAGGTGAACAGCTCAACAGAGGTCAGGAGTTTGAGATCAGCCTGGTCAACATGGTGAAACCCCTTCTTACCAAAAATACAAAAATTAGCCTCGTGTAGTGGTTCATGCCTGTAATTCCAGCTACATGGCAGGCTGAGGCAGGAGAATCACTTGAATCAGGGAGGCAGAGTTTGCAGTGAGCTAAAATCATGACACTGTACTCCAGCCTGGACAACAGAGGGAGCCTCTCAAAAAAAAAAAAAAAAAAGGAAAAAAAAATGCTGGCTGGGCGTGGTAGCACATGCCTTTAATCCCAGCACTTTGGGAGGCTGAGGCAGGTGGATCACAAGGTCAAGAGATCAAGACCATCCTGGCCAAGATGGTGAAACCCCATCTCTACTAAAAATACAAAAAAATTAGCCAGGCATGGTGGCAAGCACCTGTAATCCCAGCTACTCGGGAGGTTGAGGCAGGAGAATTACTTGAACCCAGGAGGTGGAAGTTGCAGTGAGCCGAGATCATGCCACTGCACTCCAGAGTGAGACTGTCTCAAAATAAAAAAAATGCTGCTTCCAAGACTGGACAACAGAAATGTTGGTGTGAAGAGTGAACGTGTACATATAGATGTGTAGGAACACAGGGAGGGTGCGTGCATGAGATGAGGGAAGTGTGCATGTAGGGGAATGCGGGCACACAGGAGTGTCTGTACCCAGGTTGTGTTATGCTCATGCATGCATGTGCTTGTATGATGTATGAATTGGTGCATTAAGTGTGTGCCCCGTGTGCAAGTAGAGCATGTGATGTGGGTGTGAAAGCAACAGGAAACTGTTTGATAAGTAAATTATGGGATGACAGGTACTTACAGGTGCATGAGTAGATTTTGTATCTCTAGAATGTAAGTGACTGGCTTGTGTGTGTCGTTGAGTTGAGAATAAGTCACACATGGAAACGGGAGGATGAAGGATGGGACCTAAGGGCTGAGCCAGTATTTTGGTTTCTGGGGTGACCCATGCCCCCACTTACCCCTCTGGAGGCCTGCTGGGTGGTGCTGGTAGCTAGCAAGACAAAGCAGAGAAGTCAGTACCCAAACAGCACTCTAGATGACTGGACTCCCTTCCTTTCAGTGTGAATCAGGAACACTGCGAAGCTCTGCGTGGGAAAGTCAGGGCAGACTCCTTAGGGGAGGGCAGGAGGCCGGGGCGCCGCTTCTCTTCCCCTTGCTCTCCACTGTGGCAGCAAAGCAGCAGCTAGAGGGGACCTTCTCCTCCAACTCCAACTGCTCCTCTGAGTCCCAGGCCACCTGCTCCTGTGTCTATCGACCTACTGAACTGTCTCTGAACCCTGCTCGGATGCTGTTCCTCCTGATCGCTGCCCTGCCCCAGACCTTTCACTAACACCACCCCCCTCCACTGCCCAGCACCAACCAGACCCACTGCCCCTGACCATAGCCTGCCCCATCCCAGATGCCCCTGCTTCCAGCCTCATGCCCTCGGTGACCCAAAGGAGACCTGGACACGCAGGTGAAGAGGGTGCTCTTGTAGTTCCTCCTGCTCGGGCATCCCAGTCACGCAATCATGAGTGTGGGGAAATGTTGGATCTGACACAGATTCTATTTCTAAAGCTGTTTCACACTGTGGTTTCCCTAAAAGTGTTTTTGTGGGGTCATCGATGGTGACTTGGTCCTCCCTGCAGAGCAAAGACCAAAGACCTGAGTGCAGATTTCTCAAGCAGCCTAGAGAGGCTCTGGCCTCACCAGTCCACGTCAAGTTCTGGGTCCTACCTGCCCTGCTTGGCCCAAACACAGCAAGGTTGACAGGATGGAAACAAGAAAGCATTGACCATAATATTGAAAAGGAAGGATTTCATGGGCCAGAGGAACACCATAAAGAACCCAGAAATGAATCCCTGCATTTATAGCCAACTCGTTCTTCAACTAAGGCACCAACAACATACCTTGGGGAACAGAAGGTGTCTTGAATAAGTGCTGCTGGGAAAATGAGAAATATCTACATGTGATGAAAAAAACTAAACCCCTATGCTTCACCATATATAAAAATCAAGGAGCCCGAGCATGGTGGCTCACCCCTGTAATCCCAGCACTTTGGGAGGCCAAGACGGGTGATCACAAGGTCAGGAGTTCGAGACCAGTCTGGCCAACATGGTGAAACCCCATCTCAACTAAACATACAAAAAATTAGCCAGTTGTGTTGGCAGGCACCTGTAATCCCAGGCACTTGGGAGGCTGAGGGAAGAGAATTTCTTGAACCCAAGAGGCACAGGTTGCAGTGAGCTGAGACCACACCACTGCACTTTAACCTGGGCAACAGAGCAAGACTTTGTCTTAAAAAGAAATCAAATCAAAATTACTTAAAAGCTTACAGGCCAGGCATGGTGGCTCAAACCTGTAATCCCAGCCCAGATGGGAGTGAGGGAGGAGAATTGCTTGAACCCAAGGGTGTAGGTAGCAGTGAGTTGAGATCTGGCCACTGCACTCCAGCCTGGGCAACAGAGTGAGACTTCATCTCAAAAAAAAAAAAAAAAAAGAAAGAAAGAAAGGACTAAATTATTGGGGAAATGCTTTAGAACATTGTTCTAGGCAAAGATTTGTTTAGTAAGACCTTAAAGGCACAGGCAATGAGAGCAAAAATGGATAAATAAGGTTCCATCAAGCTACAGAACTTCTGCACAGAAAAAAAAAATTTAATTAAAATTAAAAATACGGTAGACCAGGTGTAGTAGCTCATACCTATAATCCCAGCACTTCGGGAGGCCAAGGTGGACAGATCACTTGAGGTCAAGTGTTGTAGACAAGCCTGGTCAACATAGTGAAACCCTGACTCTACTAAAATACAAATAATGAGCCAGGGATGGTTGCATGTGCCTGTAATCCCCAGCTACTAGGGAGGCTGAGGCAGGAGAACCACTTGAACCTGGGAGGTGGAGGTTGCAGTGAGCCACGATCATGCCACTGCACTCCAGCCCGGGTGACAGAATGAGACTCCATCTAAAATGAATAAACAAATAAATAAACAAACAAGCAAATAGACAAACAAAATGAAGAGACAACCCACAGAATGAGGGAAGATTTTTTTCAAACTGTTCATCCAACAAGGCATTAATAACCAGAACACATAAGAATATAAAAACAGGCCGGGCGTGGTGGCTCAAGCCTGTAATCCCAGCACTTTGGGAGGCTGAGGCGGGTGGATCATGAGGTCGAGAGATTGAGACCATCCTGGTCAACATGGTGAAACCCCGTCTCTACTAAAAATACAAAAAAGCTGGGCCTGGTGGTGTGTGCCTGTAATCACAGCTACTTAGGAGGCTGAGGCAGGAGAATTGAATTGCCTGAACCCAGGAGGCAGAGGTTGCGGTGAGCCGAGATCGCGCCATTGCACTCCAGCCTGGGTAACAAGAGCGAAACTCCGTCTCAAAAAAAAAAAAAAAAAAAAAAAAAAAAAAAATATATATATATATATATATATATATATATATATATATATATACAAAAATCCCAAATACTCCCATTAAAAAAATGGGCAAAAGCCAGGGCCGCCTGGCCCCATGGTCTCCACACACCAGCCAGCAGCGCCATGCCGCACCCAGCCCGGCCCACAGGGACTCGGCCTCACCCAGCCCCACCAGCCTCCTGGACCCCAGGACTCTGAGCACTTGTGGCTCTAGTCCAACTTGTGACCCTCGCCAACCACTGTTCGGGCCCAGGTGGGCTGGGGGTGGGGCCGTCATCTAGACCAAAGCCATGCCACTGTGCTGCCCTGGCCACCAGCCCGCCCAGAAGCCATAGAGGAGAGGTAGGTAACCTTAGTCAGGCTGAGCAGCCTGGCCGGCGGGGCAGCCCCTCTGAGCCCCTGGCCATCCCCGTCCGAGCCCTGAACCCACCTCAGTCACCCCTGACACTGGTGGTGGCCTCACGTGGGAGGGGGCTCTCTTCACCTTGATTCCTCAATTTCCCCAGCTGTAAAACAGGACCGGGCAGCCCAGTGGCCCGGAGGAACTACCCACCGCCCCTCCGCCCTCCAGGTGGTCCGCGATCCGTTGAGGATGGTTTTCTAAGTGCAATACTTGGCCCGTTGGCCTCCCGCTGTCCCCATCGCGCTCAGGCAATAACTGGCTCAGCCCCAGTTCATGCGTCCCATGGTGACCTCTGGGAGCAGCACCTAGGCTCCCTCCAGCACTGGCACCCAGGGGCGGGCCGTCCTGGCTGTGATCCCCACACCCCACTAACCCCACACCCCCATTCTGGGCAATAAATGACAGCATTGGGAAAAGAATTGTTTCCTATAATTCATGTTAGAGGAAGTAAAAAAAAAAAAAATGACAATAGATCTTAATAGGTATTTTCCAAGACATAACGTACAAATGGCCAACAGGTAAAAGCAAATACGTTTAACATCGCTAATCATCACAGAAATTCACATCAAAACCACAATAAAGTATCACCTAACCTCAATTAACATGCCGATTATCAAAACGTCAGAAAACAGCAAATGCTGACAGGGACACAGAAAAACAGGAGCACTCAAACACTCTTGATTACAATGTAAAATAGTCTATCCACTATGGAAAACTCCTTCTTGAGGAGACTCCTCAAGAAACTGAAAATAGAACTACCATATGATTCAGCAATCACACTGCTGGGTACACGCCCATGAGAAAGAAGCTGAGTATATCAAACACATATCTGCACTCCCATGTTTATTGCAGCGCTATTCACAACAGCCAAAATATGAAATCAACCTAAGTATCCAATAACAGGTGAATGGACAAGAAAATGTGGTACATACACACAAAAAGAAAGGATTTGTGAATATACTAAAAGCCATTGAATTGGATGCCTTACATGGGGAAGTTGTGTGCTATGTAAACTCTATTTCAATACAGTTGTTTTTAAAAACATAAGGGGCTGGGTGTGATGGCTCATACCTGTAATCCCAGCACTTTGGGAGACCAAGTAGTTGAATTATTTGGATAAAAACTGCTATCTTGGTCAGAAAGTCAGAAAGAATCATTGCTGGCATGTTAATCACCCCCACCCCCCCAAAACAACAACAGCAACAACAACAACAACAACAACAACAACAACAACAAAAAACCAGACAAGTGCCCAGCAGTACTTCAAAAGGCTACTTATTATCCTGCAAAATTTAGGCAGGGGGTTGTGACTCATGCTGTAATCCCAGCACTTTGGGAGGATGAGTCGAGAGGATCACCTGAGGTCAGGAGTTCAAGACTAGCCTGAACAACATGGAGAAAACTTGTCTTTACTAAAAAGACAAAATTAGCCAGGCATGGTGGCATGTGGCTGTAGCCTCAGCTACTCAGGAGGCTGAGGCAGGAGAATCGCTTGGACATGGGAGTCAAAGGTTGAAGTGAGCCGAGATTGCACCGCAGTACTCCAGCCTGGGTGACAGAGGGAGAGTCTGTCTAAAAAAAAAGAAATTATTTTGCAAAATTTGAAACAGAAATCAAAATCAGCGGCTTCTAAATTATTTTTATATTATTCATAATTAGAAGTACAGTTTATATTACATATATAGTTCTATATTTTTGAATGAAATATCACATTTATTTTATAAATAATTTTTAAATCCTCCTTCATTTGTTTTGAATGCTCTGTTGCAATCTACAAAAAGTCCAATAGTAATAATTAAATTATTCACAAATTAAACATTATCTTGTCATTTAAAATGATTTCCTAAATGATATTTTGTTTTTGAGATTATATATGTGTATATGTATTTTTTTAAATTGCGTTTTTTTTTTCTTTTTGAAAGAGTGTCTCACTCTGTCATCCAGGCGGGAGTGCAGTTGGCACAGTCTTGGCTCACTGCAGCCCCCACCTCCCAGGTTCAAGTGATTCTTCTGCCTCAGCCTCTCAAGTAGCTGGACTACAGGTGTATGCCACCACACCTGCTGGCTAATTTTTGTATTTTTAGTAGAGACGAGGGTTTCGCATATTGGCCAGGATGGTCTCGACCTCCTGATTTCATGATCCACCCGCCTTGGCCTCCCAAAGTTCTGGGAGTACAGGCATGGGCCATTGCAATGGGCCTGAGATAAACAATTTTTAACAATGTGCTCTTATGAGAAAAACACTGGATATGAAAGAATATTCTTAGTTTTATCCTGTTTAAAAATAATGATTGAAAGAATACATATGCAAATAAGTTGACATTATTTTGGTAATACTTTGCTGCATTTTTGGAATATGGACAATCAATATGCATTATGAAGTTACATGACTAATATAAAGTACACACTTTGTGTGCCAGACCCTGGGCTCAATGCTCTGCATGCATTTTTATTTCATTTCATTCACTCCATAATCTCAAGTAGTATAACCAACCCATTTTACAGAATTGAAACTGAGGCTCAGAGCCTGAAAGTTAAATGCCTGAGGTTGCAGTTAATAAGAGGCAGAGCTGGAACTAAAACATGTATGTGTCTCACAACCAGTTTATGTTCTGATGGTAGGCTAGTCTGCTTCACAGAGCGTGGAATAGATGGTGCATGCCTGCTAGGATGGACGAGGTATCATTGCAGGTAATAAGCAGCCCCCCAAAATGGAAATTTATAACACTGAAGGCTCTTTTCCCACTCATGCTGCACATCCTCCATGGCTCTCCTGGACCCTGTGCTCCACATCCCCTCATCTGCCACCAAAATAAAGGAGCAGCCTCTATGTGGGAACTATCAGCAGCTCTAAGAGATGAAGGAAAGGGTGCAGTCTGAATGGCTTCCAACTCTTTTGCCCTGAGGTGACACACTTCACTTCCACTCACATCTCCTGAGTCAAAGCAAATCCCATAACTACCTCCACCTTCAAGGGGCCCAGAGGAGAACCTGAAATACTCAGTGGACTCCATTAGGGCCACAATACAGTGTCAGACTGTGCGGGAGACCATGGAGGGGCAGAGGAGGAGAGTGGGGAATTAATGGGAAATCACAGCAGAACTGTCACCTCAGATTTGCTTTATCCTCAACCAGGTGGAGTTTGTCCTTGAGCTGCACAAAATCAGCAGCAGCATGATCAAACCGGGTAAACCTCAGAAAAAGCAGTTTGTTCAGTTGTGATCAGCAGTGAACTCAGAATCAGCTGAGTGGCACTGTGTCAGTAAATCTCTGACTGCCTCAGTTACCCCATATGATAGAGGTGAAGATGGGAGCATTGCGAGAGTTGATTTGGAAGGATATCAGGAGTGTGAACATTCAGCATTTTAGCTCCTTTAAATTAAATCAGGTGCTATCTTTCCTGCAAGTCCCCTGTTTCTTTCAGATTGCACAGGTGAGAGTGCTCAGATTAGGGCCGGAGGTCATGAAATACTGGCTCCCACACCAACAGTTCCCCTGTGTCGTGCATGCATTCTGTGCACTTTCCTGTACTAAGCACTGTCCCAAAACATCATGGAGCCTGATTCTTCCTCCTTGTTCCAGTGGTCCTGGGTGACTCAAGTGCCCATTCAATGACCAGGACACAGAGGTATTAGAGGGATGCTCTGTGAGGCCCCAGCTGCTAGCCACTGTCCTGCCAAAGTGTGAGGCAAGGGACAGGGCATCGTCTGTGGGAGCAGTGGTCAGCCAGGCCTGGTGACGCTACTTGTTGGACAGATGATCCTACACCTGCTACCTCTGATGGATCCACTGCCTCTGTGCCTGTTTGTCCTGCCGATGCTCCAGTGGCTGCCCCAGCATCCCAGCCTAGGCTTAATGCTGCTGAAGACAGACCTGGCCCCTGGGGACCCAGGAGACCTACAGGACTCACTCAGCTGTCCCAGGTGTTCCCAGACCCTCATTCTTATCAAGGACCTGGGAGCCCTAACCCGTGGCCCTCCGTCATCAGCCATAAATGATGATTTGCTGCTGTTATGATCATCACTGCCTTTAGTGGCCAAGGGCCTTCCAAGGTGCCAGCTCTGGAAGGAAAGATGTCCTTGGGAGGTGACACTCAGTACATGGGTGCTCAACAGGTTGCTTCCTCCTATCCTCAGACAGCCTTTGACACAGCCATTGACACTCCCATTGTTTAGAAGGAAACCAGCCCAGGGTCACACAGCTCATCTCAAATCTAAGGTGCCTGGCTCTGCCTCCATGAGGGACCTGCCTACAAGGGAGGTTGACCCTGGCTTTTGGGAGCCTTTCCTGGGCTACATGAATCACTTCCCCTGTTTGAGGCCCCAAACTCTGCTCACATCTCCTTCCTTGCCCTGTCCCTGCTTGGGCTATAATCAAAGTGACCGCTGCAACCCTTCATGGACATCATGGTACTATCTGCCATTTACTTTTGGGCTAATCTGACTTCTGCACCCACTTACTTCATGTCTCCTTTCACAACTAAGACAACCCAAATCTGGGGCTCTTTATGCAGGTGACAGCATACGAATAGAATTGAATGCCGTGGTTGTGTTATCCCTGTTTCATTTTGCTTGTGTCTCAGGGTTGTTTTTCTATTTATGATAAAGGCATTTGTAGCATGAATAGAATATTTGCAGTTTACAATAACTTTACATCATAGTAAATGGTAAAGACACTGAAAACAGTGATTTTCAGCTGCGAGAGGCCTGAGTGAGTTTGAGCACACTCTGTGTGATCAGGCAGAAGCAGAGCTTTGGGAAGTTTAGCTGAAGACAGGGCCAGGAAAGATGATGGACAGTGGGGGTCTGATCTGGTCACCAGACCCCTGGGCCCTGCCCACCTGCCTGGCACTTCCCACCCATCACTCATGATCTGCCAAATCTTCTGGGTATTGTGGCCAAATCCCCCAGGAGAGAGGCTGGAAAACTTTGTCTCTTGAAATGCACAGATTCTGTGGCCATCCCTTGGAAGTCAACCATGAGAGTCCACTTGGTTTTCTCCCCCTGATTAGGGTTCGAAATTAAAAGTCTACCTTCACAGGCAGTAAGATAATATAGACAAGTGACAACATCACCCTGTTTCAGATGTTAACATGGCTAGATGGGTTAGGGATGATATAAGACCACACAACCTTGTGCCACAAAGTAGAATTCCTGGGCCAGAGGGAGACATTTGATTGTCATGTTATGATCTTATCACTGAGTATAAAAGCAGTCTTGTTTCGTTTTGGATTCTTTCTTATGTTTATAAGAAAGAATGTTTATGTTTATGTTTCTTATGTTTATATGCTTTGAATTTCCTAATTTCCAAGCATATAATAATTTTAAGAAGCCCATCAGATGGAGAGGAAACGTTTGCACCTGCTGGGAGATTTGCAATGCAGGAGTCACTAGGAGTGACAGGACCAGGATGTGAATGACTGTATTGTCCTTCATTTTGTAAAGTGTGTATGGTGCAGGTCATTGATTGACCCAAAGAAGAAAGGGTCTTCAAGTCCTTACGTTATCCAAATATAAACAAATGACAGGCCTGGTGTAGCGGCTCACTCCTATAATTGGGAGGCTGAGGTTGGTGGATCAGTTGAGGTCAGGATTTCCAGACCAGCCTGACCAACACGGTGAAACCCTGTCTCTACTAAAAATATAGAAATTAGCTGGGCATAGTGGCAGGCACCTGTAATCCCAGCTACTCTAAAGGCTGAGGCGGGAGAATGCCTCAAACGGAGGTGTCAGAGGTTACAGCGAGCTGAGATTGCACCACTGCACTCCAGCCCGGGCAACTGAGTGAGACACTGTCTCAAAAAAAAAAAAAAAAAAAAAAAAAAAAAAAAAAAAATTTTTATTGGTAATTTTTCTTTTTTTGAGACAAAGTTTCCCTTTCCCTCTCATCTCCTGGGCTGGAGTGCAATGGTGCAATCTCAGCTCACTGAAACCTCTGCCTCCCTAGTTCAAGTGATTCTGCTGCCTCAGCTTCCTGAGTAGCTGGGATTCCAGGCCCTTGCCACCACACCTGGCTAGTTTTTGTATTTTTAGTCGAGACAAGGTTTCACCATGTTGGCCAGGCTGGTCTGGAGCTCCTGAACTCAGGTGATTCTCTGGTTTCAGCATTCTCACAGTGCTAGGATTACAGGCGTGGGCCACTGTGCCTGGCCTTTTTGTGATTTTTTTTAAGATCATCAGCTATTATTAGTGTTAATGTATTTTATGTGTGGCCTAAGACAACTTTTCTTCTTTAAATATTGCCCAAGGAAGGCATAATACTGGATATTCCTGCTTGACATTAAGAAAAAAACCTGCTCTACATTTGGAATACCTAAAAACACTACCAACCATGCAAAAACCATAAGACTGGTAAATTCCAATCTGTTTTGAAGCAGTGGAATCCCCTGGTGATATCTGAGGGATGTGGTTTCTCCTCTTGGAGGAGGTTGATGGTTTCTAAAGATTATTATTGTTTACTGAAATACTATAAATGCCATTGACCTTTTCATTATTTGAACTATTATTATTCCAGGCGATCAGGTTTCTACTCGATTATTTGTATCCTGAGCATGACTTTCTTGGCATTTGGTGGATGCTTTTTACTACTGTGTTTCTGGGAGTTTCTACAGTTGGCCTTTTCCTCCAAAAAATTATCTTCTGTGTGAGTATACTAACTTCTTGTAGAGGCATACTTGTAATCACAAAGAAGAAATTATTTAAAATAATTCATGGTTCTGGACTTTATTATGAATATTCGGTTTTACCAAAAACATCAGGGAAATGATGTATTAGAATAAGAATTATAAAAATATCTGTCATTTACATTATGAAAATTAAATAGGTTGATGTTTGTTTAATAGAATGTCAACAGAGCTTTGGGTCAAACATAAGTTTTTTTTTTTTTTTTAACCCTTGTTCTCTTGATCAGAAATGGAGTATGAAGTTTTGGCATTTAAATAGGAAATTCTGTCTAAATTTTTCTGCTTTATAATTCTATTGTATGGCTGGAAGGAAAGCTTTCACTGTCCTCTCCGATGGTTCACTGCAGAAGTGAACTAACAACAGACAGCTTAGCAGGAGAAGAAAAGCATAGAACAGGCTTAAACATGGGAGCCAGGCAAAAAACGAGACTGCAAGAAGGGTCAGATGGTTAAAGAGCACCCTCTTCTCAGGGGTGAGGGAGATAGATGGGGATGGAGGCAATTTAGCAGGACAGCAAATGAATTTTAAAGGAAATGAAAGAGTCCAAGGAACAAACGGTTGGCCTGAGACAAGGTTCCTCTGAGATCGTAGGGACAAGGTGAACTGCAGGAAGGTGAAGGGCAGAGCTTCACTGCCTCCCATGATGCAGAGAAAGCCCCAGAGAATCTGTTGGAACTGCCCTTCAGAGAATCAGTGAAAAGTGTGTCTGGGCAGGGTAATTTCGAATGACATCATCAAAGTGCATGTTCCTGGTTGCAGATGGAGAGGGATCAGTATGTCCAAAGTCTGTACCTGTTAGGAATTTGGCCGCTAAGTTGTGCCATCATTTGAACTTTTTTGTCCATTGGGTAAATTGAGCTCTGCATTTTCTCTTGCCTTTCATGAAAGTACAAATGTGGCTGTCTGGGGGCTGACCCTCCTTCTGAACAATGATCTAAGAAAAAAGCACTAATCCCACAATGCTGTTTTATATGCAAGGGAAGAGGAAGTGTGTTTTATTTTTACATTCTAGATAATTACCCACCCTTCACGACTACCCTTCATGATACATAGAAAACAAAATACATGAGTTATGAAGACATCTAGACACATTTAAAAGTCTCTCTTTTTTTTTTTAAACGAAGTCTCACTCTCTGGCCAAGGCTGGATTGCACTGGCATAATCTCAGGTTCCAGTGAGTTTCCTGACCCAGCCTCCCAAGTAGCTGGAATTACAGGCGTGCACCATCATTTCTGGCTAATTTTTGTATTTTTTTGTATTTTTTGTAATTTTTGTATTTTTTAATAGAGATGGGATTCACCATTTTTGCCAGGCAGGTCTTGAACTGTGAACTCAGGTGATCCACCTACCTCAGCCTCCAAAAGTACAGGGATTACCGGTGTGAGCCACCATGCCCTGCCGCATTTTACAGTCTCTACCTCACTTAGCCCTGAACAGAGAATTGTTGATATAAATTGGGAGAAGTTTTCTTCTTTTTGACAGACTCTGGCTCTGTCACCCAGACTGGAGTATAATGGTGTGATCTTGGCTCACTGCAACCTCTACCTCCTGGGTTTAAGTGATTCTCCTGCCTCAGCCACTCCTGAGCAGCTGGAACTACAGGCAGTTGCCAACACACCCAGCTAATTTTTGTATTTTTAGTAGAGATGGGGTCTCACTGTGTTTGCCAGGCTGGTCTGAAACTCCCAATCTCAAGTGATCCACCCACCTCGGCCTCTCAAAGTGCTGAGATTACAAGTGTGAGCCACCATGCCTGGGGAGGGGATGTTTTATAATGTGTCAGTTCTGATTCTAACTCCCAGGTAATATAAATTTCTGGGAGTTAAAATCAGAAAAAACAAATTCTACAAAGAACTTGAAAGATGTTCTTTCAGGCTGGGCGTGGTGGGTTTTTGAGATGGTCCCTTTGCAAGAAAGGGTAAGTTTGACAACTGGGTAAGTTCTGTTTGTTTGTTTTCCTTGCTTTTGGGCATAGTCTGCCAGGTCAGGATGTGGATGTATTTTTCTCTCCACAGCTTTGTGCTCAAGCCTTGGAGAGGGAGATGGCCGAGAGGAAGCCTGCCTACAAGCAGCACAGGTAGGTCACTGTAATGGATATTTTTTCTTTCTGAGTCAGAATCTCACTCTTTCTCTCAGACTGGAGTGCAGTGGTGCAGTCTCAGCTCACTGCAACCTCCAATTACCGGGTTCAAGCAATTCTCTTCCTCAGGCTCCCGAGTAGCTGGGATTACAAGCATGAACTACTACACCTGACTAATTTTGTAATTTTGGTAGAGACAGTTTCTACATGTTGGTCAGGCTGGCCTTGAACTCCCAACCTCAGGCAATCTGCCCACCCCAACCTCCCAAAGTGCTACGATTGCAGGAGTGAGCCACCATGCCCAGTTGTGACAGTCACTTTTAAGGATGTTTTTGTTTTAAGATGAAGCTTTGAGTGTCTAGTAAAGAACGTGGTGTTTTAATTCTTCTTCAAGTCAATTCTTTCTCTGTTTTCTATATGGGAAAGGAGGAGAAAGCAGAGAGTGCCAGAGAGACACATGAGTGAGGAGCCAGCCCAGAAACACCTGTGCCTAGAGAACGCTTTGTGGAGAGGTAGGAGCTCCCATGAAGGCAGCCGCTTAATTTCTGCTGCACAATCCACACATTCTGCTTCTCCTTTTGGGGGTGAGGGCTCGGGCGGGGTAATTGTCATATTTCCTGGAAACAGTTCCAAGCACTTATGAAGGGAAGAGTTGTCCCGTTGGGTGGCAGGGCCCCATTTTTCTCAGGTGCCCTAGCTGAATGGCTCTTGGCTGGTCCCCTGTGCATGGTGCAGTTCAGGCTCCTCCACTGACTGTGGACATTGCCCCACCCTGACGCCTTGGTTACTTTTAACTGTGAAGATAAGCCTGCAAGGCAAATGGGCCAGCTCCCCTTCCCACCTTGAGTCAGTTTGAAGGCTTTATTTTTCTTTCATTTGAGAAAATTCCAACAATAGCATTTTAAATGGAAGCCATATGATGAGAGCAGAGATTTTTGGGCAATGTCTTCAAGGATCAATAAGGCAGTATCATGAGGTCTGCTTTAAGAAAATAATCATTTATTTGCACTTTTTGGAACTTCCTTTATTCTTTTTGCTTGTTTAAATTGTTTATTGTGAATTATATAACTCCTTTAGTAAGCTAAATATCTGTGCAATCTTACTCCTCTAACATTTGAAGTGTGACCCTAAAACTTTCCAGTTAATTTCTTTCTTTCTTTCTTTCTTTCTTTCTTTCTTTCTTTCTTTCTTTCTTTCTTTCTTTCTTTCTTTCTTTCTTTCTTTCTTTCTTTCTTTCTTTCTTTCTTTCTTTCTTTCTTTCTTTCTTTCTTTCTTTCTTTCTTTTCTTTTCTTTTCTTTTTGAAAACCTTGCTCTGTCACCCAACCTGGAGTACAGTGGTGCAATTCTTGCTCACTGCAACCACCGCCTCCCAGGTTTAAGCAATTCTCCTGCCTCAGCCTCCCAAGTAGCTGGGACTACATGCACCTGCCACCATGCCTGGCAAATTTTTTATTTTTAAAAAAATTTGTATTTTTAGTAGAAACAGAGTTTCACCATGTTAGCCAGGCTTGCCTCTAACTCTTGACCTCAAGTCATCTGCCCGCCTTGGCCTTCCAAAATGCTGGGATCACGAGTGTGAGCCACCGCACCCAGCCTCCATTTAATTTCTGTAACTCTGACCCTTTCTCATGAGCGTTAGTCTCTTTATGTTCATTTCTGTTCATAAATATTGACAATGCCTGGTGAGATATGGAGGATAGATTCATTACGAATCCACAGAATTTTAAATGCCCCTATAGCTTGAAGAAAAGGAGCAGTGCTGCTCCTGTCCTGGGCCTATAGATGTTCTTCCCATCTATGGCTGTTTCTACTTTAATTTGGAGTCTGTGATCACATGATGGGTAATTTCCTTTGATGTGTACTGGAAACCCTTGATTTCAAGCTCATTTCCAGCTGGTTAGAGCCTGACCTGTCCACAGTCTGTTGAGAGTTAAGAAAACCCCTGGACCAGGGATCTGCCATGTCTTCCTCAGGGCTGAGGCCCAGAGGGCTCCAGGGTCCTCTGAGTCATCTGGCCAATAAACCCTGTGCCTCTGAGTGTGGCAAAGAGGGTGAGATGGCAGTGGAGGGTGTGGAGGGTTTCTTATTTGGCACAACACGCAAGCCAGATTTAGCCCCATTTCCTTCTCTGGCCCTTAGCAGATTCAGGACCTCATTCGGTTTCCATGAGGAACAGCAGCTGCGTCCCAACTGAAAACACAGAGAAGACAAAGGTAAATTCTGGGGTCATTTTCACTCTGCCTGTATCAGGACACTGTAGTCTTTTCCTCCATCACCCTCTCCTGGCCTGGCCTCTGCTGTGTGGGTTCTGTGATACATTTTCTGTCTGGACTTTTTCAGAATCAACATCTTCCCCATAAGCTTTCTGGCTTCTCCATTCCCAGCTGGTCATCTTGGGAGTCACCTCCAGAAGCCATAAATGCTCAGGGACTAAGTGCTGAGGGGCTTTTACTGTTCTGTTTCCAGAAATAACATGAGGAATGCCACTGACCTTCACCTCTGTAGGTCTCATGGCACAGTGAACTCTGACTGATCTCTTTTACTTAAGGTGTTGTGGGATCTATTTCAGAAATATGTGGGGTTTTATTTTGCTGTGATTTTGTTTGTTTTCTTCTATAAGGTAGGTGATTAAGATTTAAAATATCTGCTGTATGCCCAGAAGTGATGAAAGTGAAAACTCATTAATCCAATATTAATATGTGCTTTGTGCAGTTTTGAATGCTCTTCAACAAGGTCAATTCCATAGTTCATCACTGTCTCATTTCTGTTGTTAACTGTGTTGTGCAAAAGCTGCCTTCACCCCCGCTTCAGTGGTGCCCTGATCTAATATTCTAAGTGTCAGAGTTTCTGTACTTGTAATAGAAAATACGTCTTGACTGTGAGTTAGTGAAAGTGAATGTAACCTATGACCCACAGCGATGATTCCCAACGAAGGCCTTAAATGATGCTCAGCTATGCTGGTTCTCGTGTAGTCTCTGTACTTAGTACAATAGCTGCTGAGGCTTATGATTACACATGATGGCTGTACACTTGAAATTAAACACATTTCAAAAGCTTGTTTTTTTCAGAATTCATACCTCATTTTTCCATGTACAAAAGTATTATTTATGTCATAATGCACTTAAAATTTATATAGCCTGGGAATTCAAAGAAATATTCTAGCTGTGCCTAACTGACTTATGTATGTCGGATTGTTCTGTCAGAAAACCTTCTTCCAGTTCCCCTGAATGTCTTCAGGAACCCAGAACATTTCCCCAGAGCCATTTGTGCTCATGGGGGGCACCCTCAGAGTGAACAAGACCCTTTGTCAAAAGGGAAGCGGAGGGGAAATGAGAGGGTCCTGCAGGCAGAACTGGAATCAATTCCCACTGTGCGTCCTGCAAGCTGTATGACCCTGGGTATGTGCTCTCCTTCCTCGGGGAGCCTCTGTTTTCTTAGATTTGGAGCAGGTGGTCACACTGACTTGCAGAGTTCTGAGAATCAGAGACAGAATATAAAAGGCCTGGAGGACATTCTCCAAAAAGAAGCTGCAACACATGTGTGGACAATGTGCTTTTCATGCCTCTCTCACTCACTGTTTGTCTGATGCAAGGAGCATGCTCTGGTGATGGTGGTGAGGGAGGAATGAGGATAGACATAGACACTCCTGTGTTGGAAACATGCTTCTTCTTTACTGCGCTATGACTCTGTCTCCCCTGGGGCAGGCCCCCAGCCTGTGTACATTTGCAGACAGACACAGTGGCATGTGAAGAAAACAGTTTGTCCCAATGACTTTTCTTCACTCCCCAGCTGTCGGTGGTAATTAGTGGAAGGGTAACTTTGTGATACTGATGTGCTATTTTGAAACCTGGAGGATGGAAAGGTGCAAAAAACTATCATCAGCAGCATACGGTTCAGGCTGTGTTGTTGATGGTGGTTCTGTCCATCAAATTAATACATTTCAAAACACTTCCTCTTTCTGCCTGCAGGTTAACATGGCTGCAGCACAGCATCGTCAGTGCTCAGGATTGCCCAGCTCCCCCTACCTCGTGGCTGATCCTTCAAGGCCACTGATGGCTTGCCAGCCACCTCCACCATCTGGGTGTCACCTGGGAGCTCAACCATTTCCATCAGCTAAAGGTGTTCTGGGACCTTTGACAACTCCTCAACTCCAGTGTCCTCTAGGACCTCAGTCACCTTCACCAGCTGATACTGTTTGGGGACCACAGACACCAACACCTGAGTGTCTTCTGTTACCTCTACCGCCCTTAGCCAATGATTTTCTGATCCCACACACACCTCCACCCAAGTGTAATCTGTTACCTCTACCAGCATCTCAAGCTGAAGACTTTCTGAGACCACACACACCTCCACCTGAGAGTACTCTGTTACCTCTACCACCATCTCAAGCTGAATGAGACCACACACACCTCCACCCGAGTATAATCTGTTACCTGTGCCACCTTCTTCAGCTAATGATTTTCTGAGGCCACAGGCAACTCCAGCACTTGACTGTTTTCTAGAAGCTCAAACTCCTATTTCACTCACGTGTCCTCTGGGACTTCAACCACCTACCTCACTTGAATGTCCTGTGCCACCTCAATCATCTTCTCCAAGTGAAGATTCTCTGAGACCACAGTCATCTCCTCCAGTCAAGTGCTCTCTGGTACCTCCACCATCTTCTCCAGCTAGTGATCTGAAACCACAGACAATTCCAGAAATTGAGTATTCTCTGGGACCTCCTTCATATCTTCCAGCTGTTTGTTTTGTAAGATCTCCACCATCTCCTCCAGCTGCATCTCCTATGGGACTTTATCCACCTCATCCACCTGATACTATCTGTCCTGGGGGACCCCATCCACCTCATCACCCTGTGTGTTCTGGGGGACCCCATCCACCTCATCCCTCTGTGTGTCCTGTAGGACCCCATCCACCTTATCCCTCTGTGTGTCCTGGGGGACCCCATCCACCTCATCACCCTGTGTGTCCTGGGGGACCCCATCTACCTCACCCCTCTGTGTGTCCTGGGGGACCCCATACACCTCATCCCTCTGTGAGTCTTGGGGGACCCCATATACCTCATCACTCTGTGTGACCTGGGGGACCCCATCTACTTCATCCATATGTCTTTCCTGGGGGAACCCATCCACCTCATCCTCCTGTGTGTCCCAGGGGACCCAATCCACCTCATCCATCTGTCCCACCTTTCATTGGTGTTTTTATTTTAGCCTCTTTTTCACACTCACAAATCAATCAGCATGTACTTCCTCATTCTGAGCCCATAAAAGCCCGAGACCCAGCCATACTGAGAAAAAGACCACCTGACTTCAGGTGGGGGACCACCCTTGAGTCCCTTCTCTGTGGATAGCTGCTTTCTCACCCAATAAAACATTTCTCCCTCCTCAGCCTCTGGTTGTCAGTGTAATGTCATTCTTCTTGGATGCAGGACAAGAATTTGGGACCATGACAAATGTGGGTATGAATAAGGTAGTAACACTGTAGGTCTCCACCCCATCACCCCTGGGGGATGTGAACTTAGTAGCTGCCCCATGTGATGGGAAGCAGCAGTGAGGCCAGATCAGCGCCAGAGCCATGGGCCAGAGTTGGGCAACAGGACAATGTTGTTAACATGCCCCCGTTCATCAAGCTGCAGATGGAGGAGCTAAAAGAGCTGTTAGTATGTTATAACACTCTCTGCAGCTTTGGGCTCATGGGCATTCCTGTTTGGGAACCATCATGTTCCTTTCATAGGAACTCTGAAGTCCACCACAGGAGTCACTGGTGACACATGGTCTAGCCACAAACCCTTCACTGAACCCACTCTTGTGTTAGCACTTAGAACAGCCAGCCTGGCCCTCTTGCTCACACACCCCCTCCCACCAGTGGCTGAGTGCACAGTCCTGGTGGCCACGGGATCAACCCTGGAGCACAAGCCCAGGCACAGCCTGGCCGGCTGAGTGGGCAGGTGACTTCTGTGGCAAGCCCAGGCCTGAGCGAGGCCCGGGAAGGGACTTCACTAGCCACAAATGTCTCTGACTGGTAAAGTGACACCAAAAAAAATGTGTCAAGATAAACTTTTTTTAGATTTCACATACAAATACCATCCTGTGATATTTGTCTGGCTTTCTATGCCTGGCTTTTTTCACTTAACATAATGTCCTCCAGGTTCATCCATGTTGCTACAAAAGACAGGATACACTATCTTTGAGTTTAAAAGTATTTATTATCAACAGCATATCATTTGCATTCCAAAGTTATTGCCAAATTTGATTGAAACAACAATATTTCATGCTTATCTATAGCACAGAAAATAAAATGCACCCCTTATTCCTCTATGAAACATAACAACTTTTATAAACTATGATGGTATCTTCAGAAAGTCACTCATAGACTATACATTCAAAGGTATAAATACTTTATAGATTGAAGATAAAAATTATAATCATATATAGAGAGATAACAATAATTTATAAAACCTAAAGATCAATTTTCCAGGTTTGCTTCTAATACATAAAATCAGCATGGTTATTAAATTACAGACCTGAATTTCTAAATCAAATATTTTGCATAAGGATCAAGAATATTTGTAGTAGAGCTACTGTAGAAATAAGTATCATTTTACCTATTAAACTATTATAGTTGACATATTGGACAAAACAGATTAAATATTATGTCCATATTATGAATAATACCCTGTAATTATGGAAAAATAACTTGTACTTTATATAATGTCCTATTAGATCTTAGGTTCTTAGATTGTTATTAGAAAGCATTATTGAAAATGGATTAGTGTCATAAATATTATAAACTGAGGTTGTACATTGCCCTTTTTATCATTTAAACTCAGATAGTTAGGCAAAGTTGGATATATGTTCTACTGTCATAAGAAGCAGAAAAAAAGGCATCTTTTATACTTATGGTCTTTCAATCATATTCTAGGAATATTGTGAATATACAAAAAACTGAAACCATTACTGAATGAAAGTATAACTCATTATCAAGTATGCTAAAAACAATTTGACAGACATTTCATTTACAAGGATAATATCAAACAAACTTTCTTTTTTTTATTGCATTTTAGGTTTTGGGATACATGTGATGAACATGCAAGATTGTTGCATAGGTACACACATGGCAGTGTGGTTTGCTGCCTTCCGTAACTCACACCAGTTAGAATGGCGATCATTAAAAAATCGGGAAACAACAGATGCTGGAGAGGATGTGGAGAAATAGGAACACTTTTACACTGTTGTTGGGAATGTAAATTAATTCAACCATTGTGGAAGACAGTGTGGCGATTCCTCAAGGACCTAAAAATAGAAATCCCATTTGATCAAACAAACTTTCTATCTCATAATGGTGGACTTTATATGTCTCAGCTTCCTCTCACTAACTGTCAAAACATACTGACTTTCCTGACACATTTTGGATCACAATGATCAGTTTTATTACAAACTTTGCCTCCTTACTTCATTTACTTTCCCTCTTTTCTTCCAGAAGGTACATCTTTAAAAGTCTAACTTAATTATAAGTACATTCTTTAGTCTCTCTTGTTATAAATATTGTCTATTATAAACTCATATTCATTTGTTTTGATTTCTTAATAGTGGTAAAATTAAGATAACATAAAATTCACCATTTGAACCACTTATAAATGTACCATTCTGTAGCCATGAATGCATTCAAAATTTAGCATAACCATTGCCACTATTATTTTCCAAGATTCAAAAAATTACCCCAAATAAAACTCTATGTTCTTTAAGCAATAACTCAACCTTCTTCCCTCCTCTCATCCCTAGCAAACTCTGTACTCACCTTTCTGTCTCAATGAATTTGACTAGTCTAGATACCTTATGCAAGTGGAATCATATGGCATTTGTCTGATATTTCACTTGGCATAATGTCCTCAAGGTTTATCTATTCTCTGTGTAGCATGTCTCAGAATTCTTTTTATTTTTAAGACTGAATAATATTTCATTATATCTGTATACCACATTTTCATTATCCATTATTTATCAGTGAATTTTTGGGTTTCTTCCATCTTTTGACTATTGTGAATAATGTTGCTAAGAATATAGTTTTAAAAATATATGTGAATCTATAAAGTGAAAAGAATTATACAGCCTAATAATATTGAGTCATCCTAACCATGAAAATGGCTCTCCTTCTTCACAGTTTTCTAAGTTTTCTTCATATAAATTCTATGCATATTTTGTTGGATTTATTCCTAAGCATTTATATTTTGATGCAAATTCAAATGGTTTTATAATTTTAATTTCAAATTTTAATTGTCCATTGCTGGTTTATAGAAAAATGGTTGTCTTTTGATATCGTATCCTGGAAACTTACTATAATAACTTATTAATTCAAAACTTTATTATTGATTCATTGAAATTTTCCACCTAGAGATGCCTTTTTAGATATTTAGAATTTTTTAAGGAGATATGAAATTATAAATTATTTTCTATAAGCATTGTTTTTGGTTTTAAATAAGATTGCTCATCACCCTCATTCAAACTTTTAGCAGAAATTTTTGAGTAATCTCTATCACAACTACAGCTAACACAAATAGCGTATGTGAAATTCAACTACAAGCAAGTGAAGACAACATATTTTCCAGTAGTCGAGACTAATTAATAAAATAAGGGAAAATTTGTTTTTGATTTATTAATCTTTGCTGTATGAATGTTTGATGTTTACTTTTTAAATTATTTTTTATTATTACTCTTCAAGTTCTGAGATACATGTGCAGAACATGCAGGTTTGTTGCATAGGTATACACATCAACCCATCATCTACATTAGTTATTTCTCCTAATGCAATACCCCTCCAGCCTCCAACCCCCCAGCAGGCCCCAGTGTGTGATATTCCCCTTCCTGTGTCCATATGTTGTCATTGTTAAACTCTCACTTATGAGCGAGAAATGCAATGTTTGGTTTTCTGTTTTTGTGTCAGTTTGGTGAGAATGATAGTTTGCAGATTCATTCATGTCCCTGTAAAGGACATGAACTCATCCTTTTTTATGGCTGCATAGTATTCCATGCTGTATATGTGTCATATATTTTTTATTCAGTCTAACATTGATGGGCATTTGGGTTGATTCCAAGTCTTTGCTATTGTGAATAGTGCTGGAATAAATATATGTGTGCATGTGTCTTCATAATAGAATGATTTATAATCCTTTGGGTATATACCGAGTAATGGTATTACTGGGTCAAATGGTATTTCTAGTTCTAGATCCTTGAAGAAATGCCACACTGTCTTTCACAATGGTTGAAGTAATTTACACTCCCACCAACAGCATAAAAGTGTTCCTATTTCTCCACATCCTCTCTGACATCTGTTGATTCCTGACTTTTTGTTTGTTTGTTTGCTTGTTTTTTAGGTTTTTTTTTAATTATTGCATTTTAGGTTTTGGGGTACATGTGAAGAACGTGCAAGATTGTTGCATAGGTACACACAAGGCAGTGTGGTTTGCTGCCTTCCGTCCCCTCACCTGTATCTGTCATTTCTCCCCATGCTATCTCTTCCCACCTCCCCACCCTCCCATCCCTCCCCCATTTCCCTCCAACGGACCCCAGTGTGTAGTGCTCCCCTCCCTGTGTCCATGTGTTCTCATTGTTCAACACCCACCTATGAGTGAGAACATGTGGTGTTTGATTTTCTGCTCTTGTGTCAGTTTGCTGAGCATGATGGTTTCCAGGTTCATCCATGTCCCTACAAAGGACACAAACTCATCGTTTTTGATGGCTACATAATATTCCATGGTGTATATGTACCACATTTTCTCTATCCAGTCTATTGTCGTAGGGCATTTGGGTTGGTTCCAGGTCTTTGCTATTGTAAACAGTGTTGCAATGAACATTCGTGTGCATGTGTCCTTATAGTAGAATGATTTATAATCCTTTCGATATATACCCAGTAATGGGATTGCTGGGTCAAATGGGATTTCTACTTTTAGGTCCTTGAGGAATCGCCACACTGTCTTCCACAATGGTTGAATTAATTTACATTCCCACCAACAGTGTAAAAGTGTTCCCATTTCTCCACATCCTCTCCAGCATCTGTTGTCTCCAGATTTTTTCATGATCGCCATTGTAACTGGTGTGAGATGGTATCTCAATGTGGTTTTGATTTGCATTTCTCTAATGACCAGTGATGATGAGCATTTTTTCATATGTTTGTTGGCTTCCTGTATGTCTTTTTTAGTAAAGTGTCTGTTCATATCCTTCGCCCATTTTTGAATGGGCTTGTTTGTTTTTTTCTTGTAGATCTGTTTTAGTTCTTTGTAAATTCTGGATATCAGCCCCTTGTCAGATGGGTAGACCGCAAAAATTTTTCCCATTCTGTTGGTTGCCGATTCACTCTACTGACTGTTTCTTTTGCCGTGCAGAAGCTGTGGAGTTTGATTAGGTCCCATTTGTCTATTTTGGCTTTTGTTGCCATTGCTTTTGGCGTTTTGGTCATGAAGTCCTTGCCTACGCCTATGTCCTGAATGGTTTTGCCTAGATTTTCTTCTAGGGATTTTGTGGTGTTACGTCTGATGTTTAAGTCTTTAATCCATCTGGAGTTAATTTTGGTGTAAGGTGTCAGGAAGGGGTCCAGTTTCTGCTTTCTGCACATGGCTAGCCAGTTTTCCCAATACCATTTATTAAACAGGGGATCTTCCCCATTGCTGGTTTTTGTCAGGTGTGTTGAAGATCGGATGGTTGTGGGTATGTTGTATTTCCTCTGAGGCCTCTGTTCTGTTCCATTGGTCTATATCTCTGTTTTGGTACCAGTACCCTGCTGTTTTGATTACTGTCGCCTTGTAGTATGGTTTGAAGTCCGGTAGTGTGATGCCTCCTGCTTTGTTCTTTTTGCTGAGAATTGACTTGGCTATGCAGGCTCTCTTTTGGTTCCATATGAAATTTAAGGTGTTTTTTTCCAGTTCTGTGAAGAAGGTCATTGGTAGCTTGATGGGAATAGCATTGAATTTGTAAATTACTTTGGGCAGTATGACCATTTTCACAATGTTGATTCTTCCTAACCGTGAACATGGAATGTTTCTCCATCTGTTTGTGTCCTCTCTTATTTCGTTGAGCAGTGGCTCGTAGTTCTCCTTGAAGAGGTCCTTTATGTTCCTTGTTAGTTGTATTCCTAGGTATTTTATTCTCTTTGTAGCAATTGTGAATGGCAGTTTGTTCTTGATTTGGCTCTCTTTAAGTCTGTTACTGGTGTATAGGAATGATTGTGATTTTTGCATGTTGATTTTGTATCTTGAGACTTTGCTGAAGCTGTTTATCAGTTTCAGGAGATTTTGGGCTTAGACAATGGGGTCTTCTAGATATACAATCATGTCATCTGCAAACAGAGACAATTTGATTTCCTCCTTTCCCATTTGAATACCTTTTATTTCTTTTTCTTGCCTGATTGCTCTGGCTAGAACTTCCAGTACTATATTGAATAGGAGTGGTGAGAGAGGGCATCCTTGTCTAGTGCCAGATGTCAAAGGGAATGCTTCCAGTTTTTGCCCATTCAGTATGATATTGGCTGTTGGTTTGTCGTAAATAGCTTTTATTGTTTTGAGATACGTTCTGTCAATACCTAATTTATTGAGGATTTTTAGCATAAAGCGCTGTTGAATTTTGTCAAAGGCCTTCTCTGCATCAATTGAGATAATCATGTGGTTTTTGTCTTTGGTTCTGTTTATGTGGTGAATTAATTTATGGACTTGCGTATGTTGAACCAGCTTTGCATCCCCGCGATGAATCCTACTCGATCATGGCAGATGAGCTTTCTGATATGCTGTTGCAATCGGCTTGCCAGTATTTTATTGAAGATATTTGCATCTATGTTCATCATGGATACTGGTCTGAAATTTTCATTTCTTGTTGAGTCTCTGCCGGGTTTTTGTATTAGGATGATGTTTGTCTCAAAAAATGATTCGGGAAGGATTCCCTCTTTTTGGATTGTCTGGAAGAGTTTCAGAAGTAATGGTATCAGCTCCTCTTTGTATGTCTGCTGGACCTGGGCTTTTTTTGGGTGGTAGGCTCTTTATCGCTGCCTCGACTTCAGACCTTGTTATTGGTCTATTCAGGGTTTCGGCTTCTTCCGGGTTTAGGCTTGGGAGGATGCAGGTGTCCAGGAATTTATCCATTTCTTCCAGGTTTACTAGTTTATGTGCATAGAGTTGTTTGTAATAATCTCTGATGATGGTTTGGATTTCTATGGAGTCTGTGGTGATATCCCCTTTATCGTTTTTTATTGCATCAATTTGGTTATTCTCTCTTTTCTTTTTCATTAATCTGGCTAGTGGTCTGTCTATTTTGTTGATCTTTTCGAAAAACCAGCTCCCGGATTTATTGATTTTTTGAAGAGTTTTTTGTGTCTCTATTTCCTTCAGTTCTGCTCTGATCTTAGTTATTTCCTGTCTTCTGCTAGGTTTTGAGTTTTTTTGATCTTGCTCCTCTAGCTCTTTCAATTTTGATGATAGGGTATCAATTTTAGTTCTCTCCTTTCTTCTCATGTGGGCACTCATTGCTATATATTTTCCTCTAGAGACTACTTTAAATGTGTCCCAGAGATTCTGATATGTTTTGTCTTTGTTCTCATTGGTTTCGAAGAACATCTTTATTTTTGCCTTCATTTAATTGTTTATCCAGTCAACATTCAAGAGCAAGTTGTTCAGTTTCCATGAAGCTGTGTGGTTCTGAGTTACTTTCTGCATTCTGAGTTCTAACTCGATTGCACTGTGGTCTGACAGACTGTTTGTTATGATTTCCATTCTTTCGCATTTGCTGAGGAGTGATTTATTGCCAATTATATGGTCAATTTTAAAGTAGGTGTGATGTGGTACTGAGAAGAATGTATACTCTGTGGATTTGGGGTGGAGATTTCTGTAAATGTCTGTTAGGTTTGCTTGTTCCAGGTCTGAGTTCAGGTCCTGGATATCCTCGTTGATTTTCTGTCTGGTTGATCTGTCTAATATTGACAATGGGGTGTTAAAGTTTCCCACTATTATTGTTTGGGAGGCTGGGTCTCTTTGTAAGTCATTAAGAACTTGCCTTATGTATCTGGGTGCTCCTGTATTGGGTGCGTATATATTTAGGATCGTTAGCTCTTCTTGTTGCAGTGATCCTTTTACCATTACGTAATGTCCTTCTTTTTCTCTTTGGATCTTTGTTGCTTTAAAGTCTATTTTATCAGAGATGAGAATTGCAACTCCTGCTTTTTTTTTGCTCTCCATTTGCTTGGTAGATCTTCCTCCATCCCTTTATTTTGAGCCTTTGTGTATCCTTGCATGTAAGATGGGTTTCCTGGATACAGCACACTGATGGGTTTTGGCTTATTTTGAGCCTTTGTATATCCTTGCATGTAAGATGGGTTTCCTGGATACAGCACACTGATGCGTTTTGGCTTTTTATCCAATTTTCCAGTCTGTGTCTTTTGATTGGGGCATTTAGTCCATTTACATTTAGGGATAGTATTGTTATGTGTGAATTTGATACCGTCATTTTGATGCTACGTGGCTCTTTTGTTGGTTAGTCGATGCAGATTCTTGATTGTTTTGATGCTCTTTTACCATTTGGCATGTTTCTGGAGTGGCTGGTACTGGTTGTTCCTTTATATGTGTAGAGCTTCTTTCAGGAGCTCTTGTAGAGCATGTTTCGTGGTGACGAAATCTCTCAGTACTTGCCTGTTCGCAAAGGATTTTATTTTTCCTTCACTTATGAAGCTTAGTTTGGCTGGATAGGAGATTCTGGGTTGAAAGTTCTTTTCTTTAAGGATGTTGAATATTGGCCCTCAATCTCTTCTGGCTTGTAGGGTTTCTGCTGAGAGATCTGATGTGAGTCTAATGGGCTTCCCTTTGTGGGTAACCCGACCTTTCTCTCTGACTGCTCTTAGCATTTTCTCTTTCATTTCAACCCTGGTGAATCTGAAGATTATGTGCCTTGGAGTTGGTCTTCTTGAGGAATATCTTTGTGGTGTTCTCTGTATTTCCTGAACTTGAATATTGGCCTGCCTTGCTAGGTTGGGGAAGTTTTCCTGGATAATATCCTGAAGAGTATTTTCCAGCTTGGATTCATTCTCTTCATCACATTCAGGTACACCTATCAGACGTAGATTAGGTCTTTTCACATAGTCCCACATTTCTTGAAGATTTTGTTCATTCCTTTTTGCGCTTTTTTCTCTGTTCTTGCCTTCTCTTTTTATTTCATTGAGTTGATCTTCGACCTCTGATATCCTTTCTTCTGCTTGGTCAATTCGGCTGTTGAAGCTTGTGCATGCTTCACGAAGTTCTCGTGTTGCGTTTTTCAGCTCCATCAATTCACTTATACTCCTCTCTATGCTGTCCATTCTCGTCAGCAGTTCGTCCAATCTTTTTTCAAGGTTCCTCTTTTCTTTGCATTCGGTTAGAACATGTTCTTTTAGCTCAGTGTAGTTTCTTACTACCCACCTTCTGAAGTCTGATTGTGTCATTTCATCACCCTCCTTCTCCATCGGGTCTGGTTCCCCTGCTGATGAGGAGTTGTGATCCCTTTTAGGAGGAGAGGTGTTCTGGTTTCGGGAGTTTTCATCCGTTTTGCACTGATTTCTTCCCATTTTTGTGGGTTTATCCAACTGTTGTCTTTGTAGTTAATGTCTTTCAGATTGGGTCTCTGAGTGAACTTCTAGTTCGTGGATGCCGAAGTTACTTCTTTTTTTTTTTTTTTTTAAGCTTTCCTTCTAACAGTCTGACCTCTCTGCTATAGGACTGCTGAGGTCCTCTCTGGACCCTGCTTGCCTGGGGATCACCTGCAGCAGCTGCAGAACAGTAAGGGTTGCTGCCAGTTTCCTCTTCCACTATCTTTGTCCCAGAAGGATGCTCGCCAGCTGGCAGTTCGTTCTCTCCTTTATGAGGTGAGTCTTTGGATCTTTGGGGGTCAGAGAGCTACTTGAGGAGACAGTCTATCTTTTATTGGGGCTTAAGTCCTGAGCTGTGCGTTCCATTGTTCATTCAGAGCTGCTGGGCAGGTACGTTTAGGTCTGCTGCAGCTGAACTCATAAAGCACTTTTTGTTCCCAGGTGCTCTGTCCCGGGGAGTTAGGCCTTTATGAGTTTCCATTGTGCTGCTGTCCTTGTTTTGTCTTTCAGGGCTCCCCCGCCCAGCTAGCAGCCCACCTGGCCACTGCCTGCCTGCAGAGGCTTTGCTGAGCTGCTGTGGGCTCCGCCCAGCTGCCCTGTGCTCTTCCCTGCAGTCCTGTTTATAAGGGCGTAGTTAGAACTGCCTCAGCAATGGTGGCCTCGCCTCTATTATGGTGGACTCTCTCTGTTGTGGCAGTTTGCCTCGGCAATGGCAGGTTGCCTCGGCGCCGTAGAGGAGAGTCTCAGTCATGGTGGAAGCCCCTCCTCCACTGAGCCGGACCGTCCCGGGTTCAGCTGTGCTTGCTCGGAATTTCTCAACCCAGGGGGTTTCCAATTACTGTTTTTAAGAGGGCTCCCAGACCAGTGGCTTTTGTACGGAGAACCGCCGCAACAGGTCATAGTCACAGCAGCCACATGGGCCAAATCAGCCCTGCGGGGGCCAAAACAGCTGCACCGGCCGGGACTGCGGTGCTGGCCACATGTCTGCCTGGGTATCTGCTGGTCTGTGGGCAATAAAAATTCGTCTGGATATGTGGCATCCACTCACCCTCTGCACTCTCACTGGGACCTGAACTCCTGAGCTGTTCTTAGGCGGCCATCTTCCCAGCATTCCCTGATTCCTGACTTTTTAATGATCACTTTTCTAACTGGCCTGAGATGATCTCATTGTGGTTTTGATTTGCATTTCTCTAATAACCAGTGATGATGAGGTTTTTTTTTCATATGTTTGTTGGCCGCATGAAAGTCTTCTTTTGAGAAGTGTCTCTTCATATCCTTCACTCACTTTTTGATAGGGTTGTTTTTTCTCGTGAACTTGTTTAAGTTCCTTGTAGATTCCGGATATTAGCCCTTTCTCAGATGGATAGTTTACAAAAATTTTCTCCCATTCTGTAGGTTGCCTCTTCACTCTGATGATAGTTTCTTTTGCTATGCAGATGCTCTTTAGTTTAATTGGGTCCCATTTGTCAATTTTGACTTTTGTTGCCATTGCTTTTGGTGTTTTAGTTATGAAGTCTTTGCCTATGCTTATGTCCTGAATGCTGTTGTTTAGGTTTTTGGGTTTTCTAGGGTTTTTACAGTTTTAGGTCTTACATTTAAGTCTTCAATCCATCTTGACTTAATTTTGTATAAGGTGTAAGGAAGAGGTCCATTTTCCGTTTTCTGCATGTGGCTAGCCAGTTTTCCCAATACCATTTATTAAATAGGGAATCCTCTGTCTACTTTAAAAAAAGTCTGGATTTTAAAATTTGCTGAAAACACAACTTATTAATTACAAGAAAACAATATGATTTATTTTCTTTGGGAGTAAACAAGTTGCTATTATAACACATTCTATGTCAACATCAGCTTTGTTCACATCCTTAAGTGTCATTGACCAATTTGGGGATAAAGTTAGTGATAAAGGAATCTAAAATTACTTCATAAATATATCCAAATTTGTAATTAAGTTTTCTGAAATATTATTGTTTCCTACATCTTTTTTTTTTTCTTTTGAGAGAGTCTCACTCTGTCTACAGGCTGGAGTGCAGTGGCACAGTTCAGGCTCACTGCAACCTCTGCCTATCCAATTCAAGTGATTCTCCTACTTTAGCCTCCCTGAGTAGCTGGGACTATATGCATGTACCACAACATTGGCTATTTTTTTGTATTTTAGTAGTGATGGGATTTCACCATGTTGGACAGACTGGTCTCATACCCCTGACCTCATGATCTGCCTGCCTTGGCCTCCTCAAGTGCTGGGATTACAGGAGTGAGCCCTCACTCACAGTCTGCATCATTTCTTAAATGGAGAGAATAGTTCTGTCTCTGTGATATCCTTGTATCTATCTTCCTATTTTTAATAGGAATAATGTCTTTAACTGGGGAACCTCTTCCTCATATTGAATGCCAATAAACAATTCCCGCATTCCCTAATGATAGTTACTTCACTTTTTTTTTCTATAAAACTAAAAAAAACATGAATAAATTGTGTCTTGCTTCCTTTAACAGACTTGAGGCATGGATATTGCATTCTTCAATAGAAAAGCAAGTTTTAAAATCTTATTTTTTCACATCTTCCAGCAACTGCCTACATTTTATGATAAATATTTATCTTTGACCTATATATTAATACCCATTATTAAACAACAGGGGACAACCTTTAACATAATTAAATTGACGATTGTTAATAACATCAAAAATGTAACTGCTGATCAGCTGGTAAGATGGCCGCCTAAGAACAGCTCAGGACTTCAGCTCCCAGTGAAAGTGCAGAGGGTGGGTGGACGCTGCATTTCCAGACGAATTTTTATTGCCCACAGACCAGGAGATACCCAGGCGGAGGGGTCGCCAGTGCCACAGTCCCGGCCAGTGTGGCTGTTTTGGCCCCCGTGGGGCTGATTTGGCCCATGCGGCTGCTGTGACCATGCCCTGTTGCGGCGGATCCCCGTAAAAAAGCCACTGGTCTGGGATCCCTCTTAACTGGCAATTGGAACCCTGAGATGGCAGAGTTGCCCATTCATCTGAAATAGTGAGCCAGGCCAGGAGATTACTAGGCAAAAAAAAACCCACCAGGAGCCAGTGCCGCACTTTGAGTCGCAGCATGGGAGATCCCAGCGTCTTTTCAACAAGCGACTGGAAGGCTCGGTCGTTCAACTTAAAAAATATAAAAAGAGACTCTGAGTCAGGGAGCCAGGTGATCAGGCTCGATTGGTCCCACCCTCCATCCCCATAACAAGAAAAACAAAAACAGTGATTGAAAACGCCCTGGGTTGAGTGTTTCACAGCAAGTACAGCTGAACCCGGGATGGTCCGGCTCAGTGGGGGAGGGGCGTCTGCCATTACTGAGACTCTCCACCACTACAGAGGCAGGCCGCCGTTGCCGAGGCAACCTGCCACAACAGAGAGAGTCCGCCATAACAGAGGCAGGGCCACCATTGCTGAGACAGTTCTAACAACGCCCATATATACAGGACTGCAGGGAAGAGCACGGGGCAGCTGGGCAGAGCCCACAGCAGCTCAGCAAAGCCTCTGCAGGCAGGCAGTGGCCAGGTGGGCTGATAGCTGGGCGGAGCAGACCTGAAATTGAAAACAAGGGCAGCAGCACAACGGAAACTCATGAAGCCCTAACTCCCCGAGACAGAGCACCTGGGAACAAAAAGTGCTTTATGAGTTCAGCTGCAGCAGACCTAAATGTACCTACCCAGCAGCTCTGAATGAACAACGGAGCTCACAATTCAAGACTTAAGCCCCAATAAAAGAGACTGTCTCCTCAAGTAGCTCTCTGACCCCCAAAGATCCAAAGACTCACCTCATAAAGGAGAGAACGGACTGCCAGTTGGCGAGCATCCTTCTGGGACAAAAATAGCGGAAGAGGAAACTGGTAGCAACCCTTACTGTTCTGCAGCTGCTGCAGGTGATCCCCAGGCAAGCAGGGCCCAGAGAGGACCTCAGCAGTCCTACAGCAAAGGGGCAATACTGCTAGAAGGAAAGCTTAAAAAAAAAAGAAGTAACTTCAGCATCCACAAACTAGAAGCTCACTCAGAGACCCAATCTGAAAGACAGTAACTACAAAGACAACAGGTGGATAAACCCACAAAAATAGGAAGAAACCAGTGCAAAAAGGATGAAAACTCCCAAAACCAGAACACCTCTCCTCCTAAAAGGGATCACAACTCCTCATCAGCAAGGGAACCAGACCGGATGGAGAAGGAGGGTGATGAAATGACAAAATCAGAGTTCAGATGGTGGGTAGTAAGAAACTACAGTGAGCTAAAAGAACATGTACTAACCCCCAACGCAAAGAAACTAGGAACCTTGAAAAAAGATTGGACAAAATGCTAACGAGAATGGACAGCATAGAGAGGAATATAAGTGAATTAATGGAGCTGAAAAACACAACACGAGAACTTCGTGAAGCATGCA
Organism: Saimiri boliviensis; assembly: GCF_048565385.1. Lineage (NCBI taxonomy): Eukaryota > Metazoa > Chordata > Mammalia > Primates > Cebidae > Saimiri > Saimiri boliviensis. The sequence goes on along the minus strand of NC_133449.1, from coordinate 150,036,385 downwards.
CAAGTTTCAACAGCCGAATTGATGAAGCAGAAGAAAGGATATCAGAGGTCGAAGATCAACTCAATGAAATAAAAAGAGAAGGCAAGAACAGAGAAAAAAGCGCTAAGAGGAATGAACAAAATCTTCAAGAAATGTGGGACTATGTGAAAAGACCTAATCTACGTCTGATAGGTGTACCTGAATGTGATGAAGAGAATGAATCCAAGCTGGAAAATACTCTTCAGGATATTATCCAGGAAAACTTCCCCAACCTAGCAAGGCAGGCCAATATTCAAGTCCAGGAAATACAGAGAACACCACAAAGATATTCCTCAAGAAGACCAACCCCAAGGCACATAATCTTCAGATTCACCAGGGTTGCAATGAAAGAGAAAGTGCTAAGAGCAGCCAGAGAGAAAGGTCGGGTTACCCACAAAGGGAAGTTCATTAGACTCACATCAGATCTCTCAGCAGAAACCCTACAAGCCAGAAGAGATTGGGGGCCAATATTCAACATCCTTAAAGAAAAGAACTTTCAACCCAGAATCTCATATCCAGCCAAACTAAGCTTCATAAGTGAAAGAAAAATAAAGTCCTTTGCAAACAAGCAAGTTCTCAGAGATTTCATCACCACGAAACCTGCTCTACAAGAACTCCTGAAAGAGGCTCTACACATATAAAGGAACAACCAGTACCAGCCACTCCAAAAACATGCCAAATGGTAAAAGAGCATCAATACAATCAAGAATCTGCATCGACTAACCAACAAAAGAGCCACGTAGCATCAAAATGACGGTATCAAATTCACACATAACAATACTATCCCTAAATGTCAATGGACTAAATGCCACAATCAAAAGACACAGACTGGAAAATTGGATAAAAAGCCCAAACCCATCAGTGTGCTGTATCCAGGAAACCCATCTTACATGCAAGGATACACAAAGGCTCAAAATAAAGGGATGGAGGAAGATCTACCAAGCAAATGGAGAGCAAAAAAAAGCAGCAGTTGCAATTCTCATCTCCGATAAAATAGGCTTTAAAGCAACAAAGATCGAAAGAGACAAAGAAGGACATTACATAATGGTAAAAGGATCACTGCAACAAGAAGAGCTAACGATCCTAAATATATACGGACCCAATACAGGAGCACCCAGATACATAAGGCAAGTTCTTAATGACTTACAAAGAGACTTAGACTCCCACACAATAATAGTGGGAGACATTAACACCCCATTGTCAATATTAGACAGATCAACCAGACAGAAAATCAACAAGGATATTCAGGACCTGAACTCAGACCTGGAACAAGCAAACCTAATAGACATTTACAGAACTCTCCACCCCAAATCCACAGAATATACATTCTTCTCAGCACCACATCACACCTACTCTAAAATTGACCACATAATTGGCAATAAATCACTCCTCTGCAAATGCAAAAGAACAGAAATCTTAACGAACAGTCTGTCAGACCACAGTGCAATTGAGTTAGAACTCAGAATGCAGAAAGTAACTCAGAACCACACAGCTTCATGGAAACTGAACAACTTGCTCTTGAATGTTGACTGGATAAACAATGAAATGAAGGAAGAAATAAAGATGTTCTTCGAAACCAACAGGAACGAAGACACAACATACCAGAATCTCTGGGACACATTTAAAGTAGTCTCTAGAGGAAAATATATAGCAATGAGTGCCCACATGAGAAGAAAGGAGAGAACTAAAATTGACACCCTATCATCAAAATTGAAAGAGCTAGAGGAGCAAGATCAAAAAAACTCAAAACCTAGCAGAAGACAGGAAGTAACCAAGATCAGAGCAGAACTGAAGGAAATAGAGACACAAAAAACTCTTCAAAAAATCAATAAATCCAGGAGCTGGTTTTTCGAAAAGATCAACAAAATAGACAGACCACTAGCCAGATTAATAAAAAAGAAAAGAGAGAATAACCAAATTGATGCAATAAAAAACGATAAAGGGGATATCACCACAGACTCCACAGAAATCCAAACCATTATCAGAGATTATTACAAATAACTCTATGCACATAAGCTAGTAAACCTGGAAGAAATGGATAAATTCCTGGACACCTGCATCCTCCCAAGCCTAAACCGGGAAGAAGTCGAAACCCTGAATAGACCAATAACAAGGTCTGAAGTCGAGGCAGCGATAAAGAGCCTACCACCCAAAAAAAGCCCAGGTCCAGATGGGTTCATAGCTGAATTCTACCAGACATACAAAGAGGAGCTGATACCATTCCTTCTGAAACTATTCCAGACAATCCAAAAAGAGGGAATCCTTCCCAAATCATTTTACGAGACAAACATCATCCTGATACCAAAACCCGGCAGAGACTCAACAAGAAATGAAAATTTCAGACCAGTATCCATGATGAACATAGATGCAAAAATCTTCAATAAAATACTGGCAAGCTAATTGCAACAGCATATCAAAAAGCTCATCCACCATGATCGAGTAGGATTCATCCCAGGGATGCAAGGCTGGTTCAACATATGCAAGTCCATAAACGTAATTCACCACATAAACAGAACCAAAGACCAAAACCACATGATTATCTCAACTGATGCAGAGAAGGCCTTTGACAAAATTCAACAGCCCTTTATGCTAAAAACCCTCAATAAACTAGGTATTCACGGAACGTATCTCAAAACAATAAAAGCTATTTACGACAAACCAACAGCCAATATCATACTGAATGGGCAAAAACTGGAAGCATTCCCTTTGAAATCTGGCACTAGACAAGGGTGCCCTCTCTCACCACTCCTATTCAATATAGTACTGCAAGTTCTAGCCAGAGCAATCAGGCAAGAAAAGGAAATAAAAGGTATTCAAATCGGAAAGGAGGAAATCAAATTGTCTCTGTTTGCAGATGACATGATTGTATATCTAGAAGACCCCATTGTCTCAGCCCAAAATCTCCTGAAACTGATAAACAACTTCAACAAAGTCTCAGGATACAAAATCAACGTGCAAAAATCACAAGCATTCCTATACACCAGTAACAGACTTAAAGAGAGCCAAATCAAGAACGAACTGCCGGCCGGGCGCGGTGGCTCAAGCCTGTAATCCTAGCACTTTGGGAGGCCGAGGCGGGTGGATCACGAGGTCGAGAGATCAAGACCATCCTGGTCAACATGGTGAAACCCCGTCTCTACTAAAAATACAAAAATCATCTGGGCATGGTGGCACGTGCCTGTAATCCCAGCTACTCAGGAGGCTGAGGCAGGATAATTGCCTGAACCCGGGAGGCGGAGGTTGCGGTGAGCCGAGATCGCGCCATTGCACTCCAGCGTGGGTAACAAGAGTGAAACTCCGTCTCAAAAAAAAAAAAAAAAAAAAAAAAAAAAAAAAAAAAAGAACGAACTGCCATTCGCAATTGCCACAAAGAGAATAAAATATCTAGGAATACCACTAACAAGGAACATAAAGGACCTCTTCAAGGAGAACTACGAGCCACTGCTCAACGAAATAAGAGAGGACACAAACAGATGGAGAAACATTCCGTGTTCATGGTTAGGAAGAATCAACATCGTGAAAATGGCCATACTGCCCAAAGTAATTTACAAATTCAACGCTATTCCCATCAAGCTACCAATGACCTTCTTCAAAGAACTAGAAAAAAATACCTTAAACTTCATATAGAACCAAAAGAGAGCCCGCATAGCCAAGTCAATTATAAGCAAAAAGAACAAAGCAGGAGGCATCACACTACCAGACTTCAAACTATACTACAAGGCTACAGTAATCAAAACAGCAGGGTACTGGTACCAAAACAGAGATATAGACCAATGGAACAGAACAGAGGCCTCAGAGGAAATACAACATACCCACAACCATCCGATCTTTGACACACCTTACAAAAACAAGCAATGGGGAAAAGACTCCCTGTTTAATAAATGGTGTTGGGAAAACTGGCTAGCCATGTGCAGAAAGCAGAAACTCGACCCCTTCCTGACACCTTACACTAAAATTAACTCCAGATGGATTAAAGACTTAAACATCAGACGTAACACCATAAAAGCCCTAGAAGAAAATCTAGGCAAAACCATTCAGGACACAGGCGTAGGCAAGGACTTCATGACCAAAACGCCAAAAGCAATGGCAACAAAAGCCAAAATAGACAAATGGGACCTAATCAAACTCCACAGCTTCTGCACGGCAAAAGAAACAGTCAGTAGAGTGAATCGGCAACCAACAGAATGGGAAAAAATTTTTGCGGTCTACCCATCTGACAAGGGGCTGATATCCAGAATTTACAAAGAACTAAAACAGGATCTACAAGAAAAAAACAAACAAGCCCATTCAAAAATGGGTGAAGGATATGAACAGACACTTTACAAAAAAAGACATACAGGAAGCCAACAAACATATGAAAAAATGCTCATCATCACTGGTCATTGGAGAAATGCAAATCAAAACCACATTGAGATACCATCTCACACCAGTTAGAATGACAATCATTAAAAAATCTGGAAACAACAGATGCTGGAGAGGATGTGGAGAAATAGGAACACTTTTACACTGTTGGTGGGAGTGTAAATTAATTCAACCATTGTGGAAGACAGTGTGGCAATTCCTCAATGACGTAAAAATAGAAATCCCATTTGACCCAGCAATCCCATTACTGGGTATCTATTGAAAGGATTATAAATTATTCCACCATAAGGACACATGCACACGAATGTTCATTGCAACACTGTTTACAATAGCAAAGACCTGGAACCAACCCAAATGCCCATCGATGATAGACTGGATAGGGAAAATGTGGTACATATACACCATGGAATATTACGCAGCCATCAAAAACGATGAGTTTGTGTCCTTTGTAGGGACATGGATGAACCTGGAAACCATCATGCTCAGCAAACTGACACAAGAGCAGAAATCAAACACCACATGTTCTCACTCATAGGTGGGTGTTGAACAATGAGAACACATGGACACAGGGAGGGGAGCACTACATGCTGGGGTCCGTTGGGGGGAAATGGGGGAGGGACAGGGAGGTGGGGAGGTGGGAATAGGTAGCATGGGGAGAAATGACAGATACAGGTGAGGGGAAGGAAGGCAGCAAACCACACTGCCTTGTGTGTACCTATACAACAATCTTGCATGTTCTTCACATGTACCCCCCAAACCTAAAATGTAATTTAAAAAAATGTAACTGTTATTTGATATAACTGCCTTGGAGGGGTAGAGAGTAGGGGGCGGTAGTTGGCGGTGGTGGGAGAAGGAGGAGGTGGCAAATCACTTATAAATGGCGCTGAAGCAGGACCCTAAGCCTAAATTCCAGGAAGGTGAGTGAGTTCTGTGATTTCATGGGCCTCTTCTGTATCAAGCAAAGTGTGTAAAGGTTGCCATAAAGGACAAACAATTGAAATACTTCATACATTATGGTGATTGGAATAAAAAGGATGAGTGGGTTCCAGAGAGCCGAGTACTCAAATTGTGGACACCAATTTGCAGAAACAGAGAGAACTTCAAAAAGCCAATCAGGAGCAGTATGCAGAGGGAAATATGAGAGGGGTTGCCCCAGGAAAGAAAACATCTGGTCTGCAACAGAAAAATGTTGAAGTGAAAACAGAAAAGAACAAACAGAAAACACCAGGAAATGGAGATGGTGGCATTACCAGTGAGACCGCTAAGCCTCCTCGGAATAAAAGGGCCCGGGTAGATCCTACTGTTGAAAATGAGGAAACATTCATGAACAGAGTTGAAGTTAAAGATTCCTGAAGAACTGAAACTGTGGCTTGTTGATGACTGGGACTTAATTACCAGGCAAAAGCAGCTCTATTATCTTCCTGCCAAGAAGAATGTGGATTCCATTCTTGAGGATTATGCAAATTACAAGAAATCTCATGGAAACACAGATAATAAGGAATATGTGGTTAATGAGTTTGTGGCAGGGATAAAAGAATACTTCAGTGTAATGTTGTGTACCCAGCTACTCTACAAATTTGAGAAACCATAGTATGCTGAAATTCTTGCAGATCACCCTGATGCATCCATGTCCCAGATGTATGGAGTGCCGCATCTACTGAGACTATTTGTATGGATTGGAGCAATGTTGGCTTGTACACCTCTGGATGAGAAAAGCCTTGCTTTATTACTGAATTACCTTCACGATTTCCTAAAGTACCTGGCAAAGAATTCTGCAACTCTGTTTAGTGCCAGTGACTATGAAGTGGCTCCTCCTGAGTACCAACAGAAAGCTGTGTGAGAGGCGCTCTCACTCACTCACGTTTGCATCTCTGTAAACACGTTTTTGTTCTTAGTCTATCTCTTGTACAAATGATGTGTTTTGAAGATGTTAATGTATAACAATTGATGTTTGTTTTGTTAGATTTTAAACAGAGAAAATAAAAGGGGTAATAGCTCTTTTTTTCTTTTCTTTTTTTTTTCTTTTTTTTCATTTTAAAGTTGCTGCCAGTGTATTCAATGATGGATAACAGAGGGATATGCTGTAGAGTGTTTTATTGCCTAGTTGACAAAGCCGCTTTTGAATGCTAGTGGTTCTCTTCCTTTGACACTACGCACTTTTATAATACATGTTAATGCTATATGACAAAATGCTCTGATTCCTAGTGCCAAAGGTTCAATTCAGTGTATATAACTGAACACACTCATCCGTTTGTGTTCCTTTTTTTTCTTTTTTTTTTTTTTAGTGGTTATTAAAGTAAAGAGCCCATCCTTCGCAAGTCATCCATGTTGTTACTTAGGCATTTTATCTTTGCTCAAATTGTTGAAGAATGGTGGCTTGTTTCATAGTTTTTGTATTTGTGTCTAATGCACGTTTTAACATGATAGATGCAATGCATTATGCAGCTAGATTTCTGGAAAATTCAATCTTTTAGGAATTGTTTTTCAGATCTTCAATAATTTTTTTCTGTAAATTAAAAATAGTAATAATAATAATAACTACCTTGGCAGTATTGGTATCTGAAGTTCAATGACGTTTTTACTTATCACAGCTTTACTTTGATTTTCTAATATTTTGAACCTTATAAAGTAGCATCTGAGACACTCATTACTTTTGACTACAAATAGCTTCAGAATTGATGGGAAAGCTCATTTAGATGGCACAATTAATAAAACGGCCTCTTTTAAGGCCTCTTGATGACAGACCTTAGTGACAAGAAATGTGTGTGTCTTCCTGAATAATATAAAACAGAATTCTACATTACAATTTTAACTTCCAGAGAAATAAAGATAAAATTGAAGATTATACATTGATTTCTGGCATAATCATATTCAGTGTAAAATAATCTCATATAGTGGAATATGTCTCAGAATAGATTTAATACTAAAATTAAACAATTTTGCTTACAGTTGGCAACAAAATAAGAAGTGATGAAAACACAAGTTCTGAGATTAAAGTTAAAAAATGGAAAAAAGTCACATGTATATTATTACCCAGAGCTAATGTAAGAAGATAAGGTACTGAATGGCCAATGTCCATATTAAAGGAGGAAAAAAAATAGAGCTTAAATTAGAGCAAGTACACAAGATCCATATGTTCCTAAGTAGTGAGGTTAATTCACTTGATAAAATACTTCTGCTATGGAATTATCATGTGCTAATCATGGCTATATTCTCAATCAAAGCTTCTAATATTCAAAGTAATTTTAAGTAAAATCAGTAGATAAATGGTCTAATGTTTTTCTTTTGGGGACCACTATTTTTTATTTATGAGTTATATTGAGTTATATTTATGAGTTATATTTATATAATTTTTATATAAAAATATTGTATATATTTAATGTATTTGACTTTATAAGTTTAGACAGATGCAAATCTCCATGAAACCATCATCACAATCACAGCAATAGATATATTCAATACCTCTGAAAGTTCTCTCCTGTTCATTGGTAGAGTGAAGCATGGGGCTGCTGAAGTGTATGGAAAGCCATTAAATTTCTATATTTCTAATTTTTTAAGACTGATTGTAGAAGGATTTAACTATTTTTAAAAGTAAAAAAACTCTTTTTATCCACAAAATCATGTTTATGCTCCTTTTTATGGTTGGAAAGGGGGAAATAAAGATTGAAAAACTCTGTAATCATATCAAATAGTTGAATACAAATTAAAAACTCTTGGAATCAGACAAAAAATACATAAAATAAGCCTGTGGTCTGACTTATGTAATATTAACTGTATAGTAACTTTAGTAATAGTCGAGGTAGTAGTTGAAGTAATATTGATAGCAGTATTCATTGTCATAGTAAAAATAAATATTCCTATCAATAGTAATACAGGATAGTAAATCTCACTTTACTGGAGCTGGAGAAAGCAAAGTTGAATATTATTTTTTAATGATAAAATGCAATTACCTTTAAATTTACTAAACAGAGTTACACTTACATTTGACAATTTTTTTTTAATTTTTAAATTATACTTGTATGCTTTCACAACTACTCTCCAGTTATATTTCCTTGTAAGTAGCCAAGAAGAAATACAAACTCTGTGGCTTATCATTCAGCAGATGTGCCTTCAACACTGCTGCAGGGGTTGAAATGTAAACCGGGCAAGCATCCAGTTTCCCCATCACAACTTCAACATTTTGTACTTTTGTAAACTGCTGTTACTATTTCATATGGTTTAATTAAAAAAACAACTGAGTACCAAAATAGTTTAATATTGCTACCCTATTAGATATATAATAAATTACGTCATTAATATATCTTAGTCCTTTATCTTATGGGAGATTTGAATTATTTTTTACTTAAAATTTATAGGTTTTAGTTATAAAATCCATATATGCATATGTGTCTGTGGAAGAGCAAAAAAATCCAGAAAAGCAAGTAACAACACATTCCAGCATGAATTGAAATGGAAAAGTTGTGTAGTAGCATCTACCACCATTTTCCATAGCTGGCTAAATTGAGAGCCTTCTGAGAGTTAACTTACTCCATCAGAAGAGGCATACACAGGCACTTTGACCTGAGCTATGGCTTAGTATTCAGAAGGTAGAACCAATGCTCAGCAATCATCATGTTTGTCACTCTTACCTACAAATGAGTTTTAATCAGTTGATAGAGAGATGGGAAAATACTTAAAATTTGAAAAAATCTGTTAGCCATTTTGATGCATATGTCTTTATTTTCAATATTTATTTGCAAAAATAAAATGTGAAAAAATATTACATTCTCTACACTACAAACCATAGACAGCTCTGTTCAAAAGACATATAAAGTGAGCTAAAAGGGTGATTTTAAACTTTTCTAGTATCCATAATTTAAGAGGTAGGGAAAAGGTGAAATGAATTTTAAGTATACATTTTATTTATCTTAACATGTCTAAAGTATTTATATCAAAATGGAATAAATACAAAAACTAAGATATTTTAACACATGGCAATTTGCAGAAATATCTCAGGTGCGCGATAATCACACGTGGTTAACGACTTCATCTCACAGCACCATTTCCATCGTTGTTTTATCATTTGAAGTCTTTTCTGATTTGACAGTTGAAAAACAGTATTCCATTTTCCCATCTTTAATAATTTACTGTATTTTGCCTATTCACCTGACAATAATTCAAAAACTCTCATTACTAAAAGAATAAAAAATAAAACATGCTAATGTAACATTCACATTCTATTATTTGCTAATGTTCTAGGAATATTCTAAAACTACAGCTTTCCCTTTTTCTTTTTCACCTTTTAAATTTTTGGAAAACAGATTTAATTACTACCAATTCCTAAATTTTTTTTTGAAATTTATTTTGTTATCCATCTTTTTTCACTTCACCTTCCCCAATGATGTTATACAGAGCAACATATGTAAAACTACAATATCCTTTACTTTTTAAATATTATTTTTCTGAGATTGTATTTCTGCCTCTTCTGCATGTTAATAAAAGCTACAAAAATAATAATATTCTCTATTTACATTTTCAGATTTCAATATGCATTTATCATATACGTATTTCTCACCACTCTAGCCTTTAAGATACTTTCTCTGTTATTATAACAGTGAATGTTAATTGAGTTGCATCTATATTTAATGCATTCTAATGACTGATAAAAGTACTACTTCACAATTTATCAATGCAATGGTGAATACGCTGATTTTATAGAATGTGATATCTGAATGTGTACATGGGGAAGTAAAAAAGTGAAAATGTCAAGGCCGGGCGCGGTGGCTCACGCCTGTAATCCCAGCACTTTGGGAGGCTGAGACAGGAGGATCATGAGGTCAAGAGATAGAGACCATCCTGGTCAACATAGGGAAACCCCGTCTCTACCAAAAATACAAAAATTAGCTGGGCATGGTGGCGCACGCCTCCCGAGTCCCAGCTACTCGGGAGGCTGAGGCAGGAGAATTGCTTGAACCCAGGAGGCGGAGGTTGCAGTGAGCCGAGATCGCGCCATTGCACTCTAGCCTGGGTAACAAGAGCGAATCTTGTTACCCTTCTAATCTCCATTATGGGGACGCCGCAGAGTCCCCGAGACTTCAGGAGGTCTTTGTTAGGGGGACTCCACAGAGATAGACTCCAGGAGGTTCCTAAAAAGCAAGTCTGACTTTTGAGGAGATAATGTGAGAAACCCTCTGAGCGTTCATAATCTCATTGAGAGGATCCTGAAGCCAAACCACCTCCCACCCAGTTTGTCTGCTACAAAATTCTTGTGAGCACCAAAATCTTTACTAAACTCAAGTCATCCTTCTGCTCACCTAAGACTAGTGCATATCTGATGCTTCCTCTGCTGGAAAATGCATATTCCCTGAGCTAAGCAAAGGCATAAGTGACAGATGGCCAGGGGTGGTGGCTCATGCCTGAAATCCCAGCACTTTGGGAGGCCAAAGCTGGTGGATCACCTGAGATCATGCGTTCAAGAAAAGCCTGACCAACATGGTGAAACTCTTCACAAATTATTATTATTGTTGAGATGGCGTCTCGCTCTGTCACCCAGGCTGGAATACAGTGGTGCAATCTCTGCTCACTGCAACTTCCACCTCCCAAGTTCAAGTGATTCTCCTGCCACAGCCTCCCAAATAGCTTGTATTACAAATGTGTGCCACCTTGCCTGTTTCTTCTCCTCCTCCTCCACACTTCCTCTTTCTCCTTTCCTCAGTGCTGGGATGGAAGGCATGAGCCACCGTGCCTGGCTCCCGGCTGTCTCTCCTTCTCCTCCTCATTGCTAGGATTACAGGCATAAACCACCACACCTTGCTGTTTCTTCTTCTCCTCCTTTTCCTCCTCCTTCTCTGCCTTCCGGCCTCCCCCTCCCCCTCCTCCTCCCCTCCCCCTCCCTCCTCCTCCCCCTCCCCCTCCTCCCCCTCCTCCTCCCCCTCCCCCTCTTCCTCCCGCTCCCCCTCCCCCTCCTCCTCCCCTTCCTCCCCCACCCACCATAGCTGGGATTACAAGCATGAGCCATCACGCTGGGCTGTTTGTTCTTCTTCCCCTCCTCCTCTGGCTGTTCTTTCTGCTCCTCCTCCTCCTTCTCCTCCTCCTGCTCTCCTCCCCCTCCCCCCCCTCCTCCATTGCTGGGATTACAGCATGAGCCATCACCCCCAGCTGTTTCTTCTTCTCCCCCTCCTCTGGCTGCTTTTTTTCTTCTCCTCCTCATTCTCCTCCACCCCCTTTCCTCTTTCCTTTTTCTTCCTTCATCTTCATTTTATTTATTCTTTTGAGATAGAATCTTGCTCTTGTCACCAAGGCTGTAGTGTAATGATGTGAGTTTGGCTCACTGCCACCTCTGTCTCCTAGGTTCAAGCAATTCTCCTGCCTCAGCCTCTTGAGTAGCTAGGATTACAGGCACCTACCACCACACCCAGCTAATTTTTGTATTTTTAGTAGACAGAGTTTACCATCACAGCTCACTGCAGCCTCCCACTGCTGAGCTGAAGCAATCCTCCTGCCTCAGCCTTCCAAGTAGCTGGGACTATAAGCACACACCACCACAACCAGCTAGTTTTTTGTTTGTTTGTTTGTTTGTTTAGACAGAGTCTTGCTCTGTCCCCCAGGCTGGAGTGCAGTAGTGCAATCTCAGCTCACTGCAAACTCCATTTTCCAGGTTCAAGCGATTCTCCTGCCTCAGCCTCCAGAGTAGCTGGGATTACAAGCCTAACACCACGTCTAGCTAATCTTTTTATTTTTATTAGAGATGGAGTTCCACCATTGTGGCCAGGCTGGTCTCCAACTCCTGGCCTCAAGTGATCCATCTGCCTCAGCCTCTCACAGTACTGGGATTACAGGTGTGAGGCACCACACCCGAGTTGGCTTTTGTTTTTTTTTTTTTTTTTTTTTTTTGAGACAGAGTCTTGCTCTGTTGCCTAGGCTGAAGTGCAGTGGTGCAATCTCGGCTCACTGCAACCTCCGCCTCCTGGGTTCAAGTGATTCTCCTTTTTCCTGAGTAGCTGCAATTACAGGTATGTGCCACCACGCCTTGCTAATTTTTGTATTTTTAGTAGAGACAGGGTTTCCCCCTGACCTCTGATCCTGTGATCTTGTGATCCACCTGTGTTGGCCTCCCAAAGTGCTAAGATTACAGGCATGAGCCACAGCACCTGGTTATTTCTAAAGTTTTTAAATAAACTTTTTATTTTTTATTTTTTGAGATGGCATCTCACTCTATTGCCCAGGCTGGAGTGCAATGGCACGATCTTGACTCAGTGCAACCTCCACCTCCAGGGTTCAAGTGACTCTCCTGCCTCAGGCTCCCAAATAGCTGGGATTACAGGTGCCCACCACCATGCCCAGCTAACTTTTGTATTTTTGGTAGAAACTAACAGGTTCCACCATGTTGGCCAGGTTGGTCTCAAACTCCTGACCTCAAGTGATCCACCCACCTCGGCCTCCCAAAGTGCTGGGATTACAGGCCTGAGCCACTTTGCCCAGCCTCTCTCCCTGCATCTTTATGTGCCTGCAAGGCCAAGAGGTTGCTCCTGACCCCTGGGTTAGGGTGGGGGCCCTAGAGGCCTAGGGGTCAAGGCTTGGGCTGCATCCCGAAGACCTGCATCCCTGCAAGAGGCTGCACCCGGCAGGTTTGGAAGAGGCTCCTCTGGACCCTGCTTGGAGTCCTTGTGGGGAAAGTGAGTGGAGGTGCTCCTTGAAGAAACAGGGGAACTTTGGGAGGCTGAGGCAGGTGGATCACAAGGTCAGGAAATCAAAATCATCCTGTCTAACACGGTGAAACCCCTTCTCTATTAAAAATACAAAAAAGCCCAGCGTGGTGGCAAGAGCCTGTAATCCCAGCTACTTGGGAGACTGAGGCAGGAGAATCACTTGAACCTGGGAGGCAGAGGTTGCAGTGAGTCTGCGCCATTGCACTCCAGCCTGGGTGACAGAGTGAGACTCCATCCCAGAAAAAAGAAAAACAGGAATCCCACATGTCTCAGGGGTTCTGTCCTGGCCTGCCCCTGGATCGTCCAGCTTGGGCCAGGGTAGGGAACAGACCTCGCCCTTCTTGGTTGGGAGGAGGGTCCTGCTTCCCCAAAGGCCTAGCCCAGGGTTCTCAGGGGCCAGCCCCACTGTGCAGCACCTGGCCCCGCCCAGCCTCTCTAGGACTGGCACTCGCCCTTAACCAACATGGCTCCGACGGCTTCAACACGTCACGCCACCCACCCTCCAGGCTCCGCCCACACTGCCGTTAGCCCCGCCCCTGAGCGGCAGAGAAAAAAGCGTGGCCCAGCTGCGGCAGTGGCGTGGGCGGCGCTCGGCCGCTGTTATGGGGCTGCGCACAGGGGATGCCGTACCCCGGGAGAGCCCGTCGCGGGAGCACAAGTCGCTGAACAGCCTCGGGAGCTTCCACGCTGGCTTCCACAGCTACGGGCACCAGGACTTCAGGAGCAGTGGTTGCCGCAGGTGCTGCGGGAGGTGAGGGCTCAGAGCAGAAACGGGAGGTGCCCGGAAGAGTGGGGAAGCGAGTGGGGGAGTCCACGCCCCCTGCAGGCTCCTTCCCCTGGGCGCCCCGGAGTTGGGGGCCTGGAGGAGGGTTAAAGGTCAACAGGCTTGGGGGCATGGGTTTGGGAGACAGAGACCTGGGAGGGCCAGGGCAGAGGAGGCAGTGGGGTGGGGGGGAGGAAGCGCCCCTGCCGAGCGCCCTTTGGAGGCAAAAACTGAGCCCAGGCAGTGTCCTTCTTTTTAATGCTTATTTTTAATATTTAGCAATTTTTTTGAGACTGGGTTTGGCCCTGTCGCCCAGGCTGAAGTGCAGTGGTGCTATCTTCTAGCAAGCTTTGCAAGTTAGCTCGGTCCCCCATGTCTGGCTAATTACAAACAAACCACACACACACACACACACACACACACACACACACACCTTTTTTTTTTTTTTTTTTTTTTTTTTTTTAGATACAGGGTCTCACTACGTTGCCCAGGCTGGTCCCGAACTCTTGGCCTCAAGCCATCCTCTTACCTCCTGCAGTGATCTCCCAAAGCACTGATTACAGGTATGAGCCACTCAAACATTCAGCTGACCAGAGCAGCATGAGCTGCACAGAGCTGGGTCTGGGGACCTGAGAGGAGGAGACAGTTTAGACATCCTGAGGTCAGCTCTACTGAGACAGGAGAGTACCTTGGTTTCCAAGGTTCAGATAGAAGACAGGACATGATATCAGGTAAAGGACGCCACTCCTGTTCCCCTCCCGACTTGGATGTGGTCAGAAGAGATGTGGGGCTGATGTCTGGGCCACTTTTGCCTTCTCTGCATCCTCTTTCTCTGACTGTGGCATCCAGTATAGGAGGAAGAGAGGAGAGGGCTGGGTGCCAGCATGAGCCCCACTCACAGTGTGCTAAGCAAAGCCCCCCCATCTGCCAACCAGCCTTCCTCCCTGCCAGGCAGTGGGTCATCTGCCTCTTAGTCATGGGTCTGAACCTTCTTGCCTGGGGCTGGGATGTGGCCCTGGGCTCACCCTTGTCTCGGGAGACACTGGGCCCCATCTCGGGGAGATACTCGGAGTCCCCATCCACTCCAAGGCGCAACTCCTGGCCCCACTGGCCCAGGTGCACAAACTGCCCTGGAAGTTGACCTGTCACCTGCAGATTATCTGTCTGTTCCACCAAGAGTCCCGCTATGTGTCAGGGCTTGTGCTAGGCCTGGGGACACAACTGGGAAGCACACTGGTTTTGGATCCCTTTGGGGGCCTAGGAGCTGAGCCCAGCCCTTCTCTGTGCAGACGGGCCCCACCCTGGACATGCCGGTTCCCTCCAGCTTCAACGACATCGACTAGGACTGGCGGCCGTGGCATTCTGTCGGCTGGGTGTGGTGTGAACTGGAGGTGACCCTGCTGGAGTGGTGGACCCAGGACCTGTGCACAAGAGGGATGCTGAGGATTGGCAGTGCCCACTCCTATGCCGTCATGGTCAGTGCAGCCAGGAGCAGGTAGGGCAGGTGAGTGGGCATTGTTGCTGAACAACATGGGACCTCCGGTTGCCAGCCACAGCTTGTCTTCCTGGGGTGGGACAGTGGGGGGGCCCTGCCCTGCCCTGTCCTGTCCTGGGGTCTGTGCCATGTAGAGGGATAGGTGGTCTGATCTACCCCTTTGGGAGGCCATTCTTCCCATGTGGCTGGCAGGCCTCTGAGCCCCATGCTGCAGGTTATGTGAGGGAATGCCCCATAGCAGGGACCCTCCTCATGCCCTGACCTGCCACCTCCTCCCCATATCTCCTGTGTCTGCAGTGGGTGAATGAGGTCAATGTGCTAGAGCATCATCATCATCATAGGAGGGCTATCTCCCCTTCAAGGCCAACATCAGCAGGTGGGGACCCTGCTCTCCCACCTCCACGTCACTATCACCATCAACAACACGCTCACCCCCTTCCCCCTGCCACCAGGGACCATCCGCTACATGACCGACACCTCCAAGTGGATACCATCCTGCCTCCGCTGTCTGTACCCACCTTCCCACTCCACCCCATGGTCTTCCTGCTAGGGATAGGGTGGCCTTTGAAGATTGGAGGCCCTGGGTCTGGGGAGGCTGTGGAGACATTCCAGCTGAGGTCAAAGGACCCAGGGCAAGGACCCAGCAAACCACAATTCTCCCACCCTAGATATCCTAAGGGTTACTTTGTCCAGAACACAGACTTTGACTTCTTCAACTTGGCAGGACTGCAGCGGTCTGTGCTTCTGTACATGACACCCATCTACATCCATGACACCATCACCACTGGCATGGAGAAAGACAGTGGTGAAGGCTTCCGGCAGGATCCTTTCTCAGTGGGGCCCAGGGTGGCTCTGTTTGAAAGCTCTCCCAGGAAAAGTTTCTCCCACAATCTCTAAACTCTCACAGGTTCCCATCCACCCGTGAAGCTAAAATCCAGACTGTCAGGCACTGGCTCCAAAAATCACCTGTTTGGCTGGCCTCACTTGGAGAAGAGCGGTCTGGTCTAAGGTCACACAGCTCAGGGTGGCAATCCTGTCCCTTCCCCACGGTGCTGCCCTCACTCCAGCTCCCCTTGGTACACATCGTACTCAAGGAACAGGCAGTTTATGAGGTACTCCCGTGGCCCAAGCCCCACCTGAGGCCCCCTCCTGTGCCCCCAGGCTGAGCAAATAGTAGTGTTGCCTGTCTGTGGTTTCACACTGAACTAATTATATATCCTAATCCTGCTTAACTGTGTGCCTCTCTCCATCCTTTAATGACCCTGTGGCCCCCGTGGCTCATGGGTGAAGGTGTGCTGGGCCCAAGATGCCCCCTCCCAGAGTGGGCTTCCAGGACTCAGCTACTGGACAGTGACAGCCAGCCATGAGGGATAGGGTGGGACCAGGCCAGGAGCTCTCCTGGCTGCTACCTGTTCACCTGATCCCCAGCAATGCTGCCACCCACTATAGGTGACTAAGGAGTGGGTCCAGGGCACCTTCACACTCAACCCCAATGATGAGGGACAGCCAATGAGCGCCACCTGAAGGTAAGACCCCTGCAGCCCCATTTCTTTCCTGGATGCCCTTCTTCACCTGGCCCTGGGCCGCTTTGAGCATTAGCACCATCATTTTGTTTACTTCGCCATTGGCAGACAGCAGCGGAAACCTCAAGGCATGGTCCAGAAGCAGTGGCTCATGCCTATAATCCTAGCACTTTGGGAGGCTGAGGTGGGAGGTTCACTTGAGGCCAAGAGTTCGAGACCAGCTTGGGCAATACAGTGAGATTCTATAACTACAAAAAATTATTTTTTTAAAAAAAAGGCCTCAGCAGAAATGGCAAGAGATTTGGGTAGGACCCAGAGCCCTGGGGTAGGGAGGGAGGTTGACAGGGCTGATGTTGGCACAGTCTGTATGCCCAAAGGGTTGACCCCTGTGGGCATATAAACTGTGACCCCGTGCCTCCCTTCACCTCCAGGAGCTCAGCTTATTGGCGAAAATGAAGGGAAACTGCACACGGGACACAGTCGGAATGATCAGGTGCCTCTAGTTTCTCCAGCCCTCTGCTCCGTGCTGTCCCAACCTTGGGGAGCCCAGGGCGCAGTTAGAGCTCAGCAGAGTCCTGGCTCCCCAGGGAAGCAGCACGTCGGCCTCTCTGAGCACCACCTCCTCCTCACACAGGTGGTCATGGTCCTCAGGCTGTGGATGCTGCAGACCTGCTCCATGCTCCTGGGTCTCCTCTGGGAGCTCATCAGGACCATGGTGGAATGGACAGAGGTGTGAGTTCACCAGGGACAGCCACGGAACAGAGACAGATGTGATGGCAGCCTTAACAGCAGATCTAGGTGGCAGGGCCGAACAGGGTGTGGGTGCCAGGCCCTGGGGAACAGGGGCATCCCAGCATTCTAGGATTGAGGCAGAGCAGCCAGGAGTGGGGCGTTTCCTGCTGGCCCCAATACTCGAGTCCATGCCAGTCTAGCCCAGCAGTCGGGGAAGACTCACGCATCGCGGGGCCTGGTGTGGTGGCTCACAACTGTAATCCCAGCATTTTGGGAGGCAGAGGTGGGAGGATCACCAGAGCTCAGGAGATCAAGACAAGCCTGGCCAACATGGTGGAACCCTGTCGCTACTAAAAGTACAAAATTAGCTGGACATGGTGGTGTGCACCTGTAATCACAGCTACGTGGGAGGCTGAGGCTGGAGAATTGCTTGAACCTGAAAGTTGGAGGTTGCAGTGAGCTGACATTGCGTCACTGCACTTCATCCTAAGAGACGGATTGAGACTGCATCTCAAAAAATAAAAAGTAAAAAGAAAACTCACCCTTTATGGATTTGAAGGAAGGAAGCTAAGGCACTATCTTGGCTGTGCCTGGAGCAGCCAGAGTCTCTCCCCACCCTGCCTGTGCCCCGGTCTCCCATCCCGTATTCCGTGTCCCCACCCAGCCCATCTGCTGAAAGACAAAGCCAAAGGCTGCCTCCTCCTGGCCTCATCCCAGGCTTTGGCTTCTGGGACCTGGTGTCTTTGGGTTTGGGTTTGTTCCTTGCAGACCTGGAGAGGGAGCTGCTGAGGAGTCACCATGTGTTGTCAGAGACCCCTTCTCTTCCTCAACTCCCTGTGACCCCTGTTTCTCAGACCTGGGGGGAAACAAGGGCACACAAATTGTCACCCTGGAGGTGGGGTGAGGCTGCTAGGAGGAACAGGGAGTGTCTGCTACTCAGTTCAGGGTTTCTTTAATTTTTTTTTTTTTATGAGACAGGGTCTCGCTCTGTTGCCTAGTCTAAAGTACAATGGTGGGATCTCTCCTACCTGCCAGCTCCACCATCTGGGTTCACGTGATTTTTGTGCCTCAGCCTCCCAAGTAGCTGAGATTACAGGGGAGTGCCACCACATGCAGCTAATTTTTGTATTTTTTTTCAGTAGAGATGGGTTTTGCCAGGTTGGCCAGGCTGGTCTCTCAAAGTCCTGAGCTGAGGTGATCTGCCCACTTTGGCCTCCCAAAGTGCTGGGATTACAGTCTTAAGCCACTGTACCTGGCCTAAATTTTAAATTTTTAACTTTTTTTTTGAGACAGAGTTTTGCTCTTGTCGCCCAGGCTAAAGTGCAGTGGCACTCAGCTCACTGCAACCTCTGCTTCCTGGATTCAAGTGATTCTCCTGCCTCAGCCTCCAGAGTAGCTGGGGCTACAGGTTCATGCCACGCCTAGCTAATTTTTGTATTTTTTAGTAGAGACAGGATTTCACCATTTCCCAAGATGTTCTCAATCTCCTGATCTTGTGGTCTGCCCACGTTAGCCTCCCGAAGTGCTGAGACTACACGCGTGAGCCACTGCACCCGGCCACATTTTTTATTTTTTAAGTTGTCTTCAGAGATGATTTCTTGCCCTGTCACCTAGGCAGGAGAGCAGTGACTCAATCATAGCTCACTGCAGCCTCAAACTCCTGGACTCAAAGGATCCTCCCACCTCAGCTTTCTGAGTAGATAGGACCACAGGTGTGCACCACACCCTGTGAATTTTTAAAATATTTTGTGGAAATGGGTTCTTATTATGTGACTCAGTCTGGTTGAACTCCCAGCCTCAAGTGATCCTTCCCTCTTGGCCTCCCAAAGAGCTGGCATTACAGGCTTGAGCCACCATACCTGGCCTTGAGTATAGAATTTGTTTAGGGGATGGCGAAAATGTTCTAAAATTGGTGGTGGTTGTACACTAAAGTGCAAGCTTTAAATGGGTAAATTATATATGAGTGATACCTCAGCAAAGCTGGTTTATTTAAAACAAAAAAGGCTGGGTGAAGTGGCTCATGCGTATAATTCCAGCACTTCAGGAGGCAGAGGTGGGTGGATCACTTGAGGTCAGGAGTTCGAGACGAGCCTGGCGAACATGGTGAAACACTGCCTCTACTAAAAATACAAAAATAGTGACTTGAACGAAGGGTTAGGGTGTCCCACCTGCTTGGAGCGGCTCTTTATGAGCCCCAGCTATTTCTTGGGTCCTCAAACGAAACCTCCCATGGCCAAGTCATACTCGACACTGACCTCCTCCCCTTTTCTGACTCCCACTCAGAGATGCTGAGTGACAGAGGCTCAGGCTTTGAGTGTTCCTGCAAAGCCTCACCCCAGGAGCCTCACAGCTCAGGTCCAGTGCGTGGTTCACATGGCCACACATCCGGCCTCTTTATTCATTGAGAGCAGTTTTTCCTGGGAGATCCTGGATCCCTTAGTCAGGTGCAGTGCTGCAGGACAACACTTCTTTTTCAGGGGTGACCCAGACCTGCAGGGTTCCAGTGTCACCAGCAGACCTTGCGCTAGCCTCCACCCGAGCTCCTGCTCCTCCTCTCCCACAGGGAACATGATGTCCTCTTCCCAGGGTACAGCCATCTGCAGAGGGCCAAGCCCCTCCACTGGAGCCACTGGATTCTGAGGTGAGTTGAGTGAGGTGCAGGGACCATGCTGGAGGGGAAGACTCCGGCTGCCCTGACCCTCCTGCCCTGGCTTTCCACAGCCACACCATGGCACTGACCCAAGACTCTGAGTGGCTGCTGGAGGTGCGGAAGTGGATCGGTGTCCTGCCCCTGGGGAGGTGGGTGAGGCTCCAGTGCTCTGAGGGCCTGATGGGGGTAGCTGCTACATAGCCTTAGGGATTGACAGATGAGCTGGGAAGGGCAGAATGGGACAGAAAGTCAGGTTATCTGCTCAGAGGGGGACCTTGCATGGAACCCCAGCTCTCACTAAGATGGGGATGTCCAAGCCAGTGAATGTTTCTGAGCAGGGCCAGAGCTCTCCAGTGAGGTTCCTGGCCAGCCCAACCTGCTGCCCTCAGCATGACATACGGGGACATTTGTCAGGAGACCAGGGTCCTACACCCAAGGTGACTCGGTGCTTGGGGATAAGCGTTCTAGGGACACTTGGGGATAAGTGTGCACCCAATTGAACTGGGCCAGGGAAGGGGCTGAGCTCCAGGTGGTTGCCCTGGCAACTAGAACTTGGTTCTATTGGGGGTGTGTGTGTGGGGGGAGGGGTGGTCTGCCTGTGAGGAGCCCTGGTCACTATGAATCCCTGTCCCTGCAGTGGGGCAATTTTGGGCAATCCCCTTGGTTGTGGATTGAGAGCTTCTCTGAGCAAGTGAGATGCCCTTCTCCTCCTCCCTAAGGGGAGTCACCCTCAGCACCTGCCAGGACATGAAGCCTCACCTGAGAACAGAAGGCAGGGGCCTGTGGCTCCTGGTGAAACCTTCATTTATTGCCCATGGGCACTGAGGTCTTCCATTTCATGGGTGCCTGGTACTGAGAGACTCAGGGCTCCTGCCTCCCTCCTAGGACTGTGCAAAAGATGCCTCGCCCCAGCTCCCATCCTGCCTGCCCTGATCCTCTTTCCAGGAGGAGGGGGCTGGGCAGCCTGGTTGGGGGAGAGGAGGCCACTCCCTGTGCTCCATCCCAGCCCTGCTTCTTCCCACCATCCAGAACTCAACATTGGGACCATCACTCTCAACAGCATGGATGCCACCAATAAGCATAACTTCATGGGTGAGCCTTGGGGAGCCAGTCCCCTGTCCTGTACCTCACTTTTGCCACCAAACCCTGCTTCTCTGCAGTCTCCTCCTAGCCCTGTATAGTCAGGATGGTTGTGGTTATGGCTGTACCCTGAAGTGTAAACTGAGTAAGTAAATTGGGTGGGGCACAGTAGCTCACATCTGTAATCCCAGCACTAGCCAACATGGTGAAACCCTGTTTCTACTGAGAATACAATATTTAGCCAGGTGGGATGGTGGACACCTGTAATTCCAGCTACATGGGAGGCTGAGACAGGAAAATTGCTTGAACCTGGGAGGCCAAGGCTGCAGTGAGCTGAGATCACACCAGTGCACTCCAGCCTGGGTGATAAGAGTGAAACTTTATTTCAAAAAATAAAATACAAATAAATAAATGGATAGATTGTATGTGAATGATACCTTAGTAAAGCTAGTTTATTTTATTTTGTTTTATTTTTTCAGACATAGTCTTGTGATCTCAGCTCACTGCAGCCTTCACCTGCTGGGTTCAAGTGGTTCTCCTGGCCCAGCCTTCTGAGTAACTGGGACTACAGGCATGCACCACCACACCCAGATAATTGTTTTGTATTTTTAGTAGAGATGGGGTTTCACCACGTTGGCCAAGATGGTCTGGATCTGCTGACCTCTTGATCTGCCTACCTCAGCCTTCCAAAGTACTGGGATTACAGGAGTGAGCCACCATGCCCAGCCAGAGCTGGTTTATTTAAGACAACAACAATAACACAAAACAGCCTAGGTGCTGTGGCTCACATTTGCAATTCCAGCACTTTGGGAGGCCAAGGCTGGAAGTTTGCTTGAGCTTAGGAGTTTTAGATGAGCCTGGATAACATAGGAAGTCTCCATCTTTACAAAAAATGAAAATTTATGTCGGGTATAGGGGCTCATGCCTCTAATCCCAGAACCTTGGGAGGCCTAGGCAGGTGGGTCTCAACGTTAGGCGATCAAGAGCATCCTGGCCAACATGGTGTAATCCCATCTCTACAAAAAATACAAAATTAGCTGGCCATGGTACCAGCTACTCATGTGGCCGAAGCAGGAGAACCACTTGAACCCGGGAAGCGGAGACTGCAGTGAGCTGAGATCTTACCACTGCACTGCAGCCTGGCAACAGAGCAAGCAAGGTCTGGGCTAGGGTCAGGGTGAAGACCAAGGTAGGGCAGGACCAGGTAAAAGGGGCAAGGCCAGGACCAGGGTGAGGTCAGGTCCAGGACAGGACTGGGATAGCACGTGGTCAGAGCCAGGCCAGGACGAATACAGGGTCAGGGTCGGGACCGAGGCCAAGGCTGGGACAAGGACAGGGACAGAGTAAATGCAGAGCCAAGGAGAAGGCAGGAACAGGGTGGGTCCAGAGCAGGGGCTGGACCAAGTCAGAACCAGGACAAAGTAAAAGCAGGGACAGGGCAGTACAAGGCCAGGATAGGACCAGGACTGAGGAAGGGCAAGATTTGAATGTTACAAGGCATAGTCAAAAGCAGGGCAATGTAATAGCTGGGGTAGGACTAGGAACAGGGCCAGGTTATGGCGGGCCACTACAGGGCCAGAACAGAGTGCAACAGGGCAGGGCCAGGGCCAAGGAGAAGGCAGGGCCATGGCCAACGCTCTGCCAAGGGAGAGAGTGCCAGTGCAGGGTTAATGCAGGGTGAAGGGCAGGGCCAGGGCACAAACCATGCAGGGTAAGATAGGGCAATGGCACGACTGGTCCATGGCAGGGACAAGTGTAGCATAGCAGAGGGCCAAGGAAAGGGCCATGGAGGCCTCAGGGCCAAGGCAGTTGCAGGGCCAGAAGCAGGGCAAGGCCAGAGTCAGAACAGGACCAGGACCAAGTAAGGGTCAGGGCTATGGCATGATGACTGACAGGGTGAGGGCCATGGGCAAGTCAGGGCCAGGGCAGAACCAGAGCCAGAGCAGGGCCCTGGCATGTGAGCAGTGTAGGGCAGCGTAGTGGGTAATTCAGTGCCTAGTCAGGCCTTGGCCAGGGCAGAACCAGAACCAAGACAAAGCCAAAGCTAGGGCAGGCCCGGAGCTGGGTCGTAACCAGGGAAAAACTAGGGGCAGGGCCACAACCAGTGACACGACAGGGCCAAGACCAGTACAGGGACATGGCAGGGTCAGGGCTTGGTACAGGTGAAGGTCTGGACCAGCACAAGACCAGGATAGGGCAGGGTAGGGTAGTGCAGAGCCAAGGCAAGCTAGGACCAGTGCCAGGACAGGATCGGTAAAGGACCAGATGATGGCAGGGCAGGAACATGGAAAGCCAGGGCTGGGATATGGACAGGACAGGGCCCATAAAAAGGGTCAGAAATGGGCCAGGATGACGACAAGGCCAGAGAAGAGCCAGGAAAAAGGCAGGATCAGGGGTGAAGGCAAGAGGAAGGCCAGGTCAGAACCAGCACAGACCAAAGGCCTTGGCCAGAGCTAGGCAAGGCCAGGGTAGGGAAGGTCAGATCAAGATTAGAGCCAAGGCAGGACTACAATACATAGGGCTAAGGCAGGGTCAGAGAAGGGTAGGGCCAGGGCATTACCAGGGCAGAACCAGGGTAGGGCAGGGTCAGCACCATGTCATACCTGTGGCAGGTTCAGGGACAATGCTGGGCCAAGAGGGGCCAGGGCCAAGCAAGCATATGGTGGGTCCAGTGCCAAGGCACAGCCAGTGGGGGCCAGGGCCACCATAGGGCCAGGCCAAGGCTGGGTCAGGGAGAGGGTCAGGCCAAGGCTGGGTCAGGGATAAAGCCAGACAAAGGCCAGGGCCAGGGAGGTTCCAGGGTAAAGGCAGGGCCAGTGCAGCACCAGGACAAGGCAAAGGCAGGGCCAGTGCAGGATACAAACAGTGTAGTGCCAGGGCAGAGGTAGCACAGGGCATGGCTAAAAGCAGGTGAGGGCCATAGTAGGGGCAGGGCTAGAAACGGTTAGGGAAAGTACTGGGCACAGCATGGCAGGGACAGGGCAGAGGAGGTCAGGGCCAGGACCAGGTCATGGACAGAGGTGACAAGGTGTAAGACCAGGGCAACTTCAAAGAGAAGGCAGGGCCAGGGCCAGGGCCAAGGCAGAGTCAGGTTAGAACAGGACCAGTGCAGGTTGAGGGCAAGGCCAGAGCACAGAAGAGCAGGGCCATGGCGGGTCAGTGCCTGGACAAACATAGGGCCAGGCCCAGGGACAGGGCAAGGGCCAGTGCAGGACCAGAGCCAGGCCATAGAGAGGGCAGAGCAAGTGTCAAGGCAGGGCCAGGTAGTTCCAGGGTTGAGTGACACTGAATCCTAAGTGCTGGGGCTGAGGCAGGGTCAGGGAAAATCCAGGGCTGAGTCAGGGTTACATCAAAGACAAAGCTAAGGAAGGACCAAGGATATTCAGGGACAGGGCACAACTAGGGCAGGGTCAGGGCAGTGGAAGGGCCAGGCCATGGCAGGGCCATGTCAGCGCTGCAACAAGGCAGAGCCAGGCCAAGATAGCACAGGACAAAGGCAGGGCTGGTCCAATGAAGGCACAGGTTCCTGACCATGCCCGGAGAAGCTCCAGAGAAGGGCCAGACTTGGGACCAGCACCAGGAAAGGGCAATTTTGGGGCCAAAGCAAAGAAAGAGCAGGACCAGGTGAGGACCAGAATAGGACCAGGACAGTGACCACTGGCAGGCCTGGTGCCATGGCAGGATCAGAGTCAGCAGGAGCAGCAGGAATCAAGCCATGGCCAGCACAGGTCTATTGAAGGGACAGGGTAGCACATGGCCAAGACAGGGCTAGGGTAGGGCCAGGGAAGTGGGTAGAACAATGCCCAGTCAGGGCTGGATGAGGGCAAACGGGCTGGGTGATGACTAGAGAAAAAACAAGGGTAGGGTCACAGCTAGGGACATGACAAGACCAAGACCAGGACCAGGAGAGGTCCAGAAACAGGGAAAAACCAGGGCAAGGACAGGGACATGGAAGGGTCAAGGCTTGGGAAAAGGCAAGGTTAGCCAAGCTCAGGGCCTAGGCAAGCCAGGGCTAGGGTAGCACAGAAGCAAAGCAAGGCAGGGACAGTGTAGGGTGAGGACAGAGCCAGGGGATGGCAGGGCAGGGACAAAGATGGCAGGGACATGGACAGCAGGGCCCACAGAAGGGCAGGGCCTGGGGTGGGCTAAGGCAAGGGCAGGGCCACATCAGAATTAGAGCCAGGGTAGTGTAAGACCAGGGCTGGATATGGCCAGTGTAGGGAGGGCCATGTCAGGCCAGGATAGGCTAAGGGCAATGTCAGGGTTGAGGCAGGACTAGGATATCACAGGACCAAGATAGGGCCAGAGAAGGTCAGGGCCAAGGCAGAACCAGGGAATGGCAGGGCCAGCATAGCGGAGAGACATGGAAAGGCCAGGGAAGGTAGTGGCCAGGGCAGGGGTATTTACTGAGGCTCAGAAACATTAAGTAACTTGCCTGAGGTCACACAGCTAGTAAGTGGCAGAGCAGGATCTTACAGTGACAGTTTGGAGGGAAGAGGAGAATAAGTGATGGACTTGATTCCGGCCATGCAGATGCAGGTGCCCCCTGGACTTCAGCTTCTCCAGGGCCATGCTTAACTCCAGAACTGCCAGGCAGCTCTGTGACTCTGTCTCTGCTCATGAGCTTGCTCTGGGATGGCTGCCAAAGCTACTTTTTAATTACAATCCATGTGAGAACACTAGCCAGAAGCTTCTATCTGCCTGGCATTTTCCTTCCTGTGGGGCCTCCCAACCTCAGCAGTTCCTCTGTAACATGGCTAACTCCCCTCTCGTTTCCTCCTAGACTTTACCTTGTGGGTTCAGAGGGGAGACTGCTGTCGCTAAGCCCTGCTGAGCATCATTTCTGGTGTGGCACAGTTGACAAGCTGCCTGCTTCTTGACTACTCCTGACTCATTGCTGCAGAGCAGACACACCTCACCTCTTGGACATCACTGAAGAATGTTCTGGTAAGTAAACTTTGCAGGAATCAGTGCTTACTGCTCAGAACACTCAACTTTAGAAACCTGGAACTATTTTTCCCATTAATCTTTTTTGATTTTGAGATGGAGTCTTGCTCTTGCCTCCCAGGCTGGAGTCCAGTGGCCCAAACTGGGCTCACTGAAATCTTCTCCCAGGTTCAAGCAGTTATCTTGTGCTGGCCTCCTGAGTAGTTGGGATTACAGGTGCCTGCCACTGCACGCAGCTATGTTTTATATTTTCAGTAAAACAGAGTTTCACCATGTTGGTCAGGCTGGTCTTGAGTTCCTGACCTCACGTGATCCATCTGCCTCGGTGTCCCAAAGTGCTGGGTCTGTGCTGTGGTCAGGTCCATGACAGGGCCCAGCCAAGTCTAGAGTGATGGCCAGGGTAGGGTCAAACCTAGGGTAGGGCCAAGGCAGGGGCAGGACCAGGGTGGTGCCAAGACAAAGACAAGGACAGGGAATGGCTAGGGTAGGGACAGGACAAGGTTTATGGCACAGAGAGGGTCCAGGACAGGGTCAGGGCCATAGCATCACCAGCAACTGGGCTGGGGCGAGGACAGTGACAGTGCCAGATTCAGGGCCAGAGCAGTGCAAGGCCAGGGTAATGCTAGGCATTTCAGGGTCAGACAGGATCAGGTCCAGGGAAGAACCAGGGTAAGGCCTCAAGTGGGGCAGGGCCAGGACCAGGATCTAGGTTAGTGCCAGGGCTGGACCATAACAGAGGGGAAGGCCATGGAAGGTCCTGAGTAGGGTAAGGATCTGAACCAAGGCCAGGTTGGGGGCAGGGCCAGGGTTGTGACAAGGTAGGGTCATGGCAGGACATGGCCAGAGCTGGTTCATAGAGAATGCAGGGCCAATGCTAAGGTAGGGCCAGGGCTGAGACAGGGTCAGTGAATATCAAGGGTGGGACCAGGACCAGGATATGTCAGGGCATTGGTATGACTGGGATGTTGCAGTGTCATTTCAGTGCCAAGGCAGGACAGAACAGGGAAAGATGATGGTAGGGCCAGGGCAGAGACAAGCCAATGCTGGGCCAGGTCAATTCAGGGCCAGGATACCTCCAAGTCCAGTCCAGGACTGTGTCAGCTCCAGGGCTATTGCAAGACAAAGTGTAGGACCAAGGTCAGGTCAGGTCTGGGCCAGGGCCAGCGCAGGGCCTAGTCAAAGCTAGGTTAAGGGCCAAGGTAGGGCCAGGTCAGGGTCTAAGCCAGAGTAGGCCAAGGGCAGGGCTAGGGCAGGGTGAAGACACAGCCAGGGCACGGCAGGGAAGTGTGGTTCAAGACAAGGGCTATACCACAACAGAGCAGGACCAGGGCCATGGCAGAGTCAGGGCAGGTCCTTGGCAGGGCCAGGGACCAGGGAAGGGTCACGGTCAGGCCTGGATAAGAGCAGGGTTACAGTCAGGGATATAGCAGGGACAGGGCAAGGCCGTGGTAGGGCAGATCCAGAGCCATGCCATATAGAGAGTAGAGAAAAAGCCAAGGTAGGGTTAGGACGGGTCCAGGGAGGGACCAGATCCAGGGCACAACCAGGGTACGATAGACCAGGGAAATGACACTACTGGCCATGGCAGGGCCAGGTCAGTCCTGGGAGAGAGGAGAACAGGCAAGGCCATGGGGGAGACATGGCAGGGAAGGGCCAAGGCAAGGACAGGACAAATCAGGCCCATGACATGTCCAAGTACAGGCCACAGCTAGAATGTGACCAGGACTGTGAGCATTGGCAAGCCTGGGGTCATATTAGGACCAAGGTGAGGACAAAAGGCAGGGTCATAGTGAAGGCATGGCCATCCCAGGTTCAGGGAAGGGGTAGGGCATGCTAGGGCAAGTGTAGTACAGGGACAAGGAAACGTCAGGGAAGATAGCGGTCAGGGCAGGGCCAGGGCCATGGCAGAGCAGGGACAGGGCAAGGCCAGAGAAGGGCCAGAGAGAAAGCAAGCCAGGGAGGGTCGAAGGCAAGAATGGCCAGTTCAGAACCTGAGTCAGGGAAGGCCAAAGGCGAGGCCTGGACAGAGCAAGACCAGGATAGGGAGCGACATAGCAAGCCAGGGTAGGGCCAGGGCAAGGTTAAGGACAAGATAGGACTAAAATAGCACAGGACCAAGACAGGGCTAGTGCCAGGGCAGAACCAGAGAATGACAGGGCCAGGGCAGAGTCAATTCAATGGCATGGGCAGCATCAGCACCATGGTATGGGCAGGGCAGGTGAATGCAGAGCCAAGGAGGGGTCAGGGTCAAAGCAGACATACGGTGGGTCCAGTGCCAACACACAGCAATTACAGGGCAAATATGTTGCCAGGGCCAGTTTAGGACCAGGTCAAGGGTGGGTCAGGGACAGAGCCAGAGCAGGGAAGGGTCAGTCAGGGTCCAGGGCAAGGGCAGAGCCAGGGCAGAACCAGGATCATGAGAAACCAAAGGTAGGGACAGGGTAGGGATGGGCTAGGGCAGAGTAGGACTAAGGTGGCACAGGGCCTGGCCAAAATCAGGGTAGAGCCATAGCAGGAGAAGGTCTAGGATCAGGGCAAGGGCAAACACTGAGCCAGGGTATGGTTAGCCAGTACAGGGCCAGGATAGAGGACGACAGGAGGATGGTTGGAGGAGGGGGTAGCATCAGGACCATGAGGGCCATGACAGATACAGGGCCAGGTCAGGACCCTCGTATTGGCAATGCAGGGAAAGGAAAATGTCAGTGCCCAGTCAGGACTGTGCCAGGGCAGGACCAGAACTGGGGCAGGACCAGACCTGGGGCAGGGCCAGAGCCAAGGTAGGAAGAGGGCTGGGTCATGGCCAGGAGAAAATCAGGGGCAGGGTAACAACCAGGGACATGACAGGACCAAGATGAGGGCCAGGACTGAGCAGAAATAAGGCAGGACCAGAGCCTGGAAGGACCATGGCAGGACCAGGGCTTGGGACAGGGCAGGTTCAGGACCAGCACAAGGCA
Organism: Saimiri boliviensis; assembly: GCF_048565385.1. NCBI lineage: Eukaryota > Metazoa > Chordata > Mammalia > Primates > Cebidae > Saimiri > Saimiri boliviensis. The sequence continues at coordinate 150,007,174 of NC_133449.1, read as the reverse complement.
GGGCAGGGCTTGGATGGTGCAGAGCAAAGGCAGGATAGGGCCAGTGTAGAGCAGGGGTGCAGCCAGCGGATGGCAGAGTAGGGGCACAGAAGGCCATACCGAGGACATGGACCAGGCAGGGCCCACAACAAGGCAGGGCCAGAAACAGGCCAGGAAAAGGGCAAGACCACTGAAGGGCCAGGGAAAAGGCAGGGCCATGGAGGAGCCAAGGCAAGGACAGGGCCATGGGAGAACCAGAGTCAGGGCCAGGGCAAGGCAAAGGGAAGGGAGGGCCACAGCAGGCCAGAGTAGGGCAAAGTCAAAGCTAAGGCAGGACTAGGATAGCACAGGGTTAAGGCAGGGCCAGTGAAGGGCAAAGCCATGGTATCGCCAGGGCAGAACCAGGGCATGGTCAGGTCCATGGCTTGAACAGGGCAGGGTCACTACCATGACATAGCCAGGGCAGGTCCAGGGACAAGGCGAGACCAAGATAGATCGGGACCAAGGCAGGCATAAGGTGGATCCAGTGACAAGGCATGGCTGCATTAAGGACAGGGCCAGTCCAAGTCCAGGTCCAGGGAAGGTCCAGAGCAAGGAGAGAGCCATGGCAGAACCAGGAAAAGAAAAAGGCAGGCCCAGGGCAGGGTATGGTAAGGGTAGGACCAGAGCAAAGCAGGACTAAGGTAGCACAGGGCCTGGCCAAAAACAGGGGAGGGCCGTTGCAAGTGAGGAATAGGAGTAGGGCCAGGGAAAACACTGGGCTCAGGACATGGCAGGGCCAGGGCAGAGGAGAGCAGTGCAGGGCCAGGACTATATCATGGAGAGAGTCAACCTGGGGTCGTCATCACATGGCAGGGCCAGGGCAAGCCCGATAAGCAGGCAGGGTCAGGGCCAACACAGAGCCAGGGAAGAGCAGGACCATTACAGGGTGACAGCAAGGTCAGAGCTTGCAGGGGCAGGGCCATGGCAGATCAGGGTCAGGATAAAGGTAAGGCCAGGACCTGGAATATCGTAGGACAAGGGCCAGCACAGGGCAAGGCAGGGAAGTACCAGAACCAGGCCATAGGGCAGGGCAAGTCCCAAGGCAGGACCAGGTAGTACCAGGGCTGAATGACAGCTCTGAGCGCAAGGGCTGAAGAAGGGTCAGATCGAAGACATGAACAGGGAGGGGTCAGGATCAGGACAGGTTCAGGGCATAACCAGGGCAGGGATAGGCAGAGAAATGGGAGTACCAGGCCATGCAGGGCCAAGTCACCACTGGACAGGGCAGGACAAGACGGGGGTCACACAGGGTAAAGGCAGGGTAAGTCCATTGCAGGGCCAGGGTCCAGACCAGAACCAGAGAAGTGCTGGGGCAGGGCCAGCACTGGGACCAGGAACAGGAAAGGGCAGTGTCAGGAACAAGGCAAAGAAAGATTCTCAGGGCCAGAGCCAGGGCCATGGCAGGACCAGACACAGGGCTAGGGCCAGAGAGTGATAGGGCCAGAGTCAGGGCAAGGGCCAGAACGGTGTGTACCAAGTTAGGGCCCAGGCAAATCAGGGCCAAGGCCAGGGACAGGCCAGTGTCATGATAAGGCCTTAATCAGGGCAGGGCCAGGGCAGGGTTAGTGCCATGGCCAGGTCTAGGACAAGGCTGGGGCAGGATCATGGCAGGACCAGGGTTAGGAGCAGGGGCCAGTGGTTGAGGTCAGGGCTGGGACCAGGTCTGTGCTGGGGTCAGGGTGAGGGCCAAGGTAGGGCAGGGCTAGGTCAAAGGGGCAAGACCAGGACCAGGGTGAGGTCAGAGCCAGGATAGTACTAGGATTGTGCAGGGTCAGACCCAGGCCAGAAGCAACGCATGATCAGGGTCTAAGACATTGTGGCCAAGTCTAGGCTGGGGCCAGGGCCACAGCAAATGCAGAGCCAAGGAGAAGGCAGGAACATGGAGGGTCCACAGGAGGGTAAGATCAAGGCAGAACCAGAACTAGCAAGAAGCAAAAGCAGGGACAGGGCAGCACCAGGCCAGGTTAGGGCCATGTCCGAAACAGGGCAGGGCTAGGATAGTACAAGGCATAGCAAAAAGCAGGTCAGGGGTCATAGCTGGGGTATGACTAGGAACAGGGCCAGCATATTTTGGGGCCATTACAGGTCCTTAACAGAGGATGACAGTGCAAGACCAGGGTAAGGAAGGAGGCAGGGCCAGGGCCAAGGCTGTGCCAAGGCAGAGAGTGCCAGTGCAGGTCATTTCAGGGTAAGAGCAAGACCAGGGAATGAAAGGACAGGGAAGGTCCAGAACAGGCCCATGGTCCAGGATCAGGGCCTAGAAAAGGGAAAAGCTAGGGCCAGGGATATGACAGGACCAGAGCAGGGCAGGGCAAAAGTCAAGGCAGGGTCAGGGCAGGTCCAGAAAGGGTCTAAGAAGGGGCAGGGCCAGGGCACAAATCGTGCAGGGTAAGATAGGGCAATGGCATGACTGGTTCATACCAGGAACAAGTACAGCATAGCAGAGGGCCAAGGAAAGGCCATGGCAGGAAAGGGCCAGGGAAACGTCAGGGCCACGGCAGTGCCTGGGCCAGAAGCAGGGCAAGGCCAGAGCCGGGGCAGGTCCAGGGCCAAGAGGGTCAGGAACATGGCAAGACAAGTGGCAGGGTGAGGGCCGTGGGCAAGTCAGGGCCCAGGTACTGGGTAATGCTATGCCCAGTCATGGTTCAGCCAGGGCTGAACCAGGACTGGGATCAGGCTGGAGCCTGGACAGGACCTGAGCTGGGTCATGGCCAGGGAGAAATGAGAGGCAGGGTCACAGCCAGTATCATGACAGGACCAAGACCAGGACCAGGACAAATGCAGAAGCAGGAAGAACGAGGTCCCAGGCAGGGACAATGCAGGGCCAGAACTTGACACAGGTCAGGGTCAGGGCCAGCACAAAACCAGGACAGGGAAGGGCAGGGATAGGATAGCACAGAGTCAAGACAGGCTAGGGCCAGTGCCAGAGCAGGAACAGGAAAGGGTCAGGCTATGACAGGACAGGCACATGGAAGCCCAGAGTCGTGATATGGACAGAGCAGGGCCCCCAAAAAGACGGTGCCAGAAAGGGGCCAGGACAAGGGCAAGGCCAGAGAAGGGTCAGGGGCCAAGGCAAGAGGAGGGCTAGGTCAGAACCAGAGGCAGCACAGGCTAAAGGAAGGGCTAGAGCGGGGCAAGACCAGGGTAATGAAGACCACAACAAGATCAGTGCCAAGGCAGGACTGGAATACATAGGGCTAAGGCAGGCCAGGGAAAGATAGGGCCAGGGTATTGCCAGGGCAGAAGGAGGGCAGGGCAATTTCAAATCCATGGAATGGACAGGGTATGGTCAGCAACATGTCATAGCCAGGGCAGGTCCAAGGCCAATCCCAGGCCAAGAGATGCCAGGGCCAAACAAGCATAGGATGGGTCCAGTGCCAAGGCACAGCCAGTGGAGTCCAGGGCATTGCCAGAGCCACCGTAGGGCCAGGCCAAGGCTGGGTCAGGGATAGAGCCAGACAAAAGGCAGCGCTAGGAAGGTTCCAGGATAAGGGCAGGCCCAGGACAGGACCAGGACAAGGCAAAGGTAGAGCCAGGACAGGACATGGCCAGTGTAGGGCCAGGCCAGAGCAGGACTAATTAGCACAGGGCATGGCTAAAGGCAGGGGAAGGCCATAGCAGTGGCCAGACTAGGAACAGAGTCAGGCCAAGCAGAGGACACAGTGTGTGTCAGGGACAGGTCAGAGGAGGTCAGGACCAGGATCAGGTCATGGACATATTAGTCCTGGGGTCAGCCCAGGGCAAGGCCAGGGCAAGTTCAATGAGAAGGCAGGGCCAGGGCTGAGGCAGAGCCAGGCTAGAACAGGACCAGAGCAAGACCAATGCAGCATGAAGGTGAGGCCAGAGCACCGAAGGGGGCAGGGCCATGGTGGGTCAGGGCCTGTGCAAGGTTAGGGCCAAGCCCAGGAATATTGCAGGACCATGGCCAGGGCAGAACCAGAGCCAGGCCACAGAGAGGGCAGAGCAAGTGCCAAGGCAGGGCCAGGTAGTTCCAGGGTTGAGTGACACTGAATCCTAAGTTCTAGGGCTGAGGCAGGGTCAGGGAAAATCCAGGGCTGAGTTAGGGTTACATCAAAGACAAGGCCAAGGAAGGACCAAGGATATTCAGGGCCATGGAACAACTAAGGCAGGGTCAGGCAGGGCAGTGGAAAGGCCAGCCCATGGCAGGGCCAGGTCAGCGCTGCGACAAGGCAGAGCCAGGCCAGGATAGCACAGGACAAAGGCAGGGCTGGTCCAATGAAGGGACAAGGTTAAGGCAAAGAAAGAGCATCACCAGGGCCATGGCAGGACCAGCAACAGGGCTAGGGCCGGTAAAATGACAGGGCCAGGATGGAGGCTTGGGCCAGAACAGCACATCAGAGTAGGGCCAGGCAAATAAGAGCCAGGACAGAGTCAGGGTCCATGATAGGGCCACGGTCAGGGCAAGGCCATGACCAGGTCTAAGACAAGGCTGAAGGAGGGCTGTGACAGGGACAGTTCCATGGCAGTACCAGGGTCAGGAGCATGGGTCAGGCCTGGTTCGGGGGCAGAGTGAGGTCCAAGGGGCGAGATCAGGGCAAAGGGGCGAGATCAGGGACAGGGCAGGACTAGGAAACACAGGGCCAGGGCCATGCCAGGATCAACATAGGGTCAGGGGCCAGGCCAGGCCCAAGCTGGGCTGGTAACAGGGCCAGAGCAAGGGTAGGGCCACAGAGAGTCAGGACTAGGGGGAGTCCAGAGCAAGGACAGGGCTAGAGCATTCCAGAACCAGGACAAAGTAAAGGCAGGTACAGGGCAGGCCAAGACCAGGTTAGTGACAGAGCAGGACTAGGGTAGGACAGAGCATGCCCAGAAGCAGGGCAGGGCCATAGCAGGTGCAGGACTAGGAACAGGGCCAGGAAAACCAGTGGGCCATGGTATGGTGGTGCCAGGACATTAGACGACAGGGACCATGTCATGGACAGGGTAGTTCCAGCATCAGCCTGGGGAAGGGCCTGGGCAAGGCCAGGGAGAAGGCATGGCTGAGGCCATGCCAAGGCAGAGACCTCCAGTACAGGCTCAATGCAGGGTAAGGCCAAGGCCAGAGCATCAGAGGGCACCGAAGAGCAAGGGAACGTCCTGGGCAGGATTAGGGGCAAAAGCAGGGAAGGGCAGTGTCAGGGTCTGGATCAAGGATGGTCTAGGGCCAGAGCTATGGTAGGGCCCAGGCATGGCCCTGGCTAAATAAGAGCAGAGCCGAGGCAGGTCATAGAGAAGGCAGGGCAAAAACCAAGGCAGGGTCAGAGCACATCCAGGGAGTGGCAAGGGCTGGGCCGGGTAAAGGCACAACTAGTGAAGGGTAAGACTAGGCAATGGCACACATGGGCATGGCATGGCCGGGGAAGGGCAGTATAAGCATGGTCTTGATGGACCAGGGCAGAGACAGGTCAAGGCATGGCTGGGACAAATCAGGCTCAGGACATGTCCAAGTTCAGGTCAGGGCTAGAACACGACCAGGACAGTGACCACTGGCAGGCCTGGTGCCATGACCACAGTCAGCAGGAGCAGCAGGGTCAGAATCAAACTATGGCCAGCACAGGTTCAGGGAAGGGGTAGGGTAGCACATGGCAAAGACAGGGCTGTGTAGGGCCAGGGAAGTGGGTAGTGTAGTGCCCAGTCAGGGCTGGGCTCAGTGCATGGCAGGACCAGGGAAGAGGAGGGCAGGGTAGGACCAAAATTTGTCACAGACGGAGTAGACTTGGGGTCAGTCTAGGGCAGGACCAGGGCAAGGCCAAGGAGAAAGCAGAGCCAGGGTCATGGCAGAGGCAGGGTAGAGCAGAACCAGTGCAAGAGCAGTGCAGGGGGGAGGGCAGGACCAGGTAATGTAAGGGAAAGACCATGGAGGGTCAGGGTCAGGACAAGGGTAGGTGTATGGCCAGGACTGCGCAGGACCACAGGCAGGGCCAGAGCTATGCCAGAGCAGGGAAGGACAGGGCAGTACTAGAGCCAGGTCACAGAGAGGGCAGAACAAGTGCCAAGACAGGGCCAGGTAGTACCAGGGCTGAGTGACAATGATCCCCGAGTGTAAGGGCTGAGGCCGGGTCAGGAAAGGTCTAGGGCTGAGTCATGGTTAGATCTGAGACGGGGCCAGGGCAGGACCAGGGAGGAGTCAGGGCCAGGGCACAACCAGGACAGGGTTGGGCATGTTAATGGAGGACCAGAACATGGCAGAATCGGTTCAGTGCCAAGACAGAGCAGGGCCAGTCCAGGATAGCACAGGGCAAAGGAGGGCAGGTCCAATGTATGGCAAAGGTCCAGATCAGGGCCAGAGAAGTGCCAGGGCAGGCACCTGGAAAGGGCAATGTCAGTACCAAGGCAAAGCCCATGCAAAAGCAGGGTCAGGACCATGGCAGGACCAGCAACAGAGGTAGGGACAAGACAGTTAAAGAGCCAGGGTGTGGGCTAGGGCCAGAACAATGTACCAAGGTAGATTGCGGGTAAATCAGACCCAGGACAGGGTCAGAGCCATGGTCAGGGCAGGGTGAGGGTAAGGAGCAGGGTACAGGCCAGAGCAATGTCAGGATATGGGCAGAGCTAGGGTCAGGGCCAGGGGTCTGGCATGACCAGGGCAGGGAGATGGCAGGGAAGGGCAAGTTAGAGCCAGAGCCAGGTCATAAGAGAACAGGACAAAAGCCAAGGCACAGTGAGTACAGGTCAAAAGAGGAGTTAGGGCTAATCTGGGCCAGGGCAATGACACAACATGGCCATGGGAATGCCAGGATAGGACAGAACAGGAAGAGCCTTGGTGGGGTAGGGCAAAGACATGCCAAGGCAGGACTGGGACAAATCAGGCCCAGGACATGTTCAAGCCCACTTCAGGACAGAACAGGACCAGGACCACTGGCAGACCTGAGGCCATGTCAGGAGCAGAGTCAGGATGAGGGGCCAAGCCAGAGCCATGACAGGGTGAGTGCAGGTCCAGGACAAGGGCAGGATAGGACATGGCCAAGTCAGGGTCAGGGTGGGGCCCAGGTAATGGTAAGGTTGGTTCAGGGCAGAGCACTGCAGGGCCAGGTAAAAGGCAGGGTGGGTTTAGGGCAGGGCCCGGCTGAATGCCAAGGCCACACTCAGAGCAGATCCATGGCAGAGGTAGGACCAGGATATGGCAGACCCAGCATCTCAGAGGGCAAAGGAAAGACCATGACAGGTAGGGGCTAGGGCAGGGACAGGGCCAAGACAGTGCCATGCCAGGAAGGAGCCAGCCAATAGAAGGGAGAGGCCAGAGCCAGGGCAGGACCAGGACAGGATGAGTGGCTGTGTGAGGGCCATGGCCAAGTTGGGGCCAGGACACGGCCATGGCATAGGCAGTGTAGGGCAGGACCTAGTTACGGCTGGACTATAGCAGGACCAGAAGTGGGGCAGGGCAAGATGCAGGGTGGGACTAGGGCTGGTTCATGGCCAGGCAAAAACCAGGGGTAGAGTCACAGCTATGGACATGATGAGATGAAGACCAGAGCCAGAAATAGGGCAGGGCCAGGGATTGGGACATGGCAAGGTCAGGATCAGCGCAGGGCCAGGACTGGGCAGGGATAGGGTAGTGCAGAGCCAAGACACGGCAGGGCCAGTGTAGAGAAAGTAAGAACCAGGGGATGGCAGCATAGGTGCAGGATAGGCCAGGGTTGGGACGTGGACCAGGTGGAGCCCACAAGGCAGGTCCAGGACAGGCCACGGCAAGGACAAGTGCAAGGCCAGAGAAGGACCAGGTAAAAGGCAGGGCCAGGGAGGAGCCCAGACAAGGGCTGTGCCAGGTCAGAATCACAACCAGGGCAGACCGAAGGGAGTGCCAGGGAAGGGCAAAGTCAGGGTAGGGAGGACCATGGCAGACCAGGTTAGGACCACAGCAAGGTGAGGGCTGACACAGAACTAGGGTAGCACAGGGCCAGGGAATGAGTGGTCAAAGGCAGGGCCAGGGCAAAACCAGTGCATGGTAGGAACAGGACAGGTTAGGGAAAGTGCTGTGCCATAGCTGGGGTAGGTCCAGGGAGAAAACAGAACCAAGGAGGGGCCAGGGGAAAGACAGGCATGGATCCAATGCCAGGGCATGGCCAGTGTGGGGCCAGGGAATTTCCAGGGCCTGTGTAGGGCCACATCAAAGTTGGGGCAGGGACAAGGCCAGAGCAAGGGCATGCCTAGGGAGGGTCCAGGGCAAGGGCAAGGCCAGGGCAGAACCAGTACCACAACAAGGCAAGGCAATGCCAGGAAAGGTTATGGCCAGCATAGGGTCAGGGCAGAGCAGAACTAAGGTAGCACAGGGCATGGATAAAAGCAGGGAGGGTCAGAGCAGAAGCAGGACTAGGAACAGGGCCAAGGTAAACCCTGGGCCCAGTGCATGGTAGGGTCAGGGCAGAGGAGGGCAGGGCCTGGGCCATGTCATGCACAGAATAAGCCCTGGATCAGCCCAGTGCAGGACCAGGGCAAGGCTAGGGAGAAGAAGGTAGAGCCAGGGTAGAGCAGGATCAGTGCTAGGCCAATGTAGGGTGAGGATAAGGCTGGGACACAAAACCGCAGGGTAATGGTGGGTCAGGACCAGGTCAGGGGTAGGGCCACAGCTAGGATTGTGCCAGGACTAGAACCAGGGCAGGGCAAGGGCAGAGCAGGACCAGAGCCAAGCCATAGAGTGGGCAGAGGTGGGAAGTGCCAGGGCTGAGTGACACTGAGCCCTAAATGCAAGGGCTGAGGCAGAGTCAGGGAAGGTTCAGGGCTGAGTCAGGGTTAGATCCAAGGCAGGGCCAGGGCAGGACCAGGGAGGGTCAGAGCCAGGACCGGGCCAGGGCACAACCAGGGCAGAGTTGGGCAGGGCAGTGGGAGGACCAAGACATGGCAGAGTCAGGTAAGCACCACCACAGGGCAGGACTAGGCCAGAATAGCATAGGTTAAAGGCAGGGCAGTTCCAATGCAGGGGCAGGGTCCAGATCAGGGCCAGAGAAGCTCCAGGGCAGGGCTGGGACCAGAACCAGGAAAGAGAAATGTCAGGACCAAGTCAAAGACAGAGCAGGACCAGGACCAGGATTGTGTTAGGACCAGCCACAGAGCTAGGGCCAGGACAGTGATGGGGCCAGGGTCAGGGCTAGTATCAGAACAGCTTACTAGGGCAGGGTCCAGGAAACCAGAGCCAGGACAGGGTCAGAGCCAGGGCCGGGGCAGAGTCAGGATAAGGCCTTAATCAAGGGAAAGGTCAGCCCCAGGGTCCATGCCAGGGCCAGGGCAACAGCAGGGTCATGGCAGGATGAGGGTCAGGAGCAGGGACAGTGGTGGGCTAAGGTGGGGGCTGGGGCCAGGTCTGAGCTAGGGAGAGGGTAATGGCTGCACATGACCAGGGCAAAGGGTCAAGTCCAGGTTCAGGGTGAGGTCAGGGCCATGGAAGGACTGGCATAGTGCAGGACAAGGGCCAGTTCAGGACCAATGCAGGGCCAGGGACAGATTAAGGGACGAGCCACGGCAGAACTAGAACCAGGACAAAGCAAAGGCAGGGCAAGGACAGATCAGGGCCAGGGTGTGGCTACTATTGCACATGGTATGGTCAAAATTAGCACAGGGCCATAGCCGGGGTAGGACTAGGAACAGGGCCAGAGCAAGCACTGGGCAAGGGTCTGGTGGGGCCAGTTCAGGGCCGGGACAGAATAGGACAGGACAGGGCAAGGCGCATGTTATATACATGGTAGGTCCAGGTAGGGGCCAAGGCCAGCTGAAGCCTAGGGAGAAGGCAGGGCTTGTGCCAAGGCTGTGCCAAGGCAGAGAGGGTCAGTGCAGGGTCAGTGCAGGGTGAGGGCAAGACCAGTGCAATGAAGATCAAGGGAAGGACCAGGCTGACCCAGGACAGGAAGATGGCAGGGCAGATTAGAGCCCATCCAGGCCAGGGCAAAGACAGTGTTAGGGCTCGGATAAGGGCAGATAGGGCGAGGGATATGACAGGAACAAGGCCTGGGAAGTACCTTCAAACCAGGGCCAGGTCCGGGACATGGCAGGGCCATGGGCTCGGGCCAGGGCAAGGTCAGGGCCACAACAGAGCACAGCCAGTTTAGAGCAAGGACAGGACCAGGTGACAGCAGGGCATGGAAGGGAAGAGCAGGGCCAGGACACGAGTAGAACATTACTTACAACAAGGCAGGGCCAGAGGGGCCAGGGCAAGGGCAAGCCCAGAGAAGGTCTAGTGAAAAGGCAGGGCCACGTAGGGTCCAGGGAAGGACAGCACCAGGGCAGACCAGAAGGCAGGGCAAGACCAGAGTAGGGAGGGTCATGGAAGTCCAGGGTAGGGCCAGGGTAAGTTCAGGGCCGATGCAGGACAGTGATGACACAGCCACGGGATTGCTGGAGAAGGGTGGGGTCAAAGCAGAACCAGGATGTAGCAGAGCAGGGTTAGGTCTTTGGCATGGACAGGGCAGGGTCAGCGCCATGCTATATCCAGGACAGGTCCTGGGACCGTGCAGGACCAGGCAGGGGTCAGAGAAAAGGCAGGTATAGGGTTAATCAAGTGCCATCGCATGCCTGGTGCATGGCCAGGACATTTCCATGGCCAGTGTAGGGCCAGGCCATGTTGTTTCAGGGATAGGGCCAGAACGAGGGCAGTATTAGGGAGTGTCCAGGGAAAGGGCAGGTCTAGGGCAGAACCAGGACCAGTAAAGTGTAAAGGCTGGTTCAGGGCAGGGTACGGCCAGAGTAGGGTCAGAGCAGAGCAGGACTAAGGTAGCACAGGGTCTGGCCAAAGGCAGGGCAGGACCATAGCAGGGGCAGGACTAGGAGCAGGGCTTGGGCAAGCTTTGGGCCCAGGGTAGGGCAGCTCCAGAGCAGATGACGGCACAGCAGTGACAGGGTCATGAGATGGACAGAGTAGTCCAAGGGCAGGGACAGGGCAAGGCCAGACATGTCCAGGCCCAGAGAAGGCAGAGCCTGAACCAGGGCAGTGCCAGGGTAAAGCAGGAACAGTGCAAGAATAATGCAGGGTGAGGGCAAGGCTAGGCACAGAAGGGCAGGGCCATGGCAGGTCAGTACCAGGACAAGGGTAGGGACAGGGCCTCGAATATGGCAGGACAAGGGCAAGGTTCAGGGCTGTGCTAGGGCAGGGCAAGGGCAGAGCAGGGACCAGAGCCAGGTCAGAGAGGGGGTATGGTGGGGCCAGTACAGGGCCAATTCAGGGTCGGCACTATGGCAGAACGAGTGGGGCAAGTGCCACGGTCGTTCCACGCTGTGCTAGGGCTGAGTGACACGGAGCCCTGAGTGCAAAGGCTGAGGAAGGGCCAGGGAAGGTCCAGGACTAAGTGAGGGTTAGATCCAGGACAGGACTAGGGAAGGATCAGGGATGGGTCAGGGACGTGGAAAGACCATGACAAACCCAGGGCAGAGTTGGGTAATGCGATGAAAGTACCAGGTCATGGCAGGGCCAGGTCAGTGCCAGCACAGAGCAGAGACAGGCCAGGATAGTACAGGGCAAAGACAGGGCAGTTCCAGTGCAGGGTTAGGGTCCAGACCAGGGTGAGAGAAGCACTGGGGCAGGGCCAGGCCCAGGGCCAGGACCAGGACCAGGACCAGGAAAGGGCAATGTCAGGACCAAATTAAGCCACAGCAGGGCTAGGGCCAGGATAGTAACAGTGCCAGTGTCAGGGCTAAGGCCAGATCAGTGTACCAGGGTAGGGCCCAGGCAAATCAGACCCCTGCCAGAGAAATGCAGGGGCAGGGACAAGACTGGGACCAGGGCCAGGGAAGGGCAATGTCAGGACCAAGACAAAGCCAGAGCAGGGCAAGGGCCATGGCAGGACCAGCAACAGGGCCTAGGGCCAGTCTCTTAGACAGGGCCATGTATGGGGTTAGGGCCAGAAACGTGTACCATGTGTGCATGGTGCGCACAAATGGAAAACGATTTGTTCTTCTATAATAGGGGATGTAGCATTGTGGAGTCCTAGCTGGGCTGGGTGGGCCGTTAAGATATATAGAGTTTGCTCTATAATTTAACTTTGACAAAGTTATGTAATTACTTTATTAATATCTTCTTGAAAGAATTGTAGGGCTTATGAGATTGGCTTGAAACCAGTTTCTGGAGATTTGAATCCTTCCTTTTTCACTTAGGATTTTACAGAGGCTGGTTCTTTGAATGAGTAATAAAAAGGTGGACAGCTATAAAGTCATTCTAAGTTAATATTTAATTGTTCAATGGGGAAAACTTCCATTTTGAGAAAGAGGCTTCTCAGACTATGAAGGCTATCAGTACCTCTGCAGTTAATGAGATGAATGAGTCTGCAGATGAAATAAAATCTCATGCAGTGGTGCATCGGGGTAGTTGGTGTATCATCCAAGCATTCCAGATAGGCCGAGAAAATGTGGGAAGAAAGTTAAAAATGTGGGAAGAAAGTTTACACCTACAAATATAATGTGAAGTAATTTTTAGCATAGGTTTGGTTAAGTGTGTAGCCTGAAAATAGAGGGAACCAGTGGATAAAGCCTGCTATAATGGCAAACACTGCCCGTTTATAGGACATGGTGGAAATGGGCTAATATGTAATGTGTGTCATGTAAAATAATGTCTAATAATGAATTTGCTAATACAGTTCCTGTTAAGCCATCCACTGTGAAGAGAAAGATAAAGCCTAGAGCTCAGAGTATTGCGGGAGATCATTTAATGTTGCTGCCGTGTGATGTGGCCAATCAGCTAAAGACTTTTACTCCGGTAGGGATAATGATACTGATAGTGGTGGAGGAAAAGTATGCTCACGTATCTGTATCTATTCCTACTGTGAATATGTGGTGACCCCACACAATAAAGCCTAGGATACTATGGCTCATACTATACCTATACCCAAATGGTTCTTTTTTGCTGGAGTAGTATGTTACAATATGAGAAATCATTCCAAAACCTGGTAGGATAAGGATTTAGACTTCGGGGTGCCCAAAGAATCAAAATAAATGTTGGTATAGAATAGGGTCACCTCCACCAGCAGGATCAAAAAAGGTACTATTAAGGTTACGGTCAGCTAGTAATATGGTATTATCAGTGGTTGGAACAGGGAGAGAAAGAAGTAGAAGAACTGCTGTAATAAGGATGGACCAGACAAAAAGGGGTGTTTGGTATTGGGTTATGGCTGGAGGTTTTATAGTAATAATTATGGTAATAAAGTTTATGGTTCCTAGGATAGCACAAATACCTGCTAGGCGGAGTGAGAAGATAGTTAAATCTACAGAGGCTCCTGTGTGTGCCAGGCTTCCTGCTAGGGGCGGATAGATTGTTCAGCCGGTTCCAGCACCAGCTTCTAGTATTGAGGTCACAGGTAGGAGTAGAAGGGATGTGGGGAGAAGCCAGAAGCTTCTGTTATTTATTTGAGGGAATGCTTTATCAGGGGCACCAGTTATTAGGGGGACAAGTTGGTTGCCGAAGCCTCCGATCATGATTGGTATTACTATGAAGAAAATTATAATAAATGTGTAAGTGGTGACAATAACATTATAGATATGGTCATCTCCTAGTAGGGCTGCTGGCCGGCCTAATTCTACTGGAATTAGGAGGCTTATGGCTGTGCCTGCTATTCCTGCTCATGCACTGAATAATAGATGTAAGTTCTGATATCTTTATGATTAGCTGAAAATAATCAGCAGTTGACGAACATAGGTAGAAAAAGGTATAATGGCTGAGGAGGCGTTAGACTGAAAATCTAAAGACAGGGAAATAGGCCTCTTTTTACCAGTCCTGAGGAGATACTATCATATTGAATTGCAAATTCAAAGGAGCAGCTTCAATCCTGCTGGGGCTTCTCCTGCCTTTTTCTTCTTATGGCAGGAGAAGTAGATTGAAGCCAGTTGATAAGTTATTTAGCTGCTAACTAAATTTTTGTGGGTTAAAGTCCTATCAATCTAGGAAGGGCTTGGTTTAATGAAAGTAGTTGACTTGCGTTCAGCTGATGCAGAGTAAACATTTTGCAGTCCATAGAACTGATACAGGAATTAAGTATAATTTGCTTCCTGAGGTTATCAGACTCTCCATGTTATCCCTCAGTCACCTTTGTAAATTAACACCTGGGCACAGTGCAATTGGAGATTTAACCACTATTTGATTAATTAGAAAAGGACTACCCCAAACATGAGTATTCCTATGTTTCCGTTTAAAAATTGCATTTAATTGCTTTAGGAATAACTATACCTATGTTTAATGAAAAATGAAACAATCTATATGTACTAATGGAAAAGCTTAATGGACCTTAATCTGTATGTTCTAATTGTAAAGTTTGTGACTCTTACTCAGAAGTAGATACAGAAATAATTTGGAGGATTTTTCCTCTCCTATGTGTGTCTTAAGTTTAATTTTTTTAAGGAAAAGCTAGAAGTAGAATAATCAGCCAGCTGATTATAAGAGCTAGTCAGCATTGCTTCACACAGAATATTTTTTTTCCATTTATTTGCAACTTTAGTTTTTTTTTTTTTTTTTATTAATGTTTTATAGATTTTAATGTGCAGAAGTTTTACCTCCTTGGTTAAATTTGTTCCTTAGTATTTTATGTTTGGATGCAATCGTAAATGGGATTGTTTTCTCAATTTCCTTTGTGGGTAGTTCATTGTGTATATAGAAAAACAACCCATTTTTGTATGTTGATTTTGTATCTTGTAACCTTACTGAATTTGTTTATTAGTTTTAGTAGTTTTTGATGGAGTTGTTAGGGTTTTCTATATGTAAGATTATGTTATCTGCAAATGGATAATTTTACTTTTTTATTTCTGATTTGCATGCCTCATATGTCTTTTTATGGCCTACTTGCTCTGGCTAAGACTTCTGGGTATGATACTGAGAACTGGCATGAGTTGGCTTTCTTGTTTTGTTCCTGATCTTTGAGGAAAAGTTTTCAACTTTTTAACATTGAGTATGTTAGTCTATAAACTTACCATCTATGGCCTTCATTGTGTTGAGATACATCATTTGTAGAGAGATTTTTAAAAATTATAAGAGGATGCTGAATTACATGGAATGCTTTTCTGTACTATTAAGTTAGTTATATTTTTATCCTACATTCTGTTAATTTGACGTATCAAGTTGTGCATATTGAACCATATTTGTACCTCAGAGATAAATCCCACTTGATCACAGTATGTAATTGTTTTAATATGCTGTTGATTAGGTTTGCTAGTATCTTGTTGTGGATTTTTGCATCTTTGTTTACCAGGGATGCTGGCCTGTAATTTTCTTTTCTTGTAGTGTATTTGTCTGCCTTTGGTATCAGGGTAATGCTGGCCTTATAAAATTAGTTTGTAAATGTTCCCTATTGTTCACCTTCTTTTGGAAGCCTGTGAGAAAGATTAACAATTATTCTACTGTAAATGTTCATTAGAATTTGCCAGCATATCCATCAGGTCCTGGACTTTTTCTTTGTTAGAAGGTTTTGATTACTGATTTCATCTCCTTACTCTTTATTTGTCTCTTCTTAGTTTCATTTTTCTCATGGGTTAGTATTGTAAGATGTATGTTTCTTGGAATTTATCCATTTCTTTTAGGTTGTCCAATTTGTGTATGATCGTTCATAGTAGTCTCTTATGATCCTTTGTTTTTCTTTGTTACCAGTTATAATGTCTTACATTTATAATTACACTTATCTGAGAGTCATCTCTCCTTTTTTCCATCATATAAGTAGATTTGTCAGTGTTATCTTTCCAAAATCAAATCTTAGTTTTGTTGATCTTTCTATTGTCATTCTAGACTCTATTTCATTTTTCTCTGCTCGGTTCTTTATTATTTTCTTACTTCTGCTGACTTTGTATTTAGCTGCTCTTTTCTAGTTATTTGAGGTATAACATTAGATTGTTCATTTGAAATATTTCTCTTTTTTAAAATGTAGGCACTTGTCACTATAAACTTCCCTTTTAGAACTCCTTTTACTGCATCTCATAAGTGTTGATATGTCGTTTTTCCATTTTCACTGTGTCAAGATACTTTTTCATTTTCTTTTTTGATTCCTTCTCTGACTCAGTATTCAGGAATGTGTTGTTTAATTTCTACATATTTGTAAATTTCTGATTGTCCTCCTGTTATTGATTTCTAATTTAAATTTAATATCATTTAAGTCTTCTTAAATTTGATAAGGCTTGTTTTGTGGTCTAACATAGGATCTATCCTAGACAATATTTAATGTCCATTTGAAAAGAGTATATATTCTGTTTTCGTTCATTGAAATGTTAGGTTTATATTTGATAGGTTCATTTGGTCTATAGTGTTGTTTAAGTCGGCTGGGTCCTTACTGTTTTCTGTCTGGATGACCTGTATATTGTTGAAAGTGAGATGTGGAAATCCTCTACTATTATTGTATTGCCATCTGTCTCTCTTCAAATCTGGTAACATTTGCCTTATGAACTTAGGTGCTTCAATGTTGGCTGCATATACATTATAAAAGTTATATCCTCTTGATGAATTGAAACCTTTGTAATTATATAATGACCTTTATCTCTTGTGACAATTGTTGACTTAAAGTCTATTTTTTTTTTTTGTTTTTTGTTTTTGTTTTTAATTGTACTTTAGGTTGTGGGGTATATGTGCAGATCATGCAGGATTGTTGTGTAGGTACACACATGGTAATGTGGTTTGCTGCCTCCATCTCCCCCATCACCCACATCTGGCATTTCTCCCTATGTTATCCCTCCCTGACCTCTCCAACCCCCTGCTGTCCTTCCTTGGCCCCCCCAACAGACCCCAGTGTGTGACACTCCCCTCCCTGTGTCCACATGTTCTCATTGTTAAACACCTGCCTATAAGTGAGATTATGCGGTATGTGATTTTCTTTTCTTGTGTCAGTTTGCTGAGAAGGATGGTTTCCAAATTCATCCATGTTCCTACAAAGGAAAAAAACTCATCAATTTTTATGGCTGCATAGTATTCCATGGTGTACATGTGCCACATTTTCCTTGTCCAGTCTATTGTCGATGGGCATTTGGGTTGGTTCCAGGTCTTTGCTATTGTAAACAGTGCCACTATGAACATACGTGTGCATGTGTCTTTACAATAGAATGATTTATAATCCTTTGGGTATATACCCAGTAATGGGATTGTTGGGTCAAATGGAATTTCTATTTCTAGGTCCTTGAGGAATCGCCACACTGTCTTCCACAATGGTTGAACTAGTTTACACTCTCACCAACAGTGTAAAATTGTTCGTGTTTCTCCACATCCTCTCCAACATCTGTTGTCTCCAGATTTTTAAATGATCACCATTCTAACTGGCATCAGGTGGTATTTTGATATGGTTTTGATTTGCATTTCTCTAATAATCAGTGATGATGAACATTTTTTTGATATGTTTGTTGGCCTCATATAAGTCTTCTTTTGAAAAATGTCTGTTCATATCCTTCTCCTACTTTTGGATGGGTTTGTTTGTTTTTTTTTCTTGTAAATCTGTTTTAGTCCTTTGTAGATTCTGGATATTAGCTCTTTGTCAGAAGGGTAGATTGCAAAATTTTTTCCCATTCTGTTGGTGGCTGGTTCACTCTCATGATTGTTTCTTTTGCTGTACAGAAGCTCTGGAGTTTCATTAGGTCCCATTTGTCTATTTTGGCTTTTGTTGCCAATGCTTTTGGTGTTTTGGGTCATGAAGTCCTTGCCTACGCCTACATCCTGAATGGTTTTGCCTAGATTTTCTTCTAGGGTTTTTATGGTGTTAGGTCTTATGTTTAAGTCTTTAATCCATCTGGAGGTGATTTTAGTGTAAGGTGTCAGGAAGGGTTTCTGCTTTCTGCAAACTGCTAGCCAGTTTTCCCAACACCATTTATTAAACAGGGAATCCTTTCCCCATTGCTTGTTTTTGTCAGATTGTTAAAGATCAGATGGTTGTAGATGTGTGGTGTTGCCTCCAAGGCCTCTGTTCTGTAATTTTGTTTGATATGTGTATAGACACCTATGCTCTTCTTTGGTTACTTTTTTAATGGAAAATCTTGTTCTATACTTTCATATTTAGCCTATATGTTTCCTTATAGCTAATGTGAGTTTCTTGTAGGGAGCATAGAGTTAGATCTTTTTAAACATTTATTAAGATTGCAATGTTTTCTCTTTCTCCAAACACAGTGAGTTTGGACTCATGATTGTTTTTACTTCTCTGGAGGACATTATTTGTCAGACTACATGTTGGTTGGGAAACTACCAGATATTAACTTTACAATTAATATCTGACAAGATAACAATTTCTTATATTTATGTAGAATTTTTCAAGTTTACAGAGTTATTTCGCATAGATGATTTTATTTTATCCTCAAATAGCAAAGGAAATCAAAAGTAAAAAATACTAAGACATTGCATTTTTATTTCCCCCTTTTACTCAAAGTGTTACAGATTTGGATAAAACAAATAGAAAAAAATAAAAATAGCCATTCAGTATTGTTTTATATCTGCTCAGGAGTATTTATAGTAAAACCAATGCCTTCTAGATCAAAAGCAAAAGAACAAGGTCTGCTTAGGAGAGAACCAAGTTGCTGACCTGTCACTCTAGCATGGCGTTCTAATCTAGGTAGAATTCAACTTCTGACCTGTGAGAAATAGATCTCAAAGTTTTTAATGAAAGTTACTTTCAGTGGGAGGCTGGGGCAGGTGGATCACGAGGTCGAGAGATCGAGACCATCCTGGTCAACATGGTGAAACCCCGTCTCTACTAAAAATACAAAAAATTAGCTGGGCATGGTGGCGCGTGCCTGTAATCCCAGCTACTCAGGAGGCTGAGGCAGGAGAATTGCCTGAACCCAGGAGGCGGAGGTTGCGGTAAGCCGAGATCGCGCCATTGCACTCCAGCCTGGGTAACAAGAGCGAAACTCCATCTCAAAAAAAAAAAAAAAAAAAAAAAAAAAAAAGAAAGTTACTTTCAGTAGCATCCAATTTAGGAGCTGCTGAAACAAGTCCAAACTAGCACTTGGAGAAAACAAAACATATAAGAACGCATCAATAAAAGGGTAAATAAAATATAGGGGTTGGACGGGTTTCTAAACTGGTTAGTCATGGAAAATTAAGGCTGACAGCTCATTTCAGATGTATAATAGACATAAAACAACATTTTAAGGCTAAACTTTGTATGCATTACTTTTCAGTCATTTAACATTACACACACACACACCCCTACCGAATGAATAATTGGAATACATGAATGAATATAAAGGAATAATTGGAAACATATTTGAAACATTAGAAAATAAAATCTAGTGTGCAATAATTTGCTCCTGCAGAAGAAGTTGTAAAATTTTATGTAATGAAAACCCTGCATGACTCTGAAAGGCTGTGTGTTATTTTGATGCCAGTTTCCGACTGAAGAAGTGGCCAGATTAGAAAGTGATGCTTCAATCATGGAACTCAAATGATCAGATCCATGAGCCAGTGGGTAGAAATCTAGAGCAGAAATCTCAAGGCTAAGAATCACCTTAAGAATTGGAAGGGCTCTAAAATGTCTCCTTGATTTATCAAATGTCAGAAAAATTATGGTGTAAAATTGTTTATTTCCTTCAAAGCATTTAAGTTAAATGGTTGCTAATTACTGGCTTTTGTCAATAACAAAGAAGAGCATGCCTCTTAATGGCAACCGTACAAAACAAAGGCAATAATAATGAACTTCAGTGTGAAATTAACCGTAAGGAAAGTGAAGGTTGAGGGCTGAAAAATTACTGATGAAGTTCTGATTCAGAGCCAGTGAAAATTAGGAAAGAAGTCTCAAAGGATGAAGTGTGGTACCACCTGATGGGAAACCTATAATAGCAGGTTGGAATAGGAGGCTAATAGGAGAGGACAAATAGTGCCGACGTAACAGATTCATAAATTATTCAATGCATTAGTAGAAGAAAACCGGGAATGAGAGTGGGCCTGGCAGGTGGGTACAGATGAAAGAAGAAAGAATGAAAATCAAATTAATGGAAAGATTGAGAAAACCAAAACCAAATATAGTAGATATATGCAATGAATTGTCTTTTGTGGGAAACACATATTTTACAGTGCCTGATATATAAGAATTGCTCAACAGGTTTTGATAAATAAAAGGATTATAATATAAAGTTTAGAAATTTTCTAGGGAAGCAGGGTGAAAAGATTAAGTGAAAGAAATTAGGAAATAAGATGAGAAAACTTCAGGTCAAATCAAAGAGGATGATAACTCCTATTATTCAGACAATAGGAGTTTAAGAAAGAGAAAATGGAAAATAAGTAGATATACGTGAGATAATCAACTCAAGAAAATGTGCCAAGGCGTAAGTTTCCAGTTTGAAACAGTTCACTTAGTACCTAGGTCAATGGGTGAAGTTAGATCCACATCAAAGAACATCATGAGGACATTTCAGAATACCAGAGAAATGAGAGATCTTTTGAAGGATGCAAAATTTAAAAAAAAGTCAAATTACTCACAAGGATTGGTAAACATAGTCACGTCCCCAGACTTTTCACAGCAGTACTGGAAGTTAGATGTCATACCTTCAAACTTCGGGGAGAAAATGGAAATAAGTTTAAAATTCAGTGCCATGTCAAGCTGTTAATTAAATGTGTCTAAAATCGAGCTATTTTCTGATAGCCTGGGTATAACACTAATTCCTTCTTGGCTGTGTGAGGTCACTCAGGCCTCTAATCCTAGCACATTGGGAGGCTGAGATGGGCAGATCATGAGGCTAGGAGACCGAGACCATCCTGGTTAGCACAGTGAAACCCCGTCACTAGTAAAGAGGCAAAAACTAGCTGAGTGTGGCGGCACACACCTGTAGTCCCAGCAACTCAGGATGATGAGGCAGAAGAATCACTTGAACCCAGGAGGTGGAGGTTGCAGTGAGCTAAGATCACACGGCATCCTTAGCTAACTTCTTAGCTTTTCTAGTGGGATAACAATAAACATTGTTTAAAATTAAAACAAAAAGTACAGAAGTAGCAAAATAAACCTTATTTGGGTTTATGAAATTGTTGACCTAAAAGGAAGAAACTGAGGCACAATTAATGTAAATAAGAGAGTTTATTTGGGCCAAGCTTGAGGATTGCAACCCAAGAGCACAGATTCAAGTTGTCCTGAATATACACTGATTAGAAGCAGTTGCAAGTGGACTTTTAAAGGCATTAAAAGGGGGCAGGGTGTGGAGTGATACAAAGTTGTTTGTCAGGAAGTCTCCTTAGTTTACAAAAATAACATTAATTGATGATTGGCTATTATGGCAGTTTCAGAAAAGGACTACATAGCTCAAAGAGGAGAGTAGGGTATGATTGCTGTCTCATTTTAATGTCTCTCTGGGCCTGGTAATTAAAAGCACTTTACATTCTTCAGATAAATGTCTTTTCTTTCTTTTCTCAGAGTTTATTTAAGAGAAAGCTACAATTGTTGAGAGTGTTTTTCTGTAAGACTTGTGAAATGTAGTGAGTGGGAGGAGAGGACTACTGTTTCTTTGTAATATAATTTTGTAAACTATTGGATTCTTTAAACTATGGGATGATAAGCAACCTCAATAAATACAAAGATAATGTAACTGAAATATAAGGAATATTATAAATAAAGAAAAAGATAAAATTGTTGTTTTTGTTATTACAGATTCCTAATCTGAAAATCTGAAACCCATAGTGCTCCGAAATCTGAAACTTTTTGAGCACCAACATGACACCACGTGTAGGAAATTCCACTTGTGAGTACTTAACACAAACTTTGTTTCATGTGAAAAATTACTTAAAATAGCTTGTAAAATTAACTTCAGGCTACATGTTTAAGGTATATATGAAACATAACTGAATTTTATGTTTAGTTTGGGGTTTCATTCCCAGGATAACTCATGTATATGTAAATATTCCCAAATCTGAAAAAATCAGAAATCCAAAACACTTCTTGTCCCAAGCATTTTGGATAAAGATACTCAACCTGTCATTTGAAAAATAAAATATTTTTCTTTGATAGTTCTACATGCCACAAATTTTTCTGACTCCAAACAAGCCCATGTCACTGTCTCCTGAGAGATGTGTGGTTTGAAGCTTAGCAGAAAACCTGCCTCCCACTTTTTCTGGATTGTTTTCTAGGTATAATGCAGATAAAAGGCAGAAATTCTAAACTCTTAAATTTTGCTTCAGGTACTATCTAAACATTACTCAAGGGCAATCTTAGACAACTTTTATCGATCTTTAGCCTTCCTTTTCTCCTTTTTAATGGTCACCTACTTTAAAACTACTGAACCATTTTAAAGTCAACACTGAAAAACAAAATTGGGAGGCCTAGTGGGTGGCAAATATTTTGAAAATGTTGGGAATGAAGGTAGAAATGTAACTGGCTATGATTATAGAAACCATTTTCCCATCAATGAATTTTATTTCATATAAAGCAATGTATGAGGCCTCTTTTTCAAGTAGCTACAAGTGTACTCATTGAAGAAATAAGTAGGTTCCGATGATCGTAACAATTTTAGGCTTTGGATTGAAAGCATAATACAAGTTTCACTGGTGCCATTGACTATAGAAAAGTATCATGGTTAGCACTAAATTGTGACTTGAATTTTTTTCTTTAGATTGTTCAAGGTTTATATGAATTTATTTTGTATCTCTGTCTTGCTGAATTTAACATGCAGGTGACACTCCTTGTTTTAAAATGTGTTATTAAAATAATGTTGAGTTACATTTTCAGTAGCTTTCAGTAAGTTATGGAAGGTACTTTTATTTAGTTATAAGTTAAATTTTATGGAGATATTTTAAAGACATTTCTGACTACATTTATTCTGAATTATTCAGTTTTTTTCTCCAAGTAAATTTCATGATGCCATGAAACATACATGATCTTTCTTGTCTAGATATTCTTTGTAATAGGCAGTTTGGGGTTGATGTTGCATGTGTATATTTGACTTCACCTTGATTTCTTAATGTAGCTGCAATGATAAATCTGTAATTAGAATCACTTTTCTGTTTGTTAATTTAAGAGGCTAACATGACATCCTGTTTTTAATATTTACACTCCATCTACTTGATGTAGTTTAGAAATCAGAACACCATGAAAGATAGAACACAGAAGGTTAAAACAGAATCTAACCAAAGAAAACCAAAGAGATAAATAATATGCAACAGAAATGAGTTGATTATAGTATGGGAAAAAGTGTGTTTCTAAAGTTTCTCAAATTGAAGGCACCAAACGAAATAATTATTTGTTAGTTATTTATCTGGCATCCCAGTGCCCACATATAAACCTACAGAGATGAAATTTTTCCCTAAGCAAAATTAGCTCTCTTTTAAAACAGTACATAAAGGACATGCAGAAATTTAATGTGTAGAAATGACATTAAGTCAACCTATAACCAATGTCTTGAATTACTATTTTATAGGCCTGAGGGAGAAATTCTATTGAATGAGATGATTTTTATGGGTCTTTTCTGTAAAAGGTGGAAGAAAGACTCATTCAATGAAAGCATTATTTGAGGAGTTGGAAGAAGAGGATTTAGTAAATATAGTACAAGTATGATTACTAAGAAAGAAACAATCAGGTTTTTAGTAATAATGGGTTACTAAATATGGAGGCAGGTCTGGGTATTGTTTTTCTGGGCCAGGCTACAAAATGTCAAAAAGATCAGCAAAATAGACAGACCATTAGCCAGATTAATAGAAAAGAGAGAATAATCAAGTAGATGCAATAAAAAACGATAAAGGGGATATCACCACAGATTCTGTGTTTACTATGTCATCATCAATTTTATCATGTCACTTCCCTGCTCACAAGTTTTCAGTGGTTCCTTATCTCTCTCTCAAATGTTGTCCCCAGCTATTCCCATATACAACCCCTGGACTTCAGGCAAACCAGTCCATTTCTCATTGCATTCTTGTAGTCAGGCTTTAATCATACGACTCTGCTGCCTGAAATAATTTCTCCCTCCCCTTTGTAATTATTCAAGCTCTAGCAGCTGGCCCTTAATACATACTAAACCTATTATTGTTCTTTTTACATACACACATCATCTCATAACTATAGATCTATAGTGTTGGTCTTCATTATACTCAGAGATTGCTTAAGAATATAACCCCCAGGAGTGCAGAAATCTTGCCTTCCTTTGGTCACTGACTTATTTCCAGCACAGAGGAAATATGTATTATTTGGCAAATAAATTAATAATGTGCTCCTGGAAATTTTCACTTTCTTTTTACATTTTACGTTGTGATATTTTCCACGTATGCTTATATGATTCTTTCCCCTCAAAGAAAGGATGAAATATTTTCTAACATCCACAGTTGTCTGAAAAGAGTATCAAACAGAATAGGTGTTTGAGTTATGAGAGATACTGTATATCCTCTCCTAAAAAAGCAAACTCTTAGGGAACCCAGCCAAAATGCAGACACATATATAGGCAGATAGTAAGTTAATACATATGGAGAAAGTCCAATTGTTAGTACCTTAAAGAGAAGGTCCAGGGGGACCTCGTAATAACTGTTTATGATTATGACAATGAACCCTATCTTTCCTCACCTTTACCCCTACATCTCACCTTCATCACTGAGATTCTCAAAAGCAGCTGCATCAGTTCACACATGCCTTGACTTCTTTTTTATTAATCTGGCTAGTGGTCTGTTTTATTTTGTTGATCTTTTCGAAAAACCAGCTCCTGGATTTATTGATTTTTTGAAGGGTTTTTTGTTTCTATCTCCTTCAGTTCTGCTCTGATCTTAGTTATTTCTTGTCTTCTGCTAGGTTTTGAGTTTTTAAAAATTTGCTCCTCTAGCTCTTTCAATTTTGATGATTTGTATATCCCTTTTTAGGCCCACTGCTCATTTGCTCCTATTTTTATAGGCTCATCATAAATTTTGACTCTTGGACCCATCCCACCACAGAGAACTAGGCACATGAGAATTTCTTCGTGAAGACTTCACTGATCCAAAACTAAGATATTTCAGTGCGGGTCCCACTCTTACTCTTCTGCTCACTTCCCAGAAAACTTGTTGCTGTCTGTTCTCCCAGCTCGCCTAGATTCTCTTTATATATCTTGATTTCAGACGTTAAAATGGTCAAAGGAAAGCTCAGTCTAACAGAAAAAAGTTAGGATTAAGTTTAATAACCCCTCCCAGTGCCTGAAAGTCCTGGCCACAAATACTGAAATCCTAGTGGCCTTGTTTGGTGGACTAAACAATGTTACTCATGTGTGTCTGTTCTCCCTCGCCTTCCTTATCCTCTATCATTATATTTGTATGCACATGCACGTGTGTGTGTGTGTGTGTGTGTGTGTGTGTGTGTGCATGCATGAGCACATGCAGATAAGTGTACATGCACACAAAACTTTCACATCTCATATTCTGACCTAGCCTGAGGCTTATGTCAAATTGGTGATTGGAGAGATACAGATTGACCTACAGAGAGAATAATTATGGTTTGGCTTCTTGGGCACAAGATGGGATGTGGGGATGTCGTACTCCAATCTACATGATTAATTGTGTTATCAGATTACACGCAGTCTTAGAAATTATAACTAATGAAACATCTAAAGCTTTAGATTTGTTAGCTGTACAATCTACACAAATAAGAAATGCAGTCTGTCAAAAGAGACCAGCATTAGATTATCTGCTGGCCTCAGAAGGAAGAGTCTGTGGTAAATTTAACTGTTGTCTAGAAGCTAACAACAATGGACAGGTAGTTGTGGAAATCACTGCCAAGATGAGAAAGTTATACCCGTGTTCCAGTCTGAACCTGGAAAAGGTTGAACTTCAGACTCTCTTTTTGGTCCATGGTTCTCATCCTTTGTGCAAATTCAAGACTGTAATAGGGAACGCAGTACTTATATTAGGTGCTGTCTCGTATTCCCTTGTTTATTGCCAATCCTGTTTAGGAGTATACAGTCAACCATAGAGGAAGTGGTGACAAAACACACTATGTATAATGGCACTAAGTAGGTATCAGCCGTTACCCACAGAAAAAAGCTTACCTCAAGAAAAGGCAGAAGGATATTAAATTGACAGAAGTATTTTATAGGGTATTTTCCTTTCCCATCTCTCCACTTCCACACCTTCTATGTGGCTAACAAAACACAGATGTGTGAGAATGAAGAGAAGAGGCTAAGCCTTAAACATTACTTGTAAAAGAACATGCTAGGATGTAATATATAACTCCTACCTAGGCAAAAGAAACAGGGGCAGGAAAGAAATTTATGTTTAACTCCAAACCGGCTAACTCATGCTTCTCTCCAAGAGAAAAGCCAAAAATGTGCCGCGGAGGAGGATGGCTGGTTAGCCAGTGATGGGTAAGACTCTCTGAAAGATGAGAGCAACCTAAGACAGGCACATCCACGAGGAGGCAAGCAAAGGCTAAAGTCATAGCAAAATACATTCTGTTCCCATGAAGGAAATGAGCAGCACTAGGAGCAGATGCACCAGCAGCAAAATTTTCAGGCAAGCAAGTAATTTCCCTGTGTGCCCCTCAGGAGTGTGGCTGGTTAGCCAATGATGGGTAAGACTCTGAAAGATGAGAGCAACCTAAGACAGGCACAGCCATGGGGAGGACAGCAAAGGGTAAAGTCATAGCAACAGTGAGTCTACTCCCATTAATGAAACGAGCAGCTCTAGGAGCAGATGTATGAGCAGCGTAATTCACAGGCAAGTAAGATGCCCGTGTGCCCCCCAAGGTGGATGGCTTGTTAGCCAGTGCTGGGTAAGACTCTCTGAATGATGAGAGCAACCTAAGACAGGCACAGCTGTGGGGAAGCCAGCAAAGGCTAACATCATAGCAAAAGCCAGTCTGCTCCCATGAAGGAAACGAGCAGCTCTAGGAGCAGATGCACCAGCAGCCTAATTCATAGGCAAGGAAGTCAGTTGCCGGTGTGCACCCCAGGTAGATGGCTGGTTAGCAAATGGTGGGAAAGACTCTCTGGAAGATGAGAGGAACCTTACACAGGCACAGCCATGGGGAGGCTAGAAAAGCCTAAAATCATAGCAAAAGCCAGTCTGCTCCCATTAATGAAACGAGCAGCTGTAGGTGCAGATGCACCAACGGCGTAATTGACAGGCAAGCCAGTAAGGTGCCTGTGTACCCCCCAGGTGGGTGGTGGTTTAGCCAGTGATGGGAAAGGCTCTCTGAAAGATGAGAGCAACCTAAGACAGGCACAGCCGTGGGGAGGCCAGCAAAGGCTAAAGTCATAGCAGAAGCCAGTCTGCTCCCATGAAGGAAATGTGCAGCACCAGAAACAGATGCACCAGCATCATAATTAAAAGACCAGCAAGTAAGTTGCCTGTGTTCCCCCCAGGTGGATGGCTGGTTAGCCAATGACGGGTAAGACTTTTTGAAAGATGAGAGCAACCTAAGACAAGCATAGCTTCGGGGAGGCCAGCAAAGGCTAAAGTCATAGCAAAAGCCAGTCTGCTTTCATGAAGGAAACGAGCAGCTCTAGGAGCAGATGCACCAGCAGCATAATTCACAGGCAAGAAAGTAAGTTGCCTCTGTGCCCACCCAGTTAGATGGCTGGTTAGCTACTGATGGGAAAGACTATCTGAAAGATGAGAGCAAACTAAGAGAGGCACAGCCATGGGGAGGCCAGCAAAGGCTAAAGTCATAGCAAAAGCCTGTCTGTTCCTGTTAATGAAACGAGCAGCTCTAGGAGTTGATGCACCAGCAGTGTAATTCACAGGCAAGTAAGTTCCATGTGTGCACGCAGTTGGCTGGCTTGTTAGCCAGTGATGGATAAGACTCTTGAAAGATGAGAGAAACATAAGACAGGCACAGCCTTGGGGAGGCCAGCAAAGGCTAAAATCATAGCAAAAGCCATTCTGCTCCTACTAATGAAACTAGCAGCTCTAGGAGCTGATGCACCAACAGCGTAATTCACAGGCAAGCAGGTTGCCTGTGGACTCCCAGGTGGATGGATGGTTTGCCAATGACGGATAAGACTCTGAAAGATGAGAGCAACCTAAGACAGGCACAGCCTTGGGGAAGCCAGCAAAGGCTAAAGTCATTGCAAAAGCCAGTCTGTTTTCATGAAGGAAATGAGCAGCTCTAGGAGCAGATGTACCAGCAGCGTAATTCACAGACAAATAATTAAGTTGCCTATGTGCCCCCCAGGTGGATGGCTGGTTAGCCTGGTAAGACTCTCTGAAAGATGAGTGCAACCTAAGGCACAGCCACGGGTAGGCCAGCAAAGGCTAAAGTCATAGCAAAAGCCAGTCTGCTCCCAAAGGGAAACGAGCAACTCTAGGAGCAGATGCACCGGCAACATAATTAACAGGCAAGCAAGTAAGTTACCTGTGTGCCTGCCAGGTGGATGGCTGGTTAGCCAATGACGGGCAAGGCTCTCTGAAAGATGAGAGCAACCTAAGACAGGCACAGCCATTGGGAGGCCAGCAAGGGTAAAATCGTAGCCAAGGCAGTCTGCTTTTATTAATAAAACGAGCAATTTTAGGAGCTGATGCACCAGCAGCGTAATTCACAGGCAAGCAAGTTGCCTGTGTGCCCCCAAGGTGGATGGCTGGTTAGCCAGTGATGGGTAAGACTCTCTGAAAGGTGAGAGAAACCTAAGACAGGCACAGCCTCGGGGAGGCCAGCAAATGCTAAAATCATAGCAAAAGCAGGTGCGCTCCCATTAATGAAATGCCAGCTCTAGTAGCTGATGCACAGCAGCGTAATTTACAGGTAAGCAAGTTGCCTGTGTGCCCCCAAGGTGGATGGCTTGTTAGCCAGTGACGGGTAAGACTCTCTGAATGATGAGAGCAACCTAAGACAAGCAGAGCCGTGGGGAGGCCAGCAAAGGCTAAAGTCATAGCAAAAGCCAGTCTGCTTCCATGAAAGAAATGAGCAGCGCTAGGAGCAGATGCCCCAGCAGCATAATTTACAGGCAAGCAAGTAATTTGCCTGTGTGCCTTTCAGGTGGATGGCTGGTTAGCCAATGATGGGTAAGATTCTCTGAAAGATGAGAGCAGCCTAAGACAGACACAGCCACGGGAAGGCCAGCAAAGGCTAAAATCATAGCAAAAGCCAGTCTGCTCCCATGAAGGAAACAAGCAGCTATAGGAGCAGATGCACCAGCAGCCTAATTCATAGGCAAGGATGTAAGTTGCCTGTGTGCACCCTAGGTAGATGGCTGGTTAGCAAATGATGGGAAAGACTCTCTGAAAGATGAGAGGAACCTTAGGCACAGCAATGGGGAGGCTAGAAAAGGCTAAAATCATAGCAAAAGCCAGTCTGCTCCCATTATTGAAACGAGCAGCTGTAGGTGCAGATGCACCAGCAGCATAATTGACAGGCAAGCCAGTAAGGTGCCTGTGTACCCCCAGGTGGGTGGTTGTTTAGCCAATGATGGGAAAGGCTCTCTGAAAGATGAGAGCAACCTAAGACAGGCACAGCCATGGGGAAGCTAGCAGGGGCTGAAGTCATAGCCAATGCCAGTCTGCTCCCATGAAGGAAACGAGCAGCTCTAGGAGCAGATGCACAAGCAGCGTAATTCACAGGCAAGCAAGTTGCCTGCGAGCCCCCCTAGGTGAATGGCTAGTTAGTCAATGACGAGTAAGAACCTCTGAAAGATGAGAGCAACCTAAGACAGGCACAGCCGCGGGGAGGCCAGCACAGGCTAAAGTCATAGCAAAATGCAGTCTTCTCCCATGAAGGAAATGAGCAGCTGTATGAGCTGTTGTGCCATCAGTGTAATTCACAGACAAGGAAGTTGCATGTGTGCGCTCCTAGGTGGATGGCTGGTTTGTCAATGACGGGTAAGACTCTCTGAAAGATGAGAGCAACCTAAGACAGGCACAGCTGTGGAGAGGCCAGCAAAGGCTAAAGTCATAGCAAATCCAGTCTGCTCCCATGAAGGAAATGAGCTGCTCTAGGCGCAGATGCACCAGCAGGGTAATTCACAGGCAAGCAAGTCTCCTGTGTGCCCCAATGATGGATGGCTGGTTAGCCAGTGACGGGTAAGACTCTGTGAAAGATGAGAGCAACCTAAGACAGGCACAGCCGTGGGGAGGCCAGCAAGCGCTAAAGCATAGCAAAAACCAGTCTGCTCCCATGATGGAAATGAGCAGCACTAGGAGCAGATGCACCAGCAGTGTAATTCACAGACAAGCAAGTATGTTGCCTGTGTGCCCCCCCAGGTGGATGGCTGGTTAGCCAATGATGGGTAAGACTAAGATTCTCTGAAAGATGAGAGCAACCTAAGACAGGCACAGCTGTGGGGAGGCCAGCAAAGGCTAAAGTCATAGCAAAATCCAGTCTGCTCCCATGATGGAAACGAGCAGCAGTAGGAGCAGATGCACCAGCAGCATAATTCACAGGCAAGCAAGTATGTTGCCTGTGTGCCTCTGCAGGTGGATGGCTGGTTAGCCAATGACGGGCAAGACTCTCTGAAAGATGAGAAGACAGGCACAGCCGCGGGGAGGCCAGCACAGGCTAAAGACAGCAAAATGCAGTCTTCTCCCATGAAGGAAATGATGAGCAGCTGTACGAGCTGTTGCACCAACAGCGTAATTCACAGACAAGGAAGTTGCATGTGTGCCCTCCTAGGTGGATGGCTGGTTAGTCAATGACGGGTAAGACTCTGAAAGATGAGAGCAACCTAAGACAGGCACAGCCATGGAGAGGCCAGCAAAGGCTAAAGTCATAGCAAATCCAGTCTGCTCCCATGAAGGAAATGAGCTGCTCTAGGAGCAGATGCACCAGCAGGGTAATTCACAGGCAAGCAAGTAAGTCTCCTGTGTGCCCCCAAGATGGATGGCTGGTTAGCCAATGACGGGTAAGACTCTCTGAAAGATGAGAGCAACCTAAGACAGGCACAGCCGTGGGGAGGCCAGCAAGGGCTAAAGCATAGCAAAAGCCAGTCTGCTCCCATGAAGGAAATGAGCAGCACTGTGAGCAGATGCACCAGCAGTGTAATTCACAGGGAAATAAGTTGCCTGTGTGCCCCCAGGTGGTTGGCTGGTTAGCCAGTGACGGGTAAGACTCTGAAAGATGAGAGCAACCTAAGACAGGCACAGCCACGGGGAGGCCAGCAAAGGCTAAAGGCTAAAATCATAGCAAAATCCAGGCTGCTCCCATGATGGAAACGAGCAGCACTAGGAGCAGATACACCAGCAGCATAATTAACAGGCAAGCAAGTATGTTGCCTGTGTGCCCCCCCAGGTGGATGGCTGGTTAGCCAATGATGGGTAAGACTCTCTGAAAGACGAGAGCAACCTAAGACAGGCACAGCCGTGGGGAGGCCAGCAAAGGCTAAAGTCATAGCAAAATCCAGTCTGCTCTCATGAAGGAAATGAGCAGTTATAGGAGCAGTTGCACCAGCAGCGTAATTCGCAGGCAAGCAAGTTGCCTATATGCCCCTCAGGTGGATGGCTGTTTAGCCCATGATGGGTAAGACTCTCTGAAAGATGCAAGCAACCTAAGACAGGCACAGCCACGGGGAGGCCAGCAAAGGCTAAAGTCATAGCAAAAGCCACTCTGCTTTCATGAAGGTAATGAGCAGCTCTAGGAGCAGATGCACCAGCAGCGTAATTCACAGGCAAGTAAGTTCCCTGTGTGCCCCCCAGGTGGATGGCTGGTTTGCTAATGATGGGTGAGACTCTCTGAAGGATGAGAGTAACCAAAACAGGCACAGCTGTGGGGACAACAGCAAAGGCTAAAGTCATACTAAAAGCCATACTAAATTCATACTAAATTCAACCTTTACTCGGAGTTTAAAGGTGCAGTCAGCTCAGATCTCGCCACTGCATACCAACCTGCGCGATAGATAATGCAAGGAAAAAAAAAATTATCAAAGAATGGTATAAATTTAAAATGTTTAGAAAGCCCATGTTAAAAGTGACTAATCAACAGAAAAATATAAAGAGAGTTGACAGGACTCAGGAGGAAATAAGAAAGAAAAAAAAAAAACATTTCTGAAACAAACATCTGGAACACAATCATGAAAATACATTGAAATAATAGAGAAGAGAAAAATGGAGTCAGAGGAAACTCAAACAAAGAAGAAATTGTCCAAAGAAGGAATAAAGAAGTCAGGCGCAGGCCAGTGTGGTGTCTTATTCCTGTCATCCCAGCACTTTGGGAGGCTGATGTGGATGGATCTTGAGGTCAGGAGATCAAGACCACCCTGGGTAACATGGTGAAACCCCTTTTCCACTAAATGTACAAAAAATTAACTGACTGTGGTGACATGCAGCTGCAATCCCAGCTACTCGGGAGGCTGAGGCAGGACAATCACTTGAACCTGAGAGGCAGAAGTTGCAGGGAGCTGAGATCTTGCCACTGCACTCCAACCTCGGAACAGAGTAAAAAAAAAAAGAAAAGAAAAAAGACAAAGAAGATCTAACATATGTATAATTGTAGTGCTACCTCACACCCTTCCCAGGAAAAAAAAAAAAAAAAGCAGTAGAATAACAGATAATAGAGGACCCAAGATGGCCTGCTAAACAGCTCAGGATCGCAGCTGCTAGTGAAAACACAGAGGGTGAGTGGACGCCGCATTTCTAGACGGATTTTTATTGCCCACAGACCAGGAGATCCCCAGGCAGAGAAGCCCCATAGGTTGCCAGTGTGGCCGTTTTGGCCAGTGTGGCCGTTTTGGCTGGTACGGCGATTCTCCATACAAAATACACTGGTCTAGGTGCCCTTTTAGCTGGTGGCGATTGGAGACCCAGGAAGGCAGATCACCCATTCATCGGATTTAAAAAGGAACTGAAACAGAGCCAAACTAGGAGATTCCTGAGCAAAAAAACCACCACGAATCTTAGTGCCCTGTCCCGACCTGCAGGACACAGGAGCTCGAAGGGAGGGAGTGGGGATGGATGGGAACAGGAGACGTGAAGAATGGAGACAAGACAGGAGTCTGATCAAGTCTCGTTTATTGTTGCTAAGCTCACAGCTTAAGTAAGCGCAGGCAGAGAGGCGGGGCAAAGTAGCTTGCTGTTGGGAAATTCTGGCCTATGTAAGTTTCAGTAAACTGAAACTTATCAGCGGGGAAACAGAAACTTAACTTGTGCAAACCACAACCTGGCTGAGCAGATCACAAAATGGCGGCTATTGCTGCCCACAGGTCCCCCTTTTTTATTTTATTTAGAAATTAGGCTGAGGGGTAGTTAAGCCCACGGGAACCGTGCCTGTCTTAGGTCAGAGGACCCCACATGAGAGAACATTGACTCCTTATCCGTCATGGGGAGGGGAAAAACGTTTTCCTGCCTATCTTAGGCGGAGTGTCCTTACTCATGCTCCTCAGTTGCCCGTCATTGGCTAACCAGTTCAGCTGGCCAGGTGACCTGAGAGGAAAGGTATAACCTTTGTGTTTTATGAATCAAGCTCCATCTCTAGGTCTGCCATTTCCAGCCTGTGGTAATGGACCTGAATGGGCTGCATCTTTATGGCCTCAATTTGTGATCTTAAGAAGCTCATGAGTTTGCTGAGTATAACAGGACCGATAGACAGTAAGACAAGGAGCCCTACAAGGGGGCCAAGGAAAGGAAGCAGATATAGGGCAAGAGGCCGTTCCAGCCTCCCCAGAAAGGATTGTCCTTAAGAGCCTTTCTCCTCTTAGCTAATTCTTCTTGAAGTGTTTTAAGCTTGTCCTTCACGATTCCAGGTTGATTGGCGTAAAAACAGCACTGTTATTCTAGAGCTAGGCATATGCCTCCCTTTTCTGCCGTGAGGAGGTCGAGGCCACGACGGTTTTGCAAGACCACTTCTGATTCACGTCGTACGGACCTCCGAATCCTCCATAAACGCAAGGAGGGAAAGCAATCAGGATAAATAATATCATGTTGTTGACTCCTAAAAAGGAAAAAGATAGAAGACCCTCAGGGCTCGGTGTCGTCCCTGGGTGGAGTTGGTTTTTTGGATTTTTTGGTATCTACTTGCTTTACAAGTCTCTCGGGAAGCCACCTGGCCAAATCGGCTTCCTTGGCATAAATGCACACCGATCCTCGACCCCAAATCAGGACCGGGTTCGGGCCATGCCATGCGCCTGTCATGGGATCTTTCCACATTACTGATGCATAATGGCTTTTGGATTCAGAATGCCAGTGTCGATCGGCAGCAGAGTGTCCTTCTTGATCCAGTGTTAAAAAATTTAAAATGAGTGTGATAAAAGGTTTTTTGGTGATCCCTTATGGGGGTACCATTCCCCCTTTTTAATTTTATTTAAAGTGGTTTTTATGGTGGGATGAGCTCTTTCTACTATGCCTTGTCCCTGGGGGTTGTACGGGATGCCTGTAACATGTTGAATGTTTAGGTGAGTACAGAATTGAGTGAAGGCTGTACTGACATAACCAGGCCTGTTGTCAGTTTTGATTTTACGTGGACACCCCAGGGATGCAAAGGCAGTTAAAAGATGAGCAATAACATGTTTTGTGGCTTCTCCGGTTTGCAAAGTGGCAAAGATATATCCGCTACAAGTATCAATGCAGACATGAACATATTTAAGATTTCCAAATTCTGGAATGTGGGTGACATCCATTTGCCAAAGGGCATTAGGTAGGAGGCCTCGAGGGTTAACTCCAAGATGTGGGACCAGTAAGTGAGGGGCACATTGTGTGCAGGACTTTACTATTTGTCGGGCTTGTTCTCTAGTTATGTGATGGAGTAGTCTTAAGGATTGAGCATTAAGATGATGCAAGTTGTGCGAATGTTGTGCTTGAGCTAGAGGGGTGTTAGGGAGTTGAACTAACAGAACACGGGTGGCTAGGTCTGCCTTGGCATTTCCAGAGACTAATGGACCGGGTAAGCCTGAATGAGCATGTAAATGCCCAATGTAAAAAGGTCGTGTTCTCTAAATTAATAGCTTTTGTAGTTGAGAAAATAGTTTTGCAGCGGTTGAGGTGTGTTTTATCAATGGGGCTGTTTCTAACTTTGGGACAGAGGTAGCAATATATGCACTGTCTGTATAAACATTGAGAGGATCATTGGGAAACATGGAAAATGCAGTTATAATTGCATGTAGCTCTGCTAAGTGGGCAGACGAAGATTGGGATTGAAAGCTGATAGTTTGGTTTGGGGTAAAAAGGCTGCAAGCCCTGTGGATGACCCGTCAGTGAAAATGGTAATTCCATTTGGAAGGGGATGAAGTCTGGTATTTTTACGAAAAATGAAATCATGTCTGTTGGCAAAATCTAGAAGCTTATTGGGAGGATAATGATTATCGAGGTTGCCAGTATATGAGGCAAATGCAATGGGCCATGCTTCAGTATTCTGCATGAGCCAATGGATCTGCTGTTTGGTATAAGGTTGGACAATGTTGTTAGGTTCCTGTCCGAAATATTCCTTGCCTAGGGTTCTTCCTTTGGTAATTAGACTGGCTACCATAAGGTAGTAAGGTTCAATGACTTTAGTGGGCATATTAGGAAGATGGATCCACATAAGTGGAGCAGTTTGCCAGAACACAGCTGTGGGAGATAATGAGGTATGACATATAATAAATTGGAGTGGTTTGTCAATATCGAAAAAGGTGATGGTTTGGTTGTTGATAGCTTGATTAACTAAATTGATAGCTGATTTTGCTTCAGGGGTGAGTTGTCTTAAAGAAGTAGGACTGAGATCCCCTACCAATATATCGTATAGGGGCTTGAGATCAGCTTTGCATAATTTTAGATAAGGTAATAGCCAGTTTATGTCTCCTAATAATTTTTGAAAATCATTGAGGGTTTTTAAACAGTCTAGCCTGAGCTGCACCTTTTGAGTTGATAGGCGAGTTCCACTTAACTGAAATCCTAGGTAGGTGTAGGGATCAGTAAGTTGCACCTTCTCTGGGGTGATGACTAATCCATTAGCAGTAAGGGCAGTTTGTAGACTTTTGAAACAAGACAAGACCATTTCCTCTTTTGCTGCTGCTAAAAGTATATCATCCATATAATGGATTATGTACACATCCTTCCAGTCTTTTCTAACTTCAGCAATGGCGATGGCCACATATGACTGACATAAGGTGGGACTGTTGGCCATGCCGTGAGGCAAGACCTTCCATTGATATCTCTTCATAGTCTCTTTAAAGTTAATTGCGGGAAGGCTGAAAGCGAAATGCTTACAATCCTCTGGATGGAGAGGGATAGTAAAGAAACAGTCTTTTAGGTCTACAATAACTTTGTAGAATCCCAGAGGTATGGCCATAGGGGAAGGGAGGCCGGGTTGTAAAGCTCCCATAAGGACCATGGATTTATTTACTTCCCTTAAATCTTGTAGCAACCGCCATTTTCCTGACTTCTTTTTTTACAACAAAAATTGGCGTATTCCAGGGAGAATTACTAGGTTCAGTATGTCCAGCCAGCAGCTGCTCCTGTACCAACTGCTGTGCAGCAGCTAGTTTTTCCTTTGAGAGGGGCCATTGGTCAACCCACACGGGCTGATCCAACAGCCATGTGATTTTTTCAGCGTGGGCTACAGGAAAGACCGAGGCCCCTAGGGAAAATACCCTAGACCAGTACGATTGGTTTTTCCACTAGGCTGTAAAGGCTGTAGGAGCCCATTGTTATTTTTTCCAAGTCCAGTGCCTGGGACATACCCTTTGTTAAGCATTTGAGCAGTGACAATGTCATTAGGGCTACCAATTACAATCCCGAATTGGGTGAGAAGATCTCTGCCCCAGAGGTTAAAGGGAAGGCCTTCCAGAATATAAGGCTGAATGTTTCCTGTGTGACCTTGCTCATCCCTCCAGACTAATAATTTAGAGCTCTTCTCTGGATTTTTAGACTGTCCAATGCCGGTAAGGCTGGTAAGTGTGGGGGTACTGGGCCAACTGGGAGGCCACTGAGATTTGCATATAATGGTAACATCTGCTCCAGTATCTACAAGTCCCTCAAATCGTTTTTCATCTAGCCACAAGGTCATCATAGGCTTATTATGAGATATAGAATGAGCCCAGTAAACATCTGAGGAGCCAAAGCCTGCATCCCCTTGCTGACATTTTTTTGCAGGATTATTGGTTTTTACTATAGGTAGCAATAACAATTGAGCGAACCTTTGTCCAGGGGAAATGGTACTAATGACCTTGGGAGAAGTAACTATAACCTTAATTTCCCCAGAATAGTCACTATCTATTAATCTGGGAAGAACCTGCAAGCCCTGCATGGTTAGGCTACTACGTCCCAGAACAATTCCACATGTGCCATCTGGCAGTGGTCCAAAAATACCAGTGTGCAAAGCCTGGACCCCCATTTCAGGTGTTAATACTGTGTGGGTGGAGGAACAGAGGTCCAGTCCTGCGCTTCCTTTTTGTGGCTCTGTAAAGGGTTGAAACGGATTGCTGGGAGTTTGATGGCCTTGCGGGACAAAACTGACTGCCCCAAAAATTTGTTTCTGGTTCGGGGCCTGGGGCTGTCCCCTGTGCCCGTTTCCTGACCGTGGAATAAGCGCTTGTCCCTGGGCGTCCTTTTTTGATTTGCATTCGTTTGCCCAGTGATTGCCACATTTACATCAAGGGCAAAGGCCAGGAGCCTTAGGGGGAGGGTTTTTTGCTGCCCCACAATCCCTGGCAAAGTGTCCCACATTTCCACACTGAAAACATTTTCCTTTTGTTTGATGAGTTAAAAATTGTTTGACTCTATAGCCTTGTAAAGCGGCAGCCATTGCTAAGCCCTGCTGATAGGCGGCGGCTATATCAGAACAAAGGCGGATGTAGCCGGAAAGATCTGTCTTTTTCTTATACGGACATATGGCGGCTTGGCAAGCAGCATTAGCATTTTCAAAGTCAGTTCCAGTTTCAGCACTGCCGAAAATTCGGCCCACTGCCGTAAGAAGCGATGAACGAACTCAGAGAAAGGTTCATCGGGGCCTTGTTTTATGGTAGTTAGAGAGGAGCTGACATCCCCTTTTGCGGGGAGCTTTCGCCAAGCCTTCATACCCACGGCCTGCATTTGGGCATACAGGCCAGCATCATATTGCATTTGCATGTCACTGGAGGCAAAATTGCCTTCGCCAGCTAGCGTATCATAAGTCCAATTATTATTAGCTTGGGCATTGCGGCGAGCAGTCTCTTTGCAACACTCATGATATTTTGACTTTCATAATAAATAATCCCCACTGGAGAGTGTGGCTCACGCTAACATCTGCCAGTCCCTGGGGGTCAGCCAATTTTCGGCCACAGACACTATAATGGCAGTAGTGTAGGGGGCAGTTGCACCATATTGTGCCATTGCTGTTTTTAATTCTTTTATGATCTTAAAATCAAATCAAATTATGCTGCCGCCAGGTGTTATTTTGTTGGTCCATGGTTTCAGTGACCGGAAAAGCAGTGGACACGGAAGGGTCAGTACCGGAGGGTGCCATGGTTACAGGGTGCTGCCTAGGTATGGCTCCGGTACAAGGTGGAGGAGTGACAGGCAAGCAAGCATCCCCTTTTACCTTTCCTAGTTTGATTTTTTTCTAATTGATCAGTAAGTTCCCGATGTTCAGTTTCAAGTTTTATTTGAGTTTTAAGATATTCTATTTTAGATTGGATTTCTTTTTGAGGATCAACGGTGGGGAAAGCCATAGGTGGAGCTGAAGGCTGAGACACATACGGAGGTAGCTGAGATGAGGCAGGTGGCCAATCAGAATTTTGGTATCGAGCCGCTTCATCCTCAAGATCATCCCAATCAATACCCTCATCAATGCCTTCGTCCTCTGAATTATTGGCTCGACTGGCTAGCCATACAATCCTCTTTCGATATTTTGGGTTAGCTAATTTTTGTTTAAGGCCTGCGGCTACACGTTGAGCAAATTTCTCTAAAGAACACACAGGCTCACCGCTCTCCGCAGGTTTTTGTTCCTCTTTATCAGAGTCGCTATCAAATGACATTAAGTCAGCTTCCCCTGACTTTTTCTCCTTGCCCTCTTTGGGTTCTGGTTTTTCCAAAACTAACGAATCTTCTTTTAAGGGGGGGCTTTTATCAGACAAATTTTTGCATGAGTCTCTCAGGCAAGTTTCCCCCTGGGTTATGACATTAGCAATGACTGGATTGTCATGTTTTTGGGTAATGATCTCATTTATCAGATTCCAGTATGAGAAAGCAGTTACAGGGACCTTTTGAGGCCTGAAAGCACTATAATAATCTTTTAGGGCATCCCCTAGTCTTTTCCAATGTCTTTGATCTATGGTTCCTTCTTGAGGGAACCAGGGGCAAACATCCTTAATATAATCAAAATATTTGATTAACCGGCTTACTTTCACCTTTACTCCTCGTGCCTTTAAGGTTTTGCCGAGTCCTTCAACGAACAATTCATGCTGACTAATTTCCTGACCCATAATACCGTCATTCACTTACCAGAGAGCAAGGCCGCAGCAGGTTCCCGCAGTGACTCCTTCTCTGGATTTCTACCTTCAATCTGGCTGGCTTGGACAACATCCCTCACGGTGTCCCTCTTGCATCGAGCCCCACATTGGGTGCCAGACTGTCCTGACCTGCAGAACAACAACAGGAGCTCGAAGGGAGGGAGTGGGGATGGATGGGAACAGGAGAAGTGAAGAATGGAGACAAGACAGGAGTCTGATCAAGTCTCGTTTATTGTTGCTAAGCTCACAGCTTAAGTAAGCGCAGGCAGAGAGGTGGGGCAAAGGTAGCTTGCTTTTGGGAAATTCCGGCCTACGTAAGTTTCAGTAAACTGAAACTTATCAGCGGGGAAACAGAAACTTAACTTGTGCAAACCACAACATGGCTGAGCAGATCACAAAATGGCGGCTATTGCTGCCCACAGTGCCCCAGTTTCAGCCAGCACAGTGAGTCGCCGCAAGGGAAATCACACAGACTTGGCACTTAAAACAGGTGACTGGAACACCTGGGAGAGAGTCGACTGATGAACTAAAAAAAAACAAAAAAAAAAACAGACTCTGAGTCAGGGTGTCAGGTGATCAGTCTTGGCTGGACCCACCCCCATCAAAAAACAAACAAACACAAAAAACAGCAATTGAAAATGCTCTGGGTTGAGAGTTTCACAGCAAGCACAGCTGAACATGGGACGGTCCAGCTCTGTGGGAGGGGGCGTCTGCCATTACCAAGACACTCCACAACTGCAGAGGTAGTCTGCCTTAGCTGAGGCAGCCCGCTGTTGCAGAGGCAACCTGTCATTACAGAGAGAGTCTGCCATTACAGAGGCAGGCCACCATTGCCGAGGCAGTTCTAACTACACAAATAGAAACAGTACTGCAGGGAAGCTCACACGGCAGCTGGGCGGAGCCCACAGCAGCTCAGCAAAGTCTCTACAGGCAGATAGTGACCTCCTTGCTGGGCAGGGAAGCCCTGAAAAAAAGCCCTTCCATCTGCAGCAGCACAATGAAAACTCATAAATAAAGCCCTAACTTTCTGGGACAGAGCATCTGGGGGGAAAAAAAGGAGTTTATGAGTGCTGCTGCAGCAGACCTGAACTACCTGCCCAGCAACTCTGAATGAACAACGGAGGTCACAGCTCAGAACCTGAGTTTCAATAAAGGACAGACTGTCTCCTCAAGCAGCTTCCTGACCCCCATATGTCCAAAGAGTCAACTCATAAAGGAGAGAACGCATTGACATTTGGTCCCAGAAGAAGAAACTTGTCGCAACCCTTACTGTTCTGCAACTGCTGCAGGTGATCCCCAGGCAAGCAGGGCCTGAGTGGACCTCAGCAGTACTACAGCAGAGGGGCCAGACTGTTAGAAGGAAAAACTAAGAAACAGAAATAACTTCATCATCCACAAACTGGAAGCTCACCCAGAGACCCAGTCTGAAAGTCAGCAACTACAAAGACAACAGGTGGGTAAATCCACAAAAATAGGAAGAAACCCGCACAAAACGGATGAAAACACCCAAAACCAGAACACCTCTCCTTCTATGAGGGATCACAACTCACCAGAAAGGGAACAAGGCTGGATGCAGAATAAGTGTGATGAAATGACAGAATCAGACTTCAGAAGGTGGGTAATAAGAGACTTCTGTGAGCTAAAAGAACATGTTCTAACCCAATACAAAGAAACTAAGAACGTTGAAAAAAGATTTGACTAAATGCTAACGAGAATCGACAACATACAGAGGAATATAAGTGAATTGATGGAGCTGAAAAACACAACAGGAGAACTTTGCAAAGCATGCACAGGTTTCAGCAGCCGAATTGACCAAGCAGAAGAAAGGATATCAGAGGTCGAAGATAACGCAATGAAATAAAACGAGAAGGCAAGAATAGAGAAAAAAGGGTAAAAAGGAATGAAAAAAGTCTCCAAGAAATGTGGGACGATGTGAAAAGACCTACGTTTGATAGATGTATCTGAATGTGACGAAGAGAATGAATACTCTTCAGGATATTATCCAGGAAAACTTCCCCAACCTAGCAAGGCAGGCCAATATTCAAGTCCAGGAAATACAGAGAACACCACAAAGATATTCCTCAAGAAGACCAACCCCAAGGCACGTAATCATCAGATTCACCAGGGTCAAAATGAAGGAGAAAATGCTAAGGACAGCCAGTGAGAAAGGTCAGGTTACCCACAAAGGGAAGCCCATCAGACTCACAGCAGACTTCTCAGCAGAAACTCTACAAGCCAGAAGAGTGTGGGGGCCAATATTCAACATCCTTAAAGAAAAGAACTGTCAACCCAGAATCACATATCCAGCCAAACTAAGCTTCATAAGAGAAGGAAAAATAAAATCCTTTGCGAAGAAGCAAGTACTCAGAGATTCATCACCAACAGGCCTGCTTTACAAGAGCTCCTGAAAGAGGCTCTACACATATAAAGGAACAACCGGTACTAGCCACTCCAAAAACATACCAAATGGTAAAGAGCATCAACAAAATCAAGAATCTGCATCAACTAACGGGCAAAACAGCCAGCTACCATCAAAATGACAGTATCAAATTCACACATAACAGTATTAGTCCTAAATGTAAATGGACTAAATGCCCCAATCAAAAGACACAGACTGGCAAATTGGATAAAAAGCCAAAACCCATCGGTGTGCTGTATCCAGGAAACCCATCTCACATTCAAGGATACACAAAGGCTCAAAGTAAAGGGATGGAGGAAGATTTACCAAGCAAATGGAGAGCAAAAGAAAGCAGGAATTGCAATTCTCATCTCTGATAAAATAGACTTTAAAGCAACAAAGATCAAAAGAGACAAAGAAGGACACTACATAATGGTAAAAGGATCAATGAAACAAGAAGAGCTAACGATCCTAAATATATACACACCCAATACAGTAGCACCCAGATACATAAGGCAAGTTCTTAATGACTTACAAAGAGACTTAAACTCCCACTCAATAATAGTGGGAGACTTTCTAACACCTCATTGTCAATATTAGACAAATCAACAAGACAGAAAATTAACAAGGATATCCAAGACTTGAACTCAGACATGGAACAAGCCAATCTAGCAGACATTTACAGAACTCTCCACCTTACATCCACAGAATATACATTCTTCTCAGCACCACATCACACCTACTCTAAAACTGACCACATAATTGGAAGCAAATCACTCCTCAGCAAATGCGAAAGAACAGAAATCAAAACAAACAGTCTCTCAGACCACAGTGCAATCCATTAGAACTCAGAATTCAGAAACTAACTGAGAACCGCACAGCCTCATGAAAACAGAGCAACTTGTTCTTCAATGTTGACTGGATAAATAATAAAATGAAGGCAGAAATAAAGACATTCTTAGAAACCAACGAGAAAGAAGACACAACATACCAGAATCTCTGGGACACATTTAAAGCAGCCTCTAGAGGAAAATATATGGCAATGAGTGCCCACATGAGAAGGAAGGAGAGATCTAAAAGTGATACCCTATCATCAAAATTGAAAGAGCTAGAGGAACAAGATCAAAAAACTCAAAACCTAACAGAAGACAGGAAATAACTAAGATCAGAGCAGAACTCAAGGAGATAGAGACACAAAAAACCCTTCAGAAAATCAATAAACCCAGGAGCTGGTTTTTCAAAAAGGTCAACAAAATAGACCACTAGCCAGATTAATAAAAAAGAAAAGAGAGAATAACCAAATTGAAGCAATAAAAAATGATAAGGATATCACCACAGATTCCACAGAAATTCAAACCATCATCAGAGATTATTAAAAACAACTCTATGCACATAAACTAGTAAACCTGGAAGAAATGGAGAAATTCCTGGACACTTGCCTCCTCCCAAGCCTAAACCAGGAAGAAGTCAAAACCCTGAACAGACCAATAACAAGGTCTGAAGTTGACGCAGCAATAATTAGCCTTTTATCCAAAAAAAAAAAAAAAAAAAAAAAAAAAAAAAAAAAAAAAAAAAGCCCAGGTACAGACAGGTTCACAGCCGAATTCTTCCAGACATAAAGAGGAGCTAGTACCATTCCTTCTGAAACTATTCCAAATAATCTAAAAAGATGGAGTCCTTCCCAAATCATTTTAGGAGACCGACATCATCCTGATACCAAAACCCGGCAGAGACTCAACAAGAAAAGAAAATTTCAGGCCAATATCCATGATGAACATAGATGCAAAAATGTTCAATAAAATACTGGCAAGCCGATTGCAACAGCACATCAAAAAGCTTATCCATCATGATCAAGTAGGTTTCATCCCAGGGATGCAAGGCTGGTTCAACATATGCAAGTCCATAAATGTAATTCACCACATAAACAGAACCAAAGACAAAAACCACATGATTATCTCAATTGATGCAGAGAAGGCCTTTGACAAAATTCAACAGCCCTTTATGCTAAAAACCCTTAATAAACTAGGTATTGACGGAATGTATCTCAAAATAATAAAAGCTATTTATGACAAGCCAACAGCCATTATCATACTGAATGGGCAAAAACTGGAAGTATTCCCTTTAAAATCTGGCACTAGACAAGGATGC
The DNA here is from genome assembly GCF_048565385.1 of Saimiri boliviensis. Taxonomy (NCBI): domain Eukaryota; kingdom Metazoa; phylum Chordata; class Mammalia; order Primates; family Cebidae; genus Saimiri; species Saimiri boliviensis. The sequence continues at coordinate 149,963,487 of NC_133449.1, read as the reverse complement.
CCTCTCTCACCACTCCTATTCAATATAGTACTGGAAGTTCCAGCCAAAGCAATCAGGCAAGAAAAAGAAATGAAGGGTCTTCAATCAGAAAAGGAGGAATTCAAATTGTCTGTATTTGCAGACAACATAATTGTATATCTAGAAGACCCCATCGTCTCAGCCCAAAGTCTCCTGAAACTAAGCAACTTCAGCAACTCAGGATACAAAATCAACGTGCAAAAATCACAAGCATTCCTATAAACCAATAATAGACTTAAAGAGAGCCAAATTGAGAATGAACTGCCATTCACAATTGCTACAAAGAGAAATAAAATACCTAGGAATACAACTAACAAGGAACACAAAAGACCTCTTCAAGGAGAACTACAAGCCACTGCTCAATGAAATAAGAGAGGACACAAACAGATGGAGAAAGATTCCATGTTCATGGTTAGGAAGAATCAATATTGTGAAAATGGCCATACTGCCCAAAGTAATTTACAGATTCAACGCTATCCCCATCAAGCTACCAATGACCTTCTTCACAGAACTGGGAAAAAAACACCTTAATCTTTATGTGGAGCCAAAAGAGAGCTCTCATAGCCAAGTCAATTCTAAGCAAAAAGAACAAAGCAGGAGGCATCACACTACCGACTTCAAACTATACTACAAGCCTAGAGTAATCAAAACAGCATGGCACTGGTACCAAAACTTAGTCAAAAAAGATATAGTCAAAAAAGATACAGTCAAAAAAGATTAGTCAAAAAAGATATAGACTAATGGAACAGAAAAGAGGCCTTGGAGGCAACAAGACCTATCTACAATCATCTGATCTTTGACAAATCGAACAAAAACAAGCAATGGGGAAAGGATTCCCTGTTTAATAAATGGTGTTGGGAAAACTGGCTAGCCATGTGCAGAAAACAGAAACTGGACTCCTTCCTGACACCTTACACTAAAATTAACTCCAGATGGATTAAAGACTTAAACATCAGACGTAACACCATAAAAGCCCTAGAAGAAAATCTAGGCAAAACCATTCAGGACATAGGCGTAGGCAAGGACTTCATGACCCAAACACCAAAAGCATTGGCAACAAAAGCCAAAATAGACAAATGGGACCTAATCAAACACCACAGCTTCTGCACGGCAAAAGAAACAGTCATTAGAGTGAATTGGCAACCAACAGAATGGGAAAAAATTTTTGCAGTTTACCCATCTGACAAAGGGCTGATAACCAGAATTTACAAAGAACTAAAAGAGATTTACAAGAAAAAAAACAAGCCCATTCAAAAGCCATCAAAAACGATGAATTCGTGTCCTTTGTAGGAACATTGATGAACCTGGAAAGCATCATTCTCAGCAAACTGACACAAAAGCACTCTGTGCAGCCCAAGAAGCGTGGTCCTGCGAGTGGACCGGGGTTAAGGTAGGGCCTTTCCTGGTCTTTGCACTGACCTACCTCAGAAAAGGACCCACAGGTGAGCCCACACCCGCTCTCTGAGACTGACTTACTTGGGAGGGTGGATTTGGTTACTGAATACTCCGTGTCCAGCAACCAAAGAGGAGCTGAGGGCTGAACTGCAGCCACAGCTTCCTGCCCAGCCAACCAGGCTCTTCATGCACTTTTCACCCCACGGCCCTTCCTGCATCAGGCCATGGTCCAGCTCTGGATGGCCACCTGCACCAGAGGCTGCCTGGCAGTGCAGTTGTTTAGGTGTCCCCTTCCCCGTTTTATTTTCTAGTCTTCCCTAGCTCCTCAGGAGGTGTCAGAGCAACCCGCCAGCCCAGCCTCTCCCCTCAATAGCCAACAGAGCTTCTGTGTGCCAAAGGTGCCTACCGTGTCCCAGGGCCTGCTCAAGCTCTTCCAGATAAACTCATTCATGGAGGATCTTGGAGCCAGTCCTGGCCTGGTGCCTTCCCTCGGGACCCTGGGCTCACCACTGTGCAGTGCCCACCATGCCCCAGCAGTGTGGGATAGAGCAGGCACACTCTGGGGGGGCTCCACTGCCCTGCTCAGTGGTGCTTTTTCCCATGGGCTCTCAGCTTCTGAAGGGAAGGGCCCTCCTGCTGAGGAGCTGGTCTCATGAGCCTTGGAAAGTGTGACTCAGCACAGGCTGGTCTTTCCCGGGAATCGTGAGGGAGAACACACTTGTTCGCCAGCACTGTCTGGGGTATTCACAAGGCTTTTGGCATGGCCTGAGACTCAACACTCAGATGTGCTTCAGCCCCCAGGCTCCCTGATTTGCTTTTCCCTCAGGCTAAAGAGAAGATGAAAGAGGAATTGTGGCGCATCCACTTCTTCGAGTATGGGTGGCATGTATGCATGTACTGCACAGCCAAGACACGAGCACTGGTCCTGAAGGGCATCCCTGAGAACCTCTGGGAGAGCTGTGGCTCCAATTCTCTGGTGAGTGGGATGTACCCCCACTGCCCCTCCACCTCAGCTCAGCCAGTCATAGCCCCCCAAGCTCTCACCATGTGAGCTTGTCTGGTCCTGAGCTGGCCTGGAGTTGGCCAGGCAGGAGCTCCCAACTCTTTCACACAGCCGGGAGCTGGAATCTGGGCTGTGGGCAGGGGCCTAACCGGGAGGAGCATGAGGGACAGAGGCTGGGAGCCGGGCACCCTGCTGGCTGAGTGGTGCCCTCCCACTCACAGTGGGAGGGAAAAATGTCTTTAGAGACCTCCTTTCCTTGGGACAGACTCTGACAGCATTCACACCCGTGGTCCCTGGGAGAGACAAGTCAGCAAGTTGAACTTTTGGGTAGAGCAACCTCCCCAGGAGCACGAGGGAAACCTTGCCTTGCAACTTGTGCTTGACCCCAAGTCCGACCTCTGTGGGGCACTGGTGTCTCCAATCTGCCCTGTTACTGCCCCCAGAGTACCAGAGGGAGAGAGACAGCTGGTAGCCATGTTTCACCAGGGGCCTGGAATGAGATGGAGACTCACCCTGGCTACTACACTGAGCTGGTGGAGAAGTCCACTGGGAAGTACAGCCTCGCCATGGAGGAGATCAAGCGAGACCTACACCGTTCCATGCCTGAGCACCGTGCCTTCCAGAATGGGCTCGGGATTGCCATCCTTCAGTGGGTGCTGACCACCTGTGCCTTCTGAAAGCCCACCATCAGCTACTGCCAGCTAAGGGGCCTGGCAAGGGTCCAGAGACAGCATCTGCCCCCAGAGGTTCACAGGAGCAGGTCCCTGTGGTCCCAGGTCTGTGCCGTGACCCTGCCTCATGTCTCGAGGAAGGAGCCCAGCTGCCGAAAAAGATAGAATTTAAAAACAGTATTAATTGCTCATCTCATCCCCATGCCACATGATTCTAATACAAGATATTTTTTTCTTTTTTATAGTGTGAAGCAGTATTCTGGAAAGTTTTTCTAAGACTAGTGAAGAACTGAAGGAGTCCTGCATCTTTTTTTTATCTGCTTCTGTTTAAAAAGCCAACATCCCTCTGCTTCATAGGTGTTCTGCATTTGAGGTGTAGTGAAATCTTTGCTGTTCATCGGATGTAATGTTTTAGTTCCTTACAAACAGGGTTGAGGGGGAAAGACGTGCAAAAACTAACATTTAAATTTTGAAACAGCAGCAGAGTGAGTGGATTTTATATTTTGTTATTGTTGGTGGTTTAAAAAAAAATTCCTGCATGTAATTATTGTGAACACCTTGCTTTGTGGTCACTGTAACACTTGGGGGGAGGGACAGGGAGGAAAAGTAACAATAGTCCACATGTCTCTGGCATCTGTTCAAAGCAGTGTGCAGAATGTAATGCTCTTTTGTAAGAAACGTTTTATGATGTTTAAAATAAATTTAGTGAACCTATTTTTGATGGTCATTTTTTTTAAGACAGTCATTTTGAAATGGTAGCTGAATTTCCCAACTGACCCCCAAACTAAACACTAAATTCGATTTTCAGCTCCTCTGTTGGATATATAAGTGGATCTCTTCTTGGGCATAGGCAAAATAACTTGGCAAACTTAGTTCTGGTGATTTCTTGATGGTTTGAAAGTCTGTTGCTGGGAAGAAATTCCATCATACATATTCATGCTTATAATAAGCTGGGGATTCTTTGTTTTTGCAAATGCTTGCCCCTACTTTTCAACAATGTTAGTAGTTGTAAAGAACTAAGGTGAGGAGCAGTACTGCAAGTTGAGTAATGGTGTACCTATGTAACAATATTCTGACTGGCAGCAAGTTTTATTATCAAAATAACACTTGGTTATGGAAGTGAGTGATGCTGAAAAAAATTGATTATTTTTATTAGATAATTTCTCACCTATAAACTTAAACTGTCAACTTGCTCTAGTGTCTTATTAGTTAAACTTTGTCAAAAAAAAATATATATATATATATATATATATATATATATATATATACTTGTTTTTCCATTGTATGCAAATTGGAAGAAAAAGATGTACCATTTCTCTGTTGTATGTTGGATTATGTAGGAAATGTTTGTGTACAATTCAAAAAAAGATGAAAAAAGTTCCTGTGGATTTTTGTTTAGTTTCTTGGCATTTGTATTGATAGTTAAAATTCACTTCCAAATAAATAAAACACCCATGATGCTGAAAAAAAAAAAAAAAAAAAAAAAAAAGTGTTGTCTTCTTTGTACTCTGGTCTAAGTCCTGGCAGCATTTGATTGTTTTCTGTTTGGTAAAATAAGTACATATAACATAAAATGTCCCATCGTCACCATTTTTAGGCGTACAGCTCACTGCTTTAAGCACATTCACACTGTTGTGCAACCATCACTGCTGTTCACCTCCAGACCGCTTTCATCTTGCAGAACCGCGGTTCTGTGCTCATTAAACAGCCCCAGCCACCGTCAGCAACCATCATTCTGCTTTCCATCGCTATGAATTCGATGACTGTGTCTCATATAAGTGGAATAATGTAGTATTTGCCTTTCTGTGTCTGGGCTATTTCATTTAGCGTGATATCTTCAAGGGTCATCCATGTCATATGAATGTGTCAGAATTTCCTTTCTTTCTAAGGCTGAATCATATGCTATTGTATGTATAGGCCACATTTTCTTTTCCTTTTTTTTTTTTTTTTTTTTTTTTTTTTTGGTGATGGAATTTCACTCTTGTTGCCCAGGCTGGAGTGCAATTGTTCAATTTTGGCTCACTGCAACTTCCGCCTCCTGGATTCAAGTGACTCTCCTGCCTCAGTCTCCTGAGTAGCTAGGATTACAGGCATGTGCCACCACACTTGGCTGTTTTGTATTTTGAGTAGAGGGGATTTTGCCATGTTTGTCAGGCTGGTCTTGAACTCCTGACCTTAGGTGATCCACTCACCTCACCTCCCAAATTGCTGGTATTATAGGCATGAGCCATTGCACCTGGCCAGTATTTCTATTTTAAATTTTATTTATTTATATATTTATTTATTTTGGAGACAGGATCTTGCTATGTTGTCCAGGCTGGTCTCAAGCTCCTGGGACAAATGCATCCTCCTGCCTCAGCCTCCCAAGCTGCTGGGACTATAGGCATGTGCCACCACACCTGAATAATTTTTTTTTAGATGGGGTCTCACTGTCTTGTCCAGGCTGGCCTCAAACCCCTAGGCTTATGTGATCTTTCTGCCTCAGCCTCTCAAAGTGCTGGGATTACAGGCATGAGCCACCAGCCACCATATCTGGCCTTTTTTTTTTTTTTTTTTTTTTGAGCCTTAGAAAAAAAAGGCCCAGACAGGATCTCCTTCTGTTGCCCACACTGAAGCTTAGTGGCATGATCATGGCTCACTGCAGCCTCCACCTACTGGGCTCAATCAATCCTCCCACCTCAGCCTCCTGGGTAGCTGGGACTACAGGTGCACACAACCACACCTAGCTATTTTTTGTATTTTTTATAGAGAAAGGGTCTCACTGTGGGGCCCAGGCTGGGCTTGAACTCCTGAGCTCAAGTGAACCACCCTCCTCAGCCACCTAAAGTGCTGGGATTAGTGTTAGGTACCCAGAGCTCCCGTTTTGCTCCTTCACTGCCTTCAGTGCACAGCTGCCACTTCATGGTCTAAGACAGCTGCTCAGGCTTCAGCCCTATGTTCATAGTCCAGCCACCAGGAAACAGACAAAAAGGGGTACACCATTTCCCTACAGGTGCAGTCCCAGGGAGTCTTTTGTTTTTTTTTTTTAGACAGAGCCTCACTTTATCACCAAGTTGGAGTGCAGTGACGGGATCTCGGCTCACTGCAACCTCCGCCTCCTGGGTTCAAGCAATTCTCCTGCCTCAGCCTCCCAAGTAGCTGGGACTACAGGCACACACCACTACACCTGGCTAATTTTTTGTACTTTTAGTAGAGATGGGGTTTCACCATGTTGGCCAGGATGGTCTCGATCTCTTGACCTCGTGATCTGCCCGCCTTGGCCTCCCAAAGTGCTGGGATTACAGGTGGGAGCCACTGCGCCTGGCCCCCAAGGAGTCTCTTATACCACTTCTGCTTACATCTCTGGCCAGAACTTAACCACATGATCATGCCTAGCAGCAAAGAAGGCTAGAAAATACAGCCTTATGACTGCCGCTTGGGAGGCTGAGGCTGAGGAATGGCTTGAACCCAGGAGGTGGAGATTGCAGTGAGCCAAGACTGCATCACTGCACTCCAGCCTAGGTGACAGAGTGAGACTTCATCTCAAAAATATATATATAATATATATATATTGATGTATATTATATATTTATATATAATTATATACATTATAATATATATTATATATTTATTATATAGTATATATTCTATATTATATAATATGTGCTATGTAATATATATTATATAGTATATTATATATTATATAGCATATAATATATATTATGTAGTATAATATATATTATATCTATATTATATATATTATATACTATATATTATATATAATAAATATATACTATATATATTATGTATATGTATATTATATAATATACATATATATATATTGGGAGGCCTGGCTAAAAGTCATAGTTGCTTTTCCACATGAGAAGGAATAAAGGATAAAAGAAGGGAAACTGGCATATCGTACCTCACACCAGTAGGAGGCAGATGAAAGAAAAAAGAAGTCAGTTCCCAGTACAGAAATGGCAGGGAAGCTGTGGCTGGAAGAAAGGAGTGCAGGACGGGTAACAGGCCGCAGAGAGGTGAGTGGGTCCTCCTGGTTGGGGATCAGGAAGGGCTTGCAGGAAGTTTTATTGCTGTCTCTTTCTCTCTTTTCTGTCTTTCCTTCACACACACACACACACACACACACACACACTGTCTTGCTGAGGGATAATTCTGAGAAGGTGGAGTCCTCTGTAGGGAAGGAATATGCATTTCCTACTTGTCATGTTTTCCTGAAAATCAGACTTCTATTAATAACACTCCTGGCCTCTCTCTACCTGGGGAAGAGGAAACGTCACTTACATGAGAGAAGCTGGGAAGAAAGAAGCAAGCATGCGTGGCTTAGTCCCCCTCCTCTTTAGAGCTCGCTGGTCCACCAGAAATGGGTGTTCTTCCTGTCCCTGCAGTGTGGAGGCCTGGGCTTTATGCCTATGCCAAGGACAGGTGAATACCTGTTACCAAGGGTACAAGCCCATTTTGTCTCCCAAATAAGTGCTGTTCTCCAACAAGCTTTTACCAGTAACAAAACACATTTTTATTCTCATCTGTCCCTTGTCTGTTTTTCTTTTCTTTTTCTTTTTTTTCTTTCTTTCTTTCTTTCTTTTTTTTTTGTTTTTGAGACAGAGTCTCACTCTGCTCTCCAGGCTGGAGTGCAATGGCATGGTCTCTGATCACTGCAACCTCTGCCTCCTGGGTTCAAGTGATTCTCCTGCCTCAGCCTCCCAAGTAGTTGGGACTACAGGCACATGACAACACACCCAGCTAATTTTTGTATTTTTAGTAGAGCCAGATTTCACTATGTTGGCCAGGCTGGTCTTGTACTCCTGACCTTGTGATCTGTCCACCTCCGCCTCTCAAAGTACCGGACTACGGACATAAACCACCATACCAGGCCTACCCCTTGTTTATTTTTCAATTATTTAGATTTAAGCAGGAAAGACTGGGTTTCTTTTCTTTTCTTTCTTTCTTTCATTCATTCTTTTTTTTTTTTTTTTTTTTTTTGAGACAGAGTCTCAGTCGCCCAGGCTGGAGTGCAGTGGTGCCATCAAAGTTCACTGCAGCCTTGACTTCAAGCAGCCCTCCCACCTCAGCCTCCTGAGTAACTAGGATCACAGGCATGCATCACTATGCCCACCTAATTTTTTTTCTAGACACAGTCTAACTATGTCACTCAGGCTGGTCTAGAACTCCTGACCTCAAGTAATCCTCCTGCCTTTGCCTCCCAAAGTGTGGGATTATAGGTGTGAGCCACCATACTTTGCCTTTTTTTTTTTTTTTTTTTGAGATGGAATCTGGCTCTGTCACCCAGGCTGGAGTGCAGTGGCACAATCTTGGCTCACTGCAACCTCCGCCTCCCGGGTTCAAGCAACTCTCCTGCCTCAGCCTTCCAAGTAGCTGGAATTATAGGCACGTGCTATCATGCCTGGCTAATTTTTCCTTTTTAGTAGGATGAGGTTTCACCATGTTGACCAGGCTGGTCTCGAACTCTTGACCTGAAGTGATCTGCCCACCTCTGCCTCCTGAAGTGCTGGGATTACAGGTGTGAGCCACTGTGCCCGGCCCTTCTTTTCCTTTTTAAGATACGAGATCTCACTCTGTCGCCCAGGCTGGAGTGCAGTGGTGCAAATGTGGCTCAAACTCCTGGGCTTGAGCAATCCTCTCACCTTAGTTTCCTGAGTAGCTGGGACTACAGGTACATGCCACTGTGCCAGGCTAATATTTTTTGGAAATGGGGACTCCCTTTGTTGCCCAGGCCGGTCTCAACTCCTGGCCTTAAGCAATCCTGTGGCCTCAGCCTCAGAAAGTGATTTACGCCTAAAACTCCAACAGCCTCTTTCACCACCAGTCCCAGACTAGAGACCCCTGCTGCACCTTCCTATCCCCTGCAGATGAGTGGAATAATGGGCCACCTCTGTTGTCATGAGAGTTCAGGTGCCCATGCGATCTCCAGACCTTTCCTCCCTGGGTCCCCAGGTCCCTTCTGAAGGCAGAAACCACAGGGAGAACAGAGAATGCCAGAAGGTCAGCTCATTCCCTCCATGGCATCAACACCTGACACTTGGTCCTATACTTGGGAAGGAGGACAAGAACAAGAGGTTCTTGAGAATGACAAGGTGAAGCAGCAGGCAGAGACAGGCCTGAGAGCTCTGCTGGCAAGCTTACACATCCCACAGATATTAGGATAAGTTTCTTCATGTTATTAAGCCCACCTGTCTCCCCTGCTCAGAAAACATCAGGTCCAGGACGTGGCTATGTTAATGTTGGGCTGACAGTCCCACAGTTTTGACTCCCAAGCTGTCCCAGGCCTCTTTATAGCTGTGCTCTGGCATTGGGAAAAGGAGGTGATGAATGAGGTGAGCTGCTTCCAAAGCCTGCTAGAGCACGTGACAGGGCTGCCGTGGACTGGGTCTCAGGACCCAGTCAGTAAGCTGGGATGGTGACCTGGTCTGAGATGGAGTGCATGGCCCTAATTCACAGGCAGGTGATGATTATAGAAAAGATTAGACACCTCCCAGGCTGAACACTCTGCCAATGAGCCCATCTGCCCTCACCCTCAGCCTCTACACTCCTCTCCAGAGCTGGGGGCAAGGGTGGAAGGGTGACCTTCTGACATCCTCACCCATCTATAGAAGAAAGTAACTCAGGGAACTGCCAGACCAAACAGACAGCTCTCCTCAGCGCAGTGCTCCTGATGGGGGCTCCCATCCCCAGCCCTGCCCCACTTCTGCCTTTGCCATGTCCCCCTGTTCCCTTCCTGTGGCCTCACCATCCTCTCCCCATCCCATTGTCACTTGCTCCAGGGAACTCTGGCCCAAGAGAGGCCAGCTGCCCCAAAGCACCTGAAATGTTGGCAAGGGACAGAGTCCTTGGCAGAGTCCCTGTGGAGGGTCAGACTGGGTCATGGCGGCTCCAAGTGCAGACAGAGGAGAGAGCCCTAGAGATTGAGGCTCCAAGCTGCCCCGTCACCTGGCACACCAGCCTGGCTCCTGCCCAGTCCAACCTATATCCATGTTGAATATAGGCTGGCTTCTTGGGGGAAAGGGACAAGAAAAAGGAAAGGAGAGGAGAGAATGGGAGAAAGAAGAAGTTGGAGAGGAAGAGAGAGAAAAGGAAGGGCAAGAGAAGCTTGATCAAGAAAATTTTAAAACCCAACAGAGGTCTGGGTGTGATGGCTCACGCCTGTAATCCCAGCACTTTGGGAGCTGAGGCGGGCAGATCACCTGAGGTCAGGAGTTTGAACCAGCCTAACCAACACGGAGAAACCCCGTCTCTACTAAAAATACAAAAAAATTAGCCAGGCTTGGTGGCGGATGCCTGTAATTCCAGCTACGCCAGAGGCTGGGTCAGGAGAATTGTTTGAACCCAGGAGGTAGAGGTTGCAGTGAGCCGAGATAGAGTCATTGCCGTCCAGCCTGGGCAACAAGAGCGAAACTCCATCTCAAAAAACAAACAAAAAAACACCCAACAGAGATGAAGAGAACGGAGGAGGAAGGAAACACCAGTAAACAAACAAAGTTGTTTTTTTTTTTTTTTTTTTTTTTTTTTTTTTTTTTTTTTGAGACAGAGTCTTCCTCTGTTGCCCAGGCTGGAGTGCAGTGACTTAGTCTCAACTCACTGCAGCCTCAACCTCGGGCTCAAGCAATCCTCCCACCTCAGCCTCCCCACCACACCTATTTTTTTTGGGGGCGGGGGCGCAGATATGGGGTTTTGACATGTTGTCCAAGCTGGTCTCAAATTCCTGGGCTCAAGCGATCCACCCGCCTCGGCCTCCCAAAGTGGTGGGATTACAGGCATATGAACCACTGCTCCCACACTGAGTTTTTTGTTTTGGTTTTGTGTTTTTAGTTCTTTTTTTTTTTTTTTTTTTTGGAGGTGGAATCTTGATCTGTCACCCAGACTGTAGTGTAGTGGCAAGATCTCAGTTCACTGCAACTTCTGCCTCCCAGGTTCAAGTGATTCTCCTGCCTCAGCCTCCCAAGTAACTGGGACTACAGGTGCACGTGGCCACACCTGGCTAATTTTTTGTATTTTAGTAGAGATGGGGTTCCACCAAGTTGCCTAGGCTGGTCTCGAACTCCTGAGCTCAGGCAATCCACCCACCTCAGCCTCCCAAAGTGCTAGGATTACAGGTGTGAGTCACCTTGCCCAGCTTTGTTTTGCAGTTTTTTTTGTTTGCTTGTTTTGGTTTGGTTTTGGTTTTGAGATGGAGTCTTGCTTGGTTGCCCAGGCTGGAGTGCAATGGTGCAATTTCGGCTCAGTGCAACCTCCACTTCCTGGGTTTGAGCAATTCTCCCTCCTCAGCCCCCCGAGGAGCTGGGGATTACAGGCTTCCACCATCATTCCTGGCTAAGTTTTGTAGAGATGGGGTTTCAACATACTGGTCAGGCTGGTCTTGAACTCCTGGCCTCAGGTGATCCACCCATCTTGGCCTCCCAAAGTGCTGGGATTATCACGACCAGCCCTGACAGTGTTCTAAGCATGTAGGAAGCATGCAAAGTCCACACAAGTCCCTGGGCTGGGCTGCTAGCCTCCCTGCTTGGTGCCTGGTGGCTGTTCCCCAGGAGGGCAAATAGACTCCCTGCTAGCTGCCCTCCTGGCATTGTGACCTCCCCAGCCCATCCCCAGGCTGCACTGCATTCCCAATCAGGGCAGTTCCTGGACCCTCCAAATACAGCCCATGCCACGGTCTTTCCCCCAGATCCTAGGGCAAACAGGGCATTGAGGCACTCAGCTCAGACATCCTACTGTCCTGCCACTGACACTGAGAAGGGGCAGCTGGCACCAGGGAGTCTTTGAACAGAACCTCGGCCCATCCTGCAAGGTCCTTCCTGGGGAGACTGGCATGAGGTAAGAGCCTCAGCTCCTGAAGCCCCCAGACTCCCATAGGAGGGGAAGGGACCCTGGGGACAGGCAGAAGGAAGGTTTGTGGGGAGTCAGTCGCTCTCCAGAGCCCAGGCTTATGGGTGGGCTGAGCAGATGGAGCCCATGCCCCGTGCCATCTCCCCATGCCCTGACTCTGAGTGACACCACTGACAGCTGCCCTTGTGGCTCCAGCCATAGATGGGTCTCAGCCTTAGCCTGGCTGCACTTCATTGGTGTGATGGTTAATTTTCAGTATCAGCTTGACTGGATTAAGGGACACCCAGAGGCTGGGCACGGTGGCTCATGCCTATAATCCCAGCACTTTGGGAGGCCGAGGCTGGTGGATCATGAGGTCAAGACCATCCTGGTCAACATGGTGAAACCCTGTCTCTACTAAAAATACAAAAATTAGCTGGGCATGGTGGTGCAAGCCTGTAGTCCCAGCTACTCAGGAGGCTGAGGCAGGAGAATTGTGAATCCAGGAGGCGGAGGTTGCAGTGAGCCAAGATCGCACCATTACACTCCAGCTGGGTGACAAGAGCGAAACTCCATCTCAAAAAAAAAAAAAAAAAAAAAAAAGTTGGGGGGACACCTAGATAGCTGGTAAAGCATCCCTTCTGGGTGTGTCTGTGAGGCTGTTTCCACAGGATTACTTGCATGTGAGTTCATGGCTGAGTGGGAAGATGCCCCATCAATGTCAGAGGGTACCATGCAATCAGCGGGGAGCCCCAGTAGGACAAAAAGGCAGAGGAAGGGCAACTTTTCTGTCTCTCTCCTGGAGCTGGGACAGACTTCGTCTCCTGCCCTTGGGCATTAGAACGCTAAGGGTCTTGACCTTCATATGCTGTGACTTGCACCAGTAGCCCCCCAAGTTCTCAGGCCTTCAGGCTCAGACTCAGTCACACATTCAGCTTCCTGGTTCAGAGGCTTTCAGACTTGAACCGAGCCATGTTCCCAGCAGCCCTGGGTCTCCAGGTGGCCTGTGGTGGGACTTCTCAGGCATGGGAGCCAATTCGCCTACGAAATCCCCTCTCAAGGTCGTGTGCGGCTTGTTAGTGGTGTCGGCTGAGAGTTCTGGAAGGGCTGAGCTCGTGAGAGGATCAACAGGCCTTTGACTAGAAATTTACTACATCAGTCCTTGGAAGAGGAAAAGAAAAAACACAGAAAGAAACACTTTGTAAAAGTCCAAATTCTGACTTTATGGATATAAAGCATCCAGGTTGCTACAAGAGCACTACAGTTTTCAGCTGTGCTCAGACAGTGGCTTTTTGTGTATGTTGTTTAACAGTGCTGTGCCAGCCAACAGGAGGGAAGGCCAGACTCACAGAATAGTGTTCACTTAGAAGAAAGCAACAGTAGGGCCAAGCGTGGTGGCTCACACCTATGATCCCAGCACTTGGGGAGGCCAAGGCTGGTGGGTCACAAGGTCAAGACATCGAGACTATCCTGGTCAACATGGTGAAACTGCGTCTCTACTAAAAATACAAAAATTAGCTGGGCATGGTGGTGCACACCTGTAGTCTCAGCTACTCAGGAGGCTGAGGCAGGAGAATTGCTTGAACCCAGGAGGCAGAGGTTGTGGTGAGCTGAGAGCGTGCCATTGCACTCCAGCCTGGGTAACAAGAGCAAAACTCCATCTCAGAAAAAAAAAAAAAATAAAAAGCAAGCAACACTAATGATCCAAACAGCTTCCTGAATTTGTGTTAAGAAAGCCTTATCATAAGTTCCATAATTCTAATTAATCTACCAAGATAATGTAATTACATTTGGTTTTGTAAGGTATACAACAGTGATTTCCTATTTTGGTGTCAGTTTTTCAATAAAGTTTTGGTTATGGGAAAAAAAAATCTCTTCTCATCTGTCTGTCTCCTATACATCTATCTATGTAATCTATCTGTATGCTATACATTGTATTTCTCTGGAGAAACTGACTAATACAGTTAGGATGCAAATAGGAAGGGACACCCCCTGTTAAATGGTCCTGTTGAAAGAATCAATCCTAAATCTTAACAAGACTTGAGATCCAGGTAGGGCACAATGGCTCAGATCTGTAATCCCAGCACTTTGGGAGGCCAAGATGGGCAGATCACTTGAGGTCGGGAGTTCAAGACCAGCCTGGCCAACATGGTGAAACCCCATCTCTACTAAAAATACAAAAGTTAGTGGGTGTGGTGGCTCATGCCTGTAGTCCCAGCTACTCAGGAAGTGGAGACGGGAGAACTGCTTGAACTCAGGAGATGGAGGTTGCAGTGAGCCAAGATTGTACCATTGCACTCCAGCTCTGAGCAACAGAGCAAGACTCCCTCCTGGAAAACAAAGTTAATAATAATAATAATACCATAATTAGCCAGGCATGATAGTGTGCACCTGTGGTCCAGATGAGGCAGGAGAATCATCTGAACCCAGGAGATGGAGGCTGCAGTGAGTTCAGATGTGCGACTGCACTCCAGCCTGGGTAACAGAGTAAGACTCTATCTCAAAAAAGAGCTCAGAACAGTATGGATACTGTGCTGTCTTTTATATCAGAGTGGGGAATGCAATATATATTTTCTTCTGTTTATTTTGCAAAAAGAAACACAAGAAACTAAGCCTGTGGAAGAATGGGTGGGATGGGAGAGAGGACAGTGGAAAATATGGGTGGGCACAAGCCTTTCCAATGTGTTCCTTTTCATAGTTTTGGAAATTTTGAAATGCGATTTATATAGATTCACGTTTTAATTCTAAATGTAATTAAAATTTAAAATTAATTACGGCACTACTCTCCCATCCTGTACTATGGGCTATACCCAGTCAGCCTTTTTTTGGAGGGGGGAGTGGGTGGGACAGAGTCTTGATTAGTTGCCAGGTGCCAGGCTGGAGTGCAGTGGCGGGATCTCGGCTCACTGCAACCTCCACCTCCTGGGTTCAAGCTATTCTCCTGCCTCAGCCTCTGAGTAGCTGGGATTACAGGCACGCACCACATGCCCAGCTAATTTTTGTATTTTTAGTAGAGATGGGGTTTCACCGTGTTGGCCAGGATGGTCTCGATCTCGTGATCCACCCGCCTCAGCCTCCTCAAGTGCTGGGATTACAGGCGTCAGCCACTGCGCCCGGCTTGTTTTTTTGTTTGTTTGTTTTTTTGTTTTTGTTTTTTGTTTTTTGTTTTTAAGAGACAGAGTCAGCTGTGTTCCCCAGGCTGGTCTAGAACGCCTGGGCCTGAGCCCCGCCTGGACCTCCCAGAGTGCTGGACTACAGGCGCCACCGCCACCCGGCCTGTCCTGTAAATGCATAGAGGCCAGGAAGCCCCAAGGTCACCAGGAGCCGTGCTGCCTGGCAGAGGGTTGAGTGCAGACGGGCGAGGTCATGCGTGATCTGCGGGAATCGCCGCGGGCAACTCCGGGCCGTCCCGCGGCCCCACCCCGCTCCGCCATGGGAAGCCGTAGCCTGGCGCTGCCCGCTGTGACGCGAAGGACTTGAGGGCACCGGGGCGGGGTGGACACGGGGGTGGGGCCGGGCGCGGCCGGCAGGGGCAGCAGTGCGCATGCGCAGCTCCACTGGTGCGCGGAGCTCGGGGCCAGCGCCTACAGCCGGCGCCATCCCCAGCGAACCGTGGCCCCCATTCTGCCGCTTCCCCGCCGCCCCCGCCGGGGTTTGGGGGCCACAGCCGACTCCTGGTGCACAGCCGGGGATGCCAGACAAAGGGAGCCCCTGGGCGGGGCCTGGGCGCCTACGTCTTTGCTCCTCGGGAGGGAGGGGACGGGAAACTGAGGCTGTTTTCGGGCTGCCCCGGCGGGGAGAGCAGGGCCCCGGAGGATTGGCCAGGTCCCAGGGCGCCCCCGGAGACCACTGCGCTCTGGCTCTGCACCCCGGAAGATTAGGGGTGGAGGCCACCTGAACTCACTCAGCCGGGACTGCCCGAGCCCGGAGCTCACTGGGGGGCAGGTGTGTACCCCGGAAACCGACTCCAGACAAGTGAAGAAAACAGCTGTGTCCCAGGACCAGCACTGATAACCCGTTGTCACCCACTGTGCAACCTGGGAGAGTTACTGACCCTCACTGGGCCTTAATCAGTCATCTGAAACACAAGCCAAGCCGGTAGATAAGATGTTTTTTTTTTTTTTTTTAAAGATGCAGTTTCACCATGATGGCCAGGCTGGTTTTGAACTCCTGACCTCAGGTGATCCACCCACCTCAGCCTCCCAAAGTGCTAGGATTACAGGTGTGAGCCACTGTGCCCGGCCCGATAAGGTGGTCTTTAGGCCTCTCCCAGCTCTGAGGTTCCGAGAATCTAAGAAACTCTAGTCCCTCCTCCGAGTCCCCACCCAGGCTGGCTTAGCCTCAGGGAGGCCTGGCTGAGCTGGGGCCCTCACCCAAGGTCTCTGCTCCGCTGCTCAGAAAAAGGTCTTTTGGAAGGCTGGGTCCTACCCCTTCCCTACCGCAGAAGGTGGCGGAGGAAGAGGCCATTGGCTAAAAAGCCTGGACAAATTAAAAACCAGCAGCTCTGCCCCGGTTTTTTCAGAGCACAGCCAAACCCAAATCTCACCTCTGCACCCACCTAGCTCCAGCAGCATTTCCAGCCCCCAGATGTTATTTTTATACCCTTTCCACGCAGGGAACCACTGAGGAGGGTAAGCCATTTTTAGAGTGCTATTTTAAGTAACATACTGGCCTGATGAGGTGGCTCAGGCCTGTCATCCAGTACCTTGGGAGGCCCAGGCAAGAGAATTCCTTGAGGCCAGGAGTTCAATACCAGCCTGGGCAACAAAGAGACTCCCATCTCTATTAAATTAATAAATAAGTAAACAGCTGGGTGTGGTGGTGTGCCCGGTGGTCCCAACTACTTGAGAGGCTGAGGCAGGAGCACTCCTTGAGCCTAGGAGTTCAAGATTACAGACCGCTACAATCACACCACTGCACTCCAGGCTGGGCAGTGAGACTCTGTCTTAAAACAATAAAACTAACCTGGATGATGTATGTGAAGGTAATATTTCCAACTCGAGCATGCTGACTTTATCTGAGCTTACAGATGCTTTTTCATACATTCCTCCCCAAAGGATTGATTCTCGTGAGAGGCGAGGATGGTCCCAGTCAGTGAAAATCCTGACTGGAGAGAGATCTAAGATGGCCAAATAGGGACAGCTCTGGAGTGCAGTTCCCAGCAGAAACCCCATCTCTACTAAAAATACGAAAATTAGCCAGGCATGGTGGTGGACGCCTATAGTCCCAGCTACTCGGGAGTCTGAGGCCGGAGAATCACTTGAACCCGGGAGGCAGAGGTTGCAGTGAGCCAAGGTCGTGTCATTGCGCTCCAGCCTGAGGGAGAAGAGCAAAACTCCATCTCAAAAAAAAAAAAAAAAAAATCTTATGAACAACATACCTATTAAATTCAACACAACATTTCCCACTAAATTTTCCAGAAGTGAGGGTTCCAAGTTGCTAAATATGTCAGTTACATTTTATGGAGACTGAAAGGTAGACACCTCTTACCTGACGGGAGAATGCCACCAAACTGTGCAAGTGATCAGTTTTGATTTCTAAGGGGCAAATAAACAGATGGATAGAGTTTTCTTGCCTAGATCACTTGTCTTAGAGCACAGGACTTTCCAGAAGCCCGATTTTCAGAATGTGGCTGAGAGATGTCAGTGCCACTTTTCTCAGAGGTGAGTTCTTAGTGGAGATAGAAATTGTTCCTTTTCTTTTCCTTTTTTTTTTTTTTTTTTTTTTAAGAGATGGGGTCTCACTATGTTGCCCAGGCTGGAGTGCAGTGGCTATTCACAGGCAGGGTCCCACTACTGATCAGCACGGGAGTTTTGACCTGCTCCGTTTCCGACCTGGGCTGGTTCACCTCTCCTTAGGCAACCTGGTGTTCCCCCTCTCCCAGGAAGTCACCATACTGATGCCGAACTTAGTGCGGACACCTGATCAGCATAGTGCACTATAGCCCAGAACTCCTGGGCTCAAGAGATCCTCCAGCCTCAGCCTCCCAAGTAGCTGGGACTACAGGCAGACACCACTGAGCCTGGCAAAATTGTTCCTTTTCTATTTTTATTTCTAAGAGGATTTAGAGTTAGAGCCAGAGAGAGCTATTTAAAGAAAAGGATGGAGAGCCGGTCCGAGGAATGTTAAACTGAAGTTCATAGACAGAATCTAGGAAGTTTGTAAACACTTGGAAATCATTTGAAAAACTTTTATTTGAGTGTGCTTTTTCTCTGGAAAAGAGTTCATAAATCTCAACAACTTTTTGAAAGAATTTTGGCATTGACAAAACTAACCCTAACCACCACCACCACTCAGCCAAGCCACGACACTGAGGCCCTGATAGAGAAATTATGTGACTGAGGTCATGCAGGTAGTTAGTGGCAGAGCCCAGGGTAAAGACAGCCAGACAATGTGCTTGGTAAAGAAGTTAGAAATTTTTAGCTCTCAGGCTAGGGATGTTCCTGTTACATGAAGCCAGAGTGAGAACAATTACATGCAGGAATAGCAATTAAATTTACATTCATATATATGTATTTTGAGACAGAATATTGCTCTGTCACCCAGAGTGGAGTGCAGTGGCATAATCTCGGATCACTGCAACCTCCGCCTCCTGGGTTCAAGCGATTCTCCTGCCTCAACTTCCCCAGTAGCTGGGATTACAGGCACCCACCACCACGCCCAGCTAATTTTTGTATTTTTAGTAGAGATAGGGTTTCACCATGTTGACCAGGCTGATCATGGACTCCTGACCTCATGATCTGCCCACTTCGGTCTCCCAAAGTGCTAGGATTACAGGCATGAGCCACCGCACCTGGCCTAAATGTATATATTTTTAAAAGGGTACGTTGGTCAGGTGTGGTGACTCACGCCTGTAATCCCAGCACTTTGGGAGGTTGAGGTGGACAGATCACTGAGATCAGGAGTTCGAGACCAGCCAGGCCAAAATGGCAAAAGCCTGTCTCTACTAAAAATACAGAAATTAGCCAGGCTTGGTGGTGGGCACCTGTAATCCCAGCTACTCGGCAGGCTGACACAGGAGAATCGCTTGAACCCAGGAAAGGTTGCAGTGAGCTGAGATTGTGCCACTATTCTCCAGCCTGGGCAACAGAGTGAGACTCCATCTCAAAACAAAAATAAAGAAAAAAGAAAAAAAAGAAAAAGTACATTGAGATTTGAAGAAAAAGAAAAGAAGACTGTAAATGATGGACTAGAAATAATGTTGGGAGAAATAATGTGAGATGAGTCCATAGAATGAGAGGCTGAGAATTTTCATTCCTATTTACGGGAGGAAGAGAGAATGAGGTGGTGGGGGATACAGAACTATGAGAAAGTCTTTGTCAATCACATGGCTAGAGACTAATGATCACTGAGAAGGAAGTAACATATACAATCATATGCAGAGTATTTCTCAATCAAAATTTCACTAGGGTGCTGCGGAAGTAAGCTGGCTTTACTTCCCCAGCGGAAAACCAGAAAGAAACACATGGCCCCGAGATCCTCAGCAGCCTTGTCCCAGAACTCAAATATGAGGATGAGACAGTCCCTGGGGTCACAGATGAAAAAACTTCAGAAGATGTCAAGAGAATCACACTTAAAGAAGTTTCGTTTGTTTGTTTGTTTGTTTCCCCAGACAGAGTCTTGGTCTGTGCTAGGCTAGAGTGCAGTGGTGCAATCTCAGCTCACTGCAACCTCTGCCTCCCAGCTTCAAGCCATTCTTTTTCCTCAGCCTCCTGAGTAGCTGGGACTACAGGTGCCCACCACCGCACTTGGCTAACTTTTGTATTTTTAGTAGAGACGGGGTTTCACCACGTTGGCCAGGATGGTCTCCATATCTCTTGACCTCGTGATCCACTCTCTTTGGCCTCCCAAAATGCTGGGTTTACAGGTGGAAGCCACCGTGCCCGGCCGTTTTTTTTTTGTTGTTGTTGTTGTTGTTGTTGTTGTTGTGTTTTGTTTTGTTTTGTTCGTTTTGTTTTGAGACAGAGTCATCTTGCTCTATCACCCAGGCTGGAGTGCAATGGCTCATTGCAACCTGGGCTTCCCTGGTTCAAGTGATTCTCCTGCCTCAGCCTCCTGAGTAGTTGATATTACAAGTGCACCCTACCACACCTGGGTACTTTTTGTATTTTTAGTAGAGAGAGGGTTTCACCATGTTGGCAAGGCTGGTCTCAAACTCCTGATCTCAAGTGTTCCACCCACCAAAGCCTCCCAAAGTGCTGGGATTACAGGCGTGAGCCACTGCTCCTGGTTGAGACTCAGACTTCTATCTCCATGATCCCCCTCCCTCACATCCGCCCCATTCAAGCGTGTAGAAAATTCCCTGACTCATGCATTCTGCACTGGAAAAATGAGATCGAGATGGCCAACCAGCTTCTCCACCATCGTGGGTTCACTGAAAGGAGACCTGTCCCTGACTCAACCCACAGAAAGCATCTAGTGTGCCTGAAAGGATAAATAATATCACAGAGGACAGCCAGAGACAGAGGGGAAGGCAGGATCGTCTCCAGCCCTGGACCCTCTGCTCGAACTTGGCTGAAGGAGACACTGGATCAGGGTGGCTGTTCAGCAGCAGCACATGGTAGGTTTGTTTCAGAGGTCCCTGGGCACACCTCCTAACCATCCTTCCCACACTCCTGAATGTCCCCTTTGAGACCTCCCTCGTCCCAAGGGTGGCATTCACCTGCTTTCTACACCAAGGCAAACCTGGCTTATGCAGCCATCTACTGTCAAAAAGGAGGCGGTGACCTAGCTGGAAAAAAAGAAAAAAAAATGTAACAGGTAAATTAAAAATAAAAACTCCATGGCCGAATTCCTCCCCTGCCGTGGCCGTGGACGGCCTGGAGTCCGGCTGGACGGAGAGCCCTGGTCCGGGGCTCCAGGGCGGCGCTCGGCTGTGCCCCGATGGGACGGTGACCCCTGGGGCTGTGAGCCCGGTGCGTGCCGTCTGAGCCTCCCATGCCGCCGCGGGCAGCTTCCCAGGGGCAGCGCCCCCCCACCGGGCACCCGGCATGTGGGCGGCCAACTCGGGCTGGTGGGAGCGCTTCCGCCAGCTGGCAGCACAAGGTGAGCCCACGCCTTCCCGCGGAGTGGGGGCCGGTCCCGCGCGCCCCCTCCCCCCGGACCTGCAGACTGCGAGCCATGCGTGGACGCGACGGGGCCCGGTGATCGGCCCATGCTGGAGCGCCCCGGGTCCCAGCCGATGGTGATTGTAGCCAGCCGGTGCTCCTGCGGGAAGAGGGGTGGCGGCTCCAGAAGGAAGTTCACCTTCTCCGGCAGATGAAGGAGATGTTGGCAAAGGACCTGGAGGAGTCACAGGGCAGCAAGTCCTCCGAGGTCACCGAGCTCAGGGTCCAGCTGGCCCAGAAGGAGCAGGAGCTAGCCAGAGCCAAAGAATCCTTGCAGGTTGGGCAGTCCCAGATGGAAACGCATCTGCAGAAGCAGCCCCTACTCTGGAAAGGGTGTCAGGAAAGGAGGCCTGGGTATTGTCAGGGGCTGAGTCCACCCGCGCCTGGGCTCCTCTCCTCGTGCTCATCGCTCACTGCACAGGTTGGGGCAGGCCTTGGAGACCAGGTTTCAGTTCCCAGCTTGTGTCAGCTCCTGTGCCTCAGACCCCGTGAGCCTTACACTAGTGGGTGCCTACACTCACCCATCTGCGCCTGCAGGCTACCTCTCCCGGCCTGTGCTGACTCGGCCACACCCCACATGTGCATCCCTGGGGGCATCTGCTCACCTGCACCCTGGGCTGACTTGGCCACTCCCCACCTGTGCATCCCTGGGAGTATCTCAGGCTCACCTGCACCCTGTGCTGACTCAGCCACTCCTCACCTGTGAGTCTCTGGAGGCATCTGAGACTTACCTGCACCCTGTGCTGATGCAGCCGCTCCCCACCTGTGCGTCCCTGATGCATCTGCTCACCTGCACCCTGAGCAGAGGCTTCTGTGCTGGTGACTATATGACAGGCTGGGACACATCCCTGGTTTCTCCTGAGATACGACCCAGACTCAGGCGCGCACCAGGGCTCCAGCTGAGTTTGATTTTCACTGCACTACTGCTCTTGGTGGAAGCTGCTTTAGCTCCTCACCATGTTCAGACAAAAAGTGTGTAAGACAAAACCCCTGGCCCTGAAGAGGGAGACCCAGGCATCTCTGATCAACTTCCAATTAACTATCACACTGTAGTTCAATAGAAGAAAAGGCTGACTGACTGGCACCTCCTGTCTCATCTTCCTGTAGGTGGCAGGCTGGGTCTTGCGGAAACTCTCCGGAATGCACTATTTTTACTTAAGATCAAACCAGAATTTTTTTCACGTGTGAGTCTTAACACTGTAAACCGGAATCCTTTCATATGTGATTCCTGAAGCTGTAAACCTAGACCCCACTCATATGTGATTTCTAAAGCTAAAAACCTAAGATTCTTCCATGTGTAATATCTAAAGTATAAGCCTATATAAAGGCAGAAACTTCCTTTGTCAGATGAGCTGAATTTGGACCCCTGGCTGTAATAAAAATGCTTTCCTTTCCCATTCGGTGTTTGGGAGCTCTGTTTCTCATGGCCAATCCTGTTACAGGTCCAGGGACCTTGGCTTTGGGTGTCTTTCCACTGAGGAGCTTCTGTGGAGCCCCTGAGGAGCCACCTGCCTCAGTGAGACATGCCCACGAGCAGGAGAGAGACAGGCAAACAGGTGGTGCCTTATCACAAGGCAGCCTTGGGCATCTGAGGAATGCACAGACGGATGAGGCAACGCAGCCCAATGCCCAGCCCCCCAGGATCTGGACTAAACTAGTAGGAGTCAACACTGTTTTCTGTGCCTGGAAATCGCAGTCAGTACAGCCACATCCATCCGCACATGCGCTTTAGCATCTGATTCCGCACAGGGAGCCTGGTGTGTCCAGTGATGCATCCAGGGCTGACGCATTGGCACTCACCCTGCACATGGACATGCTCTCCTCTGTCCCAGCCAGATGACACGTGAGGGGGACACAGCCACTAACTGCCCTCACTGCTAACAGCCCCGGACTCTCCCTCTTCTTCTCTCCATGGCCGCTGCCTTCCTCAGTGCTCTCGCTCTCTCCTAGGAGCTCTCAGGTCTTAACCCAGCTCCACGTGACCCTGTTCCTGCTGTGAGTTCCCTTCTTCAGGGACTCCTCTCTAAGGAGGACAATCTCCAGACATCAGAGCAGCACACAGCCCTTCACAGCCTGACTCCCCCTCCCAGCCCCATGGCCAGGCTCTCTGCTCCACACCTTGGTCAATCTCTTTAATAAGAGTAAATTCTTGCTGATTTCCTAAAAATGCTATGTTCCGCCAGCCCAAGAGTGTTTGCAAATGGAGGCTGTTGATGCATTTCTTCTTTATTATTTTTCCTTTTTCTTTCTTTTTGTCTCCTTTCCAATGAACTAACCTCCCTGGGAGTTGCCTCAGGCCCTGGACAAGGTGAGAAGTGAAGTCTCAGCAGATGGAGGGTGGGCAGCGTCTCTCACTGCAGGGCGCTGTTACATTTTAGCTCCACGATGAGTTTTCCTAGAAATCCCAGGACAGCACCTTAGCCACACAAACCATTTGGCACAGGCCCCTGAAGTCCCTTGCATGAGTCCTTTTAAAATATAAAAGTAGAGACTGCTGGGAAGATGGCCGACTAAGAACAGCTCAGGACTTCAGCTCCCAGTGAAAGTGCAGAGGGTGAGTGGACGCCGCATTTCCAGAAGAATTTTTATTGCCCACAGACCAGGAGATTCCCAGGCAGAGGGGTTGCCAGCGCCGCTGTTTCAGCCAGTGTGGCTGTTTTGGCTGGTGCGGCTGTTTTGGCCCCCACCGGGCTGATTTGGCCCACGCGGCTGCTTTGACCATGCCCTGTTGCAGTGGTTCTCCTTACAAAAGCCACTGGTCTGGGAGCCATCTTAGCTGGCGATTGGAGCCCTGAGATGGCAGAGTTGCCCATTCATCTGAAATAGTGAGCCAGGCCAGGAGATTCCTAGGCCAAAAAACCACCAGAAACCATGGTGCTGCTGTTTCAGCCAGCTCAGTGAATCACAGCATTGAAGATCCCGGTGCCTATTCAACAGGTGACTGGAACACTGGGTCATTCAACTTAAAAAATAAAAAAAAGACTCTGAGTCAGGGAGCCAGGTGATCAGGCTCGGTTAGTCTCATGTAACCCCCCCCCCCCCCAAGAAAAACAACAATGACAACAACAAAAACAGTTGAGCGTTTCACAGAAAATACAGCTGAACCCGGGATGGTCCAGCTCTGTGGGGGAGGGGCGTCCGCCATTACTGAGACTCTCCACCATTATGGAGGCAGCCCACCATTGATGAGGCAACCCTCTGTTGTCAAGGCAACCTGCCACAACAGAGAGAGTCCACCATAACAGAGGCAGGGCCACCATTGCCGAGGCAGTTCTAACTATGCCCATATAAACAGGACTGCAGGGAAAATCACACGGCAGCTAGGCGGAGCCCACAGCAGCTCAGCAAAGCCTCTGCAGGCGGGCTGTTAGCTGGGCAGGGCAGCCCTGAAAGAAAAAACAAAAAGGGCAGCTGCACAACGGAAACTCATAAAGCCCTAACTCCCCAGGACAGAACACCTGGGAACAAAAAGCAGTATATGAGTTCAGCTGTAGCAGACATAAATGTACCTGCCCAGCAGCTCTGAATGAACAACGGAGCTCACAGCTCAAGAATTGAGCCCCAATAAAAGACAGACGGTCTCCTCAAGCAGCTCCCTGACCCCCATAGATCCAAAGAGTCACCTCATAAAGGAGAGAACGGACTGACAGTTGGCGAGTATCCTTCTGGGACAAAGATAGCGGAAGAGGAAACTGGCAGCAACCCTTACTGTTCTGCAGCTGCTGCAGGTGATCCCCAGGCAAGCAGGGCCCAGAGAGGACCTCAGAAGTCCTACAGCAGAGGGGCCAGACTGTTAGAAGGAAAGCTTAAAAAAAAAAAAAAAAAAAAAGAAGTAACTTTAGCATCCACGAACTAGAAGCTCACTCAGAGACCCAATCTGAAAGACAGTAACTACAAAGACAACAGGTGGATAAACCCACAAAAATGGGAAGAAACCAGCGCAAAAAGGATGAAAATTCCCAAAACCAGAACACCTCTCCTCCTAAAAGGGATCACAACTCCTCACCAGCAAAGGAACCAGACCGGATGGAGAAGGAGGGTGATGAAATGACAGAATCAGACTTCAGAAGGTGGGTACTAAGAAACTACAGTGAGCTAAAAGAACATGTTCTAACCCAATGCAAGGAAACTAGGAACCTTGAAAAAAGGTTGGACGAAATGCTAACGAGAATGGACAACATAGAGAGGATTACAAGTGAATTGAAGGAGCTGAAAAACACAACACGAGAATTTCACGAAGCATGCACAAGTTTCAACAGCCGAATTGACCAAGCAGAAGAAAGGATATCAGAGGTCGAAGATCAACTCAAATAAAAGGAGAAGGCAAGAACAGAGAAAAAAGGACAAAAAGAAATGAACAAAATATTCAAGAAATGTGGGACTATGCGAAAAGACCTAATCTACATTTGATAGGTGTACCTGAATGTGATGAAGAGAATGAATCCAAGCTGGAAAATACTCTTCAGGATATTATCCAGGAAAACTTCCCCAACCTAGCAAGGCAGGCCAATATTCAAGTCCAGGAAATACAGAGAACACCACAAAGATATTCCTCAAGAAGAGCAACCCCAAGGCACATAATCGTCAGATCCACCAGGGTTGAAATGAAAAAGAAAATGCTAAGAGCAGCCAGAGAGAAAGGTCAGGTTACCCACAAAGGGAAGCCCATTAGAGTCACAGCAGATCTCTCAGCAGAAACTCTACAAGCCAGAAGAGATTGGGGGCCAATATTCAGCATCCTTAAAGAAAAGAACTTTCAACTCAGAATTTCCTATCCAGCTAAACTAAGCTTCATAAGTGAAGGAAAATAAAATCCTTTGCGAACAAGCAAGTACTCAGAGAATTCATCACCACCAAACCTGCTCTACAAGAACTCCTGAAAGAGGCTTTACACATATAAAGGAACAACCAGCACCAGCCACTCCAAAAACATACCAAATGGTAAAGAGCATCAACACAATCAAGAATCTGCATCAACCAACCAACAAAACAGCCAGGTAGCATCAAAATGACAGTATCAAATTCACACATGACAGTACTATCCCTAAATGTAAATTGACTAAATGCCCCAATCAAAAAACACAGACTGGCAAATTAGATAAAAAGCCAAAACCCATCAGTGTGCTGTATACAGGAAACCCATCTTACATGTAAGGATACGCAAAGGTTCAAAATAAAGGGATGGAGGAAGGTCTACGAAGCAAAAGGAGAGCAAAAAAAAAGCAGGAGTTGCAATTCTCATCTCTGATAAAATAGACTTTAAAGCAACAAAGATCAAAAGAGACAAAAAGGACACTACATAATGATAAAGGGATCAAAGAAACAAGAAGAGCTAACGATCCCAAATATATACGCACCCAATACAGGAGCACCCAGATACATAAGGCAAGTTCTTAATGACTTACAAAGAGATTTAAACTCCCACTCAATAATAGTGAGAGACTTTAACACCCCATTGTCAATATTAGACAGATTAACCAGACAGAAAATTAACAAAGATATCGAGGACCTGAACTCAGACCTGGAACAAGCAAACCTAATAGACATTTACAGAACTCTCCACCCCAAATCCACAGAATATACATTCTTATCAGCACCACATCACACCTACTCTAAAATTGACCACATAATTGGCAATAAATCACTCCTCAGCAAATGCAAAAGAACGGAAATCATAACAAACAGTCTCTCAGACCACAGTACAATCGAGTTAGAACTCAGAATGCAGAAATTAACCCAGAACCGCACAGCTTCATGGAAACTGAACAACTTGCTCTTAAATGTTGACTGGATAAACAATGAAATGAAGGCAGAAATAAAGATGTTCTTCGAAACCAATGAGAATGAAGACACAACATACCAGAATCTCTGGGACACATTTAAAGCAGTCTCTAGAGGAAAATATATAGCAATGAGTGCCCACATGAGAAGAAAGGAGAGATCTAAAATTGACACCCTGTCATCAAAATTGAAAGAGCTAGAGGAGCAAGAAAAAAAAAAAAAAAAAAAAAAAAACAAAACCTCAAAACCTAGCAGAAGGCAGGAAATAACTAAGATCAGAGCAGAACTGAAGGAAATAGAGACACAAAAAACTCCAAAAAATCAATAAAACCAGGAGCTGGTTTTTCGAAAAGATCAACAAAATAGACAGACCACTAGCCAGATTAATAAAAAAGAAAAGAGAGAATAACCAAATTGATTCAATAAAAAATGATAAAGGGGATATCACCACAGATTCCACAGAAATCCAAACCATCATCAGAGATTATTACAAACAACTCTATGCAAATAAACTAGTAAACCTGGAAGAAATGGATAAATTCCTGGACACCTGCATCCTCCCAAGCCTAAACCAGGAAGTCGAAACCCTGAATAGACCAATAACAAGGTCTGAAGTTGAGGCAGCAATTAAGAGCCTACCACCCAAAAAAGCCCAGGTACAGACGGGTTCACAGCCGAATTCTATCAGACATACAAAGAGGAGCTAGTACCATTCCTTCTGAAACTATTCCAGATAATCCAAAAAGAGAGAATCCTTCCCAAATCATTTTATGAGACAAACATCCTGATACCAAAACCCAGCAGAGACTCAAGAAGAAAAGAAAACTTCAGGCCAATATCCATTATGAACATAGATGCAAAAATCTTCAATAAAATACTGGCAAGCCGATTGCAACAGCACATCAAAAAGCTTATCCACCATGATCAAGTAGGATTCATCGCAGGGATGCAAGGCTGGTTCAACATATGCAAGTCCATAAACGTAATTCACCACATAAACAGAACCAAAGACAAAAACCGTGATTATCTCAATTGATGCAGAGAAGGCCTTTGACAAAATTCAACAGCCCTTTATGCTAAAACCCTCAATAAACTAGGTATTGACGGAACGTATCTCAAAATAATAAAAGCTATTTACGACAAGTCAACAGCCAATATCATACTGAATGGGCAAAAACTGGAAGCATTCTCTTTGAAATCTGACACTAGACAAGGATGCCCTCTCTCGCCACTCCTATTCAATATAGTACTAGAAGTTCTAGCTAGAGCAATCAGGCAAGAAAAAGAAATAAAAGGTATTCAAATTGGAAAGGAGGATATCAAATTGTCTCTATTTGCAGATGACATGATTGTATATCTAGAAGACCCCACTGTTTCAGCCAAAAATCTCCTGAAACTGATAAACAACCTCAGCAAAGTCTCAGGATACAAAATCAACGTGCAAAAATGACAAGCATTCTTGGTATATGTTACTGGTGTATACCAGTAACAGACTTAAAGAGAGCCAAATCAAGAACGAACTGCCATTCACAATTGCTACAAAGAGAATAAAATACCTAGGAATACAACTAACAAGGAACGTAAAGGACCTCTTCAAGGAGAACTATGAGCCACTGCTCAGTGAAATAAGAGAGGACACAAACAGATGGAGAAATATTCCATGTTCATGGTTAGGAAGAATCAACATCGTGAAAATGGCCATACTGCCCAAAGTAATTTACAAATTCAACGCTATTCCCATCAAGCTACCAATGACCTTCTTCACAGAACTGGAAAAAACCACGTTAAAATTCATATGGAACCAAAAGAGAGCCCGCATAGCCAAGTCAATTATAAGCAAAAAGAACAAAGCAGGAGGCATCACACTACCGGACTTCAAACTATACTACAAGTCTACAGTAATCAAAACAGCATGGTACTGGTACCAAAACAGAGATATAGACCAATGGAACAGAACAGAGGCCTCAGGGGAAACACAGCATATCAACAACCATCTGATCTTTGACAAACCTGACAAAAACAAGCAATGTGTAAAGTATACACTGTTTTATAAATGGTGTTGGGAAAACTGGCTAGCCATGTACGGAAAGCAGAAACTGGATCCTTCCTGACACCTTACACTAAAATTAACTCCAGATGGATTAAAGACTTAAACATCAGACCGAAGACAATAAAAACCCTAGAAGAAAATCTAGACAAAACCATTCAGGACCTAGGCATAGGCAAGAACTTCATGAGCAAAACACCAAAAGCATTGGCAACAAAAGCCAAAATAGACAAATGGGACCTAATCAAACTCCACAGCTTCTGCACGGCAAAAGAAACAGTCAGTAGAGTGAATCGGCAACCAACAAAATGGGAAAAAATTTTTGCAGTCTACCCATCTGACAAGGGGCTGATATCCAGAGTTTACAAAGAAATAAAACAGATCTACAAGAAAAAAACAAACAAGCCCATTCAAAAGTGGGCAAAGGATATGAACAGACACTTTACAAAGGAAGACATACAGGAGGCCAACAAACATACGAAAAAAATGCTCATCATCACTGGTCATTAGAGAAATGCAAATCAAAACTGCATTGAGATACCATCTCACGCCAGTTAGAATGGCCATCATTAAAAAATCTGGAGACAACAGATGCTGGAGAGGGTGTGGAGAAATAGGAACACTTTTACACTGTTGGTGGCTTTGTGTATACACATTCAGTGTCCAGCTGGGGCAGCTGGAAGGGCAGTGGAGGAGGAGGACAGCCAGCCTCAGTTACCACTGGAGACCAGCAGGTTCTATGGTTCCTTCCACTGATGACCTCTTGACATTTTTTTTCTGGGAAAAAAGGCCAAACAGATTCCTGGAGAAACTGCCCCATGAAATGAGCATGTCTAAATAGCACACGGGGTGGACATTAGTGGACCTGATGGTGTCCATCACAATGCCTCTTCAGGGCTGCCTGTGCTTTCCCAAATGCCTGAATATTACTGGTCAACCAGTGTCATCGGAGATGCCTTATGGGTCTTGCAATTGTATAAGGTCAACTGGATAAGGTCACTCAATTGCAATTGGATAAGGTCACTCAATTGCATTTCCAGGGACTGCTGACACTCCATGACTAAGTTGTGTGCAGTGATGAGGCCCTGGCTGCTCACCCACATCAGGACTTGGAGGGGCCGTCCCAGCTCCAGAGGTCATCATGGAAGGGGCTGAGTTTGCTACAACTGTCCCTGAGTGTCATTAAACCAGGAGTAAGCAGAGCAGCAGAAATGCCAAGTTGCTGCTACTAGACCTGGGAGTGCAGTGCAGACGGGAAAGGTCCACTCCCAACCCCGCCTGACGCTCTCTGGGAGAGCTGGGTCCCAGGTTCTAGTGTCTGGGAGTGGCCTGTGCCCGTGGATGTCACGCAGTGCAGGCCAGCACCAACACCCAGCCCAGTCGCTCTATGCTTAGTTCTCAAGAGATGATAAGTGGTGGTGGCAGAGGCAGAAAAGACCAGGTCATGTGGCAAAGATAATCTTTGAGGAGCAAAGCAAGAGGGTGACAAACATGATACTCCATGGCCATAGACATAATTGCTTTTTAAATTGTATCATTAACATTTTACAAATTACACGTATTTCCTTTTTTTTCTGGTTTCATCTGCCTCCCCCTTCCTCGTCTTTGAAGCAGCAGGCCTGGCTGGGCTGCCCCTGGGAAGCCTCTGTTGGAATTCACTTGGGGTGGCTGGCAAAATATTAGGGAAATATTAGGGAAAGTTATAGATTAGTCTCAAGCCTTTTGGAAGGCTGAGAGGTTTTATTGGGACAGGTTGAAGGCAGCCGGTCCATTACGTTAGAGAAAAGACGATAAGAGGCTTTCCCAGTTAAGTGTGTCGGTCCCACATCCCTTTGTCTCTAGTCTTTTTCCTCATGTAAACTTTGTGCTGGGTGGTCCAGTCAGGGAGAGGTGAAAAGCGTATTACCCGTTAACGGTGTTTGCTCTGGGCCACTCTTTTCACCATGTTAATTATCCACAGGTATTTTGGCTTAGAACCTCTGTTACAGAATTCATACTGAATAAACATGAGGATGGACAGGGGTCTGGTCCATTGGCTGCAGTCACCCTCTGAAAGCAGTCAATGACCACCCTGAACCCACTTGAATCACTGAAGCAGGTGTGAGTGCATTTATTCACCCATCATTGAGTCAGGGACTGCAGGACAGACCCCTGCTGGTGGCGATTGACGTCTCAAGCCTCTTCTGAGGTGCCCTCTCTCTAGTGTGTGCATCTACCTGGAGTGTCTTCATTGTCACTGCTGGAACCATGTCTCCTGTGGCCAATCAAGCTCTGGAGACACAAACACCAGCAAGAAAGGCGTTACCGGAGGGCTGACCCGTCCTGCCTGCCGCAGGGGAGGCCACACCACCTCCCACAGCAACTCCCTGCTCTGTCCTCTGCCTTCTTAGGACTGATCTGGGCTCTGGCATCAGAGGCCTTCATCAAGTCACTGCTCACATTTGCAAACTTTCCCATCAAGAGAGGACCCCCTTTCAACCTGCCACTCCCCTGTCCTCTAGGTCATTACGGCTCTCACCACCAGCCTTAGCAATGTGGGGTCCCAACTGCTACGGGCAGGCTTCAGGTCAATGATCCAACAAGCAGACCCTGTGCCTGGTCAGAGCCGCTGCTGCAAGACTATCTTGTGCAGACGGGAAAGTTCTCTGCATTGTGTGCAGGGCTGCTGGGTGCTGGAAATGTGCCCAGCGTGATGAGGGACTAGATAGTACATTAAAAATTTTTTAATTAAAATAGACACCCCTGGCTAATGACTGCCACCCTGGAGACCATAGTGCTGGGGATCAGACACGTGGGGGACATCACCCCGCCTCCCTGGGTTTTTCCTTGCAGAGCAGCTATCAATGGACAAGTGCTATCTTTCATCTAGTAGGTACTTCCTGCACACAGCCACAAGTACTGACCACTCTGTGAGGCCCTGGGGTTGCTAAACAGTGGGTAGTATCCAGGTCCTAGAGGGGTTCACAGCTGGGGGCATATTGTAAGCAGAGTGAAGAGCATGGCCCTGCAAACCTGTGCTGGAAAATCAGGGAGATGGCAGCAGAGGGGAGGGAACACCTCACTGTCCCCAGCAGCCCACCCTCATCTCCCCTGGCCCTGGCCACAGCCTGGAGTGTCATGAACTACACACATACAAAGCATAAATTTGATAATATTTAAATAAATAAATAAATATGCAATCATGGAGATGCGAGTTTTTCATTTGGAAACTGATGATAGTGGCTGTGCTGCCATGGAGGACATGAATGCAGGGCCTCGCAGACAGCTGCACTCAGAGAGCAGCGGGCACATCCACACGCAGGGCCCCCACCCTGTACGCCAGCCTCCCACCCTCTGAAGGGGAGTACACCTGCTCCCTGAAACGTGCCCATTACTCTTTATCTGGAAAGTCAGCTTCCATCACCACTTCCCTGATCCTCCCCCTTCACAGGAACCCAGAATCAAGGCGCCTCTCCAACCAAAGCTGGAAGGAAAGTTCCACTTTCCACATCACCTCCACTTCTTCTCAGCAAGTGAGTGATTCCAGATCACGCACCACTTTTACTCACTCTTGGGATGAGTGATTGAAACGGGAAAGGTTCCCTTATTCCCCCCACAGGGCGTGCGGTGGGGGTGCGGCTCACTTCTGCAGACGGGCAGGCTGTGGGGCTCTGGCCCCAGACGGTGTCTAGGGGTGAGTTTGCATCTGAAGCACCAGTGGGCGTGTGTCACAGGGTGTCTTCTAGCTTGCTGTCTACAGGTGGCACCTGTTAACCCGCTCAGTTAGACCCTCTACCTTGTCACCGGGACACAGGGCTTTCTCAATCCCAGGGCTTCTTGCCTTGGTGTAGGGAAGAATCGGATCACACGTGGGCTTGGAGAATGAGTGCGAGGTTTTACTGAGTGGGAGAAGCTCCCAGCAGATCGGGAAGCCAGCAGGGAGATGGCTTTCCACTGGAGGTGGGACAGTGGCGGCCCAGCCCTTCCCCAGTGGTGGGACTCTTCTTTGACCACTCTGGCCAAACGCCACGTCATTCTGCCTCTGCCCGTGGCCTGCCCACGTGCTGGCACCGGACAGGGCATCCCTCTCAATGTCCAGCCGCCTCGGTGTTGCTCCATTGATATGCTTCTCTCAATGTGGTGGGCCAGGGTGGTCGTGGGAAATGCAACATTTGGGCACGAAGGCAGAACTGCTTGTCCTCACCAGGTCCGTGGGCATGGAGCCCTACCAGGGACCTCACCCTCCTCTACCCAGCTCTTCCCTTCCCCTGTTTCGTATCATTTAAAGGGACTATGCTCTTCCCTTCCCAGCACTTCCGTATCATAATTACAGAACAGGCTTTAGAAAAACAGAGGGGAAACTGCAGTCCAGTCAAAGCCCCACAGGGAGGGTGAGGACACGGGACATGCAGGAGCTTTCCCTGGAGGGTGGGTCTCCCGAGTCTATTTTGGCTGGCAATTGGGAAATTCTTGGTCCCAGAAGGAGGAAGTACAGGTGCTGAGGGCAGCCCCTCTCCTGGTTTGTTTATGAGCTGAGGTTGCCATTAGTGACTGATACTGTCTTGCCAGGAAACAGTATGTATCACATGTTATGTATATTGCCAGATTTTCATACATGAGCCAATTGGAAATGAAATAAATCAACAAAGCATTGCCCCAATTTTGGACAAAGACAAGCACTCCTTCCTTGCTGTGAGGTGGGACTTCCCCAAGCAGCCTCTCAGGGAGGCTAGGAGGACAGAGGGGTTGTCTGGGGATGGCTGGGGGCACTGGCTTGAGATGGATGCAGCCCTGCCGTGCATGGGTGGGTGAGTTTGCCACATGGGCTCCGCTGCTGCTGGGTCATCCTCCTGGGTGGAAGAGGTTTGGAAAAGAGAAGCAGGACTGGGATGAGGCTCAGAGTCCTCAGCTGTGGAGCGAGAGGCCACCTAAATCATCAGGAAGTGCTCAGTGTCCCCATGAGCCCAACTCTACACTGTGATGCAACAAGAAAGTCCCCTGGCCTCTCCTGCCATGTTTAACTGCCACGAAACTGCCAGTATCTTCCTGACATCTCCCTGGACCTGCTCACACAGCCTGGAAGGGCGGCTCCTTACAGGGGGAGGTGTGGGCCGGGAGCCGGTGCTCTAACTGCCATCCTGGGGCGCTTCAGCCAGGCTGATGGGCCCCACTGATCACCAGGGGTCCTGTCGGTTCTAATTCATCACTTCCAGGATGTGTAGCTCACAGAACATTTCTGAGGATATTTTCCCGGCTTTATTGAGACAGAATTGAACAATTTAATATATATATATATATATATATATACATATATATATACATACATATATATATATGGTATACAATGTGAAGTTTTGATATATGCAAACAATGTGAAATGGTGACCACCATCAAGCTCATAAACTTTCCCATCCCTTCACATGGTTGCCATTTGTGTGTGTGGTGAGAATATTCCAGGTGTGCTTTCTCAGCAGATTTGGAGTGTGCCATTCGTCACTATCAACTACGGCCGCCATGCTGTGTGCCAGGTATCCAGAATGTACTCATCGCATAACTGAAACTTTGTGCCCTTCACCAGCTCTCCATGTTCTTCACTCTCCGACACCACCCTTCTACTCTGTTTCCATGACTTGGACTTTTTAGGCTAATGGCTGGGTGAAATCTGTGACATATGCACAAATGACCTGGGCTGTGTGAGCACTGGGGCCACCTTTCAACCATGGGTGGTGTCTTGGAACTCCACATGCCCAGGTACCTCCAGGCATATGCATGGGGCTGGATCACCCCTGCCCTGTGACCCAGGAGCCTGCTGCTGAGGGAGGAATGCCACCCAGTGGTCTTGAGCTTCCACACGGGGCCCTGCCCCTCACTCACCTGCATCTCTTTCACAGAAAAGCTCAGGAGCATGGGTCATTCTCTGTGCCTCATTTTCCGAGGCACAGGGCTGGAAAGTGAGCCTCTGGGCAAGGCTGTGCTGAGCCATGAATGTGTCAATGTGTGGAAAGCACACAGTGGCAGTGGGGTTCCCCTAGAGAACATTGATGTGGCACCTGTGCTGTGTAGGTGGGACACGTCTCCTGAGGAGACACACTCCCACACACATCTCCTGAGGAGACATACTCCCACCCACACACTCCCACACACACTCAGTCACACTGCATGACACTGATGAAGACCCCCCCCAGAGTCCCATGCACACAAACCCACCCACCTAGAGGGACATGGCTCCTCCAGGGACTGTACAATGAGGCCAGGGTTCTTCACCTGCAAACACCTCTCCTTCCACCACCTCGCCTTGTGCCCAGCGGGAAGCTGGAATCAGATCTCCAGACTGAAGGCAGCAGGAAAGCCCCGCCTTTCTTTCCATCTGGATTTTTCATCAGCGAGTCAGTGATTGCGGAATCCAGGCTGTTTTCCTGAGGTCACCTACAATTACAGGAGAGAAGAGACCATAAAGACCAGTCACGCTGTGTGGAGTTTCTCAGGTCTTTTGTCCCCCCACCCCTGTGAACACAGAGCCCCAGATGGAAAGCAGTGGTCAGAGGCCCCAGAAGCCAGCACAGACACCCTGGGGGAGGTACAGGCTTTCCCTGGAGAACCCATCTCTCTAGTTCATGTGGCTGCCAATCACCACACTCTTAATCCAGAGAGAATTTGCTGCTGGGAAAACTTCCCCTTTCACACAGCTCAAAGCCTGATACTACCCCTCCCGACTGCCCTCTCCAACCAGTGTCATCTGGAAGAGTCGGCCAGGGTCAGTGCAGGCTGCTAGAACAAGGCTGGCTGGGCAAGGAGGCTCCCCCCTCTTACCCCAGCACCTTGGGAGGCTGAGGCAGGTGGATTGCTTTGAGACGTTGATCTCCACCTGCGGGGGCCTGTCCTGCAAACCCTGAGCCTGTGACAGATGAATAAATACCCTCCACACACAAAGTACCATGAACAAGTCAGCTGCTCTCAGAGGGCCATTGGGCTACCCAACCCTTCAATAGCTGTACCTCCTTGCATTGATTCAGTTTAGATTTAATGACAGAAGTTCTAAGTCAACATGCTCGTGGATAATTAACATGTTAAAGGTTTGGTTCCAGGGCCCAGAGCAAACACCATTAAGGGATAATCTCCCTTTGACTTTCCCCAGATGGCCATGGGCTCAAAGGTTAGTTTTCAGACCATGTGAGTAAACAAGGGAGTTAGAGACAAAGGAACATGGGGTGAACAGACCTAACTGGGGAAGCTTCTATTACCCCCAATTTGTACCCGTGACCTCATACTCTAAGGTAAGAGCTGGCTGCCTTCAGCCTGTTCCATTATTACAAGTTATGAAAACCTTCTGGCCCTCCAAAAGGTTTGAGACTATGTCTTATATTTGCCCCGATATTTCCCTTAATATCTTGCCAGCCACCCTGAGTGAATTCCAACATTGCTTGAGGCCAGGAGATCAAGACCTGCCTAGGCAACATAGTGCGACCCCCCATCTCTACAAAAATATAAAGAAAATTTGTCTGGCATGGTGGCGTGTGCCGTCCAAGCTGAGATGGGAGGATCACTTGAGCCCGGAAGGTCAAGGCTGCAATGAACTCAGATCGCACCACTGCACTCCAGCCTAGGCAACCCAGAGATCCTGTCCCCAGAAAAGAAAAGATAACCCAAATACCGTGGGCTGGGTGGTATAAACACAGTTTTTTCTTTCTTACAGTTCTGGAGGCTGGGATGTTTCAGAGCAAGGTGCTGGCACCATGGACCAACATGGCATGATCCTTAATGTCTATGGAAGAAGCTACATATTCTATGATTCAAGCTAGGTGTCATTTTGTAAAAAGGCAAACTCTAGAGACAATTTAAAAAATCAGCTGTTTCCAGCTGGGTGTGGTGTCTCATGCCTGTAATCCTAGCACTCTGGGAGGCCGAGGTGGGCACATCACTCGAGGTCAGGAGTCAGAGACCAGCTGGGCCAACATGGGGAAACCCCGTCTTTACTAAAAGTGTGGTGCTGGGTGCCTGTAATCCCAGCCACTCGAGAGGCTGAAGCACGAGAATCACTTGAACCTGGGAGGCGGAGGTTATAGGGAGCCGAGATCACGCCACTGCACTCCAGCCTGGATAACAGAGTGAGATTGGTCTTAAAAAAAAAAAAAAAAAAAAAAAAAGCTGTTTGCAAGGAACAGGCAGAAAGAATAACAGGTGAAGCCCAGGGAGTTGTCAACAGAAAACAATGAGTGCACATGCAAGGTAGAGCCAGACATTGCAAATTAAAAAAAAAAAAAACACACACACACATGAAAATGCAAAATAGAAAGTAATCCATAATGCTAAGACATAAGTTAATAGTGTGTAAATATTGGTTCATTAACCATGACAAATGCACCATTCTGATACATCAATTACAGGGGAAATGGAGGAAAGGGGCCTGTGCTAACTTCAGTATCTAACTTTTGCTAATGTAAAAGTTATCCAAATAATAATGTCTATTAATTAAAGAGTCATTTTACAACACTATTTTGGGGGCCAATCTACTGCAGCAAATGTTTAACAATCAGTTAGTGTCTAATCCGGAGCTTCAGATGTGTTTTGCTATTAAATGTGAACCAAAGCTGAGCTGTGAGTGTATCTTCCTACGGTTGAAACACTAGTGATTGAATAGTAAATTAAAATTTTCTCACATGAATAGCAATATGGCTTAGCATTTTTATTGATTTATTTTAAATATGCATCTTTGGAACAAACCTACAATCGTTATTCTTGAATCAACATAAGGGCTGAGTCTCCGCAGTGTGGTCAGCTCACCGTCTGCAGCTGCGCCTGTGCTTGGTCGGGGGCTCCTTCTTGACTTGCTGCTGGTCTGGGGCTGTATGGATTCTTGAAGGAGGAAAATGCTTTTCTCCTCAAATTCATCAGCTAAGAACCTGGGAAATGCACTCACAGTAAAGAGAGCTGCTGACATCTTGTTGGCAGAAGACCAGAGGAAACGGAT
Organism: Saimiri boliviensis; assembly: GCF_048565385.1. Classification (NCBI taxonomy): domain Eukaryota; kingdom Metazoa; phylum Chordata; class Mammalia; order Primates; family Cebidae; genus Saimiri; species Saimiri boliviensis. Next base: position 149,925,698 of record NC_133449.1, on the reverse strand, counting down.
CATACTTTATGCAGAGCTCAAACGGTGGATCCCACTGCACTGACTCCCTGACAGCCTCTGAGTCAATGCTGGGCTTTTGGAAGATCTTGGGTTTTCACGTGCAGTTGAAACACCTAAGAGACAGGTTGTGTGGACAATGCCTTTATGATGAGATGGTCCAGAAAGGCAGCTGAACAGTGACTGAGCTTGGGGGCTGGGGCCTGAGGGCCTGGGCTCAGTCTCACTTAGAGCCACAAGAACTGGGGAACGTCATGCAACCCCTCAGCCTCTGGTTCTCTGCACTGCCATCTAAACACTTTAATAGGGCTGACTGGTTAGCATGATGAGGCCGAAGATCATTGAACAGAGTTAAAGCTTTAGAAAAAGCGGCTGATTCTTCAATGCTCCACGATTCCTCCATCATTAAACGCCTGGGAGAAGAAGCTACACACTTGACAGTGGGTGACCAGAGAGGGGACATGGATGCTCCAGGGCAGGGAGGGTGGAGGTTGGCTTTTCTTCATTTGCCTGTGTGGGAGGCTTTACAGTGCACAGACAGTACATGCGATCATCTCCTGTGACGCCCACGTCAGCCCTGAGGGTGGGCAGAGCAGGAGCTGTGGCCTGCACTTCACAGTTGGAAAAAATTCTCTTAAAGGCATGTGACCTTCCAGTCACCACACTGCTGTGTAATGCACCTGGGGCAGAAATGTACCTGAGGCCTTGGGGCCGGAGATGTCTTCACACTCCAGACCTCCAGATCGTGCTCTAGACCCCCCAAAACAGGAACTCCCCTGACTCTCAAGACGTCCTGACCCAGGGTTTCTGTGGGAGGGCTGATGTCCTGGAATAGATGCCTGAGCCCTGAAAAGAGCTTGGACACAAGACCCGGCCTCTGTCTCTTCCTTTCCATCCCAGACCCCAAACAGGATGTGGGTTTATCTCAAATGAAGCCCCTTGGAAAGGTGAGGGTGATTCAAAACAGGGCAATCCTTTCATAGCAGCGTCACAGTCAGCTGCCATGGGCTACACGTTTCCAATGATAAGCTGGTTACAAGGGACCCCTGCAGCCAACTGACCCCTAACTGTATTAGGCTTTGTAACACCCAGCTGTATTAGAAAGCAACATTCTAAACTGTCACATGACCGCTTCGATTCCCTCCACTTGACCAGCCCTGGGTGAGCAGCTAATGCCCTTGTCTGATAAGGGGCACCTGGGTTGGAGTGTCAGTAGCTTGATGAACTCAGTTTATAAAGCTTCCCGCCTGACTTACTATTGATCTGAGCCACTGTCTGTGCAGCTGGACTAAGGCCTGGCTGAGGACGGGCAGTGGCTGCACCAGCACAGAGTGAACCTTTCTTCCTGTTCATTTCTTCCAAACCAAAGTCAGCGTCTTCAGACTCTTATTGCATCCCGAGCCCTGCAGGGACAATGCACAGAGTTCCTTCTCCTCTTAGAGAGAACCCTTCACAGCTACAGCCTGGACTCCCCACCCCAGGACTGTCCCTGAGGACCACCCAGGTCTTATTTCTAACCAAATGTCCATTCCTCTAACCTGAGGGCCCTGTCTCTTCTCACCACTCTCCCCAGCAGCGCCCTAAACAGTAGGGATCCTGTCCTCATCCCACCACATTTATATCCATATCAAAACCCCAGTCTTTCCTTTACAAAACCAAAATGTGGCACACATACACCATGGAATACTGTGCGGCCATAAAAAAGAGTGAGCTCATGTCCTTTGCAGGGACATAGATAAAGCTGGAAGCCATCATCCTCAGCAAACTAACACAGGAACAGAAAACCAAACACCGCATGTTGTCACTCATAAGTGGGAGTTGAACAATAAGAACACATGGACAAAGGGAGGGGAACATCACACACTGGGGCCTGTCAGGGGTAGGGGGCAAGGGGAGGGACAGCATTAGGACAAATACTTAATACTTAGTACTTAAAACCTAGATGACAGGTTGATAGGTACAGCAAACCACCATGGCACATGTGTACCTGTGTAACTAACCTGCACATTCAGCACATGTATCCCAAACTTAAAGGAAAATTAAAAAAGCAAACCTTGGAATCAAGATTGCTAAAGTACTGTGTGTTATTTTGGCAACAATATTCGAAAGAGTTTGACTTTTAATTCACCTTTCTTGTCATGTCTTTTACAGAATTTGCTATCATGATTTTCCCAGTTAAAAGAGAGCAGTGTGAGTGTGTTCTTGTACATACAAAATTGAAGTTACTTCTATGTAAAATATAGATAGACTCACAGGGAGACAATAAGGATGGATGTTTGCAGGATGAAAAGATATTACTTGCATTAGTTTTTAGGTTATGGTTGTTTACCTGTGGCGCAGTGCACACGTGACATGTGCAGATGGCTGCCTTCTTAGAAACACTGTTAACACCACTCAGATGTAAATCCCCGCCAGTCCCTCTGCAGCTAATTTCCAGGCAGTAACCCCAGGACATACCTATGCTGATCATGGTCAACACATTTTAACTTTATTTTTAAACATCATATAAATGCAAACCTACAGTATGTACTCTTTTGTTTCTGGTTGAAAATTACATGTGAATATGTGAATTTCACCCACGTTCCACGTGGTGAAGCATTTGTCATTTTGTTCTGCTGAGTCAGTATATAACATTGTAGAAAGTTGGCACAACTAGTTTACACCTCCGTGTCTTTTACATTCACTCTGCTGTTTCTCATGATGATTGCTTGAAACAAGGCTTCTGTGAAGTCCCCCCGGTGTACACCAACATCCCAGGCTCATACATGTCTCTTGGACATAGATGGCAGGAGATTGTAGGGTCACAGGTGCTGATGACTGTAGTACACACTAGAAAGCCATTTATCAAAATGGCTGAAACTAAGTATGTTCCCAGAGTAACCTGACAGTTCAAGTTCCTCCACATCCTCACCACCCTTTGCATTTTTGTCTCTCATAACGTGCCTATTCTGGTGGGTGTAAGAGTGAGAAACTAGTTTCAATGTGGACTCTGCTAATGACTTGGGATTGAGTGCACTTTCATATGCTGAACTTGCTGAGGTTTCTAGAATTTTGATAAGTCATATAACCTTCTGAGTTCCTGAATGACCATTTAAGGTGCTTTGTTAGAAGACGTATCCAACAGGCAAAATTGCAGAGGGATATGGAAAGATATAAGCGAGGACAATCTAGATTTCAGAAAAAAAAAAAAAATAGAAAAGACAGATAAAATGACATGTCACTAACAATGATTGAGACCAGTTTTAGATAACTTTTTGGTTTGCAATGTGTAATCATGGTGGGGTTTACTTTTTAGAAGAGGACACTAGGGATTTATTGTGTCAAACAGAAATAACAATATTTATTTATATGATTTACGTCCGAAGAATATTTTTCCATTTATGGATTCACATACAGGGAAATGACTGTCACGTAAATGGATGTCACTGCAGTTCTGTTTTTTAGACTTTTCAAAACTTGAATAAAAGCTAAGTTGAACAGATGGATTCAATTCTAGGCACAATAGTCTATTGTAGTTATGTACTAAATTTTTGTTACAGTAGATGATGGAAGAATCGGAAATACTGAAATTATATTCTATAAAACAGCTGGTGTTAATCACGTGAGAGTTCCTTCTTCAGTCCACCTTTCCTTTGTCATGCATGTGTAGTAATCGCCTAGGGAGGATCCTGTCTTTGTACTCCTCGCCTGTCCATTGAGCATAGTGTATTTCAGGAAAAGGAGACATGGGCTGGATGCTGATGTGTTTTAACTCTGCAGTGTGGAGCTGCACTGAGTGTGGTGAACTAGTAACCCAATGTTTTTTTGCTGTCTTAATTGTCATTGTGTCTAATGAATGTAGTTTGCAGGATTTGATCATTTCTCAGTCTTGTGGTGGTAAGAGTTTTCAACTATCTCGAAAAATATCTCATTCATCTTATTTGTTTGGGGCCAACTGCTGAGGAATGTCCCCAGCATTGAATATTCAGAACTTGCATTTGACCCTGTTGTAAGAGGCATCTGGGGTAGCTCTGTATTATTCACACCAATGGCTGTGCCATATCCTGCAGTTACATTCACTGTTGTCTGCCCTAAGCCACGTGACTGCTGCAGCCATCTTGGAATCATAGACAGTGTTTGGGATCTCCGTAGACTCATGTAAATCTAGGACTATCATGTGTGAGGAAACCAACCTACGGCTACCCGTGATGGCAGGGTTGAGAGCCATCCTCTTCAGGGTAATAACCGCAGTTCAACAGTTCATTATCAATTCAGTGTTAGAGCTATATCCTTATGTTCCTGTCTTGCCTCCTTCCTCTAGGGGCTTAGAAGCAAGGGCACATTCATTAGCTCTTCGGTTTCTCCATTCAAGGACTGTGTGGATAGTAAACAATCACTGTTTATGTGAGGTCTGTAGTGAGGATTGAATGGGTGTATTAAAATAAACTGAGTATTGTAGATCTTCAGAATGGTAAATTTAAAAAGAACTGACTTGCTTGATATCTCAAAGCTTAACATGTTCCAGAGCTGTATGCAAACCCAAGAGATAAGCTCCCAAGTCAGGGGCGATGCCATAATGCACAACTGCTCTGTCCAAAAACAGTCATTTCAACTTCACTCTAACCTTGGGACAAAAGAATGAGAGACGAGTGTCAAAAATGCTTTTGGTGACTTCCTGATTCCACATAGTAGCTACTTCTGAAAAAAAGAAACAATTTAAGTGCATGTTGTCTACAAAATGAACCAGTGACCTGAAGAAAGATCAACAGATACCTGTTCAAATGGAATGACCACCAGTTTACTTGGGGAGGAGAATTATCTACCATAATGGAAGGTTCTCAGCATGTGATATCATATCCTGTATGATTTCTTTCTCTTAAATGAAAAGTGGCTCCAACTGAGGCTGCTGCCAAGTTATGGAGATGACCATAGCTTAGCCTTAGAAAGTGTTCTGGATAGTGTCATGGGAGACCTGATTTGTGCATTCCTTCCTTCTGAGGAGGGTAATAGGTTGGGTGAAAGCATATTATTCATATCTCTGTACATAGGGAATTTTGAATAATCCACAGAAGTATGTTTAAAACTATGTTTTGGTAAGTAACCTGGCCTAGACACAGATATTATCAGTATGTATTTGGGAAAATTTGTGATATGAGTAGAAACAACACACTCTCAAATACCATGAACCAAACATACATTCAGGTTGATGTAAGGAGGGAAGCCATGGGAATAGCAACATTAGGTTTCTTTCTTGTGCATTTTCCTTCACACTTCCACATTCCATATTCACTTCAGATTCCGAAGTCTAGAGTTTAAAAGATAACTGATGGTGGAAAGACAGAAGCACAAGAGATGTTCCTATATTCTTCCAGTCAACATGCAGAGGGAAGTTAGGTATGCAGAATCTAACCAGAAATACTGCATTTTACTCTATGGAAAAATAATAAATACAATAGCATGAACAAATAATTAAAACTATAAATTATGGAATAAGTAGGCAAAGTATTTCTTGAATAATCTTACTATGCCAACTGGAAGGACACCATCAGTAAGTTAATATGAACAGATCTTCACAGTAACAATATACTTGAGAAGAGAGGTATGAAGCTGAGAACTTCTTTAGCATTCTGCATATGGAAAATCGGAGACAGTCTACAAGAGTGCTATTCATGCTAATAAATTCATCAAAATTGCAGAGTACAAGGTTAACACTCAAACGGCAGTTGTGTTAATATGCACTCAATATAAACAATCCAATAGTAAGATTACAAATGTAATTCCATGGATAACTTTTGAACTCATTAGATACTTAGAAATAAGTCTAACCAATGAGATGAAATACTCGTATCCTGTTAAGAACAGAATGTGACTGAAAGGAAGTAGAGAGGGTACAAATAAATGAAAAGCCATCCCGTATTCACAGACAGGAAGACAAAACCTGGCTAATACACAATACTGGCTAATACACAAAATGATCCAAAGACGCACAACAACTACTATCAAACTGGGAACAGCCATCTGTGCAGAAATGGAAAAGACAACCCAAAATTTCTTATGAATTCTTATATGTCTCAAATAATAATAATGTTGAAAAAGAATAGCGTTGGAAGATACGCATTCATGAGACTGAAATACACGAGAGGAAAAGATACAGAAATTCTGACAGCAGGGTCCTAGCATGGGGGCACCCATAAGTATTGGAGATACAGTACAGAGAGCCCAAAATTCAATGCATGCATACACAGTCAACTGATCTTCAACAAAGGTGCCGAGAATTTCTTCTCTTTCTACATGCTCACTAAGCCTCCCAAGCAGCAGGCGAAGCTGAAGGCTCCTGGGAACCTGCTTTATTAGATTCCACCTATAATCTTGTTGCCTACCTGGAAAGGCATCTTCTTCACTGCTGCAATTTTCCGGAGTCCATTCTTTAGAACCACGAACATCAGAGTAAGTCAGAGAGGTGCACTCACTTCTACTCCAGCTGAAGCCACGTTGGCTCACACATCCCCTGGCTGGTCCTCTGGGTTCACATGCATTCATACAGCTCCTCTGATCAGTTATACACTTGCACAATTATTTGCTCTCACTGGACCCCCCATATTCTTTAACCGGAACCCAGAATCAGGTTTCTATATATTAAAACCACCAAGTTTGTTCCTCAGCAAGTGAGCTACTTCAGGGTACATACCATAACCAGGGAGTGATGAACTCTGCCATTAGACAAAAGAAGACGCTAAGAAGATCAGATTAATTCTTCTGTGCATCCCACCCCCACAGATCTGTTGGTCTCTTGATGACCTCAGAAAACTAGTTGTAAGACAATGGTTGAGTCAAAGGCCAAGAATCAAACATGCTAGTATAGAGGACACCTGTGGAAAAGACAAGACCCTTTCCCACAGAATTTATCTATGAAGTTTATTTACACTGTCAAATACACAATGCCTGAACCAAAGAGGAAAACTGGTGTTGAGGAAAATTCCTGTGCTTTACAGTTGATAATGGATGCTGTCATTTAAAAACATTCCAATATATCACGTATCCGATTGGAAGACACTCCCACTGAATTCCACCCCCACAAAGAGAACTGGACATGTCGTACATAATGTGCCTTCACAGATTATCACAATTAACAGAAGGAAAGAAATCAGGAAAGAAACAATTCTTTTTTAATTTTGTTTTCTTTTGAGTTTAAGTCCCAGGATGCACGTGCAGGACTGTGCAGGTTTATTACATCGGTGAACATGTGCTATGGTGATTTGCTGCATGTATCAACCCATCACCTAGGTGTACGCCCCGCGTCCATTCGCTATTTATCCTGATGTTCTCCCTCCCCGATCCCCACCTGACAGGGCATTTTTAGAGGACAAAAAAAGGGGTTCCTACCTCATCATCATCCTTAGAGGTGGTGCTCCTGGAATCCTCAGGAGGAGCTGGAGGGAGACAGAGTAAAAGTCAGTGCCCTGGTGGCTGGAGACTGTGAGTAACTCAGGGAGCTTTGCTGGGTGTGGCATATGGAGTGTAGGACTGAAGATTCTGAGACCGTTTCAGAGAAACAACTATGTTCCAACAGTACCGTGAGGGAGTCTCATCAGATACCTTTTATCTCAGACAATGCCAATACCTAATAATACTCTTGCATTTCCAATTCCCAAAAGATATTAACTCATCAAAAAGCAAAGCTTAGATGTTTGCTGTGACACAGGCAGGAAAAACTGGTCTCCTGGGAAAAGTAATCATTAAATACCAGAGCAAGAAACGATGGTTACAAACGCAGCCCACAAAGCCCACGGACACACATCCTCTCATCTCCATCTTATTAAAATACAACAGGAACAAGTCAGACCTCTACAGCTTTTTTTTTTTTTTTTTTTGGTTCTGGCTTCACAGCCAAACAGGTGTAACCCAACTGCTCTCAGAAACACTCCTAGGGTATCATTTTCATTTGTTTGTTTGTGACACAGTCTTGCTCTGTCACCAGGCACCAGGCTGGCGTGCAGTGGCGGCATCTCCGTTCACTGCAACATCTGCCCCCTGGTTTCAAGCAATTCTCCTGCTTCAGCCTCCTGAGTAGCTGGGACTACAGGCATACATTACCATGTCCTGCGAATTTTTGTATTTTCAGTAGAGCAGGGTGTAGCCTTACTTTTATAATAGAACAGCCTTTAACAGGACACGGATCACAAAAGGAAAGGAACATACATTGAGTGCTGACTATATGCAAGGCATTATTTTAGACACCAAAGCTGTCTTCTCATTTAATCTCTGCAATCGCTGTGTGAAACAGGCACTATTCCTGACTTATTTCGACAGAGGCTCAGAGCAATCACAAAACAAATGACAATGTTGATAGCCCCAGTAATTGTCCTTGTTTTTTTTATCCCCTGTTCAGTATCATAAGCATCTACACTTCAGGAAGAAGAAAAGGCATAAAAACAATACAACAGTAAAAGAAATAAAAATTTCAACAAAGAATAAAAGGAAAAATAGCCATCCTCTTACCTCTCTGGATGAGCATGGAACTTCAGCAGACTGCGAGAGCTGTCTCTTTGCTTCTAAGTCCTCACTGAACTGACTCTGTTCATCTACTAGTCCTTCTAGCATCAGCAGCAACTGAGAAAAGAACAGAGAAGAAGCAATACAAAAATGGCACAGTGAGACATGAAGCCACAGTTCATCCTGAGAAACAAGAAAATGCATTAGCACGTACTATGACTTATAAAGCCCACTATCTTAGTACTTAAGCTTTTGATAGTATTCTACAGTTTTCCCAAGAAGCAAGAAAATGCATTAGCATGTACTATGACTTAAAAAGTCCACTACCTTAGTACGTAAGCTTTTGATAGTATTGTATAGTTTTCAAATCAATGTCATATTCACTATTTTTTTAAATCTTTAAAACCCTGTAAGGTGGAATTCAAACATGGGAGCAAAAAGGAGAAAAAGGAGAGAGAAGCTAGAAGCACAGGAAAGCAGCTAAGAGAAAGGAGTAAGAGGGAAACAGGACAGGCAAGAGGGAAACATATATAACAGGAGTTACCAGTATTCTTCATTCATTCAATAAATATTTACTGAGCACCTTCTACGGGAAAGACTCCGTTCCATGTTCTAAGGGAAAGCCTACTATCTAGTGGAGGAAAAAGACATTTATTAATCATAGACGTGTGCCATTGTGAGTGTAATAGTGCTATAAAGATAACGAGCTATGATTATGTATAACCAATAGAGAGCTGTTTAAGGTAGAGTTAAGAGCCAGAATGGAGTGGGGTGAGTAGTCAGTGAGAGAGATGCTGATGGAGACAGGGAGTTCAGGCAAGCACGTCTGTTGGAAAAGAAAGGTTAAACAGGGCTAGAGCTACAAAGAAAGTTGGGGTAAAGGCAGGTGTTTCTCTTTTTTTAAACTGGGAGAGATTTTAACATGGTAAAATGCAGATAGAGGAGAAAGATTCAGTTGAGAGGGAGATGACTTATGTATGAGTGTGAGGGATAACCATTGGTATGTGTCCAGAAGAACTGCTGCTCTTTACAGAACCACACGTCAGAAAGAGGCATCTATAGCTGCTACTGATCAAAGTAGGAAACTTTAGAGGTTTCCCGATGAAATAGCATTTATGAAAAACCAATACCACGGTTTATTTCACAGTAGAAAAACAAGGTTTGTGCTGGGTGTGGTGGTATGCACCTGCAGCTCCAGCTACTCAGGAGGCTGAAGCAGGAAGATGCTTTGAGCCCCAGAGTTTGAGGCTGCAGTGAGCCAAGGTCATACCACTGCACTTGAGCTTGGGTGACACAGTGAGACTCCGTGTGTGTGTGTGTGTGTGTGTGTGTGTGTGTGTGTGTGTGTAGACAGAGAGACACTGAGAGAGACAGAGAGAGAGTGTGTGTCTATATTCCAATGACTTACCTGTTGTCTTTGTTTTCCTGAAATTTCTTGACCCTGGGATTCTACTGAAGCAACTTTTTCCCAAAGAAGTAATACTTTCTGGATCAGGCGTTCCACAGCTGGTGTGTCTTCAGGATAACCAGTTGTATTTGCAGGTCCTAGGAGTCAAAAAGTAAGTGTAAACATGAAAATAGTAATAAAAGTATTATTCAGCTGAGGAGCAGAGGAACAAATGCTGTTGAGACAGTCTGCCTGTACTTTCAAGTGGGATACTGATAAGCACCGGGCAAGGGATTCAATGTGTGCATAGTGTCTGAAGATGCCCTACAGGTAATCTGAGATGTGAACATTTCCAATGATCTTTAAAAAGTTTTGAAGGACCTTTATGAGGTTTTCTTTAATCTGTATTTTCCTGGTCAGAGGCTCTGTATCAGCAGCCTGCACCTGCGGCTCTTCTTCCCGCACCTGCGGCTCTTCTTCCCATACCTGGGGCTCTTCCTCCCGCACCCGCAGCTCTAATTCTCGCACGTGGGGCTCTTCTTCTTGCAAAGTCATCTCCTGTAGAGCAGAAAGTTCCAACTGTGAATAAAGGAAACAGTATCTGGCATGTTTACATTTTGACACGGAGGCAAATGTTTTGCATATCATATCACTATCAGCGAGTAATGCAAGAGAAAATGAGACAAGAACAGGGCTCTACAGGATCAAATAAAAAATCCATGTAGTATGGTAACAAAGGATGTTTTATGGGAAGATGTAATAGTTCTTTTTAATGATGTTTTCCACCTTAGCTGGCACCATAAAAGACACCAAATTTGTTTAACAAGCTTATTAGGTTACTGAAAAAGAATGGTGACCATAGCAGAAGCAAGAAGAGATGAAGTTTTTAATGTAAGTACTTCAGCAAATAGAGGAAAAAATGATAGCATTAGGATGTCTCCATTTTGCAACCCTTAATGAATTAATGGATTAGGCATCAAACCACAAAAGCTGCTAACATCACAAGAGATCACCAAACAGTACATGCCTCCAGATGGAAGAACATGCCACCACCTCTGAAGGAATGCTGCCAAAAGCTAGTGCTACATGCCCTGAACTTTCAGTGTTCTCAACAGAAAATGACAAATACGTGGTTATGACAAAGTTCATTAAAACTCGTCATAGGCTGGGCGCCACGGCTCACGCCTGTAATCCCAGCACTTTGGGAAGACCAGGTGGGTGGATCATGAGGTCTGGAGTTCGAGAGCAGCCTGACCCAAATGGTGAAACCCCGTCTCTACTAAAAATACAAAGATTAGCCAGGCATGGTGGTGAATGCCAGTAATCCCAGCTACTCAGGAGGTTGAGGCAGGAGAACTGCTTGAACCTGGGAGGTAGAGGTTGCAGTGAGTGGAGATCATGCCATTGCACTCTAGCCTGGGTGACAGAGCAAGACTCTGTCTCAAAAAAAAAAAAAAAAAAACCAAACAATCAAATAACCATACCTGCTAACGTTTACTATGTCACCGGCTCTCTAACAAATGCTTTGTATATAGCTAATTCTTTTAACAAACCTAGTGCTCTGGTTCCTGCCTACTTTTCCCACTTTAGTATCTGCCATTTCACTCCTCACTCATGACTCTGTAGGTACACTAGACTTTTTCTGTTCTAGGAACACCAGACGTTCTCTTAACTCAAGGCCTTTATAACTACTACTCCCTTTGCCTAAAATATCTTTCCCAGGGCTCTTTCTGATCCTCAGGTTTCAGCTTACGTGTCATCTGCTCAGAGAGGCCTTCTTTGGCCACCCTATTTAAGATGGTCTCCATCCATGTTACTTTCTATCATTTCCCTCGTATCACTTACTATCATCTACAATTATATCTATTTGTTTATTGTCTGTATCTCCCCAGTGGAAATTAACTACATAGAGCCAGAGACCTTGCAGATTTCATTCACTACCTCGTCCCCAGCATGAGCCCAAGCTGAGAGAAGGTTCCCACATAGCTAATGAATGAAGGAGTGAATCCTCACAACAATCCTATGAGGTAACTCCTCTTTGATTTATACATAAGGTGACTTCGACTCTTCAATTTACAGACAAGGTGACTGAGACTGAGAGAAACTAAGGAACTTGTTCAAAAATCACAGGGCTAAACAAAAAAGAAAAGAAAAGAAGACCAGGCGCGGCGACTCACGCCTGTAATCCAAGCACTTTGGAGGCCAAGGTGGGTGGATGACCTGAGGTCGGGAGTTCAAGACCAGCCTGACCAACATGGTGAAACCCCATCTTTAAAAAAAAAAATAACAACACTGGGCTAGCTAGTGAGTGGTAAATCTAGAATGTGAACTCAGGGAAGCTGACTCAGAGCCACTAGGCTATCATATCTTCTCAGTAGATGCTGCATATCCATACTGTCTTTACGGCAGGCGTCCCCAAACTTTTTACACAGGGGGCCAGTTCCTGTCCCTCAGACCATTGGAGGGCTGCCACATACTGTGCTCCTCTCACTGACCACCAATGAAAGAGGTGCCCCTTCCTGAAGTGCGGCCGGGGGCCAGATAAATGGCTTCAAGGGGCCGCGTGCGGCCCGCAGGCCGTAGTTTGGGGACGCCTCCTTTACGGTAAGGGCAAGTTATTTTAAATAAACTCTCTAAAGCTAGTTAGCAATAGCTAAGTATCAGCCCCTCAAAACACCCATTCATAGGCATTAGAATTTCATGATCCTGAAAACAGGACAGAACCAAAAAGTAACATTACTCTGGATTTGGTGCATGTGAGAAAAACAGGAAGAGCATGTGGAAACTAAAATACCTGGCATGAATAATCAGATAACGGCTAAGGTAGAACCACAAAAAGGAAAAGAGACTAGGGGATTTTAAAAACTGGTATTTCTTCAATGCCACACATTCTCATATCCTAAAAACTGAGTCAAAAACATGAGTCTGTCTGTAAGCAGAAATATGGTAATGAAATCAGAAGATAAAACACGTTAATTCCGGCACAAATACAAACACAGGTTCCGTATTACAGATCTAGCTACGGCAAAAGGTAGAAAAAAACCAAGGAGCTATTTAGACTACCTAGCTAAAGTGAATTTAGGAAGCCACGACACTGACTGACCTTCTTAAAGAGATGCCAGAGGAACAAACAAGCTTTTAGTTTTAGTCTGTAACTCTGCGCTGTGGTCCTATTTCCTCAACATCACAGTTGAATACGCAACTAGCTGTGTACATATTTAGGAAATACATATTTCCTGTCTATATTTCTTTTAACAAACCTAGTGATCTGGTTCCTGCCTGCTTTTCCAACTTGAGTATCAGCCATTTTACTCCTTACTCACGACTCTGTAGGTACATTAGACTATATATAAACATATATAGGAAAGGCAGGGGGGTGCGAATCTCTAAGGCTGAAAGGCCTCTTCTAAAAGAACTGATGAAAAGTCTATGCTCGACAGAGTTAAAGCCTAAGATGGGAAAAATGAATCTTAGAAATTATGTGAAGTCACAAAAGACAGTTTGAATCAAAGCTTTGGCATTTATTAGTTACATGACTGTTCTCCACTCTCATTCTATAAGAGAAATCAGTGTTTTGGCTTCTTCACCTATAATGGGGCCAACACCATTTACTTCATGTAGTTTTATGCATTAGTGCTAATTTAAATACCCAGCACAGTACATTGCATATGAGTACTCACTAAACATTGACTATACTCAAGTTTCTCTTGTTTCATGTTTCTAAAACTAATTTCATGGGTCTAATGTCATAACTCTAAGCAGCAATCACACAATACTTCCTATTTACACTAGTTATTTACTGTTATTATTATTTTTGGAGGTGGAGTTTTGCTCCTTTCCTAGGCTGGAGTCTGATGGCATGATCTCAGCTCACTGCAACCTCTGCCTCCCAGGTTCAAGTGATTCTCCTGCCCCAGACTCCTAAGTAGCTGGGATTACAAGCACCCGCCACCACACCTGGCTAATTTTTTGTATTTGTAGCAGAGATGGGATTTTGCCTTAATGGCCAGGCTGGTCTCCAACTCCTGACCTCAAGTGATCAGCCTGCCTCAGCCTCCCAAGGTGCCAGGATTACAGGCACGAGCCACCACACCTGGCCTTTACAGTTGTTTTAGTCCAATTAGCAATGGGGAGTGAGAGTTGTGTTTTTCCAGCACTTAGTAAGTTTTAATGGTCCCAATACAAAAACAGGAACATCTTGTTAAAACAATGTATATAAAAAATAACTTATATTTTTCCCCCAAAAGAAAAAAGTCATACCTGGCATTTGGACTCAGATATTCTACTTGGAGAATTATACGCTTTTAAATATAAACTATTTTGAAAGAAAAAAATAACAGGGATTTAAAAATTAAGACTTGACTAGAAAACTCACCTGACTTTCTCTTTTTTAGCCATGAGTTCAAGTTCCTCTTTGGCATTACTCAGTTCTTCTTCCAGCCCTGCCACTGTATTCAAGTCTCCTAAAATGAAAATAGAGTGTTAGTTTTAATTGCTATGAACATAATGTGATATCAGCTGCCTTCTTTGAGGAATTTACTGAGGACACATTCCAATAATTAGAAAAAAACAAAACATATACACAGGTTGTTCTTTGTAGCATTATTTGTAAGAGCTAAATACCACAGTCACCCTACATTCTATAAAGAAGAGATTGAATAAAGTATAGTATATTCACAGATGGAACTATATACCAATGTAAAAAAGGAATAAGGACGATCTTTTACCAACTTACATGGAGTGATTTAGAAATCCTGAGACTATGTTAAGGAAAACAAGCTACATGCTTAAGAATACATCTAAGGTAATAGGTTTTATGTTAAGAAAAGGGGGAATAAGAATATACGTATATACATTACATATACACAGATGATTCATTTGCTGATTTTTGCAAAAATATACACAGGAAGAATAACCCAGAAATGAAACTGATTACCTTCAGGAGATGAGTGGAAACAGAAGAGAGGGGATAGGGAAAGAGATGGGACATCTGAGTACATCATATTATATACTGGAGTTTTGAACTGTTAACGTTTAATTCTTAATATGTAAGTCAGCTTGTCAATTAATGGAACATAAAAAACCTAAAATTCAATCCTAATATCAACAAATGAATCTAATAGATATTAAAACCACCCAGAAGATAAAACAAATTAACCCAAATAATTTTTGAACTCACTAACTGAACACTGTCAGTGCAAAATACCCTAAGGATAAAAAGAATCACAAAACTACCTGAAGGATAAAAAGAATTACAAAAAAAGGTAAACATTACAGAATACATTTACTGTTGATAGTGGTATTTATGTAGTAATTCTGAAACTACTTTTGCATAATATACTGTTCTGCAAATGTGTAAATATTTTGAAATATAGTGATGTTATAAGTAACCACGGCTCTCAAGGAGATATGAATATGAAATGAAGGAAAAAAGAACCATATTGTAAAATTAGAATTACAGAAGTCAGTATCAAATCTTCGTATGTATACAAATACAAACATACATACTTAAGAATATTCACTGCTAGCTCTGTTCACTTAAAAGGGCCTAGAAGCAAAAAGTATTAATGTGGCAATGAAGACATCTTGTGCCCAGATTACAGTTTGTCAATGCCGTTACCCACCAAAAGGAAACAGGGAGCTCTTTAGGATAATGGCTGATTCTGGAACTGAGGCAGGTAAAGTAATAGGTAATCATAGAACATCTTACTGTGCCAGAAACTATTCAAGGACAAAAAACAAAGAAGCCAAAAAAACTGATGGGGATATGGCAAAGGGTCAGAGAAACAGCTCGATGAGGTTCCCACTGACCAAATCTGGGTTAATTTGAGGAGTAAAGGAAATAATGACTGAAATCAGTAATATAATGATTTCTGAAAATCCATATTGATAAAAACAAATGGAGTACAGAGATAGGGAAAGGACAGCTCTTCTTTATAAAATAATATCCACAAAGAAAAAAAGAAGAAATTTTACAAACAGAAAATTGTAATTTTTTTTTTTGAGACTGAGTCTCATTCTGTCGCCAAGGCTGGTGTGCAGTGGGGCAATCTTACTGCCTCCTGGATTCAAGCGGTTCTCCTGCCTCAGCCTCCTGTATAGCTGGGATTACAGGCATGTGCCACCACACCCGACTAATTTTTGTATTTTTATCATATTGACGGGGCTGGCCTCGAACTCCTGAGCTCAAGTGATCCACTTTCCTGGGCCTCCCAAAGTGCTGGGATTAAAGGCATGAGCCATTGCTCCTAGCCCTGAAAAATCACTATTTTTAAGCTCCCAATGTAAGAGTTGGTTCAAGAAAGGCTCAAATGATACTACAGCGGCTGAGTGAATGATTGTTGGAAAACAGAAATGTCAACATCTCAAATTCAGCTAGCAGATGACTTACATATAAAGAGAAAAATGAACCTTTTACAATGGAGAGATTTGGCAGCTACAACCTTAACCAAATGACTAAATTTCATATCACCAAGGATGATACAAACTGATTATCATGCACTGATGTGATGCACTAAGAAAGATGTCATCCAGGCTCACACCTGTAATCCCAGCACTTTGGGAGGCGTAGGCAGGTGGATCATTTGAGGCTAGGAGTTCTAGACCAGCCTGGTCAACACAGTGAAACCCCATCTCTAAAAAAACAAAACAAAACAAACTAGCCAAGCATGGTGACACATGCCTGTAGTTCTAGGTCCGCTTTGGGAGGCTTAAGTGAGAAGATCGCTTGAACCCGGGAAGCAGAGGCTGCAGTGAGTTGAGATGGCGCCACTGCAATCCAGCCTGGGCAATGACAGATTCTATCTTAAAAAAAAAAAAAGACAGATAATAATATTTGAAGCCCTGAATTCTTCAAAAATGCCAGTCTCGCTAAAAAGAAATAAAAGCTAGGCCGAGCGTGGTGGCTCAGGCCTGAAATCCCAGCACTTTGGGAGGCCGAGGTGGGCGGATCACGAGGTCAAGAGATCGAGACCATCCTGGCCATGATGAAACCCCGTCTCTACTAAAAATACAAAAATTAGCCGGGTGTGGTGGCACGCGCCTGTAGTCCCAGCTACTCGGGAGGCTGAAGCAGAAGAATCGTTTGAACCCAGGAGGCGGAGGCTGCAGTGAGCCGAGACTGCTCCACTGCATTGCAGCCTGGTGACAGAGCAAGACTCCGTCTCCAGAAAAAAAAACAAAATGAAATAAAAGCTAAACAACTGTTCTAGATTAGAGACTAAGAGACATGACAAGTAAGCACAATGCATAAGCCCTGGGCTGGGGGGAATCAAAGTAGCTATACAGAACATTACTAGGACAACAGGAAGTCTGAATGTGGACTGCGTGTTAGATACTAAGCCCGTCTCAAGGTTAAGTTTTCTGAGTATGATAATTATATTGTAGCTATGTAGGAGAGTGCCTTTGTTCTTAGGAAATACCGACGTGTGCAGCATAAAGTGTCATGATTTCTGCAAGAAATTCTCCAACGGTTCAGAAAATACATTACATCCACGTATATATGTGTGTATGTACAAAGAAATACGGCAAATGTGGCAGAATGTTAATAACTGGTCTGAATAAAAATGTGAGTCTTCACTATGGTATTCTTGCTCCTTTTCCGTAGGTTTGAAATTTCCAAAATACAAAATTTAGAGAAAAGTACACTTTTAAAAAAAGGCAAATTCAGAATAAATAAAACAAATCCAGCATGATTTTACTCTTTGATTAGTATAAAGTTTTCAAACTAGAGAATGACTGACTACTCGTGAGACTTTTCTGACCCACCCCCTGCACGGGCCCCGCGTGGCGAGTCACTCCGTGCACGCGGCCGCCCGTCCTGACGGTCCGCGCAGGTGACGTCGCTCCAGCGAGGGGCCCCGACGCGGAGGACGCCGGGAAGCGCTGTCGGCACGCGGCCCACCGGGCAGGATCGAACTGCGGTCTACTGCATATCCGAATCCCTGCAAACCGTCCGAGAAGGAGAGTCAGAACTGACTTTCTCCGGGCCACACTGGGACCGCAAAGCACGAACCTCAACGCAACGTGAGGTGAGGACCGTTCTTCAGCCTGTCAGAGGAACTCCGAACTGATTTCTCCAGTTCGGAAGAGAAAGGAAGAGAAAAGAATCTTAGCCAAAGCTGTCACTGCGGTCAGCGGGCTGGCGGCGACCCGGGGGCTGACGGCGTCGGCGGCGTCCCAGGCGCTAATGGCGTCGGCGGCGCGGTCGGCGCGTCGGGAATGCTGGCGGCGAGGTGGTCTCCTGGGGGCATCCGCGGCGCGCTCAGCGGCGGCATCCCAGGGCGTCGGCGCGTAACGGGCGTCCGCGGGGTCTGCGGCGCGACGGCGGCGTCTTAGGCAAGGTCGGCGCGTCGGGGGCGTCCGGAGGGTCAGTGGCGTCCGCAGCGGGGTCGGCGCGTCAGTGGCGTCATCAGGGTCCCATGCCCTAAGGGCGACGGCGGCGTCCGAGGCACTTCGGCGGCGTCCCAGGCATGGATGGCATTGCCGGCGCGGTCGGCCGGTCAGGAGCATCCACGGCACGGTCAGCGGTTCGGCGGCGTCCCCGGCACTGACGGCGTCCGCGGGGTCTGCGGCGTGACGGCGGGCGCGGCGCGCTCTGTGTCGGGGGCGTCGGCGGCGCGTCGGGAGTGTCGGCGGCACGGCAGGCTTGTCGGGGGCGTCGGCAGCGTCCAGGTCGGCGCGTCGGGGGCGTCCGCGGCATCTGCGGCGTGTCTGCGACGCGGTCCACGGGGTCTGGGGCGCATCGGCGGTGACTGGGCGTCAGCCTCGCGGTAGGCACGGGCCGCGGGTCGGCGGGATCTGCACTGGGAGCCCAAGGTTCAGCGGGAAGTCGGGGTGCAGGGGGAGTCCGCCCGGCCTGTCCGAGGTGCGGGCGCCGCGCCGAGCCGGGAGAGCGGTGAGCGGGGACCCGCGGCGCACAGCTGGGTCAGTGTGCGCGCCGCGGCCTCCACGACGTTCGCTGGGCCGGCGGGGCGGGCGCCACGGGCCCCGAGCGCCGAAGTTCCCTGCGTGGGATTCCTTGCCGGCCGCAGCCCTGCTCTCGCGGGCTCTGGGGAAGAAGCTCGCGGGCGGGTCTTCCTGTGGCATCCCGGAGGGTGGAGGCATGGAGCAGCTTCGGGGTCACGTCCTCCTAGAGCTGGTGGAGGACGTTGACCCTTTGCCCCACCTCCAGAGCGTTCTTCTCTCCTAGTGTTTTCTCCTGTTAAACAAAGTTAAAGAAGCAGATAAATTCCTTCATCTGGTGTTCCTCCCCCCTCCCCCCCCCGCTTTATTTTTAAGATGGGGTTTCACCACATGGCCGGGCTGGTCTTGAACTCCTGACCGCAGGTGATCACCCACCTCGGCCTTTCAAAGTGCTAGGATTACAGGCGTGAGCCACCGCGCCCCACCCTGGTTCTCCCCACCTCTTTTTTTTTTTTTTTTTTTTTTTGAGACGGAGTCTTGTTCTGTCTCCAGACTGGAGTGTGGTGGCACAGTCTCGACCGACTGCAGTCTTCACCTCCTGGGTTTAAGCGATTTCCCTGTCTCAGTCTCCCGAGTAGCTGGGGCTGCAGACATGTGCCACCATGCCCACCTAATTTTTTGTATTTTAGTGGAGACGGACTTTCCCCATGTTGGCCAGGAAGGTCTTTATCTCCTGACCTGGTGATCCACCTGTCTCAGCCTCCCAAAGTGTTGGGATTACAGGCCTGAGCCACCAAACCAGCCTTTGTTCCCTTTTTACTTCCGTTTTTTCATTCATTTTTAAACCAGATGTTTGTTTAAATTCCAGTCCTGAGAACATGCTTTATCTGATCATTAGTATATTGTTACTTCTATTCTGTTCTCAGAGTCCATCAGATTCTTCAAATGGTCCCAGGTATCCCTTTGAGTGGGTGACTGAAAGTATAGGCTTTCTTTTTTTTTTTTTTTTTTTTTTTTTTCCCTCCATGAAAGTCCAACCCCTGATTTCAAGTTTTCATCTTGCCTCGGCCTCCCAAAGTGCTAAGATTGCAGTCGTGAGCCACTGCTCCTGACCCAATTGTGAATCTCTAGGAATAATTTGAAAGTTTGCATATTCAGTTGTCTTCAAATATGTTTTCTAAGTATTTACATTTTAAGGCTTAGTTTTTATGTTTGAAACTAAGAATAAGTAGTTTACATGACCTCCCATGAGTCATTCTGATAGGACTAAATAGATGCGTAAAAGTTACACAGGTTTCCATGTAGAATTGCTGGAAAGAGGTAGTCCAGGCAACAGATGGGTGTAGGGGCAGTGCCGTCTGCTATTGGCGAGGGACTTGCTGCCCCGGCTGAGTGCTGGAGGGCCTCAATGGGCAAGCTGGGTGGTGGTTGCAAGGAAGCCACAGCAGGTTGGGACCTACCTGGGAGACTCAGGTAGCTCTTGCAGGGGCCAGGAAGCCTCTTCTCTTTCCAGGCCCCCCGAGGGAGACAATGCAAGCCCAGCAGGCTTTCAGTGTGAACCCACAATCCTGTGAAATGCAAATTTTGAAAACTTTTCGAATGCCTTTGTTTGGCTACCTTTTGTCAATCCAGTTACATAAAAATAAGAATTTAGAAAGTGAATGAGTTAGCTTTCCAAATTAATATTTGTAGGAGAACAGTCTCTTTTTCTATACAAGCAGAAATATTTGTTGGCATTGATTCATAGATATTTGGTCCTGTCTGGACCCAAATTTTAGCATGGTTTTGTAATTTTCCTAGAAATTGGAGTTAATGAAGAATTAAGTTTTTTTTTTAAGCACAAATTTACTGAAAATTGTTCAGAATTTTTATTTTTTAACTTCTTTTCATCAGGATCACAAATACCTCATTGGATATAATGTTGTTTCCAAGTTTTAAAAAATGATTTTAACAGTTTTCTTAACTTTTAAAAGCATTTTTGTTACAGCTTGGAAATTTTATTGCTACTCAGATTAGTGATTCTTGGCTTTAATGTAAAGTAAAAGATTTGGAAGGAGAATTCAGCAGTAAAGAAAATATTGTTCATTTTTACTGAGCATTTTTTATTCTTAAAAATAAACCTCATGTTCTGATGGCATTTTCTTCACCTCGTGATTATTGTCAGATACATTTAAAGTAAATGTAGTACAATGTTACTTTAGAAATAACTTCAACGGGCCAGGCGCGGTGACTCAAGCCTGTAATCCCAGCACTTTGAGAGGACGAGGCGGGTGGATCACGAGGTCAAGAGATCGAGACCATCCTGGTCAACATGGTGAAACCCCGTCTCTACTAAAAATACAAAAAATTAGCAGGGCATGGTGGTGCGTGCCTGTAATCCCAGCTCCTCAGGAGGCTGAGGCAGGAGAATTGCCTGAACCCAGGAGGCGGAGGTTGCGGTGAGCCGAGATCGCGCCATTGCACTCCAGCCTGGGTAACAAGAGCGAAACTCCGTCTCAAAAAAAAAAAAAAAGAAATAACTTCATTATTTACTCTCTTCTTTGAAAACAGGATTTAACATTGTTTGCATTCTGTATCACTGACAAATTGTAATATCATCGTGACATTTTCTTCATGGCTATCTGAGCAATTTTTTGTTTGTTTATTTTTGAGACAGAGTCTCACTCTGTCACCTAGACTGGAGTGCAATGGTGTGATCTCGGCTCACTGCAACCTCTGCCTCCCGGGTTCAAGTGATTCTCCTGCCTCAGCATCCAGAGTAGCTGGGATTACAGTTGTCCACCACGACACCTGGCTAATTTTTTGTATTTTTAGTAGACACAGGGTTTCACTGTGTTAGGATGGTCTCAATCTCCTGACCTTGTGATACACTTGCCTCAGCCTTCCAAAGTGCTGGGATTACAGTTAAGAGTCACTGTACCCAGGGTGAGAAATTTTTTTAATGAAATACCATTTCCTAGATAAACAGATTTCTTAATTAGAATTATTGCTGTTTGTAAATTTTCTTGCCCCCTCCCCCACTGCCAGTAATGGTACCTTTATGTCAAGATTTCCTACCAGATCAAAAGGTATTGGTAGGTTGCAAAATGTACAGATGACTTTTTTTTTTTCAATTTATTTATTTATTTTTGAGATGGAGTTTCACTCTTTCGCACAGGCTGGAGTGAAGTGGTGTGATCTTGGCTCACTGCAACCTCCGGCCTTCGGGTTCAAGCGATTCTCCTGCCTCAACTTCCCGAGTAGCTGGGATTACAGGTGCTTGCCACCATTCCCAGGTAATTTTTGTATTTTTGGAAGAGGCAGCATTTCACCGTGTTGGCCAGTCCGTTCCTGAGCTCTTGATCTCAGGTGATCCACCCGCCTTGGCCTCCCAAAGTGCTAGGATTACAGACATGATTCACTGTGCCCTGCTTTTTCTTTTTTTTCTTTTTGACAAGGTCTCACTCTGTCACCCAGGCAAGAGTGCAGTGGTGAGATCATGGCTCACTGCAGCCTCGACCTCCCAGACTCAGGTGATCCTCCTGCCTCAGCCTCCTGAGTAGCTGGGACTATAGGTACACACTACCACACCTGGCTAATTTTTGTATTTTTTTTGTAGAGACAGGGTCTCCCTATATTGCCCAGACTGGTCTTGAACTCCTGAGCTTAAGTGATCCTCCTGCCTCACCCTCTCATCATGCTAGGATTACATGCTGTGCCTGGCCACAATGTGCAGATGATACTGCAAATTACCATTTTTTAAAAAAACAGAAGCAGATACTTTAGACAAATTACTTTGTTTAATGCTAATGTCATTGTTGATGTTACAGTTTATGATTATATGAAATTAAAGTTATTTTACCAAATGAGCTACACTTGATTGTTCATTTAATCGTCAATTTAATCTGTATAGGTATTAATAGGCCAAGGTCAGTAGCTCATGCTGAATCCCAACACTTTGGGAGGCCAGGATGGGTGGGTCACTTGAGGCCAGGAGTTTGAGACCAGCCTTGCTCAACATGGTGGAATCTTGTTTCACATAAAAATACAAACATTAGGCCGGGCGCAGTGGCTCAGGCCTGTAATCCCAGCACTTTGGGAGGCCAAGGCAGGTGGATCACAAGGTCAAGAGATCGAGACCAACCTGGTCAACATGGTGAAACCCCGTCTCTACTAAAAATACAAAAAATTAGCTGGGCGTGGTGGCGCGTGCCTGTAATCCCAGCTACTCAGGAGGCTGAGGCAGGAGAATTGTCTGAACCCAAGAGGCGGAGGTTGTGGTGAGCCGAGATTGTGCCATTGCACTCCAGCCTGGGTAACAAGAGCGAAACTCTGTCTAAAAAAAAAAAAAAAATGCAAACATTAGCTGGGTGTGGTAGTGCATGCCATTTGTCCCAGCTACTCTTGGGTGGCTCAGGCAGGAAAATTGCTTGAACCCTGGAGGAGGAGGTTGCAGTGAGCCAAGATGGCACCACTGCACTCCGGCCTGGGCAACAGAGTGAGACTCTTTCTCAAAAAAAAAAAATATATATATGTGTGTGTGTGTATGTATATATATATATATATATATATATATATGTATTAGATGTGTTACTGGTTGTGTAATACAGTAAAATTGGGTGAAGAGACCTAGGCAAGTTAATTGTATTTTAAGGGCTTGGATAAAAATGTATAACCAGGCCGGGTGCGGTGGCTCAAGCCTGTAATCCCAGCACTTTGGGAGGCCGAGGCGGGTGGATCACGAGGTCAAGAGATCGAGACCATCCTGGTCAACATGGTGAAACCCCGTCTCTACTAAAAATACAAAAAATTAGCTGGACATGGTGGCGCGTGCCTGTAATCCCAGCTACTCGGGAGGCTGAGGCAGGAGAATTACCTGAACCCAGGAGGCGGAGGTTGTGGTGAGCCGAGATCGGGCTATTGCACTCCATCCTGGGTAACGAGCGAAACTCTGTCTCAAAAAAAAAAAAAAAAAAAAAAAAAAGTATAACCAAACCCTCGGCTTTTACTTTATTTTATTTTATTTATTTATTTATGAGAGGAGTCTTGCTCTGTCGCCCAGGCTGGAGTGCAGTGGCACGATCTAAGCTCACTGCAACCTCCACCTCCTGAGTTCAAGCAATTCTCCTGTCTCAGTCTGCTGAGTAGATGGGATTACAGGCATACGCCACCACACCTGACTGATTTTTGTACTTGTAGTACAGATGGGGTTTCACCATATTTGTCAAGCTGGTTTTGAATTCTTGACTTCAAGTGATCCACCTGCCTCAGCCTCCTAAAGTGCTGGGATTACAGTTGTGAGCCGCCATGCCTGGCCACCGTAGGCATTTTTTCTCTTCTCAGCCTATCAATGAGACACCCTAGGCATTTAAATTAAAGTAATATATGGACTGGATGGGGTGGCTCACTCCTGTGATCCCAACACTTTGGGAGGCCTAGGTGGGCAGATCATGAGGTCAAGAGATGGAGAGCATCCTGGCCAACATGGTAAAACCCCATCTGTACTACAGATACAAAAATTAGCCAGGAGTGGTGGCTCATGCCTGTAGTCCTAACTACTTTGGAGGCTGAGGCAGGAGAATTGCTTGAACCCAGGAGGTGGAGGTTGCAGTGAGCTGAGATCTCACCATTACACTCCAGCCTCGGTGGGGCTGGCTTTTAAGAGGGAAAAGGGCCAGGCACGGTGGCTCACGCCTGTAATCCCAGCACTTTGGGAGGCTGAGGCGGGTGGGTCACGAGGTCAAGAGATCAAGACCATCCTGGCCAACATGGTGAAACCTCGTCTCTACTAAAAATACAAAAAATTAGCTGGGCATGGTGGCACATGCCTGTAAATCCCAGCTACTTGGGAGGCTGAGACAGAAGAATAGCTTGAACCCAGGAGGCGGAGGTTGCAGTGAGCCGAGATCGGGCCATTGCATTCCAGCCTGGGCAACAAGAGCGAAACTCCGTCTCAAAAAAAAAAAAAAAGGAAAAGGAACCTGTGTGGGGAGGGTCTGTGTATTCTGGAGAAGACTGCCTGGAGTGATCTTCTAAAGGGAGTGTTTCCAGAGGCGGTGCTGGGCCGGGAGAAGGGTGGAGAGCTGGGGAGTGCTGTGAGCAGCGCAGCCTTGGGCCCCCCACACCACCACAGGGTCTGGAGAGGAAGGTGGGAGCAGACACAGAAGGAAGAAGGGAGCTCTGGGGGTCTGTGGACCCCCACCATGTGGAAGGGTGTCCAGGGGGCCCTTGGGGACAGGGTGGAGGCAGGGCGGCTGGTGGCACGGGGGTGGGGTGGGGTTAGGGTGTAGCTTGTGCTCCCTCCTTGCAGAATGTCTGCCACACACTTTGGTGCTCTGTCGGGACCACCTGTCACTCCAAGCTGGATGTAGCCGTGGACGGCACCCGGTGTGGGGAGAACAAGATAGGAGGTGCCCAGTCCCAGGGGTGGGAGGGAGAGGCCAGACCTCCTACTGTGTCTCGTCCTGGGGGTCAGCCCCAGCTCACAGTCTTGCTGTGCTCCTAGCAGACCCCCACTCTCTGCAGCCCAAGCCCCCATATACAAAGTGGAGGCACTGGGGACAGGGCTTGATTCCATGATTCCCTGGGTGTCTTCAGCTGAGTTGGCACGTGGGCTGTACGCCCTGCTCAGCTCCGCCCTGCGGCCTGGGCCATACGTGTTTGTGATGATTGGGAGGGGCTTCTCTCACCTTCCATCCTTCCTCTCTGCCTTCCGTGGCCTTCTCACCCACCTTGTTCTTACTAGGGTGAGGATGACTGATAGGCTTGGGGGTGGGCTGGCTCTACCTCCATCTGTCTCAGTAGTGGTGTATCAATGGGGAGTGCGTACCTGTGGGCTTCCGGCCCGAGGCCGTGGACGGTGGCTGGTCCAGCTGGAGCACCAGGTCCATCTGCTCGCAGAGCTGTGGTGTGGGTGTGCAGAGCGCTGAGCGGCAGTGCACGCAGCCTGCGTGAGTGTGGGGCCCAGGGTGCCCTGGGCGATGGGACAGAGGGACCCAAGCAGTCAGCCTTGGCTCTGTCCCAGCCCCTGGCTCTTAGAAGTGTCCTCATAACGGTCAGTCTGAGTGTCCAGACCACCTTGAGTCACTTTCAAGGAGGGTTCTGAGGCTGACAGGTCCCCACTGCTGACCCCTTTGCAGAGAGGGGGACACTGAGGCCCAGAGACTAGAGAGACTCATCAGAGGCCATACGGCAAAGTAGCCGCCAACTGGAGGGAGGATGGAGAGGACAGTGGGGAAGAGCATGGGCCCTGGACCTTAGATGGCTCAGGGTTTGAATCCCCTCTTCACCACTTCTCTGGGCCTCCGTTTCCCCGTTTAAATGGGGGGATGTGAGGATGTGGTGAGGCGCAGACCCCAGCAGTACCGTAGACCAAGGCACTGCCCAGCTGATTCCCTCTTCACGAGGCCGCCCAGGGAAAGCATGGGGTTCACAGCCAGCCCCACCCAGGCCCTGTGCTTGGCTAAGACTGGCCTGTGGCCCTCCCTGCCTCCAGACCTCCAGGTCTGAGCTGGGTTGGGTCCAGCTACCCTGGCCTAGATGGGGAGGGTTTCAGGAGCTGTGACTTGGCAGACCTCTCAGCTGGCTGGGGCCCTGGGGGCTTTTTTTTCACACCCGGGCTGGGGGAACTGCCACCAGGAGAGAGGCTGAGGACTCGAGGGCTAGTTAAGATGCTGGCGTCATGGGCTGGGGACTTGGAGCAGTCCCTTCAGGAAGTGCCAGTCATGCCTGCAGCTTGTCGCAGCTTCTCAACAGCCCTCTGCAGAGTCAGCCCCAACCCCATTTTACAGATGAGGAAACTGAGGCCCAGGGGTTGGCCAGAGACTTGTCCACAGTCACACAGCAGGTTGGGGACAGAGCTCAGGCTTCCTGCCGCCACTTCCCCGCAGGTCCTTACAAACAGGGAGGGTGTGTCTAGGCCAGAGCGGGGGCAGCCCATGGGAGGAGAGCATGTGCGCAGAGCTGGGTGGCAGGGATTTTGGGGTGTGGGTACAGGAGGAAGCCGCTCACTCCAGGCTGTGGCCACGCACTAGCACTCACCGGGCCCTCCCTGCATCTCCCCACAGGCCCAAATACAAGGGCAAGTACTGCGTGGGCGAGTGGAAATGTTTCCGCCTCTGCAACCTGCAAGCCTGCCCCTCTGGCCGCCCCTCCTTCTGCCACGTCCAGTGCAGCCACTTTGACGCTATGCTCTACAAGGGCCAGCTGTACACATGGGTACCTGTGGTCAATGACAGTGAGTGCTGCCTCCCACGGGGACACTGAGGCTCAGAGGGCTGGGGCTATGTGTGTGCCCAAGGCTACCCTGTGATGCAGCAGGAGGCTCAGTTTCCACCCCAAGCCTGGGCTGTGCCACTGTGCCCTGGGGCTGCTGCTCCCCCGAGCTCCTCAGTCTGCAGCCTTGCAGATAGCTGCCAGCCCAGCCGGAGCCTCCAGCCTGCCATGGATGTGTGTCACGGAGGGGTCTTCCTGGTGGCTTCCGTAACTCCTGCCCCAGCTGTCGCTGATGGCTCTTCTACTTGGCCCCCAGTGAACCCCTGTGAGCTGCACTGCCGGCCCTCAAATGAGTATTTTTCCGAGAAGCTGAGGGACGCCGTGGTTGATGGCACCTCCTGCTACCAGGGCAGGGTCAGCCGGGACCTCTGCATCAATGGCATCTGCAAGGTGTGCCTGGTCAGGAAGCAGCTCTCCCAGCATCGCCCGCCCCCAGCCCCACTGTCAGGCCCAGGTTCTCCCCTAGGTCCCTCCTGGTCCTCTGGCCACCCTCCCCATGCTCTGCTGTTGGGCTTCCCAGACCCCACCCACTATACCACTAAGGCAAAGCCCATACCAGGCCTCCTGGCACTGGAGACCCCTGCTAGTTGGGGCTCGCTGCCCCTCGTCTCCTTGGATGCTGTGCCAGCACTGCCCCAGCCGGGACACTGGAGCGCAGGCAGGGGCTTGATCTCTTGCCAGCTGGCTGACCCCAGGCAGTGGTTTCCTCCCTGATAGAAGGGGTCAAATGAGGTGGCACAGGTGACATGAAGGGCTCTAGCCCCGAAGGCATCTCATCTTTGCCCATCTCCCCAGCCACCTATCTGCCCCCACCCCTGCTTCTAGCCCCCTAAGCTGCTGGGGTGTCCAGGCCTGGGCTCAGAGGGGGACCAGCAGGGAGGGGCCCCTCCCCATCGCCTCTGATGTTCAGATTCCCTGCACGCGCTGGTCAGGAGCCTGTGGTGAGTCAGGTCCCTGCCTGCCCGCAGCCTTTGCAGAACTCCCTTCTCTTGTCGCATGTGATGCTCAAGACATGCCTTTAAGGGAGGGTAGGGTCTCCCTGTCTCAAGGCTCAGGGAGGTAGAGAAGTTCACCTGGGTCAGAGGCACAGCTGGGGTGGGGCAGGGCCAGAGAGAGGTCTCCCGACCCCGACTCCAGCTGTCTCCTTCTGACCCTGGCTGGCCCCCGGGGTTGGGGCCACAGAGGGCTGGCCGCCAGCACCACGGGCCTCCTCCCTTGTGTGTTGCAGAATGTGGGCTGTGACTTCGAGATTGACTCCGGTGCTATGGAGGACCGCTGTGGCGTGTGCCACGGCAATGGCTCCACCTGCCACACCGTGAGCAGGACCTTCAAGGAGGCTGAGGGCCTGGGTATGGGGTGGGACCACTGTCGGGGAGGGGTGTGCTCGTTACCTGGTGGCCACTTCCCCATCTGCCCCGGGCTCCCGCGTTGGCCTCGTGGTCCCCACCCAGCCATAGATGGCTAAGCAGGGAAGCCTTGCTGGGGTGGAATTCTTGTAAGAGTCAGGGACCCCTAACCCAAGCCCAGAGACCTGTCCCCATGGGGAGTCCTCTTGTCCCAGAGACCTTAGGCAGGGCCAGCACAGCTTGTGTGCAGCCCCTGGGCCTCTGGGAGGATGGTGGTCTCCTCTCAAAGCTTCTGAGACCCTCAGCTCCACACCCTCACCTTGGGTCTGCTTTGCACACGCTGTTCGAGTGCTGGCTGTGCTAGGTGATGGGGACATGAAGGTGAATCGTTCAGTCCCGCAGGGGACAGAACCTTCTGTGTGGCCAGTGCAGTGCAGGGAGGCCCAGAGGACTTTGGGAGCACTGAGGAAGACGCTCCTGGCCTGAGGAAGACAGGGAAGGTTTCCCGTTGGAGGAAAACCCTGTCGTCCTCAGATCCCAGTAGGACGCTCATTCATGTTACTATCCCTGCCTGCCTCACTTTCCTCATCTGTGAAATGGGGACAATAGTACCTACATCCTAGGGTTGTTATTCAGTTTACACGTGAGCAGTGCCCGGTGCGTGATGGGTGTTACAGAAGTGGGTGAATAAAAGCAGCCGTGTGGGCTGAGGAGGGTGACCCGGTAGAAAGGCCTGAGCATGCTGGCATTTTAGAAAGAGAATGCCAGCTGGCCCTGAGGGTTGGGTGGACCCAGCCTTATGATGAGACCAGTTTAGGTCCCCAAGAGAGGGGTGACGGGGCATGGACACGGGGTCAGGATTTGGGGCGCCTCTGTGAGGTTTTGGTGACCTACAACATATCTGAGCAATTGGGGGAGCTCAGACTTTTAAGGTAACGGTGGAATCTTTGGTATCAGCAGGCGTGGGGGCAAGTCGGGGGAGAGCTGAGGGCAGCGGGTGGGGATAAGCAATCCTGTCATCCCGAGCACAACCTATACACAACCCGTGGCCAGCAGGGTATGTGGACGTGGGGCTGATCCCAGCTGGCGCACGTGAGATCCGCATCCAGGAGGTGGCCGAGGCTGCTAACTTCCTGGCACTGCGGGGTGAGGACCGGAAGAAGTACTTCCTCAATGGCAGCTAGACCATCCAGTGGGACGGGGACTACCAGGTGGCAGGGACCACCTTCACATACGCACGCAGGGGCAACTGGGAAAACCTCACGTCCCCGGTTCCCACCAACGAGCCTGTTGAATTCTGGTGCGTGCTTCCCGAGGCCCAGGAGTGGGGAGCAGAGGTGGAGACCCCAGGCCCATGGCAGGGCCTCATCCTGGAGGAGTGAGCCCTGGGGCAGTCACAGAGCCTGGCTCTTAGCCAGGCCCTCCTGCTGCAACCTCTGCCTCAGTTTCCCCATCTTTAAAAATGGCCCTGTGATGTAGCTGCAGTTCAGAGGTGGCTGGGGTCAGCTCCTGTAGGGCTGGGTGGATGGAGAGGATGCCTCGTGCTCATGGGGCCCACCTGCCTGCCCAGCTGCTGTTCCAGGAGAGCAACCCCAGGGTGCGCTGTGAGTACACTGTCCACAGGGAGGCAGATGGCCATGGCGAGGTCCCACTGCCCTAGTTTTCCTGGCACTACGGACCCTGGACCAAGTGCACGGTCACCTGCAGCACAGGTGAGAAGAGAGGCAGGCACAGCCTTGCCAGCAGGGGCTTTGGTTCTGGACAGGGACGCTGGCTTCAGCCTCCAGCTCACTGCTCGGCCACCACGGGTCTGAAGGTTTGCTTCTCTGAGCCTCAGTTCCCCATCTGTGAAATGAGGCTGGCAGTTGCCCCCATGTCCCATGCCTGCTGGGAGGTAAATAGATGAGGCAGGTTGTGGGCAGCGTGCGGCGAGTGCTGTGTGCCCCAGCTCTCGGCGTTCTCCATCCAGGGGACACAGCTCCCTCTCAGTTTTGTCCTGGCTCAGCTCTGGCAGGTCTCGTACCTGCATTTCTGCTGTATCCTGGAGACGACCCCCCTCCCCCACAGAGCCTTGTACGTGGGCCTGTCGGGGCAGGCTGCTCCCCTTCTTCAGCCCCTCCCGTGGTCCAGAGCCTGGGGTTCCCTGGTGGCTGCCCCAGGAGGGGCTTCCCAGACAGAAGGAGGGGGAACAGTGGAAGGTGGCAGGGAAGGGGGCAGCCAGGTTTCCCACCCCACTCTGAGGCCAGCCCAGTGGCCCCTCACCACACCGACTTATGTCTTTGAACTATATAAAAAGTATGATGGTTTCATTAATTCTGACTCTTCCTCCCCATATTTCCCTTAGTGCCCCCCATGCCCCTAAGTCTCCCTGCCTCTCAGAATCCCCCCACCTCAGGTCTCCCGCCCTGCCCCTTGGTCTTCCCCCCCATGCCCCTCAGTTTCCCCTGACCCCTCAGTCTTCCCCCATGCCCCTTGGTGTCCCCCACATGCTCCTCAATCCCCCCATCTCCCCCCTAACCCTTGGTCTCCCCTTCTGTCCCTCAGTCTTCCCCCGACCCTCAGTCTCCCCCTACCCCATCTCCCCCCACCCCTTGGTCTCCCCCCTCCTCGTCTCCCCACACCCTTCTGGTTTCCCCCTCCCTGTCTCCCCCCTCCCCCCGTCTCCCTCCTCCCCACACCCCTTGGTCTCCCCCTGGTCGTGCCTCTGAGTCCCCCTGCCCCTGGGTCTCCCCCCACACCTCAGTCTCCACCCTGCCCTTCGGTCTCCCTCCCCTCCCCTGGGTCTCCCCCGCCTCTCCGTCTCCTCCTGCCTCCGTCTCCTGCTCTTAGTCCTCCCCTTTCCCCTCAGTCTTTCCATCGTTGACACCCAGTGTCCACAGGGTCTCAGAATCGGGAATCTGAGATAGAGACACTTGAGCATTCCTTAAAATGCTATTTAAAAATTACTACTATTTGGAGGAAAGAGGTGAGGGAAGGAGAGGGAGTGGGGAGGAGGGAAAGGAGAAGTGAGGGAGGGGGTGGGCGCGCAGGGGAAGAGAGGGAGCCTTAAAATGCTGTTGTGATGACAACATGAGAACTGGAGAACTGGGTAGATGCCTTCCAAAGCCAGGAAACCCATTTTACCTAATACAGCTATCTTTATTTTATTTCATTTTACTTATTTTGAGACGAGTCTTGCTCTGTCGCTCAGGCTGGAGTGCAGTGGTGCGATCTTGGCTCATAGCAACCTCCACCTCTCAGGTTCCACTGATTCTCCTGCCTCAGCCTCCCAAGTAGTTGGGATTTACAGGCATGTGCCACCATGCCTGGCCAATTTTTTATTATTGTTAAAGAGGCGGGCTTTCACCATGTTGGCCAGGCTGGTCTTGAACTTCTGACCTCAAGTGATTCACCTGACAGCCTCCCAAAGCACTGGGATTGATTGCAGGCATGAGCCACCGCACCTGGCATAATTCAGGTGTCTTTAAATAGACAAACATGAGAAACCAACAAATACATGTGCAGCATGAGACGTGGGGGACTGTCTTTCAGCAAATCGGCTGCCTCGAAGGTGGACGGTGTAGGAGTGTACGCAGAGGCAAATGCCCCGTGGTGGCCGGGACAGACATGCAGGAAGTCCCAGGTGCACAGTCCAAGCTGGCGGGACCTGGAGCTGACTGTCCGTCAGCTGCAGCGTCCTTGCCATGGCAGCCCTCCCCTCCTGCTTGTCACAGATGGCATCCTCCCTTCCAGGCCTCTTGCCATGTTCTGGGCAGGAAGAAGGAGGGGAAAGGGCTGACCCCCAGCAAGGGACTTGTGCCTGTTTCTCCCCAGCCAGGACTGTGTCCCAGAAACCCTAGTTTTGAGAGGGCGGCCTCAGGGTGTTTTCAGCAGGACCCATTGCTGTAGTTGGAACCTTGAGCAATATCAAAATCTGTTGGTGAGGAAAGGGGGACGGGTGTGGGACTGGCAGCTCAGGGGAGGGACAGCTTACTCTTGAGACCCCGGGGAAGAGAAAGCAGAGCCACCAGCAGAGGGGGTCCTGAGGCTGGGTCTCAGCAGGCAGTATGGCGGTGAGTTTAAGTGAGGAGCGTGACTGTGGAAAAGCCTGGTGGGCAGTGGCAGAAGGCATGAAGGACAGGAGCAATGCCAAGGCTGGTGTGGGGGCGGGGAGCAGGGCCGGCCCCTAGGTGCATTTCTTCTCCAGATGTTCTCTGAGCCATTGGGAAGGGCGTGGACAGTGGGGCAGCCTTGATGTCATAGCTGGGTTTGCATGCTAGCAGCAGCTGGCACAGATTGAGCTCTTAGGATGTGCTGGGCACGGGCTGAGCCCACACACGCAAGGCCACAATCAGTCCTCCCTCCGGGGCTTGGAGGCAGGCAGGATTGTCACTCATTTCACAGAGGAGGCCGCTGAGGTTCAGAGGCCAAATGAGCCACCCAGGCGTCTCAGCTAGGAAGCAGGGGTTCTGGGGATCCAACCCACTAAACCTCCACACTGTGCCACCTCTCCAGGGACAGTCAGAGGGAGGCTATGTAGGAGAGGGCGGGTGAGGGCAGGACAGCAAGGAGGAGGCAGCCGTGGAGGTCTGCATTCATCCTGACACGGGCCGTGAGGCGCTGTTCTGGGACGGTTCTGGCAGAAATGGTGTCTTTGGGTCTTGGGCGGTGGGCACCTGGGTGCCAGGCCCAGGCTGAACCCCACGGCCCCTAGGTATGCAGAGGCAGGGTGTGTACTGCTCGGAGCGGCAGGCTGTGGACAAGGGGCACTGTGACCCCCTGGGCCAGCCCGATGACCACCAGAGGAAGTGCAGTGAGCAGCCCTGCCCTGCCAGGTGAGCCGCCCCCACGCCCCTGCCAACTCCCCACCCCCAGGCGGCCTGGGTCTGCCACAGGCCCCTACTTCTGGGCCTCAGAGGCCCCAGGGAGGAGCACAGCCAGCCAGGTTTTCACGGGTCTTCCCAAGGCTGAAGCCCCAGCTCCCAGTCACCCCTTACTCCAGCCTGGGCCAGCCTGGACACCTGTGGTCCTCCTCCTTAGGTCCCTGGACATGGAAATAGGCCTCAGGTCATGCTCACTTCTCCTGAGGGGAGGGTGGCAGGAGCAGAGAGGCTGGGCTATGTCACCAGACTTAGGGGGCAGGACACTTACCTGGGCTTGGAGCTCTGTAGAAGCAGCCACTGGCCTTGGTCCCAGCTCTGCCCAAACCCCGAGGGCCTGGGAGCACAGCCTGGCCCTCCCTGCTGGTGAGCCTGCTAATGCCACCCATCTGACACCGTGCTGATGCCACCCGTGTGCCCTTGCCAGATGGTGGGCACGTGAGTGGCAGCTGTGCTCCAGCTCCTGTGGGCCTGGAGGCCTCTCCCGCCGGGCCATGCTCTGCATCCGCAGCATGGGGCTGGATGAGCAGAGCGCCCTGGAGCCACCGGCCTGTGAACACCTTTCTCGGCTCCCGGCTGAAACCCCCTGCAACCGCCACGTACCCTGTCCAGCCACCTGGGCTGTTGGGAACTGGTCTCAGGTGAGTGCAGGATGGGAGGGGCCGCCTCCAGCACCACCCTTGGTCTCAGGCTACAGGGAGGCAGACAGCCTTCCTCCAGCCCTTACTGCCTGGTACCGTGGGTGGGAGGGAGTCTGGATCATTCCAGGGTCCAGCCTGACTCCAAAGCCTCAGGGATCAGGAAGCCCCTGCGAAGGCATGGCTGCAGCCATGACCTTGAGCTGGGTAGGGCCAGAGAGGGCTGGCTGGGGTCCCTGTCACTCTGACACCGGGCAGTGGACAGTGCCTTGTCCCCACCTTGCCCCAGCATCCCCTGGCAGCCCGCCTCCCAGCCTGATCCCCTCACCCTGTTCCTCCACAGTGCTCAGTGACATGCGGGGACGGCACTCAGCACCGAAGTGTCCTCTGCACCAATGACACTGGTGTGCCCTGTGAGGAGGCCCAGCAGCCAGCCCGCCAAGTCACCTGCTCTCTGCCACCCTGTCCGCAGCCCCTGGACACACTGGTCCCTGAAGGCTCAGGCAGCGGCTCCTCCAGCCACAAGCTCTTCAACGAGGCTGACTTCATCCCATGCCGCCTGGCCCCATGCCCTTCACCCACCTCAGCACCCAGGCCAGCCAGCATGGGCAACGCCATCGACCAGGAAGCCCAGGAAGCCCTGGAGCTGGACCCGCTGGGGCCCGTGTTTGTGGATGACTTCTACTGAGACTACAATGTCATCAACTTCCACGAGGACCTGTCCTACGGGCCCTTTGAGGAGCCCGATCTAGACCTGGCAGGGACAGGGGATGGGACACCCACACCACGTGGCCGTCCTGCTGCGCCCTCCACAAAATGACTTGGTTGGCAAGGACAGCCAGCGCCAGCTGTCCCCTCTGTGGCGGGACAGGACCAATGAAGTTTCCAAGGACAAGGAACCCGGGGGCCGCAGAGCCCCCACCTGCCCCCGAGACCCAGCCCCACGCTGCCCCCTTTGTCCCATGTCGGCAGCACCCACTCTTCTCCTGGTCCTGATGTAGTGGAGCTGTGGACAAGAGGGACTGTAGCCTGGAAGCCAGCTCTGGAGGGTGGCCTGGGGTCTGGGGACAGTGAGCTGAGGCCCACTGTGGAGGCGGCTCCTCCCCTTCCTCCTCCCACAGCCCCTCCACCAGAGATGGAAGGCAGGGACAGCCCCCTGCAGCCGGGGACTCCCATCTCCCCAATCCCCAACGGGACCTGCGGACTGTAGCAGTGTGGGGCACCTTCCTCCCCACGACCCTGACTGGCCTCGGGCACACACCTGAGCCTGAGCCTGCCCCGAGCCCGGGACCCGAGGGCCAGCTTTGAGTCCCTCAGCCCTGAGGTGGCCCTGATCTCTGGGCTGCTGTCCACGCCAGCTTGGGACAGCCCTGCAAACAGCTGCAGAGCCCCTGAGACCCAGCCCCCAGCCCCCAGCCTGGCTGAGGCGGGTCCCCCTGTGGACCTGCTGGCTGCCAGGAATGCCAACTGGCAAGCTGGAAACGAGCGAGGCAAGTGCTGCGGGCCGGGCTGGCGGGGGGTTTGCCCGGGACCTTGGTGATTGTTCCCTCATCTGAAAGTGAGCAGCCTGGGACACAGGCACCATCTGTCCCGCCTCCCTTGTGGCAGGGGTTCTCAGGATTAGGCGGATGAGGGGACCCCAGGGCCCATTCCTGGGCAGCACAGGGGGCCTCAGGGAAGCCAGGGCAGGCACACTCTGGCAGCACACCCCAGGACAGTCACTCAGACAGCTGTGCAGTGGGGAGGGTCCCTCATGGTCCGCAGGCCCCGTCCTGCCCAGAAAGCAGAAAGCTTCCCTGAGGCTCAGCCTGGCTCCTCCACGCTGGGCTCAGCCCACTGCCACCTGGCTCTGCCCTCAATGGCTCCACCCTCCTTTGGCAGTGACCTGCAGGGGTCTGAGCTGCATGAAAGAAGCTGGCCAGTGCCCCCTCCCTGGATGGTCACTGCAGGAGAAGCAAGCTTCTGTTCAGATCCCTAACTTGGGTGTGGGAAGGGGCAGGTTGGTCAGGATAGATGGTCAGGGGTGCCTGCAGGGTCCCCTTCCCCCACCTCTGCGCCAGTGACACTGCAACACAGGCCCTTTGTCCTTTGTGGGCAGGATCAGTTGGTTGCTGGGGGGTGGGGGTTGACTTTTTATTCTCACAGTCTTCCTGTGGACACAACTGAGGGGGATTTTACAATCTAGACAGAATTAGTATCCAATGACTTAGAAAACACTTTGTAAGCTGACATGGTCAACTGGATCATGGGTTCATTTGGGAGGCCGAGGCGGGTGGATCACGAGGTCAAGAGATCGAGACCATCATGGTCAACATGGTGAAACCCCATCTCTACCAAAAATACAAAAAAAAATTAGCTGGGCATGGTGGCGCATGCCTGTAATCCCAGCTACTCAGGAGGCAGAGGCAGGAGAATTGCCTGAATCCAGGAGGCGGAGGTTGCGGTGAGCCGAGATCGCGCCATTGCACTCCAGTCTGGGTAAGAAGAGCGAAACTCCATCTCAAAAAAAAAAAAAAAAAAAAAACACTAGTGCCATGTTCAAAAGAAAACGGCTGAAGAAAAGTATACAAAACAACACTGTACTTCGAACTCTCAGAATTTAGATGATAGATGAATGGACAGAGATACACAATCTTGAACAAATGGCATTTATCATGTAACTCTTACTTAAGTAGAGACGTGTGGTATTAAGAGGGCTAACAGTGAGGAGTGAGACAAAACAAAGTTTCAAACTCCTCCCAAAAAGAACTTTCAGGATTAGTAAGTACTTTCTAAAGTCTTTAAAATATGCTTAAAAAAAAAATGTTTTCCAAACTATGACCAGGTGAGCAATTTATTTCTTTTTATATGTATTTCTGTGTGTGTGTGTGTGTGATGTAGTCTCGCTCTGTCAGCTGGGCTGGAGTGCAGTGGCGTGCGATCTCAGCTCACCGCAACCTCTACCTCCCAGGTTTCAGCAATTCTCCTGCCTCAGCCTCCCAAGTGGCTGGAATTACAGTCACAGGCCACCATGCCCAGCTACTTTTTGTATTTTTAGTAGAGACAGGGTTTCACCATGTTGATCAGGCTGGTCTTGAACTCCTGACCTCAAGTGATCTGCCCACCTCAGTCTCCCAAAGTGCTGGGGTTACGGGTGTGAGCTGCTGCACCCAGCCAAGTAAGCAGTAAGGTAGCTCCAGCTATCCCTGCAGTATGTGATGGCCCATCCACAGGTGTACACATCTTCCCCATGTGGCTAGCCAGCCACCCCACTACTCTAAAGAATGTGAGGGCTTCAAGACCATCAGCCATCAGGGCAGCACAAAGTCAATGAGCATGGATGCATGGCCCAACAACTTACAAACTAAGCCTTCAGCAGCATTACCCAAGTAGAATGTAAACAGGAGAAATGGCAATCCCTGCATTCCTACTTACTTTTCCCAGTCATAAACAATAGCAAAAACACACTGTAAAAGCTACTTCAATTGTAGGTGTTCATCTCTCACCATAAAGAAACTACTTTCTGTTGTGTTCTAGTGAAATCCGAAGAGCAATATATGTTTCAAAATTCTCATAGGCTGGGCGCAGTGGCTCACATGGGTGATTCCAGCCCTCTGGGAGGCTGAGGTGGGTGGGTTGCTTGAGTTCAGCCTGAGCAACATAGCAAAACCTCGTCAGTACTAAAAATACAAAAACTTAGCCAGGCATGGTGGCGCACGCCTGTAGTCCCAGCTACTTGGGAGGATCACTTGTGCCTAGGAGGTCAAGGGTGCAGCCAACAGTGATCACACCACTGCATTCCATCCTGGGTGAACAGAGTAAGATCCTGTCTCAAAAAAGAAAAGAAAAGAAAATCTTGTAGTCCAGGGAAGGAAAAAGAAAAAATTTAAACTTGCTCACTAGTTTATTTTTTTAAAAACATGGCAGTAACATCTATGGTTTGACTGATATCTTTAAAAACTTATAGTGAGGTATTTTGCCGGGCACGGTGGCTCAAGCCTGTAATCCCAGCACTTTGGGAGGCCAAGGCGAGTGGATCACAAGGTCAAGAGATCGAGACCATCCTGGTCAACATGGTGAAACCCCGTCTCTACCAAAAATACAAAAATTAGCTGGGTATGGTGGCGCGTTCCTGTAATCCCAGCTACTCAGGAGGCTGAGGCAGGAGAATTGCTTGAACCCAGGAGACGGAGGTTGCAGTGAGCCGAGGTCACGCCATTGCACTCCAGCCTGGATAACAAGAGTGAAACTCCGTCTCAAAAAAAAAAAAAAACTTATAGTGAGGTATTTTATAGTATCAAATAATTTCTGCCGGGCGCAGTGGCTCAAGCCTATAATCCCAGCGCTTTGGGAGGCCGAGGTGGGTGGATCACGAGGTCAAGAGATCGAGACCATCCTGGTCAACATGGTGAAACCCCATCTCTACTAAAAATACAAAAAAATTAGCTGGTCATGGTCGCACATGCCTGTAATCCCAGCTACTCAGGAGGCTGAGGCAGGAGAATTGCCTGAACCCAGGAGGCGGAGGTTGCGGTGAGCCGAGATCGCACCATTGTTTGGGGTAACAAGAGCGAAACTCTGTCTCATAAAAAAAAAAAAAAAAAAAAAGACCATTTAAAAACTTAGTTTTTGAAAGTCCAAAAGTCTCAAAATCAAAGGTATTGTTAATATTGAGATAAAACCAAAGCAATTTAACAAAAGAAAACATCATGCCAAGGAAGTATGTGTCTCTTGAGATCATCTAACTTGTTTTAAAGATCCTTCATTTATTAACCATTTTATACACCAAATCTATGTTCCCTCCTCAGAACAAATCAATATTTTCCAGATCCCTGGGGGTGGAGGTGCATGAGGGGATGTGTACATATTTCAGAGTTTTAATCTTTTCAAATAGTGTAAGTCAGTTACACTTCCCAAATGTCAACAGGTCGCAATGTCCACAAACACTGGGACTGTTGCTCTCTCCCACCCGCCCCCACCCCCATCCCCCCGCCCCGCTAAAGCCACATCACGTCTTTACAAATAACTGGAAAACTTCCTCTTGCTAAGCGGATGCCAAACACCATTTTCTAGGAGGACTCCGAGTGCATCACTTACGAGGCACTTTGCTATCTTTAAAGTGTTCAGAATTTTCCTTCCGAACATCTCAGACAGTGAAATCAAGAAACTATATGACTAGCATGTATGCAACTATTACATATTTAGTACAACTGAGAAAAGCTCATCTCCTGGACTCAGATAGCACCTTTCATAAGTTGGCTAAGAAAAGCAGTTCAAAGCAAGTTCACCCACAGGCACAAATATCTCTTCCATGAACCAGGTTTGATTTTTAAATGAGTTTTGGAAACAAATTGGAGAAAATCACAACCTAGAAAGAAATACATCTTGTATGCTTTACAATTAACAAACAAAAACTTTCAGGATTTGTCTCCTCATTCTTACTCCCTCATGCTTTTAAAAACACCAAGTTATTTATAAATTATAAAGTGCCCTGAAATTATTATTAGCTTCCTGATTTCTAGAAAGCTAACTAAAGCAATATGTAATCCACAAAACTTCTGAAATAAGTCCCATCTTTCTTACAACTCGAAACATGCCATGCAACGTTCATGGGTGCACCTGTGACTCCTCATTTTTAGAAAAAGGAAACAACAACACTGTACTTTTAAAATATCAGTTGCCAAATCCAATGTTATAAAGAAGGCAGTGCTGCCAGTCAAGATGTGTTAACATCACCTAGATGTCATGGTCTACCATCACACTCCAACGTAAGGGAAAGCACCAATGAGGCAAAAAATGGTACGGCAAAGGCTTCTGGATGAACAACAGTAGTTTACTTTAAGTCTTCGCTCTACAGAAATATTTTTTGAAGAACCTTTAAAATGCTGCCCACTGTTTACTTGAAAACTTCATCCTATACTGAGTCTAGGGGGAAAAAAACCCTGAATTTTCAAGAAACTTGATTTCACGCAAGACTTTGCAGGCTCATGCACTGACTAGCTCAAGGTCGGCTTTCATACAGTAGGTGCATAATAAGTGCTGGCTGAATTCAGTTGCTTTTTACAGCACATTCTTACAAAACAAATGAAACGAGGTTTAAAAGGAAACCACCATCCCTTGAGGGCTCCTCTTGGCAAAAACTCTAAAGCAACAAGTGAAAATGATACAGTTGATTTTCATTACTGCACTGATCTTGCAACAATAGGAAGGGCAGGAAACATTTTTATTAGTAAACTAAGCCTTAGACGAAGACCAAAAGCAAATGTAAACAATTATTCTCTAGGTCTTTTCCTATTGAAAGGCGAGGGTAAATTTGGATAAATGCACACACTTTCAAAACAAAAACATCTTTGCTATATTTTAAAATCTTTTGTTCTGTAAGGAATTTTAATTATATAAAAATCACTGTATAGTTGAAACAGTGTATCCTGAAAAGACTTTCTCCTGCTCAGACCCTGGAACTATGTAACAAACAACAAAGAAAAGAAACAGGGTCCCGGGGCAGTGGCTCAAGCCTGTAATCCCAGCACTTTGGGAGGCTGAGGCAGGTGGATCACGAGGTCAAGAGATCCAGACCATCCTGGTCAACATG
The DNA here is from genome assembly GCF_048565385.1 of Saimiri boliviensis. Taxonomy (NCBI): domain Eukaryota; kingdom Metazoa; phylum Chordata; class Mammalia; order Primates; family Cebidae; genus Saimiri; species Saimiri boliviensis. The sequence goes on along the minus strand of NC_133449.1, from coordinate 149,885,271 downwards.
GTGAAACCCCGTCTCTACTAAAAATACAAAAAAATCTGCTGGGCATGGGGGCGCGTGCCTGTAATCCCAGCTACTCAGGAGGCTGAGGCAGGAGAATTGCCTGAACCCAGGAGGCAGAGGTTGCGGTGAGCCGAGATCGCGCCATTGCACTCCAGCCTGGGTAACAAGAGTAAAACTCCGTCTCAAAAAAAAAAAGAAAAAAAAGAAAAGAAAGAAAAAAAGAAACAGCAACAGGCATTAAAATGAACCCTTCATCTTCAGTCCTTACTACCACTTGTGGTCAATATGGCCTATCAAAAAAGTGTTGAAAACATCTTGAAACAGTAATTTCTTTCTTTGTTGGAAAGCATACATAATAAAACTGGAAATACAGCCATTTGGACTCCCAGCTCCCAAACTCTGTCTTGAAAAAAACCATCATTTCAAATTCAGTTGAGGTTTCTATTGTCAAAAATCTGCCTTCCACTAGCATGTGTTTTTTTAAATCCAGCTCCTCAATCCCTAACTGAAGCTACACAGAATCAAGGTTCTTTTTTTCCTGCTTGCCCATTTCTACCACAGCATTGAATCCCTGCTGCTAAGCTTCAATGATCAGTTTGTTGTATCGCTGCAACTCAGGGATCTGAAAAACTTATAAACGAAAAGAGAGAGACCAGCCTGCCAAATACACTACACAACTGTAATGTAATTTAAGGTAGCATAACAAGTTATTTTCAACCTTAGCACATTTCTTAAAAAATAAAATAAAAAAGTTTATTGAGATATAATTCACATACCATTAAAGTCCCCGATTTAAAGTGTATAATTCAATGGTTTTAAGTATCTTCAGAGCTGTACAACCATCACCACAAACTAATTTTAGAACACATTTTCATCACCCCCAAAATGAAATCCTATGCTCACTACCAGTCACTACCCATGCCATCGCCCCCCAGCCCCTGGCGACCGCTCCTCTACTTTCTGCCTCTATGGATTTGCTTATTCTGGACATCTCACATAAACAGGATCATACCATATGTGGTCTTTCGCGACTGACTTCTTTCACTTTTTGTGATATTTTTAAGGTTCATCTATTCAGCCTTGGCATATTTCTTGAGTTGGAGTTTTCTAATCTTTTCAACAAATCAAACATATGACCTTTTAAATTTCAAATCCTGACCCAAACCCCACCCACCCTTCCACAAAATACCATTTACTTGTCACGTCTCTCTAGAGAATCTAAACTATAATTTGCTTTTTTAGGTTCTTCCAAAAGTTCTTTTTCTGGGTTCTCCTTCTGGTACTAAAACACTAACTTCTTTAAACACCAACATGTCACATGCCTACATTTCTCTGACAATAGGATGCCTGGGGTAGAAAGATGACTGAATCCTTTTAACGAGATGGCCGACAATAAATGTAAAGTGCATGCTGACTTTTTAAAAAGAAAATAGTCATCAGATTATCTGGCTAGCACCCAGAATGTCCAAACCTCCTTTATTTAGATGCTCTGTTCGCATTATGGTGACACAAAACAAACACATCCATCCATATGACTGCCTCTGCGGCAGAAACTAAGTTTTCTAAGCTAAACAACACACTCTTCCTACTGCAATCTCTAGTCTCACAATATGCCAGCAAAATACCTGCAACTGAACCAACACCACCCCGTCTTTATTTCTATACCCGACAACAGCTGAAAGAATGCCCTCCTCATAGGGTTAGGCAGCTTGTTTCTATCAGAATTAAGTGGTCTAGCACCTTCCCAGCTAAAAACTGAACGCACGTTCACAGACATAGCTTTTAATCCTCCACATCTCAGCGATGGAAGGAGAGGCAGGTACTGAGCAAACTATCATTGAGATTTGGGGTGCCTTCTGCCCACCCATCAGTTTCAAGAAACTAACCACTGTAAAGAGATCCCTGGGGGAAGCTTTGGCACCATGGAGTAAAAACATACGTTAAAACAACCCCTCCCCTCCTGTGTTCTCAAAAATCGTCGTCTTTTACAAAGAATATCCTTCAAGAACGTTCCAAAACAAAGTCAGTCTATTTTAAAATGCCCGACTCCTGCTTCGGAGAAGGCCACCCTGCTATTTTGAATTTCAAAACATTAAAAACACAAAACCAGAGAAACTATACAGTTCAACTGTATACCATAATAAAATGGATTATTTCTCCAGTGTTTTCTAACCCATACTTATCTTTTAAAGATAAAAGCCCTCCTCTGTCCCTCCAAACACCACCAAAACTAAACGCCTTAGTAAGGGGAGCCGGAAGGCTTTCGCCCCATGGAGTCTGCTGAAAGAAAACGAAGAGCAGGAGAGCCCAGATCTGTGTACGCTCCGGCCCCAGTCGGCGTCCCACTCTGCAGTAAAGACGCGAACCACGATCTGCTCCGGTTCCATCGCGGATTCATTTCTTTCGAGACGTTTAAGGATTAGTTTATAGAAACAGCCTTTCTGAATTGCCCCAGTGATGGGGCCAGACAACCCCCTCGGCCTCCTACTTCTCTCCCCCTTACTCTTGAAGGCTCAGTCGTGATTTTTTTCAAAGTTAACTGGCACCACCTGCATACCCTCTGCAACCGTTACTCACCAACACGCCCTCACCGTTTCCAGTCCGTTCTGCGACATTTAAACTTTCAATCATGTTCAAATTGCCCTGCCATCCTGAATGTACCAGGAAGCCACACTTTCCATTTTTTTGAGAAGAATAAAACCCCCACCTCCACCCGCTGCACACCCTGCGGGGAGTTCTCACCCTGAATCCCCGCGCTTCCCTACCTACTCTCACCCGACACCATCAAAACAAAAGCAACCAGATTGCAAAAGACAGCGAGTATGGGGCGATGACGCTTATTAACTACGTACAAAGGAATTGCGGGGGCAAGAAGGTGGGCGACACGACGCCTGCGACAACAAAACCAAGGCTCCCAACAACAAAACACCCTCCCCCCGCCGCAGCAGACCCTGGTGCTCCTGAAACCGCAGCGCAGGGCACCTCTCACCAGGTCCGGGCGTCTAGGTGTCCCCGTGCGGCGGCCGCCACACCCCGCGTTGCGAGCACGTGTGTCGGAATGCACGTCGGCTCCGACTACACACCCACCAACGCACACTCAGACGTGGCCCTAACACCCCCTCCATCCCCTGGCCCGGAAGAAACTGAGAGACCGTAACAGAGCTCTCTAAACTGGGGGCCCAGTGGCCTCGCATTTCCCAGGGGGCTGCCCAGAGGGTGCTTCCCCTCACCCCACCGCCCAGCCCCCGGACGCCAGGAGCAGGTAACCCACAGAAGAGTGAGGCAAAGTAACCGGCAAGGCCAGGAAGCCGAGGATCCCGAGGGGCAAAGGATGTTACGCGATGAGAGGCAGCGCCGGCGCTTGGAGAAGTGTCCTGGGGCTTCGGGGCCTCTCCACAGGGCACCTCCCCCTCCGGGGGCAACTCGCACCCCTCGGGCCGGGCGGCTTTCCATGTCCCACCCCCGGGTCAGTCCCAGCAACGAGGACGCGGTCCGGCCCAGGGTGCTGTCCCTACTGCCTGCGAGCGGCACCAGGTCTGCGCTGTGTGCAGAGCGGCTCGCGGGCCAGGGAAAGGGAGGGGCGGGTGGCGGGGCCGGGGACTCGCGGAGCCTGACCCGACACCAACTTCCCCACCGAGTCCTGGCGCCTGGTGGGAGGACAGGGATGCCGGAACATTAAGAGAGAAAGCCTCCACGGCCCTTCCTGCGAGGGGATGCCCGGAGCCAGGGCCCGCGGGGGTCTGCCGCAGCCTCCCTCCCGGCAGAGCTGCTCTGCGCACCACCCCGCCGCTCCCGAGTCCGGGGGCGACAGCTGCAACTCGGTTTCGCAAACAAGGCGCAGCCCCTCGGAGGAAAAGTTCCCACAGTGGCCGCGGGCGGCGGGCACATACTCACTCTCTCCACTCTTCGGCCAGCGCACGAGCACGGTGGAGAGAAACAGCCGTCCCCACAGCGAGGCCGGGGACCCTCCTCCGGAGCTAGACCTCATTCCTTTTATTTGGAACGAAATTCCCCTTTCTCAAAAAAAAAAAAAAAGAGGGAGGAAATGGGAAAAGCACGAGAAGGAAACAAGTCTCAAAGTCAGTTTTCGCTCCCCCTCTAAAAACAAGGGCGAAGGAAACAATAGGGCGAAGGAAACAATAGTCCGAAGGCGGCGGCGCCCAGGCCCTCTGCGCGCGCGGACAGGACGGGAGGTGCGGGCCGGGCAGTTAGGTGCTCCGGGCCCCTCCGCACCGGCAGCAGCGGCCTAGGGCCTGGTGAAGCGGGGAACCCGAGGCGCGCCGGAACGGGCAGCTGGCGTCCTCCGCGTTCACTTTCAAACGCGGAGAGGCAGGAAGCGGGCAAAAATGCAAAGAAAGGGGGAAAAGCCCAAATCCGCCTCGCTGAGGAAAACGAGCCCTGCCTTGGCCACGCGAGAGGCGGCCGGACGCCCGAGCCTTGGCGGCGGGGAGGGCGCGAGGCAGTTCGCTAGATGGCCCCGAAGTCCGGGTTGCAGGCGAGGCCAGGGAGGGGCAGAGACGCAAAGTCAAAATGAATGAGCGGCGCCCCCTCCTCCTCCTGTTCTTCCTCCGGGCTCCGCTCGTCGCCGTCTCCTCCCTCAGCGCCGCCACCGCCGCGGCGAGCTCCTTCCCAAATGCAGGACACACAAAGCTGCGGGCCGGCCAGGCCGCGCTCAGCACTCCCGCGGCGCTGCCCCGCTCCGCGCCACCGTCCGCCCCGCGCGGGCCCCAGACCGGCCCCGGCCCGCCGCCTCCTGCTCTGCGCGGGGGCTCCGGCCTGCTGAAGGTCAGGGCCTAGGCGAGGCGCGCCGTGGAGCTGCCCCCGAGCAGGAGGGGTGCGGGGGCGTCTGGAGAGCGAGGCTGAGGGTCTGCGAGCGCCTGTCTCGAGTTCGCCCGGTGCGCTCGCTCCTCATCGGGTTTTTTCCCCGTTTTTTTTTTCCGCTCAGCGGAGTTAAGGCTGATAAACACGAGCCCCACCCTCGCCGCGCCGCCGCCGCCACACACCGGGTGCTTGCGCGCGCCCGCTAGCACCCTCGAGCGGCCAGGCCACCGCCGCAGCCGCGCCATACCGAGAGCCAGAGCCCGGGATCCCCTGGACGTGCAGAGGGGAACCCGGGAGTGGGGCGCGAGACTGCGAGGCGCCACCCCCACCTCTCGCCCCGCCGGCTCCCGCGCGCACCCGCTCCCGCCCCCACCGCACTGCGCCGGTCACCCAGCACGCGCACTCCCCTCCAGCCCGACTCCCAAAAACAAAGCCCCTGGCGCCGGCCTGGGCTTGGCGGGGCAGGGGCGGATGGGCGGGGGAAGGCTGGGCATGGGAAGGCTGGGCTGGGGCTGGGGCTGGGCTGGGGCTGGGCTGGGGCTGGGCAGGGGAGGGGACGTGGGCGGGAACTGAGGGGCTGGGAGAGGTTCATTGAAAACAACAGCGCGGCTGGAAAGCGCGATTCCCCGGTTCTTGAAAAGCTTCATTGTTTCTTGCAGCTGTTGCAAAATAAATAAGTGCGAGCATGCGGCTTTTTTTTTTCCTGCGTGCTGTAAAGCCAGACCACGGCGGGAGGGGCGCACCTGGGAGAAAGGGGACCCCCAGGCTACTACGCCGGGCACTGTCACACCAAGCTGGGACGCCCGTCGCGTTGCGACTGGGGAGCTTGATGTTTCGGGGCCCGCGGAGCGGAGGAGAAAGGGCGCGGCCCGTGTGGCCCGGCGGAGGCGGGGAGCGCCCGAGGAGAGAGGACCCCGCCGCCCCTCGCGGGCTCCGCGCCCTGGAAGCGGGGGCCCAGACGGGAGGCCCCTCGTGCCCAGGTCGCGTCCCGCGGCGGCTGTCAGATGGCGCGGCGTCCGCCGGGGAAGGCAGCACGCGGATAGTCACCTCCCTCCCTCCGCGGGAGGAAATGTGGGGGCCCGGGCTGGGGGCCGACTCTGCTGGGTCGCGCCGGCGGTGCTTCCCGGACCCGCGGCCCTACCCGAGCGCTCCCCTCGCCTCGCGCGGCTCAGGGCTCCACCACGTGGGCGGCGGCGGGGGGAGGCCGCGGCGGGTACACGCTGCGGTGCCGCGGGGCCCCGAGGCTGTGGAACGTGTCCCGGTCCCGGGGCCCCGAGTGGGGGTGGAGGCTGGGGCCAGAAAGCCTCCCGTGGTCGCGATCCCGGCCAGGGAACACCCCGCCTGCACTCGGGATCGCCGACCACTGCGGAAACCCACCCGCACCTGTCTCGGGTCTTCCCGGGCACGTTGCTGTCGCTTCTTTTGCTACGTGAGTGACGAGAAACCAACACCGATCCTAAGTCTCCGGTTAGTTTTCTTAAATGTGCAGGAGGAGAGGTTTCCCCAAAGCGAGACTTCCCTAGGACTGCCATCTAACGAATACACGCTGCGGAGACCAGGTCCTCAAAGGGGGAGAGAGCCCAGCAGTGGCAGGAGAGAGGCGTTTGGGATACGTGGACTTTTACAAATGGTGATTGGACCACGTGTCGTCCTGAATGTGGTCGGGTTTCATGACTAAGGCTAGTTGATGTCAATAATAAATTTTTTTTTAAGCTGGCTAACAAGAGTTGTGAATTGTCTAGATAAGAAGTGGTTGTCGCCTAAACCATCGGTCAGGGTGGTAAGAGGAGACCTGATGTAAAGGAAGATAGTAGGTTTCTTTTGTTACTCTCTAATTCTAAAACATTTCTGCATTAGAACGTGTATCCATCGTTCTTAAATAATTTTTTAAATTAAGAGCTGAAAACAAAAGCTAACATAATAAAGCAGTGAAGCAAAGCAAAAAAAAAAAAAAAACAAAACAAAACAAAACAAAAAAACAAAAAACAAAAAAAACAAAAGCTATCATAACGGAAACTTAGCCATTTTTTTTTTCTAAAGTTGTTTCCTAGATCATTTTCCTCCTTGGAAAGTTCTGTCTGGATTCAGTGAGTCAGTTGTATAGAAGGAAAATAAACCTTGTTTTACCTAAGAAGTTTATTCATATGGTGGGATGGTTTTGTTTAACTGAAATTCAGCTTGATTTTTAAATAAAGTGTTTTAGTTTTAGATGTTCCTGGATTTAACAGAGGAAGAAATCTATTAGAATCTTAAACTTAGAATGTTTAAAAATTAGGCGCTACCCATGAAGAATAAAGTCCCGTCTACTAATTTGTAAATATTTCTTCAGAAAGTTATCTGCATGAGGTTGGTCTTGATTCCTGCAGATCCACTCTGGAGTTAAATGCAAAGGAATATTGATATATAATTTCGTTATATCTGATTTCAGAATGTTTAATACATACTTGTAAGACAAATTTAGAACTCATTTTTAAAAGGCTAGTGCTTAAATAAAATCTTCAAATACTATCCAATATATTTTTAGTATTATTAATAAATATGCCTGTTTATTTGACCCAAGCAACATAAAGAGGTATATGGAACTTTTAAATGCATACAGGTTTTTGTAGGGGTTGTGGGATTTATTTCTTTTTCTGTGTGTATGTGTGTGTGTGTGTGTGTGTGTGTGTGTGTGTGTGTTTCTACTCAAATGATTTTCATTTGTGAATTTTTTTAATGTTTGTGTTTTCCTGAAGTAGGAAATTAGTAATATTATTTTAAACAGTGAAGTGAGATATGTATCATTATATAGCCTAATATTTAGGAAAAAATAAAAATTTAGATTGTCCCTAGGCTCTATCTTGACAACATGGACAAAGAAGGAGATTTGTATTTTATTCAATGATTATATTCTACATACACAAGTCAAACTTATTTTTTCAACCTTGAAATAAAATCATGTAGTCAAACATTAATTGGAGTCTTTCCTTTACACCCACACTGAGAATGCACCACGCTTTTTATTTTACACCATTTTACCCAGGTATCTTATAGATTCTCCCTCTTTTGGAGCAGAAACTGGTTGCTTGCTTTCATTTCTTTTTACTTTTCTTTTCTTTTTTTTTTTTTTTTTTTTTTGAGACGGAGTTTCGCTCTTGTCACCCAGGCTGGAGTGCAATGGCGCCATCTCGGCTCACCGCAACCTCCACCGCCTCCTGGGTTCAAGCAATTCTTCTGCCTCAGCCTCCTGAGTAGCTGGGATTACAGGCACACACCACCATGCCCAGCTAATTTTTTGTATTTTTAGTAGAGACGGGGTTTCACCAAGTTGACCAGGATGGTCTCGATCTCTTGACCTCGTGATCCACCCGCCTCGGCCTCCCAAAGTGCTGGGATTACAGGCTTGAGCCACCGCACCTGGCAACAGTTTTATCTCAAATTATTCTGCTAAATGTACCACACTCCCCAAAAATGTTGTGTATATTATATACATCAAATGCAAATATGAGAAACAGCACAACTCACAGTTGACAAGTGTTACAAGTAATACATTACGTTGTGATATATTCACAGAAAGCAATGTTCCTCAGCAGCAAAAGTGAATAAGCTACAACCCTACACAACATGGGCAGACCTTTGAAACACACTGAGTAAAAATACACAGGTATCAAAGACACACACAGCATGATACCATTTTGATAAAGCTCTTAAAGGCAAGAAAAACTTTAAAAGTTACAGCAAATTTTTTATAGCAATCCCTTGCCTTAAATACATAATAAAATATTTTTGGTTTGTTTTGCTTTTGTTTTGGCAAAAGGATTAATGAAGGATGTGAATTCCTTTGGAGAGGATGAAAACCCGTGGGCACATGGGTTTCCATTGTAATTTGGAATGTGTTCACTCTTGGATTGAGTGATGGATTTGCAAATTTTCATTTTATAATTATGCATTATAACTAACACATATGTTCTACGTATTTTTGTATGTATAAAACATTAAAGGAGATAAATAAAAATATGAGAGAGATTCATGAAAGAAATCATTCTGGTTTTCCAGTGGGAGTCATTCAGATTTCACAGTTTGTATAAACAACTCAGAAGCATTAAAGATCTACTAAAACGACACAGTTAATCAGGGTCTGATCCTTAAGATACTTGAGAGGAATTCCACCCATATAATATCGCTGCAATATAAGAAAAAAAATCCAAAGACAAAAAATTTGAAAAGATCTCACTTCATAGGTAATAAAGTTCATTAAGGGTGCATGATGTCGAGCCGGGCGCAGTGGCTCGAGCCTGTAATCCCAGCACTTTGGGAGGCTGAGGTGGGTGGATCACGAGGGCAAGAGATCGAGACCATCCCAGTCAACATGGTGAAACCCTGTCTCTACTAAAAATACAAAAAATTAGCTGGGCATGGTGGCACGTGACTGTAATCCCAGCTACTCAGGAGGCTGAGGCAGGAGAATTGCCTGAACCCAGGAGGCGGAGGTTGCAGTGAGCCGAGATCGCGCCATTGCACTCCACACTCCAGCCTGGGTAACAAGAGAGAAACTCCGTCTCAAAAAAAAAAAAAAAAAAAAAAAAAGAGTGCATAATGTCAACTGACAGTTTCTTAGGTTAAACATACAATGAACTTACAATCCAGTAAGTCTACCCCTAGCTATTTACCCAAAATAATTAAAAATATGTTCACAAAAATACCTCTATGGGAATGTGGATAGCTGCTTTGTTCATAATAGCAAAAACTGAAACAACTCAAATATAAATCAAAGGGAGACTAGATAAACAAATCATGATGTATTCATTCAATGCAATACTGCTTAGCAGAAAAAAAGAAATGAACTACTAATCCATGCAAAAACATGAATGAGTTTCCAAAGCAGAATGTATAAGCCAGAAGAGTACATACTGTATTAGGTCATTTATGTAAAGCTCAGAAACAGGCAAGATTGATCTAGAGCTAGAAAGAACAAGCAGGGCTGCCCTGTGTGGGTAGAGAAGGGAAAGTTTCAAACGACTAGGGAGAGGCATGAAGAACTTTCTTGGGTGATGGTGATGCTCTGTATCTTGATGGGGCATTGGCTATGCTAGTGTATGCATTTACTAAAACACCAAACTGTACACTTAAGATGGGTGCACTTCATTCTGGGTAATTGCATCTGAATTTTAAATGTTTAAGATTGTATTATAATTTGGATAGTTGCAGCTGTTCTAAAAAAAAAGAAAAAAAAAGGTTAGCACAATGCTTCCAATTTTTACTACTATGCGAGTTAGCAGAGATGCTGAACTCCATCATCCCTGTCCAGAGCTGTCTACAGTTGAGTATACTTTCAGTGTATAACTGCCTACGGTGTTTGCAAGGGTCATTAGCTGTGGAGGGCATCAAATCATCTCCACAGAGTAACCCAGGGGCAGGAAAAATACAAGTGATACTGTAGCTGATTCCAGTCCCCACACAGCCACAAGCAACAAGAGTCCCAGTCTTGATGAGGATCTGTTTACTCTCAACTTGAGAAGATTTTCTTTAGCTCTGCATGGATTGCTAGCTCCCAAGGCATAAATGCTACATTTCGCCATGATACTTTTTTTTTTTGAAACGGAGTTTCGCTCTTGTTACCCAGGCTGGAGTGCAATGGCGCGATCTCAGCTCACCGCAACCTCTGCCTCCTGGGTTCAGGCAATTCTCCTGCCTCAGCCTCCTGAGTAGCTGGGATTACAGGCACGAGCCACCTTGCCCAGCTAATTGTTTGTATTTTTAGTAGAGACGGGGTTTCACCATGTTGACTAGGATGATCTCGATCTCTCAACCTCGTGATCCACCCGCCTCAGCCTCCCAAAGTGCTGGGATTACAGGCTTGAGCCACCGCGCCCAGCCTCTCCATGATACTTTAAAAGCAATGTAGAGGTTTCATAGAGCATTTGCGCAGAGACAGCTGAGATAATGTCTTCCTGTGACTACTTTTGGCACCGTGTTCAGTAAAACATCAATCAGGTAAGTTCCTGGAAAACCCAGGCCTTGGCCAAGCGTGCCAGGCACCCTGGACTTCTTCATGGGTCCCAAGTGGAAAGCAGAGGTTCTGTAGCTGCACCACTAGCCTAAGCATCGTCATGAGCCTGTCCTCAACCTGAGGGTGGATATGTTCGGCTCCCCACATGGTAGTCTGGGAAAATAAACCCCACCAGGATCGCTGTAACGGCTCTGTCGTTTTCACTTGTCATTTGCAGCGGTTAGTCTCTGAGATGAGTGTGCCGTCTTCACTCCTCCATGTGATTAACTTTCAAACATATCAATAGTAAGGATCCCTGCCTGGCAGACAATACAAAAGATGCTTCTTCGTTGTTGAAATGCATCCTGGATGTACATGAAAAGTGGGGTTAAATCCAACTTTCTCTTCCCTCTGATTAATGCCACCAGCTCTGAGATGTTGTATCAGCAACATGCCAGGAAAAGGAGACAAGCTACTACTCTGCCCTGCCCCGTCCTACTCTGCAAAGCTGTGTGACTCTGTGCAAGTGGCTTCACCTCTCGGTTTTCTCCTCTGTGAAATGATCATGTTGAAGTGGACCTTTCCACTCTGAAATGTCATGACCTCTTCGTTTGATTTTTAATTGACAGTGGTACCTTGACATCTCATTAGTTGTACATTTTGTACTTTTGCCTTCTCTGTCAAGTAATTAATAAATCTCTAAATTAACACACAGGCAACAGCAGCCAGGCTCAGGGAATAAACACTTCCTAATTTATTAATACAGATTTTTCACACATTAAAGTTCCTTTTTTTTTTTTTTTCTTTTTTTGAGACAGGCCATCACTCTGTCACCCAGGCTAGAGTGCTGGAGTGCAGTCACACAATCTTGGCTCCCACTTCAGCCTCCTGAGTAGCTGGAACTACAGCAGTGTGCCATCACACTCAGCTATTTTTTTAATAATAGAGACGAGGTCTCACTATGTAGTCCAGGTGGGTCTGAAATTCCTGGACTCAGACAGTCCTCCCACCTTGGCATCCCGAAGTGCTGAGATTACAGACATGAGCCACCATGCACTGCCAGGGTTTCTTAAAGTATAGCATAAAATATTTTTTAGCAGTTTTGAATTTCAATATATTTTCTCCTAAGAATATGAGTATGGAAAGATAAGCAGAAACCTCACTAAGGAAGGGGGAAGTGGTCGCAGGTAACCCACAAAAAGGATCCTTCAATTGATTATCGAGAATGTTCCTGCAAAACATTCTCTTTTGGGATATTAAGTTCTAGTGGAACCTTATTCTGTAAAACATATTCTGCACATTTCTTCAGTAAATTCTTAAACTCAGCATCATTGTGTCAGGCTCCTTACTAGCAGCAAACTCTATTTCTGGTCTCATGGACAGGCTACGAAATAAAGCGATCTTAAAGTTATGCAGATATCTGTAGCCCTTCAATGTGGAGAATCAGCTGCAGAATCAACTTGTTTACCTTTCCTCTTTGCATACCATTGATCAACCGAAGAACTGAACAGGGACTACAGGAAGCTGAACGAGGAAAAGGCTGGTTCCTACATCCATGAGGAATTACTAAGACATACAGACATGAAGAGAGGTTGTATATCATTTCTGGTTCCAAATACCTGAAAAAGTCATTAGTCTTTTCAAATCTGTTTTTCCTCCCATTATTCTAGCTCTGCCTGTTGTCATTAGACGTGATCCAGGTAACACCGATGGACAGACTAATGGAAAGGAAAACAGATTTCATTTATTTTAAAGAATTTTTCAGCCGGGCACGGTGGCTCAAGCCTGTAATCCCAGCACTTTGGGAGGCTGAGGCGGGTGGATCACGAGGTCAAGAGATCGAGACCATCCTGGTCAACATGGTGAAACCCCGTCTCTACTAAAAATACAAAAAAATTAGCTGGGCATGGTGGCACGTGCCTGTAATCCCAGCTACTCAGGAGGCTGAGGCAGGAGAATTGCTTGAACCCAGGAGGCAGAGGTTGAGGTGAGCCGAGATCGTGCCATTGCACTCCAGCCTGGGTAACAAGAGCGAAACTCCGTCTCAAAAAAAAAAAAAAAAAAGAAAAGAAAAGAATTTTTCTTCTTTTCCAATTGAAACAAAAAGTCAGTATTATTTTGCAGTCTCTGTTTGAAGAATAACCTTAAGGTTAAAGACACACCTACTCCACAACCCAGGAACCTCATTAGGAAGGAGGATACCCCAAAAGCTCTTGATATATACACCAGGAGACACAAACAAGAATGTTAATTAGAACATGGTTTTCAATAGTAAAATACTAGAAACAATCTAAGGGTCCCTCAGTGGAAAGATGAATGACAGTGCTTGACTTGTATGGTAGAATACTATTCAGATGTTAAAATGAATGAATGAGATCTAAGTGAATCAACATAGATAGATTTAACAGCCAGTATTGGGTGAAAGAGCAATTTGCAAAGGTTAAATAATGATATGCTACTGTTTATGTAAATATCAATACAAAAAGAAGAGCAGCATTTTTTGTGGGTACATATGTATGTATCAAAAGTATAAAATATTCATGGAGTTGATAACAATGTCAGATATTATCTCTCAGGATGAAGGAAGAGAGAAAAATGTAGAGAATAGTTTTGGTTTTTTTTTTTTTTGAGATGGAGTTTCGCTTTTGTTACCCAGGTTGGAGTGCAATGGCTCGATCTCCGCTCACCGTAACCTCCGCCTCCTGGGTTCAGGCAATTCTCCTGCCTCAGCCTCCTGAGTAGCTGGGATTACAGGCACGTGCCACCATGCCCAGCTACTTTTTTGTATTTTTAGTAGAGACGGGGTTTCACTATGTTGACTGGGATGGTTTCGATCTCTTGACCTCGTGATCCACCCGCCTCGGCCTCCCAAAGTGCTGGGATTGCAGGCTTGAGCCACCATGCCTGGCCTGAGAATAGTTTTTTTTTTTTTTTTTTTTTTTGAGACGGAGTTTCGCTCTTGTTACCCAGGCTGGAGTGCAATGGCGCCATCTTGGCTCCCCACAACCTCCGCCTCCTGGGTTCAGGCAATTCTCCTGCCTCAGCCTTCTGAGTAGCTGGGATTACAGGCACGAGCCACCATGCCCAGCTAATGTTTTGTATTTTTAGTAGACACGGGGTTTCACCATGTTGACCAGGATGGTCTCAATCTCTCGACCTCGTGATCCACCCGCCTCGGCCTCCCAAAGTGCTGGGATTACAGGCTTGAGCCACTGTGCCCGGCCTGAGAATAGTTTTAACTATATTGACAACCTTTTATTCGTGTAAAAGACAAAAAGATATCTGAAGCAAATGATCCAAAATGTTAGTATCTGTTAAACCTACATGGTGGATACATGCATGTCTGTAAGTTATTTTGTGTATTTTTTGCAGGCTTGAACTGTTTTACAGATTTTTCCCTTGCCTTTTTTTAAATAAACTTTTTAGTATAGAATTGTTTTGGATTTACAGAACTGTTGTAAACATAGTACAGAGAGTCTCAAATAGCCACATTCAGTTCCTATATTATTAACATCTTATACTGCTATGCTACATTTGTCACAACTAATGAACCAATATTAAGGCATTATGATGATGATGATGATTGTTTGTTTGTTTTTGGAGACAGAGTCTCACTCTGTTGCCCAGCCTGAACTGCAGTGGTGCAATCTCAGCTCACTCTGCCTCCCTGGTTCAAGGAATTCTCCTCCCTCAGCCTCCCAAGTAGATGGGACTACCGGCTTGCACCACCATGCCTAGGGTTTTACCATGTTGGCCAGGCTGGTCTCAAACTCCTGGCCTCAAGTGATCCATCCACCTTGGCCTCCCAAAGGGCTGGAATTAGAGGCATGAGCCACCACACCTGGCCAACATTGTTGTTATTAACTCAATCACTACTTTATTGAGATGTTCTCCGTTTTTTCCTAACGCCCCTTTCGTGTTCTGGGATCTCAGCCAGGATCACATGTCACATTTGGATGCCACGTCCCTTGGACTCCTCTTGACTGTGACAGTTCCTCAGACCCTTCTTGATTTTTGATGACCTTGACAATTTTGAGGAGCCCTGGCCATGCATTTTGTAGAATATCCCTCAGTTGGAATTTGTCGGGTGATTTTCTCATGATTAGACTTGGATAATGTGTTTCTGGGAGGGCGACTCCAGAGGTACTGTGCTATTCTCATAATAAGGGTACATGCTATCAACATGATGTCAACACTGATCACCTGCCTGAGGTGGTGTTCATCAAGTTTTCTACTGTAAAGTTACTCTCTATTTTCTCTCTTTGGAAACATTCACTTCAAACAGCAATTTTTCACTATTTTTCAATAGTGAGCCCCTTTGAGATTTGAATGTGGGCAATGGACGCTCAGCTCAGGAAAACATTCTGATAGATCAAGCAGCACACAAACTGTTCCCTCCTCTGAGCCCATATTTGGGCCTCAGGTTAAGAAAACTTCATGAATACTGCGTGAAAGTCCAGAGTGTTTGTTTGTTTGTTTGTTCGTTTGTTTGGAGAAGGACTAGGAGAGTAACCAAGTCCGGAGGCTGCACTACTTCAGCCCTGTTATTTTCAGAATGGTCAGGATCTGTCACTGATAGTTCTCTTCGTTCGTTTTTGTTTGGAAACAAGGTCACCGCCCACTGCACCCCCTTTGTCAGTTTACTTTTGTGGTTACCTCCTATTATAGCAAATAGCAAGGAATAATAGTTTTCTATGCATGAAAATAATAAGCTGTGTTTTCCTTTAAAACGAATCTAGGCTTTATTTTTATTTACTTTTTATTTGAGATGGTGTCTTGCTCTGTTGCTCAAGCTGGAGTGTGGTGGCAGAATCATAGCTCACTGCAGGCTCAAACTCCAGCCTCAGGCGATCCTCCTACTTCAGCCTCTTGAGTAGCTAGGATCACAGGCATGCACCATGATGCCCCGCTGATTTCTTTTTTTTTTTTTTTTTTTTTTTTTTTTTTTTTTTTTAAGAGACAGGGCCTTGCTATGTTGCCCAGGTTGGTCCTGAACTCCTGGGCTCAAGTGATCCACCCACCTCAGCCTCACAAGATGCTGAGATTCCAGGCATGAAATATCATGCCTGGCCAGTTTTATTTTATTTTATTTTATTTTATTTTATTTTGAGATGGAGTTTTGCTCTTGTTACCCAGGCTGGAGTGTAATGGTGCGATCTCAGCTCACCGCAACCTCCGCCTCCTGGGTTCAGTCAATTCTCCTGCCTCAGCCTCCTGAGTAGCTGGGATTACAGGCATGCGCCACCATGCCCAGCTATTTTTTTGTATTTTTTAGAGACGAGGTTTCACCATGTTGACCAGGATGGTCTCGATCTCTTGACCTTGTGATTCACCCACCTCGGCCTCCCAAAATGCTGGGATTACAGGTGTGAGCCACCGCGCCCGGCTCTAATTTTTTTTTTTTTTTTTTTTTTTTTTTTGAGACGGAGTTTCACTCTTGTTATCCAGGCTGGAGTGCAATGGTGCGATCTCGGCTCACCGCAACCTCCATCTCCTGGGTTCAAGCAATTCTCCTGCCTCAGCCTCCCATGTAGCTGGGACTACAGGCGTGCACCACAATGCCCAGCTAATTTTTTTGTATTTTTTAGTAGAGACGGGGTTTCACCATGTTGACCAGGATGGTCTCGATCTCTTGACCTCATGAACCACCCAGCTCGGCCTCCCAAAGTGCTGGGATTACAGGCTTGAGCCACCGCGCCTGGCCCCAGTTTTATTTTTAATAAAACCAATTTAAAGAAACATATGGGCCAGGCGCAGTGGCTCATGCCTTTAATCCCAGCACTTTGAGAGGCCGAGGCAGGCAGATCGTGAGGTCAGGAGATCGAGACCATTCACTGCTAACACGGTGAAACCTCATCTCTACTAAAAATACAAAAAAATTTAGCCAGGTGTGGTGGCAGGCTCCTGTAGTCCCAGCTACTTGGGAGGCTGAAGCAGGAGAATCTCTTGAACCCGGAGGTGGAGGTTGCAGTGAGCTGAGATCACGCCACTGCACTCTGTCTCAAAACAAACAAACAAACAAAAAACATATGAAGTGACATTTGGAACAGGAAAAAAAACTGAGGTTTCAGAAACCGGTATGAAGAGAGAAGTCTTGACTGTGGTGAAAAGTGCATAGGCTTTGTATCCAGAAGGGTCTGAATTCAAATTCCCTCTTTGCTAATTGCCAGCTATGTGATCCTGGGTGAGTGAAACTTTACCCGTTTATAAAATAGCAATCATACAACTTAGCATGCAGGGCAGTGCCTCTCTGAATGTGTTTCCTGTGCCACCCACATCAGAATCAGCCGAGGTGCTCATTAAATGGAACTTCCCAGGCTGCCACCCAGAACTTCTTTATCAGACAGGATCCTGGGGGCGGGGAGGTGGGTGGTAGTATGGGAGAGAGCCTAGAAATCTGCATTTTAACAAGGTCCCCCGGTGATTTTCCGATGGGCTCTAGAGAGGATGAGAGGAGCTGAAATAAATAAAGCAGCTGGCACAAAGGAGCAGGAAAGACACAGTTTTTCTGGGCTGCCCAGCATTCGAACACCACTTCCCTCTGAAGGGGATCCCAAGGGCCCTGCTCAGGACTTCCATGGGTGGCTGTGCAGGTTGCGCACTGCACAAGTATAGTGGCTGATGCTCTGGAACTGCACAGTACCTAAACTGCACGGCTATGTGTACCCTCCCTTCTCAGAAGGAGCTCAGCTGATCTGGGCCCCCATGGTCTTTTCCTGTTTGTTGTTGTTGTTGTTGTTGTTGTTGTTGTTTTGTTTTTTTTGCCTGGTTCTTCCAGCCTTCCTTATCATTCCCCTTCTGAATTTTTTTATTAACATAAAGGTGGCCAAGCAGTTTTCAATTTCCTGTATAGATGCAAAGCTGGGTTATTGTAAAAGACACACAATATAGGGTTATAGCAGCACAAGATTATAAAAATAATAATTATTAAAAATTGTGATAAAAGAAAATTTACATTAATGAATGGGTAAGAAATATTTGTAACTGGTGCAATGTAGACATTATTTATATAAACGGGTTCTTATAGAAGAGGAAAGTACTGTGTTGAGTACAAGCTCTTGAACAGACATTGCATGCAATGTACCACCTCCATTTCTTTAACCAACAGAAGTAGTCGTTATTTTCATGTCTTTTTTTTTTTTTTTTTTGACATGGAGTCTCACTCTATCACCCAGGCTGAAGTGCAGTGGTGAGATCTCGGCTCACTGCAACCTCTGCCTCCCAGAGCCAAGTGATTCTCCTGCCTCAGCCTCCTGAGTAGCTGGGATTACAGGCACCCACCGCCACCCCTGGCTAATTCTGTATTTTTAGTAGAGACAGGGTTTCACCATGTTGGCCAGGCTGATCTCGAGCTCCTGACCTTGTGATTCACCTGCCTCAGCCTCCCAAAGTGCTGCGATTACAGGTGTGAGCAACCACACCCAGCTCATGCCCATTTTTATAGATGGGGAAACTGAACTCCAAAGAGATCGTAAGTTCCCAAGGCTATGCACCTTACAGTATTATAGTGTTAAAAGTCTGCCTTAGACACAGACATAGTGATCATTTTAAAAATACATTTTACAAAACGAATTGATTGAGCAAAGTGGGATTAACTTCTTCCCATGGGTGGTGAACTCAAATTCTGTCTTATTTAAATGACATGTAAGGCCAGGTGCAGTGGCTTACAGCTGTCATTCCAGCACTTTGAGAGGCTGAGGTGGGTGGATCTCCTGAGCTCAGGAGTTCAAGACCAGCCTGGGCAACATAACGAAACCCCATTTCTACAAAAAATACGAAAATTGGGCATGGTGGTGCCTGCCTGTGGTTGCAGCTACTCAGGAGGCTGAGGTGGGAGAATCACTTGAGCCTAGAAGGTGGAAGTTGCAGTGAGCTGAGATCTTGGCCCTGCACTCCAGCCTGCGTGACAAGAGCAAAGCTCCGTCTCAAAAAAAAAAAAAAAAAAAAAAAAAAAAAAAAAAAAAATCAGTGGAATTCGGGTTTCTTGTACCATTTATGATGAAATCATTGGGTTCATTTGTCTCATTTTCTTGAAGTTTTCATTAGAAAGAAACAGAAACCTTTCTATTTCTGCATACCATCCCTCAAAGGAAAAAACACCCTCCTGATAGTGGTTCACTCACTCACTCTACAAAGCCTCGCATCTTTCAGGGAGGAGCAGCTCTGGTTCCCCAGAGGTGGAGTGAGCTTTTTCTTCTCCCTATCCTCACACCCCTCTTTATCATCTCCACTCCTTGCAAATGATGTGTAGGCAGAGTTTGTGTCATTTCTTTGACCAGTGTTACTCAGGTGTGTGATTACACACACTAGGCTTTCAGTAAATGTCTATTAAACTAAGTTAAATTTCTATTTTTTAATTGAGAAAAAAATTTTGACACAGAAAATTAAGGAGAAAAGTATTGAAAAGACACCTTACCCACGAGCCAGATTTGGCAAATGAAAACATTTTTCTCATTTTTGCTTTACATTTTGTTGCTTTAAAGGAAAGAAAATTTAGCCGGGCACGGTGGCTCAAGCCTGTAATCCCAGCACTTTGGGAGGCCGAGGCGGGTGGGTCACGAGGTCAAGAGATCGAGACCATCCTGGTCAACATGGTGAAACCCTATCTCTACTAAAAATACAAAAAGTTAGCTGGGTATGGTGGTGCGTGCCTGTAATCCCAGCTACTCAGGAGGCTGAGACAGGAGAATTGCCTGAACCCAGGAGGCGGAGGTTGCGGGTGATCCGAGATCGCGCCATTGCACTCCAGCCTGGGTAACAAGAGCAAAACTCCGTCTCAAAAGAAAAAAAAAAAAAAAAAAGAAAGAAAGAAAGAAAGAAAATTTAGAGGCTGCACACGGTGGCTCACGCCTGTAATCCGAGCACTCTGGGAGGTTGAGATGGGCAGACTCCGGGGGGCAGATGCCATCGTCTTCCTACTCCATAGGCAGAGTGGCCCTGAGGGCTGCTGGCTGGCTATTTTTATGGTTATTTATGATTATATGCTAATCAGGGGGTGGATTATTGGTGAGTTTTCCAGGAAAGGGGTGAGCAGTTCCCAGAGCTGATGGTTCCTCCCCTCTTTAGACCATATAAGAAAACTTCCTGAAATTGTCATGACATTTGCAAACTGTCATGGCACTCGTGGGAGTGTCTCTTAGCATACTAATAATGCATTATAATTAGCGTACAGTGAGCAGTGAGGATCACCAGAGGTCACTTTTATCGCCATCCTGATTTTGGTGAGATGTGGCAGCTTCATCCTGTTTTAACAGCAGGGTCTTTCTGACCTGTATCTTGTGATACCTATCCTGCCAACCTCCTGTCTCATCCTGTGACTAAGAATGGCTGGGACAGGAGCAGTGGCTCATGTCTGTAATCTCAACACTTTAGGAAGCTGAGGTAGGCAGATCACTTGCGGTCAGGAGTTCGAGACCAGTCTGGCCAACATGGTGGAACCCCGTCTCTAAATACTAAAACTCGGTTAAGTGTGGTGGTGCATGCCTGTAGTCCCAGCTACTTGGAATGCTGAGGCAGGAGAATGGCTTGAATCTGGGAAGTGGAGAGTGCAGTGAGCTGAGATTGTGCCACTGCACTCCAGCCTGGTGACAGAGTGAGACTATGTCTTTAAAAAAAAAAAAAAAAAAAAAAAAAGAATTTCTCACCTCCTGGAAATGTGGCGCAGCAGGATTCAGCCTCATTTTACCCAGACCCTACTCAAGATGGAGTTGCTCTGGTTCTAACCTCTCTGACAAAACTGCCTTTGCAAAATTGAGACAGTTGCAGAAATCAGAAATTTAGTTCATAGTTTAAATAATAAAGCCCTTCCCCAAGTTACCCCTCTAAAACTAATAAAAGACTACCAAGTTAGGAGGGTGAGAGTGGCCTGCATTCATCCATTATTCCAGAGGTCACAAGATTTGCAACTTCCCCAATCACTCTTTAAGTAACATCACATTGCAGAACCTGAGATTGGCCTTTGGAGGTGTTTTTTCAGGCTTTCGTTTTTGTTTTTTTTTTTTTTTTTTGAGCCAGTGTCTTGCTCTGTCGCCCAGGCTGGAATGCAGTGGCATCTTCTTGCCTCATTGAACCCTCAGAAAGTCAACACTGGGCCCAGAAGGGCCACCGGGAGGTACTGGCTTGGCCTAAAGAGGCCACTGGGAGGCCAGGGCTGGGCCTGTAGATACAGGCCACCACAAAGGCAGTAGCTGGGCCTGACTCTGACCCTGACTCTGTCTTGGGTGCTAGGGACAAAGAGAAGAGTTGGGTGCACTCCCGGCCCTCAGGGAAACAGCGGCAGGCAAAGGGCATCAAATTCCCAATGTGTCAGCCAGGCATGGCGGCTCACACCTGTAATTCCAGCACTTTGGGAGGCTGAGGCAGGCAGATCACAAGGTCAGGAGTTCGAGACCAGCCTGACCAACACGGTGAAACCTCCTCTGTACTAAAGATACAAAAATTAGCTGGTTGTGGTGGTGTGCACCTGTAATCCCAGCTACTCAGGAGGCTAAGGCAGGAGAATTGCTTGAACTCAGGAGGTGGGGGTTGCAGTGAGCGGAGGCTTCTTGCACTCCAGCCTGGGCACAGAGCAAGACTCCGACTCTAAAAAAGTTCCCAATGTGTCGTAGAGAGGGAACCATCAGGGTACCCAGACCTACCTGGCCCAGGCTGGGCACCCAAAGGCTTCCTGGAGGAGGTGACTCCCAACATGAGTCTCAAAGAACAATTAGAAATTTGTCCCTAAAATGTGAAAACTGTGCCAGGCAGAGGGCACAGCACAGGTAAAGCCAGGAAGGTGAGAAAGAGTGGTTGTCACGTGGGACTTGCATGTGAGGTCAACAGAGATTCTTCTGAGCCCGATGGGTGGTTCCCTTTATGGGCAATCTGTTTTGTTTGTTTTTTTTTTTTTGAGGAGATCTCATTCTGTCACCCAGGCTAGAGTGCAGTGGTATCATAGCTCACTGCAGCCTCAACCTTCTGGGCTCAAGCAATCCTTCCTCCTCAGCCTCCAAGTAGCTAAGACCACAGATGTGTAGTTAATTTTTAATTTTTTTTTTTTTTTTGTGAAATGGTGTTTTGCTCTTGTTGTCCAGGCTGGAGTGCAATGGTGCGATCTTAACTCACTGCACCCTCTGCCTCCTGGGTTCAAGAGATTCTCCTGCCTCAGCCTCCTGAGTAGCTGGGACTACAGGCACCCATCACCTCTCTCTCTCTCTCTCTCTCCCTCTCTCTCTCTCTCTCTTTCCCTCTTTCTCTTTCTTTCTTTCCTTCCTTCCTTCCTTCCTTTCTCTCTCTCTCTCTCTCTCTCTCTCTCTCTCTCTCTCTCTCTCTCTACAGTCTCACTGTCACCAGGCTCTGGAGTGCAGTGGCGGATCTCAGCTCACTGCAACCTCTGCCTCCTGGTTTCAAGTGACTCTCCTGCCTCAGCCTCCTGAGTAGCTGGGATTACAGGCAGGCACCTCCACACCTGGCTAATTTTTGTATTTTTAGTACAGAGAGGGTTTTGCCATGTTGGCCAGGCTGTTCTCAAACTCTGGACCTCAGGTGATCTGCCACCTCAGCCTCCCAAAGTGATGGGATTACAGGCATGAGCCACTGTGCATGGCCAAAAGTCCTTATTTCTTAAGGACTTCACTCTTTTGGAGGTTTATTTTCTTCTCTCTCTCTCTCTTTTTTTTTTTTTTTGACAGGGTTATAGTTTCTATTCTCTCTCTCTCATTTTTTTTTCTGTCAGCCAGGCTGGAGTGCAGTGATGTAATCATACCTCATTGCAGCTTCAATCTCCTGGACCCAAGTGATCCTCCAGCCTCAGCCTCCCAAGTAGCTGGGACTACGGGTGCCTGCCACCACACTGGCTCACTTAAAAATCTTGTTAGCATCATTGTCTCACTATAATGCCCAGGATGGTTTTGAACTCCTGGTCTCAAGCAATACTCCTGCCTTGGCCTCCCAAAATGCTGGGATTACAGGTGTGAGCCGCGGCACCCAGCCAGCTAAACGCATCCTACTTAAGCCAGTCTTTACCAGTTGTAAAGTCACCCATTTGTTTTTTACTCCAGGTCTATTTTATAATTCCCTTTCCAACTGCAGCTAAGGAGCCTTCATCCAATTTTGACACCCAGAGCAAGACTCCAGGATTCTGAGTGTGCTACAATTCTTTATTTTGAGACAGGGTCTTGCCCTGTTCTGTCTAGGCTGGAGTGCAGTGGTGTAATCATAGCTCTCGTTGCAGCCTCTAACTCCTGGGCTCAGACAATCTTCCTGCCTCAGCGTCCTGAGTAGCTGGGACCAGAGTGTGTGTCTCCACACTTGGCTAAGTTTTTCTGTTTACTTTTTAGAGATAGGGTCTCACTATGTTGCCAGGCTGATCTCAAACTCCTGGCCTCAAGTGATCTCCTTAGGCTCCCAAAATGCTGGATTATGGGAGTTAGCCACTGCACCCAGCTAATTTTACGTTTTATGCTGAGAGCTCCATCTCCCATCCCACCACTCTTCTACTGTGATTGTAAAGAAGCGCAATATTCCCAAAAAATAGAAGTGATGGAAACAAAATGGAAAATTTGAAGAGAATAAAATATAAGTAATTCTTTTAAAAGCTATCCTCTAGGCCGGGCGCGGTGGCTCAAGCCTGTAATCCCAGCACTTTGGGAGGCCGAGGTGGGCAGATCACGAGGTCGAGAGATCGAGACCATCCTGGTCAACATGGTGAAACCCCATCTCTACTAAAAATACAAAAAATTAGCTGGGCATGGTGGCACGTGCCTGTAATCCCAGCTACTCAAGAGGCTGAGGCAGGAGAATTGCTTGAACCCAGGAGGTGGAGGCTGCGGTGAGCTGAGATCGCGCCATTGCACTCCAGCCTGGGTAACAAGAGCGAAACTCCATCTCAAAAAAAAAAAAAAAAAAAGAAAATGCTATATACAGGGCTGGGCATGGTGGCTCACACCTGTAATCCAAGCACTTTGGAGGCCAAGGCAGGTGGATAACCTGAGATTGGGAGTTCAAGACCAGGGTGACCAACATGGTGAAACCCCATCTTTAAAAAAATATATTTAAAAAATGCATTATGGAGCCAGGCACAGTGGTGTATGCCTGTAGTTTCAGCTCCTCGGGAGGCTGAGGCTGCTGTACCATCAACTGCCAGGTCTTAATCTTTCTTTCTATTATTTTGTACCCATGCAGTGAACATTTTCCTCGAAAGGGCATGTTGGTGCTCAAAATGTTTTCACCTTTTGAGCTCGGTGCAATGGCTCACGCCTGTAATCTCCACATTTTGGGAGGCCGAGGTGGGCACATCACAAGATCAGGAGTTCAAGGCCAGTCTGGTCAACATGGTGAAACTCCATCTCTACTAAAAATACAAAAATTAGCTGGGCATGGTGGCATGTGCCTGTAATCACAGCTACTTAAGAGTCTGAGGCAGGAGAATCTCTTGAACCAGGGAGTTGGAGATTTCAGTGAGCCAAGATGGTGCCACTGCACTCCAGCCTGGCAGCAGAGCAAGAATCTGTCTCAGAAAAAATAAAAAATGTTTTCACCTTTTGGTGCATTTCAGAGTTCAGATTTTCTTTTAATTAGTGATGTTCACTCTGTACTAAAATACCTGAGAAAGGTGTAAAAGAGCATCCTTGACCTACCTTCCCTCCTTCCTTCCTTCCCTCCCTCCCTCCTTTCCTTCCTTCCTTTTGAGACAGAGTCTTGCTCTGTTGCCCAGGCTGCAGAGACTTGATCTTGGCTCACTACAACCTCTGCCTCCCAGGTTTGAGCAATTCTCCCACATCAGCCTCCCAAGTAGATGGGATTACAGGCACCTGCCATCACACCCAGCTGATTTTTGTTTTTTTTTAGTAGAGACGGGGTTTCACCATGTTGACCAGGATGGTCTTGAACTCCTGACCTCAGGTAATCCACCCATCTCGACCTCCCAAAGTGCTGGGATTATAGGCATGAGCCACCGTGCCTGGCCGTCCTTGACATTTAGCAGTAACTGCCAATTGGCAGGGCTGGGAGTGGTGGTTCTCTTGCATGTGACTGAATAGAAAGGTTTCCGTGGATTTTGGAATAATGGTGGAGGAAGGCGATGGTATTTTCCTTGAGGGTAGGTGACAGACGAGGTGGGCTGTTAGCAAAGGAACAACTTGGTCGTAGCAGGAATTGAAGAGAGGCCAACTCTTTCTTTTCTATTTTTCTGAAGTTGCGAGATGTGGAACGAGTAGCTTCTGGAAAAGGAGGGGACGTCTTTAAGAATAAAAGGCAAGTCTCTCCATTCATCCAGATGATAGTAGTGGAAGGTGGTGGAGAGGGGTGAGCACTGAGGCCCAGGGGAAGGAGGAATGGAGTTTCCTCAACACAGACAGGAGATTCTGGCCAGGTGTGGTGGCTCATGCCTAAAATACCAGCACTTTGGGAGGCCCAAGGCGAGCAGATTACCTGAGATCAGGAGTTCGAGACCAGCCTGACCAAAATGGAGGAAACCCCATCGTTACTAAAAATACAAAATTAGCAGGGCATCCTTGCAGGCACTGTATCCCAGCTACTCGGGAGGCTAAGGCAGAGAGTCGCCTCAGTCTGGGAGGTAGAGGTTGCAGTGAGCCAAGATCATGCCCTTGCACTCCAGCGTGGGCACCAAGAGCAAAACTCTGTCTCAAAAAAAAACCAAAAGCAAAACCCAAACCAAAACAGAAGGGAGATTCCGAAGGGGGCTGGATGATGGTCTACCTCATCCCCGCAGAGGAGAAGTAATCACTTAGGGCAGTTGTTCTCCACAGCAGGGTTTGGCCATAGATGGAGGAATGGGGCAGACAGATGCCACTGTAGAAAGTCTCACTAGCCTGCGAGTTTCAAGCGGAATATTCAGAAGATTGTTAGTGAAAAAGAGCAATAAACAAACAAACCAAAAAAGATTTCAGGTTGTGCCTCCGAGCTAGAAAAGTAATTACATAGAAACCACATTCCCCGTGTGTTCCAATTAATCTAGCGGGTTTACTTAAAAAATAGGTCCTCTGGTGAGTTGAAATAAATCTTACTAGTGGAAGATTAATAAAAGAAATAGCGATTGATTAGTTTTAGGGAACTTCATTCAGAGAAAGTTAGATAAATGGGCTTGCCCAAGCCGTGGAGGTCGCTGGAGTGACCCGTTGGTTAAATCTGGTGACCGTTTTTTACCAGAACTTTATTAGAACTTAGCTCTAAAGACAGATGCTTATTTAGGGTCCATTTGAGTTATTATTATTTTAAAAACAGAAGTATTATTTGTTCTTCTTTTCCTAGCCTATGAATCAAGGTGGATTGGCATTTTATTTATGCCGACAACACATACCTTTTTTGCAGCTGATGTGTTTTTGAACAGGGATCAGCATTGTCAGAAAGTTATTCACAGAGAGTTGGTGGTGAAGCCCGCTCCACCCACTTCTGTTTCCTTTCTATTTTGGTGCCACTTGCAACAATGGAAGCTAAGTTTGTAAATTAGAGAAGGATTGAAGCTCTCACACATGCACTGCTTATCAGGTTGTGTAACGGATTAGACAGAGTGGGCTCACTCTTCCTGTGGCACGTGAGACCCGAGGGAACATCCATACAATCTCCATCAGGTGGCCCTGGCCAGGGGGCTCCCAGGTCTTCTGGCCAATCTGATTTAGCTGTGTTTAAACACAAACAGCTATGAAGATGTATATAGTTGTATGTCTGTAGGGTCTTATGTACGCATATACACTTGTGTGTGTTTATATGTGTGTGTATATACCTACGTATATTATGTGTGTGTATAAAATTGCATTCTCAAACCAAGGGAGATCCAGTGGACAATACATCTAATATGACTTTTGTTATCAGGGTCCCTGATGGAAATAGACGGCTTTTAATTCTCCTAGGCCTTAGGTGGATGAGGGAAGGGAGAGGAAGGCTAAGAGAACCCAGAGAGAGTAGTTGTGTGGAGAGAGCTGCCTGGCAGGTCAAAGAGGGAGTCAGAACCAGAGAAATGACTATCCCATCTTCTCTGGCCTCCTGGGAAGAGAGCTCCTATTGGGTGGACAGAGAGCCGCCTTCCAGGACACAGAGCAGGGTGGGGCAGAGTGGGCAGAGCATCTGGAGAAGCAGATGGAAATCATCCAATGCATTTTGTTCTGGAAACAGCTATGCCAGGTAAGTCCCATAACTCACCGAGGTAACCCATGGGAGAGGTCAAGGTGGAAAATGAATTGCTTTTCCACCAGATCTTCAGGGTGGCTACAGAGCTTCTAGCTTTACAGCACTGGTTCTCAAAGAATGGTGCCCAGAATGGTAGCATCAATATCACCTGGGAACTTGCTAGAAATTCTCAGGCCCTACCTTGGACCTACGGGAGTGCAAAACCGGAGGAGGAGCCCAGCAATCTGTGTTTTACAACCCCCACTGGAGATTCTGGTGCTTGGTCAAGATGTCTGTGAGTTGCTGGAAGCTCAGCATATGATGTCAGTTTGCTGAGAGGGCCTTTGTTGGCATGCTCAGAAATGCCCACGATGAGCATGTTGTCCATATCAATCCACTGCTTGAAATTCTGCAGTTCCTCAATCCTCTCTTTTTAGGATAGACATTCTTCTATAGAAGTGGAATACTTGCCGGGCGCGGTGGCTCAAGCCTGTAATCCCAGCACTTTGGGAGGCCGAGGCAGGTGGATCACGAGGTCAAGAGATCAAGACCATCCTGGTCAACATGGTGAAACCCCGTCTCTACTAAAAATACAAAAAATTAGCTGGGCATGGTGGCGCGTGCCTGTAATCCCAGCTCCTCAGGAGGCTGAGGCAGGAGAATTGCCTGAACCCAGGAGGCGGAGGTTGCGGTGAGCCGAGATCACGCCATTGCACTCCAGCCTGGGTAACAAGAGAGAAACTCCGTCTCAGAAAAAAAAAAAAAAAAAAAAAAAGAAGTGGAATACTTGATTATATTTAGGCCATGGAGGCCAATACTCAGTGCAGTTCATTTCTTTAATTTTTCAGTTCTTCTCTCAGGCAAGTTTCAGGGAAGACTTTTGGAGGTTCTTTTTGAAAAATAGATGCAAATGCTGTCTGTGCTGTTGTTTTCTGGGTGCCTGGCAGGGTTTGGTAAACAACTCAATTGCTAGGTCCGGGCCTCAGGGACCCACAGCTGCTCTTTCCAGCTCGATACAGACTTTTGTAGGGAGCAGGGATTGCTTCAGGGAAAAATAAACAGGGGAGAACAAAACAGGAAAACATCACTTGTTTTATTGCTGCCTCTACCTGCTTTCCTAGAGCTGTTTGGCAACCACAGGCCCTGGGACTTGGGTTCCCCCTATAAAAACAAGGCAGGCCCTGATAGCATTCCACGCTTCTCTCTCCATGGCTAGACTGTGGCATTTGGAGTAGCCACAGGACTTGGAAAGCATTGGAAAGGACCTAGTAGCCACTGCCAGAACGCATGCATGTTTAAATATGTAAATTGAAAAGGAAGAAAGCTTCATTCTTTCCAATGACCCCCAGGATGGTAATCCAGCTTTTCAAATCTCTAAGAAAACAGATTGAATATGGCACAGTTAATGTTTCAGCACTTCCAGGCTTTTCTCGGAAATATTTTATTGCGCTTTTAGTTTCTTGCAGCTCTTGATTAGCAGGGTTGAGGCAGGGTTACTGCTGACTTCCTGGGCCAAGATACTCCTGGGGCTGTAGTTAAGTGGAAAGAACAAAGATTTGATAGTGTTCTTAGGTGAAGCCTCCCAGGGCTGGGCCTCTGGGGGTTCACTGAATAATTCCTTCCCCTAAAGTAGTCAGAGAGCAATGCAGTGTTCTTCAGATCTTTATCAGAGTTGTATCTGTTTGGTAGAACTGCGGATTCCTGGAACATGTTTAAGAATCTCTGGATGAAGGCCAGGTGCGGTGGCTCAAGCACTGTAATCCCAGCACCTTGGGAGGCCGAGGTGGGTGGATCACGAGGTCGAGAGATCGAGACCATCCTGGTCAACCTGGTGAAACCCCGTCTCTACTAAAAATACAAAAATTAGCTGGGCATGGTGGTGCGTGCCTGTAATCCCAGCTACTCAGGAGGCTGAGGCAGGAGAATTGCCTGAACCCAGGAGGCGGAGGTTGCGGTGAGCTGAGATCCTGCCATTGCACTCCAGCCTGGGTAACAAGAGCGAAACTCCATCTCAAAAAAAAAAAAAAAAAAAAAAAAAGAATCTCTGGACTATGCAGGGCAGGAACTCGTGCTTAGAGCTGGTGCCACCCCCCCCTCCCCCCGCCACACACTCACATTTGCAGTCCATGGCCTTGGTGATCGATATTGCTATAGTGTAAATACATGGGCTGAAGTAGAAAGCAGGTGGTGGTACTGCTACCTTGAAAAAAATTTTTGAGACTTGCACATGATTAATGCATTTACTTTTCATTAATTCTACTTCACAAGTTGGCTGTTCCCTACCTTCTTAAGTCAAAAAACTTTCTTCCAGAAATTGTTTCTTTCTGGCCTGAAACAAGTCTTTTAGAATGTACTTATAGAGAGGTGATACACTTCTGTTTGTCTGAAAAAGCTGTTATTTCACCCTCAGTTTTAAAAGATAGTTTTTCTGGGTTTACAATTCTACATAGGCAGGTAGGGGTTTTCATCATTTTTTTCTTTTCTTTTTTGTTTTTGCCTGTGCACTGTGTAAAGGATAATTTATTTGGGTTTCTATCTTCTGGTGTTTTAAAAAATTTCAATTGCTGTGGTTTTTTTTTTTTTTTTTGAGACAGAGTTTCACTCTTGGTTTGTTCTGTTTAAATGTAACTTATTATTATTTTTTTTGAGACGGGGTTTCACTCTTGTTACCCAGGCTGGAGTGCAATGGCGCGATCTCGGCTCACTGCAACCTCCGCCTCCTGGGTTCAGGTAATTCTCCTGCCTCAGCCTCCTGAGTAGCTGGGATTACAGGCACGCGCCACCATGCCCAGCTAATTTTTTGTATTTTTAGTAGAGATGGGGTTTCACAATGTTGACCAGGATGGTCTCGATCTCTTGACCTTGTGATCCACCCGCCTCGGCCTCCCAAAGTGCTGGGATTACAGGCTTGAGCCACCGCACCCGGCCAAAAACTAGATCTTTCTTTATCTTTAGGCTCCTATGAAGCTGCTGAGTGAGGCACAGTATCTTTAAATATGTAGAAGCTGCCAGGCATGGTGGCTCACACCCGTAATCCCAGAACTTTGGGAAGCTGAGGTGGGCAGATCACCTGAGGTCAGGAGTTGGAGAGAATAGAATGGCTAACTTGGTGAAACCCAGTTTCTACTAAAAATACAAAAAATCAGCCGGGCGTGGTGGCCTGTAATCCCAGCTACTCAGGTGGCTGAGACAGGAGAATCCCTTGAACTCAGGAGGCAGAGTTTGTAGTGAGCGGAGATGGTGCCACTGCACTCCATCTTGGGCAACAAGAGTGAAACTTCATCTCAAAAAAGATATGCGGAAGTTCTCTTTGATATGTACTTAAACATGTCTGAGGCCTCAACAAAGGATGGTACAGCCTTATTCTTGAGGTCATCCTTCCCAGAGATCAGATTTTAGTGCCCTAGATTTGAAAGGTTTTGCATGGAGACACCAGAATGAGAAACAGTGGTCCATTCTCACCCAGCAAATCCTGGTTCCTTGCTATTTCATCTTAATTCCACTGAAAAACTGGAATAGCTTCTTTAATTAATGTCTCTCTGCATATCTTTGCTCATAGGCATCTTGAACAATCCAGCTGGCCTTTTCTATTTCCCACTCGGAAATCGCCCTAGTCAGATCCATGAAGTGATTAGATATCCTTACCATGGGTCATATTGATTTCTTGTTTTTTGAAATGGAATCTCACTCTGTCACCCATGCTGGAGTGCAGTGGTGTGACCCCAGCTCACTGCAACCTCCATCTCCTGGGTACAAGCGATTCTCCCGCCCCAGCCTCCTGAGTAGCTGAGATTATTGGCGCCTCCCACCAAGCCCAGGTGAGTTTTTGTAATGTTAGTAGAGACAGGGTTTTGCCATATTGCCCAGGCTAGTCACAAACTCCTGAACTCGAGGGATCTGTCCGCGTTGGCCTCCCAAGGTGGTGGCATTTAGGCGTGAGCCACCGAGCCCAGCCCACCATTGGTCATATTGTTACAGGCAGCAATTTTGTATACCGTTCTGCTGGGACGTGACTCAGGTGTTCTCAGGTGTCAGTCTTTCTGCCACCAAGAGGAGACAAGAAACTGGACACCCGGGAAAGGAGGGTGCTGTAAGGAAGGACTAGCCTGCTTCAGCCAGGTTTTTTTTTTTTTTTTTTTTCCTTCTTTATTGGCACACCTTTGGGAGCAGCAGAGAGGGACTGGCAAGCTCTGATCTGTCTACGGGACAGCCTGAGACCCACCTTACTGCTTTAATTCTTTCTCTTTTTTTTTCTTTTTTCTTTCTTTCTTTTCTTTTCTTTCTTTTTTTTTTTTTTTTTTTGCCGAGACAATCTTTGGTTGCACTGTGTGTTTAATCAGCTCCCAGGAGGCAGACAGGCAGGGACTAGGAAAGGTGACTGCTGACTCCAAGCAAATGTGTTCCCCTTGAGACCCGGGGCAGGGGAGACAGGGGTCTGCCTGTGTGTAGACTTAGCAGAGGTCAGCGCATGGCAGGCTGTGGACAGTCTGCGAATTTGTAGCTCACACCTGTGCCCAACCACCCTTTCCCTCATATCGGATCCATCTTATGACCTTGGAAGAAGTGGGTGTCACGCCACGTTCTCAGGTCCCGGAGGAGAGAGATCCGTGGTGGATGGCTGGTGCCCAGAGCCTGCCCGTGCCTCCCTGGATGTCGCCAGGGGCAGTCGTATTGAATCCTTCCCTCTCTCCACTGTTTCAGCGCTGGCTGTTCACCCTGATGCCCTGCTTTTCTTCTGTACTTAGGTGTGATCGTGGCCCTGGGTTGTGGGCACCTGGGATGGAATAGTGAAGGCTGCAGGCGCTCGGGTGAGTTGTCCTGTGCCAAGGAGCATCAGTTTGCTGGAGTTATCTTGGGCAGCTTCCTTGGGAAGGAAAGGAAGGAGCACCGTTTGCCAAGCTCCTGCTCGCCCCCTAGCGTGTCTACCTGTGTGTGCGGTGCATGTGCGTGTGTGCGTGCAGGCGCGCGCGAGTGTGAGTGCGTGTGCACCGAGGCGCTCCCCAGGTTGTGCAGCTGGAAACCGAGGAGTCATCGGAGACGCGAATGGTGGCGTTGGGGCCTCCCCGACCCTCGGCGGAGCCAGGACGCAGGAGGCCGAAGCGAGCCGAGAAGCCCTGCTCCTGAACTCGGGCGTGGGCAGAGCGGGAATGGGGCTGCGCAGGGCATCCAGGCTCCCGGGGCCCCTCGGAGAGGTGGCGAGGGGACTGAAGGGAGTTTCTAGCGCGCGAAACTCTGTCCGGCCTCGGCCACTGGGCTCCTGGGCGGGGCGAGGCAGCCGCACAACGGGCGGATCTCACAGAGCGGTGAGAGTGGGTGGGGTCGAGGAGGGTGAGGTACAGGGGTTGAGGGTCACATCTCCCCAAAGAGTCACGCACCCAGATCGCGCTTGGAGTTGAGGGTGCTGTCCCGATCTGCCTGCTCTCTCCCTGCGGGCCTCGGTGATAGCATCCGGCGCGGTGCAGAGGCGACTTGGCTGCAAACGGGACCCAGCTCGAGGTAAGTGACGCCGCTCGCTGCCCCGTGCGCTCTCTCGGCTCCTCTTCAATCAGTCCTTGCCCTTCTCCAGGGTGCCGCAACGCCCTGGCTGTCGCGGGTCCCCGTGTTCGGAGTGGGCGGGTTATCAGGAGGCAATGCCTCCCGTACCTGTAGGCTCCAGCATCGGACACCCACCCGTCGGGCTGGGGGCCGCCCGCCCCGGCCAACTTGCTCTCGGTGGAGCAGCTGGCTTGTGGCCGCCTGCCTTGGGGGATGGTGTTAGGGAAGGGCTGCGGCTCACTCGGGTGTCCCGGCACAGTGCTGTCTGGAAACTGGGAACCAACCGTCTATCACCCAGGCACCAGTGGCTTTTAACAATGCGCTCTTTGAATGATGAGACCCCCAAAAACAGGCTTTGTGTGAGCAACATGGCTGTGTATTCACGTCGGTACAGGTGGGCTAATGCAGAAAAGGGCGGAGGGGTATGAGTTGGTTTTCTAGGTTGGGGCAAGTCTTTTGGGCCAGAGACAGGGGTGATGTACAGGTTAAGTTCTGTAAGGGTTGTGAGGCTAGGGGCAACAAATGTACTCTACCATAAGTTCAGTTACAATGGCGGGTGGGGTTCAGATGTCAGAGTAGTTAAGACTGCAGGGTAGGGTGAGTAGAATTTACATTATCATAATAATAAAGATGGCAGGGTGGGGTGAGGAGTATTCACATTATTATAATAATAGTTAAGATGGCAGGGTTGGGTGAGGGGACGCTTTTGTTCTGCTGGGAAATGAGGGGTTCTGGCAAAGGCAGGACAGTGGCCACCAGGCTCCGCGTTCCTGCCCACAGTCTCTCGGCTGGTGGGGAGAGAAGGCAGGGATCCGGAACCCCACCGCAGCCCAGGTGGGAGCTCCTGGCAGTAACCAGGTCTCTTGGGGAAGCCGGAGACGTGGTGATTTGGGTAGGTGGGAGGCAGGGTTCTCTCCATCTCTGGCCTCAGTAG
This sequence comes from Saimiri boliviensis, assembly GCF_048565385.1. NCBI lineage: Eukaryota > Metazoa > Chordata > Mammalia > Primates > Cebidae > Saimiri > Saimiri boliviensis. The sequence goes on along the minus strand of NC_133449.1, from coordinate 149,851,909 downwards.
ACTCCTCGCCTTCTTGGGATCTTGGGATCGCATGCTCCTCGCTGCCACCCACTGCGGGTCTGGGGGCCCTGGGCTGTGCAAGGGGTAAGCAGAGAGGTCTCTGCCGTCAGGCTGGGGCCTAGTGCCTGAGCTCCAAGCAACTGCATGGGTCTGGTGCCCAGGCAAACGTGGGCTCCCTCTTCCCAGACAGTCTCAGTTTACCGAGATTGGGGCTCCAACCATTCTCAGGCCCTGAGCTAGTTTTCTGCAAAAACGAGACTTTCTTGGGCTCAGGGAATAGCAGCCTAGCGCTTGGTGTATGGCCAGGAAGCCTGTTTAGTGGTGATAATAACATTCTAAGGTGACCCACAGTAATTTCTGAGACAGAGTTGAGATGACCTTCCTAGAAAGAATGGGTAGATTTCTGCTCTGCGTGTGTTCAGAGAAATGCAACATTTTCGCACATATGAGAGCTCATGAGCTTCTAGAATTTTCAGATTCTGCCTCTTCAACAGCTGCCTTTTGCTAAAAAAGGAAAATTATTTTTCCATTTGGGCATCAGAGCTTTGGAAAAATAATTTAAAGCCATTTGATGTGAAATTATTTTAAGGCTAGAACTGGACGTTTTTCATAGAAGTTCGATTCCAGCTTGTAATCTCAGCACTTTGGGAGGCCAAGGTCGTTGAATCACCCGACGTTACCAGTTTGGGAACAGCCTGGCCAACTTGGTCAAAGCCATTCTCTACTAAAAATATAAAAATTAGCCGGGTGTGGTGGCGGATACCTCTAATTGTAGCTACTGGGGAGACTGAGGCTGAAGCATCCCTTGAACCCGGGAAGCGAAGGTTGCAGTGAGTCAAGATTGCACCACTGCACTCCATCTTGGGTGACAAGAGTGAAACTCTGTTTCAAAAGAGAGAGTAACAGACACAGAGAGAGAAATAAAAAATCATAATAAACAAAAATTAGAGCAGAAATAGATTTCATAGATATTTAAAAGACAAAAATCAGAAACAATTTACATATAAAAGCTATCCAGATTAAATGTTTTAAGAAGAAGAGCGATTTTCTCTTTTTTCTTTAAAGTTAATCGATAAAAAGTCTCATTTTTATTTTCAATTTATGCTTAGAATAAGTAAGTCCAAATAATTTATTCTGAACTCGTGGACATTGGATTTTCAGGAGGGTTTGTATTTAGGTTTCAGATGTTTGGCTTTGGGATCCTGAAACAGCATTTGTGGAAAAGAAAAAGTCAGAATAAGAGGACTTGCTATGAAAAGCTCATAGGGCCAGGCGCGGTGGCTCACTCCAGTAATAACAGCACTTAGCGTAGGCCGAGGTGGGTGGATCACCTGAAGTCGAACTTGAGACCAGCCTGGCCATCATGGTGAAACCCCATCTCTACTAAAAATACAAAAATTAGCTGTGAGTGGTGGCACACGCCAGTAATCCCAGCTACTCGGGAGGCAGAGGCAAGAGAATCTCTTGAACTCAGGAGGCAGGGGGTTGCAATGAGTAGAGATCCTGCCACTGAATTTCAGCTGGGTAACAAGAGTAAAACTTAGTCTGAAAACAAACAAACAAACAAACAAACAAAAAACTTCTGGGTAGGGAAGAGTATACAGTTATTGGTCCAGGCAGGCGGGGTAGCTCTGACTTACAAATGCGTGCATGCAGGCAGATGGGAGGGACGGATGACCAGGAAGCCTAGGCTAGTGGACGAAACAGGTGACTGCTGCATATTCAAGATCTGGGGCTAAAAGTAAGCCGTGAATCCTCAGGGCACTTACATAGCCTGTTGGCAGAAAGCTCTAGAAGCAGAAATTCTCTCTGCACGATCTCTGAAGGTGAAGCATTGTCGTAGGAGGAGTGTAGCTACATCACTGTCAGTGTGCACGTGTGTGCGTGTTCAGGAGTCACTTTATTGCAGCAGGTGGGGAGGGGAGACGCTCCTCAGGACTTCTTTCCTTTGAGTTCTCAGCTCCCTCTGCCGGTGAGACCTGGAATGACAGGACAATTCACAGTGCAGCCACCTGTGTGCAGAATAGTCTCCATTCCCCAAAGACCCACAGTCTCCCACCAGCCAAGGCTGCTGTGATGTCTTTGTTTTCACACCACATATAAGACGTTTGCTGAACAGCAGCCAACTCTTCAACACCACTGGGTGTTCAACAACTCCATTCTCACACAATCCAGAGTCACCATAGACCCGACCACTACAGGACTCAGTTCCTCAATACCGTCCCCACTGCACAGGCCAGTGACAAGCATCAGAGGCCCCGCTATACCTCTCAGCCACTGTCTACACATCATGGGCTTTTATCAGTTTCTCTTTTAAGTGCAATAATTTGATAAAACTAATTACAGAACTTGGCCAAACGCTCCACCTATGTTTACCAGGTAAACATAAAGATCACCATTCAGGAAATGCCAACTGGCAAAAATCTATAGGGCACAGAAGTGGGAGAGAAAGACAGGGTGGGCAGTGAGTCCTGATGATTAGCTACAATTAAGAAAAGTCCCTAATGCTTTGTGTTCTGACAGTGATGTAGCTACACTCCTCCTATGACAATGCTTCACCTTCAGAAATTGTGCCGAGAGAACTTATGGTTCTAGAGTTTTCTGCCAACAGGCTATGTAAGAAGAGCTTGCTGTAAAGAAATACCCTTACCATTATGACCTATTTTAGACATGGCGTCTTTTAGATACCAGGGATTCACAGACTCTCCATTCCTATTGTTCTTCGTAAATAAATTTGTCTTCAGGGTTCAGAAGAAAACAGTTGTTAAGCAAACTTGGCTTAAGTTTCCTTCTCCCAGACTCCTGAACTCTGCTCCACATCCAGTGTGAGCAAACATACAACCCCCCTTCTTCTTTTTTTTTTTTTTTGAGACAGAGTTTTCCTCTTGTTACCCAGGCTGGAGTGCAATGGGGAGATCTTGGCTCACTGCAACCTCTGCCTCCCGGGTTCAGGCAATTTAACTTTTCATCCAGCAGGCATTTGGAGTATATAAAGATCATTTTTGGCCAATCAGTTATTCAGATCATTTAAGACTGAACTTGATTCTTCAAAGACTTTTCGTTTGTCCTTAATGCATGTAGTATTTCAAAGTCTTCAATGGAAATCCTGGGGTGCATATCAGTGCCCCTCTTCCCAGGGAGCTTATAGAATACAATTTCCCAAGAATTCTCCTTCTCTTTTTAGGGTGAATCCAAGCCTCCTATGAGCTGCTTGGATTCTTCCTTTCTTCCTTTTCCTTCCTTCCTTTCCCTGCCTCCCTCCTTCCCTCCCTTCTGTCATTTCTTCCTTCTTTTTCTTTCTTCATTTCTTTGTTTCTTTCTCTTTGTTTGTTTGTTTGTTTGTTTGTTTGTTTCATGTTCCCTTTCTTTCTTTCATTCCTTTCCTCTTTTTGGGGGGGGGCTTTCTGTTTTTCTTTCATTTTCTTCCTTCCCTCCATCCTATTTTCCTCCTTCCTTTCTCATTTACCTTTTTCTTTCCTTCTCTCTCTCTCTCCCCCTCTGTCTCTCTCTGTCTTACACACACAACGTTCACCATGTGCAGTTTCAAGACAAGTGAATGAATATCTTTAAGGGAAAATGGAGAAGAATGGTGCCATCACTTTTCCAGGGTTTCCATTTCCTTCTATGCCTGTGATACTCTGAAGATCTCTAAGATGTCACTTCCTTTTGGCATGGTCGGTTAATGCTACTTGGAAATTAGCTAACATTTAAGCGGAAAGCCAGCAGAGAAAGCAGGGGTTATTCTCTCAAATGCCTTTCCCTTCTCTGGTTTTCTGAGCGTATTCTTTTATTTTTTTCTTCTTCTTTTTTTTGAGACGGAGTTTCGCTCTTGTTACCCAGGCTGGAGTGCAATGGCACGATCTTGGCTCACTGCAACCTCCGCCTCCTGGGTTCAGACAATTCTCCTGCCTCGGCCTCCTGAGTAGCTGGGATTACAGGCATGCACCACCATGCCCAGCTAATTTTTTGTATTTTTAGTAGAGACGGGGTTTCACCATGTTGACCAAGATGGTCTCGATCTCTTGACCTCGTGATCCACCCTCCTTAGCCTCCCAAAGTGTTGGGATTACAGGCGTGAGCCACTGCGCCCGGCTTCTGAGCCTATTCTTGAAGTCATAACTTGGATTCCAGTTTTTTGGCTGGATAATGCATGTTTTTGAGAAATTTTTTTCAGACAAAACAGCCATTTACATTCGGACCTATTGCATTAGGAAAATAGCTTTCTCTTACTTTCATACAGAATATCCTAATTGAAAATATAATCCATTGCTGAATGAGACAATGTTATCCTCTAATAGTATTGATTTCTTTTGTGTGTGTTTTTGAAGCCAACCTTGATTTCTTTTCCCTTTGTTTATATGTTGGGTTTTTGTCTGATCTGAATTTTAGAAATTTGAAAGATTGTCAGCATATGTGTGAATATAATCTGTTTGCTAAAGATCCTGTAACAGAATAAAACCTTACTTGATTTCCTAAGGCAGTGATTGTGTTATTCTTTTTGTGAGCCTATATCACATAGTCATTGCTTTGAAAAAAAGTAAATGCAGAACATTTTTTTCATTAAAAATGAAGCAGATTTTTTTTAATACATATATAAGTGGGCTTTCACCATGTTGTTCAGGCTGGTCTTGAACTCCTAACTTCAGAGGGTTAACCCAGTTGGATTCCCAAAATGCTGCCATTATAGGCAAGAGCCACTTTGCCCAGCCATCAACTTTAAATGTACTGAAAATTTTTCTGATTTGAAAATTCTTGGTATTTTTCTTTACTATTTTTGTGAAACTTTTGGTTCAGGGGTACATGTGCAGGTTCATTATATAGGTAAGTTGAGTCTTGCAGGGGTTTATTTTACAGATTGTTTCACCACACATTAATGAGCATAGTATCTGATAGCTAGTTTTTTGATCCTCAGCCTCCTCCCACACTTCACCCTCAAGTAGGCCCTGGTGTTTGTTGCTCTCTTCTTTCTGTCTATGTGTACTCAGTGTTTAGCTGCCACTTATGTGAGAACATGTAGTATTTCATTTTCTGTCCTGCCTTAGATTGCTTAGGATAATGGCCTCCAGCTCTATTCATGTTGCTACAGAAGACATGATCTCATTCCTTTTTTTCCAGTCTACCATTGCTGGTACTTAGGTTGATTCCATGTCTTTACTATTGTGAATAGTTTTGTGGTGGACATATGGATGCATGGGACTTTATGGCAGAAAGGTTCATATTCCTTTGGGAATATACCCAGTGGTTTGCTGGATAAAATGGTATTTCTGCTCTAAGTTCTTTGAGTAATCTCCAAACAGCTTTTCAGAGTTGAAGGATTCCCTTTTCAATCAATGTTGCTGGGATAACTGGTTATCCAATGCAGAAGATTGAAACTGAGGCCGGGCACAGTGGCTCAAGTCTGTAATCCCAGCACTTTGGGAGGCCGAGGCGGGTGGATCACAAGGTCAAGAGATCGAGACCATCCTGGTCAACATGTGAAACCCTGTCTCTACTAAAAATATAAAAAAGTAGCTGGGAATGGAGGTACATGCCTGTAATCCGAGCTACTCAGGTGGCTGAGGCAGGAGAATTGCCTGAACCCAGGAAGCAGAGGTTGCAGTGAGCCGAGATCGCGCCATTGCACTCAAGCCTGGGTAATGAGTGAAACTCCGTCTCAAAAAAAAAAAAAAAGAAGATTGAAACTAGACCCCTTCCTTTTACCATATGCAAAAATCAACTTAAGATGGATTCAAGGCTTAAACCTAAAACCCACAGTGTTCTTGTGGCTATAAAAACTAGTGAAGCAAACCTAGAAGATACCATTGTGGACATAGGTCCTGCAAAGATTTCATGACAAAGATGCCCAAAGCAATGATAAGAAAAACATATTGACAGATGGGACCTAATTAAAAACTAAAGCGCATCTGCAAAGCGAAAGGAACTAACAAAGTCAACAAACAACCTACAAAATGGGAGAAAATATTTGCAAACCATGCACCTATCAAAGGGCTGATACCGAGAATCTATAGGGAACTTAGGTGAAGTCTTGCAGCAGCTGTTATTCTAGAGCTAGTTTCTTCCTGCTGCCAGGAAGTTGCCATCCATCTGTGTGCTTTCTTGTACTCCTCATACTCCTCAGGCATTCAATGAGTCTTCTCACTCAGGATCCTCAGAACTTGCCTATGTTCCAGTTCTTTCTTACATCCAGAAATTGTTGGACTTAACACCTCTCCACTAACTGCTCTCCTCCTAGCTGCATGAGATTGTGGTCTTTTTATGCACATCTTAGTTGTCAGCTAGGAACTTAAAGAAATCTTTATGAAAAATTGCTAGCTTTTTATCTGTATGCCCCTTGCCTCTCCAGTTCTCTGTCCCCCAAAATGTAGCTACCTAAGCCTCCATGAGCTCTGATCCCTCAATTTACTGAGAACACTGTGTTCTGTTTGGTTTCCTTCTCCTTTACAGTGATGCTGAAAATATCTCCAGGTCGAAAGCTGGATAGTCTCAGGACACATGTAATTTATTCTCTTCTCACATGGATCACAGCCCTGTACTATCTGTTGTCCAATTACAGGAAATGCTTATTTTGTACATTTGTTTAGTTTCCAATTGTTAATAGTGGGAGGGAAACTGACTTATTATGTTGTTTGGTGCAAACATAATTGAGGTTTTTGAAATTACCTAGTTTTTTTATTTTTATTTTTATTTTTGAGGTGGAGTCTTGCTCTGTTACCAGGGTGGAGTGATCTCAGCTCATGGCAACCTCCACCTCCCGGTTTTAAGCAAGTCTCCTGTCTCAGTCTGCCAAGTAGCTGGGATTACAGGCACCTGCCACCATGCCTGGCTCATTTTTGCATTTTTAGTTAAGACAGAGTCTCAGCATGTTGGCCAGGGTGGTCTGAAACCCTTAACCTCTCAAGTGATCCACCTGTTTTGGCCTCCTAAGTGCTGAGATTACAGGCACGAGTCACTGCGTTCTACTTCCATTACTTTCAATGGCAAAAACTGGAATTACTTTTGCACCAACCTCATAACATGGAAGGAAAAATTGCTCAGTTTTGATTTTAGTGGGCATGTTCTCTGCATTCAGAATTTAGTGCATAGCTATTTGATTTCAGTGCACCAAAGATGATGCCAATCATTGTAAGTTGCACTAGGTTTTTAAATTTTTGTTGACATGTTGTCTGTCAGGCGAATTATTCCTTTCAGAGATGTATGTGTGTATGAAAGAGAGGTGACTTGGCTACTTTTAATATTTAGTCTTTGTGTTTAAGAAATGTAATGATGGCCGGGTGCGGTGGCTCATGCCTGTAATCCCAGCACTTTGGGAGGTGAAGGCGGGTGGATCACGAGGTCAAGAGATCGAGACCATCCTGGTCAACATGGCGAAACCCTGTCTGGATAGCTGACCTCACAACTGCCAGCGGCTCTCCTGGGCAGCACTGGGAAGGCCAGCCAGCAAGTCTGGAACTGCTTGTCGGAAGGGAGGCTGGGGCTCTGAAAGGGGTTCCCAGCTAATTACAAACAATGCAGAGAGCACAGGGTGTAAAGCCTGTTGCTTATCCGGGCTATTTTCTTTTTCTTTCTTTCCTGTTTGTTTGTTTGTTTTTTTTTGAGAAAGTCTCACTCAGTGGCCAAGGCTGGAGTGCAGTGATGTGATCACAGCTCACTGCTGCCTCCAATGTCTGGGCTTCAGCAACCCACCTGCCTCAGCCTCCTGAGTAGTTGGGACAATCTGCATGTGCCACCATACCTGGCTCATTTTCTTTCTTTCTTTGAGACAGAGTCCTTTTCTGTTGCCTAGGCTGGAATGCAATGGCATAGTCTTGGCTAACTGCAACCTCCGCCTCCTGGGTTCAAGCAATTCTTCTGCCCCAGCCTCCCGAGTAGCTTGGGATTACAGGCGTCTACCACTACATACAACTAATTTTTGTATTTTTAGTAGAGACAGGGTTTCACCATGCTGGCCAGGCTAATCTGGAACTCCTGACCTCAGGAGAGTCACCCACCTTGGCCTCCCAAAGTGCTTGGATTACAGGCATGAGCCACTGCACCCAACCAATTCATTTTATTTTTTTGTAGAGACAGGATCTCACTATGTTGCCCAGGCTGGTCTTCAACCAGTCCTCCAGTTTCAGCCTCCCAAAGCATTGAGATTACAGGTGTGAGCCACCACGCCCAGCCTCTGAACCATTCTCATAAATCCAGGGAACAAAACCCTTAGCCAGATGTGCCTCCAAGGAGGCAGTAGACATGCAGAAGCACAGACAAAACACAGCTCTGCAGGAGGGTTTCCAAGGTGAGTGACGGAGCCAATGCAGGGCACTGGAGGTGTGCAGATGACACAGTCCAACTTGTGTCCCTTATTACCGTGGTCTTCGGCCACCGCTCCATGTCCACCATGTCAAGTAGGGGGAAGGCCATTCGCAGCTCATCCATGGTAAGAACATTCTGGAAGCCCAGTCTGGAGCGAGCTCAGGGAAGTAATGCTGGACAGTTCTGGGGGAAGATGCCTTTCTGAATGCATCACATCACAAGTGAAGGGAACACAACCCAGTCCTGATCAAGCCAGGCAGGAGGGCAGCAAGCAGAGCCCAGCAAGGATGGCACAAATCCTGCAGGTGCTGGTGAGCAGGCTGCAACTGCACAGGTAAAGAGGGCAGCTCCTGGGCAAACCACCAACAGTCACCAGGCACATGACAGGTACCAGGTCCTATGCCAGGCATGGTCCAGAGGGCAAAAGCACATAAAAATCTCTGTCCCCAGCTGAGTGCAGTGGCTCACACCTGAAATCCCAGCACTTTGGGAGGCTGAGGTGGGAGAATCGCTCGAGCCCAGGAGTTCCAGGTCATTCTGGGCAACATAGTGAGACCCTGTCTCTACAAATAAAACAGTCAGCTACATATGGTGGCATATGCCTGTAGTCTACTCAGGAGGCTCCTCAAGAGGCTGGGGCAGGAGGATCACTTGAGCCCGGGAAGTCAAGGTTACCATGAGCTATGATTGCGCCACTGCACCCCAGACTGGGCAACAGAGTGAGACCCTTTCTCAAAAAAACAAAAAACAAAAACAAACAAACAAAAAAACTGTCCCGAGGAGCCCAGCACATTCAGAGCCCATCAAAACCAGTGTTCTGAGAACAGTGCTGCCAGCCAGTGCTGAGTTCAGAAGAGACTCCTCAGTGGGCTGGGGAGTCCAGCAGAGGGAGAAGGGCTGAAGCTAAAATCTTATAAGATGAACATGAATCAGCAAGGAAGAAGAGACCCTGGGGAGGGCCAAGCCAGCTTCAGCCTATCTCCTCTAAGATCTGCCTCCATCTTCCTGTCCTCAATTCCAACTCGCAGTCTGAATTGGATGTGGTTTTGGATTAATCTTAAAATGAATTTTCCCCAAATCCTGATTCTATCAGATTGCCCCATCAGCAATAAAGCCTGTCCTGCCCTCCACTGCCCTGAGAGGTTGGTCAGACTCCTCAAGTTCACTTGCAAGGTTCCAGACACCCTGGCACCACCCCTCCTGTTCTCATTCCTCTCTCTATCCCATTCCAACCTCCTACTTCCCCTGCCTGGGAAACCTTAGCCATCTGCTGGGCTCCACTGTACCCCTCCAAGAAGCCAAGGCAATTCCTGCCCCAGGTATACCCCACTGCCCCCCCAATACCTGTGGCACACTCCTGTGAGCTTATGAGCCTTTAATCATATGACTTGGTAAACGCTCCTTTATTGCACATGGTGTTATTCGTGCCTCCTCAGGCACAAGCCCCCGATTCATTCGTAAGCCCCACGCCTCGTCCTGGTCCTCGTCCTGTTCAGTGTGTGGCACACTGCTGGTACAGAGGACAGGCTCAGCATGACCCAGCTGCTTAAGAACAGGGGCCTGGTATTCTGCAGGCTCCCAAAGACAAGCTCCCTGTAACTGCTTCACTACCACTGGCTAACACGCTGACTGAGCACCCCAAGGAAGAGACTAGAGAAGGGGCTCCCAAACCTAGTTACAGAACCACTGGGAGAGGTATTTTGGTTTTTTAAAAATACAGATTCCTGAGTTTTACCCTAGACCTAGTCAATCAAGCCTCCAGCACAGAGACCCTGGAATCTGCATTTTATGCTCCCCAAAGGATTCTGATGCAGGGGTAAGAAGACTGGCTTTTGGTAACCACCAGACATGAGGACCGACCACACTCGGGAGCTCTCCTCCCACCCCTCAGCCCGCAGCATCACCCATGCACCCCAGCACCCAGCATCCCTCACCACAGTCCCCACTCAGCTAAGGGAGGGAAGGCTCCAGCCCTGCCCTTTCCCTTCAGACAGAGTAAGACCAAAAGGTTACCCCCGGGCATTCTCCACCACAGGCCCCTGCCCAGACACCAGCCTCCGCTTCTCATGGTACTTTGAGAAGAGCTTCACGGGGCCGTGAGAGAGGATAACCTGGTCTGCATCCACCTGTGGGACAGCCGGGACAGGGGAGGGCAGAGGAAGACAGAGCCATTGAGGGAAATAATGAGACAGGTGACAGGCCCTTTAGCCTAGGGAAGGGAAAACCCACTCAGAAAAAGAACGGACACAAAGCCCTCTCTTGCACCCAGTGGTACTTCTAAAATGCACCCCGCCAGATGTGAGAAGAACCCGTCTTATTTGGTTCTTGCCACACAAAACAAGAAGCCAGAAATGTCACAGATGTGGGTTCCGGCCACTTGCCACCCCGTCAGGTGGAGCTAGATGTCCCAGGCCCCCACCTGGAAGCCACAGGGCTTACGTGTGCTCCCTGTCACTGTCACAGAAATCGGTCTTTTACTTTCTATTTTCAGACACGATGTGCAGCCCAGAGGTCAGAGCTGGGCTCTAGAGCCAGACCACTGGGGAGCTCCACCACCTCCCAGTGGGGACTCCCGGGTGAGTCACCTCCCACAGGATCCCCCCATCTCCCACCCTGATGGCCTCTAGGGCTCTTGGGGGCAGTGGCCTGAGTACCGCAGACAGCAAAGGTCAGGCGGGGCTGGGAACCGGTGGCCCTGAAAGCCTGTGCCCTGGGGCCCTGCTGCCCAGGAGCATCTTGTGTTGGATTGGAGAGGAAGGCAGCCCTGCTCTGGGGCTGTGAGGGGCCACAGCCTACCTCTACAACAACCAGGCCCCCCACACCTTCTTAGGAACTGTAGACCCCTTTACGATTTTTTTTTTTTAAGATAGAATCTTGCTCTGTAGCCCAAGCTGAAGTGCAATGGCGCAATCTTGGCTCACTGCAGCCTCCACCTTCCAGGTGCAAGCAAGTCTGCCTCATCCTCCCAAGTAGCTGGGATTACAGGTGACTGCCACCATGCCCAGCTAATTTTTTGTATTTTTACTAGAGACAGGGTTTCACTATGTTTGTCAGGGTGGTCTCGAACTCCTGACCCCGTGATTCACCCACCTCGGCCTCACAAAGTGCTGGGATTACAGGTGTAAACCACTGCACCTGACCCACTTTCCGAATTTTGAGGATCTCTATGGGTCTTCTTGTCTCCAGAGAACCCGCCCCCCCCACAACCATGGGAGGACAATTTCAGGTGGCCTACAGATGTTGCCCCCAAAACATATCTGCAGACATCCTGAGATTTCCAGGCACTGTCAGTGAAAGAGCTCTCTCTGCCTCTGCCTAGACTGACTGGTGCAGTTTTATTTTCCTTGGGGGAAGGGATGGAGTCATCCAGTTCTGCAGAAATTTCATTGGAGTCAACAGCCCTTTCCTACAGAAAGTCATGTCCACCCTGCATTATCAGTGCCACAGCCTGGGGTTCAGAATCTAAGTCCAAAGAATGAGAGATAGGGCTGTGTTCATACCCCAACCTGGGTGCTGGGCAGGCAGTGGCTTTTCAGTGGAGAGAGAAGCCTGTGGTGAAGGCTGCGCTGTCTGCCCAGAACCCTGCCCCTGGGCCCAGCATCCAGTGCTAACGGAATAGCCCCCACCAGCCTGTGCCCTCCCACTGCAAAGAGCCCTGACCAGCCTGTGCCCTCCCACTGCACAGAGCCCCCACCAGCCTGTGTCCTTCCACTGCAGAGTCCCCACCGGCCTGTGTCCTCCCCCTGCAGAGTCCCCACCGGCCTGTGCCCTCCCCCTGCAGAGTCCCCACCGGCCTGTGCCCTCCCCCTGCAGAGTCCCCACCGGCCTGTGTCCTCTCCCTGCAGAGTCCCCACCAGCCTGTGTCCTTCCACTGCAGAGTCCCCACCGGCCTGTGTCCTCCCCCTGCAGAGCCCCCACCAGCCTGTGTCCTCCCATTGCAGAGTCCCCACTGGCCTGTGTCCTCCCACTGCAGAGTCCCCACCGGCATGTATCCTCCCACTGCAGAGTCCCCACCGGCCAGGGTCCTCCTCCTGCAGAGTCCCCACCGGCCAGGGTCTTCCCCCTGCAGAGTCCCCACCGGCCAGGGTCCTCCCCCTGCAGAGCCCCCACCGGCCTGTGTCCTCCCACTGCAGAGCCCCCACCGGCCTGTGTCCTCCCCCTGCAGAGTCCCCACCGGCCAGGGTCCTCCCCCTGCAGAGTCCCCACCGGCCAGGGTCCTCCCCCTGCAGAGTCCCCACCGGCCAGGGTCCTCCCCCTGCAGAGTCCCCACCGGCTTGTGCCCTCCCACTGCAAACAGCCTTCACCGGACAGTGTCCTCCCACTGCACTAAGTGTCCCCCAGCCTTTGTCCTCCCCCTGCAGAGCCCCCACTGGCCTGTGTCCTCCCCCTGCAGAGTCCTCACCGGCCTGTGTCCTCCCACTGCAAAGAGCCTTCACCGGCCAGTGTCCTCCCAGTGCAGAGCCCCCACCGGCCTGTGTCCTACCCCTGCACAGTCCCCACCGGCCTCTATTGTCCCACTGTAGAGCCCCCACCAGCCTGTGTCCTCCCACTGCAAAGAGCCTTCACTGGCCTGTGTCCTTCTCCTGCAGAGACCCCACCGGCTTGTATCCTCTGACTGCAAAGAGCCCCCACCAGCCTGTCCTCACACTGCACAGAGCCTCCATGGGCCTGTGTCCTCCCCCTGCAGAGTCCCCACCGGCCTATGCCCTCCCACTGCACAGAGCCCTCTCCAGCTTGTGCCCTCTCACTGCAGAGCCCCCTCCAGCCTGTGACCTCCCAGCAGCCTGTGTCCTCCCACTGCACAGAGCCCCCAAAGTGCTGGAACCCGACTCTGGGCTGCATCAGGAACGAAGTCCCGCATCCTTGACACACGCCTAGAGGGTTGAGCCCACCTACCCTCAAAGGGGATGGGGAGAGATGGGGAAGCCCCACTGTGGGAACCCTGACCCCACCATAGCCCACCACCTGTCCCCTCACCCTGCTGTCATGGGTGAGCAGGATCGAGTCACTCTTGATGTCCAGGTGGATGACATCCTGGTTGTGGGGCACCAACAGGGCCTGGAGCACTGCCAGGCATGGCCGAGATCTGCTCCTCATTCATCCTGCGGGTGGGGGTGAGCAGGTGGGTGGACAGCCCCCCAGGGAGAGAGGCGAATGAAGCCCTGTCTTGGGCTGGGAGGAACCTGAGACAGCTTGACCCCACTCTGAAGCTGGAGGAATGGAAGACATGACCCCATGCCCAGGGGGTAGAGGGGGACACTGCACAGATGGTTTGGAGATGTGTTCTCACCCCAAGTGGTCTGGAGGGAATCTGGTCATGTCACAGGAGGAGTCTGAGGCCCCGGCAGTATCTGGTGTGGGTGACAACGTTGGTGAGAGAGCCTCCTTCCAGAAACTCCATCACCACCCAGAGCTTGTCCCCGACCAGGCAGCTGTTGTACATCACCGCATTCTCATGCTCATAGTCCTGCATGATCACCACCTGTGCAGGGCCCGGGTTAGTGGTGAAGGTGGCCAGAGTGGGGCAGAGAGGGGCAGGAGGGCTGCCCAGGCCTGCCTCACACCCAGATGGGTCCCCTTGCAGTAGTTCTACATTGAGCTTGTGCCCATGGGGCCACGTGTACTACCCTCCCCTAGTACTGCCCAGCCACATGGCCCTCAGAGGCAGCCTAAAGCCCACACTTCCCTTCTGAGTGCTCCCCTGGGACAATGCCCATCTCAGGTCAGTCCTGGGCTGGTGCTGGAGGGAGGTGGGAAGAGCATTTGAGCTCAGGGCTGAGACCCTGGACAAGCAAGTATTGGGCAAGGATGAGAGAAGAGGCACGCATGTGAGGACAAATGAGGAGCCCGGTGGGGTGGAGGGGAGTCGCCAGTGCACCTGGGTGCTGTGATGCATGGCAGGTCGACAGGGGCCTCATATACCGGGCAAATGGGTGCAGGTTTCCCCTTGTCAGGATGCTGCAGGGCACTGCCAGGGTCTCTAAGGTGGAATGGGGATGGGGTGGCCCTGAACGTGAGAAACTTCCTCTTGGTGGTCGTGTGGGCTGTGCTGAGGACTTGGTGGTTGTGTGGAGGCTGGGGCGAGGCCTGGAGTGGGAGACAATGGGCTGTGCAGACATAGGGAGAAGTTGCTGGCCCAGGGCTGACAGACTGGGGTGGGACACGGGGAACCCAGGAAGGGCAGGTCTGGAGGACACTACCCTGGAGCCCAGGTGGGCCTCAATGGGTGTGAGGGGCCTGGAAGACACTGGGTAGGTAGTCAGTGGGCCGAGGAACCCTGGGTCAGAGGCTCAGGGACAGAGATGTGGGTGAGGATGCTGTGAGGACAGGCAGGGACCTACCCAGGGTGGAGATGGCCTGGGGGTGGGAAGCAGTGAGGGGAGCAGGGGGGCCTGGTGCAGCACAGAGGAGTGCAGGGAGAGGAGGGAGGGCAGGGTGGGAGCACAGCAGGGAGAGGAGGTAGAGCTGGGGCAGGGGGAAGCAGGGAGGGAGGACGGTAGGAGAAAAGGAAGGGCAGGGCAGGAGGGTGGCAGGGAGAGGGGGACAGCAGGGCAGCAGCTCTTGCACCTCTCTGAAGAGTAGCTCACGCACCTGCTGCTTGCACAGGTCCATCTCCTTGATTGCCACCAGATTGCCTGAGTTGCGCACGGTGACAATGCATATAATGCCCGTGGAGCCCTTGCCTATCTTGAAGTTGTCCATGTAGGATCAGGGGTCGCCTGGGTCCACCACCAGCTGCAGGGCAGCCCGGAAATGCTCATGGGATACGTGCTGTGTCTCCTGCTGTGGCAAGCGGGTGCCAGGGGGCCCAGGAAGAGCAGGGGTGGTGGAAGCGGCAGGGTCTCGGGCTGGAGGGGCCAGCTGGGGCTCTGAGGCGTGGGGGTCTAGTACTCCAGTGCTGGGGGTACCTCGGGCTCAGGCGGGAGGCCAGGAGGAGGAGGAGAAGTGCTGGTCGGCCAGGCCACCTGTTGATGGCCCATTAGGGGCCACGTCTTGAGGCTCTACATGAAACAGAAAACAGAGGTAACTGTCAGTGAAGGGTGCCTGGAGCCAGCTCTGCTCCCTAAGTAGGGGAGAGGCCCAGTGATGAGACAGACACACTGGTGGTCAGGATTAGATGCACAATGGGTCTGGCAGAGCTGGAAGGTGGCGATGGGAGAGCAACAGTTAGGGGACCTTGGAGGCCCTGGGGTGGGGGATGGGTTACCCTTGCACCCCGGCATGGGTGGTTGGTGTCAGCCCTCTCATAGGTGTTTAAGGGCCAGCCAGCTGCCAATTTCACCCCACTGGCCAGACCAACAGGCTGAGGGGTGCCGATGTCAGGCCCAGAGAAAGGGGGTCCCCTGAGCCCTCCCTGGAAGACTTGGGCCTTTTCTCTGGCCCCACTTGTCGCCTGTCACCACTGTCGCCATCTGCCTCACTGTGACTGGTGATCCAGCCTAGACTGCCTGCCTTCCCCAGGACCACTCTGGCCGTGGTGGCCAGCTCCTCCATTATTCCATTTTCCTGGCAGGCACAGGCAGGCGGTGGAGGGCTGTCTCTCTGAAGAGAGTTGGAGCATGTCACCGACATGTTCTCAAACTCGCCCAGAAGCAGCATGAGGGCCCCATTTTTGGTGCCTTTGCTGCCCCACATGACGGTCTGGGGTCCCGAGCAATGGTGAGTGGGGGCGCAGAAAGAAGTGGGGGACACAGAATGGGCATCCAACACAGGGACAGGATGGCATGACACACAGAGATAAGAGAGAGACACAATGAGATACTGTGGAGTAAGGATGGCATGGGCAGTGGCCCCTCCCCCGCTGTGATGCAGCTGCAGGGTCAGAGGAGTGATGGCTACGGCCAGGCTGCTTCCTCCCTGGGCTGGGTGGGACCCCAGAGAGGCACCCCTTGTTTTTCTCCTGTTCCCCAGATGGGCGGCACAGTCGTGCCCTGTGGGGTGGAAGGGAAGGAGGGCAGAAGCTGACTTACCCCATAATCAGGCCGAAGGCTACAAATTACAGGATGCTGTGGCCAGGCCTGGGCTGGCACTTCCTCCCCTGTGGGAGCCAGTGTTCATGAGCCCCCAAACCAGACTCTCTGCTCACATAAAGGACAAGGGGTGGAGGACAGGGAGAGTCACAAAGGCCTGGCCCCAAAGTAGAGGTCAATGGGGTTCCAGGAGCCGGGTGCCAAATACAAACCCATGTGGAAACCAGGCAGGGCGTCCAGTGCATTCCAAGTCTCTACCGTCCCCAGTCTCCATGGTCTGAGTTGTGTCATACACGCCCAGTCTGCCCTTGCTCTATTTCCACGCACACAGCTGTTCTTGCTGCTCCGCCCCCTCCTGCCCTGCTCCAGGCCTCTGCTGGCTGCTCCTTCTGCTTGGAACAGCAGCTCCCAGGGTCCCTGTGGCTCTCTCCGTCCACTCTTTCAGGTCTTTGCTCAAGCTTCCACTGGCCACCCATCTAAAATGCCAGCCCCTGCCCTGCCTGTGTTCCACCTAGATCACCTGACAGCGGCTGACATGGAGCACGCAGGCATCTGTCTGCTCCTGGCTCTGCCCAGTTCATGCTCCTGGGGGCAGGGATTGTTTTTCCTGTCTCCTTCGGCTCCCACTATATCTCAGCACCTATAAGCATCTGGTGCAAAGCAGGGGCTAAGTGAACTTTTGCTAAACCATGGATTGATGAGCTGGTTGTGCAGGGGCCACAGTGAGCTGAGAACAGTGGCCCTGCTGACAGGGACCTTCCCCAGGCTGCCAGGCATCTGCAGCTGGACGCCTGCCTCTAATGTGCAGGAAAAACTGATCCCCCAAAACCCGTGGCCTTCTGCTGCCCCGTCTCTCCTGGCCATGGCTGTCTGTCAAAACCCGGGTCCTACCCAGCGGCCCCAGAAAAGCAAAGTGGACACAAGGCCAGACTTTGCTGTTAGAACAGGGGGTTGAGGCTGGGTACAATGGCTCAACCCTATAATCTCAACACCTCCGGGGGGCTGAGGTGAGAGGACCACCTGAGGTCAGGGTTCAAGACCATCCTGGCCAACATGGTGAAAATGTCTTCACTAAAAGTAGCTGGGTATGGTGGTGGGTGCCTGTAATCCCAGCACTTTGGGAGGCCTAAGGCAGGAGGATCACCTGAGGTCAGCAGTTCCAGACCAGCCTGGCCAACATGATGAAACCCCGTCTCCACTAAAAATACAAAAATTAGCTGGCCATGGTGGTAGGCACCTGTAATCCCTTGGGAGTTACTCCAGAGGCTGAGCCAGGAAGGAGGCCGAGACAGGAGAATTGCCTGAACCTGGGAGGTGAAGGTTGCAGTGAGCTGAGATCGCAGTGGCACTGCAGTCCAGCCTGGGAGATAGAGCGGAACTCTGTCTTAAAATGAAACAAAACAAAAGCCAGGGGATGGAGAGGGCCCTGGGAGACCTGGGTCCTGGCCGAGGGCAGCAAACACAAGTACCCATGGGGCCCCAGGTCAGCACTGGCCACGAGGCACTGTGTGTGAATTCAGGTGCCCTATTTCCTGGTGGGATAGTCACAGCCAGGCCTCTCATCTGGTGAGCCAGGCAGGGGCTTGGATTTTGGAGACACATGCTAGTGGCCACAGAGCCAGGAAGGGCGTGGAGCAGAGGGCGTCACGTGCGGCCTGTGGCCCACAAGAGCCAGGGCCACACCTGTGGAGGCAGCTGCCACTCAGCTCCAGCTGGTCTGTCACCAGAATCCAACAGCGTTGAAAGCGAAGTCTGTCACGTTTTAAGTGGTGGCAAAGAAGTCAAGGTATTCAAAAGCGCCCTGTGTGTGCCACATGGACCCTTCCATGGGTCACCAAATTGAGGCTGTACTTGTGTCTATGGCCAACTTGTGGGTCTTGGCACTCCTCCCTGCCAGGCTGCGTTGGGCACCGGGAGAGGCGAGTCCAGTCACACCCGCCTCCACCCCCTGGAAACAAACCTGGCAAGCTCCCCCTGGCCTGCAACCCTTCCCAGTCCCCACCAACCGTGGAAGAGAGTCCAGGCTCTGAGGCTGGCTTCCCGAGGTCCAGCACAGTTTCCTGCCAGGCCAGCCTCATGCCAGCCACACCCAGACACCGGCTCTGCAACTCTTATAATTTCACATGGAGGCAGGAGAGGGATTAAGAACATGGGGCTTGGAAACAGACGTTAGTTCAAATCTCAACCTTGCCATTTTGCTCTAGATGGCAGGAAAAAACCCAAAACCAAAAAGTCCGCAGTGTTCCACAGGGGTGATTTCCTGCATGAAAGCTCAGCGTCCCCTGAATCTGCTGCCATTCCGCCTCCTCCTCCTCCTCCTCTTCAGCCACGATGTCCCCTCCTCCCAGATGCTTGCCTGGACCCCTGGTCTGGGTCAGTTACCTCCTCCAGGCTCCCCCATCCAAGTCCTCAGCACTGGGGACTGTCACCCTGTGGGAATGGGTCTGTCCCCCACTGCCAGGAGCTCTGGAAAGGCTCAAGGGTGGGATGGGTGTGGTCCAGGGACAGGAGCATACTGCCCAGGGTATGAGGCTCAGGTTGGAGGCTGGTGTGGGGACTGTCAGACGGGTCATGGAAGCCTCAGGTTGGGTGGCATGGGGTTCTCAGAACTTGGAGGCAGTGGGTGGAAGGTTGGTGAAGGGCCAGCCTTGGACCCAGGATCAGGGTGGAAGCTGAGATTACATCTCTTTTTCCATGTAATTGAGAAGGTGTTGGTTATAGGGTCGAGTGTGGGGCGAGGGCCAGGCCATTCGGGTTGGGGGCGGGCTGGGGGAGGTGGTGGTGGGTGCTGCATACCTTGGGGGCCATGGGCTGGATGGAGGTGATGCAGGTAGGGTCAGTGAGGTGCTTGGGCTTGCGAGCTGACTCCATCAGCCTCTGCCACTGGTGCACAGCCCAGTGAGCTCCTGCTCATGCTGATCGAAGCCCACATGCACGCAGTGCTCAAAGTTGGATGGTGCACAGATTGCCACCCGCTTCTTCCTCTTCTGAAATATGGTTTCGGGGTCTCAGTGTGGATTGTGTGAGAGAATCATGGTGGCTGAGTGGCAGCAGTGAGCCTGCCCACGTCTTCCTCCTCTGCCCCTAACCTGTCCCTTCCACTCTCATGCTCTGCCGGGACCCACAGGAGACAGCAGCCTCCTTCCTGTCTCCCTGCTCACCCCCTACCCCATCTGCATGGCAGACGCAGCCAGAGGGCACTTTTGATGGCAGACACAGCCAGAGGGGCCATGTCCCCTTGCTCATAACCTTCCTGCCTGTGTCTTACGGGCCCACAAGGCCCCGTCGCCTCTCTGTTCTCCTCCCCTGGATGCCTCAGGGCCTTTGCAGGGACTAGTCCCTCTGCCTGGAGCTCACTTTCTAGTGTCTGCACAGGGCTGCCCCTCCCCTCCTTCAGGTCTCAGAGCAGCAAGGACTCCTTTCCTGACCACCCCAACTTCGAGACCAGCGTGGCCAGCATGGTGAAACCCTATCTCGACTAAAAATAAAAAAATTAGTGGGGCATGATGGGATGCACCTGTAATCCCAGCTATCTGGGAGGCTGAGGCAGGGGAATTGCTTGAACCTGGGAAGTGGAGGTTGCAGTGAGCTGAGATTGAGCCACTGTACACTCCAGCCTGGGCGACATAGCGAGACTCCGTCTCAAAACATAAAACAAAACACCAAGGGGCGAAGGGGAGATATGCTGGTCGAGGCGTCCCACAGAGAGCCGGGAGAAAGATGGGAAGAGGAGCCAGGATTCCAGAGTTCCTCTCTCCACCACATGCTGCCGTGATCTTGGGCAAGTACCCACCTCTCTGTGCTGTGGATGAACCACCACGGGGCTGCTGTGGGGGGTAGTGGGTGACTGGGAGTAAAGAGCTCAGGGTGAAGCTGGGCATATGTGGGGGGCCTGTCTGTGGGGGCCACTGTGATGGCTGGGGCGGTCCCTGAAGTCTCTGTGGAGGAGGGGCCCAGGTCCTTCTCTCCTGGAAGCCCCTCCCAGCTGTTCCAGGCCTGGGCTCTGGGGTTGCACATACCTGGTCTGATGCTGGTGAGATAGAAGTGCCCTCAGGCAGGTGACCTCTTCTCTGGGGGTGTCAGGTTACTTATCTGTAAAATGAGAAGAATGCATCTATTCACTCATTCGTTCATTCATTCATTCAGTAATCACTCAGCAATGGGCTTCTTTTGTGGCCACTGTAGTCACCCAGACAGCCTTTGACCTCATGGGAAGTTCACGTGGGGCACAGACCTGTTCCCATGCAGCAGCAGCCCAGAGTGGTCAGGGCTGAGTGGTGGGAGCATGGGACCCTGCAGGGATGTCAGGGTGGACAGCAGGGAGGCTTCCTGGATGAGGGGAAGCATGGACAGCAATGGATGAGGGCATACGCAGGTGTAGTTTCTGTGTTGTTCTCAGCTGGCTACCCCGCACCTGGCTTGGCACCTAGCCCTATGCCTCTAGTGAGGGGATTGAGGATGTGCAGATCCACGTGGCCCCTCCACACCTGCTCCTTCTCTTGGCTCAGGCTGCTTTCCTGGGAGCAGCTGGGAAGGTGAGGCCCTGAGGTAGGACCATCGATGGGAGCCAGCCAGGGGAACTGGTTTGGCAGCGGGAGCCCCAGTGGAGGCAGGTGGGGACCCAGCAGCCAACCTGTCTCAATTGGTCCCAAGAGGCCAGTGGGTGGTCAGAGCCAGGCCTGACCATGGCCCCCGGGGTTGTCCCAGTTTCCCTGCTTCCCCTGGGGCCTGGGATGGAGGGCGGGCAGGGGAGAGGGGCTCCTTTGTCTCTGCCCAGCCTCTTCTCTGAGCCCAATGCCAGTGCCCAGAATGTTGCCCACCCCTCCGTCACAGCCTTCTAGGTGTGCCCACCCCCTGGTGGACCTAACCTATTCTCTCACTGTTTTCCAGGCCCAGCTCCTAGGGTCATGCACACACTCCAACTGTCCCCATCTCTCCACGCTGCCTGCTGTCACTCCAGATCTGCGTGCTGTGTCCTCCGGCCTCACTGTCCTCCCATAGGTCCGTCCACCCCCTTTGGCCCCATGCCCTTCATCATGAACTTGTCTCCCTGCCCATCCTGCTCCCTCCCCACTTTGGGGCACTAGGCAGATCCCATAGCCACAGGAACAGGATCAGCCTTGTGACCCTTCGATAAGCCCAGAGGGTGGAGAGTGGGGCAGATCCTGAGGTCCGGGATGCTTGGT
This sequence comes from Saimiri boliviensis, assembly GCF_048565385.1. Classification (NCBI taxonomy): domain Eukaryota; kingdom Metazoa; phylum Chordata; class Mammalia; order Primates; family Cebidae; genus Saimiri; species Saimiri boliviensis. The sequence continues at coordinate 149,830,458 of NC_133449.1, read as the reverse complement.
ACTGCTGGGAGTAGCCTGGAGGGTGGGCGGCCGACCCAGCTAGCAGCACAGGTGCTGGCGATGTCCTCCGAAGCTTGGGCTCCTGCCCTCCCACCCATAAATCCCCAAGGAAAGGGGGCCAGGGACACACCTCCGGATGTTTGCCTGGGGCCACCCCTTCTCTCTGGGCACTGCACAGAGGGGAGGACAAACAGGAACTGACTCTGTTTATAACAACCAGGCAGGGGCCCCACCCTGGCCCCTCCTCGGCAGCTCCAAGCACTGATAGCTCCCCTAGCAGGCACTCCCTTCCTACCATAAGCTCTTGACCTCATGGGGGCCCACAGAGGCGGTGCTGGGCCTGGGAGGAGGGAGAAGAGCTGAGCAGAAAGGCTGGGCCTGCCCAAGTGGCAGGAAGGGAAGGGTAGGTGCTGGGCTTCTAGGCCAGCTCCAAACTTGGCAGTCAGGCCGCCCAGGGCTCTAAACCTCAGCAGGGCTCTTATGCCCTGTCCTGTGTGACCTCACTTTCTGTGTTTGTGAAATGAGGATCTAACCCAATCTGGGACCTCAATGTGTGGCCCTGCGTGAGCAACTCGGTCACACCGTGCCTCAGTTTCCTCCTCTGTTCAGTGATGGTGATGACAGTAGCTGCTTTCTGGCATTTTTTAAGGAATTAGGGAGAACATAGGGCATGGTAGGCCTGGGCCTGAGACTGCAGCTGGGATTAGAGCCAAGGCAAAGCACACACAGCAAGTGCTCAGTAACTGTGGTCACCATTACAATAGCAGCTGGCACTTACTGAGCACCTACTGTGTACCAGCCCTCTTCCAGGCACTTTACCCGGAGACCCACAACTGACCCTGGAGGGAGGGGCCATTATGAGCCCCGGATTACAGATGTGGAAAACAAGGCATAGAGAGGGGCCTCATTAATAACCAAGGTGACCCAGCCAGAGTGACAGGGTGGACACCAGACTCCATGCCTGTCTGCTGAGATGCGCGGGTCCTGGCCCTGCTGTGTGTCTCATCCTGTTCCATCCTCACAAGCATCCTCATCCCAATTCACAAGTGGGGAAACTGAGACCCAGACAGTGAGAAGCAGCGAGGATTTGAACCTGGATGGTTGTGCGTGGAAGGCACTGAAGGCTGAGCTCTTACCTGCTTGTCCTGCTGCTTTGGAGGGCTGGAGTGATGCTGCTGGGTTTGCCTATTACTATTTATTACTATTAATATCCTCCCAAGGCTGGTCCTGGCTCCCCTCTCCCTCCATCCCTCCTCATTCCTTCTGTCCACCCCCAGACCTTGCCTTTCCTCTCCTGGCCTATTCTCTGCTGAGTGAGGGTCCCGCCCTCCTGTCTGACCTGTCCTGGACCCCACGAGTAGTGAGAAGGAGGACCAAGAGGGCTCCCGGGGCTGCCACCTCACCCGTGGTTGTTCACCACACTTTCCCACAGGCCTCTGCAGCAGAAAAGATGCTTCAAAGCAATCCCCACCACCAAATGTGGCCTGAGGCTCAGCTTGGTACCCCCACCACCATCGCTGCCAACACAAGGGACCCATGGCCCAGAGCAGACGCTGACACTGAGCTCACCGGCACCCTCAACCTCAGTAGCGTGTCCATTCTGAGCCCCATTTTGCAGATGTGGAAATGCGGGCTCACAGACGTAAAATCTCTAAGTTCACCAAGAAGAGTTGGGCCCAAAAGCCAGTCCTGCCCACTCGAGTCCACAGCTTGAAACCCTTTCCTGACCCCCATGATGCCTCCTCGTGGCCTGAGAGTCCCCACAGGACACACCAGGCTGCCCTCCTCTCCTCCCAGGCACCCCTGGGCTCTCTGTGCCCCAGCCATATGGGCCGTCCTGCTGCTTCTCAAATCCGAGACATAATTCCACCTCAGGGCCTTTGCATGGGTGAGTGCCCCACCTGAACTCTCCTCTCACTGGTCCCTAGGGGGATCTCTCCTCCCCTGACTTCTCCGGCTCACCTGTGCTCACAGGCTCTGCTCCTGTCCTGTTGCCCTCTTGCCTGTCTCTGCCTTATCTTCCCTCAGAGCTCGTATCATGTATATAAAGCGCCCGTGTGTGTGTGTGTGTGTGTGTGTGTGTGTGTGTGTGTGTATAAAATTTTTTTTCTGAGACAGTTTCGCTCCTGTTGTTGAGTGTAATGGTGCAATCTCAGCTCACTGCAACCTCTGCCTCCCAGGTTCAAGCAATTCTCCTGCCTCAGCCTCCCAAATAGGTGGGACTACAGGTGTCCACCACCACACCAGGCTAATTTGCATTTTTAGTAGAGATGGGGTTTCACCATGTTGGCCATGATGGTCTCGATCTCCTGACCTCATGATCTACCCGCCTCGGTCCCCCACAGTCCTGGGATTACAGGCATGAGCCACCATGTCAGGCTGTGTGTGTAATTTAGCATCTTCCTGCCCCCTAGAATGTGTCAGCTCTGTAAGACAGGGACTGTCCTTTGTCTTGCCCCCTCACAGCCCAGGGCAGCCAACAGTAGGGACTTGGTGAGATGGTTGTCCCTGCCCGCTGCACTGCACCCCTGCTCAGAGGCACCCGGGAATCTTTCAGATAAGCAGCTTGGACCTGGGGACCAGAAACCCAGAGCGGCGGGAAGATGCCGCTTTCTGCCCCAGTCAGGGCTGGATGCCTGTGAAGTCCAGTATTTAATCCCCAAAATTCAGGCACATTTTGTGTCTTACTCTTAAATGTTTATTTTACTTTTTTTTTTTTTTTTTTTTTTTTTTGGGACGGAGTTTCACTCTTGTTACCCAGGCTGGAGTGCAATGGTGCGATCTTGGCTCACTGCGACCTCCGCCTCCTGGGTTCAGGCAATTCTCCTGCCTCAGCCTCCTGGGTAGCTGGGATTACAGGCACACACCACCATGCCCAGCTAATTTTTTCTATTTTTAGTAGAGACGGGGTTTCACCATGTTGACCTGGATGGTCTTGATCTCTTGACCTCGTGATCCACCCGCCTCGGCCTCCCAAAGTGCTGGGATTACAGGCTTGAGCCACCGCGCCCGGCCTATTTTACATTTTTAAAAATCTTTTGAATTGTTTAACATGTGGGACAGGCAGCGTCAATCTGGCCTAGCAGACACTTCAGATTTTTCAGTCACCGCTGCGTCCTCTGACCTTTTACGGGAGGAAGAGGGTACTACTGCCCCCTTTCTCCCCCACAGGATAATCGACCCAAATGGAAAAGCAAGATCCATGGTGTGACAAAGCTGTCGGTGTGAGCAGACTCACCTGCAGAACCCCTCACCTCCTGCCCCGCCCCCTCCAGGCTCTGATCACAGCTGCAGTCCCTGGAAGGGATGGGGCTGGCTTAGCCGGAATGCGGGGGCCCAGGGCAGAGCAGGGGAGAGTGCCAGGCCTACAGGCATCATTTCATCATCACCAAAATGAAACCAGAATCAGGAAGGGGACCCAGATAGCTAACTGTCTCCAGCCTGCACTCAGGCTTCCACCATTGTTCCGCACTCCACTCTGCCACGATCTTCACCTACCAGATCTGGGAGGGCCCCTCCCTGTTTCAGTTTACCCCCTACCTTCTGAGGATGTGCTCTGGTGGTGGAGGCACTGGGAGTCTGGCCTCCCGTCCTGGCCCAGCAGGCTCCTCAGTGTCCCGAGTCCCCCAAGCCAGTCCTGCCTCAAACCGTGGCTCAGCTCTTTCTTACCCCATGTAGCACAACCCCTGACCCTCCTCTATCCACATCTCTCTTCTGGCCTCCCACACTGAGCCTCGTTCCTCCAAGGAGTCCTCAGGCTTTGGGACTGACACATCCTCAGGGTCCTCTTTAGCAAACAACTACTTCACCCACAAGTGACTCCATCACACCCACCCACGCATCGATCCATGTATGAGTCAATATCTACCAGGGACTGACTCTCTGCTGGGCTTGGGGCCCTTGTCAATGCACCCAACACTCAGAAACATCCCTGTCCTTGCAGCATTCACATTCTAGAAGGAAGGAGGCATTCAATGTGTGAGATAAACCAAAAAAATATCTACTAAGTTGGGTGAGAAATGCTGAGATGGAAAGTAACAGTGATCAAAAGAAAGCTGAGGGTAGGGGAGGTTGGAATTTCCAATAAAGTGGTCAAGGCCGGGCACAGTGGCTCATTCCTGTAATCCCAGCACTTTGAGAGGCAAAGGGGGAGTATCACTTGAGCCCAGGAGTTCAAGACCAGGTTGGGCAACCTAGTGAGACCCTGTCTCTACCCCCCAAAATCGAAAATTAGCCAGGTGTGGTGGTGTGTTCCTGTGGTCCCTGCTGCTGGGGAGGCTGAGGCGAGAGCATCACCTGAGCCTGGGAGATTGAGGCTGCAGCCAGTGATCAAGCCACTGCACTCCAGCCTAGGTGACAGAGAGAGACTTTGTCTCAAACATAAGAACAATAGGCTGGATGCACTGGCTTACACCTGTAATCCCAGCACTTTTGGAGGCCAAGGCCGGTGGATCACTTGAGGTCACAAGTTCAAGACCAGACAGGCAAACATAGTGAAACCCGGTCTCTAATAAAAATGCAAAAAATCAGCCTGGCGTGGTGGGAAGTGCCTATAATCCCAGCTACTCCGGAGGCTGAGGCAAGAGAATCACTAGGACCTGGGAAGCGGAGGTTGCAGAGAGCCAATATTGTGCCACTGCACTCCAGCCTGGGCGACAGAATGAGACTCTGTCTCAAAATAATAAAATAATAATAATAATAATAATAATAATAATAAAAGCAAACAGGCAGGCCTTGCTGAGAAGGGAACACCTGAGCAGGGACTTGCATGAGGAGGGGTAAGGGAGCCATGTAGGGCTCTGGAGGAAAGGCAGCCCAGGAGGAAGGAACAGCCAGGGTGGACCCTCTGCAGTGGGAATGTGCTTGATGTGGTCAAGGGGCATCGAGGAGGCCATGGGGCTGGAGCAGGGTAGGGGAGGGGGTGGGTGGAAGGACAGGCCAAGGTCATGGGGCAGATCAGGCTTTGGGGGCCATGGGGAGGGACCTGGACCTTTCCCAAATGAGATGGAGTTGTGGGAGGCCCTGAGCCCAGGATGGCCATTGCCTGACTCCGGAGTTCACAGGCTCCCACTGGCTGGAAACAGTTTTTTGGGTCAGAACAGAAAGGGGGACCAGGGTGGAGGTGGCTGTGACAGTACAGTGGAAATCAAGGGGACAGGACCATGTGGGAGCTACAGAAGGTGCAGCATGAGCAGGTTCCGGGCAAGAGGTAAAGGCAGAGGTGACAGGACTGGCTGAGGGCTGCAGTGTGAGCTCACGGGCAGGGGCTCGGCCTAGTCTTGCTCCATGTGGCACACCAGGGTCTGGCCCTGAGCTTGGCACATGCCAGCCTGGCTCCACTCCCTGCAGGTCCCACAGCATCACCTCACATGGTATGGTTGTTTGCCTGTCTGTTGCTGTCTTCCTTGCTAACTCAGGGGCTCTCACAGGCAGGGACCACATTTTCCTTTCCGACAGCTGCATCCCAGTGTCTAGAGCCAGACATGGCCTCAGTGGGGCTCCCTTCATATCTGTGGACTTGCCAGGCCCATGCCACGCATGCAGACCAGGCCACATGGAGCCCTTTAAACAGCTCTGGGTCTGGGTGGTGGGTGGGGAGTCCTCTTCCTTCCTGTTCCCCAAACTGGGAAACTGAGGCCCGAAGATGGGAAGTCACTGCCCAGGGCCACCCAGTGCTAGGTCACCAAAGTGGCCACTCTGTCCCACAGAGGAGGCAAGTCAACATCCCCCAGCCTCATCTTCCCCAGTGGCCCTGGTTCCAGCCAAGCCTCCACTCTAGAGAAAGGACCCTCGAGGATTATGGGACAAAACAGAGAGGGACAATGTCCCTGACAATGACCAGACCAAGACCAGAAAAGCCACCTTGGTTAGAAGGGAATATGAAGAAATGCCTTTTTTTTTTTTCTTTTGAGACAGAAACTCAGTCTGTTTCCCAGGCTGGAGTGCAGTGGCATGATCTTGGCTCACAGTAACCTCTGCCTCCCTGGTTCAAGCCACTCTTCAGCCTCTCGAGCAGCTGGGATTATAGGCATGTACCACCATGCCCAGCTAAGTTTTGTATTTTTTAGTAAAGATGAGATTTCACCATGTTGGTCAGGCTGGTCTTGAGCTCCTGACCTTGTTATCCACCCGCCTCAGGCTCCCAAAGTACTGGGATTACATGCGTGAGCCAACTCGCCTGGCCAAGAAACATTAAACAAATGTTTAATTAACAATTAAACATTAAACAATTCTACACGGCTTCCCACTTTGGCTTAAACACTGATTCAGCATGTCCCTGACTGGGAGGGCCCAGTCAACCTCAAAAACCTAATCTCCTCCCCTTGGTTTCTCCAGCTGCGCTCGCCTCCTCCGTGTATGTCTTGGACACATCACAGCTGTTCCAGCCTCTGGGACTTTGCACGTATTCTTCCCTCTGCTAGAACTCCACTGCTCAGTTTTTCTTGCTATTCAGGTCTTAGTGCAAATAAAACCTCCTCCGAGAGGCTGTCCTGATCCCTTAGCAAAATCTCTGCCTTGCTTTTTATGTCTCAGTGGCACTTATCACCCCCTGGCGTCATACACCTATTTTTTTTTTTTTTTTAAGATGGAGTTTCACTCTGTTACCTAGGCTGAGTGCAATGGCGTGATCTCAGCTCACCGCAACCTCCGCCTCCTGAGTTTAGGCAATGCTACTGCCTCAGCCTCCTGAGTAGCTGGGATTACAGGCATGCACCATCATTCCCAGCTAATTTTTTTGTGTTTTTAGTAGAGACGGGGTTTCACCATGTTGACCAGGATGGTCTAATCTCTTGACCTCGTGATCCACCCACCTCAGCTTCCCAAAGTGCTGGGATTACAGGCTTGAGCCACCGTGCCCGGCCATCATACACCTATTGACTGGCAGTTCTTTGTCTAGTTCTTGCTGGCATCTAGAACAGTGACTGGCACACAGTAGGTGCTCAGGACATATCTGTGGAACAAATGAGTGATGCCATGACCCAAGTCATGAGCCTGGTCCCTGAGGAGGCGCAGGGCAGGGGGATAGGGCCAAGGCAGAAACAAGTCGTTCAATCACTGCCTGGTTTGACAAACCCTGGGGGGAAAGTGGGTCTTCAGAGACTGAATCTGGCTGTTTCACAAGTAACCTGGTGTGTGTCCCAAAAAATGTCCCAAAAAACGTCCCCATGCTATGAGTGCCCAGGCCGTCCCCACTGCAGGGGCCCAGTCAGCCATGTGACCTAGGCTGGGAATCAAAAGAAGTGGCAGTGTATCTTGGCGAGAGTCAAATCACATGGGGGGTGCCTCTGGAAATCCACGAGTCCCCACAACAGGTAAGCTCATAAAGAGACAGATCTGGGGAACACCCTGGCCTTCTGAAGCAGAAGCAAAGCCTCGGTGGAGGGAGCAGCTCCGCCCTCCTTCATTCCACCAGGTAGAGTGCCATGGCTGCCACCAGCCTCTCAGGCTCTGCCCGGACTGTGTCCTTGGTCTGGGTCCTGAAGTGCTGCCACCCAACACTCAACCACAACCTCTGTCATTTTTTCCTTGAGATGGAGTCTCATTTTTGCCCAGGCTGGAGTACAGTGCAGTGATCTCGGCTCACTGCAACCTTTGCTGCCTGGGTTCAAGCAATTCTCCTGCCTCAGCCTCCTGAGTAGTTGAGGTTATAGGCACCTGCCACCATGCCCAGATAATTTTTGTAGCTTTAGTAAAGTCAGGGTTTCACCATGTTGGCCAGGCTAGTTTTGAGCTCCTGACCTCATGATCCACCCGCTTCGGCCTCCCAAAGTGCTGGGATTACAGGTGTGAGCCACCAGGCCCACCCATCCTTCACTTTATTATCCCTTTCTCTTCCTTCAAACTGCATGTCCATGGCTGGCTGTGGTGGCTCATGCCTGTAATCCCAGCACTTTGGGAGGCCTAGGCAGGTGGGTCACCTGATGCCATGAGTTCAAGACCAGTCTGGCCAACATGGCGAAACCTCATCTCTACTAAATGTATGAAAATTAGCTAGGCGTGGTGGCACATGCCAGTAGTCCCAGTTCCTTGGGAGGCTGAGGCATGAGAATCACTTGAACCTAGGAGGCAGAGGGTGCAGTGAGCCAAGGTCTCTTCATTGCATTCCAGCCTGGCTCCTGGTAATGGATCAAGACTCTGTCTCAAAAAAAAAAAAAAAATTGAGTTAAACTTCCCTGTGGCAGGGACCACTTCTGGCTCATCTGTGCCTTGTGCCGGAGACATAGGGCAGCAGCAAGACCACTAAAAAGTGTTACGTGCAGGCTCCATTCTGGTGCAAAACAAGGTGGTGAGGAGGGTGCTGTTCACACCCTATTTTGCAGAGGAGAGTGAAGCACAGAGAGGAGATGTGCCAGCCCTCAGTCACACAGCAAGTGTATCAGAACCAGGATGCCATGGCAGGTCTCACCTGGGCCAAAGTCCACTCACTTAACCACATCCATTTTCCTATTCTTACTATCTATCTGTCTATCTATGTCTCTCTCTCATCTCTATCTCTCTCTCCTCTCTATCTCTATGTGTCTATCTATGTATCTATCTATCTATCTTGAGGCAGGGTCTTGTGCTCTATCTATCTATCTATCTATCTATCTATCTATCTATCTATCAATCCATCCTATCTATCTATCTATCTACCTACCTAACTACCTATGTCTCTGTCTCATCTCTATCGCTCTCCTCTCTATCTCTATCTATCTATCTATCTATCTATCTATCTATCTATCTATCTATCATCTATCTATCTTTCTTGAGGCAGGGTCTTGTTCTCTATCTATGTATCTATGTATCTATCTATCATCTATCTCTACTTACCTACCTATCTCTCTCTTTATCTACTTACCTACCTATCTATCTTGAGACAGAGTCTTGCTCTCTTGCTCTATCTTATCTATCTATCTATCTCTATCAATCCATCTATTTATCCATCCATTTCGAGAAAGGGTCTTACTCTGTCACCCAGGCTGGAGAGCAGTGGTGCAATCATAGATCACTACAGCCTCCAACTCCTGGGCTCAAGCAATCCTCCCACCTCAGTCTCTTGAGTAACTGGGACCACAGGTACATGCCACTATGCCCTTGGAAATTTTAAATAATGTTAAAATTATTTAGAAACAATCATTTTAAAATAGTTTTGTAGGGAGGACTCACTAAAGCCTAAGCTGCTCTGAGACTCCTCGTCTCACATGGCCTGACCACCTCAGCCTCTCAGCCACCCAGAGTGCTGAGATGTGAGCCACGGTGCCCAGTCACACTCCTTCTTTCATTCGCTCATGCACTCAACAATTCTTTTTTAAGACACAGTCTTGCTCTGTCAACCAGGATGGCATGCAAGGGTGCTATCTTGGCTCACTGCAACCTCCGCCCCCTGGGTTCCAGTGATTCTCCTGCCTCAGCCTCCCAAGTACCTGGAATTACAGGTGCATGCCGCTACACCAGGTTAATTTTTGTATTTTTTAGTAGAGACGGGTTTTGCCATGTTGGCCAGGCTGGTCTCGAACTCCTGACCTTAGGTTATCCCTCAGCCTCAGCCTCCCAATGTGCTGGGAATACAGGCCTGAGCCACCGTGTCCAGTCATTTTTTTTAATGCTTCTACCCAATGAGCAACAGCTCCTTAACACATACTTAGCAGGCGTCAGGCACTGTTCTAGGCATTGGGGACACAGTAGTGAATAAGACAAGAGTCCCTGCCCTCCTGGAGCTGATATTCTAGTGGGGACACTAGACAATATACAAGTAAACCAGTGGGAGAAGAGACAGAGTGACAAGGTGCTCTTTCAGAAGGCACAGTCAGGGAGGTCTCTAAGTGGGTGGCATCTGAGCAAAGACAGGATGCAGGTGAGGAAGCTATGCAGAGAATCCAGGAATAGCACAAAGGGTGGAGGGCATGGTCAATGCGGAGCCCCTAGGACTGGAAGCCGAGTGGCTGGAAGGGAGCGGGGAATGGAGCAGCTGAGGTCAAGGAGATTTATATTAAAATGCAGAAGTGGAAGTGCAGCTCCCAGAGGACCAGTCATTGGTATGTACCAGCCCAACAGACTTACGGCCACCATCGTGCTGTCAAGAAGGAAGCAGGTGGAGAGGCTGAGAAAGCCACCCAGGGTGACACAGGCAGCCAAGGGCAGAGTTGGTGTGGGAGACCACTCTTGCCCTTAAGGTGTAACCAGAAGGCAATGCAGAAGAGGTTGTGGGGTGGGGGTTGGATGGGGTGGCAGCTCTCAGCTGGGGGTCTGTAGCCCTAGAATAGCAGGAGCCTGAGGACCACATGTTCACACCACTGGTTTACTTGAAGATGGACACCCATCCCTTTGCTCCCAGGTACTGGGACAGGGAAGGGATACTGAGCATCGGTCCCTCAGTTCCACCTGCCCTACTTCTGCTGGATCTAGGTGTGACTTCAGAGTGTTTTCTTCAATCCACTTACTTTTTTAAAAAAGATTTAACTTTTATTTTGAAAGTTAACTTGAGCTGGGTGCAGTAGCTTATGCATGTAATCCCAGCATTTTGGGCAGCCAAGGTGGGCAGATCACCTGAAGTTGGGAGTTTGAGACCAGCCTGACCAACATGGAGAAACCCTGTCTCTGCTAAAAATACAAAATCAGTTGGACATGGTGACAATTACCTGTAATCCCAGCTACTTGGGAGGTTGAGGCAGGAGAATCACTTGAACCTGGGAGGCGGAGGTTGCAGTGAGCCAAGATAGCAGCACTGCACTCTAGCCTGAGCAACAGAGTGAGCTGCTGTCTCAAAAAATAAATAAATAAGTAACCAATAACAAGGTCTGAAGTCGAGGCAGCAACTAGGAGCCTACCACTTAAAAAAAGCCCAGGTCCAGATGGGTTAACAACCGCATTCTACCAGACATACAAAGAGGAGCTGGTACCATTCCTTCTGAAACTATTCCAGACAATCCAAAAAGAGGGAATCATTCCCGAATCATTTTATGAGACAAACATCATCCTGATACCAAAACCTGGCAGAGACTCAACAAGAAAAGAAAACTTCAGGCCAATATCCATGATGAACATAGATGCAAAAATCTTCAATAAAATACTGGCAAGTCGATTGCAACAGCATATCAAAAAGCTCATCCACCATGATCAAGTAGGATTCATCCCAGAGATGCAAGGCTGGTTCAACATACACAAGTCCATAAACGTAATTCACCACATAAACAGAACCAAAGACAAAAACCACATGATTATCTCAATTGATGCAGAGAAGGCCTTTGACAAAATTCAACAGCCCTTTATGTTAAAAACCCTCAATAAACTAGGTATTGACGGAACGTATCTCAAAACAGTAAAAGCTATTTACGACAAACCAACAGCCAATATCACACTGAACGGGCAAAAACTGGAAGCATTCCCTTTGAAATCTGGCACTAGACAAGGATGCCGTCTCTCACCACTCCTATTCAATATAGTACTGGAAGTTCTAGCCAGAGCAATCAGGCAAGAAAAGGAAATAAAGGTTATTCAAATCAGAAAGGAGTAAATCAAATTGTCTCTATTTGCAGATGTCATGATTGTATATCTAGAAGACCCCATTGTCTCAGCCCAAAATCTCCAGAAACTGATAAACAACTATAGCAAAGTTTCAGGATAAAAAATCAACGTGCAAAATCACACGCATTCCTATACACCAGTAACAGCCTTAAAGAGAGCCAAATCAAGAACGAACTGCCATTTGCAATTACCACAAAGAGAATGAAATACCTAGGTATACAACTAACAAGGAATGTAAAGGACTCTTCAAGGAGAACTGCAAGCCACTGCTTGACAAAATAAGAGAGGACACAAACAGATGGAGAAACATTCCATGTTCATGGTTAGAAAGGATCAACATCGTGAAAATGGCCATACTGCCCAAAGTAATTTACAAATTCAATGCTATTCCCATCAAGCTACTAATGACCTTCTTCACAAAACTGGAAAATCTACCTTAAACTTCATATGGAACTAAAAGAGAGCCCACATAACCAAGTCAATTCTAAGCAAAAAGAACAAAGTAGGAGGCATCACACTACTGGACTTCAAACTATACTACAAGGCTACAGGAATCAAAACAGCATGGTACTGGTACCAAAACAGAGATATAGACCAGTGGAACAGAACAGAGGCCTCAGAGGAAATACAACATATCTACAACATATCTTCGACAAACCTGACAAAAACAAGCAATGGGGAAAGGATTCCCTGTTTAATAAATGGCGTTGGGAAAACTGGCTAGCCATGTGCAGAAAGCAGAAACTGGACCCCTTCCTGACAACTTAACACCAAAATTAACTCCAGATGGATTAAAGACTTAAGCATCAGACCTAACACCATAAAAACCCTAGAAGAAAATCTAGGCAAAACCATTCAGCACATAGGCGTAGGCAAGGACTTCATGACCAAAACTCCAAAAGCAATGGCAAAAAAAGCCAAAATAGACAAATGGGACCTAATCAAACTCCACAGCTTCTGCACGGCAAAAGAAACAGTCAGTAGAGTGAATCGGCAACCAACAGAAAGGGAAAAAATTTTTGCAGTCTACCCATCTGACAAGGGGCTGATATCCAGAATTTACAAAGAACTAAAACAGATCTACAAGAAAAAAAACAAACAAGCCCATTCAAAAATGGGCAAAGGATATGAAAAGACACTTTACAAAAGAAGACATACAGGAGGCCAACAAACATATGAAAAAATGCTCATCATCACTGGTCATTAGAGAAATGCAAATCAAAACCACATTGAGATACCATCTCACACCAGTTACAATGGCGATCGTGAAAAAATCTGGAGACAACAGATGCTGGAGAGGATGTGGAGAAATAGGAACACTTTTACACTGTTGGTGGGAGTGTAAATTAATTCAACCATTGTGGAAGACAGTGTGGCGATTTCTCAATGACCTAAAAATAGAAATCCCATTTGACCCAGCAATCCCACTACTGGGTATATATCCAAAGGATTATAAATCATTCTACTATAAGGACACATGCACGCGAATGTTCATTGCAGCACTGTTTACAATAGCAAAGACCTGGAACCAACCCACATGCCCATCGATGATAGACTGGATAGGGAAAATGTGGTACATATACACCATGGAATATTACACAGCCATCAAAAATGATGAGTTCACGTCCTTTGTAGGGACATGGATGAACCTGGAAACCATCATTCTCAGCAAACTGACCCAAGAGCAGAAACTCAAACACTGCATGTTCTCACTCATAGGCGGGTGTTGAACAATGAGAACACATGGACACAGGGAGGGGAGCACTACACACTGGGGTCCGTTGGGGGGAAATGGGGAAGGGACGGGGAGGTGGGGAGGTGGGAAGAGGTAGCGTGGGGAGAAATGACAGATACAGGTGAGGAGAAGGAAGGCAGCAAACCACACTGCCATGTGTGTACCTATGCAACCATCTTGCATGTTCTTCACATGTACCCCCAAACCTAAAATGAAATAAAATAATAAAAGATACATAAATAAATAAGTAAATAAATAAATACATAAATAATAAGTAAGAAGGGGAGGAGAGAAGCTGGAAGGCAGGGGGTGGGGGAGGGAGATAAGAGGCAGAGAAGCAGGGAGGGAAACAGGAGTGAATTGGAGAAGGCCCAGACAGACGTCTGAGAGACCAGAAATGGGAAGATAAGATAGCGACAGAGGTTGCAATGCCTCACTCAGAGTTCTTTGCTGGGCCTTAGTTGCCTCGTCTGGAACACAGGAATCACAGTCACACATCCCCGTGGCATGCCATGACTTAACCCCTCTGTGTCAGAAGCCTAGAAAAGCACCCAGAACAGCCAAAGTGTGAGGAGGGGATTGGGGAGTGGGCAGGAGGGCAGATCCAGCCCTGAGGCCTGGGCAGGGGAGGCTGTAAAGTGAGACTGAGACAAAGTGTTGGGGGGGCAGTGCCAGAAGGCCCTCTCTGGCTCACCCTTCCCCACCTAGGGCCATCAGGAGTCTGGGGCCTGCTGAGGAATGCAAGCAATGAAGCCAGGCCTGGCAGGGCCATCTCTGGGGTCCCCTCCCCCTTCACAAACTCCCAGGAGCCATTGCTGGTCCAGCCGCTTCCAAGCCATCACTCAGTCCTCTTGGCCTGAACACCCCCTTCTAGCCCCCTCCTCGGAGCTCTGGTCCCAAACCCTTTGTCCCGCTGGGTACCCTGACACTGGCCCAACTGAGGCATCCCCTCAGTGTACTTCTCAGCATCTGCAGGAGGAGCAACCGTGAATGAACAACCACTGGATGAACAACCATGACCCCCAGAGCTGGCAAGGAGCCTTGAGGCTGATCTCCGGCTCTGGCACGAGGGAGGCCTGAAGAGGCTTCCCAGAGGTGCTGACCTTTAAGACAAGAACCACAGAATAAATGTAGTCAGAGCACTCCACAGAGGCCAGCGAGGCTGGGGTTCTGCAGGCAAGTGTGGAGGGGCAGGTCCTGCCATAGCTGCTGGCGGGATGGGGCCAGCCCCTCCCTGGCAGGGGGCTCTGGGAAATGATGAGAATAAGGGGAGGAATTGGCTATCATCTCCATTGCACCTGCTGTCCTCCATCTGTCACAGTGCGAAGCGGGATGGAGAAGCTCCCACTGACCCACTGGAGGGTGCTGGGGTATCCTGCACCCCCCACAGTGTAGGGAGGGGCCCTGGCTTCTTCCTACCATGCTGTGGGGTGACCCCAGCTGAGCTGCTTCCCGCATCCTAGAGCCTGTTCCCTGATAATTAAACCATAAGCTGATTTGTCAAGGCAAATCTTTAATTAGCCCTTGAAATCGTTCAGGAAAATTATAGACTCTTTTCTGGGAGCTCTGCCCATCCTCTGTCAGGGTACAGGGGTGGTGCCAGGGAAGAAGCAGAGAACGGGGGACATGGCCTCCTGCCACAACCATGAGATCCTCCCCCAGCAAGGCCAAACCTATGGTGCAAGGCATTTCATGGGAGTGGGGGGCATAGACCTCCTGCCACATCACGAACTACCCTTGGACAAACCCCACAAGAGGCAGGCAAGGCCTTGGCTGGAAAAGTATGAATGAGAAGACATAAACAAATGGTGAGACATACCATGTTCATGGATTGAGAGACTCAGTGTTGGGTGTGTGCACAAGCACACATGTATATACGCTGACAAGATGCTTGTCTAATATACAAAGGGAATTACAAAAAGTCAAGCATGGGCTGGGTGCAGTGGCTAATATCTGTAATCCTAGCACTTTGGGAGGTTGGCTTGAGCTCAGGAGGTCAAGATCGGCCTGTGCGACGTGATGAAATCCCATCTCTACAGAAAAAAAAAAAAAAAAAAAAAAAAAAAAGGAACTGAGAGCAGGATGGCCAACATGATGAAACGCTGTCTCTACTAAAATGCAAAAAGTTAGCCAGGTGTGGTGGCATGTGCCTGTAGTCCCAGCTACTCAGGAGGCTGAGCAGGAGAATTGCTTAAACCCCGGAGGTGGAGGTTGCAGTGAGCCAAGATCACTCCAGCCTGGGTGACAGAGTAAGATTCTGTCTCAAAAAGAAAAAAAAAAAAAAAAACACAGGAAAAAAAAGGGAAAGTGCACTGAAGTGGTCCTTCCTTCACAGGAGTCCTGATGAACAAATGAAAGCTCCCCACCTGACTGGCTACCAGAACAATATAGATCAGACCATGGAGGAAATACCACCAGATCTGCTCTAGTTTGCAAAATGGGCCAAGGACGTACCATTGGTGCCACCCTCACCTCCTAATCTGTGAAATGGGTCACACGGGTGCGACCACCTCCTGGGATTTCAGGGAGGCCCAGGCAGCAGTTTGGGAGCACTGGCTGGGACACAGTGCCAGCATGCACAAACCCTCCATTCATCTTCCCTAGGAATCACCCTGAAGATGATCCAGAATCATCTTCCGAATCCAGAATAAGGACTCCCCAGGCCCAAGGTCACACCAGGCCTTCCCCTGCCTCTGAGCAGTAGTGCCCAGATGGCTCCATAGGCCAGGCTCTAAATGGGTAGCAACTGAGTCTGCTTACCCAAATCCTCTCACCAAAGTAGCTGGGACTACAATTAACTGCCACCATGCTCAGCTTTTTTTTTTTTTTTTTTTTTTTTTTTTTTTTTTTTTTTTTAATTTTCCATAGAAACCTTGTCTCTACTAAAAATACAAAAAAATAGCTGGGCGTGGTGGCATGCACCTATAGTCCCAGCTACTGGGGAGGCTGAGGCAGGCGAATCACTTGAAGCTGGGAGGCAGAGGTTGCAGTGAGCCAAGATTGTGCCACTGCACTCTAGCCTGGTGACAGAGTTAGACTGTCTCAAAAAAAAAAAGGAAAATAAAAATAGGGTCTCATTATTGCCCAGGAAACTCCTGGCTTCAAGTGATCCTCCTCCCTCAGCCTCCCAAAATGCTGGAGTTTACAGGTGTGAGTGCCTGGCCCTTTTTAAAAATTTTTGAGACAGGGTCATGCTTTGTCACCCGGGCTAGAGTGCAGTGGTGCAATCATGGCTCACTGCAGCCTCTACCTCCCAGGCTCAAGCAATATTCCCACCTCAGCCCCCCAAGTCGCTGGTACTACAGGCACACACCACCAATCCCGGCTGATTTTTGTATTTTTATTAGAGATGGGGTTTCACCATATGGGCCAGGCTGGTCACAAACTCCTGACCTCAAGTATCTGCCCACTTTGGCTTCCCAAAGTGCTGTGATTACAGTTATGAGGCACCATGCTTGCCCTTCACTGACCTTTTATTCCCATATTTGTTTTTGGCTCTAGTCTTCAGACACTGTAAAGAATGATCATTGATGTACATACCAGTTAGATACCAATTAAATATTTCCAATATAGGTAAAAGTTCTTTGAGATTTGTGGGCCAGCACTCCACCGAATTTGTTGGAAAAAAATAAACAATCACATTTATATTGATGTGTCAGGAACCAGGATATGTGTGTTAGGAGCAGAACTTCAGGGATGTCCAGAACACCTCAAGCAGCCGCTTCTAGAGAGGAAGACACTAAGGCACAGAGAGGATCAAGTGGCTCAAGATTGGAATCCAGACCAACCCAAGAACCGACCTATCCATCTTCAATTCCTCAAAGGCCCCCTGCACTCCCCTGCCCAGAGACCTCTGCTCTGCCAGCTGCCTCAGCCTCCTCTTCCCTTAGTCGAGGCCAAGTTCCTCCTTCAAGTGACATTTCCTCCTCAGGAAAAAAAACCTACCCAGGGCGTGTCCCCATTAGACATTCTGGCAGCCTGGCTTATGACAGTTCAGTCAGTCAGCCAGCCAGTCAATCAACATTTACCCAGAGACCTCAACACCACAATCCCTGGGAACGCAGCAAGATGCAGGGCAAGGCCCTGCTGTTCTACCACTATCCCAGCACCCTGAGGCTAAGTTATGCCAGGAGATGAAATAAAACAACAGACCCATGTAAGTAACCATCATGGGGGGTGCTAGAGAGAGGGTGACAGGGGCTGCTCCTGATGACCTGTGGCAGGGAAGAAAGGTCTCCCCAAGGGAGGCCACTATCAGCAGAGGCTACCTGGATGGAGGGAGGGAGGGTACTGTCCCCAGGGGGGCAGCAAGGACAAAGGACCCTAGGTAGGACCCACCAGGAATGTTCCAGGAATGGTGGCAGGAGAGGAGGGAAGGGGGCAGGCAGGAAAGTGGCCGGGTCACCTGGGTCCTGGCAGACTTCTCTCTGGGGAGATGCGCAGCCAGGGAAGGGTTCCCGTCCTGATCAGCTGTGCCCGCCTCCCTCTGACTGTGTGGGGACAACTGTGGGGACAGTGGTGGAGGAGAGAGCAGGGAGGCTGCCTCAATGGTCTGGAGGGAGATGAGGGTGCCTTGAACTAGGGAATGATGAGGAAGGAGGGTAATGAGGAAGAAGAGTGGGAAGTGCCAGGCTATGTTCTCAGGGCTTTCTGGACACTTGGATGCAAAGGGGACAAGAAAGGAGTCAGGGTGATGCCAGACTCGGAGAAGCCTGTTCCTGAAATAAGATGAGGGATTGAGGTTCCTGTTCCCAAAATGGGGTCACTGAGGGACGACAGGGGCTGGGAGCCGCCAGTCCAGCTGTCTATCTGTTGCTCTTTGGTCGGGGTCTGTGTTCCCTGCCCAGCTGAGCGCAGGGAGGGCTGCCTGTTGTTTGGGTTCACACTTGGGTCACTGGGCCCTAGCACAAGGCTGGTCAAACAATATGCACTTAGGCTGGCTATGGTGGGTCATGCCTGTAATCCAGCACTTTAGGAGGCTGAGACAGTCAGATCACTTGAGGTCAGGAGTTTGAAACCAGCCTAGTCAACATGGTAAAACCTCATCTCTACTAAAACTACAAAATTAGCTGGGCATGGTGGCACATGCCTGCATTCCTAGCTACTTTAGGGGTTGAGAGAAGAGAGTCCCTTGAATCTGGGTCGTGGAGGTTGTGGTGAGCCAAGATCGCATGACTGCACTCCAGCCTTGGTGACAGAGCAAGACTCGATCTCAAAAACAAAACAAAACAAAAAAAGAATACCCACTTGTGACTCCTGTTCACAGAATGGGTGAGAACCGGAATGGACAGGAGCATGGGGAGGAGAAAATAACACAATGGGCTTAGCCTGATGATAACCAGTGGGGTTACTTTTGCAGAGGAAAAAAAATGTTCCAAAGTCAACTAAAAAGTCTGACAGTACCAAATGTTGGCAAGGAGGTGGAGCAACTAAGATCTTTCAGTCAGCACTGCTAGGAGCACACACAGATACGACCACCTTGGGAGGCTGGGTGGCAGCGTCCACTAAATGTGAAGCTACCCTGCCCTCTGCCCTGGGTCATGCACTCCCAGGTATATTCCCTGAAGAAACGCATGCACTGGCACCCCAGGTGATGCTACAAAGAGACGGCTCAAACCAGTGCTGCAGGAGACAGAAACAAAATATTATACAGGGCTGGGTACAGCATATCATGCATATAATCCCAGCACTTTGTGAAGCTGAGGTGGTTGGATCACCTGAGGTCAGGAGTTCAAGACCAGCCTAGCCAACATGGTAAACCCCAGCCTTTACAAAAAAAAATAAATAAATAAATAATAAAAAATAAAAAAATAAAAGTAAAATTAGCCAGGCATGTTTGTGTGTGCCTGTGATCCCAGTTACTCGGGAGGCTGAGGCAGGAGAATCACTTGAACTCAGGAGGCAGAGGCTGCAGTGAGCCAAGACCATGCCACTGCACTCCAGCCTAGGCAACAGGCTGGAGTCTTTTTTTGAGATGGAGTCCTTTTTTTTTTTTTAATTGCATTTTAGGTTTGGGGGTACATGTGAAGAACATGCAAGATTGTTGCATAGGTACACACATGGCAGTATGATTTGCTGCCTTCTTCCCCTTCACCTATATCTGGCATTTCTCCCCATGCTATCTCTCCCCACCTCCCCACCCCCATCCCTCCCCTATCTCCCCCCAACGGACCCCAGTGTGCAGTGCTCCCCTCCCTGTGTCCATGTGTTCTCATTGTTCAACACCTACCTATGAGTGAGAACATGCAGTGTTTGATTTTCCGTTCTTGTGTCAGTTTGCTGAGAATGATGGTTTCCAGGTTCATCCATGTCCCTACAAAGGAAATGAACTCATCCTTTTTGATGCCTGTCATCATTTTTGATGGCTGCATAATATTCCATGGTGTATATGTACCACATTTTCTCTGTCCAGTCTATCATCAATGGGCATTTGGGTTGGTTCCAGGTCTTTGCTATTGTAAACAGCACTGCAATGAACATTCGGGTGCCTGTGTCCTTATAGTAGAACGATTTATAATCCTTTGAATATATACCCAGTAATGGGATTGCTGGGTCAAATGAAATTTTATTTTTAGGTCCTTAAGGAATCACCACACTGTCTTCCATAATGGTTGAACTAATTTACACTCCCACCAACAGTGTGAAAGTGTTCCTATTTCTCGACATCCTCTCCAGCATCTGTTGTCTCCAGATTTTTAATGATCACCATTCGAACTGACACGAGATGGTATCTCAATGTAGTTTTGATTTGCATTTCTCTAATGACCAGTGATGATGAGCATTTTTCATATGTTTATTGGCCTCATGTATGGCTTCTTTTGTAAAGTGTGTGTTCATATCCTTTGCCCAATTTTGAATGGGCTTGTTTTTTTTTTTTTTTTTTTTTTTTTTCTTGTGGATCTGTTTGTTTAGTTCTTTGTAAATTCTGGATATCAGCCCTTTGTCAGATGGGGATACTGCAAAAATTTTTTCCCATTCTGTTGGTTGCCGATTCACTCTAATGACTTTCTTTTGCCGTGCAGAAGCTGTGGAGTTTGATTAGGTCCCATTTGTCTATTTTGGCTTTTGTTGCCAATGCCCTCGGTGTTTCGGTCATGAAGTCCTTGCCTACGCCTATGTCCTGAATGGTTTTGTCTAGATTTTCTTCTAGGATTTTTATGGCATTAGATCTTATGTTTAAGTCTTTAATCCATCTGGAGTTAATTTTAGCGTAAGGTGTCAGGAAGGGGTCCAGTTTCTGCTTTCTGCACATGGCTAGCCAGTTTTCCCAACACCATTTATTAAACAGGGAATCCTTTCCCCATTGCTTGTTTTTGTCAGGTTTGTGGAAGATATGTTGAAGATATGTTGTAGATATGTTGTATTTCCTCTGAGGCCTCTGTTCTGTTCCATTGGTCTATATCTCTGTTTTGGTACCAGTACCATGCTGTTTTAATTACTGTAGACTTGTAGTATAGTTTGATGTCCAGTAGTGTGATGCCTCCTACTTTGTTCTCTTTGCTTAGGATTGACTTGGCTATGTGGGCTCTCTTTTGGTTCTATATGAAGTTTAAGGTGTTTTTTTCCATTTCTGTGAAGAAGGTCATTGGTAGCTTGATAAGAATAGCATTGAATCTGTAAATTACTTTGGGCAGTATGGCCATTTTCATGATATTGATTCTTCCTAATCATAAACATGGAATGTTTCGCCATCTGTTTGTGTCCTCTCTTATTTCATCGAGCAGTGGATTGTAGTTCTCCTTGAAGAGGTCCTTTACGTTCCTTGTTAGCTGTATTCTTAGGTATTTTATTCTCTTTGTAGCAATTGTGAATGGCAGTTCGTTCTTGATTTGGCTCTCTTTAAGACTGTTACTGGTGTATAGGAATGCTTGTGATTTTTGCACATTAATTTTGTATCCTGAGACTTTGCTGAAGTTGCTTATCAGTTTCAGGAGATATTGGGTTGAGACGATGGGGTCTTCTAGATATACAATCATGTCGTCTGCAAATAGAGACAATTTGACTTCCTCTTTTCCTATGTGAATACCCTTTATTTCTTTTTCTTGCCTGATTGCCCCAGCTAGAACTTCCAGTACTATATTGAATAGGAGTGGTGAGAGAGGGCATCCTTGTCTAGTGCCAGATTTCAAAGGGAATGCTTGCAATTTTTGCCCATTCAGTATGATATTGGCTGTTGATTTGTCGTAAATAGCTTTTATTATTTTGAGATATGTTCTGTCAATATCTAGTTTATTGAGGGATTCTATCATAAAGAGCTGTTGAATTTTGTCACAGGCCTTCTCTGAGTCTATTGAGATAATAATGTGGTTTTTATCTATGGTTCTGTTTATGTGGTGAATTATGTTTATTGCGTATGTTGAGCTAGCCTTGCATCCCTGGGATGAAGCCTACTTGAACATGCTGGATAAGCTTTTTGATGTGCTGTTGCAATTGGCTTGCCAGTATTTTATTAAAGATTTTTGCATCTATGTTCATTGTGGATATTGGCCTGAAGTTTTCTTTTCTTGTTGAGTCTTTGCCGGGTTTTGGTATCAGGATGATGTTTGTTTCAGAAAATGATTTGGGAAGGATTCCCTCTTTTTGGATTATTTGGAATAGTTTTAGAAGGAATGGTACCAGCTCCTCTTTGTATGTCTGGTAGAATTTGGCTGTGAAATAATCTGAACCTGGGCTTTTTTTGGGGTGGTAGGCTCCTAATTTCTGCCTCAACTTCAGACCTTGGTCCATTCAGGATTTCAACTTCTTCCTGGTTTAGGCTTGGGAGGAGGCAAGTGTCCTGGAATATATCCATTTCTTTCAGGTTTACTAGTTTATGTGCATAGAGCTGTCTGTACTAATCTCTGATGATGGTCTGAATTTCTGTGGAATCTGTGGTGATATCCCATTTATCGTTTCTTGTTGCATCAATTTGGTTATTCTCTCTTTTCTTTTTTGTTAATCTGGCTAGTGGTCTGTCTATTCTGTTGATCTTTTAGAAAAACCAGCTCCTGGATTTATTGATTTTTGAAGGGTTTTTTGTGTCTCTATCTCCGTTAGTTCTGCTCTTATGTTAGTTATTTCTTGTCTTCTGCTAGGTTTTGAGTTTTTCTGATCTTGCTCCTCTAGCTGTCCCAATTTTGATGCTAGGGTTTCAATTATAGATCTCTCCTTGCTTCTCATGTGGGCACTTATTACTATATATTTTCCTCTAGAGACAGCTTTAAATGTATCTCAGAGATTCTGGTATGTTGTGTCTTTGTTCTCGTTGGTTTCAAAGAACATCTTTTTTTTTTTTTAAATTGCATTTTAGGTTTTGGGGTACATGTGAAGAACATGCAATATTGTTGCATAGATACACACACGGCAGTGTGATTTGCTGCCTTCCTTCCCCTCATCTGTATCTTTCATCTCTCCCTATGTTATCTCTCCCCACCCCCCAGCCCCCATCCCTCCCCCATTTCCCCCCAACAGACTCCAGTGTGTAGTGCTCCCCTCCCTGTGCCCACGGGTTGTTCAACACCTGCCAATTAGTGAGTACATGTGTTTTTTGATTTCCTGTTATTGCCTCAGTTTGCTGAGAATGATGGTTTCCAGGTTCATCCATGTCCCTACAAAGGACACAAACTCATTGTTTTTGTTGGCTGCGTAATATTCCATGCTGTATATGTACCACATTTTTCCTGTACAGTCTATCATCGATGGGCATTTGGGTTGGTTCCAGGTCTTTGCTATTGTAAACAGTGCTGCAATGAACATTCGCGTGCATGTGTCCTTATAGTAGAATGATTTATAAACCTTTGGATATATACCCAGTTATGGGATCGTTGGGTCAAATGGGATTTCTATTTTTAGGTCATTGAGGAATCGCCACACTGTCTTCCACAATGGTTGAACTAATTTACACTCCCACCAACAGTGTAAAAGGGTTCTTGTTTCTCCACACCCTCTCCAGCATCTGTTGTTTCCAGAGTTTTTAATGATCACCATTCTAACTGGTATGAGATGGTATCTCAATGTAGTTTTGATTTGCATTTCTCTAATGTCCAGTGATGATGAGCATTTTTTCATATGTTTGTTAGCCTCCTGTATTTCTTCTTTCATAAAGTGTGTTGATATCCTGCACCAACGTTTGAATGGGCTCGTTTGTTTTTTTCTTGTAGATCTGTTTTAGTTCTTTGCAAATTCTGGATATCAGCCCCTTGTCAGATGGGTAGACTGCAAAAATTTTTTCCCATTCTGTTGATTGTCAAATCACTCTAATGAACATTGCTTTTGCCGTACAGATGCTGTGGAGTTTGATTAGGTCCCATTTGTCTATTTTGGCTTTTGTTGCCAATGCTTTTGGTGTTTTGGTCATGAAGTACTTGCCTATGCCTATGTCCTGACTGATTTTGCCTAGATTTTCTTCCAGGGTTTTTATGGTGTTAGGACTGATGTTTAAGTCTTTAATCATCTGAAGTTAATTTTAGTCTAAGTTGTCAGGAAGGGGTCCTGTTTCTGCTTTCTGCACATGGCTAGCCAGTTTTCCCAACACCATTTATTAAACAGGGAATCCTTTCCCCATTGCTTGTTTTTTTCAGCTTTGTCAAGGATCAGATGGTTGTAGATATGTTGTGTTTCCTCTGAGGCCTCTGTTCTGTTCCATTGGTCTATATCTCTGTTTTGGTACCAGTACCATGCTGTTTTGATTACTGTAGCCTTGTAGTATAGTTTGAAGTCCGGTAATGTGATGCCTCCTGCTTTGTTCTTTTTGCTGAGAATTGACTTGGCTTGTGGGCTCTCTTTTGGTTCCATATGAAGTTTAAGGTGCTTTTTTCCAGTTCTGTGAAGAAGGTCATTGGTAGCTTGATGGGAATAGCTTTGAATTTGTAAATTACTTTGGGCAGTATGACCATTTTCACGATGCTGATTCTTCCTAACCATGAACATGGAATGTTTCTCCATCTGTTTGTGTCCTCTCTGATTTTGTTGAGCAGTGGCTTGTAGTTCTCCTTGAAGAGGTTCTTTACGTTCTTTGTTAGTTATATTCCTAGGTATTTTATTCTCTTCGTAGCAATTGTGAATGGCAGTTTGTTCGTGATTTGGCTCTCTTTAAGTCTGTTACTGGTGTATAGTAATGCTTGTGATTTTTGCAAGTTGATTTTGTATGCTGAGACTTTGCTGAAGTTGTTTATCAGTTTCAGGAGATTTTGGGTTGAGATGATGGGGTCTTCTAGATATACAATCATGTCATCTACACCATCATGTCATCTGCAAATAGAGACAATTTGATTTCCTCCTTTCCTATTTGAATACCCTTTATTTATTTTTCTTGCCTGATTGCTTTGGCTAGAACTTCCAGTACTATATTGAATAGGAGTGGTGAGAGAGGGCATCCTTGTCTAGTGCCAGATTTCAAAGGGAATGCTTCCAGTTTTTGTCCATTCAATATGATATTGGCTGTTGATTTGTCATAAATAGCTTTTATTGTTTTGAGATACATTCCGTCAATACCTAGTTTATTGAGGGTTTTTAGCATAAAGGGCTGTTGAATTTTGTCAAAAGCCTTCTCTGCATCAATTGAGATAATCATGTGGTTTTTGTCTTTGGTTCTGTTTATGTGGTGAATTACGTTTATGGACTTGCGTATGTTTAACCAGCCTTGCATCCCTGGGATGCAACCTACTTGATCATGGTGGATAAGTTTTTTGATGTGCTGTTGCAATTGGCTTACCAGTATTTTATTGAAGATTTTCGCCTCTATGTTCTTCATTGATATTGGCCTTAGGTTTTCTTTTCTTGTTGAGTCTCTGCTGGGTTTTGATATCAGCATGATGTTTGTCTCATAAAATGATTTGGGAAGGATTCTTTCTTTTTGGATTATCTGTAATAGTTTCAGAAGGAATGGTACCAGCTCCTCTTTGTATCTCTGGTAGAATTCGGCTGTTAACCCATCTGGACCTGGGGTTTTTTTGGGTGTTAGGCTCTTAATTTCTGTCTCAACTTCAGACCTTGTTATTGGTCCATTCAGTTTCTACTTCTTCCTGGTTTAGGTTTGGGAGGATGCAGGTGTCCAGGTATTTATCCATTTCTTTCTGATTTACTAGTTTATGTGCATAGAGTTGTTTGTAATAATCTCTGATGATGGTTTGGATTTCTGTGGAATCTGTGGTGATATCCCCTTTATCGCTTTTTATTGCATCAATTTGCTTATTCTCTCTTTTCTTTTTTATTAATCTGGCTAGTGGTCTGTCTATTTTGTTTACTGTTTCGAAAAACCAACTCCGGGATTTACTGATTTTTTTGAAGAGTTTTTTGTCTCTCTTTCCTTCAGTTCTGCTCTGATCTTAGTTATTTCCTGTCTTCTGCTGGGTTTTGAGGTTTTTTTTTTGATCTTGCTCCTCTAGCTCTTTCAATTTTGATGATAGGGTGTCAATTTTAGATCTCTCTTTTCTTCTCATGTAGGCACTCATTGCTATATATTTTCCTCTAGAGACTGCTTTAAATGTGTCCCAGAGATTCTGGTATGTTTTGACTTCGTTCTTGTTGGTTTCAAAGAACATCTTTATTTCTGCCTTCATTTCATTGTTTATCCAGTCAACGTTCAAGAGCAAGTTGTTCAGTTTCCATGAAGCTGTGCAGTTCTGAGTTGGTTTCTGCATTCTGAGTTCTAACTCGATTGCACTGTGGTCTGAGAGACTGTTTGTTATTATTTCCATTCTTTTGCATTTGCTGAGGAGTGATTTATTGCCAATTATGTGGTCCATTTTAGAGTAGGTGTGATGTGGTGCTGAGAAGAATGTATATTCTGTGGATTTGGGGTGGAGAGTTCTGTAAATGTCGATTAGGTTTGCTCGTTCCAGGTCTGAGTTCAGGTTCTGGATATCCTTGTTGATTTTCTGTCTGGTTGATCTGTCTAATATTGACAATGGGGTGTTAAAGTCTCCCACTATTATTGTGTGGCAGTCTAAGTCTCTGTGTAAGTCATTAAGAACTTGCCTTATGTATCTAGGTGCTCCTGTATTGGGTGCGTATATATTTAGGATCATTAGCTCTTCTTGTTGCAGTGATCCTTTTACCATTATGTAATGTCCTCCTTTGTCTCTGTTGATCTTTGTTGCTTTAAAGTCTATTTTATCAGAGATGAGAATTGCAACTCCTGCTTTTTTTTGCTCTCCATTTGCTTGATAGATCTTCCTCCATTCCTTTAGTTTGAGCCTTTGTGTATCCTTGCATGTAAGATGCGTTTCCTGGATACAGCACACTGATGGGTTTTGGCTTTTTATCCAATGTGCCAGTCTGTGTCTTTTGATTGGGGCATTTAGTCCATTTACATTTAGGGATAGTATTATTATGTTTGAATTTGACACTGTCATTTTGATTCTACCTGCCTGTTTTGTTGGTTAGTTGATGCAGATTCTTGATTGTGTTGATGCTCATTACCATATGGTATGTTTTTGGAGTGGCTTGTACTGGTTGTTCCTTTATATTTGTAGAGCCGCTTTTAGGAGTTCTTGTAGAGCAGGTTTGGTGGTGATGAAATCTCTGAGTACTTGCTTGTTCACAAAGGATTTTATTTTTCCTTCACTTACAAAGCTTAGTTTGGCTGGGTTGAAAGATCTTTTCTTTAAGGATGTTGAATATTGGCCCTCACTCTCTTCTGGCTTGTAGCGTTTCTGCTGAGAGATCTGTTGTGAGTCAGATGGGCTTCCCTTTGTGGGTAATCCGACCTTTCTCTCTGGCTGCTCTTAGCATTTTCTATTTCATTTCAACCCTGGTGAAGCTGACGATTATGTGCCTTGGGGTTGCTCTTCTTGAGGAATATCTTTGTCCTGTTCTCTGTATTTTCTGGACTTGAATATTGGTCTGCCTTGCTAGGTTGGGGAATTTTTCCTGGAGAATATCCTGAAGAGTATTTTCCAGCTTGGATTCATTCTCTTCGTCACATTCAGGTACACCTATCACACGTAGATTAGGTCTTTTCACATAGTCCCACATTTCTTGAAGATTTTGTTCATTCCTTTTTGTGCTTTTTTCTCTGTTCTTGCCTTCTCTTTTTATTTCATTGAGTTGATCTTCAACCTCTGATATCCTTTCTTCTGCTTGGTCAATTCGGCTGTTGAAGGTTGTGCATGCTTCACGAAGTTCTCACGTTGTGTTTTTCAGCTCCATCAATTCACTTATATTCCTCTCTATGCTGTCCATTCTCGTTAGCATTTCATCCAATCTTTTTTCAACGTTCTTAGTTTCTTTGTGTTTGGTTAGAACATGTTCTTTTAGCTCACTGTAGTTTCTTACTACCCACCTTCTGAAGTTTGATTCTGTCATTTCATCACCCTCCTTCTCCATCCGGTCTGGTTCCCTTGCTGGTGAGGAGTTGTGATCCCTTTTAGGAGGAGGGATGTTCTTGTTTCGGGAGTTTTCATCCTTTTTGCACTGGTTTCTTCCAATTTTTCTGGGTTTATCCACCTGTTGTCTTTGTAGTTACTGTCTTTCAGATTGTGTCTCTGATTGAGCTTCTAGTTCATGGATGCTGAAGTTACTTCTTTTTTTTTTTTTTTAATAAATTTTCCTTCTAACAGTCTGGCCCCTCTGCTGTAGGACTGCTGAGGTCCTCTCTGGGCCCTCCTTGCCTGGGGATCACCTACAGCAGCTGCAGAACAGTAAGGGTTGCTACCAGTTTCCTCTTCCATTATCTTTGTCCCAGTAGGATGCTTGCCTACTGTCAGTCCATTCTCTCCTTTATGAGGTGAGTCTTTAGATCTATGGGGGTCAGGGAGCTACTTGAGGAGACAGTCTATTTTTTATTGGGGCTTAATTCCTGAGCTGTGAGCTCTGTTGTTCATTCAGAGCTGCTGGGCAGGTACATTTAGGTCTGCTGCAGGTGAAGTCATAAACCACTTTTTGTTCCCAGGTGCTCTGTCCCGGGAAGTTAGGGCTTTACGAGTTTCCGTTACTTTACTGCACTTGTTTTTTCTTTCAGGGCTGCTCCACTCAGCTAGCAGCCCACCTGGCCACTGTCTGCCTACAGAGGCTTTGCCGATCTGCTGTGGGCTCCACCCAGCTGCCCTGTGCTCTTCCCTGCAGTCCTGTTTATATGGGCATAGTTAGAACTGCCTCAGCAATGGTGGCCCCGCCTCTGTTATGGCAGACTCTCTCTGTTGTGGCAGGTTGCCTCGGCAACAGCGGGTTGCCTCAGCAAGGGCAGCCTGCCTCCGTAGTGGTGGAGAGTCTCAGTAAAGGCAGACGCCCTTCCCCCACCAAGCCGGACAATCCCGTGTTCAGCTGTGCTTGCTGTGAAGGGCTCAACCCAGAGGGGTTTCAATTACTGTTTTTGTTTTTGTTGTTGTTGGTGTTGTGGGGGTGGGATTAACTGAGCCTGATCACCTGGCTCCCTGACTCAGAGTCTTTTCTTTTATTTTTTAAGTTGAACGACCCAGCATTCCGATTGCTTGTTGAAAACACGCCGGGATCTCCCGTGCTGCCACTCACTGAGTCAGCTCAAACAGTGGGGCCGGCTCCTGGTGGACTTTTTGCCTAGGAATCTTCTGGCCTGGCTCGCTATATCAGATGAATGGGCAACTCTGCCGTTTCAGGGCTCCGATCGCCAGCTAAGAGGGCTCCCAGAGCAGTGGATTTTGTATGAAGAACCGCCGTGACAGGGCGTGATAAAAGCAGCAGCATGGGTCAAATCAGCCCTGAAGGGGCCAAAACAGCTGCATCGGCTGGAAGAGTGGTGCTGACGACCCCTCTGCCTTGGTATCTGCTGGTTTGTGGGCAATAAAAATTCGTCTTGAAATGCGGTATCCACACACCCTCTGCAAATTCAGTGGGAGCTGAAGTCCTGAGCTGTTCTTAGGCAGCCATCTTCCATACGTGTCTACTAAAAGTAGCATTTGGATATTCCAGAGTGAACGGGACTGTAGGCTATAATGAGAAATATCTGGCTCTAAAACAAAAACAGAGCTATCTAGCAGATTGGTTGTCAAAGTGTACATTCAACTTACAGAGTTAAACTGATGCTTGTATGAAGCGTTTCAGAAACCTTTTCTTTGAAGAGTCTAGAAATAGGTGTTTCCAGCCGTATACTGCCATATGAGAATTAGCAGTAAGACTGCGTTTTAAACACAGAGGAAACGTTTCTCTAAAATTGCTCTGCTGTGAGTTTGATCACCTTAGGAAGCTGAATCTATGTTTAGATTCAGTGAGTTAGTCACACGTTTCTTCTAAAAGCTGCGTTTGGATATTCCAGAGTGAAAGGCACTATAGGCTGTAATGAGAAATATCTGGCTCAAAAACAAAAACGATGCTATCTAGCAGATTGGTTGTCAAAGTGTACATTCAACTTAGAGAGTTAAACTGATGTGTGTATGAAGCGATTCAGAAACCCTTTGTTCGGAGAGTCTAGAAATAGTTGTTTCCAGCTGTATACTGCCATACGAGAATTAGCAGTAAGCCTGAGTTTTAAACGCAAAGGAATCGTTTCTCTGAAATTGCTCTGCTGTGAGTTCATTCACCTTAGGAAGCTGCATCTATGTTTAAATTCAGTGACTTACTTACACCTTTCTTTTAAAAGTTGCGTTTGGATATACCAGAGTGAATGGGACTATATGATGTAAAGAGAAATATCTGGCTCTAAAACAAAAACGGAGCTATCTAGCAGAATGGTTGTCAATGTGTGCATTCAACTTACAGAGATAAACTGATGTGTGATTGCAGCAGTTCAGAAACCCTGTCATTCGACAATATAGAAACAGTCATTTCCCGCCCAATAGTTGAATATAACAGTTAGCAGTAAGAATGTGTTTAAAACACAGACGACTCGCTTCTTACAAACTGATCTGCTGTGTGTTGGTTCCTTTTAGGAAGATGCATCTATGTTTAGGTTCAGTGAGTCAGAAACACGTTTCTTGTAAAAGCTGCGTTTGGACATTCCAGAGTGAATGGGAGTACAGGCTGTAATGAGAAATATCTGGCTCTAAAACAAAAACGGAGCTATCTAGCAGAATAGTTGTCAATGTGTGCATTCAACATGCAGAGATAATCTGATGTGTGTTTGCAGCAGTTTGTAACCCTTTCTTTGGATAATGTAGAAACAGTCATTTCCAGCCCTATAGTGGCACATAAGAGGTAGCAGTAAGAATTTGTTTAAAACACAGAAGACCCGCTTCTTTCAAGCTGATCTGCTGTGTGTTGGTTCCTTGTAGGAAGTTGCATCTGTTTAGATTTAGAGAGTTAGAAACATGTTTCTTCTAAAAGCTGCGTTCAGACATTCCAGAGTGGAAGGGAGTACAGGCTGTAATGAGAAATATCTTGTTCTAAAACAAAAACGGAGCTATCCAGCAGAATGCTTGTCAATGTGTGCATTCAACTTCCAGAGTTAAACTGATGTGTGTTTGCAGCAGTTGAGAAACCCTTTCTTTGGAGAATGTAGAAACAGTCACTTCCAGCCCTATAGTGGCATATAAGAGTTGGCAGTTACGATGCATTTAAAAGACAGAAGAAGACCTTCTTACAAGCTGATCTGAGGTGTGTTGGTTCCTTTTAGGAAGTTGCATCTACTTTTAGATTCAGCGAGTTAGAAACAGGATTCTTCCAAAATCTGCGTTTGGACATTCCAGACTGGAAGGGAGTACAGGCTGTAATGAGAAATATCTGGCTCTAAAACAAAAACGAAGCTATCTAGCAGAATGGTTGTCAATGTGTTCGTTCCAATTACAGAGTTAAACTGATGTGTGTTTGCAGCAGTTCAGAACCCTTTGTTTGGAGAATGTAGAAACTGTCATTTCCAGTCCTATAGTGGTATATAAGAATTAGCAGTAAGAATGCATTAAAATCACAGAAGACCCGCTTGTTACAAACTGATCTGCTGTGTGTTGGTTCCTTTTAGGAAGTTACATGTATATTTAGATTCAGCGAGTTAAAAACACGTTTCTTCTAAAACTGGGTTAGGTCATTCCACAGTGGATGGGAGTACAGGCTGTAATGAGAAATGTCTGGCTCTAAAACAAAAATAGAGCTATCTAGCAGAATGATTGTCAATGTGTATATTCAAACTACAGAGTTAAACTGATGATTGTTTGCAACAGTTCAGAAATCATTTCTTTGGAGAATGTAGAAGGAGTCATTTCCAGCCTCATGAAGGCATATAGGAGTTAGAAGGAAGAATGTGTTTAAAATACAGAAGACCCGCTTCTTACAAACTGATCTGCTGTTTGTTCTTTCCTTTTAGGAAGTTGCATTTATCTTTAGATTCAGCGAGTTAGAAACACGTTTCTTCTAAAAGCTGCGTTTGGACATTCCAGAGTGGAAGGGAGTACAGGCTGTAATGAGAAATATCTGGCTCTAAAACAAAAACGGAGGTATCTAGCAGAATGGTTGTCAATGTGTGCATTCATCTTATGGAGTTAAACTGATGTGTGTTCCCAGCAATTCAGAAACCCTTTCTTTGGAGAATGTGGAAACAGTCATTTCAAGACCTATAGTGGCTTATAAGAGTTAGCAGTAAGAATTCGTTTAAATCACAGAAGACACGCTTCTGACAAACTGATCTGCTGTGTGTTGGTTCCATTCAGGAAGTTGCATCTATGTTTAGATTCAGTGAGTTGGAAACACGTTTCTTCTACCAGCTGCGTTTGTACATTCCAGAGTGGATGGGAGTATAGGCTGTAATAAGAAATATCTGGCTCTAAAGCAAAAACGGAGCTATCTAGCAGAATGGTTGTCAATGTGTGCATTCAACTTACAGATTTAATCTGATGTGTATTTGCATAAGTTCAGAAACCCTTTCTTTGGACAATGTAGAAATAGTTAATTCCAGCCCTCTAGTGGCTTATAAGAGTTAGCAGAAAGAATTCGTTAAAAACGCAGAAGACCCGCTTCTTACAAACTGATCTGCTGTGTCTTGGTTCCTTGTAGGAAGTTGCATCTAGGTTTAGATTCAGCGAGTTACAAACCCGTTTTTTCTAAAAGCTGCCTTTCGAAATTCCATTGTGTATGGGAGTACAGGCTGTAATGAGAAATATCGGGCTCTAAAACAAAAACGGAGCTATCTAGCAGAATGGTTGTCAATGTGTGCATTCAACTTCCAGAGTTAAACTGATGTGTCTTTGCAGCATTTGAGAAACCCTTTCTTTGGAGAATTTAGAAACATTCACTTCCAGACCTATAGTGGCATATAAAACTTAGCAGTAAGAAAGCCTTTAAAGCACAGAAGACCCGCTTCTTAAAAACTGATCCGCTGTGTGTTGGTTCCTTTTAGGAAGTTGCATCTATGTTTAGATTCAGCAAGTAAGAAACATGTTTCTTCTAAAGGCTACGTTTGGACATTCCAGACTGGATGGGATTACAGGCTGTAATGAGAAATATTTGGCTCTAAAACAAAAAAGAAGCTATCTAGCAGAATGGTTGTCAATGTGTTCAGTGAACATCCAGAGTTAAACTGATGTGTGTTTGCAGCAGTTCAGAAACCTTTTCTTTGGAGAATGTAGAAACAGTCATTTCCAGCCCTATAGTGGCATACAAGAGTTAGCAGTAAGAATCCATTTAAAAAACAGAAGACACGCTTCTTACAAACTGATCTGCTATGTGTTGGTTCCTTTTAGGAAGTTGCATCTATGTGTAGATTCAGCGAGTTGGAAACACGTTTTTTCTAAAAGCTGTGTTCGGACATTCCAGAGTGCATGGTAGTACAGGCTGTAATGAGAAATATGTGGTTACAAAACAAAAACGGAGCTATCTAGCGGAATGGTTGTAAATGTGTGCATTCAACTTCCAGAGTTAAAATGATGTTTGTTTGCAGCAGTTGAGAAAACCTTTGTTTGGGGAATGTAGAAACAGTCATTTCCAACTCTATATTGTCATATAATAGTTAGCTGTAAGAATGCGTTTAAAACACAGAAGACCCGCTTCTTACAAACTGATCTGCTTTGTGTTGGTTCCTGTTAGGACGTTACATCTATATGTAGATTCAGCGAGTTAGAAACACGTTTCTTCTAAAAGCTACATTTGAACATTGAAGAGTGGATGGGATTACAGGTTGTAAGGCGAAATATCTGGCTCTAAGAAAAAACGGAGCCATCTAGCAGAATGGTTGTCAATGTGTTCATTCAACTTCCAGAGTTAAACTGATGTGTTCTTGCAGCAGTTCAGAAACCCTTTTCTTGGAGAATATAGAAACAGTCATTTCCAGCTCTATGGTGGCATATAGGAGTTAGCAGTAAGAATGCGTTTAAAACACAGAAGATCCGCTTCTTACAAACTGATATGCTGTGTGTTGGCTCCTTTTAGGAAGTTGCAACTATATTTAGATTCAGCGAGTTAAAAACTCGTTTCTTCTAAAAGCTGCGTTTGGACATTCCAGAGTGGATAGGAGTACAGGCTGTAATGAGAAATATCTGTCTCTAAAACAAAAACATAGATATCTAGCAGATTTGTTGTCAAAGTGTACATTCAACTTACAGAGTTAAACTGATGTGTGTATGAAGCGTTTCAGAAACCCTTTCTTTGGAGAGTCTAGAAATAGATGTTTCCAGCCGTATACTGCCATGGGAGAATTAGCAGTTAGACTGCGTTTGTAACACACAGGAAACGTTTCTCTCAAATTGCTCTGCTGTGCGTTCGTTCACCTTGGGAAGCTGCATCTATGTTTAGATTCAGTCAGTTAGTCACAGGTTTCTTATAAAGGCTGCGTTTGGACATTCCACAGTGAATGGGAACATAGGCTGTAATGAGAACTCTCTGGCTGTAAAACAAAAACGGATCTATCTAGCAGATTTGTTGTCAAAGTTTACATTCAACTTACAGAGTTAAACTGATGTGTGTATGAAGCGTTTCAGAAAACCTTCCTTTGGAGAGTCTAGAAATAGATGTTTCCAGCCGTATATTGCCATGGCAGAATTAGCAGTTAGACTGCGCTTTAAACGCAGAGGAAACGTTTCTCTCAAATTGCTCCACTGTGAGTTCATTCACCTTAGAAAGCTGCGTCTATGTTTAGATTCAGTTAGTCAGTAACAGGTTTCTTCTAAAAGCTGTGTTTGGATATTCCAGAGTGCATTGGACTATAGACTTTAATGAGAAATATCTGGTTCTAAAAAGAAAACAGAGCTACCTAGCAGACTGGTTGTGAAAGTGTACATTCAACTGACACAATTAAACTGATGTGTGTAGGAAGTTTCAGAAACCCTTTATTTGGAGAGTATAGAAATAGATGTTTCCAGCCGCATACGGCCATATGAGAATTAGCAGTAAGACTGCGTTTTAAACACAGAGGAAACGTTTCTCTAAAATTGCTCTGCTGTCCGTGTGTTCAACTTAGGAAGCTTCATCTATGTTTAGATTCAGTGAGTTAGTCACACGTTAATTCTAAAAGCTGCGTTTGGATATTCCAGAGTGAATGGGACTATAGGTTGTAACGAGAAATATCTGCCTCTAAATCAAAAACAGAACTATCTATCAGATTGGTAGTGAAAATGTACATTCAACATACACAGTTAAAGTGATGTGTGTATGAAGCGTTTTAGAAACCCTTTCTTTGCAGAGTCTAGAAATAGATGTTTCTAGCCGCATACTGCCATATGAGAATTAACAGTAAGACTGCGTTTTAAACACAGAGGAAATGTTTCTATCAAATTGCTCTGCTGTGAGTTCGTTCACCTTAGGAAGCTGCATCTGTGTTTAGATTCAGTGAGTTAGTCACACATTTCTTCTAAAAGCTGCGTTTGGATATTCCAGACTGAATGGGACTAAAGGCAGTAATGAAAATATGTGGCTCTGAAACAAAAACGGAGCTATCTAGCAGATTGGTTGTCAAAGTGTACATTCAACCTATAGAGTTAAACTGATATGTGTATGAAGCGTTTCAGAAACCCTTTGGAGAGTCTGGAAATAGATGTTTCCAGCCATATACTGCCATATGAGAATTAGCAGAAAGGTGCATCTATGTTTAGATTCAGGGAGTGAGTCACACGTTTCTTCTAAAAGCTGCATTTGGATATTTCAAAGTGAATGGGACTATAGGCTGTAATGGGAAATATCTGGCTCTAAAACAAAAACTGAGCTATCAAGCTGATTGGTTGTCAAAGTGTACATTCAACTTACAGTGTTAAACTGATGTGTGTATGAAGCGTTTCAGAAACCCTTTCTTTGGAGAGTCTAGAAATAGGTGTTTCCAGCTGTATACTGCCATATGAGAATTTGCAGTAAGACTGCGTTTTAAACACAGAGGAAACGTTTCTCTCAAATTGCTCTGCTGTGAGTTCATTCACCTTAGGAAACTGCATTTATATTTACATTCAGTGAGATAGTCACACGTTTGTTCTAAAAGCTTCATTTGGATATTCCAGAGTGAGTGGGACTATAGGATGTAATGAGAAATATCTGGCTCTAAAGCAAAAACGGAGCTGTCTAGCAGATTGGTTGTCAAAGTGTACATTCAACTTACAGAGTTAAACTGATGTGTGTATGAAGCGTTTCAGAAACCCTTTCTGTGGAGAGTCTAGAAATAGCTGTTTCCAGCCGTATATTTCCGTATGAGAATTAGCAGTAAGACTGCGTTTTGAACAGAGAGGAAAAGTTTATCTCAAATTGCTCTGCTGTGAGTTCATTCACCTTAAAAAGCTGCATCTATGTTTAGATTCAGTGAGGTAGTCACACGTTTTCTCTAAAAGCTGTGTTTGGATATTTCATAGTTAATGAGACTATAGGCTGTAATGAGAAATACCTGGCTCTAAAACAAAAACTGAGCTTTCCATGAAATTGGTTTTCAAAGTGTACATTCAACTTACAGAGTTAAACTGATGTGTGTATGAAGCGTTTCAGAAACCCTTTCTTTGGAGAGTATAGAAATAAATGTTTCCAGCCACATATGGCCATATGAAAATTAGCAGTAAGACTGCGTTTTAAACACAGAGGAAAATTTTCTCTCAAATTGCTCTGCTGTGAGTTCGTTCACCTTAGGAAGCTGCATCCATGTTTACATTCAGTGAGTTAGTCATACATTTTTTCTAAAAGTTGCGTTTGGATATTCCAGAGTGAATCGGACTATAGGCTGTAATGAGAAATATCTTGCTCTAAAACAAAAAAAGGAGCTATCTAGCAGATTGGTTGTCAAAGTATACATTCAACTTACAGAGATAAACTGATGTGTGTATGAAGCGTTTCAGAAACCCTTTCTTTGGAGAGTCTAGAAATAGATGTTTCCAGCCGCATACTGCCATATGAGAAGTAGCAGTATGACTGAGTTTTAAACACAGAGGAAACTTTTCTCTCAAAATACTCTGCTGTGAGTTCGTTCACCTTAGGAAGCTGCATTTATGTTTAGTTTCAGTGAGTGAGTCACACGTTTCTTTTAAAAGCTGCATTTGGATATTCAAGAAAGAATTGGACTCTAGGCTGTAATGATAAATATCTGGCTCTAAAATTAAAATGGAGCAATTTAGCAGATTGGTTGTCAAAGTGTACATTCAACTTTCTGAGTTAAACTGATGTGTGTATGAAGCGTTTCAGAAACCCTTTCTTAGTAGAGTCTAGAAATAGATGTTTCCAGCCACATACTGCCATATGAGAATTAGCAGTAACATGCATTTATGATTAGATTCAGGGTGAAAGTCACAAGTTTCTTCTAAAAGCTGCGTTTGGATATTCCATAGTGAATGGGACTATAGGCTGTAATTAGAAATATCTGCCTCTAAAACAAAAACGGAGCTATCTAGCGGATGGGTTATCAAAGTGTATATTCAACTTATAGAGATAAACTGATCTGTGTATGAAGAGTTTCAGA
Organism: Saimiri boliviensis; assembly: GCF_048565385.1. Taxonomy (NCBI): domain Eukaryota; kingdom Metazoa; phylum Chordata; class Mammalia; order Primates; family Cebidae; genus Saimiri; species Saimiri boliviensis. The sequence goes on along the minus strand of NC_133449.1, from coordinate 149,793,481 downwards.
AAACCATTTTATGGAGAGTCAAAAAATAGATGTTTCCAGACGTATAGTGACACATGAGAATTAGCAGTAAGACTGCGTTTTAAACACAGAGGAAACATTCTCTCAAATTGCTCTGCTGTGAGTTCGTTTACCTTAGGAAGCTGCATCTATGTTTAGATTCAGTGAGTAAATCACATGTTTCTTCTAAAAGCTGGGTTTTGATATTCCAGAGTGAATGGGACTATAGGCTGTAATGAGAAATATCTGACTCTAAAACAAAAACGGAGCTATCTAGCAGATTATTTGTCAAAGTGTACATTCAAATTACAGATTTAAACTGATGTGTGTATGAAGGGTTTCAGAAACCCTTTCTTTGGAGAGTCTAGAAATAGATGTTTCCAGCCGCATACTGCCATATGAGAATTAGCAGTAAGACTGCCTTTGAAACACAGAGGAAACGTTTCTCTCAAATTGCTCTGCTGAGAGATCGTTCACCTTAGGAAGCTGCATCAATGTTTAGATTCAGTGAGTTAGTCACACGTTTCTTCTAAAAGCTGCGTTTGGATATTCTAGAGTGAATGGGACTCTAGGCTGTAATGAGAAATATCAGGCTCTAAAATTAAAACGGAGCTATCTAGCAGATTGGTTGTCAAAGTGTGCATTCAACATACAGAGTTAAACTGATGTGTGTATGAAGCGTTTCTGAAACCCTTTCTTTGTTGAGTCTAGAAAGAGATGTTTCCAGCCGCATACTGCCATATGAGAATTAGCAGTAAGATGCATCTATGTTAAGATTCAGTGAGATAGTCACACATTTCTTCTAGAAGCTGCGTTTGAATATTCAAGAGTGAATGGGACTACAGGCTGTAATGAGAAATATCTGGAACTAAAACAAAAACTGAGCTTTCTAGCAGATTATTTGTGAAAGTGTACATTCAACTTACAGATTTAAACTGATGCGTGTATTAAGCGTTTCAGAAATTCTTTCTTTGGAGAGTCTAGAAATAGATGTATCCAGCGCATACTGCCATATGAGAAGTAACAGTAAGACTACCTTTTAAACAAAGAGGAAACGTTTCTCTGATATTTCTCTGCTGTGAGTTCGTTCACCTTAGGAAGCTACATCTATGTTTAGATTCCGTGAGTTAGTCAAACGTTTCTTCTAAAAGCTGCCTTTGGATATTCCAGAGTGAATGGGACTATAGGCTGTAATGAGAAATATCTGGCTCTAAAACAAAAACGGAGCTATCCAGCAGATTGGTTGTCCAAGTGTACATTCAACTTACACAGTTAAACTGATGTGTGTATGAAGCGTTTCACAAACCCTTTTTTTGGAGAGTTTAGAAATAGATGTGTCCAGCCGTATAGTGCCATATGAGAATTAGCAGTAAGATGCATCTATGTTAAGATTCAGTGAGATAGTCACACGTTTCTTCTAGAAGCTGCGTTTGAATATTCAAGAGTGAATGGGACTATAGGCTGTAATGAGAAATATCTGGAACTAAAACAAAAACTGAGCTTTCTAGCAGATTATTTGTGAAAGTGAACATTCAACTTACAGATTTAAACTGACGTGTGTATTAAGCGTTTCAGAAATTCTTTCATTGGAGAGTCTAGAAATAGATGTATCCAGCGCATACTGCCATATGAGAATTAGCAGTAAGACTGAGTTTTAAAAACAGAGGAAACGTTTCTCTCAAATTACTCTGCTGTGAGTTCATTCACCTTAGAAAGCTGCATCTATATTTAGATTCAGAGAGTTAGTAACACGTTTCTTCTAAAAGCGGCATTTGGATATTCCAGAGTGGATGGGACTATAGGCTGTAATGAGAAATATGTGGCTCTAAAAGAAAAATGGTGCTATCTAGCAGAATGGTTGTCAATGTGTGCATTCAACTTACAGACTTAAGCTGATCTGTGTTTGCAGCAGTTAAGAAACCCTTTCTTTGGAGAATGTAGAAACAGTTCTTTCCCCCTTACAGTGGCATGTAAGAGTTAGCAGTAAGAATGCGTTTAAAACACAGAAGACCCGATTATTACAAACTCATCTGCTGTGTGTTGGTTCCTTTTAGGAAGCGGCATCTATGTTTAGATTCAGTGAGTTAGAAACATGTTTCTTCTAAAGCCTGCATTTGGACTTTGCACAGTGAATGGGAGTACAGGCTGTAATGAGAAATATCTGGCTCTAAAAGGAAAACGGTGGTATCTGGCAGAATTGTTGTCAATGTGTGCATTTAACTTACCGAGTTAAACTGATGTGTGTATGCAGCATTTCAGAAACCCATTCTTTGGAAAATGTAGAAACAGTCATTTCCAGTCCAATACTGGCATATAAGAGTTAGCAGTAAGAATGCGTTTAAAACACAGAAGACCAGCTTTTAACAAACTCATCTGCTGTGTGTTGGTTCTTTTTAGGAAGCTGCAACTATGTTTAGATTCAGCGAGGTAGCAACACGTTTCTTCCAAAATCTGCGTTTGGACATTCCACAGTGAATGGGAGTACAGGCAGCAATGAGAAATATCTTGCTCTAAAAGAAAAACTGTGCTATCTAGCAGAATAGTTGTCAATGTGTGCATTCAACTTACAGAGTTAGACTGATGTGTGTTTGCAGCAGTTTAGAAACACTTTCCTTGGAGAATGTAGAAACAGTGATATCCAGCCCTATTCTAGCATCTAAGAGTTAGCAGTAAGAATGCCTTTAAAACACAGAAGACCCTCTTCTTACAAACTCATCTGCTGTTTGTTGGTTCCTTTTAGGAAGCTGCATCTATGTTATGATTCAGCGAGTTAGAAACACGTTTCTTCTAAAAGCTTCGTTTGGACATTCCAGAACCAAAGGGAGTACAGGCTGTAATGAGAAATATCTGGCTCTAACAGAAAAACTATGCTATCTAGCAGAATGGTGGTAAATGTGTGCATTCAATTTACAGAGTTAAACTGATGTGTCTTTGCAGCAGTTAAGAAACCATTTCTTTGGCGAAAGTAGAAATAGTCTTGTCCAGCCCTAGAGTGGCATATAAGAGTTAGCAGTAAGAATGCGTTTAAAACACAGAAGGCCCTCTTCTTACAAACTCATCTGCTGTGTGTTGGTACCCTTTAGGAAGCTTCATCTATGTTTAGATTCAGGGAGTTAGAAACACGTTTCTTCTAAAAGCTGCATTTGGACATTCCAGAGTGAATTGGAATACAGGCTGTAATGAGAAATATCTGACTCTAAAAGAAAAACGGTGCTATCTAGCAGAATGGTTGTCAATGTGTGCATTCAACGTACACAGTTAAACTGATGTGTGTTTGCAGCAGTTCAGAAACCCTTTCTCTGCAGAATGTAGAAACAGTCCTTTCCCCATATAGTGGCCTAAAAATGTTAGCAATAAGAATGCATTTAAAACACAGAAGACCCGCTTCTTACAAACTCATCTGCTGTATGTTGGTTCCTTTTAGGGAGCTGCATCTATGTTTAGATTCAGCGAGTTAGAAACACGTTTTTTCTAAAAGCTGCTTTTGGACATTGCCGAGTGAATGGGAGTACAGGCTGTAATGAGAAATATCTGGCTCTAAAAGAAAAACGGTGCTATCTATGAGAATGGTTGTCAATGTGTGCATTCAACTTACAGAGTTAAACTTATGTGTGTTTGCAGCAGTTCAGAAACCCTTTCCTTTGAGAATGTTTTTTTTTTTTTTTTACTGTATATTTAAGTTTATTTTATGCATCAAAAGTTGCATTGAATTTCTTTTTTTTTTTTTTTTTTTCTTTTTTTTATTGCATTTTAGGTTTTGGGGTACATGTGATGAACATGCAAGATTGTTGCATAGGTACACACATGGCAGTGTGCTTTGCTGCCTTCCGTCCCCTCACCTGTATCTGTCATTTCTCCCCATGCTATCTCTTCCCACCTCCCCACCCCCCGCCCCTCCCCCATTTCCCCCCAACAGACCCCAGTGTGTAGTGCTCCCCTCCCTGTGTCCATGTGTTCTCATTGTTCAACACCCGCCTATGAGCGAGAATATACGGTGTTTGATTTTCTGCTCTTGTGTCAGTTTGCTGAGAATGATGGTTTCCAGCTTCATCCATGTCCCTATAAAGGACGTGAACTCATCGTTTTTGATGGCTGCGTAATATTCCATGGTGTATATGTACCACATTTTCCCTATCCAGTCTATCATCGTTGGGCATTTGGGTTGGTTCCAGGTCTTTGCTATTGTAAACAGTGCTGCAATGAACATTCGTGTGCACGTGTCCCTGTAGTAGAATGATTTATAATCCTTTGGATATATACCCAGTAATGGGATTGCTGGGTCAAATGGGATTTCTATTTTTAAGTCCTTGAGGAATCGCCACACTGTCTTCCACAATGGTTGAATTAATTTACATTCCCACCAACAGTGTAAAAGTGTTCTTATTTCTCCACATCCTCTCCAGCATCTGTTGTTTCCCGATTTTTTAATGATCGCCATTCTAACTGGTGTGAGATGGTATCTCAATGTGGTTTTGATTTGCATTTCTCTGATGACCAGTGATGATGAGCATTTTTTCATATGTTTGTTGGCCTCCTGTATGTCTTCTTTTGTAAAGTATCTGTTCATATCCTTTGCCCATTTTTGAATGGGCTTGTTTGTTTTTTTCTTGTAGATGTGCTTTAGTTCTTTGTAAATTCTGGATATCAGCCCCTTGTCAGATGGGTAGACTGCAAAAATTTTTTCCCATTCTGTTGGTTGCCGATTCACTCTACTGACTGTTTCTTTTGCCGTGCAGAAGCTGTGGAGTTTGATTAGGTCCCATTTGTCTATTTTGGCTTTTGTTGCCATTGCTTTTGGCGTTTTGGTCATGAAGTCCTTGCCTACACCTATGTCCTGAATGGTTTTGCCTAGATTTTCTTCTAAGGTTTTTATGGTATTAGGTCTGATGTTTAAGTCTTTAATCCATCTGGAGTTAATTTTGGTGTAAGGTGTCAGGAAGGGGTCCTGTTTCTGCTTTCTGCAAATGGCTAGCCAGTTTTCCCAACACCATTTATTAAACAGGGAGTCCTTTCCCCATTGCTTGTTTTTGTCAGGTTTGTCGAAGATCAGATGGTTGTGGGTATGTTGTATTTCCTGTGAGGCCTCTGTTCTGTTCCATTGGTCTATATCTCTGTTTTGGTACCAGTACCATGCTGTTTTGATTACTGTAGCCTTGTAGTATAGATTGAAGTCCGGTAGTGTGATGCCTCCCGCTTTGTTCTTTTTGCTTAGAATTGACTTGGCTATGCGGGCTCTCTTTTGGTTCCATATGAAGTTTAAGGTGTTTTTTTCCAGTTCTGTGAAGAAGGTCATTGGTAGCTTGATGGGAATAGCATTGAATCTGTAAATTACTTTGGGCAGTATGGCCATTTTCACGATGTTGATTCTTCCTAACCATGAACATGGAATGTTTCTCCATCTGTTTGTATCCTCTCTTATTTCGTTGAGCAATGGCTTGTAGTTCTCCTTGAAGAGGTCCTTTACGTTCCTTGTTAGTTGTATTCCTAGGTACTTTATTCTCTTTGTAGCAATTGTGAATGGCAGTTCGTTCTTGATTTGGCTCTCTTGAAGTCTATTACTGGTGTATAGGAATGCTTGTGATTTTTGCACGTTGATTTTGTATCCTGAGACTTTGCTGAAGTTGTTTATCAGTTTCAGGAGATTTTGGGCTGAGATGATGGGGTCTTCCAGATATACAATCATGTCATCTGCAAATAGAGACAATTTGATTTCCTCCTTTCCAATTTGGATACCCTTTATTTCTTTTTCTTGCCTGATTGCTCTGGCTAGAAATTCCAGTACTATATTGAATAGGAGTGGTGAGAGAGGGCACCCTTGTCTAGTGCCAGATTTCAAAGGGAATGCTTCCAGTTTTTGCCCATTCAGTATGATATTGGCTGTTGGTTTGTCGTAAATAGCTTTTATTGTTTTGAGATACGTTCCGTCAATACCTAGTTTATTGAGGGTTTTTAGCATAAAGGGTTGTTGAATTTTGTCAAAAGCCTTCTCTGCATCAATTGAGATAATCATGTGGTTTTTGTCTTTGGTTCTGTTTATGTGGTGAATTACGTTTATGGACTTGCGTATGTTGAACCAGCCTTGCATCCCTGGGATGAATCCTACTTGATCATGGTGGATGAGCTTTTTGATATGCTGTTGCAATCGGTTTGCCAGTATTTTATTGAAGATTTTTGCATCTATGTTCATCATGGATATTGGCCTGAAATTTTCTTTTCTTGTTGAGTCTCTGCCGGGTTTTGGTATCAGGATGATGTTTGTCTCGTAAAATGATTTGGGAAGGATTCCCTCTTTTTGGATTGTCTGGAATAGTTTCAGAAGGAATGGTATCAGCTCCTCCTTGTATGTCTGGTAGAATTCAGCTGTGAACCCATCTGGACCTGGGCTTTTTTTGGGTGGTAGGCTCTTTATTGCTGCCTCAACTTCAGACCATGTTATTGGTCTATTCAGGGTTTCGGCTTCTTCCAGGTTTAGGCTTGGGAGGTTGCAGGTGTCCAGGAATTTATCCATTTCTTCCAGGTTTACTAGTTTATGTGCATAGAGTTGTTTGTAATAATCTCTGATGATGGTTTGGATTTCTATGGAATCTGTGGTTATATCCCCTTTATCGTTTTTTATTGCATCAATTTGGTTATTCTCTCTTTTCTTTTTTATTAATCTGGCTAGTGGTCTGTCTATTTTGTTGATCTTTTCAAAAAACCAGCTCCTGGATTTATTGATTTTTTGAAGAGTTTTTTGTGTCTCTATTTCCTTCAGTTCTGCTCTGATCTTAGTTATTTCCTGTCTTCTGCTAGGTTTTGAGTTTTTTTGATCTTGCTCCTCTAGCTCTTTCAATTTTGATGATAGGGTGTCAATTTTAGATCTCTCCTTTCTTCTCATGTGGGCACTCATTGCTATATATTTTCCTCTAGAGACTGCTTTAAATGTGTCCCAGAGATTCTGGTATGTTGTGTCTTCGTTCTCATTGGTTTCGAAGAACATCTTTATTTCTGCCTTCATTTCATTGTTTATCCAGTCAACATTCAAGAGCAAGTTGTTCAGTTTCCATGAAGCTGTGCGGTTCTGAGTTAGTTTCTGCATTCTGAGTTCTAACTCGATTGCACTGTGGTCTGAGAGACTGTTTGTTATGATTTCTGTTCTTTTGCATTTGCTGAGGAGTGATTTATTGCCAATTATGTGGTCAATTTTAGAGTAGGTGTGATGTGGTGCTGAGAAGAATGTATATTCTGTGGATTTGGGGTGGAGAGTTCTGTAAATGTCTATTAGGTTTGCTCGTTCCAGGTCTGTGTTCAGGTCCTGGATATCCTTGTTGATTTTCTGTCTGGTTGATCTGTCTAATATTGACAATGGGGTGTTAAAGTCTCCCACTATTATTGTGTGGGAGTCTAAGTCTCTTTGTAAGTCATTAAGAACTTGCCTTATGTATCTGGGTGCTCCTGTATTGGGTGCATATATATTTAGGATCGTTAGCTCTTCTTGTTGCAGTGATCCTTTTACCATTATGTAATGTCCTTCTTTGTCTCTTTTGATCTTTGTTGCTTTAAAGTCTATTTTATCAGAGATGAGAATTGCAACTCCTGCCTTTTTTTGCTCTCCATTTGCTTGGTAGATCTTCCTCCATCCCTTTATTTTGAGCCTTTGTGTATCCTTGCATGTAAGATGGGTTTCCTGGATACAGCACACTGATGGGTTTTGGCTTTTTATCCAATTTGCCAGTCTGTGTCTTTTGATTGGGGCATTTAGTCCATTGACATTTAGGGATAGTATTGTTATGTGTGAATTTGATGCTGTCATTTTGATGCTACCTGGCTGTTTTGTTGGTTAGTTGATGCAGATTCTTGATTGTGTTGCTGCTTTTTTACCATTTGGTGTGTTTTTGGAGTGGCTGGTACTGGTTGTTCCTTTATATGTGTAGAGCCTCTTTCAGGAGTTCTTGTAGAGCAGGTTTGGTGGTGATGAAATCTCTGAGTGCTTGCTTGTTCACAAAGGATTTTATTTTTCCTTCACTTATGAAGCTTAGTTTGGCTGGATAGGAGATTCTGGGTTGAAAGTTCTTTTCTTTAAGGATGTTGAATATTGGCCCCCAGTCTCTTCTGGCTTGTGGGGTTTCTTCTGAGAGATCTGCTGTGAGTCTAATGGGCTTCCCTTTGTGGGTAACCTGACCTTTCTCTCTGGCTGCCCTTAGCATTTTCTCTTTCATTTCAACCCTGGTGAATCTGACGATTATGTGCCTTGGGGTTGCTCTTCTTGAGGAATATCTCTGTGGTGTTCTCTGTATTTCCTGGATTTGAATATTGGTCTGCCTTGCTAGGTTGGGGAAGTTTTCCTGGATAATATCCTGAAGAGTATTTTCCAGCTTGGATTCATTCTCTTCATCACATTCAGGTACAACTATCAGACGTAGATTAGGTCTTTTCACATAGTCCCACATTTCTTGAAGATTTTGTTCATTCCTTTTTGTGCTTTTTTCTCTGTTCTTGCCTTCTCTTTTTATTTCATTGAGTTGGTCTTCGACCTCTGATATCCTTTCTTCTGCTTGGTCAATTCGGCTGTTGAAGCTTGTGCATGCTTCACGAAGTTCTCGTGTTGCGTTTTTCAGCTCCATCAATTCACTTATTCTCCTCTCTATGCTGTCCATTCTCGTCAGCAGTTCGTCCAATCTTTTTTCAAGGTTCCTATTTTCTTTGCGATGGGTTAGAACATGTTCTTTTAGCTCATTGTAGTTTCTTACTACCCATCTTCTGAAGTCTGATTCTGTCATTTCATCACCCTCCTTCTCCATCTGGTCTGGTTCCCTTGCTGGTGAGGAGTTGTGATCACTTTTAGGAGGAGAGGTGTTCTGGTTTCGGGAGTTTTCATCCTTTTTACGCTGGTTTCTACCCATTTTTGTGGGTTTATCCACCTGTTGTCTGTCTCTGTCCCAGGGAGTTGGAGCTTTATGAGTTTCCGTTGCACTACTGCCTTTTTTGATTTTTTTTTTTTTTCAGGTCGGACCCGCCCAGCTAGCAGCACGCCTAGCCTCTGCCTGCCCGCAGGGGCTTTGCTGAGCTGCTGTGGGCTCCGCCCAGCTGCCCTGAGCTCTTCCCTGTAGTCCTTTTTATATGGGTGTAGTTAGAACTGTCTGGGCAATGGTGGCCCCGCCTCTGTTATGGGGGACTCTCTCTGTTGTGGCAGGTTGCCTCGGCAACGGCGGGTTGCCTCGGCAACGGCAGCCTGCCTCCGTAGCGGTGGAGAGTCTCAGTAATGGCGGAAGCCCCTCCCCCACGGAGCCGGACCGTCCCGGTTCAGCTGTGCTTGGTTTGAAGGGCTCAACCCAGAGGGTTTCCAATTACTGTTTTTGTTTTCGTTGTTGTTGGGGGTGGAGGGGTGGGACCACCCGAGCCTGATCACCTGGCTCCCTGACTCAGAGTCTTTTCTTTTAAGTTGAACGACCCCGCGTTCCGGTCCCTTGTTGAAAAGGCGCCGGGATCTCCCGTGCTGCGACTCACGGAGTCGGCTCGAACCGCGGCGCCGGCTCCTGGCGGATTTTTTGCCTAGGAATCTCCTGGCCTGGCTCGCTATTTCAGATGAATGGGCAACTCTGCTGTCTCAGGGCTCTGCTCGCCAGCTAAGAGGGCTCCCAGACCAGTGGCTTTTGTACAGAGAACCGCAGCAACAGGGAGTGGTCACAGCAGCCGCGCGGGCGGAATCAACCCCGCGGGGGCCAAAACAGCTGCACCAGCTGGGACTGCGACGCTGGCGACCCCTCTGCCTGGGTATCTCCTGGTCTGTGGGCAATAAGAGTTCATCTGGAAATGCGGCGTCCACTCACCCTCTGCACTTTCACTGGGAGCTGAAGTCCTGAGCTGTTCTTAGGCGGCCATCTTGAAAGTCCTCCTTTGAGAATGTTGAACGAGTCATTTCCAGCCCTATACAGGCATAAAAGAGTTAGCAGTAAGAATGCGTTTAAAACACAGAAGACCCGCTTCTTACAAACTCATCGGCTGTGTGTTGGTTTTTTTAGGAAGCTGCATCTATGTTTAGATTCCGTGAGTTAGAAAAACGTTTCTTCTAAAAGCTGCGTTTGGACATTCCAGAGTGAATGGGAGTACAGGCTGTAACGAGAAATATCCGGCCCTAAAGCTAAAACGGTGCTATCTAGCCGAATGGCTGTCAATGTGTACATTCAACTTACAGAGTTAAACTGATGTGTGGTTGCAGCAGTTCAGAAACCCCATCTTTGGAGAATGTAGAAACAGTCATTTCAATCCCCATACTGGCATATAAGAGTTAGCAGTAAGAATGCGTTTAAAACACAGAAGACCCGCTTCTTAAAAAGTCATCTGCTGGGTGTTGGTTCCTTTTAGGAAGCTGCATCTATGTTTAGATTCAGCGAGTTAGAAACAAGTTTCTTCTAAAAGCTGCGTTTGGACATTCCAGATGAATGGGAGTACAGGCTCTAATGAGAAATATCTGGCCCTAAAGCAAAAACGGTGCTATCTAGCAGAATGGCTGTCAATGTGTTGATTCAACTTACAGAGTTAAACTGATGTGTGGTTGCAGCAGTTCAGAAACCCCATCTTTGGATAATGTAGAAACAGTCATTTCAATCCCCATACTGGCATATAAGAGTTAGCAGTAAGAATGCGTTTAAAACACAGAAGACCCGCTTCTTAAAAAGTCATCTGCTGGGTGTTGGTTCCTTTTAGGAAGCTGCATCTATGTTTAGGTTCAGCGAGTTAGAAACACATTTCTTCTAAAAGCTGCGTTTGGACATTCCAGAGTGAATGGAAGTACAGGCTGTAATGAGAAATATCTGGCTCTAAAAGGAAAACGGTGCTATCTAGCAGAATGGTTGTCAATGTGTGCACTCTACTTCCAGAGTTAAACTGATGTGTGTTTGCAGCAGTTCAGAAACCCTTTCTTTGGAGAATGTAGAAACAGTCATTTTCAGCCCTATGCTGGCATATAAGAGGTAGCAGTAAGAATGCTTTTAAAACACAGAAGACACGCTTATTACAAACTCATCTGCTGTGTGTTGCTTCCTTGTAGGAAGTTGCATCTATATTTAGATTCAGCGAGTTAGAAACACGTTTATTCTAAAATCTGCATTTGGACATTCCAGAGTTAATGGGAGTACAAGCTGTAATGAAAAATATCAGGCTCTCAAAGAAAAACGGTGCTATCTAGCAGAATGGTTGTCAATGTGTGCATTCAGGTTACAGAGTTAAACTGATGTGTGCTTGCAGCAGTTGAGAAACAGTTTCTTAGTAGAATGTAGAAACAGTCATTTACAGACCATAGTGGCATAGAAGAGTTAGTACAAAGAATGCGTTTGAAACACAGAAGACCCGCTTCTTACAAACTGGTCTGCTGTGTGTTGGTTTGTTGTAGGCGGTTGCATCTATGTTTAGATTCAGAGAGTTAGAAACACGTTTCTTCTAAAAGCTGCATTTGGACATTCCAGAGTGAATGGGAGTAAGGGCTGTAATGATAAATATCTGGCTCTAAAAGAGAAACGGTGCTATCTAGCGGAATGGTTGTCAATGTGTGAATTCAACATACAGAGTTAAAATGATGTCTGTTTGCAGCAGTTCAGAAACCCTTTCTTTGGAGAATATAGAAACAGTCAATTCCAGCCCTATGGTGGTATATAAGTGTTAGCAATAACAATGCATTTAAAACACAGAAGACCCGATTCTTACAAACTCTTCTGCCGAGTGGTGGTTCCTTTTAGGTATCTGCATCTATGTTTGGATTCAGTGAGTTAAAAACACTTTACTTCTAAAAGATGCGTTTGGACATTCCAGAGTGAGTGGGAGTAGAGGCTGTAATGAGAAATATCTGGATCTAAAAAAAAAACGGTGCTATCTAGCAGAATGGTTGTCAATGTGTGCATTCAGCTTACAGAGGTAAGCTCATGTGCGTTTGCAGTAGTTTAGAAACCCTTTCTTTGGAGAATGTAGACAGCAATTTCCAGCCCTATATTTGCATATAAGAGTTAGCAATATGAATGCATTCAAAACACAGAAGACCCGCTTCTTACAAACACATCTGCTGTGTGCTGGTTTCTTTTAGGAAGCTGCATCTATGTTTAGATTCAGCGAGTTAGAAACACATTTCGTCTAAAAGCTGCGTTTGGACATTCCAGAGAGAATGGGAGTAGAGGCTGTAATGAGAAATATCTGGCTCTAAAAGAAAAATGGTGCTATTTAGAAGAATGGCAGTCAATGTGTGCATTCAATTTACAGAGTTAAACTGATGTGTGTTTGCAGCATTTAAGAAAACCTTTCTTTGGAGAATGTAGATACAGTCACTACCAGACCTATAGTGGCATATAAGAGTTAGCAGTAAGAATGCGTTTAAAACACAGAAGACCCGCTTCTTCCAAACTCATCTGCTCTGTGTTGGTTCCTTTTACGAAGCTGCATCTATGTTTACATTCAGCGAGTTGGAAACATGTTTCTTCTAAAAGCTGTGTTTTGACATTCCAGAGTGAATGTGAGTACAGGCAGCAATGAGAAATATTTACCTCTAAAAGAAATATGGTGCTATCTAGCAGAGTGGTTGTCAATGTGTGCATTAAACTTACAGAGTTAAAGTGACATGTGTTTGCAGCAGTTCAGAACCTCTTTCTTTGGAGAAAGTAGAAAGTCATTCCAGCCCTATACTGGCATATAGGAATTAGCAGTAAGAATGCGTTTAAAGCAGAGAAGTCCCCCTTCTTACAAACTCATCTGGGGTGTGTTGGTTCCTTTTAGGAAGCTGCATGTATATTTAGATTCAGCGAGTTAGAAACACGTTTCTTCTAAAAACTGCGTTTATACATTCCAGAATGAAAGGGATTACAGGCTGTAATGAGAAATATCTGGCTCTAAAAGAAAAACGGTGCTATCTAGCAGAATGGTTGTCAATGTGTGCATTCAGTTTACAGAGTTGAACTGATGTGTGTTTGCAGCTGTACAGAAACCCTTTCTTTGGAGAATGTAGAAACAGTCATTTCCAGCCGTATAGTGGCATATAAGAGTTAGCAGTAAGAATGCATTTAAAACACAGAAGACCCGCTTATTACAAACGCAGCTGCTGTGTGTTGGTTCATTGTAGGAGGAAGCATCTATATTTAGATTCAGCGAGTTAGAAACACGTTTCTTCTAAAAGCTGCGTTTGGACATTCCAGAGTGAATGGGAGTACAAGGTGTAATAAGAAATATTGGGCTCTCAAAGAAAAACAGTGCTATCTAGCAGAATGGTTGTCAATGTGTGCATTCAACTTACAGAGTTAAACTGATGTGTGTTTGCAGCAGTTCAGAATCCCCTTCTTTACAGAATGTTGAAAGAGTCATGTCAAGGCATATACCGGCATATAAGTTACCAGTAAGAATGTGTTTAAAACACAGAAGACTCGCTTCTTGAAAACTCATCTGCTGTGTGTTGGTTCCTTTTAAAAAGCTTCATCTATGCTTAGATTCAGCGAGTTAGAAACACGTTTTTTTCTAAAAGCTTTGTTTGGACTTTCCAGAGTGAATGGGAGTACAGGTTGTAATGAGAAATATCTGGCTCTAAAAGGAAAACGGTGCTATCTAGCAGAATGGTTGTCAATGTGTGCATTCAACTTACAAAGTTAAACTGATGTGTGTTTGCAGCAGTTCACAAACCCTTTCTTTAAAGAATGTAGAAACAGTCATTTCTAGCCCTATACTGGCATATAAGAGTTAGTAATAAGAATGCGTTTAAAACACAGAAGACTCGCTTTTTACAAACTCATCTGCTGTGTGTTGGTTCCTTTTATGAAGCTGCATCTATATTTACATTCAGCAAGTTGGAAACATGTTTCTTCTAAAAGTTGCATTTTGACATTCCACAGTGAATGTGAGTACAGGTTGTAATGAGAAATATCTGGCTCTAAAAGAAAAATGGTGCTATGTAGCAGAATCGTTGTCAATGTGTGCATTAAACTTACAGAGTTAAACTGAGGTGTGCTTGCAGCAGTTCAGAAACTCTTTCTTTGGAGAGTGTAGAGTCATTCCAGCCGTATACTGGCGCATAAGAGTTAGCAGTAAGAAAACGTTTAAAACACAGAAGACCCGCTTCTTACAAACTCATCAGGGGTGTGTTGGTTCCTTTTAGGAAGCTGCATCTATGTTTAGATTCAGCGAGTTAGAAACACGTTTCTTCTAAAAGCTGTGTTTGTACATTCCAGAATGAAAGGAATTACAGGCTGTAATGAGAAATATCTGGCTCTAAAAGAAAAATGGTGCTATCTAGCAGAATGGTTGTCAATGTGTGCATTCAGCTTACAGAGTTAAACTGATGTGTGTTTGCAGCAGTACAGAAACCCTTTCTTTGGAGAAAGTAGAAACAGTCCTTTCCAGCCCTATAGTGGCATATAAGAGTTAGCAGTAAGAATGTGTTTAAAACACAGAAGACCCGCTTATTACAAACTCAGCTGCTGTGTGTTGGTTCCCTGTAGGAAGATGCATTTATATATAGATTCAGCGAGTTAGAAACACGTTTCTTCTAAAAGCTGCGTTTGGACATTCCAGAGTGAAAGGGAGTACTAGCTGTAATGAGAAATATCGGGATCTCAAAGAAAAACGGTGCTATCTAGCAGAATGGTTGTCAATGTGTGCGTTCAACATACACAGTTAAACTGATGTGTGTTTGCAGCTGTTCAGAAACCCTTTCTTTAGAGAATGTTGAAAGAGTCATTTCAAGCAGTATACTGGCATAAAAGAGTTAGCAGTATGAATTTGTTTGAAACACAGAAGACCCGCTTCTTACAAACTCATCTGCTGTGTGTTGGTTCCTTTTATGAAGCTGCATCTATGTTTACATTCAGCGAGTTGGAAACATGTTTCTTCTAAAAGCTGCGTTTTGACATTCCAGAGTCAATGTGAGTACAGGCTGTAATGAGAAATATCTGGCTATAAAAGAAAAACCATGCTATCTAGCAGAATGGTGTCAATGTGTGCATTAAACTTACAGAGTTAAACTGACGTGTGTTTGCAGCAGTTCAGAAACTCTTTCTTTGGAGAATGTAGAGTCATTTCCAGCCCTATACTGGCATATAAGAGTTGGCAGTAAGAATGCATTTAAAACACAGAAGACCCGCTTCTTACAAACTCATCTGGAGTGTATTGGTTCCTTTTAGGAAGCTGCATCTACATTTAGATTCAGTGATTTAGAAACACATTTCTTCTAAAACCTGCGTTTGGACATTCCAGAGTGAATGGGTGTACAGGCTGTAATGAGAAATACCTGGCTGTAAAAGAAAAACAGTGCCATCTAGCAGAATGGTTGTCATTGTGTGCATTTAACCTACGGAGTTAAACTGATGTGTGCTTGCAGCAGTTCAGAAACCCTTTCTTTGGAGAATGCAGAAACAGTCATTTCCAGCCGTATAGTGGCATATATGAGTTAGCAGTAAGAATGTGTATAAAACACAGAAGACCCGCTTCTTACAAACTCTTCTGGATTGTGTTGGTTCCTTTTAGGAAGCTGCATCTATGTTTAGATTCAGCGAGTTAGAAACACGTTTCTTCTAAAGGCTGCATTTGGACATTCCAGAATGAAAGAGATTACAGGGTGTAATGAGAAATATCTGGGTCTAAAACAAAAACGGTGCTATCTAGCAGAATGGTTGGCAATGTATCCATTCAGCTTAAAGATTTAAACTGCTGTGTGTTAGCAGCATTACAGAAACCCTTTCTTTGGAGAATATAGAAACAATCATTTCCAGCCCTATAGTGACATGTAAGAGGTAGCAGTAAGAATGCGTTTAAAATACAGAAGACCTGCTTCTTACAAACTGGTATGCTGTGTGTTGGTTCCTTGTAGGAAGTTGCATCTATGTTTAGATTCCACGAGTTAGAGAAATGTTTCTTCTAAAGACTGCGTTTGGACATTCCGGAGTTGAAAGGGAGTTCTGGCTGTAATCAGAAATATCTGGCTCTAAAACAAAAACGGTGTTATCTAGCATAATGGTTGTCCATCTGTGCATTCAACTTCTAGAGTCAAAGTAATGTGCGTTTTCAGCAGTTCACAAACCCTTTCTTTGGAGAATGTAGAAAAAGTCGTTTCCAGCCCTATAGTGGCATTTAAGAGTTAGCAGTAAGAATGCGTTTAAAACACAGAAGACCCGCTTGTTACAAACTGATCTTTTGTGTGTTGGTTCCCTGTAGGAAGTTGCATCTATGTTTAAATTCAGCGAGTTAGTCACACTTTTCTTCTAAAAGCTGCGTTTTGGAAATTCCAGAGTGAATGGGACTGTAGGCTGTCATCAGAAATATCTGTCTCTAAAACAAAAATAAAGCTATCTATCAGATTGGTTTTCAAATGTACGTTCTACTTACAGAGTTAAACTGATGTGTTTATGAAGCCTTTCAGAAACCCTTTCTTTGGAGAGTCTAGAAATAGATGTTTCCAGCCTTATACTGCCATATGAGAATTAGCAGTAAGACTGCATTTTAAACACAGAGGAAACGTTTTTCTCAAATTGCTCTGCTGTGAGTTCGTTCACCTTAGGAAGCTGCATCTATGTTTAGATTCAGGCAGTTAGTCAAACGTTTCCTCTAAAACTGCGTTTGGATATTCCAGAGTGAATGTGACTATAGGCTGTAATGAGAAATATCTGGCTCTAAAACAAAAACGGAACTTTACAGCAGATTGGTTTTCAAAGTCTACCTTCAACTAACTGAGTTAAACTGATGTTTGCATGAAGCGTTTCAGAAACTTTTTCTTTGGAGAGTCTTGAAATAGATGTTACCAGCATTATACTGCCATATACGAATTAGGAGTAAGACTGCTTTTTAAACACAGAGGAAACGTTTCTTTCAAATTGCTCTACTGTGATTTCGTTCACCTTAGGAAGCTGAATCTATATTTAGATTCAGTGAGTTAGTCACACGTTACTTCTAAAAGCTGCGTTTGGATATTCCAGAGTGAATGGGACTATAGGCTGTAATGAGAAATATCTGGCTCTAAAACAAAAACAGATCTATCCAGCAGATTGGTTGTCAAATTGTGCATTCAACTAATAGAGTTAAACTGATGTGTGTATGAAGCGTTTCAGAAACCCTTTCTTTGGAGAGTCTAGATATTGATGTTTCCAGCTGTATACTGCCACAAGAGAATTAGCAGTGAGACTGCATTTTAACAGAAGAAACTTTTCCTTCAAATTGCTCTGCTGTGAGTTCATTCATCTTAAGAAGCTGCATCTATGTTTAGATTCAGTGAGTGAGTCACACGTTTCTTCTGAAACCTGCGTTTGGATATTCCAGAGTGATAGGGACTATAGACTGTAATGAGAAATATCTGGCTCTAAAACAAAAACGGAGCTTTCCAGCAGATTGGTTGAAAAAGTGTACATTCAACTTACAGAGTAAAACTGATGTGTGTATGAAGCGTTTCAGAAATCCTTTCTTTGGAGAGTCTAGAAATAGATGTTTCTGGTGGCATACTGCCATATGAGAATCAGCAGTAAGACTGCATTTTAAACACAGAGGAAACGTTTCTCTCAAATTGCTCTGCTGTGAGTTCATTCACCTTAGGCAGCTGCATCTATGTTTAGATTCAGTGAGTTAGTCACACGTTTCTTCTAAAAGCTGTGTTTGGATATTCCAGAGTGAATTGTACTATGGGTTGTAACGAGAAATATCTGTCTCTAAAACAAAAACGGAGCTTTACAGCAGATTGGTTTTCAAAGTGTACATTCAACTTACAGAGTTAAACTGATGTGTGTATGAAGTGTTTCAGAAAATCTTTCTTTGGAGAGTCTAGAAATAGATGTTTCCAGCCGGATACAGCCATATGAGAATTAGCAGTAAGATGCATCTATGTTTAGATTCAGTGAGTTAGTCACACGTTTCTCCTAAAAGCTGCGTTTTGGCTATTCCAGAGTGAATAGGACTATAGGTTGTAATGAGAAATATCTGGCTCTAAAACGAAAACGGAGCTAACCAGCAGATTGGTTCTCAAATGTACATTCAACTTACAGAGTTAAACTGATGTGTATGAAGTGTTTCGGAAATGCTTTTTTTGGAGAGTTTAGAAATAGGTGTTTCCAGCCGTATACTGCCATGTGAGAATTAGCAGTAAGACTGTGTTTTAAACACAGAGGAAACGTTTCTCTCAAATTGCTCTGCTGTGTGTTCATTCACCTTAGGAAGCTGCATCTATATTTAGGTTCAGTGAGTGAGCCACACGTTTCTTCTAAAAGCTGCTTTTGGATATTCCAGAGTGAATGGCACTACAGGACGTAGTGAGAAATATCTGGCTCTAAAACAAAACTGGAGCTGTCTAGAAGATTTGTTGTCAAAGTGTTCATCCAACTTACAGAGTTTAGCTGATGTGTGTAGGAAGTGTTTCAGAAACCCTTTCTCGGAAAGTGTCTAGAAATAGATGTTTTCAGATGCATACTGCCATATGAGAATTAGCCGTAAGATGCATCTATGTTTAGATTCAGTGAGTTAGTCACATGTTTCTTCTAAAAGCAGCGTTTGGATATTCCAGAGTGAATGTGACTATAGACTGTATTGAAAAATATCTGGCTCTAAAACAAAAATGGAGCTATCTGGCAGATGGGTTGTCAAAGTGTACATGCAACTTACACAGTTAAACTGATGTGTGTATGAAGCGTTTCAGAATCCCTTTCTTAGGAAGGTCTAGAAATAGATGTTTCCAGTCGTATACTGCCTTATGAGAATTAGAAGTAAGACTGCGTTTTAAACGCAGAGGAAACGTTTCTCTCCAATTGCTCTGCTGTGAGTTTGCTCACCTTAGGAAGCTGCATCTACGTTTAGATTCAGTGATTTAGTCACACGTTTCTTCTACCAGCTGTGTTTGGATATTCCAGAGTGAATGAGACTATAGGCTGTAATGAGAAATATCTGGCTCTAAAACAGAAAAGAAGCTATCTAACAGACTGGTTGTGAAATGTACATTGAACTTACAGAGTTAAACTGATGTGTGTATGAAGCGTTTCAGAAACCCTTTCTTTGGATAGTCTAGAAATAGATGTTTCCAGCCGTATACTGCCATATGAGTATTAGCAGTAAGAATGCGTTTTAAACACAGAGGAATAGTTTGTCTCAAATTGCTCTGCTGTGAGTTCGTCCACCTTAGGAAGCTGCATCTATATTTAGATTCATGAGTTAGTCAAACGTTTCTTCTAAAAGCTGAGTTTGGATATTCCAGAGTGAATTGGACTATGAGTTGTAACGAGAAATATTTGGCTGTAAAACAAAACAAAACAAAAAAGCTGTCTAGCAGATTGGTTCTAAAAGTGTACATTCAACTTACAGAGTTTAACTGATGTGTGTTTGATGCGTTTCAGAAACCTTTTCTTTGGAGAATCTAGAAATAGATGTTTCCAGCCGCATACTGCCATATGAGAATTAGCGGTAAGATGCATCTATATTTAGATTCAGTGAATAGTAACACGTTTCTTCTAAAAGCTGCGTTTGGATATTCCAGAGTGAATGGGATTATAGGCTGTAATGAGAAATATCTGGATATAAAACAAAAATGGAGCTGTCTAGCAGATTGGCTGTCAAAGTGTACATGCAACTTACAGAGTTAAACTGATGTGTGTATGAAGCGTTTCAGAAACCCTTACTTTGGAGAGTCTAGAAATAGATGTTTCCAGCCATAAACTGCCATATTAGAATTAGCAGTAAGACTGCGTTTTAAACACAGAGGAAACGTTTCTGTCAAATTGCTTTGCTGTGATTTCGATCACCTTAGGAAGCTGCATCTGTGTTGAGATTCAGTGAGTTAGTGACACATTTCTTCTAAAAGCTGCGTTTGGATATTCCAGAGTGAATGGGACTATAGACTGTAATGAGAAATATCTGACTCTAAAACAAAAACGGGGCTAACTAGCAGATTGGTTGTCAAAGTGTACATTCAAATTAAAGAGTTAAACTGATGAGTGTATGAATCGTTTCAACCCCTTTCTTTGGAGAATCTAGAAATATATGTTTCTAGCCGTATACTGAAATGTGAGAATTAGAAGTAAGACTGCGTTTTAAACACAGAGGAAACGTTTGTCTCAAATTGCTCTGCTGTGAGTTCGTTCACCTTGGGAACCTGCATCTATGTTTAGATTCAGTGAGTTAGTCACACGTTTCTTCTAAAAGCTGCGTTTGTATATTCCAAAGTTAATTGACTATAGGTTGTAATGAGAAATATCTGGCTCTAAAATAATAATGGAGCTATCGAGCAGATTGATTGTCAAACTGTACGTTCAATTTACAGAGTTAAACTGATGTGTTTGAAGTATTTCAGAAACCCTTTCTTTGGAGAGTCTAGAAATAGTTGTTTCCAGCCGCATACTGCGATATGAGAAGTAGCAGTATGACTGCGTTGTAAACACAGAGGAAACGTTTCTCTCAAAATGCTCTGCTGTGAGTTTGTTCATCTTAGGAAGCTGCATCTATGTTTTGATTCAGTGAGTTAGTCACACGTGTCTTCCAAAAGCTGCGTTTGGATATTCAGGAGTGAATGGGACTCTAGGCTGTAATGAGAAATATCTGGCTCTAAAATTAAAACAGAGCAATTTAGTAGAATGGTTGTCCAAGTGTACATTCAGTTTCAGAGTTAAACTGATGTGGGTATGAAGCGTTTCAGAAACCCTTTCTTTGTAGAGTCTAGAAATAGATGTTTCCAGCCACGTACTGCCATACGAGAATTAGCAGTAAGATTCATCTATGATTAGATTCAGGGTGAAAGTCACACGTTTCTTCTAAAAGCTGCATTTGGATATTCCATAGTGAATGGGACTATAGTCTGTAATTAGAAATATCTGCCTCTAAAACAAAAACGGAGCTATCTAGCATATGGGTTGTCAAAATGTACATTCAACTTATAGAGATAAACTGATCTGTGTATGACGTGTTTCAGAAAACCTTTCTTTGGAGAGTCTAGAAATAGATGTTTCCAGGCGTATACTGCCATATGAGAATTAACAGTAAGACTGCTTTTAAACACAGGAAACAGTCTCTCAAATTGCTCTGCTGTCATTTCGTTCACCTTAGGAAGCTGCATCTATGTTTAGATTCAGTGAGTTAGTCACACGTTTCTTCTAAAAGCTGGGTTTTGATATTCCAGCGTGAATGGGATTATTGTCTGTAATGAGAAATATCTGGTTCTAAAACAAAAACGGAGCTGTCTAGCAGATTATTTGTCAAAGTGTTCATTCAACTTACAGATTAAAACTGATGTGTGTATGAAGCGTTTCAGAAACCCTTTCTTTGGATAGTGTAGAAATCGATGTTTCCAGCTGCATACTGCCATAGGAGAATTAGCAGTAAGACTACATTTTATTTATTTATTTATTTATTTATTTTTATTTTTAAAAATCTTTTCCACATACGTAATTTTATTTATTTTCTTTTTTTATTGCATTTTAGGTTTTGGGGTACATGTGAAGAACATGCAAGATTGTTGTATAGGTACACACATGACAGTGTGGTTCGCTGTCTTCCGTCCCCTCACCTGTATCTGTCATTTCTCCCAATGTTATC
The DNA here is from genome assembly GCF_048565385.1 of Saimiri boliviensis. Lineage (NCBI taxonomy): Eukaryota > Metazoa > Chordata > Mammalia > Primates > Cebidae > Saimiri > Saimiri boliviensis. The sequence goes on along the minus strand of NC_133449.1, from coordinate 149,771,983 downwards.
TCTTCCCACCTCCCCATCTCCCCGTCCCTCCCCCATTTCCCCCCAACGGACCCCAGTGTGTAGTGTCCATGTGTTCTCATTGTTCAACACCTGCCTATGAGTGAGAATATACGGTGTTTGATTTTCTGCTCTTGTGTCAGTTTGCTGAGAATGATGGTTTCCAGGTTCATCCATGTCCCTACAAAGGACGTGAACTGATCGTTTTTGATGGCTGCGTAATATTCCATCGTGTATATGTACCACATTTTCCCTATCCAGTCTATCATCGTTGGGCATTTGGGTTGGTTCCAGGTCTTTGCTATTGTAAACAGTGCTTTAATGAACATTCGTGTGCATGTGTCCTTATAGTAGAATGATTTATAATCCTTTGGATATATACCCAGTAATGGGATTGCTGGGTCAAATGGGATTACCATTTTTAGGTCCTTGAGGAATCGCCACACTGTCTTCCACAATGGTTGAATTAATTTACACTCCCACCAACAGTGTAAAAGTGTTCCTATTTCTCCACATCCTCTCCAGCATGTGTTGTTTCCAGATTTTTTAATGATCGCCATTCTAACTGGTGTGAGATGGTATCTCAATTTGGTTTTGATTTGCATTTCTCTGATGACCAGTGATGATGAGCATTTTTTCATATGTTTGTTGGCCTCCTGATGGAGAAACATTCCATGTTCATGGTTAGGAAGAATCAACATCGTGAAAATGGCCATACTGCCCAAAGTAATTTACAGATTCAACGCTATTCCCATCAAGGTACCAATGACCTTCTTCACAGAACTGGAAAAAAACACCTTAATCTTCATATGGAACCAAAAGAGAGCCCGCATAGCCAAGTCAATTCTAAGCAAAAAGAACAATGCAGGAGGTATCACACTGCCGGACTTCAAACTATACTACAAGGCTACAGTAATCAAAACAGCATGGTACTGGTACTAAAACAGTGATATAGACCAATGGAACAGAACAGAGGCCTCACAGGAAATACAACATACCCACAACCATCTGATCTTCGACAAACCTGACAAAAACAAGGAATGGGGAAAGGACTCCCTGTTTAATAAATAGTGTTGAGAAAACTGGCTAGCCATGTGCAGAAAGCAGAAACAGGACCCCTTCCTGACACCTTACACCAAAATTAATTCCAGATGGATTAAAGACTTAAACATCAGACCTAACACCATAAAAACCCTAGAAAAACATCTAGGCAAAACCATTCAGGACATAGGCGTAGGCAAGGACTTCATGACCAAAACGCCAAAAGCAATGGCAACAAAAGCCAAAATAGACAAATGGGACCTAATCAAACTCCACAGCTTCTGCATGGCAAAAGAAACAGTCAGTAGAGTGAATCGGCAACCAAGAGAATGGGAAAAAATTTTCGCAGTCTACCCATCTGACAAGGGGCTGATATCCAGAATTTACAAAGAACTAAAGCAGATCTACAAGAAAAAAACAAACAAGCCCATTCAAAAATGGGTGAAGGATATGAACAGATACTTGACAAATGACTGCATTTTAAACACAGAGGAAACGTTTCTCACATATTGCTCTGCTGTGAGTTCGTTCACATTAGGAAGCTGCATCAATGTTTAGATTCAGTGAGTGAGTCACACGTTTCTTTCAAAAGCTGCGTTTGGATATTCCAGAGTGAATGGGACTATAGACTGTAATGAGAAATATCTGGCTCTAAAAGAAAAACGGAGCTATCTAGCAGATTGGTTGTCAAAGTGTACATTCAACTTAGAGAGTTAAACTGATGTGTGTATGTAGCGTTTCAGAAACCATTTCTTTGGAGAGTCTAGAAATAGATTTTTCCAGCCGTATACTCTCATTTGAGAATTAGCAGTAAGACTGCGTTTTAAACACAGCGGAAATGTTTCTCTCAAATTGCTCTACTGTGAGTTCGATCATTTCTGGAAGCTGCACCTATGTTTAGATTCAGTGAGTTAGACACACGTTTCTTCTATAAGCTACGTTTGGATATTCCAGAGGGAATGGGACTAGAGGCTGTAATAAGAAATATCTGGCTCTAAAACAAAAATGGAGCAATCTGGCAGATTGGTTGTCAAAGTGTACATTCAACTTACAGAGTTAAACTGATGTCTGTATGAAGCGTTTCAGAAAACCTTTCTTCGGACATTCTAGAAATAGTTTCTGGCCGCATACTGCCCTATGAGAATTAGCAGTAAGACTTCGTTTTAAACACAGAGGAAACGTTTCTCTCAAATTGCTCTTCTGTGTTCGTTCACCTTAAGAAGCTGCATCTATGTTTACATTCAGTGAGTTAGTCACACGTTTCTTCTAAAAGCTGCATTTGGATATTCCAGAGTGAATGGGATTTTAGGCTGTAAAGAGAAATATCTGGCTCTAAAACAAAAACGGAGCTATCTAGCTGATTGGTTGTCAAAATGTACATTCAACTTACAGAGTTAAACTGATGTGTGTTTGAAGCATTTCAGAAACCCTTTCTTTGGAGAGTCTAGAAATAGACGTTTCCAGCTGCATACTGCCTTATGAGAATTAGCAGTAAGATGCATCTATGTTTAGATTCAGTGAGATAGTCACACGTTTCTTCTAAAAGCTGCGTTTGGATATCCCAGAGTGAATGCGACTGTAGGATGTAATGAGAAATATCTGGCACTAAAACAAAAACGGAGCTATCTAGCAGATTATTTGTCAAAGTGTATATGCAAGTGACAGATTTAAATTGATGTGTGTATTAAGCGTTTCAGAAACCTTTTCTTTGGAGAGTCTAGAAATAGATGTTTCCAGCCGCATACTGCCATATGAGAATTAGCAGTAAGACTGCATTTTAAACACAGAGCAATCGTGTCTCTCAAATTGCTCTGCTGTGAGTTTGTTCACCCTAGGAAGTTGCATCTATGTTTAGATTCAAACGCATTACTATGTTTAGTAACAAGTTTCTGGTATAAGAAGTGTTTGGATATTCCAGAGTGAATGGGACTATAGGCTGTAATGAGAAATATCTGGCTCTAAAAGAAAAATGATGTTATCCAACAGAATGGTTGTCAATGTGTCCATTCAACTTACAGAGTTAAACTGATGTGTGTTTGCAGCAGTTCAGAAACCCGTTCTTTGGAGAGTGTAGAAACTGTCATTTCCAGACCTATACTGACATTTAAGAGTTAGCAGTAAGAATGTGTTTAAAACACAGAAGACCCGTTTCTTACATACTCATCTGCTGTGTGTTGGTTCCTTTTAGAAAGCTACATGTATGTTTAGATTCAGGGAGTTAGAAACACGTTTCTTCTAAGAGCAGCGTTTGGACATTCCAGCGTGAATTGGAGTTCAGCTTGTAATGAGAAATATCTGGTTCTAAAACAAAAATGGTGCTATCTATCAGAATGGTTGTCAATGTGTCTTCAACTTACAGAGTTAAACTGATGTGTGTTTGCAGCAGTCCAGAAACCGTTTCTTTGGAGAATATAGAAACAGTCATTTCCAGCCCTATAGTGGCATATAAGAGTTAGCAATAAGAATGCGTTTAAAACACAGAAGACCCGCTTCTTACAAACTCATCTGCTGTGTGTTGGTTCCTTTTAGGAAGTTGCATCTATGTTTGGATTCAGCGAGTTAGAAACATGTTTCTTCTAAAAGCTGCGTTTGGACTTTCCAAAGTGAATGGTTGTACATGCTGTAATGAGAAATATTTGGCTTTAAAAGATAAACGGTGCTATCTAGCAGAATGGTTGTCAATGTGTGCATTCAGCTTACAGAGTTAAACTGATGTGTGTTTGCAGCAGTTCAGAAACCCTTTCTATGGAGAATATGGAAACAGTCATTCCAGCCCTATAGTGGCATAGAAGAGTTAGCAGTAAGATTGCGTTTAAAAAACAGAAGACCCGCTTCTTACAAACTCATCTGCTGTGTGCTGGTTCCTTTTAGGAAGATGCATCTATGTTTAGATTCAGCGAGTTAGAAACACGTTTCTTCTAAAAGCTGCGTTTGGACATTCCAGAGTGAATGGGAGTACAGGCTGTAATGAGAAATATCTGGCTCTAAAAGAAAAATGGTGCTATCCTCCAGAATGGTTGTCAATGTGTGCATTCAGCTTACAGAGTTAAACTGATGTGTGTTTGAAGCAGTTCAGAAACCCTTTCTTTGGAGAATGTAGAAACATTCATTTCCATCCCTGTTGTGGCATATAAGAATTAGCAGTAATAATGCATTTAAGTCAGGGTGCGGTGGCTCAAGAATGTAATCCCAGTACTTTGGGAGGCCGAGGCGGGTGGATGACGAGGTCAGGAGATTGAGACTCTCCTTGTCAACATGGTGAAACCCCGTCTCTACTAATAAAATACAAAGAATTAGCTGGACATAGTGGCGTGTGCCTGTAATCCCAGCTACTCAGGAGGCTGAAGCAGGAGAATTGCCTGAACCTGGGAGACGGAGGTTGTGGTGAGCCGAGATCACGCCATTGCACTCTAGCCTGGGTTAGAAGAGAAAAACTCCGTCTCAAAGAAAAAAAAAAAAAAAAAAGAATGCGTTTAAAACACCGAAGACCCGCTTCTTAGTCACACATTTCTTCTGAAAGCTGCCTTTGGATATTTCAGAGTGAATGGGACTATAGGCTGTAATGAGAAATATCTGGCTCTAAAAAAAAATGGAACTATCTAGCAGATTGGTTGTCAAAGTGTACATTCAACTTACAGAGTTAAACTGATTTGTGTATCAAGCATTTCAGAAACCCTTTCTTTGTAGAGTCTAGAAATCGATGTTTCAAGCCGTATATTGCCATATGAAAATTAGCAGTAAGACTGCGTTTTAAACACAGAGGAAACGTTTCTCTCAAATTTCTCTGCTCTGATTTCATTCACCTTAGGAAGCTGCATCTATGTTTAGATTCAGTGAGTTAGTCACACGTTTCCTCTAAAAGCTGCGTTTGGATGTTCCAGAGGGAATGGGAGCATAGGCTCTAATGAGAAATATCTGGCTCTAAAAAAATAAACAGAACTATTTTGCAGATTGGTGGTCAAAGTGTATATTCAAGTTACAGAGTTAAACTGATGTGTGTATGAAGCGTTTAAGAAATCCTTTCTTTGATGTGTGTTGAAATAGATGTTTCCAGCAGTATACTGCCATATGAAAATTAGCAGTAAGACTGCATTTTAAACACAGAGGAAACGTTTCTCTCAAATTGCTCTGTTGTGAGTTCATTCATATTAGGAAGCTGCATCTATGTTTAGATTTAGTGTGTTAGTCACAAGATTCATCTAAAAGCTGCGTTTGGATATTCCAGAGTGAAAGAGACTATAGGGTGTAATGAGAAATATCTGGGTCTAAAACAAAAACAGAGCAATCTAGCAGATTGGTTGTCAAAGTGTTCATTCAACTGACAGAGTTAAACTGATGTGTGTATGAAGCGTTTCAGAAACCCTTTCTTTGGAGAGTCTAGAAATAGATGTTTCCAGCTGCATACTGCCATATGAGAATTAGCAGTAAGATGCATATATGTTTAGATTCAGTGAGTTAGTCACACTTTTCCTCTAAATGCCGCGTTTCTATATTTCAGAGTGAATGAGACTGTAGGCTGTAATGAGGACTATCTGGCTCTGAAACAAAAACGGAGCTAACTAACTATTGGTTGTCAAAGTGTACATTGAACTTACAGAGTTAAACTGATGTGTGTATGAAGCGTTTCAGAAACCCTTTCTTTGGATAGTCTAGGAATAGATTTTTTCCTCTGTATACTGCCATAAGAGAATTAGCAGTAAGACTGCATTTTCAACACAGAAGAAACGTTTCTCTCAAATTGCTGTGCTGTGAGTTCGTTCACCTTAGGAAGCTGCATGTATGTTTAGATTCAGTGAGTTACACCCACGTTTCTTCTGAAAGATGCATTTGGATATTCCAGAGTGAATCAGACTATAGGCTGTAATGAGAAATATCTGTCACTAAAACAAAAACGGACGTATCTTGCAGATGGGTTGTCAAAGTGTGCATTCAACTTATAGAGTTAAACTGATGTGCGTATGAAGCGTTTCAGAAACCTTTTCTTTGGACAATCTAGAAAGAGATTTTTCCAGCCGTATACTGCCATATGAGATTTAGCAGTAAGAGTGCGTTTTAAACACACAGGACACGTTTCTCTCAAAATGTTCTGCGGTGAGTTCGTTCACCTTAGGAAGATACATCTATGTTTAGATTCAGTGAGTTACATGAGTCTTCTAAATGCTGCATTAAGATTTTTCAGTTTTAATGGGACTATAGGCTGTAATGAGAAATATCTGTCTCGAAAACAAAAATGGAGCTGTCTAGCAGATTGACTGTCAAAGTGTACATTCAACTTACAGAGTTAAATTGATGTGTGTATGAAGCGTTTCAGAAACCCTTTCTTTGGAGAGTCTAAAAATAGATGTTTCCAGCCGTATACTGCCATATGAGAATTAGCAGTTATACTGCGTTTTAAACACAGAGGAAAAGTTTCTCTCAAATTGCTCTGCTGTGACTTCATTCACCTTAAGAATATGCATCTATGTTGAGATTCAGTGAGTTACTCACACATTTCTTCTATAAGCTGCGTTTGGATATTCCAGAGTGAATGGGACTATAGACTGTAATGAGAACTATCTGGCTGTAAAACAAAAACGGATCTATCTAGCAGATTGGTTGTCAAAGTGTACATTCAACTTACACACTTAAACTGATGTGTGTAAGAAGCGTTTCAGAAACCCTTTCTTTGGAGAGTCTAGAAATAGATGTTTCGAGCCATAGACTGCCATGTTAGAATTAGAAGTAAGACGGCGTTTTAAACACAGAGGAAGTGTATTTGAGAGAACTCAAATTGCTCTGCTGTGAGTTCATTCACCTTGGGAACCTGCATCTATGTTTAGATTCAGTGAGTTAGTCACACGTTTCTTCTATAAGCTGTGTTTGTATTTTCCAGAGTGAATTGACTATAGGCTTTAATGAGAAATATCTGGTTCTAAAAAAAAAACGGAGCTATCTAGCATATTGGTTGTCAAACTGTACGTTCAACTTTCAGAGTTAAACTGATGTGTTTGAAGCGTTTCAGAAACCCTTTCTTTGGAGAGTCTAGAAATAGATTTTTCCAGCCGTACACTCACCTATGAGAATTAGCAGTAAGTCTGCGCTTTAAACACAGAGGAATCGTTTCTTCCAAATTGCTCTACTCTGAGTTTGTTCACCATAGGAAGCTGCATCTATGTTTAGATTCAGTGAGTTAGTCACACGTTTCTTCTAAAACCTGCGTTTGGCTATTCCAGAGTGAATGGGACTATAGGCTGTAATGAGAAATATCTGGCTCTAAAACAAAAACGGAGCTGTCTAGCAGAGTGGTTGTCAACGTGTACATTCAACTTACGGAGTTAAACTGATGTGTGTATGAAGCGTTTCAGAAATTCATTCTTTGGAGGGTCTGGAAATAGATGCTTACAGCCGTATACTGCCATATGAGAATTAGCAGTAAGACTGCGTTTTAAACAGAAAGGAAACATTTGCCTCAAATTGCTCTGCTGTGAGTTTGTTCACCTTAAGAAGCTGCATCTATGTTTAGATTCAGAGAGTGAGTCACACGTTTCTTCTAAAAGTTGCGTTTAGATATAGCAGAGTGAATGGGACTATAGGCTGTAATGAGAAATATCTGGCTGTATAACAAAAACAGAGTTATCTATCAGATTATTTTTCAAAGTGCACATTAAACCTACAGAGTTAAACTGATGTGCATATGAAGCATTTCAGAAACCCTTTCTTTGGAGAGTATAGAAATAAATGTTTCCAGCCGCATATGGTTATATGAGAATTAGCAGTAAGACTGCATTTTAAACACAGAGGAAACGTTTCTCTCAAATTGCTCTGCTGTGTGTTCGTTCACCTTAGGAAGATGCATCTATGTTTAGATTCAGTGAGTTAGTCACACGTTTTTTCTACAAGCTGCGTTTGGATATTCCAGAGTGAATGGGACTATAGGCTGTAATGAGAAATATCTGGCTCTAAAACAAAAACGGAGCTTTCCAGCAGATTGGTTGTCAAAGTGTACATTCAACTTACACAGTTAAACTGATGTGTGTATGAAGCCTTTCAGAAATTCTTTCTTTGTAGAGGCTAGAAATAAATGTTTCAGGCCGTATCCTGCCATATGAGAATTAGCAGTAAGACTGTGTTTTAAACACAGTGGAAACGTTTGTCTCAAATTGCTCTGTTGTAAGTTCGTTCAACTTAGGATGCTGCATCTAAGTTTAGATTCAGTGAGTTAGTCACACGTTTCTTCGAAAAGCTGCGTTTGGATATTTCAGAGTGAAAAGGACTGTAGGCTGTTATGAGAAATATCTGGCTCTGAAACAAAAACGGAGCTATCTAGCAGATTGGTTGTCAAAGTGAACATTCTATATACAGAGGCAAACCTATGTGTGTAGGAACCGTTTCAGACACCCTTTCTTTGAAGAGTGTAGAAATAGATGTTTCCAGCCGTATACTGCCATATGAGAATTAGCAGTAAGAGTGCGATTTAACCATAGAGGAAACGTTTCTCTCAAATTGCTCGGATGAGAGTTCGTTCACCTTAGGAAGCTGAATCTATGGACAGATTCAGTGAGTTAGTCACACGTTTCTTCTAAAAGCTGACTTTGGATATTCCAAAGTGAATGGGACTATAGGCTGTAATGAGAAATATCTGGCTCTAAAACAATAATTGAGGTATCTAGCAGATTGGTTGTCAAAGTGTACATCCAACCTACAGAGATAAACTGATGTGTATATGAAGCGTTTCAGAAACCGTTTTTTTGGAGAGTCTAGAAATAGATGTTTCCATCCGTATACTGCCATATGAGATTTAGCAGTAAGAGGCCTTTTTAAACACAGAGGAAATGTTTGTCTCAAATTGCTCTCCTGTGAGTTCGTTCACCTTAGGAAGCTGCATCTATGATTAGATTCAGTGAGTTAGATGCACGTTTCTTTTAAAGGCTGCGTTTTGGATATTCCAGAGTGAACAGTACTATAGGCTGTAATGAGAAATATCTGTCTCTAAAACAAAAACGGAGCTATTTAGCAGATTGGTTGTGAACGTGTACATTCAACTTGCAGAGGTAAACTGATGTGTGTATGAAGATTTTCAGAAAACCTTTCTTTGGAGAGTCTAAAAATAGATGTTTCCAGTGGCATACTGCCATATGAGAATCAGCAGTAAGACTACATTTTAAACACAGAGGAAACGTTTCTCTCAAATTTCTCTGCTGTGAGTTTGTTCACCTTAGGCAGCTGCATATATGTTTAGATTCAGTGAGTTAGTCACACGTCTCTTCTAAAAGCTGCGTTTGGATATTCCATGGTGAATGGGACTATAGGTTGTAACGAGAAATATCTGGCTCTAAAACAGAAACGGAGCTATCTAGCAGACTGGTTGTCAAAGTGAACATTCAACTTACAGAGTTAAAATGATGTGTGTATGAAGTGTTTCAGAAACTCTTTCTTTGAAGAGTCTAGAAATAGATGTTTACAGCCGCATACTGCCATATGAGAATTAGCAGTAAGATGAATCTATGTTTAGATTCAGTGAGTCACACGTTTCTTCTAAAAGCTGCGTCTTGGATATTCCAGAGTGAATGGGATTATAGGCTGTAATGAGAAATATCTGGCTCTAAAACAAAAACGGAGCTATGTAGCATATTGGTTTTCAAATGTACATTCAACTTAAAGAGTTAAACAGATGTGTGTATGAAGCGTTACAGAAACCGTTTCTTTGGAGAATCTAGAAGTAGATGTTTCCAGCCGCATACTGCCATATAAGAATCAGCAGTAAGATGCATCTATGTTTAGATTCAGTGAGATAGTCACACGTTTCTTCTAAAAGCTGCATTTGGATATTCCAGGATGAATGGGACTATAGGCTGTAATGAGAAATATGTGGCTCTAAAACAAAAACGGAGCTATCCAGCAAATGGATTGTCAAAGTGTACATTCAACTTATAGAGTTAAACTGATGTGTGTATGAAGCGTTTCAGAAACCCTTTCTTTGGACAGTGTAGAAAGAGATGTTTCCAGCTGTATACTGCCATATGAGAATTAGCAGTAAGACTGCGTTTTAAACACAGAGGAAACGTTTGTCTCAAATTGCTCTGCTGTGAGTTGGTTAACCTAGGGAACCTGCATCTATGTTTAGATTCAGTGAGTTAGTAACATGTTTCTTCTATAAGCTACGCTTGGATATTCCAGAGTGAATGGGACTGTAGGATGCAGTGGGAAATATCTGGCTCTAAAACAAAAACGAAGCTATCCAGTAGGTTGGTTGTCAAAGCGAACATTCAACTTGCAGAGTTAAACTGATGTGTGTATGAAGCATTTCAGAAACCCTTTCTTTGGAGAGTCTAGAAGTAGGTGTTTCCAGCCGTATACTGCACTATGAGAATTAGCAGTAATACTGCGTTTTAAACACAGAGGAACCGTTTCTCTCAAATTGCTCCACTGTGAGTTCGTTGACGTTAGGAAGCTGCATCTATGTTTACATTCAGTGAGTTAGTCACACGTTTCTTCTAAAAGCTGCGTTTGGCTATTCCAGAGTGAAAAGAAATAAAGGTTGTAATGAGAAATATCTGGCTGTATAACAAAAACGGAACTATCTATCCGATTATTTGTCAAAGTATACATTCAAACTACAGAGTTAAACTGATGTGTGTATGAGGCGTTTCAGAAACCCTTTGTTTGGAGGGTCTAGAAATAGATGTTTCCAGCCGCATACTGACATATGAGAATCAGCAGTAAGATGCATCTATGTTTAGATTCAGTGAGATAGTCACACGTTTCTTCTAAAAGCTTCGTTTGGATATTCCAGGATGAATGGGACTATAGGCTGTAATGAGAAATATCTGCCTCTAAAACAAAAACGGAGCTATCTAGCAGATTTCTTGTCAAAGTGTACATTCAACTTACAGAGTTAAACTGATGTCTGTATGAAGCATTTCAGAAACCCTTTCTTTGGAGAGTCTGGAAATAGATGTTTCCAGCCGTATACAGCCATATGGGAATTAGCAGTAAGACTGCATTTTAAACACAGAGGAAACAGTCTCTCAAATTTCTCTGCTTTGAGTTTGCTCACCTTAGAAAGATGCATCAATGTTTAGATTCAGTGAGTTAGTCCCACCATTCTTCTATAAGCTGAGTTTGGATATTCTAGAGTGAATGGGACCATAGGTTGTAACAAGAAATATTTGACTGTAAAACAAAAAAGGAGCTATCTAGCAGATTGGTTGTCAAAGTGTACATTTAACTTACAGAGTTAAACTGATGTATGTGTAAAGCGTTTCAGAAACCCTTTGTTTGTAGATTCTAGGAAGAGATGTTTCCAGCCACATACTGCCATATGAGAATTAGCAGTAAGATGAATCTATGTTTAGATTCAGTGAGATAGCCAAACGTTTCTTCTAGAAGCTGCATTTGGATATTCAAGACTGAATGGGACTATAGTCTGTAATGAGAAATATTAGGTTCTAAAACAAAAATGGAGCTATCTAGCAGATTGGTTTTCTAAGTGTACATTCGACTTAGAGAGTTCAACTGATGTGTCTATGAAGCGTTTTGGAAACCGTTTCTTTGGAGAGTCTACAAATAGATGTTACCAGCCGTATACTGCCATATGAGAAGTAGCAGTAAGACTGAGTTTTAAACACAGAGGAAACGTTTCTCTGAAATTGCTCCTCTGTGAGTTCGTTCACCTTAGGAAGCTGCATCTATGTTTAGATTCAATGAGTTAGTCACACGTTTCTTCTAAAAGCTGCGTTTGGATATTCCAGAGTGAATGGGACTATAGGCTGTAATGAGAAATATCTGGCTATAAAACAAAAACGGAGCTATGTAGCAGATTGGTTGTCAAAGTGTACATAAAACTTAGAGAGTTAAACTGATGTGTGTATGAAGCGTTTCAGAAACCCTTTCTTTGGAGAGTCTAGAAATAGATGTTTCCAGCCGTATACTGCCATATGAGAATTACCAGTAAGACTGCGTTTTAAACACATAGGAAAAGTTTCTCTCCAATTGCTCTCTTGTGAGTTCGTTCACGTTAGGAAGCTGTATCTATCTTTAGATTCAGTGAGTTAGTCACACGTTTCTTCTAAAAGGTGCATTTGGATATTCCACAGTGAACTGGATTTTAGGCTGTAATGAGAAATATCTGGCTCTAAAACAAAAACGGATCTATCTAGCAGATTTCTTGTCAAAGTGTACATTCACCTTAAAGAGTTAAACTGATGTGTTTTTGAAGCATTTCAGAAACCCTTTCTTTGGAGAGTATAGAAATAGATGTTTCCAGCCGCATACTGCCATATGAGAATTAGCAGTAAGATGCATCTATGTTTAGATTTAGTGAGAGAGTCACACGTTTCTTCTAAAAGCTGCATTTGGATATTCCAGAGTGAATGGGACTATAGGCTGCAATGAGAAATATCTGGCTCTAAAAGAAAAACTGTGCTATCTAGCAGAATGCGTGTCAATGTGGTCATTCAACTTGAAGAGTTAAACTGAGGTGTGTTTCCAGCACTTCAGAAACCCTTTCTTTGGAGAATGTAGAAACAGTCATTTCCAACCCTATAGTGGCATGTAACGGTTTGCAGTAAGAATGTGTTAAAAACACCGAAGACCCACTTCTTACAAACTCATCTGCTGTGTGTTGCTTCCTTTTAGGAAGGTGTACCTATGTTTAGATTCAGCCAGTTAGAAACACATTTCTTCTAAAAGCTGCGTTTGGACATTCCAGAGTGAATGGGAGTAAAGGCTGTATTGAGAAATATCTGGCTCTAAAAGAAAAACAGTGCTATCTAGCAGAATGGTTGTCAATGTGTGCATTCAACTTACAGAGATAAACTGATGTGTGTTTGCAGCAGTTCATAATCCCCTTCTTGGGAGACTGTAGAAACAGTCATTTCCATCTCTATACTGGCATATAAGAGTTAGCAGTAAGACTGCGTTTAAAACACCCAAGACCGGCTTCTTACAAACTCATCTGCTCTGTTGGTTCCTTTTAGGAAGCTGCATCTATTTTTAGATTCAGCTAGTTAGAAACACGTTTCTTCAAAAAGCTGCGTTTAGACCTTCCAGAATCAATGGGAGTAAAGGCTGTAATGAGAAATGTCTGGCTCTAAAAGTGAAACCGTGCTATCTAGTAGAATTGTGGTCAATCTGTGCGTTCAGCTTACAAAGTTACACTGATGTGTGTTTGCAGCAGTTCAGAAACTCTTTCTTTGGAGAATATAGAAACAGTCATTTCCAGCCCTATAGTGGTATATAAGAGTTACAAATAAGAATGCGTTTAAAACACAGAAGACCCGCTTCTTACAAAGTCATCTGCTGTGTGTTTGTTCCTTTTAGGAAGCTGCATCTATGTTTAGATTCAGCGAGTTAGTAACACGTTTCTTCTAAAAGGGGCGTTTGGACATTCCAGAGTGAATGGGAGTAAAGGCTATAATGAGAAATATCAGGCTCTAAAAAAAAAACGGTGCTATCTAGCAGAATGGTTGTCAATGTCTGCATTCAGCTTACAGAGTTAAACAGATGTGTGTTTGCAGGAGTTCAGAAACCCCTTCTTTGGATAATGTAGAAACAGTCATTTCCAACCCTATACTGGCATATAAGAGTTAGCAGAAATAATGCGTTTAAAACACAGAATACCCGCTTCTTACAAACTCATCTGCTGTGTGTTGCTTCCTTTTATTAAGCTGCATCTATGTTTAGATTCAGCTAGTCAGAGACACATTTCTTCTAAAAACTGCGTTTGGCCATTCCAGAATGAAAGGAAGTACAGGTTGTAATGAGAAATATCTGGCTCTAAAAGAAAAACGGTGCTGTTTGGCACAATGAATGTCAATGTGTGCATTTAACTTATAGACTTAAACTGATGTGGGTTTGCAGCAGTTCAGAAACCCGTTCTTTGGAGATTTTAGACACTGTCATTTCCAGCTTTATAGTGGCGTTTAAGAGTTAGCAGTAAGAATGCATTTAAAACACAGAAGACCCGCTTTTTACAAACTCATCTGCTGTGTGTTGTTTCCTTTTAGGAAGCTGCATCTATGTTTAGATTCATCGAGTTAGAAACACGTTTCCTCTAAAAGCTGCGTTTGGACATTCCAGAGTGAATGGGAGTACAGGCTGTAATGAGAAATATCTGGCTCTAAAACAAAAACGGTCCTATCTAGCAGAATGGTTGTCAATGTGTGCATTCAACTTACAGAGTTAAACTGATCAGTGTTTGCAGCAGCTCAGAAATCCTTTCTTTGCAGACTGTAGAAACAGTCATTTTCAGCCCTATACTGGCATATAAGAGTTATCAGTAAGAATAGGTTTAAAACACTGAAGACGGGCTTCTTACAAACACATCTGCTGTGTGTTGGTTGCTTTTAGGAAGCTGGATCTATGTTTAGATTCAGCGAGTTAGAAACACATTTTTTCTAAAAGCTGCATTTAGAAATTCCAGAGTGAATGGGAGTACAGGCTGTAATAAGATATATCTGGCTCTAAAAGAAAAACGGTGCTATCTAGCAGAATGGTTGTCAATGTGCCCATTCAACTTACAGAGTTAAACTCATGTGTGGTTGCAGCAGTTCAGAAACCCCATCTTTGGAAAATGTAGAAACAGTCATTTCCAGCCCTATACTGGCATATAAGAGTTAGCAGTAAGAATGTGTTTAAAACACAGAAAACTGCTTCTTACAAAATCATCTTCTGTGTTTTGATTCCTTTTAGGAAGCTCCATCTATGTTTCAATTCAGAGAGGTAGATACACGTTTCTTCTAAAAGCTGTGTTTGGAAATTCCAGAATCAATGGAAGTATAGGCTGTAATGAGAAATATCTGACTCTAAAAGAAAAACGGTGCTATCTAGCAGAATGGTTGTCAATGTGTGCATTCAACTTCCAGAGTTAAACTGATGTGTGTTTGCAGCAGTTCAGAAACCCTTTCCTTGGAGAATGTAGAAACCGTCATTTCCAGCCCTATACTGGCATATAACAGTTAGCAGTAAGAATGCGTTTAAAACACAGAAGACCCACTTCTTACAAACTCATCTGCTGTGTGTTGCATCATTTTAGGAAGCTGCATTTTAGGATTCAGCGAGTTAGAAACTCGTTTTTTTTCCTTTTTTTTATTGCATTTTATGTTTCGGTGTACATTTTAAGAACATGCAAGATTATTGCATAGGTACACACAAGGCAGCGTGGTTTGCTGTCTTACGTCCCCTCACCTGTAACTGTCATTTCTCCCCATGCTATCTCTTCCCACCTCCCCACCCCCCATCCTCCCTTTTCCCCCCAAGAAACCCCAGTGTGTAGTGCTTCCCTTTCTGTGTTCATGTGTTCTCATTGTTCAACACCCAACTATGAGTGAGAATATACGGTGTTTGATTTTCTGTTCTTGTGTCAGTTTGCTGAGAATGATGGTTTCCAGGTTCATCCATGTCCCTACAAAGGACGTGAACTCATCGTTTTTGATGGCTGCATAATATTCCATGGTGTATATGTACCACATTTTCCCTATCCAGTCTATCATCGTTGGGCATTTGGGTTGGTTCCAGGTCTTTGCTATTGTAAACAGTGCTGCAATGAACATTCGTGTGCACGTGTCCTTGTAGTAGAATGATTTATCATCCTTTGGATATATACCCAGTAATGGGATTGCTGGGTCAAATGGGATTTCTATTTTTAGGACCTTGAGGAATCGCCACACTGTCTTCCACAATGGTTGAATTAATTTACATTCCCACCAACAGTGTAAAAGTGTTCCTATTTCTCCACATCCTCTCCAGCATCTGTTGTTTCCCGATTTTTTAATGATCGCCATTCTAACTGGTGTGAGATGGTATCCCAATGTGGTTTTGATTTGCATTTCTCTGATGACCAGTGATGATGAGCATTTTTTCATATGTTTGTTGGCCTCCTGTATGTCTTCTTTTGTAAAGTATCTGTTCATATGCTTTGCCCATTTTTGAATGGGCTTGTTTGTTTTTTTCTTGTAGATCTGCTTTAGTTCTTTGTAAATTCTGGGTATCAGCCCCTTGTCAGATGGGTAGACTGCAAAAATTTTTCCCATTCTGTTGGTAGCCGTTTCACTCTACTGACTGTTTCTTTTGCCGTGCAGAAGCTGTGGAGTCTGATTAGGTCCCATTTGTCTATTTTGGCTTTTGTTGCCATTGCTTTTGGCGTTTTGGTCATGAAGTCCTTGCCTACACCTATGTCCTGAATGGTTTTGCCTAGATTTTCTTCTAAGGTTTTTATGATGTTAGGTCTGATGTTTAAGTCTTTAATCCATCTGGAGTTAATTTTGTTGTAAGGTGTCATGAAGGGGTCCTGTTTCTGCTTTCTGCACATGGCTAGCCAGTTTTCCCAACACAATTTATTAAACAGGAGTCCATTCCTCATTGCTTATTTTTGTCAGGTTTGTCGAAGATCAGATGGTTGTGGGTATGTTGTAATTCCTCTGAGGCCTCTGTTCTGTTCCATTGGTCTATATCTCTGTTTTGGTACCAGTACCATGCTGTTTTGATTACTGTAGCCTTGTAGTATAGTTTGAAGTCCGGTAGTGTGATGCCTCCTGCTTTGTTCTTTTTGCTTAGAATTGACTTGGCTATGTGGGCTCTCCTTTGGTTCCATATGAAGTTTAAGGTGTTTTATTCCAGTTCTGTGAAGAAGGTCATTGGTAGCTTGATGGGAATAGCTTTGAATCTGTTATTACTTTGGGCAGTATGGCCATTTTCACGATGTTGATTTTTCCTAACCATGAACATGGAATGTTTCTCATTGTGTTTGTATCCTCTCTTATTTCGTTGAGCAATGGCTTGTAGTTCTCCTTTAAGAGGTCCTTTACGTAGCTTGTTTCTTGTATTCCTAAGTATTTTATTCCCTTTGCAGCAATTGTGAATGACCGTTCGTTCTTTATTTGGCTCTCTTTAAGTTTATTACTGGTGTATAGGAATGCTTGTGATTTTTACGCGTTGATTTTGTATCCTGAGAGTTTGTTGAAGTTGCTTATCAGTTTGAGGAGACTTTGGGCTGAGATGATGGGGTCTTCCAGATATACAATCATGTCATCTGCAAATAGAGACATTTTGATTTCCTCCTTTCCAATTTGGATACCCTTTATTTCTTTTTCTTGCCTGATTGCTCTGGCTAGAACTTCCATAACTATATTGAATAGGAGTGGTGAGAGAGTGCATCTTTGTCTAGTGCCAGATTTCAAAGGGAATGCTTCCAATTTTTTGCCCATTCAGTATGATATTGGCTGTTGGTTTGTCATAAATGGCTTTTATTGTTTTGAGATACGTTCCATCAGTACCTAGTTTATTGGGGTTTTTTAGCATAAAGGGTTGTTGAATTTTGTTTCTTCTAAAAGCTGCGTTTGGACATTCCAGAGTGAATGGGAGTACAGGCTGTGATGAGAAATATCTGACTTTAAAAGAAAAACGGTGGTATCTAGCAGAATGGTTGTCAATGTGTGCATTCAACTTACAGAGTTATACTGATGTGCGTTTGCAGCAATTCAGAAACCCTTTCTTTGGATAATGTAGAAACAGTCCTTTCCAGCCCTATAGTGGCATATATGAGTTAGCAGTAAGAATGCATTTAAAACACAGGAGACCCGCTTTTTACAAACTCATCTGCTGTGTGTTGGTTCCTTTTAGGAAGATGCATCTATGTGTAGCTTCACTGAGTTAAAAACACGTTTTTTCTTAAAGCTGCATTGGGACATTCCAGAGTTGATGGTAGTAGAGGCTGTAATTAGAAATATCTGCTTCCAAAACAAAAACGGAGCTATCTAGCAGAATGCTTGGCAATGTGTGCATTCAACTTCCAGAGTTAAACTGATGTGTGTTTGCAGCAGTTCAGAAACCCTTTCTTTGGAGAATGTAGAAACAGTCATTTCCAGCCCTAGAGACGCATATAAGAGTTAGCAGTAAGAATGCGTTTCAAACACAGAAGACCCGCTTCTTACAAACTCATCTGCTGTGTGCTGGTTCCTTTTAGGAAGTTGCATCTATGTTTAGATTCAGCGAGGTAGAAACACGTTTCTTCTAAAAGCTGCGTTTGGACATTCCAGAGTGGATGGGAGAACAGGCTGTAAAGAGAAATACCTTGCTCTAAAACCAAAACGGAGCTATCTAGCAGAATGGTTGTCAATGTGTCTATTCAACTTCCAGAGTTAAACTGAAGTGTGTTTGCAGCAGTTCAGAAACCCTTTGTTTGGAGAATGTAGAAACAGTCATTTCCAAACCTATATTGGCATATAAGAGTTAGCTGTCAGAATGCGTTTAAAACACAGAAGACCAGCTTCTTACAAACTGACCTGCTTTGCATTGGTTCCTTATAGGAAGTTACATCTGTGTGTAGATTCAGCACAGTTAGAAACACGTTTCTTCTGAAAGCTACTTTTGGACATTCAAGAGTGGATAGGAGTACAGGCTGTAATGTGAAATATCTGGCTCCACGAAAAAACGGAGACATTTAGCAGAATGGTTGTCAATGTGTTCAATCGACTTGCAGAGTTAAACTGATGTGTTCTTGCAGCAGTTCAGAAACCCTTTCTTTGGAGAATGTAGAAACAGTCATTTCAAGCTCTATTGTGGCATATAAGAGTTAGCAGTAAGAATGGGTTAAAAACACAGAAGACCCGCTTCTTACAAACTGATCTGCTGTTTTGGTTCCTTTTAGGAATTTGCAACTATGTTAAGATTCAGCGAGTTAAAAACTCGTTTCTTCTAAAAGCTCCGTTTGGACATTCCAGAGTGGATAGGAGTACAGGCTGTAATGAGAAATATCTGTCTCTAAAACAAAAACATAGATATCTAGCAGATTGGTTGTCAAAATGTCAATTAAACTTACAGAGGTAAACTGATGTGTGTATGAAGCGTTTCTGAAATCCTTTTTTTGGAGAGTCTAGAAATAGATGCTTCCAGCGGTATACTGCCATATGAGAGTTAGCAGTTACACTGCGTTTGAAACACACAGGAAAAGTTTCTCTCAAATTGCTCTGCTGTGAGTTCATTCACCTTAGGAATCTGCATCTATGTTTAGATTTAGTGAGTTATTCACACGTTTCTTCTAAAAGCTGCGTTTGGACATTTCACAATGAATGGGACTACAGGCTCTAATGAGAACTGTCTGTAAAACAAAAACGGATCTATCTAGCAGATTTGTTATCAAAGTGTACATTCAACTTACAGAGTAAAACTGATGTGTGTATGAGGAGTTTCAGAAACCCTTTCTTTGGAGAGTTTAGAAATAGATGTTTCCAGCTGCATACTGCCATATGAGAATTAGCAGTAAGACTGCGTTTTAAACACAGATGAAAGGTTTCTCTCAAATTGCTCTGCTGTGATTTCATTCACCTTAGGAAGCTGCATCAATGTTTAGATTCAGTGAGTTAGTCACACGTTTCTTTTAAAAGCTGCGTTTGGATATTCAAGAGAGAACTGGACTCTAGGCTGTAATGAGAAATATCTGGCTCTAAAATTAAAACGGAGCAATCTAGCAGATTGGTTGTCAAAATGTACATTCAACATACAGAGCTAAACTGATGTGTGTACGAAGCGTTTCAGAAACCCTTTCTTTGTAGATTCTAGAAAGAGATGTTTCCAGCCGCATTCTGCCATATGAGAGTTAGCAGTAAGATGCATCTATGTAAAGATTGAGTAAGATAGCCACACGTTTTTTCTAGAAGCTGAGTTTGGATATTCCAGAGTGAATGGGACTATAGGCTGTAATGAGAAATATCAGGAAATAAAACAAAAACGGAGCTTTCTAGCAGATTATTTATCAAAGTGTACATTCAACGTACAGATTTAAAGTGATGTGTGTATTAAGCGTTTCAGAAACCCTTTCTTTGGAGTGACAAGAAATAGATGTATCCAGTCCAATACTGCCATATGAGAATTAGCAGTAAGACTGAGTTTTAAACACAGAGGAAAAGTTTCTCTCAAATTGCTCTGCTGTGAGTTCGTTCACATTAGGAAGGTCCTTCACGTTCCTTGTTAGTTGTATTCCTAGGTATTTTATTCTCTTTGTAGCAATTGTGAATGGCAGTTCATTCTTGATTTCACTCTCTTTAAGTCTGTTACTGGTGTATAGGAATGCTTGTGATTTTTGCACGTTGATTTTGTATCCTGAGACTTTGCTGAAGTTGTTTATCAGTTTCAGGAGACTTTGGACTGAGATGATGGGGTCTTCCAGATATACAATCATGTCATCTGCAAATAGACACAATTTGATTTCCTCCTTTCCAATTTGGATACCCTTTATTTTTTTTTCTTGCCTGATTTCTCTGGCTAGAACTTCCAGTACTATATTGAATAGAAGTGGTGAGAGAGGGCATCCTTGTCTAGTGCCAGATTTCAAAGGGAATGCTTCCAGTTTTTGCCCATTCAGTATGATATTGGCTGTTGGTTTGTCGTAAATAGCTTTTATTGTTTTGAGATACGTTCCATCAATACCTAGTTTATTGAGGGTTTTTAGCATAAAGTGTTGTTGAATTTTGTCAAAAGCCTTCTCTGCATCAATGGAGATAATCATGTGTTTTTTGTCTTTGGTTCTGTTTATGTGGCGAATTACGTTTATGGACTTGCGTATGTTGAACTAGCCTTGCATCCCCAGGATAAATCCTACTTGATGATGGTGGATCAGCTTTTTGATATGCTGTTGCAATCGGTTTGCCAGTATTTTGTTGAAGATTTTTGCATCTATGTTCATCATGGATATTGGCCTGAAATTTTCTTTTCTTGTTGAGTCTCTGCCGGGTTTTGGTATCAGGATGATGTTTGTCTCGTAAAATGATTTGGGAAGAATTCCCTCTTTTTGGATTGTCTGGAATAGTTACAGAAGGAATGGTATCGGCTCCTCTTTTTAGGTCTGGTAGAATTCAGCTGTGAACCAACCTGGACCTGGGCTTTTTTTGGGTGGTAGGCTCTTTATTGCTGCCTCGACTTCAAACCGTGTTATTGGTCTATTCAGGGTTTCGGCTTCTTCCGGGTTTAGGCTTGGGAGGATGCAGGTGTCCAGGAATTTATCCATTTCTTCCAGGTTTACTAGATTATGTGCATAGAGTTGTTTGTAATAATCTCTGAGGATGTTTTGGACTTCTGTGGAATCTGTGGTGATATCCCCTTTATCGTTTTTTATTGCATCAATTTGGTTATTCTCTCTTTTCTTTTTTATTAATCTGGCTAGTGGTCTGTCTATTTTGTTGATCTTTTCGAAAAACCAGCTCCTGGATTTATTGATTTTTTGAAGAGTTTTTTGTGTCTCTATTTCCTTCAGTTCTGCTCTGATCTTAGTTATTTCCTGTCTTCTGCTAGGTTTTGAGTTTTTCTGATCTTGCTCCTCTAACTCTTTCAATTTCGATGATTGGGTGTCAACTTTAGATCTCTCCTTTCTTCTCATGTGGACACTCATTGCTATATATTTTCCTCTAGAAACTGCTTTAAATGTGTCCCAGAGATTCTGGTATGTTGTGTCTTCGTTCTTATTGGTTTCAAAGAACGTCTTTATTTCTGCCTTCATTTCATTGTTTATCCAGTCAACATTCAAGAGCAGGTTGTTCAGTTTCCATGAAGCTGTGCGGTTCTGAGTTAGTTTCTGCATTCTCAGTTCTAACTCGATTGCACTGTGGTCTGAGAGACTGTTATGATTTCTGTTCTTTTGCATTTGCTGAGGAGTGATTTATTGCCAATTATGTGGTCAATTTTAGAGTAGGTGTGATGTGGTGCTGAGAAGAATGTATATTCTGTAAATTTGGGATGGAGAGCTCTGTAAATGTCTATTAGGTTTGCTTGTTCCAGGTCTGAGTTCAGGTCTTGGATATCCTTGTTGATTTTCTGTCTGGTTGATCTGTCTAATATTGACAATGGGGTGTTAAAGTCTCCCACTATTATTGTGTGGGAGTCTAAGTCTCTTTGTAAGTCATTAAGAACTTGCCTTATGTATCTGGGTGCTTCTGTGTTGGGTGCGTATATATTTAGGATCGTTAGCTCTTGTTGCAGTGATCCTTTTACCATTGTGTAATGTCCTTCTTTATCTCTTTTGATCTTTGTGGCTTTAAAGTCTATTTTATCAGAGATGAGAATTGCAACTCCTGCTTTTTTTTTGCTCTCCATTTGCTTCGTAGCTCTTCCTCAATCCCTTTATTTTGAGTCTTTGTGTATCCTTGCATGTAAGATGGGTTTCTTGGATAGAGCACACTGATGGGTTTTGGCTTTTTATCCAATGTGTCAGTCTGTGTCTTTTGATTGGGGCATTTAGTCCATTTACATTTAGGGATAGTATTGTTATGTGTGAATTTGATACTCTCATTTTGATGCTACCTGGCTGTTTTGTTGGTTAGTTGATGCAGCTTCTTGATTGTGTTGATGCTCTTTTACCATTTGGTGTGTTTTTGGAGTGGCTGGTACTGGTTGTTCCTTTATATGTGTAGAGCCTCTTTCAGGAGTTCTTGTAGAGCAGGTTTGGTGGTGATGAAATCTCTGAGTGCTTGCTTGTTCACAAAGGATTTTATTTCTCTTTAACTTATGTAGCTTAGTTTGGCTGGATAGGAGATTCTGGGTTGAAAGTTCTTTTCTTTAAGTATGTTGAATATTGGCCCGCAATCTCTTCTGGCTTGTAGGGTTTCTGCTGAGAGATCTGCTGTGAGTCTAATGGGCTTCCCTTTGTGGGTAACCCGACCTTTCTCTCTGGCTGCCCTTAGCATTTTCTCTTTCATTTCAACCCTGGTGAATCTGACGATTATGTGCCTTGGGGTTGCTCTTCTTGAGGAATATCTTTGTGGTGTTCTCTGTATTTCCTGGATTTGAATATTGGTCTGCCTTGCTAGACTGGGGATGTTTTCCTGGATAATATCCTGAAGAGTATTTTCCAGCTTGGATTCATTCTCTTCATCACATTCAGGTACACCTATCAGACATTGATTGGGTCTTTTCACATAGTCCCACATTTCTTGAAGATTTTGTTCATTCTTTTTTGAGCTTTTTTTCTCTGTTCTTGCCTTCTCTTTTTATTTCGTTGAATTGATCTTCGTCCTCTGATATCCTTTCTTCTGATTGGTCAATTCGGCTGTTGAAGCTTGTGCATGCTTCACGAAGTTCTCGTGTTGCGTTTTTCAGCTCCAACAATTCACTTATATTCCTCTCTATGCTATCCATTCTCGTTAGCAATTCGTCCAATCTTTTTTCAAGGTTCCTATTTTCTTTGCGTTGGGTTAGAACATGTTCTTTTAGCTCACTGTAGTTTCTTACTACCCACCTTCTGAAGTCTGATTCTGTCATTTCATCACCCTTTTTCTCCATCCTGTCTGGTTGCCTTGCTGGTGAGGAGTTGCGATCCCTTTTAGGAGGAGAGGTGTTCTGGTTTCGGGAGTTTTCATCCTTTTTGCACTGGTTTCTTCCCATTATTGTGGTTTTATCCACCTGTTGTCTTTGTAACTACTGTCTATCAGATTGGGTCTCTCAGTGAGCTTCTAGTTTGTGGATGTTGAAGTTACTTCTTTTTTTTTTTTTAAGCTCTCCTTCTAACAGTCTGGCCCATCTGCTGTAGGACTGCTGAGGACCTCTCCAGGCTCTGCTTGCCTGGGGGTCACCTGCAGTAGCTGCAGAACAGTAAGGGTTGCTGCCAGTTTCCTCTTTTGCTATCTTTGTCCCAGAAGGATGCTCGCCTACTGTCAGTCCGTTCTCTCTTTTATGAGGTGAGTCTTTGGTTCTATGGGGGTCCGGGAGCTACTTGAGGAGATAGTCTATCTTTTATTGGGGCTTAAGTTGTTCGTTCAGAGCTGCTGGGCAGGTATGTTTAGGTCTGCTGCAACTTAACTCATAAAGCACTTTTTGTTCCCAGGTGCTCTGTCCTAGAGAGTTGGAGCTTTATGAGATTCCGTTGCACTACTGCCTTTTTTGATTTTTCCTTCAGGTCTGACCCGCCCAGCTAGCAGCACGCCTAGCCACTGCCTGCCTGCAGGGGCTTTGCTGATCTGCTGTGAGCTCCGCCCAGCTGCCTTGAGCTCTTCCCTGCAGTCCTGTTTATATGGGCATAGTTAGAACTGTCTGGGCAATGGTGGCCCCGCCTCTGTTATGGGGGACTCTCTCTGTTGTGGCAGGTTGCCTCGGCAATGGTGCCTTGCTTCGGCAACGACGGCCTGCCTCCCTAGTGGTGAAGAGTCTCAGTAGTGGCCGAAGCCCCTCCCCCACCGAGCGGGACATTCCCGGTTCAGCTGTGCTTGGTTAGAAGTGCTCAACCCAGAGGGTTCCAGTTATTGTTTTTGTTTTCATTGTTTTTGGGTGTGGAGGCGTGGGACCAACCGAGCCTGATCACCTGGCTCCCTGACTCAGAGTCTTTTCTTTTAAGTTGAACGACCCCGCCTTCCAGTCCCTTGTTGAAAAGGCGCCTGGATCTCATGCTGTGACTCACTGAGTCGGCTCGAACTGCGGCACGGGCTCCTGGTGGATTTTTTGGCTAGGAATCACCTGGCCTGGCTCGCTATTTCAGATGAATGGGCAACTCTGCCATCTCCGGGCTCTGATTGCCAGCTAAGTGGGCTCCCAGACCAGTGGCTTTTTAAATTTTTTTTGAGACAGAGTTTCGCTCTTGTTACCCAGGCTGGAGTGCAATGGCATGATCTCAGTTCACCGCAACCTTCGCCTCCTGGGTTCAGGCAATTCTCCTGCCTCAGCCTCCTGAGTAGCTGGGATTACAGGCACGTGCCACCATGCCCAGCTAATTTTATGTATTTTTGGTAGAGACAGGGTTTCACTATGTTGACCGGGATGGTCTCGATCTCTTGACGTCGTGATCCACCCGCCTCAGCCTCCCAAAGGGCTGGGATTACAGACCAGTGCCTTTTGTACGGAGAACCGCAGCAACAGGGCGTAGTCACAGCAGTCGCGCAGTTGGAATTGGCCCCACAGGGGCCAAAACAGCCACACCGGATGGGACTTCGACACTGGCAAACACTATGCCTGGGTATCTCCTGGTCTGTGGGCAATAAGAGTTCGTCTGGAAATGTGGCATCCACTAACCCTCTGCACTTTCACTGGGAGCAGAAGTCCTGAGATGTTCTTAGGCGGCCATCCTCCCTCCCAGAATCCAGAAACCCTTTCTTTGGAGAATGAAGAAACAGTCATTTCCAGCCCTATACCGGCATATAACAGTTAACAGTAATAAAGCGTTTAAAACACAGAAGAACCGCTTTTTACAAACTCATCTACTGTGTGTTGGTTCCTTTTAGGAAGCCGCCTCTATGTTTAGATTCAGCGAGTTAGTAACACGTTTCATCTAAAAGCTGCGTTTGGACATTCCAGAGTGGATGGGAGTACAGGATGTAATGAGAAATATCTGGCTCTAAAAGAAAAACGGTGCTATCTAGCAGAACGGTTGTCAATGTGTGCATTCAAAGTACAGAGTTAAGCTGATGTGTTTTTGCTGCAGTTCACAAACCCCTTCTTTGGAGAATATAGAAACCTTCATTTCCAGCCTAATAGTGGCATATAAGAGTTAGCAGTCAGAATGCGTTTAAAACACAGAAGACCCGCTTCTTACAAACTCATCTGCTGTGTGTTGGTTCCTTTTAGGAAGCTGCATCTATGTTTAGATTCAGCGAGTTAGAAACACGTTTCTTCTAAAAGCTGCGTTTGGACATTCCAGCGTGAATTGGAGTTCAGCTTGTAATGACAAATATCTGGTTCTAAAACAAAAATGTTGCTACCTAGCAGAGTGGTTGTCAATGTGTCTTCAACTTACAGAGTTAAACGGATGTGTGTTTGCAGCAGTTCAGAAAAACTTTCTTTGGAGAATATAGAAACAGTCATTTCCAGCCCTATAGTGGCATATAAGAGTTAGTAGTAAGAATGCGTTTAAAACACAGAAGTCCCGCTTCTTACAAACTCATCTGCTGTGTGTTGGTTCCTTTTCGGAAGCTGCATCTATATTAAGATTCACCGAGTTAGAAACACGTTTCTTCTAAAAGCTGCGTTTGGACATTCCAGAGTGGATGGGAGTACTGGGTGTAAAGAGAAATATCTGGCTCTAAACAGAAACGGAGCTATCTTGCACAATGATTTTCAATGTGCATCTTCAATTTCCAGAGTTAAACGGATGTGTGTTTGCAACAGTTCTGAAACCCTTTCTTCGGAGAATGTAGAAACAGTCATTTCCCGGCCTATAGTGGAATATAAGAGTTACCAGTAAGAATGTGTTTAAAACACAGAAGACGCACTTCTTACAAACTCATCTGCTGTGTGTTGGTTCCTTTTAGGAAGCTGCATCTATGTTTAGAATCAGCGAGTTAGAAACACTTATCTTCTAAAAGCTGCGTTTGGACATTCCAGAGAGGATTGGACTACAGGTTGTAAAGAGAAATATCTGGCTCTAAAAGAAAAACGTTGCCACCTGGCAGAATGGTTGTCAATGTGTGCATTCAACGTACAGATTTAAACTGAGGTGTGTTTGCAGCAGCTCAGAAACCCCTTCTTTGGAGAATGTAGAAACAGTCATTTCCAGCCTTATACTGGCATATAAGAGTTAGCAGTAAGAATGCGTTTAAAACACAGAAGACCCACTTCTTACAAACTCATCTGCTTTGTGTTGGTTCCTTTTTGGAAGCTGTATCTATGCTTATATTCAGCGAGTTAAAACCCGTTTCTTCTAAAAGCTGCATTTGGACATTCCAGAGTGAATGTGAGTACTGGCTCTAATGAGAAATATCTCGCTCTAAAACAAAAAGTTTGCTATCTAGCAGAATGGTTGTCAATGTGTGCATTCAACTTACAGAGTTAAACTGATGTGTGTTTGCAGGAGTTCAGAAATACTTTCTTTGGAGAATGTAGAAACAGTCATTTCCAGCCCTATACTGGCTTATAAGAGTTAGCAGTAAGAATGTGTTTAAAACACAGATGACCCACTTCTTACAAACTGATCTGCTGTGTGTTGGTTCCTTGTAGGAATTTGCATCTATGTTTAGATTCAGCGAGTTAGAAACACGTTTCTTGTAAAAGCTGCATTTGGACATTCCAGAGTGGATGGGAGTACAGGCTGTAATGAGAAATATCTGGCTCTAAAACAGAAACTGAGCTATCTAGCAGAATGGTTGTCAATGTGCGCCTTCAACTTACAGAGTTAACCTGATGAGTGTTTGTAGCCATTCATAAACCCTTTCTTTGGAGAATGTAGAAACAGTCATTTCGAGCCCTATAGAGGCATATAAGACTTAGCAGTAAGAATGCGTTTAATACACAGAAGACCGGCTTCTTATAAACTTATCTGCTGTGTGCTGGTTCCTTTTTGGAAGCTGCATCTATGTTTAGATTCAGCGACTTAGACTTCTTCTAAAGGCTGCATTTGGACATTCCAGAGTGAATGAGAGTACAGGCTGTAATGAGAAATATCTGGCTCTAAAAGAAAAACTGAGCTAACTAGCAGAATGGTTGTCAATGTGTCCATTCAACTTACTGAGTTAAACTGATGTGTGTTTGCAGCAATTCAGAAACCCTTTCTTTGGGGAGTGTAGAAACAGTCATTTCCTACCCTATAGTGGCATATAAGAGTTAGCAGTATAAATGTGTTTTAAGCACGGAAGTGCCGCTTCTTACAAACTGATCTGCTGTGTGTTGGCTTTTTGTAGGAAGTTGAATCTATGTTTAGATACAGCAAGTTAGAAACATTTTTATTGTAAAAGCTGCATTTGGACATTCCAGAGTGAATGAAGGTACAGGCTGTAATTAGAAATATCTGTCTCTAAAACAAAAATGGTGCTATTTAACAGAATGGTTGTCAATGTATGCATTCAACTTACAGATGTAAACTGATGTGTGGTTGCTCAGTTCAGAAATCTCATCTTTGGAGAATGTAGAAACAGTCATTTCCACCCATATACTGGCATAAAACAGTTAGCAGTAAGAATGTGCTTAAAACACAGAAGAAGCGCTTCTTACAAACTCATCTGCTGTATCTTGGTTCCTTTTAGGAAGCTACATCTATGTTTAGACTCAGCGAGTTAGTAACACGTTTCTTCTAAAAGCTGCCTTTGGACATTCCAGAATGAATTGGAGTTCAGCCTGTAATGAGAAATATCTGGTTCTAAAACAAAAATGGTGGTATCTAGCAGAAGGGTTGTCAGTGTGTGCTTTCAACTTACAGAGTTAAACTAAGTTGTGTTTGCAGCAGTCAAGAAACCCTTTGTTTGGAGAATATAGAAACAGTCATTTACAGCTCTATAGTAGCATATAAGAATTAGCAGTAAGAATCTGTTTAAAACACCGAAGACCCGCTTCATACATACTCATCTGCTGTGTGTTGGTTCCTTTTACGAAGCTGCATCTTGTTTAGATTCAGCGAGTTAGAAACACTTTTCTTCTAAAAGCTGCGTTTGGAGATTCCAGAGTGAAGAAGGTGCTGGCTCTAGTGAGAAATATCTGTCTCTAAAACAGAAACGGTGCTATCTAGCAGAATGCTTGTCAATGTGTGCATTCAACTTACAGAGCTAAACGGATGGGTGTTGAAACAGTTCAGAAACACTTTCTCTGGAGAATGTAGAAACAGTCATTTCCAGGCCTATAGTGGAATATAAGAGTTAGCAGTAAGAAAGCATTTAAAACGCAGAAGACCTACTTCTTACAAACTCATCTGCTGTGTGTTGGTTCCTTTTAGGAAGCTGCATCTATATTTAGATTTCCTGAGTTAGAAAAACGTTTCTTCTAAAAGCTGCGTTTGGACAATCCAGAGTGGATGGGAGTACAGGCTGTAAAGAGAAATATCTGGCTCTAAAAGAAAAACGTTGCTACCTGATAGAATGGTTGTCAATGCATGGATTCAACGTACAGAGCTAAACTGATGTGTGTTTGCAGCAGCTCAGAAACCCCTTCTTTGGAGAATGTAGAAACTGTCATTTCCAGCGTTATAGTGGCATATAAGAGTTAGCAGTAAGAATGCGTTTAAATCACGGAAGACCCGCTTCTTACAAACTCATCTGCTTTGTGTTGGTTCCTTTTAGGAAGCTGCATCTATGTTTATATTCAGCGAGTTAAAACCCATTTCTTCTAAAAGCTGCATTTGGACATTCCAGAGTGAATGGGAGTACAGGCTGCAATGAGAAATATCTGGATCTAAAACAAAAACTTTGCTATCTAGCAGAATGGTTGTCAATGTGTGCATTCAACTTACAGAGTTAAACTGATCTGTGTTTGCAGGAGTTCAGAAACCCTTTCTTTGGAGAACGTATAAACAGTCATTTCCAGCCCTATACTGGCTTATAAGAGTTAGCAGTAGTATTTTTAAATATGTAGTATGTTTAAAACACAGAATACCCATTTCTTACAAACTGATCTGCTGTGTGTTGGTTCCTTGTAGGAATTTGCATCTATGTTTACATTCAGTGAGTTAGAAACACATTTCTTGCAAAAGCTGCGTTTGGACATTCCAGAGTGAATGGGAGTACAGGCTGTAATGAGAAATATTTGGCTCTAAAACAGAAACGGAGCTATCTTGCAGAATGGTTGTCAATGTGTGCCCTCAACATATGGAGTTAAACTGATGAGTGTTTGCAGCCATTTAGAAACCGTTTTTTTGGAGAATGTAGAGTCATTTCGGGCCCTATAGAGGCATATAAGAGTTAGCAGTAAGAATGCGTTTAAAACACAGAAGATCCGCTTCTTTCAAATTCATCTGCTGTGTGTTGGTTCCTTTTAGGAAGCTGCATCTATGTTTAGATTCGGTGAGTTAGAAACACATTTCTTTTAAAGGCTGCGTTTGGACATTCCAGAGTGAATGAGATTACAGGCTGTAATGAGAAATATCTGGCTCTAAAAGAAAAACTGTGCTAACTACCAAAATGGTTGTCAATGTTTGCATTCAACTTACGGAGTTAAACTGATGTGTGTTTGCAGCAGTTTAGAAACCCTTTCTTTGGGGAGTGCAGAAACAGTCATTTCCAACCCTATAGTAGCATATAATTGTTAGCAGTAAGAATTCTTTTGAAGCACAGAAGACCCACTTCTTACAAACTGATCTGCTGTGTCTTGTTTTTTGTAGGAAGTTGAATCTATGTTTAGATACAGCCAGTTAGAAACATGTTTCTTCTAAAAGCTGCGTTTGGACATTCCAGAGTTAATGAAGGTACAGGCTGTAGTTAGAAATATCTGTCTCTAAAACAAAAATGGTGCTATTTAGCAGAATGATTGTCAATGTCTGCATTCAACTTACAGATTTAAACTGATATGTGGTTGCTGCAGTTCAGAAATCCCGTCTTTGGAGAATATAGAAACAGTCATTTCCATCCCTTTAGGGGCATATAAGAGAAAGCAGTAAGAATGTGTTTAAAACACAAAAGACACGCTTCTTACAAACTCATCTGCTGTGTGTTGGTTCCTTTTAGAAAGCTACATCTATGTTTAGAATCAGCGAGTTAGAAACACGTTTCTTCTAAAAGCTGCGTTAGGACATTGCAGAGTGAATTGGAGTTCAGCCTCTAATGAGAAATATCTGGTTCTAAAACAAAAATGGTGCTATCTAGCAGAATGGTTGTCAATGTGTGCTTTCAACTTACAGAGTTAAACTGATGTGTATTTGCAGCAGTCCAGGAACCCTTTCTGTGGAGAATATAGAAAAAGTCATTTCCAGCCCTATAGTGGCATATAATAGTTAGCTGTAAGAATGCATTTAAAACACCAAAGACCCGCTGCATACAAACTCATCTGCTGTGTGTTGGTTCCTTTTACGAAGCTGCATCTATGTTTTGATTCAGTGAGTTAGAAACACTTTTCTTCTAAAAGCTGCATTTGGGCATTCCAGCGTGAATGAAGGTACAGGCAGTAATGAGAAATATCTGGCTCTAAAAGAAAAACGGTGCTATCTAGTAGAATAGATTTCAATATGTCCATTCAACTTATAGAGTTAAACTGATGTGTTTTGCAGCAGTTCAGAAACCCTTTCTTTGGAGGATGTAGAAACAGCAATTTCCAGCCCTTTACTGGCATATAAGAGTTAGCAGTAAGAATGCCTTTAAAACACAGAAGACCCACTTCTTACAAACTCATCTGCTGTGTGTTGGATCCTTTTAGGAAGCTGCAGCTATGTTTAGATTCAGCGACTTAGAAACATGTTTCTTCTAAAAGCTGCGTTTGGGCATTGCAGAGTGAATGGGAGTTCCGGATGTAATGAGAAATATCTGGCCCTTAAACAAAAATGGTGCTATATAGCAGAATGGTCGTCAATGTGTGCATTCAACTTACAGGGTTAAACTGATGTGTGTTTGCAGAAGTTCAGAAACCCTTTCTTCGGAGAATATAGAAACAGTCATTTCCAGTCCTTTAGGGGCATATAAGAGAAAGCAGTAAGAATGATTTTAAAAGACAGAAGACCCGCTTCTTACAAACTCATCTGCTGCGCTTTTGTTCCTTTTAGGAAGATGCATCTATGTTTAGATTCAGCGAGTTAGAAACACGTTTCTTCTAAAAGCTGAGTTTGGACATTCCAGAGTGAATGGGAGAACATGCTGTAATGAGAAATATCTCGCTCTAAAGCAAAAACGGAGCTATCTAGCAGAATGGGTGTCAATGTTTGCATTCAACTTCGAGAGTTAAACTTATGTGTGTTCGCAGCAGTTCAGAAAACCCTTCTTTGAAGAATTTAGAAACAGTCATTTTTATCCCTTTAGTGACATACAAGAGTTAGCAGTAAGAATGCATTTAAAACACGGAAGACCCGATTCTTACAAACTCATCTGCTGTGTTTTGGTTCATTTTAGAAAGCTGCATTTATGTTTAGATTCAGCGACTTAGAAACACGTTTCTTCTAAAAACTGCGGTTGGACATTCCAGAGTGAAATGGAGTACAGGCTGTAATGAGAAATATCTGGCTCTAAAAGAAAAACGGTGCTATCTAAGAGAATGGTTGTCAATGTGTGCATTCAACTTACAGAGTTAAACTGATGCCTGTTTGCAGCAGTTCAGAAACTCATTCTTTGGAAAATATAGAAACAGTCATTTCCAGCCCTATAGTGGCATATAAGAGTTAGCAGTAAGAATGCGTTTAAAACACAGAAGACCTGCTTCTTACAAACTCATCTGCTATGTGTTGGTCCTTTTCAGGTAGCTATATCTATGTTTGGATTCAGCTAGTTAGAAGCACGTTTCTTCTCAAAGCTGCGTTTGGACATTCCAAAGTGAATGGGAGTACAGGTTGTAATGAGTAATATCGGGCTCTAAAACAAAAACGGTGCTGTCTAGCAGAATGGTTGTGAATGTGTACATTCAACTTTCAGATTAAACTGATGTGTGTTTGCAGTAGTTCAGAAACCCTTTCTTTGGGGAATGTTGAAACAGTCAATTCCAGCACCATAGAGGCATATAAGAATGCATTTAAGACACAGAAGACCCGCTTCTTTCAAACTCATCTGCTGTGTGTTGGTTCCTTTTAGGAAGTTGCATCTATGTTTGAATTCAGAGAGTTAGAAACATGTTTCTTCTAAAAGATGCGTTTGGACTTTCCAAAGTGAATGGGAGTACACACTGTAATGAGAAATATCTGGCTCTAAAAGATAAGTGGTGCTATCTAGCAGAATGGTTGTCAGTGTATGCATTCGGCTTACGGAGTTAAACTGATGTGTGTTTTGCAGCAGTTCAGAGACCCTTTCTTTGGAGAATGTAGAAACAGTCATTCCAGCCGTATAATGGCATAGAAGAGTTAGCAGTAAGATTGCGTTTAAAACACAGAAGACCCGCTTCTTACAAACTCATCTGCTGTGTGTTGGTTCCTTTTAGAAAGCTGCATCTATGTTTAGATTCAGCGAGTTAGAAACATGTATCTTCTAAAAGCTGCATTTCGACATTCCAGAGTGAATGGGAATACGGGCTGTAAAGAGAAGTACCTTGCTCTAAAACAAAAACGGTGCTATCTAGCAGGAAGGTTGTCAATGTGTGCATTCAATTTACAGAGTTACACTGATGTATGTTTGCAGCAGTTCAGAAACCCTTTCTTTGGAGAATGTTGAAAGAGTCATTTCCAGCCCTATACTGGCATATTAGAGTTAGCAATAAGAATGTGTTTAAAACAAAGACGACCCGCTTGTTACAAACTCGTCTGCTGTGTGTTGGTTCCTTTTAGGAAGCTGCATTTATGTTTAGATTCAGTGAGTTAGAAAGAATTTTCCTCTAAAAGCTGCTTTTGGGCATTCCAGAATGAATGGGAGTACAGGCTGTAATGAGAAATATGTGGCTCTAATAGAAAAACGGTGCTATCTACCAGAATGGTTGTCAATGTGTGCATTCAGCTTACAGAGTTAAACTGATGTGTGTTTGAAGCAGTTCAGAAACCCTTTCTTTGGAGAATGTAGAAACAGTCACTTCCAGCCCTGTAGTGCCATATAAGAATTAGCAGTAAGAATGCCTTTAAGGCAGGGTGCGGTGGCTCAAGCCTGTAATCCCAGTACTTTGGGAGGCCGAGGCGGGTGGATCACAAGGTCAGGAGATTGAGACTATCCTGGACAACAAGGTGAAACCCCATCTCTACTAATAAAATACAAAGAATTAGCTGGACATAGTGGCGCATGCCTGTAATCCCTGCTACTCAGAAAGCTTAGGCAGGAGAATTGCCTGAAACCGGGTGACGAAGGTTGTTGTGAGCCGAGATCGTACTATTGCACTCCAGCCTGGGTTACTAGAGCAAAACTCCGTCTCAAAAAAAAAAAAAAAAAAAAAAAAAAAAAAAAAAAAAGAATGCCTTTAAAACAGAGAAGACCTGCTTCTTAGTCACACATTTCTTCTAAAAGCTGCGTTTGTATATTCCAGAGTGAATGGGACAATAGGCTGTACTGAGAAATATCTGGCTCTAAAACAAAAATGGAGCTATCTAGCAGATTGCTTGTCAAAGTGTACATTCAACTTACACAGTTAAATTGATGTGTGTATGA
The DNA here is from genome assembly GCF_048565385.1 of Saimiri boliviensis. NCBI lineage: Eukaryota > Metazoa > Chordata > Mammalia > Primates > Cebidae > Saimiri > Saimiri boliviensis. Next base: position 149,738,096 of record NC_133449.1, on the reverse strand, counting down.
AGGGTTTCCGAAACCCTTTCGTTGGAGAGTCTAGAAATAGATGTTTCCGGTCGCAAACTGACATATGAGAATTAGCAGTAAGACTACGTTTTAAACACAGAGGGAACGATTCTCTAAAATTGCTCGGCTGTGTGTTCGTTCACCTTAGGAAGCTGCATCTATGTTTAGATTCAGTGAGTTAGTCACACGTTTCTTCTAAAAGCTGCGTTTGTATATTCCAGAGTGAATGGGAATATAGGCTGTAATGAGAAATATCTAGCTCTAAAAAAAAATGGAGCTATGTAGCAGATTGGTTGTCAAAGTGTACATTCGACTTACAGAGTTAAACTGATGTGTGTATGAGGCGTTTCAGATACCCTTTCTTTGGAGATTCCAGAAATAGCTGTTTCCTGCCGTATACTGCCATATGAGAATTAGCAGTAAGACTGCGTTTTAAACACAGAGGAAACGTTTGTCTCAAATTGCTCTGCTGTGACTTCCTTCACCTTAGGAAGCTGCATCTATGTTTAGATTCAGTGAGTTAGTCAAACATTTCTTCTAAAATCTGCGTTTGGATATTCCAGAGTGAATTGCACTATAGGCTGTAATGAGAAATATCTGGCTCTACAACAAAAATGGAGCTATCTAGCAGATTGGTTGTCAAAGTGTACATTCAACTTACAGAGTTAAACCGATGTGTGTATGAAGCGTTTGAGAAACCCTTTCTTTGGAGAGTCTAGAAATAGAAGTTTCTGGCGGCATACGGCCAAATGAGAATTAGCAGTAAGACTGCGTTTCAAACACAGAGGAAACGTTTCTCTCAAATTGCTTTGCTGTGAGTTCGTTCACCTTAGGAGGCTGCATCTATGTTTAGATTCAGTGAGTTAGTCACACGTTTCTTCTAAACGCTGCATTTGGATATTCCAGAGAGAATGGGACTATAGGCTGTAATGAGGAATATTTGGCTCTAAAACAAAAACGGATCTATCTAGCATATTGGCGGTCAAAATGTTCATTCAACTTACAGAGTAAAACTGATGTGGGAATGAAGCGTTTCAGAAACCCTCTCTTTGGAGAGTCTAGGAATAGATATTTCAAGCCATATACTGCCATATGCGAATTAGCAGCAAGACTGCATTTTAAACACAGAGGAAACGTTTCTCTCAAATTGCTCTGCTGTGAGTTCATCACCTTAGGAAGCTGCATTTATGTTTAGATTCAGTGAGTGAGTCACACGTTTCTTCTAAAAGCTGCGTTTTGATATTCCAGAGTTAATGGGACTATAGGCGGTAATGAAAAATATCTGTTTCTCAAAGAAAAACAGAGCTATCTAGCAGATTAGTTGTCAGTGTACATTCAACTTACAGAGTTAATCTGATGTGTGTATGAAACGTTTCAGAAACCCTTTCTTTGGAGAGTCTAGAAATAGATGTTTCCAGCCTTATACTGCCATATGAGAATTAGCAGTAGGACCGCATTTAAAACACAGAGGAAACGTTTCTCTCAAATTGCTCTGCTGTTAGTTCGTTCACCTTAGGAGGCTGCATCTATGTTTAGATTCAGTGAGGTAGTCACACGTTTCTTCTAAAAGCTGTGTTTGGATATTCCAGAGTGAATGGGACTATAGGCTGTAATGAGAAAAGTCGGGCTCTTAAACAAAAAAGGAGCTTTCTAGCAGATTGGTTGTCAAAGTGTACATTCAACTTACAGAGCTATACTGATGTGTGCCTGAAGCGTTTCAGAGACCCTTTCTTTGGAGAGTCTAGAAATAGATGTTTCCAGCCGTATACTGCCATATGATAATTAGCAGTAAGAGTACATTTTAAACACAGGGGGATCGATTCTCTCAAATTGCTCTCCTGTCAGTTCGTTTACCTTAGGAAGCTGCAAATATGTTTAGATTTAGTGAGTTAGTCACACCTTTCTTCTAAAAGCTGCGTTTGGATATTCCAGAGTGAATGGGACTCCAGGCTGTAATGAGAAATATCGGGCTCTAAAACAAAATTGGAGCTATTTCGCATATGGGTTGTCAAAGTGTACATTCAACTTACAGAGTTAAACTGATGTGTGTATGAAGCTTTTATGAAACCCTTTCTTTGATGTGTGTAGAAATAGATGTTTCCAGTAGTATACTGCCACATGAGAATTAGCAGTAAGACTGCGTTTTAAACACAGAGGAATCGTTTCTCTCAAATGGCTCTGTTGTGGGTTCATTCACCCTAGGAAGCTGCATCTTTGTTTAGATTTAGTGAGTTAGTCACACGATTCATCTAAAAGCTGCATTTGGCTATTCCAGATTGAATGGGACTATAGGCTGTAATGAGAAATATCTGGTTCTAAAACAAAAACAGAGCTTTCTAGCATATTGGTTGTCAAAGTGTACAGTCAAGTTACCGAGTTAAACTGATGTGTGTATCACGCATTTCTGAAACCCTTTCTTTGGATAGTCTAGGAATAGATTTTTCCCACCATGTACTGCCATATGATAATTAGCAGTAAGACTGCATTTTAGACAGAGAGTAAGCGTTTCTCAAATTGCTGTACTGTGAGTTCCTACAACTTAGGAAGCTGCATCTATGTTTAGATTCAGTGTGTTAGACCCACGTTTCTTCTAAAAGCTGCATTTGGATATTCCAGAGTGAATGGGACTCTAGGCTGTAAGGAAAAATATCTGGCTCTAAAACAAAAACGGAGCTATGCAGCAGATGGGTTGTCAAAGTGTACATTCAACTTATACAGTTAAACTGATGTGTGTATGAAGCGTTTCAGAAACCCTTTCTTTGGACAGTCTAGAAAGAGATGTTTCTAGCTGTATACTGCCATATGAGAATTAGTAGTAAGACTGCATTTTTATCACACAGGAAACGTTTCTCTCAAATTGCTCTGCTGTGAGTTCGCTCACCTTGGGAAGATGCATCTATGTTTAGATTCAGTGAGTTAGTCACACGGTTCTTCTAAAAGCTGTGTTAAGATACTCCACAGTGAATGGGACAATAGGCTGTAATGAGAAATATCTGGCTCTAAACAAAAACGGGGCTATCTAGCAGATTGGTTGTCAAAGTGTACATTCAACTTACAGAGTTAAACTGATGTGTGTATGAAGCGTTTCAGAAACCCTTTCTTTGGAGAGTCTAGAAATAGATGTTTCTAGCCGTATACTGCCATGTTAGAATTAGAAGTAAGACTGCGTTTTAAACACAGAGGAAACGTTTGTCTCAAATTGCTCTGCTGTGAGTTCCTTCACCTTGGGCACCTGCATCTATGTTTAGATTCAGTGAGTTAGTCACACGTTTCTTCTAAAAGCTGTGTTTGGATATTCCAAAGTGAATTGACTATAGGCTGTAATGAGAAATATCTGGCTCTAAAACAAAAACGGAGCTATCTAGCAGATTGGTTGTCAAACTGTACGTTCAACTTACAAAGTTAAACTGATGTGTTTGAAGCGTTTCAGAAACCCTTTCTTTGGAGAGTCTAGAAATAGATGTTTCCAGCTGTGTTCTCACATATGAGAATTAGCAATAAGTCTACTTTTTAAACACAGAGGAATAGTTTCTCTCAATTTGCTCTGTGAGTTCGTTCACCTTAGGAAGCCTCAACTATGTTTAGATTCAGTGAGTTAGTCACACGTTTCTTCTAAAAGCTGCGTTTCACAATTCCAGAGTGAAAGGGACTATAGGTTTTAATGAGAAATATCTGGCTCTATAACAAAAATGGAGCTATCTATCAGATTATTTGTCAAAGTATAGATTCAACCTACAGAGTTAAACTGATGTGTGTATGAAGCGTTTCAGAAACCCTTTGTTTGGAGAGTCTAGAAATAGATGTTTCAAGCCGCATACTGCCATATGAGAATTAGCAGTAAGACTGCGTTTTAAACACAGAGGAAACGTTTCTCTCAAATTGCTCTGCTGCGAGTTCTTTCACCTTAGGAAGCTGCATCCATGTTTAGATTCAGTGAGTTACTCACAAGATTTTTCTAAAAGCTGCGTTTGGATATTACAGAGTGAATGGGACTATAGGTTGTAATGAGAAATATCTGGCTCTAAAACAAAAACGGAGCTATCTAGCAGATGGGTTGTCAAAGGGTGCATTCAACTTATACAGATAAACTCATCTGTGTATTAAGCGTTTCAGAAAACCTTTCTTTGTAGAGTCTAGAAATAGATGTTTCCAGCCATATACTGCCATATGAGAATTAGCAGTAAGACTGCGTTTTAAACACAGAGGAAACAGTCTCTCAAATTGCTCTGCTTTGAGTTCGTTCACCTTAGGAAGCTGCATCTATGTTTAGATTCGGTGAGTTAGTCACACGTTTCTTTTAAAAGCTGGGTTTTGATATTCCGGAGTGAATGGAACTATAGGCTGTAATGAGAAATATCTGGCTCTAAAAGAAAGACGGAGTTGTCTAGCAGATTATTTGTCAAAGTGTACATTCAACATACAGAGTTAAACTGATGTGTGTACAAAGCGTTTCAGAAACACTTTCTTTGTAGAGTCTAGAAAGAGATGTTTCCAGCCGCATACTGAATTATGAGAATTAGTAGTAAGATGCATCTATGTTTAGATTCAGTGAGATAGTCACACGTTTCTTTTAGAAGCTACGTTTGGATATTCAAGAGTGAATGGGACTATAGGCTGTAATGAAAAATATCTGGCTCTAAAAGAAAAATTGTGATATCTAGCAGATTGGTTGTCTAAGTGTACATTCAACTTAGAGAGTTAAACTGATGTGTCTATGAAGCGTTTTGGAAACCGTTTCTTTGGAGAGTCTACAAATAGACGTTACCAGCCGTATACTGCCATATGAGAAGTAGCAGTAAGACTGCATTTTAAACACAGAGGTAACGTTTCTCTCAAATTGATCCTCTGTGAGTTCTTTCAACTTAGGAAGCTGCATCTATGTTTAGATTCAGTGAGTTAGTCACAAGTTTCTTCGAAAAGCTGTGTTTGGATATTCCAGAGTGAATGGGACTATAGGCTGTAATGAGAAATATCTGACTCTAAAACAAAAATGGAGCTATCTGCCATATGAGAATTAGAAGTAAGAGTGCGTTTTAAACACATAGGAAACGTTTCTCTCCAATTGCTCTTTTGTGAGTTTATTCACCTTAGGAAGCTGCATCTATGTTTAGATTCAGTGAGTTAGTCAGACGTTTCTTCGAAAAGCTGCATTTAGATATTCCAGAGTGAATGGAATATTAGGCTGTAATGAGAAATATCTGGCTCTAAAACTAAAACGGAGCTATCTAGCAGATTTGCTGTCAAAGTGTACATTCAACTTACAGAGTTAAACTGAAGTGTGTTTGAAGCATTTCAGAAACACTTTCTTCTGAGAGTCTAGATATAGATATTTCCAGCCGCATACTGCCATATGAGAATTAGCAGTAAGATGCATCTCTGTTTAGATTTAGTGAGAGAGTAACACGTGTCTTCTGAAAGCTGCGTTTGGATATTCCAGAGTGAATGGGACTATAGGCTGTAATGAAAAATATCTGGCTCTAAAAGAAAAATTGTGATATCTAGCAGAATGCGTGTCAATATGGTCATTCAACTTAAAGAGTTAAACTGATGTGTGTATGAAGCGTTTCAGAAACCCTTTGGAGAATGTAGAAACAGTCATTTCCAATCCTATAGTGGCATGTAAGAGTTAGCAGTGAGAATGGGTTTAAAACACCAAAGACCCGCTTCTTACAAACTCATCTGCTGTGTGATTGTACCTTTTAGGAAGTTGCACCTATGTTTAGATTCAGCGAGTTAGCAACAATTTTCTTCTAAAAGCTGTGTTTGGACATTCCAAGGCGAATGGGATTACAGGCTGTAATGAGAAATATCTGGGTCTAAAAGAAAAACGGTGCTATCTAGCAGAATGATTGTCAATGTGTGCATTCTACTTACAGAGTTAAGCTGATGTGTGTTTACAGCAGTTCAGAAACCCTTTCTTTGGAGAACGTAGAAACAGCAATTTCCAGCCCTATAGTGGCATATAAGAGTTGGCAGTAAGAATGTGTTTAAAATACAGAAGACCTGCTTCTCACAAACTTATATTCTGTGTGTTGGTTCCTTTTAGGAAGCTGTATCTATGTTTAGATTCAGCCAGTTTGAAACACATTTCTTCTAAAAGCTGCGTTTGGACATTCCAGAGTGAATCGGAGTACAGGCTGTAATGAGAAATATCTGGCTCTAAAAAAAAAAACAGTACTATCCAGCAGAATGGTTGTCAATGTGTGCACTCAAATTGCAGAGATAAACTGATGTGTGTTTGCAGCAGTTCGGAATCCCCTTCTTGGGAGACTGTAGAAACAGTCATTTCCAGCTCTATACTGGCATATAGGAGTTAGCAGTAAGACTGTGTTTAAAACACCCAAGACTGGCTTCTTACATACTCATCTGCTGTATGTTGGTTCCTCTTAGGAAGCTGCATCTATGTTTAGATTCAGCGAGTTAGAAACATGTTTCTTCAAAAAGCTGCGATTGGACCTTCTCAAATCAATGGGAGTGAAGGCTGTAATGAGAAATATCTGGCTCTAAAAGAAAAACGGTGCTATCTAGCAGAATGGTTGTCAATGTGTGAATTCAACTTACAGAGTTAAAATGATGTGTGTTCACAGCAGTTCAGAAACCCTTTTTTTGGATAATATAGAAACAGTCATTTCCAGCCCTATAGTGGTATATAAGAGTTACAAATAAGAATGCGTTTAAAACACAGAAGACCTGCTTCTTACAAACTCATCTGCTGTGTGTTGGTTCCTCTTAGGAAGCTGCATCTATGTTTAGATTCAGCGAGTTAGAAACACGTTTCTTCTAAACGCTGCGTTTGGACATTCCAGTGTGAATGGGAGTACAGGGTATAATGAGAAATATCTCACTCTAAAAAAAAAAAAAAAAACTGTGCTGTCTAGCAGAATGGTTGTCAATGTGTGCATTCAGCTTACAGAGTTAAACTGATGTGTGTTTGCAGGAGTTCAGAAACCCCTTCTTTGAAGAATGTAGAAACAGCCATTTCCAACCCTATACTGGCATATAAGAGTTAGCAGAAAGAATGCGTTTAAAACACAGAATACCCGCTTCTTACAAACTCATCTGTTGTGTGTTGGTTCTTTTATTAAGCTGCATCTATATTTAGATTCAGCGACTCAGAAACACATTTGTTCTAAAAGCTGCGTTTGGCCATTCCAGAATGAAATGAAGTACAGGTTGTAATGAGAATTATCTGGCTCTAAAAGAATAACGGTGCTTTTTAGCACAATGGTTGTCAATGTGTGCATTTAACTTACAGACTTAAACTGATGTGGGTTTGCAGCAGTTCAGAAACCCTTTCTTTGGAGAATATAGAAACAGTCATTTCCAGCCCTATACTGGCATATAAGAGTTAGCAGTAATGATGGATTTAAAACACAGAAGACCCGCTTCTTACAAACTCATCTGCTGTGTGTTGGTTCCTTTTAGGAAACTGCATCTATGTTTAGATTCAGTGAGTTAGAAACACGTTTCTTCTAAAAATTGCATTTGGACATTCCAGTGTGAATGGGAGTACAGGGTATAATGAGAAATATCTGGCTCTAAAAAAAAAAAAAAACTGTGCTATCTGGCAGAATGGTTGTCAATGTGTGCATTCAGCTTAAAGAGTTAAACTGATGTGTGTTTGCAGGAGTTCAGAAACCCCTTCTTTGGAGAATGTAGAAACATTCATTTCCAACCCTATACTGGCATATAAGAGTTAGCAGGTAATGTTGGGAAGATGGCCACCTAAGAACAGCTCAGGACTTCAGCTCCCAGTGAAAGTGTAGAGGGTGAGTGGACGCCGCATTTCCAGACGAACTCTTATTGCCCACAGACCAGGAGATACCCAGGCAGAGGGGTCGCCCGCGTCGCAGTCCCAGCCGGTGCGGCTGTTTTGGCCCCCACGGGGCTAATTCCACCCACGCAGCTGCTGTGACCACTCCCTGTTGCTGCGGTTCTCCCTACAAAAGCCACTTGTCTGGGAGCCCTCTTAGCTGGCAAGCAGAGCCCTGAGATGGCGGAGTTGCCCATTCATCTGAAATAGCGAATCAGGCCAGGAGATTCCTAGGCAAAAAATCTGCTAGGAGCCAGCGCCGCAGTTAGAGCCGACCCTGTGAGTGGCAGCACGGGAGATCCTGGCGCCTTTTCAACAAGAGACTGGAACGTGGGGTTGTTCAACTTAAAAGAAAAGACTCTGAGTCAGGCAGCCAGGTGATCAGGCTCGGTTGGTCCCAGCCCTCCACCCCAACAACAATGAAAACAAAAACAGGAATTGGAAACCCTCTGGTTTGAGCCCTTCATACCAAGCACAGCTAAACATGTACAGTCCGGTTCGGTGGGGGAGGGGCTTCCACCATTACTGAGACTCTCCACCACTATGAAGGCAGGCTGCCGTTGCCAAGGCAACCCGCCATTGCCGAGGCAACCTGCCACAACAGAGAGAGTCCGCCATAACAGAGACGGGGCCACTGTTGCTGAGACAGTTCTAACTACGCCCATATAAACAGGACTGCAGGGAAGAGCTCAGGGCAGCTGGGCGGAGCCCACAGCAGCTCAGCAAAGGCCCTGTGGGCAGGCAGTGGCTAGGCGTGCTGCTAGCTGGGTGGGTCAGACCTGAAAGTAAAATCAAAAAAGGCAGTAGTACAAGGGAAACTCATAAAGCTCCAACTCCCTGGGACAGAGACAGAGAACATGTGGATAAACACACAAAAATGGGAAGAAACCAGCGCAAAAAGGATGAAAACTTCCAAAACCAGAACACCTCTCCTCATAAAAAGGATCACAACTCCTCACCAGCAAGGGAACCAGACAGGATGGAGAAAAAGGGTGATGAAATGACAGAATCAGACTTCAGAAGGTGGGTAGTAAGAAACTACACTGAGCTAAAAGAACATGTTCTAACTCAACGCAAAGAAACTAGGAACCTTGAAAAAAGATTGGACGAACTGCTGACGAGAATGGACAGCATAGAGAGGAGTATAAGTGAATTGATGGAGGTGAAAAACGCAACACGAGAACTTCATGAAGCATGCACAAGCTTCAACAGCCGAATTGACGAAGCAGAAGAAAGGATATCAGAGGTCGAAGATCAACTCAATGAAATAAAAAGAGAAGGCAAGAACAGAGAAAAAAGCACAAAAAGGAATGAACAAAATCTTCAGGAAATGTGGGACTATGTGAAAAGACATAATCTACATCTGATAAGTGTACCTGAATGTGAAGAAGAGAATGAATCCAAGCTGGAAAATACTCTTCAGGATATTACCCAGGAAAACTTCCCAGCCTAGCAAGGCAGACCAAAATTCAAATCCAGAAAATACAGAGAACACCACAAAGATATTCCTCAAGGAGAGCAACCCCAAGGCACATAATCTTCAGATACAACAGGGTTGAAATGAAAGAGAAAATGCTAAGGGCAGCCAGAGAGAAAGGTCGGGTTACCCACAAAGGGAAGCCCATTAGACTCACAGCAGATCTCTCAGCAGAAACCCTACAAGCCAGAAGAGATTGGGGGCGAATATTCAACATACTTAAAGAAAAGAACTTTCAACCCAGAATCTCCTATCCAGCCAAACTAAGCTTCATAAGTGAAGGAAAAATAAAATCCTTTGTGAACAAGCAAGCACTCAGAGATTTCATCACAACCAAACCTGCTCTACAAGAACTCCTGAAAGAGGCTCTACACATATAAAGGAACAATCAGTACCAGCCACTCCAAAAACACACCAAATGGTAAAAGAGCATCAACACAATCAAGAATCTGCATCAACTAACCAACAAAACAGCCAGGTAGCATCAAAATGAGAGTATCAAATTCACACATAACAATACTATCCCTAAATGTAAATGGACTAAGTGCCACAATCAAAAGACACAGACTGGCAAATTGGGTAAAAACCCAAAACCCATCAGTGTGCTGTATCCAGGAAACCCATCTTACATGCAAGGATACAGAAAGGCTCAAAATAAAGGGATGGAGGAAGATCTACCAAGCAAATGGAGTGCAAAAAAAGGCAGGAGTTGCAATTCTCATCTCTGATAAAATAGACTTTAACGCAACAAAGATAAAAAAGAGACAAAGAAGGACATTACATAATGGTAAAAGGATCACTGCAACAAGAAGAGCTAAAGATCCTAAATATACACGAACCCAATACAGGAGCACCCAGATACATAAGGCAAGTTCTTAATGACTTACAAAGAGACTTAGACTCCCACACAATAATAGTGGGAGACTTTAACACCCCATTGTCAATATTAGACAGATCAACCAGACAGAAAATCAACAAGGACATCCAGGACCTGAACTCAGACCTGGAGCAAGCAAACCTAACAGACATTTACAGAACTCTCCACCCCAAATCCACAGAATATACATTCTCCTCAGCACCACATCACACCTACTCTAAAATTGACCACATAATTGGCAATAAATCACTCCTCAGCAAATGCAAAAGAACAGAAATCATAACAAACAGTCTCTCAGACCACAGTGCAATCGAGTTAGAACTCAGAATGCAGAAACTAACTCAGAACCGCACAGCTTCATGGAAACTGAACAACTTGCTCTTGAATGTTGACTTGATAAACAATGAAATGAAAGCAGAAATAAAGATGTTCTTCGAAACCAATGAGAACGAAGACACAACATACCAGAATCTCTGGGACACATTTAAAGCAGTTTCTAGAGGAAAATATATAGCAATGAGTGCCCACATAAGAAGAAAGGAGAGATCTAAAATTGACACCCTATCATCAAAATTGAAAGAGCTAGAGGAGCAAGATCAAAAAAACTCAAAACCTAGCAGAAGACAGGAAATAACTAAGATCAGAGCAGAACTGAAGGAAATAGAGACACAAAAGCTCTTCAAAATATCAATAAATCCAGGACCTCGTTTTTTGAAAAGATCAACAAAATAGACAGACCATTAGCCAGATTAATAAAAAAGAAAAGAGAGAATAACCAAACTGATGCAATAAAAAACGAGAAAGGGGATATCACCACAGATTCCACAGAAATCCAAACCATCATCAGAGATTATTACAAACAACTCTATGCACATATACTAGTAAACCTGGAAGAAATGGAAAAATTCCTGGACACCTGCATCCTCCCAAGCCTAAACCTGGAAGAAGTCGAAACCCTGAATAGACCAATAACATGGTCTGAAGTCGAGGCAGCAATAAAGAGCCTACCACCCAAAAAAAGCCCAGGTCCAGATGGGTTCCCAGCTGAATTCTACCAGACATACAAAGAGAAGCTGATACCATTCCTTCTGTAACTATTCCAGACAATCCAAAAAGAGGGAATCCTTCCCAAATCATTTTACGAGACAAACATCATCCTGACACCAAAACCTGGCAGACACTCAACAGGAAAAGAAAATTTCAGGCCAATATCCATGATGAACATAGATCCAAAAAATCTTCAATAAAATACTGGCAAACCGATTGCAACACCACATCAAAAAGCTCATCCAACATGATCAAGTAGGATTCATCCCAGGGATGCAAGGCTGGCTCAATATACGCAAGTCCATAAACGTAATTCACCACATAAACAGAACCAAAGACGAAAACCACATGATTATCTCAACTGAAGCAGAGAAGGCCTTTGACAAAATTCAACAACACTTTATGCTAAAAACCCTCAATAAACTAGGTATTGATGGAACGTATCTAAAAACAATAAAAGCTATTTAGGACAAAACAACAGCCAATATCATACTGAATGGGCAAACCTGGAAGCATTCCCTTTGAAATCTGGCACTATACAAGGTTGCCCTCTCTCACCACTCCTATTCAATATAGTACTGGAAGTTCTAGCCAGAGAAATCAGGCAAGAAAAAGAAATAAAGGGTGTCCAAATTGGAAAGGAGGAAATCAAATTGTCTCTATTTGCAGATGACATGATTGTATATCTAGAAGACCCCATCATCTCAGTCCAAAATCTCCTGAAACTGATAAACAACTTCAGCAAAGTCTAAGGATACAAAATCAACGTGCAAAAATCACAAGCATTCCTATACACCAGTAATAGACTTCAAGAGAGACAAATCAAGAACGAAATGCCATTCACAATTGCTACAAAGAGAATAAAGTACCTAGTAATACAACTAACAAGAAACGTAAAGGACCTCTTCAAGGAGAACTACAAGCCATTGCTCAGCGAAATAAGGGAGGATACAAACAGATGGAGAAACATTCCATGTTCATGGTTAGGAAGATCAACATCGTGAAAATGGCCATACTGCCCAAAGTAATTTACAGATTCACCGCTATTCCCATCAAGCTAACAATGACCTTCTTTACAGAACTGGAAAAAAACACCTTAAACTTCATATGGAACCAAAAGAGAGCCCGCATAGCCAAGTCAATTCTAAGCAAAAAGAACAAAGCAGGAGGCATCACACTACCGGACTTCAAACTATACTACAAGGCTACAGTAATCAAAACAGCATGGTACTGGTACCAAAACAGAGATATAGACCAATGGAACAGAACAGAGGCCTCACAGGAAATACAACATACCCACAACCATCTGATCTTCGACAAACCTGACAAAAACAAGCAATGGGGAAAGGACTCCCTGTTTAATAAATGGTGTTGGGAAAACTGGCTAGCCATGTGCAGAAAGCAGAAACAGGACCCCTTCCTGACACCTTACACCAAAATTACCTCCAGATGGATTAAAGACTTAAACCTCAGACCTAATACCATAAAAACCTTAGAAGAAATTCTAGGCAAAACCATTCAGGACATAGGTGTAGGCAAGGACTTCATGACCAAAACGCCAAAAGCAATGGCAACAAAAGCCAAAATAGACAAATGGAACCTAATCAAACTCCACAGCTTCTGCACGGCAAAAGAAACAGTCAGTAGAGTGAATCGGCAACCAACAGAATGGGAAAAAATTTTTGCAGTCTACCCATCTGACAAGGGGCTGATATCCAGAATTTACAAAGAAGTAAAGCAGATCTACACGAAAAGAAAAAAACAAGCCCATTCAAAAATGGGCAAAGGATATGAACAGATACTTTACAAAAGAAGACATACAGGAGGCCAACAAACATATGAAAAAATGCTCATCATCACTGGTCATCAGAGAAATGCAAATCAAAACCACATTGAGATACCATCTCACACCAGTTAGAATGGCGATCATTAAAAAATCTGGAAACAACAGTTGCTGGAGAGGATGTGGAGAAATAGGAACACTTTTACACTGTTGGTGGGAATGTAAATTAATTCAACCATTGTGGAAGACAGTGTGGCGATTCCTCAAGGACCTAAAAATAGAAATCCCATTTGACCCAGCAATCCCATTACTGGGTATATATCCAAAGGATTATAAATCATTCTACTACAAGGACACGTGCACACGAATGTTCATTGCAACACTGTTTACAATAGCAAAGACCTGGAACCAACCCAAATGTCCAACGATGATAGACTGGATAGGGAAAATGTGGTACATATACACGATGGAATATTACGCAGCCATCAAAAACGATGAGTTCACGTCCTTTGTAGAGACATGGATGAAGCTGGAAACCATCATTCTCAGCAAACTGACACAAGAGCAGAAAATCAAACACCGTATATTCTCCCTCATAGGCGGGTTTTGAACAATGAGAACACATGGACACAGGGAGGGGAGCACTACACACTGGGGTCCGTTGGGGGGAAATGGGGGAGTGGCAGGGGAGTGGGGAGGTGGGAAGAGATAGCATGGGGAGAAATGACAGATACAGATGAGGGGACGGAAGGCAGCAAACCACACTGCTATGTGTGTACCTATGCAACAATCTTGCATGTTCATCACATGTACCCCAAAACCTAAAATGCAATAATAAAAGAGTTAGCAGAAAGAATGCGTTTAAAACACAGAGTACCTGCTTCTAACAAACTCATCTGTTGTGTGTTTGTTCTTTTATTAAGCTGCATCTATATTTAGATTCAGCGACTCAGAAACACATTTCTTCTAAAAGCTACATTTGGCCATTCCAGAATGAAAGGAAGTACAGGTTGTAATGAGAAATATCTGGCTCTAAAAGAAAAACGGTGCTCTTTAGCACAATGGTTGTCAATGTGTGCATTTAACTTACAAACTTAAACTGATGTGGGTTTCCAGCAGTTCAGAAACCCTTTCTTTGGAGAACATAGAAACAGTAATTTCCAGGACTATACTGGTATATAAGAGTTAGCGGTAATGATGGATTTAAAACACAGAAGAATCGCTGAAAGGAAGTACAGGTTGTAATGAGAAATATCTGGCTCTAAATGAAAAACAGTGCTCTTTAGCACAATGGTTGTCAATGTGTGCATTTAACTTACAGACTTAAACTGATGTGGGTTTGCAGCAGTTCAGAAACCCTTTCTTTGGGGAATATAGAAACAGTCATTTTCAGCCCTATACTGGCATATAAGAGTTAGCAGTAATGATGGATTTAAAACACAGAAGACCCGCTTCTTACAAACTCATCTGCTGTGTGTTGGTTCCTGTTAGGAAGCTGCATCTATGTTTAGATTTATCGAGTTAGAAACATGTTTCCTCTAAAAGCTGTGTTTGGACATTCCAGAGTGAGTGGGAGTACAGGCTATAATGAGAAATATCTGGCTCTAAAACAAAAACAGTGCTATCCAGCAGAATGGTCGTCAATGTGTGCATTCAACTGCCAGAGATAAACTGATGTGTGTTTGCAGCAGCTTACAAACCATTTCTTTGGAGAATGTTGAAACAGTCATTTTCAGCCCTATACTGGCATAGAACAGTTAGCAGTAAGAATACGTTTAAAACAAAGAAGACCGGCTTCTTACAAACACATCTGCTGTGTGTTGGTTTCTTTTCAGAAGCTGCATCTTTGTTTAGATTCAGCGAGTTAGAAACACATTTCTTCTAAAAGCTGCATTTGTACATTCCAGAGTGAATGGGAGTACAGGCTGTAATGAGAAATATCTGGCTCTAAAAGAAAAACGGTGCTATCTAGCAGAATGATTCTCAATGTGTGAATTCAGCTTACAGAGTTAAACTAATGTGTGTTTGCAGCAGTTCAGAAACCCCTTCTTTGCAGAATGTAGAAAAAGTCATTTCCAGCCCTGTAGTGACATATAAGTGTTAGCAATAAGAATGCATTTAAAACAGAGAAGACCCGCTTCTTACAAACTCATCTGCTGTGTGTTGGTTCCTTTTCAGAAGCTGCATCTTTGTTTAGATTCAGCGAGTTAGAGACACGTTTCTTCTAAAAGTTTCATTTCTAAATTCAAGAATGAATGAGAGTACAGGCTGTAATGAGATATATCTGGCTCTAAAAGAAAAATGGTGCTATCTAGCAGAATGGTTGTCTATGTTTGCATTAAGTTTACAGAGTTAAACTGATGTGTGTTTGCAACAGTTGAGAAACACTTTTTTTTGTAGAATGTAGAAACAGTCATTTACAGCCCTATAGTGGCATAGAAGAGTTAGTAGTAAGAATGTGTTTAAAACACAGAAGCCCCGCTTCTTACAAATTTATCTGCTGTGTTTTTTTTTAGGAAGCTGAATCTTTGTTTAGATTCAGCGAGTTAGAAAGAAGTTCATTCTAAAAGCTGCATTTGGACATTCAAGAGTGAATGGGAGGACAGTCTGTAATGAGAAATATCTGGCTCTAAAAGAAAAATGGTGTTATCTAGCAGAATGGTTGTCAATGTGGTTATTCAACTTACAGAGATAAACTGATATGTATTTGCAGCAGGTCAGTAACCCTTTCTTTGTGAGAATGTAGAAACAGTCATTTCCAGCCCTATAGTGGCATATAAGAGTTAGCAGTAAGAATGCTATTAAAACACAGGGGACCCACTTCTTACAAACTCATCTGCTGTGTGTTGGTTCCTTTGACGAAGCTGCATCTTTGTTTAGATTCAGCGAGTTACAAACACGTTTTTCCTAAAAGCTGGCTTTCAACATTCCAGAATGAATGAGAGTACAGGCTGTAATGAAAAATATCTGGCTCTAAAAGAAAAACGGTGCTGTCTTGCAGAATGATTGTCAATATGTGCATTCAACTTAAACAGTTAAACTGATGTGTGTTTGCAGCAGTTCAGAAACCCTTTCTTTGGAGAATGTAGAAACACTCATTTCCAGCCCTATAGTGGCATATAAGAGTTAGCAGTCAATGCATTTAAAACACAGAAGACCTGCTTCTTACAAACGCATCTCCTGTGTGTTGGTTCTTTTTAGAAAGCTGCATCTAAGTTTAGATTCAGCGACTTGGATACACGTTTCTTCTAAAAGCTGCGTATGTACATTCTAGAGTGAATGGGAATACAGGCTGTAAAGAGAAATATCTGGCTATAAAAGAAAAAGGGTGCTATCTAGCAGAATGGTTGTCAATGTGTGCAATCAACTTACAGAGTTAAACTGATGTGTGTTTGCTGCAGTTCAGAAACCCTTTATTTGGAGAATGTAGAAACAGTCATTTTCAGCCCTATAGTGGCATAAAAGAGTTAGCAGTAATAATGCGTTTAAAACACAGAAGACTCGCTTCTTACAAACTCATCTGCTGTGTGTTTGTTCCTTTTAAGAAGCTGCATCTATGTTTAGATTCAGCGATTTAGAAACACGTTTCTTCTAAAAGCTTGGTTAGGACATTCCAGATTGAAAGGGAGTACAGGCTGTAATGAGAAATATCTGGCTCTAAAACTAAAATGGTGCTCTCTAGCAGAATGGTTTTCAATGTATGCATTCAAATTACAGAGTTAAACTGATGTGTGTTTACCCCAGGTCAGAATCGCCTTCTTTGGAGAATGTAGAAACAGTCATTTCCAGCCAAATAGTGGCATATTAGAGTTAGCAGTAAGAATGTGTTCAAAACACAGAAGACCCGTTTCTTACAAACTCATC
This sequence comes from Saimiri boliviensis, assembly GCF_048565385.1. NCBI lineage: Eukaryota > Metazoa > Chordata > Mammalia > Primates > Cebidae > Saimiri > Saimiri boliviensis. The sequence continues at coordinate 149,721,235 of NC_133449.1, read as the reverse complement.
TGCTCTGTGTTGGTTCCTTTTAGGAAGCTGCATCTATGTTTACATTAGGCGAGTTAGAAACACATTTCTTCTAAAAGCTGCTTTTGGACATTCCAGAGTGAATTGGAGTACAGGCTGTAATGAGAAGTATCTGGCTCTAAAAGAAAAACAGTAGTATCTAGTAGAATGGTTGTCAAAGTGTGCATTCAACCTATAGAGTTAAACTGATGTGTGTTTGCAACAGTTCAGAAACTCTTTCTTTGGAGAATGTAGAAACAGTCATTTCGAGCCCTACTGTGGCATATAAGAGTTAGCAGTTAGAATGCGGTTAAAACACAGAAGACCCGCTTCTTACAAACTCATCTGCTGTGTGTTGGTTCCTGATAAAAAGCTGCATCTATGTTTAGATTCAGCGAGTTCCAAACACGTTTCTTCTAAAAGCTGCTTTTGGACATTCCAGAGTAAATGGGAGTACAGGGTGTAATGGCAAATATACGACTCTAAAACAAAAACGGTGCTATCAGGCAGAACGGTTGTCAATGTGTGCATTCAACTTTCCGAGTTAAACTGATGTGTGTTTGCAGCAGTTCAGAAACCCTTTCTTTGGAGAATGTTGAAAGAGTCATTTCCAGCCCTATACTGGCATATAAGAGTTAGCAGTAAGCATCCGTTTAAAACACTGAAGACCCCCTTTTTTCCAACTCATCTGCTGTGTGTTGGTTCCTTTTAGGAAGGTGCATCTATATTTAGATTCAGAAAGTTAGAAACACGTTTTTTCTAAAAGCTGCATTTGGACATTCCAGAGTGAATAGGAGAACAGGCTGTAATGAGAAATATCTGGCTATAAAAGAAAAACGGTGCTATCTAGCAGAATGGTTGTCAATGTGTGCATTCACCTTCCAGAGGTAAATTGATGTGTGTTTGCAGCAGTTCAGAAAACCTTTTTTTTTTTTGGAGAATGTAGAAATAGTCCTTTCCGGCAGTATAGTGGCATATAAGAGTTAGCAGTAAGAATGTGTTTAAAACACAGAAGACCTGCTTCTTACAAACTCATCTGCTGTGTGTTGGTTCCTTTTACGAAGCTGCATCTATGTTTAGACTCAGCAAGTTAGAAACACGTTTCTTCTAAAAGCTGCGTTTGGACATTCCAGAGTGAATGGGAGGACAGTCTGTAATGAGAAATATCTGGCTCTAAAAGAAAAACGGTGCTATTTAGCGGAATGGTTGTCAATGTGTGCATGCAACTTACAAAGGTAAACTTATGTGTGTTTGCAGCAGTTCAGAAACCCTTTCTTTGGAGAATGTAGAAACATTCCCTTCCCCTGTATAGTGGCATATAAGAGTTAGCAATAAAAATGCGTTTAAAACACAGAAGACCTGCTACTTACCAATTCATCTACTGTGTGCTGGTTCCTTTTAGAAAGCTGCATCTATATTTAGATTCAATGAGTTAGAAAAACGTTTCTTAAAAAAGGTGCGTTTGGACATTCCAGAGTAAATGGGGGTACAGGCTGTAATGAGAAATATCTGGCTCTAAAAGAAAAACGGTGCTATCTTTCAGAATGGTTGTCAATTTGTGCATTCAATTTACAGAGTTAAACTGATGTGTGTTTGCAGCAGTTCAGAAATGCTTTCTTTTGTGAATGTAGAAACAGTCATTTCCAGCCCTAGAGTGGCATATAAGAGTTAGCAGTAAGAATGCGTTTAAAACACAGAAGACACGCTTCTTACAAACTGATCTGCTGTGTGTAGGTTCCTTGTAAGAAGTTGCATCTATGTTTAGATTTAGCAAGTTTGAAACACGTTCTTCTAAAAGCTTTGGTTGGACATTCCAGAGTGGATGGGAGTACAGGTTGTAATGATAAATATCTGGCTCTAAAACAAAAATGGAGCTATCTAGCAGAATGGTTGTCAATATTTTCCTTCAACTTCCAGAGTTAAACTGATGTGTGTTTGCAGCAGTTCAGAAACCCTTTCTTTGGAGAATGTAGAAACAGTCATTTCCAGCCCTATAATGTCATATAAGAGTTCGCAGTAATAATGCATTTAAAATACAGAAGACCCACTTCTTACAAACTGATCTCCTCTGTGTTCCTTCCTTGTAGCAAGTTGCATCTATGTTTAGGTTAGGCAATTGAGAAACACGTTTCTTTTAAAAGTTGCGTTTGGCCATTCCAGAGTGGATGGGAGTACAGGCTGCAATGAGAAATATCTGGTTCTAAAACAAAAACGGAGCTATCTAGCAGAATGTTTCTCAATGAATGCATTCAACTTCCAGATTTAAAATGACGTGTATTTCCAGCTTTTCAGAAACCCTTTCTTTGGAGAATGTAGAAACAGTCATTTCCAGCCTTATAGTGGCTTAGAAGAGATAGTAGTAAGAATGCGTTTAAAACACAGAAGACCTGCTTCATACAAACTGATCTGCTGTGTGTTGGTTCCTTGTAGGAAGTTGCATCTTGGTTTAGATTCTGCGAGTTAGAAACATGTTTCTTCTCAAAGCTGCATTTGCACATTCCAGAGTGGATGGGAGTACAGGCTGTAATGAGAAAGATTTGGCTCTAAACCAAAAACGGAGCTGTCTAGCAGATTGGTTGTCAATGTGCGCATTCAACTTCCAGAGTTAAACTGATATGTGCTCGTAGCAGTTCAAAAACCCCTTCTTTGGCTAATGTAGAAGCAGCCATTTCCATCCAAAATGTGGCATGTAACAGTTAGCAGTAAGAATGCGTTTAAGACACAGAAGAACCACGTGTTACAAACTGATCTCCTGTGTGTTGGTTCCTTGTAAGAAGTTGCATCTATGTTTAGATTCAGCGAGTTAGAAACACGTTTCTTGTAAAAGCTGCCTTTGGCCATACCAGAGTGGATGGGTGTACAGGCTGTAATGAGAAATATCTGGCTCTAAAACAAAAATGGAGGAATCTAGCAGAATGGTTGTCAAAGCGTACATTCAACTTACAGAGTTAAACCGATGTGTGTTTGAAGCTATTCAGAAACCCATTCTTTGGAGAGTCCAGAAATAGATGTTTCCCAATGCAGACTGCCATATAAGAATTAGCAGTAAGCCTTCATTTTAAACACAGAGGAAACATTTCTCTCAAATTGCTCTTCGGTGAGTTCGTTCACCTTAGGAAGCTGCATCTATGTTTAGATTTAGTGAGTTAGTTACACGTTTCTTTTAAAAGCTGCGTTTGGATATTCCAGAGTGAATGGGACTATAGGTTGTAATGAGAAATATCTGGCTCTAAAACAAAAGTGGAGCTATCTAGCTGATTGGTTTTCAAAGTGTCCATTCAACCTACAGAGTTAAACTGATGTGTGTACGAAGTGTTTCAGAAACCCTTACTTTTTTTTTCTTTTTTATTTATTTATTTATTTATTTTATTGCATTTTAGGATTTGGGGTACATGTGATGAACATGCAAGATTGTTGCATAGGTACACACATGGCAGTTTGCTTTGCTGACTTCCGTCCCCTCACCTGTATCTGTCATTTCTACCCATGCTATCTCTTCCCACCTCCCTAACCCCCCTCCCCTCCCCCATTTCCCCCCAACGCACCCCAGTGTGTAGTGCTGCCCTCCCTGTTTCCATGTGTTCTCATTGTTCAACACCCACCTATGAGCGAGAATATACGGTGTTTGATTTTCTGCTCTTGTGTCAGTTTGCTGAGAATGATGGTTTCCAGGTTCATCCATGTCCCTACAAAGGACGTGAACTCATCGTTTTTGATGGCTGCGTAATATTCCATCGTGTATATGTACCACATTTTCCCTATCCAGTCTATCATCGTTGGGCATTTGGGTTGGTTCCAGGTCTTTGCTTTTGGAAACAGTGCTGCAATGAACATTCGTGTGCACGTGTCCTTGTAGTAGAATGATTTATAATCCTTTGGATATATACCCAGTCATGGGATTGCTGGGTCAAATGGGATTTCTATTTTTAGGTCCTTGAGGAATCGCCACACTTTCTTCCACAATGGTTGAATTAATTTACATTCCCACCAACTGTGCAAAAGTGTTCCTATTTCTCCACATCCTCTCCAGCATGTGTTGTTTCCCGATATTTTAATGATCGCCATTCTAACTGGTGTGAGATGGTATCTCAATGTGGTTTTGATTTGCATTTCTCTGATGACCAGTGATGATGAGCATTTTTTCATATGTTTGTTGGCCTCCTGTATGTCTTCTTTTGTAAAGTATCTGTTCATATCCTTCGCCCATTTTTGAATGGGCTTGTTTGTTTTTTTCTTGTAGATCTGCTTTAGTTCTTTGTAAATTCTGGATATCAGCCCCTTGTCAGATGGGTAGACTGCAAAAATTTTTTCCCATTCTGTTGGTTGCCGATTCACTCTACTGACTGTTTCTTTTGCCGTGCAGAATCTGTGGAGTTTGATTAGGTCTGATTTGTCTATCTTGGCTTGTGTTGCCATTGCTTTTGGCGTTTTGGTCATGAAGTCCTTGCCTACACCTATGTCCTGAATGGTTTTGCCTAGATTTTCTTCTAAGGTTTTTATGGTATTAGGTCTGATGTTTAAGTCTTTAATCCATCTGGAGTTAATTTTGGTGTAAGGTGTCTGGAAGGGGTCCTGTTTCTGCTTTCTGCACACGGCTAGCCAGTTTTCCCAACACCATTTATTAAACAGGGAGTCCATTCCCCATTGCTTGTTTTTGTCAGGTTTGTCGAAGATCAGATGGTTGTGGATATGTTGTGTTTCGTCTGAGGCCTCTGTTCTTTTCCATTGGTCTATATCTCTGTTTTGGTACCAGTACCATGCTGTTTTGATTACTGTAGCCTTGTAGTATAGTTTGAAGTCCGGTAGTGTGATGCCTCCTGCTTTGTTCTTTTTGCTTTGAATTGACTTGGCTATGCGGGCTCTCTTTTGGTTCCATATGAAGTTTAAGGTGTTTTTTTCAGTTCTGTGAAGAAGGTCATTGGTAGCTTGATGGGAATAGCGGTGAATCTGTAAATTACTTTGGGCAATATGGCCATTTTCACGATGTTGATTCTTCCTAGCCATGAACATGGAATGTTTCTCCATGTGTTTGTATCCTCTCTTATTTCGTTGAGCAATGGCTTGTAGTTCTCCTTGAAGAGGTCCTTTACGTTCCTTGTTAGTTGTATTCCTAGGTACTTTATTCTCTTTGTAGCAATTGTGAATGGCAGTTCGTTCTTGATTTGTCTCTCTTGAAGTCTATTACTGGTGTATAGGAATGCTTATGATTTTTGCACGTTGATTTTGTATCCTGAGACTTTGCTGAAGTTGTTTATCAGTTTCAGGAGATTTTGGGCTGAGATGATGGGGTCTTCCAGATATACAATCATGTCATCTGCAAATAGAGACAATTTGATTTCCTCCTTTCCAATTTGGATACCCTTTATTTCTTTTTCTTGCCTGATTTCTCTGGCTAGAACTTCCAATACTATATTGAATAGGAGAGGTGAGAGAGGGCATCCTTGTCTAGTGCCAGATTTCAAAGGGAATGCTTCCAGTTTTTGCCCATTGAGTATGATATTGGCTGTTGGTTTGTCCTAAATAGCTTTTATTGTTTTGAGATACGTTCCGTCAATACCTAGTTTATTGAGGGTTTTTAGCATAAAGTGTTGTTGAATTTTGTCAAAAGCCTTCTCTGCATCAATGGAGATAATCATGTGTTTTTTGTCTTTGGTTCTGTTTATGTGGTGAACTACGTTTATGGACTTGCGTATGTTGAACCAGGCTTGCATCCCCGGGATGAATCCTACTTGATCATGGTGGATGAGCTTTTTGATATGTTGTTGCAATCGGTTTGCCAGTATTTTATTGAAGATTTTTGCATCTATGTTCATCATGGATATTGGCCTGAAATTTTCTTTTCTTGTTGAGTCTCTGCCGGGTTTTGGTAACAGGATGATGTTTGTCTCATAAAATGATTTGGGAAGGATTCCCTCTTTTTGGATTGTATGGAATCGTTTCAGAAGGAATGGTATCAGCTCCTCTTTGTATGTCTGGTAGAATTCAGCTGGGAACCCATCTGGACCTGGGCTTTTTTTGGGTGGTAGGCTCTTTATCGCTGCCTCGACTTCTGACCATGTTATTGGTCTATTCAGGGTTTCGGCTTCTTCCGGGTTTAGGCTTGGGAGGATGCAGGTGTCCAGGAATTTATCCATTTCTTCCAGGTTTACTAGTTTATGTGCATAGAGTTGTTTGTAATAATCTCTGATGATGGTTTGGATTTCTGTGGAATCTGTGGTGATATCCCCTTTATCGTTTTTTATTGCATCAATTTGGTTATTCTCTCTTTTCTTTTTTATTAATCTGGCTAGTGATCTGTCTATTTTGTTGATCTTTTCGAAAAACCAGCTCCTGGATTTATTGATTTTTTGAAGAGTCTTTTGTTTCTCTATTTCCTTCAGTTCTGCTCTGATCTTGGTTATTTCCTGTCTTCTGCTAGGTTTTGAGTTCTTTTGATCTTGCTCCTCTAGCTCTTTCAATTTTGATGATAGGGTGTCAATTTTAGTTCTCTCCTTTCTTCTCATGTGGGCACTCATTGCTATATATTTTCCTCCAGAGACTGCTTTAAATGTGTCCCAGAGATTCTGGTATGTTGTGTCTTCGTTCTCATTGGTTTCGAAGAACATCTTTATTTCTGCCTTCATTTCATTGTTTATCCAGTCAACATTCAAGAGCAAGTTGTTCAGTTTCCATGAAGCTGTGCGGTTCTGAGTTAGTTTCCGCATTCTGAGTTCTAACTCGATTGCACTGTGGTCTGATAGACTGTTTGTTATGATTTCCGTTCTTTTGCATTTGAAGAGGAGTGATTTATTGCCAATTATGTGGTCAATTTTAGAGTATGTGTGATGTGGTGCTGAGAAGAATGTAAATTCTGTGGATTTGGGGTGGAGAGTTCTGTAAATGTCTATTAGGTTTGCTTGTTCCAGGTCTGTATTCATGTCCTGGATATCCTTGTTGATTTTCTGTCTGGTTGATCTGTCTAATATTGACAATGGGGTGTTAAAGTCTCCCACTATTATTGTGTGGGAGTCTAAGTCTCTTTGTAAGTCATTAAGAACTTGCCTTATGTATCTAGGTGCTCCTGTATTGGGTGCGTATATATTTAGGATCGTTAGCTCTTCTTGTTGCAGTGATCCTTTTACCATTATGTAATGTCCTTCTTTGTCTCTTTTGATCTTTGTTGCTTTTAAGTCTATTTTATCAGAGATGAGAATTGCAACTCCTGCCTTTTTTTGCTCTCCATTTGCTTGGTAGATCTTCCTCCATCCCTTTATTTTGAGCCTTTGTGTATCCTTGCATGTAAGATGGGTTTCCTGGATACAGCACACTGATGGCTTTTGGGTTTTTATCCAATTTGCCAATCTGTGTCTTTTGATTGGGGCATTTAGTCCATTGACATTTAGGGATAGTATTGTTATGTGTGAATTTGATGATGTCATTTTGATGCTACCTGGCTGTTTTGTTGGTTAGTTGATGCAGATTCTTGATTGTGTTGATGCTCTTTTACCATTTGGTGTGTTTTTGGAGTGGCTGGTACTGGTTGTTCCTTTATATGTGTAGAGCCTCTTTCAGGAGTTCTTGTAGAGCAGGTTTGGTGGTGATGAAATCTCTGAGTGCTTGCTTGTTCACAAAGGATTTTATTTCTCTTTAACTTATGAAGCTTAGTTTGGCTGGATAGGAGATTCTGGGTTGAAAGTTCTTTTCTTTAAGGATGTTGAATATTGGCCCCCAATCTCTTCTGGCTTGTAGGGTTTCTGCTGAGAGATCTGCTGTGAGTCAGATGGGCTTCCCTTTGTGGGTAATCCGACCTTTCTCTCTGGCTGCCCTTAGCATTTTCTCTTTCATTTCAACCCTGGTGAATATGACGGTTATGTGCCTTGGGGTTGCTCTTCTTGAGGAATATCTTTGTGGTGTTCTCTATATTTCCTGGATTTGAATATTGGTCTGTCTTGCTAGGTTAGGGAAGTTTTCCTGGATAATATCCTGAAGAGTATTTTCCAGCTTGGATTCATTCTCTTCATCACATTCAGGTACACCTATCAGACGTAGATTAGGTCTTTTCACATAGTCCCACATTTCTTGAAGATTTTGTTCATTCCTTTTTGCGCTTTTTTCTCTGTTCTTGCCTTCTCTTTTTATTCCATTGATTTGATCTTCGACCTCTGATATCCTTTCTTCTGCTTAGTCAATTCGGCTGTTGAAGCTTGTGCATGCTTCATGAAGTTCTCGTGTTGCGTTTTTCACCTCCATCAATTCACTTATACTCCTCTCTATGCTGTCCATTCTCGTCAGCAGTTCGTCCAATCTTTTTTCAAGGTTCCTATTTTCTTTGCGTTGGGTTAGAACATGTTCTTTTAGCTCATTGTAGTTTCTTACTACCCACCTTCTGAAGTCTAATTCTGTCATTTCATCACCCTCCTTCTCCATCCGGTCTGGTTCCCTTGCTGGTGAGGAGTTGTGATCCCTTTTAGGAGGAGAGGTGTTCTGGTTTCGGGAGTTTTCATCCTTTTTGCGCTGGTTTCTTCCCATTTTTGTGGGTTTATCCACCTGTTGTCTGTCTCTGTCCCAGGGAGTTGGAGCTTTATGAGTTTCCGTTGCACTACTGCCTTTTTTGATTTTTCTTTCAGGTCGGACCCGCCCAGCTAGCAGCACGCCTAGCCTCTGCCTGCCCGCAGGGGCTTTGCTGAGCTGCTGTGGGCTCTGCCCAGCTGCCCTGAGCTCTTCCCTGTAGTCCTTTTTATATGGGTGTAGTTAGAACTGTCTGGGCAATGGTGGCCCCGCCTCTGTTATGGGGGACTCTCTCTGTTGTGGCATGTTGCCTCGGCAACGGCGGGATGCCTCAGCAAAGCAGCCTGCCTCCGTAGTCGTGGAGAGTCTCAGTAATGGCGGAAGCCCCTCCCCCACAGAGCCCAACTGTCCAGGTTCAGCTGTGCTTTGTTTGAAGGGCTGGACCCAGAGGGTTTCCAATTACTTTTTCTGTTTTCGTTGTTGTTGGGGGTGGAGGGGTGGGACCACCGAGCCTGATCACCTGGCTCCCTGACTCAGAGTCTTTTCTTTTAAGTTGAACGACCCCGCGTTCCGGTCGCTTGTTGAAATGGCGCCGGGATCTCCTGTGCTGCGACTCACGGAGTCGGCTCTAACTGCGGCACAGGCTCCTGGCAGATTTTTTGCCTAGGAATCTCCTGGCCTGACTCGCTATTTCAGATGAATGGGCAACTCTGCCGTCTCAGGGCTCTGCTCGCCAGCTAAGAGGGCTCCCAGACCACTGGCTTTTGTACGGAGAACCGCAGCAACAGGGAGTGGTCACAGCAGCCGCGTGGGCGGAATCAGCCCCGCGGGGGCCAAAACAGCTGCACCGGCTGGGACTGCGATGCTGGCGACCCCTCTGCCTGGGTATCTCCTGGTCTGTGGGCAATAAGAGTTCGTCTGGTAATGCGGCATCCACTCACCCTCTGCACTTTCACTGGGAGCTGAAGTCCTGAGCTGTTCTTAGGCGGCCATCTTCCCAGCATTCCCAGAAACCCTTTCTTTGGAGAGTCTAGAAATAGATGTTTCCAGCCGCATACTGCCATGTTATAATTAGCAGTAAGATGCATCCATGTATAGATTCAGTGAGTTAGTCACCCGTTTCTTCTAAAAGCTGCATTTGGATATTCCAGAGTGAATGGACTATAGGTTATAATGAGAAATATCTGGCTGTAAAAAAAAAATTGAGCTATCTAGCAGATTGGTTGTCAAAGTGTACATTCAGCTTACAGAGTTAAACTGATATGTGTATGAAGCGTTTCAGAAACCCTTTCTTTGGAGAGTCCAGAAATAGATGTTTCCAGACGCATACTGCCATATGAGAATTAGCAGTAAGATGCATCTTTGTTTAGATTTAGTGAGTTAGTCACATGTTTCTTCTAAAAGCTGCATTTGAATATTCCAGATTGAATGGGACTATAGACAGTAATGAAAAATAACTGGCTCTAAACAAAAACAGAGATATCTAGCACATTGGTTGTCAAAGTGTACATTCAACATATATAGTTAAACTGATGTGTGTATGAAGAACTTCAGAAACCCTTTCTTTGGAGAGTCTAGAAATAGATGTTTCCAGCCATATAATGTGATATGAGAATTAGCAGTAAGACTGCGTTTTAAACACAGGAAACGTTTCTCTAAAATTGCTCTGCTGTGAATTTGTTCACCTTAGGAAGCTGCATTTATGTTTAGATTCAGTCAGTTAGTCACACGTTTCTTCTAAAAGCTGTGTTTGGATATTCCAGAGTGAATGGGACTATAGGCTGTAATGAGAAATATCTGGCTCTAAAACAAAAACGGAGCTATCTAGCAGATTGGTTGTCAAAATGTACATTCAACTTACAGACTGAAACTGATGTGTGTATGAAGCATTCAAGAAACCCTTTCTTTGCCAATTCTAGAAATAGATGTTTCCAGCCGCATACTGCCCTATGATAAACAACAGTAAGATTCATCTATGTTTAGATTCAGTGAGTTAGTCACACGTTTCTTCTAAAAGCTGAGTTTGGATATTCCAGGGTGAATGGGACTATAGACTGTAATGAGAAATATCTGGCTCTAAATTAAAAACGGAGCTCTCTAGCAGATTGGTTGTCATAGTTCACATTCAACTTACAGAGTTCCAACAATGTGTGTATGAATCTTTTCAGAAACCCTTTGGAGAGTCTGGAAATCGATGTTTCCAGCCACACACTGCCATATAAGAATCAGCAGTAAGATGCATCTATGTTTAGATTCAGAGAGATAGTCACACGTTTCTTCTAAAAGCTGCGTTTGGATATTCCAGAGTGAATGGGACTATAGTTTGTAATGAGAAATATCTGGCACTAAAACAAAAACGGAGCTTTCTAGCAGATTATTTGTCAAAGTGTACATTCAACTTACAGATTTAAACTCATATGTGTATTAAGCGTTTCAGAAACCCTTTCTTTGAAGAGTCTAGAAGTAGATGCTTCCAGCTGCATACTGCCATATGAGAATTAGCAGTATGACTGCTTTAAAACACAGAGGAAACGTTTCTCTCAAATTGCTCTGCTGAGAGTTTGTTCACCTTAGGAAGCTGCATCTATGTTTAGATTCAGAGAGTTAGTAACACGTTTCTTCTAAAAGCGGTGTTTGGATATTTCAGAGTGAATGAGACTATAGGCTTTAATGAGAAATATCTGGCTCTAATAGAAAAACGGTGCTATCTAGCAGAATGGCTGTCAATGTGTGGATTCATGTTACAGAATTCAACTGATGTGTGTTTGCAGCAGTTCAGAAACCATTTCTTTGGAGAATGTAGAAACAGTCATTAACAGCCCTATAGTGGCGTATAAGAGTTAGCCGTAAGAATTCGTTTAATCACAGACGACCCACTTCTTACAAACTCATCTGCTGTGTTTTGGTTCCTTTTAGGAAGCTGTGTCTATGTTTAGATTAAGCGAGTTAGAAACACGTTTCTTCTAAAAGCTGCATTTGGAAATTCCAGAGTGAATGGGACTACAGGCTGTAATGAGAAATATCTGGCTCTAAAAGAAAAACTGAGCTATCTAACAGAATGATTGTGAATGTGTGCATGCAACTTACAGAGTTATACTGATGCATGTTTGCAGCATTTCAGAAACCCTTTCAATGGAGAATGTAGAAACACTCATTTACAGCCCTATAGTGGCATAAAACACTTAGCAGTAAGAATGCGTTTAAAACACAGAAGACCCGCTTTTTACAAACTGGTCTGTGGTGTGTTGGTTCCTTTTAGGAAGCTGCATCTATGTTTAGATTCAGCGAGTTACAAACACGTTTATTCTAAAAGCTGCGTTTGGACATTCCAGAGTGAATGAGAGTACAGGCTGTAATGAGAAATATCTGGGTCTCAAAGAAAAATGGTGCTATATAGGAGAATGGTTATGAATGTGTGCATTCAACTTACAGAGTTAAACTAATGTGTGTTTCCAGCAGTTCAGAAACTCTTGCTTTGGAGAATTTAGAAACAGTCATTTCCAGCCCTATACTATCATATAAGAGTTAGTAGTAAGAATGCATTTCAAACACAGACGACCCACTTATTACAAACTCATCTGCTGTTTGTTGGTTCCTTTTAGGAAGCTGCATCTATGTTTAGATTCAGCGACTTAGAAACACGTTTCTTCTAAAAGCTGCGTTTGGACATTCAAGTGTGAATGGGAGTACAGGCTGTAATGAGAACTATCTGACTCTAAAATAAAAACGGAGCTATCTATCAGAATGGTTGTCAATATGTGCATTCAACTTAGAGAGTTAAACTGATGTGTGTTTGCAGCAGTTCAGAAACCCGTTCTTTGGAGAATGTAGAAAGAGTCATTTCCAGCCCTATAGTGGCATATAAGAGTTAGCAGTAAGAATGCGTTTAAAACACTGAAGACCCGCTTCTTACAAACTGGTCTGCTGTGTGTGGGTTCCTTGTACGAAGTTCCATCTATGTTTAGATTCAGCGAGTTAGAAACACGTTTCTTCTAAAAGCTGCGTTTGGACATTCCAGATTTAAAGGGATTACAGGCTCTAATGAGAAATATCTGGCTCTAATAGAAAAACGGTGCTATCTAGTAGCATGGTTGTCAATGTGTGCATTGAGCTTACAGAGTTAAACTGATGTGTGTTTGCAGCAGTTCATAAACCCTTTCTTCGGAGCATGTAGAAATAGTCATTTGCAGTCCTATAGTGGCATAGAAGTGTTAGCAGTAAGAATGCGTTTAAAACACAGAAGACTCGCTTCTTACAAACTGGTCTGCTGTGTGTTGGTTCCTTGTAAGAAGTTGCATCTATGTTTAGATTCAGCGAGTTAGAAACACGTTTCTTCTAAAAGCTGCGTTTGGACATTCCAGAGTGAATGGGAGTACAGGCCGTAATGAGAAATATCTGGCTCTAAAAGAAAAACGGTGATATCTAGCAAAATGGTTTTCAATGTGTGTTCAACTTACAGAGTTAAACTGATGTGTGTTTGCAACAGTTTAGAAAACCTTGCTTTGGAGAATGTAGATACAGTTCTTTCCAGCCCTATACTGTCATATAAGTGTTAGAAGTAAGAATGTGTTTAAAACACAGAAGACCCGCTTCTCACAAACTCATCTGCTGTGTGTTGGTTTCTTTTAGGAAGCTGCATCTAGTTTTAGACTCAGCGAGTTAGCAACACGTTTCTTCTAAAAGCTGCGTTTGGACATTTCAGAGTGAATTGGAGTACAGGCTCTAATGAGAAATATCTGGCTCTAAAAGAAAAACGGTGTTATCTAGCAGAATGGTTGTCAATGTGTACATTCAACACACAGAGTTAAACTGATGTGTGTATGAAGCTTTTCAGAAAACCTTTCTTTGGAGAGTCTAGAAATAGATGTTTCCGGTGGCATATTGCCATATGAGAATCAGCAGTAAGACTGCATTTTAAAAACAGAGGAAACATTTCTTTAAAATTGCTCTGCTGTGAGTTCGTTCAACTTAGGAAGCTGCATCTATGTTTAGATTCAGTGAGTTAGTCACACGTTTCTTCTAAAAGCTGCGTTTGGGTATTCCAGAGTGAATGGGACTATAGGCTCTAATGAGAAATATACGGCTCTGATACAAAAATGGAGCTTTCCATGAGATTGGTTGTCAAAGTGTACATTCAACTTAAAAAGTTAAACTGATGTGTATATGAAGCGTTTCAGAAACCCTTTCTTTGGAGAGTCTAGAAATAGATGTGTCCAGCCATAAAATGCCATATGAGAATTAGCAGTAAGTCTGAGTTTTAAACACAGAGGGAACGATTCTCTCAAATTGCTGTACTGTGAGTTCATTCACCTTAGGAAAGTTGCATCTATGTTTAGATTCAGTGAGTTAATCACATGTTTCTTCTAAAAGCTGAGTTTGGAATATCCAGAGTGAATGGGACTATAGGGTGTAATGAGAAATAGCTGGCATTAAAACGAAAACGGAGCTATCTGGCAGACTGGTTGTCAAAGTGTTCATTCAACTTACAGAGTTAAACTGATATGTGTATGAAGCGTTTCAGAATCCCTTTCTTTGGATAGTGTAGAAATAGATGTTTCCAGCCGTATACTGCCTTATGAGAATTAAAAGTAAGACTGTGTTTTAAACACAGAGGAATCATTTCTCTCCAATTGCTCTGCTGTGAGTTCGTTCAACTTACGAAGCTGCATCTACGTTTAGATTCATTGATTTATTCACACGTTTATTATAAAAGACGCGTTTGGATATTCTAGAGTGAATGGGACTATAGGGTGTAATGAGAAATATCTGGCTCTAAAAGAGAAACGAAGCTATCTAGCAGTTTGGTTTTCAAAGTGTACATTCAACTTAGAGTTAAACTGATGTGTGTATGAAGCGTTTCAGAAACCCTTTCTTTTGAGCGTCTATAAATAGATGTTTCCAGCCGCATACTTCCATATAAGAATTAACAGTAAGATGCATCTATGTTTAGATTCAGTGAGTTAGTCACACGTTTCTTCTAAAACCTGCGTTTTGATATTCCAGAGTCTATAGGTTTCTAGGCTGTAATGAGAAATATCTGGATCAAAAACAAAAACAGAGCTATCAAGCAGATTGGTTGTCAAAGTGTACATTCACCTTACAGAGTTAAAGTGATGTGTGTATGAAGCGTTTCAGAAAGTTTTTCTTGGAGAGTCTAGAAATAGAGGTTTCTAGCCGCATATTGCCATATGAGAATTAGCAGTAAGACTGCGTTTTAAACACAGAGGAAGCATTTCCTTCAAATTGCTCTGTTGTGATTTCTTTCACCTTAGGAAGCTGCATCTATATTTCGATTCAGTGAGTTAGTCACACGTTTCTTCTAAAAGCTGCGTATGGATATTCCAGAATGAATAATACTGTAGACTGTAAGGAGAAATATCTGGCTCTAAATAAAAAACGGAGCTATCTAGCAGATTGGTTGTCAAAGTGTACATTCAACTAACAGAGTTAAACTGATGTGTCTATGAAGTGTTTCAGAAACCCTTTCTTTGGAGAGTCTAGAAATAGATGTGTCCAGCCGTACAATGCCATATGAGAATTAGCAGTAAGACTGAATTTTAACACAGAGGGAACGTTTCTCTCAAATTGCTGTATTGTGAGTTCGTTCACCTTAGGAAGCTGCATCTATGTTTAGATTCAGTGAGTTAATCACATGTTTCTTCTAAAAGCTGCGTTTGGCATATCCAGAGTGAATGGCACTATAGGGTGTAATGAGATATAGCTGGTGTTAAAACAAAAACGGAGCTATCTAGCAGATTTGTTGTCAAAATGTTCATTCAACTTACAGAGTTAAACTGATATGTGTATGAAGCGTTTCAGAAACCCTTTCTTTGAGAGTCTAGAAACAGATGTTTGCAGCTGCATACTACCATATGAGAATTAACAGTAAGATGCATCTATGTTTTGATTCAGTTAGTTAGTCACATGTTTCTTCTAAAAGCTGCGTTTGGATATTCCAGAGTGAATGTGACTATAGGCTGTATTGAAAAATATCTGGCTCTAAAATAAAAACGGAGCTATCTGGCAGACTGGTTTTCAAAGTGTACATTCAACTTACAGAGTTAAACTGATGTGTGTATGAAGCGTTTCAGAATCCCTTTCTTTGGATAGTCTAGAAATAGATGTTTCCAGCCGTATACTGCCTTATGAGAATTAGAAGTAAGACTGCGTTTTAAACGCAGAGGAATCATTTCTCTCCAATTGCTCTGCAGTGAGTTTGTTCAACTTACGAAGCTGCATCTACGTTGAGATTCAGTGATTTAGTCACACGTTCCTTCTAAAAGCTGCGTTTGGATATTCCAGAGTTAATGGGACTATAGGGTGTAATGAGAAATATCTGGCACTAAAAGAGAAACGAAGCTATCTAGCAGTTTGGTTTTCAAAGTGTACATTCAACTTACAGACTTAAACTGATGTGTGTATGAAGCGTTTCAGAAACGCTTTCTTTGGAGAGTCTAGAAATAGATGTTTCCACCCGCATACTGCCATATGAGAATTAACAGTAAGATGCATCTATGTTTAGATTCAGTGAGTTAGTCACACGTTTCTTCTAAAACCTGCGTTTTGATATTCCAGAGTGTATAGGTTTGTAGGCTGTAATGAGAAATATCTGGATCAAAACCAAAAACGGAGCTATCTAGCTGATTGGTTGTCAAAGTGTACATTCAACTTACAAAGTTAAACTGATGTGTGTATGAAGCGTTTCAGAAAGTTTTTCTTGGAGAGTATAGAAATAGAGGTTTCCAGCCGCATATTGCCATATGAGAATTAGCAGTAAGACTGCGTTTTAAACACAGAGGAAACGTTTCCCTCAAATTATTCTGTTGTGATTTCTTTCACCTTAGAGAACTGCATCTATGTTTCGATTCAGTGAGTTAGTCACACGTTTCTTCTAAAAGCTGCGTATGGATATTCCAGAATGAATAATACTACAGAATATAAGGAGAAATATCTGGCTCTAAATAAAAAACGGAGTTATCTAGCAGATTGGTTGTCAAAGTGTACATTTAACTAACAGAGTTAAACTGATGTGTCTATAAAGCGTTTCAGAAACCCTTTCTTTGGAGAGTCTAGAAATAGATGTTTCCAGCCATATACTGCTCTGTGAGAATTAGCAGTAATACTGCGTTTTAAACACAGAGGAAAGGTTTCTATCAAATTGATCTGGTGTGAGTTTGTTCACGTTAGGAAGCTGCATCTATGTTTAGATTCAGTGAGTTAGTCACGCATTTCTTCTAAAAGCTGCGTTTGGATATTCCAGAGAGAATTGTACCATAGGCTGTAAGGAGAAATATCTGGCTCTAAACAAAAATGGAGCTATCAAGCACTTTGGTTGTCAAAGTGTACATTCAACTTACAGAGTTAAACTGATGTGTGTATGAACCGTTTCAGAAACCCTTTCTTTGGAGAGACTAGAAATAGATGTTTCCAGCCGCATACTGCCATCTGAGAATTAGCAGTAAGACTGCGTTTTAAACACAATAAAAACGTTTCTCTAAAATTGCTCTGCAGTGAGTTTGTTCAACCTAGGAAGCTGCATCTATGTTTAGATTCAGTGAGTTAGTCACACGTTTCTTTTAAAAGTTACGCTTGGATATTCCTGAGTCAATGGGACTATAGGCTGTAATGATAAATATCTTGCTCTAAAACAAAAACAGAGCTATCTATCAGATTTGTTGTCAAGTGTACATTCAACTTACAGAGTTAAACTGATGTGTGTATGAAGCGTTTCAGAAACCCAGAAACCCTTTCTTTGGAGAGTCTAGAAATAGTTGTTTCCAGCCGAATATTGCCATATGAGAATCAGCAGTAAGATGCATCTATGTTTAGATTCAGTGAGATGCTAGGCACATGTTTCTTCTAAAAGCTGCATTTGGATATTCCAGGGTGAATGGGCTATAGGCTGTAATAAGAAATATCTGACTCTGAAACAAAAATGGAGCTATCTAGCATATTGGTTGTCAAAGTGTACTTTCAACTTACAGAGTTAAACTGATGTCTGCATGAAGCATTTCAGAAACCCTTTCTTTGGCGAGTCTGGAAATAAATGTTTCCAGTCGTATACGGCAATATGAGGATTAGCAGTAAGACTGCGTTTTAAAAACAGAGGAAATGTTTGTATCAAATTGCTCTGCTGTGATTTCGTTCACCTTAGGAAGCTGCATCTATGTTTAGTATCAGTGAGTTAGTCACAAGTTTCTTCTAAAAGCTACGTTTGGGTATTCCAGAGTGAATGGGACTATAGGCTGTAATGAGAAATATCTGGCTCTAAAAGTAAAATGGAGATATCTAGCAGATTGGTTGTCAAAGTGTACATTCAACTTACAGAGTTAAACTGATGTGTGTATGAAGCGTTTCACAAAGCATTTCTTTGGAGAGTCTAGAAATAGATGTTTCCGGCCGCATGCTGACATATGATAATTAGCAGTAAGAATGCGTTTTAAACACAGAGGGAACGATTCTCTCTTATTGCTCGGCTGTGTGTTCATTCAACTTAGGAAGCTGTATCTATGTTTAGATTCAGTGAGTTAGTCACATGTTTCTTCTAAAAGCTGCGTTTGGATATTCCAGAGTGAATGGGACTACAGGTTGTAATGAGAAATATCGGGTTTTAAAACAAAAATGGAGCTATTTAGCAGATTGGTTGTCAAAGTGTTCATTCAACTGACATAGTTAAAGTGATGTGTGTATGAAGCGTTTAAGAAACCCTTTCTTTGATGTGTGTCAAAATAGATGTTTCCAGCAGTATACTGCCATATGAGATTTAGCAGTAAGACTGCGTTTTAAACACAGAGGAAACGTTTCTCTCAAATTGCTCTGTTGTGAGTTCATTCATATTAGGAAGCTGCATCTATGTTTAGATTCAGAGTGTTAGTCACACGATTCATCTAAAAGCTGCGTTTGGATATTCCAGAGTGAAGGGGACTATAGGGTGTAATGAGAAATATCTGGCTCTAAAACAAAAACAGAGCTATCTAGGAGATTGGTTGTCAAAGTGTTCATTCAACTTACAGAGTTAAAGTGATGTGTGTATGAAGCGTTTCAGAAACCCTTTCTTTGGAGAGTATAGAAATAGATGTTTCCAGCTGCATACTGCCATATGAGAATTTGCAGTAAGATGCATCTACGTTTAAATTCAGTGAATAAGTCACACGTTTCTTCTAAATGCTGCGATTCTATATTTCAGAGTGAATTGGACTATAGGCTGTAATGAGAACTATCTGGCTCTAAAACAAAAACGGAGCTAATTAACAGATTGGTTGTCAAAGTGTACATTCAAATTGCAGAGTTACCCTGACATGTGTATGAAGCATTTCTGAAACCCTTTCTTTCAATAGTCCAGGAATAGATATTTCCCTCTGTATACTGCCATATGAGAATTAGCAGTAAGACTGTGTTTTCAACACAGAGGAAACATTTCTCTCAAAATACTGGGCTGTGAGTTCATTCACCTTAGGAAGCTGCATCTATGTTTACATTCAGTGACTTAGACCAACGTTTCTTCTAAAAGCTGTGTTTGCATATTCCAGAGTGAATGGGACTATAGGCTGTAATGAGAAATATCTGTCACTAAAACAAAAACAGCGCTATCTTGCAGATGGGTTGTCAAAGTGTACATTCAACTTATAGAGTTAATCTGATGTGTGTATGAAGCGTTTCAGAAACCTTTTCTTTGGACAATCTAGAAAGAGATGTTTCCAGCCGTATACTGAATTAGTAGTAAGTCTGCATTTTAAACACAGAGGAATCATTTCTCTCAAATTGCTCTGCTCTGATTTCGTTCACCATAGGAAGCTGCATCTATGTTTAGATTCAGTGACTTGGTCACACGTTTCTCCTAAAAGCTGCGTTTGACTATTCCAGAGTGAATGGGACTATAGGCTGCAATGAGAAATATCTGGCTCTAAAACAAAAACGGAGCTGTCTACCAGAGTGGTTGTCAAAGTGTACATTCAACTTACAGAGTTAAACTGATGTGTGTATGTAGCGTTTCAGAATCCCATTCTTTGGAGGGTCTGGAAATAGATCTTTCCAGCCGTATACTGCCATATGAGAATTAGCAGTAAGATTGCGTTTTAAACACAGAGGAAACGTTTGTCTCAAATTGCTCTGCTGTGAGTTCATTCACCTTAGGAAGCTGCGCCTATGTTTAGATTCAGTTAGTGAGTCACACGTTTCTTCAAAAAGCTGTGCTTAGATATAGCAGAGTGAATGGGACTATAGGCTGTAATGAGAAATATCTGGCTCTATAACAAGAATGGAGCTATCTATCAGATTATTTGTCAAAGTATACATTCAACCTACAGAGTTAAACTGATGTGTGTATGAAGCATTTCAGAAACCCTTTCTTTGGAAAGTATAGAAATAGATGTTTCCAGCCGGATACAGCCATATGAGATTTAGCAGTAAGACTGCGTTTTAATCACAGAGGAAACGTTTCTCTAAAATTGCTCTGCTGTGAGTTCATCACCTTAGGAAGCTGCATCTATGTTTAGATTCAGTGAGTTAGTCACACGTTTTTTCTAAAAGCTGCGTTTGGA
The DNA here is from genome assembly GCF_048565385.1 of Saimiri boliviensis. Lineage (NCBI taxonomy): Eukaryota > Metazoa > Chordata > Mammalia > Primates > Cebidae > Saimiri > Saimiri boliviensis. The sequence goes on along the minus strand of NC_133449.1, from coordinate 149,701,211 downwards.
TATTCCAGAGTGAATCGAAGTATAGGCTGTAATGAGAAATATCTGGCTCTAAAACAAAAACGGAGCTATCAAGCAGATTGCCTGTCAAAGTATACATTCGATTTACAGAGGTAAACTGATGTGTGTATGAAGTGTTTCAGAAACCCTTTCTTTGGAGAGTCTAGAAATAGATGTTTCCAGCCACATACTGCCATATAAGAAGTAGCAGTATGACTGAATTTTAAACACAGAGGAAACGTTTTTCTCTAAATGCTCTGCTGTGAGTTCGTTCACCTTAGCAAGCTGCGTCTATGTTTAGATTCAGTGAGTTAGTCACATGTTTCATCTAAAAGCTGTGTTTGGATAATCCAGAGTGAATGGGACTATAGGCTTTAGTGAGAAATATCTGGCTCTAAAACAAAAATGGAGCTATCTAGCAGATTGGTTGTCACAGTGTACATTCAACTTACAGAGTTAAAATGATGTCTGTATGAAGCGTTTTAGAAAACCTTTCTTCAGTCAATCTAGAAATAGATGTTTCTGGCCGCATACTGCCATATAACAATTAGCGTTTCCAAAACCCTTTCTTTGTAGCGTCTAGAAATAGGTGTTTCCAGCTGTATACTGCCATAAGTGAATTAGCAGTAAGACTACGTTTTAAACATAGAGGAAGCGTTTCTCTCAAATTGCTCTTCTGTGAATTCCTTACCTTAGGAAGCTGCATTTATGTTTAGATTCAGTGAGTTAGTCATGCGTTTCTTCTAAAAGCTGCGTTTGGATATTCCAGATTGAATGGGACTATATGCTGTAATGAGAAATATCTGGCTCTAAAACTAAAACGGAGCTATCTAGCAGATTTGTTGTCAAAGTATACATTCAACGTACAGAGTTAAACTGATGTGTGTATGAAGCATTTCAGAAACCCTTTCTTTGGAGAGTCTAGAAATAGATACTTCCAGCTGCCTACTGCCATACGAGAATTATTAGTAAGATGCATCTATGATTAGATTCAGGGTGAAAGTCACACGTTTATTCTAAAAGCTGCGTTTGGATATTCCATATTTAATGGGACTATAGGCTGTAATTAGAAATATCTGACTCTAAAACAGAAACGAAGCTATCTAGCAGATGGGTTGCCAAAGTGTACATTCAACTTATAGAGATAAACTGATCTGTGTATGAAGCGTTTCAGATAACCTTTCTTTGGAGAGTCTAGAAATAGATGTTTACCCCAGTATACTGCCATATGAGAATTGGAAGTAAGACTGCGTTTTAAGCACAGAGGAAACAGTCTCTCAAATTGCTCTGCTGTGATTTCGTTCACCTTAGGTAGCTGCATCTATCTTTAGATTCAGTGATTTAGTCACACGTTTCTTCTACCAGCTGCGTTTTGATATTCCAGAGTGAATGAGACTATAGGCTGTCATGATAAATATCTGGCTCTACAACAAAAATGGAGCTATCTAGCAGACTGGTTGTCAAACTGTACATTCAACATACAGAGTTAAACAGAAGTGTGTATGAAGCGTTACAGAAACCCTTTCTTTCAGAGTCTAGAAATCTATGATTCCAGCCGTATACTGCCACATGAGAATTAGCAGTAAGACTGAGTTTTTAACACAGAGGAAACGTTTATCTCCAATTGCTCTACGGTGAGTTTGTTCACCTTAGGAAGCTGCATCTATGTTTAGATTCAGCGAGTTAGAAACATGTTTCTTCTAAAAGCTGCGTTTGGACATTCCAGAGTGAATTGGAGTACAGGCTGTAATGAGAAATGTATGGCTTTAAAAGAAAAACGGTGCTATCTAGCAGAATGGTTGGCAATGTGTGCATTCACCTTACACAGATAAACTGAAGTGTGTTTACAGCAGTTCAGAATCCCTTTCTTTGGAGAATGTAGAGTCATTTCCAGCCCTACACTGGTATATAAGTGTTAGCAGTAAGAATGCGTTTAAAACACAGAAGACCTATTTCTTATAAACTCATCTGCTGTGTGTTGGTTCCTTTTATGAAGCTGCATCTATGTTTAGATTCAGCGAGTTAGAAACACGTTTCTTCTAAAAGCTGCGTTTGGACATTCCAGAGTGAATGGGAGTACAGGCTGTAATGAGAAATATCTGGCTCTAAAACAAAAACGGTGCTATCTCTCAGAATGGTTGTCAATGTATCCATTTAGCTTACAGAGTTAAACCAATGTGTTTTTGCAGCATTTCAGAAACCCTTTCTATTGAGAATGTAGAAACAGTCATTTACAGCCCTAAAGTGGCATAAAAGAGTTGGCAGTAATAATGCGTTTAAAACACAAAGACCAGCTTCTTACAAACTGGTCTGCTGTGTGGTGGTTCATTTTAGGAAGTTGCATCTATGTTTAGATTAAGCGTGTTAGAAACACGTTTCTTCTAAAAGCTGCATTTGGACATTCCAGAGTGAATGGGAGTAGAGGCTGTAATGAAAATATCTGGCTCTAAAAGTAAAACGGTGCTATCTAGCAGAATGGTTGTCAATGGGTGCATTTAACCTACAGAGATAAACTTATGTGTGTTTGCCGCAGTTCAGAAACCCTTTCTTTGCAGAATGTAGAAACAGTCATTTCCAGCCCTATAGTGACATATAAGAGTTAGCAGTAAGAACGCGTTTAAAATACAGAAGACTCGCTTCTTACAAACTCAGCTGCTGTGTGTTGGTTCCTTTTAGGAAGCTGCATCTATATTTAGATTCAGCGAGTTAGCAACACGTTTCTTCTAAAAGCTGCGTTTGGACATTCCAGAGTGAAAGGGGGTACAGGCTGAAATGAGAAATATCCAGGTCTAAAAAAAAATGGTGCTATCTAGCAGAATGGTTGTCAATGTGTGCATTCAGCTTACAGAGTTAAACTGATGTGAGTTTGCAGCAGTTCAGAAACCATTATCTTGGAGAATGCAGAAACAGCAATTTCCAGCCCTATTGTGGCATATAAGAGTTAGCACTAAGTCTGTGTTTAAAACACAGAAAACCCACTTCTTACAAACTCATCTGCTGTGTGTTGGTTCCTTTTAGGAAGCTGCATCTATGTTTAGATTCAGCGAGTTGGAAGCACGTTTCTTCTAAAAGCTGCGTTTGGACATTCCAGAGTGAATGGGAGTGCAGGCTTTAAAGAGAAATATCTGGCTCTAAAAGAAAAACGGTGCTATCTAGCAGACTGGTTGTCAATGTGTGCATTCAGCTTACAAAATTAAACTGATGTGTGTCTGCAGCATTTCAGAGACCGCTTTCTTTAGACAATGAAGAAACAGTCATTTCCAGCCCTATAGTGGCATATAAGAGTTAGCAGTAAGCATGCGTTTAAAACAAAGAACACCCGCTTCAGACAAAGTCATCTGCTGTGTTTTGGTTCCTTTTAGGAAGCTGCATCTACGTTTAGATTCAATGAGTTAGAAACACGTTTCTTTTAAAAGCTGCATTTGGACATTCCAGAGTGGATGCAGAAAAGGCTGTAATGAGAAATATCTGGCTCTAAAATAAAAACGGAGCTATCTAGCAGAATGATTGTCAATGTGCGCATTCAACTTTGAGAGTTATACTGATGTGTCTTTGCAGCAGTTCAGAAACCCTTTGCTTGCAGAATGTAGAAATAGTCATTTCCAGCCCTAGAGTGGCATAAAAGAGTTAGCAGTAAGAATGCGTTTAAAACACAGAAGACCCGCTTCTTACAGACTGTTCTGCAGCGTGTTGCTTCCCTGTAGGAAGTTTCATCTATGTTTAGATTCAGCGAGTTAGAAACACACTTCTTCTAAAAGCTGCATTTGGACATTCCAGATTGAATGGGAGTACAGGCTGTAATGAGAAATATCTGGCTCTAAAAGAAAAACTGTGCTATCTAGCAGAATGGTTGTCAATGTGTGCATTCAACTTATGGAGTTAAACTGATGTGTGTTTGCAGCAGTTCAGAAACCCTTTCTTTAGAGAATGGTGAAAGAGTCGTTTCCAGCCCTATACTGGCTTATAAGACTTAGCAGTAAGAATGCATTTAACACACAGAAGACCCGCTTCTTACAAACTCAACTTCTGTTTGTTGGCTCCTTTTAGGAAGCTGCATCTATGTTTAGATTCAGCTAGTTAGAAACAGGTTTCTTCTAAAACCTGCGTTTGGACATTCCACAGTGAATAGGAGTACAGGCTGTAATGAGAAATATCTGATTCAAAAACAAAAACGGTGGTATCTAGCAGAACGGTTGTCAAGGTGTGCATTTAACTTACGGAGTTAAACTTATTTGTGTTTGCAGCAGTTCGGAAATCCTTTCTTTGCAGAATTTAGAAACAGTCATTTCCAGCCCTATACTTGTTTATTAAGAGTTAGCAGTAAGCATTCATATAAAACACAGAAGACCCGCTTCTTACAAACTCATCTGCTGTGTGTTGGTTCCTTTTAGGAAGCTGCATCTATGTTCAGATTCGGCGAGTTAGAAACACCTTTCTTCTAAAAGCTCTGTTTGGACATTCCAGAGTGAATGGGAGTACAGGCTGTAATGAGAAATATCTGGTTCTAAAAGAAAAACGGTGCTATCTAGTAGAATGGTTGTCAAGGTTTTCTTCAACTTACAGAGTTAAACTGATGTGTGTTTGCAGCAGTTTAGAAACCCTTTCTTTGGAGAATGTAGAAGCAGTCATTTCCAGCCCTATAATGGCATATAAGAGTTAGCAGTAAGAATGCGTTTAAAACACAGAAGACCCACTTCTTACAAGCTGATGTGCTGCGTGTTGGTTCTTTTTAGGAAGCTGCATCTATGTTTAGATTCAGGGAGTTAGAAACACCTTTCTTTTTCCTTTTTTTAAATTTCATTTTATGTTTTTGGGTACATTTTAGGAACATGCAAGTTTGTTGCATAGGTACACACATGGCAGTGTGGTTTCCTGTTTTCCGTCCCCTCAGTTGTATCTGTCATTTCTCCCCGTGCTATCTCTTCCCACCTCCCCACCCCCCGTACCTCCCCATTTGCCCCCCAAGAAACCCCAGTGTGTAATGCTCCCCTCTCTGTTTTCATGTGTTCTCATTATTCAACACCCACCTATGAGTGAGAATATACGGTGTTTGATTTTCTGTTCTTGTGTCAGTTTGCTGAGAATGATGGTTTCCAGGTTCATCCATGTCCCTACAAAGGACGTGAGCTCATCGTTTTTGATGGCTGCGTAATATTCCATGGTGTATATGTACCACATTTTCCCTATCCAGTCTATAGTTGTTGGGCAATTCGGTTGGTTCCAGGTCTTTGCTATTGTAAACAGTGTTGCAATGAACATTCGTGTGCACGTGTCCTTGTAGTAGAATGATTTATAATCCTTTGGATATATACCCAGTAATGGGATTGCTGGGTCAAATGGGATTTCTACTTTTAGGTCCTTGAGGAATCGCCACACTGTCTTCCACAATGGTTGAATTAATTTACATTCCCGCCAACAGTGTAAAAGTGTTCCTATTTCTCCACATCCTCTCCAGCATGTGTTGTTTCCCGATATTTTAATGATCGCCATTCTAACTGGTGTGAGATGGTATCTCAATGTGGTTTTGATTTGCATTTCTCTGATAACCAGTGATGATGAGCAGTTTTTCGTATGTTTGTTGGCCTCCTGTATGACTTCTTTTGTAAAGTATCTGTTCATATCCTTCGCCCATTTTTGAATGGGCTTGTTTGTTTTTTTCTTGTAGATCTGCTTTAGTTCTTTGTAAATTCTGGATATCAGCCCCTTGTCAGATGGGTAGGCTGCAAAAATTTTTTCCCATTCTGTTGGTTGCCGATTCACTCTACTGACTGTTTCTTTTGCCGTGCAGAAGCTGTGGAGTTTGATTAGGTCCAATTTGTCTATCTTGGCTTTTGTTGCCATTGCTTTTGGCGTTTTGGTCATGAAGTCCTTGCCTACACCTATGTCTTGAATGGTTTTACCTAGATTTTCTTCTATGGTTTTTATGGTGTTAGGTCTGATGTTTAAGTCTTTAATCCATCTGGAGTTAATTTTGGTGTAAGGTGTCAGGAAGGGGTCCAGTTTCTGCTTTCTGCACATGGCTAGCCAGTTTTCCCAACACCATTTATTAAACAGGGAGTCCTTTCCCCATTGCTTGTTTTTGTCAGGTTTGTCAAAGATCAGATGGTTGTGGGTATGTTGTATTTCCTCTGAGGCCTCTGTTCTGTTCCATTGGTCTATATCTCTGTTTTGGTACCAGTACCCTGATGTTTTGATTACTGTAGCCTTGTAGTATAGTTTGAAGTCCGGTAGTGTGATGCCTCCTGCTTTGTTCTTTTTGCTTAGAATTGACTTGGCTATGAGGGCTCTCTTTTGGTTCCATATGAAGTGTAAGGTGTTTTATTCCAGTTCTGTGAAGAAGGTCATTGGTAGCTTGATGCGAATAGCATTGAATCTGTAAATTACTTTGGGCAGTATGGCCATTTTCACGATGTTGATTCTCCTAACGATGAACATGGAATGTTTCTCCATCTATTTGTATCCTCTCTTATTTCGTTGAACAATGGCTTGTAGTTCTCCTTGAAGAGGTCCTTTACGTTCCATGTTTGTTGTATTCCTAGGTATTTTATTCTCTTTGTAGCAATTGTGAATGGCAGTTCGTTCTTGATTTGGCTCTCTTAAGTCTATTACTGGTGATTAGGAATGCTTGTGATTTTTGCACGTTGATTTTGTATCCTGAGACTTTGTTGAAGTTACTTTTCAGTTTGAGGAGACTTTGGGCTGAGATGATGGGGTCTTCCAGATATACAATCATGTGATCTGCAAATAGAGACAATTTGATTTCCTCCTTTCTAATTTGGATACCCTTTATTTCTTTTTCTTGCCTGATTGCTCTGACTAGAACTTCCAGTACTATATTGAATAAGAGTGGTGAGAGAGGGCATCCTTGTCTAGTGCCAGATTTCAAAGGGAATGCTTCCAGTTTTTGCCCATTCAGCATGATACTGGCTGTTGGTTTGTCGTAAATAGCTTATATTGTTTTGAGATACCTTCCATCAATTCCTAGTTTATTGAGGTTTTTTAGAATAAAGAGTTGTTGAATTTTGTTTTTTCTAAAAGCTGCTTTTGGACATTCCAGAGTGAAAGGGAGTATAGTCTGTAATGAGAAGTATCTGGCTCTAAAAGAAAAACGGTGGTATCTATCAGAATGGTTGTCAATGTGTGTATTCAACTTACAGAGTTAAACTGATATGTGTTTGCAGCAGTTCAGAAACCCTTACTTTGGAGAATGTAGAAACAGTCCTTGCCAGCTCTATAGTGGCATATAAGAGTTAGCACTAAGAATGTGTTTAAAACACAGGAGACCTGCTTTTTACAAACTCATCTGCTGTGTGTTGGTTCCTTTTAGGAAGCTGCATCTATGTTTAGATTCAGCGAGTTAGAAACATGTTTCTTCTAAAAGCTGTGTTTGGCCATTCCAGAGTCAATTGGAGTAAAGGCTGTAATGAGAAATATCTGGCTTTAAAAGAAAACGGTGCTATGTATCAGAATGGTTGGCAATGTGTGCATTCACCTTACAATGTTCAACTGGTGTGTGTTTACAGCAGTTCAGAAACCCTTTCTTTGGAGAATGTATAAAGAGTCATTTGCAGCCCTACACTGGTATATAAGATTTAGCAGTAAAAATGTGCTTAAAACACAGAATACCCGCTTCTTACAAACTCATCTGCTGTGTGTTGGTTGCTTTTAGGAAGCCTCATGTATGTTTAGATTCAGCGAGTTAGAAACACGTTTCTTCTAAAAGCTGCGTCTGGACATTCCAGAGTGAATGGGAGTACACGCTGTAATGAGAAATATCTGGCTCTAAAAGAAAAACGGTTCTATATAGCAGAATGGTTGTCATTGTGTGCATTTAACTTACAGAGTTAAACTGATGTGTGTTTGCAACAGTTCAGAATCCCTGTCTTTGGAGAATGTAGAAACAGTCATTTCCAGCCCCATAGTGGCATATATGAGTTAGCAGTAAGAATGCGTTTAAAACACAGAAGACCCGCTTCTTACAAACTCATCTGCGGTGTGTTGGTTCCTTTTAGGAAGCTGCATCTATGTTTAGATTCAGAGAGATAGAAACACGTTTCTCCTAAAAGCTTCGTTTGGACATTCCAGAATGAAAGGGATTAAAAGCTGTAATGAGAAATATCTGGCTCTAAAAGATAATTGGTGCTATCTAGTAGAATGGTTGTCAATGTGTGCATTCAGCTTACAGAGTAAAACTGATGTGTGTTTGCAGCAGTTCAGATACCCTTTCTTTGGAGAATGTAGAAACAGTCATTTCCAGCCTTATAGTGGCATATAAGAGGTAGCAGTAAGAATGCGTTTAAAACACAGAAGACCCGCTTCTTATAAACTGATCTGCTGTGTGTTGTTTCCTTGTAGGAAGTTGCATGTCTGTTTAGATTCAGCGAGTTAGAGTTTCTTCTAAACGCTGCGTTTGTGCATTCCGGAGTTGAATGAGAGTACAGGCTGTAATGAGAAATATCTGGCTCTAAAAAAAAAACTGAGGTATCTAGCAGAATGGTTGTCCATGTGTGCATTGAACTTTCAGAGTTAAAGTGATGTGCATTTTCAGCAGTTCACAAGCCTTTTCTTTGGAGAATGTGGAAACAGTCGTTTCCAGCCCTATATTGGCATATAAGAGTTAGCTGTAAGAATGCGTTTAAATACAGAAGACCCGCTTGTTACAAACTGATCTGTTGTGTGTTGGGTCCTTTTAGGAATTTGCATCTATGTTTAAATTCAGTGAGTTAGTCACACGTTTCTTCTAAAAGCTGTGTTTTGGATATTCCAGAGTGAATGGGACTATAGGCTGTCATCAGAAATATCTGTCTCTAAAACAAAAACGGAGCTATCTAGCAGATGGGTTTTCCAATGTACATTCAACTTACAGAGTTAAACTGATGTGTTTATGAAGCGTTTCAGAAACCCTTTCTTTGGAGAGTCTAGAAATAGATGTTTCCAGCCGTATACTGCCATATGAGAATTAGCCATAAGACTGCGTTTTAAACATAGAGGAAACATTTTCTCAAATTGTTCTGCTGTTAGTTCGTTCACCTTAGAAAGCTGCATCTATGTTTAAAATCAGGGAGTTAGTCAAACGTTTCCTCTAAAACTGCGTTTGGATAATCCAGAGTGAATATGACTATAGGCTGTAATGAGAAATAACTGGCTCTAAAACAAAAATGAAGCTTTACAGCAGATTGGCTTTCAAAATCTACCTTCAACTTACAGAGTTAAACTCATGAAGCATTTCGGAAACCGTTTCTTTGGAGAGTAAAAATAGATGTTACCAGCCGTACACTGCAATATGAGAAGTAGCAGTAAGACTGCGTGGTAAACACAGCGGAAACGTTTCTCTCAAATTGCTCTGCTGTGAGTTCGATCATTTTAGGAAGCTGCATCTATGTTTAGATTCAGTGAGTTAGTCACACGTTTCTTCTATAAGCTACATTTGGATATTCCAGAGGGAATGGGACTAGAGGCTGTAATGAGAAATATCTGGCTCTAAAACAAAAATGGAAGTATCAAGCAGATTGGTTGCTAAAGTGCACATTCAACTTACATATTTAAACTGATGTCTGTATGAAGCATTTCAGAAAACCTTTCTTCGTACAATCTAGAAATAGATGTTTCGGGCCGCATCCTGCCGTATGAGAATTAGCAGTAAGACTACATTTTAAACACAGAGGAAACGTTTCTCTCAAATTGCTATTCTGTTAGTCGTTCAGCTTCAGCAGCTGCATCTATGTAAAGATTCAGTGAGTTAGTAACACATTTCTTCGAAAACCTGCAATTGGATATTCCAGAGTGAATGGGATTTTAGGCTGTAATGAGAAATATCTGGCTCTAAAACAAAAACGGAGCTATCTAGCAGATTAGTTGTCAAAGTGTACATTCAACTTACAGAGTTAAACTGATGTGTGTTTGAAGCATTTCAGAAACCATTTCTTTGGAGAGTCTAGAAATAGATGTTTCCAGCCGCATACTGCCATATGAGAATTAGCTGTAAGATGCATCTATGTTTAGATTCAGTGAGTTAATCACACGTTTCTTCCAAAAGCTGCATTTGGATATTCCAGAGTGAATGGGATTTTAGCCTGTAATTAGAAATATCTGGCTCTAAAACAAAAATGGAGCTATCTAGCAGATTATTTGTCAAAGTTTACATTCAACTTACAGATTTAAACTGATGTGTGCATTAAGCATTTCAGAAATCCTGTCTTTAGATAGTCTAGAAATAGATGTTTCCAGCCGCAAACTGCCATATGAGAACTAGCAGTAAGACTGCGTTTTAAACATAGAGGAAACGTTTCTCTCAAATTGTTCTGCTGTGAGTTTGTTCACCTTGGGAGGCTGCATCTTTATTTAGATTCAGTGAGTTAGTCACATGTTTCTTCTGAAAGCTGCTTTTGGATATTCCAGAGTGAATGGGACTGTAGGCTGTAATGAGAAATATCTGGCTCTAAAACAAAAACGGAGCTATCTAGCAGATTGGTTGTCAAAGTGTAGACTCAACTTACAGAGTTAAACTGAATTGTGTATGAAGAGTTTCAGAAGCACTTTTTTGAGGAGTCTAGAAATAGATTTTTCCAGCCGTATACTGCCATATGAGAATTAGCTGTAGGATGCAACTATGTTTAGATTCAGTGAATTAGTCACACGTTTCTTCTAAAAGCTGCGTTTGGATATTCCAGAGTGAATGGGACTATAGGCTGTAATGAGAAATATCTGGCTCTAAAACAAAAACGGAGCTATCTATCAAATTGGTTGTCAAAGTGTACATTCAACTTACAGAGTTAAACTGATGTGTTTATGAAGCGTTTCAGATACCCTTTCTTTGGAGATTCTAGAAATAGATGTTTTCTGCTGTATTCTACCATTTGAGAATTAGCAGTAAGACTGCTTTTTAAACACGGAGGAATCCTTTGTCTCAAATTGGTCTGCTGTGACATTGTTCACCTTAGGAAGCTGCATCTATGTTTAGATTCAGTGAGTTTGTCACACGTTTCTTCTAAAAGCTGCGTTTGGATATTCCAGAGTGAATTGCACTATAGGTTGTAATGAGAAATATGTGGATGTAAAAAAAAAAGAAAAACGGAGCTATCTAGCAGATTGTTTGTCAAAGTGTACATTGCACTTACAGAGTTAAACCGATATGTGTATGAAGCGTTAGAGAAACCCTTTCTTTGGAGAGTCTAGAAATAGAAGTTTTTGGCAGCATATTGCCAAATGACAATTAGCAGTAAGACTGCGTTTTAAACACAGAGGAAACGTTTCTCTCAAATTGCTTTGCTGTGAGTTCGTTCATCTTAGGAAGCTGCATCTATGTTTAGATTCAGTTAGTTAGTCACACGTTTCTTCTAAAAGATGCATTTTGATATTCCAGATAGAATGGGACTATAGGCTGCAATGAGAAATATCTGTCTCTAAAACAATAACGGAGCTATCTAGCAGATTGGGGGTCAAAATGTTCATTTAACTTACAGAGTTAAACTGATGTGGGAATGTAGCGTTTCAGAAACCCTCTCTTTGGAGAGTCTAGGAATAGATGTTTCAAGCCATATACTGCCATGTAAGAACTAGCAGTAGACTTAGTTTTAAACACAGGAATCGTTTCTCTCAAAATGATCTGCTATGAGTTCGTTCACCTAGCGAAGTAACATCAATGTTTAGATTCAGTGAGTTAGTCACAGCTTTCCTCTAAAAGCTGCGTTTGGATAATCAATTATGATTGGGGCTATAGGCTGTAATCAGAAATATCTGGCTCTAAAACAAAAACAAAACTAGCAGACTGGTTGTCAAAGTGTACATTCAACTTACAGAGTTAAACTGATGTGTGTATGATGCGTTTCAGAAAACCTTTCTTTGGAGAGTCTTGAAATAGATGTTTCCAGCATATACTGCCTTATGAGAATTAGCAGTAAGACTGTGTTTTAAACTCAGAGGAAAAGTTTCTCTAAAATTGCTCTGCTGTGAGTTTGTTCACCTTAGGAATCTGCATCTATGTTTAGATTCAGTGAGTGAGTCAAACGTTTCTTCTAAAAGCTGCGTATGGATATTCCAGAGTGAATGGGACTATATGCTGTAATGAGAAATATCTGTCTCTCAAACAAAAACGGAGCTATCTGGCAGATTGGTTGTCAGTGTACATTCAACATACAGAGATAATCTGATGTGTGTATGAAGCGTTTCAGCAACCCTTCCTTTGGAGATTCTAGAAATAGATGTTACCAGCAGTATACTGCCATATGAGAATTAGCAGAAAGACTGCGTTTTAAACACAGATGAAACGTTTCTCTCAAATTGCTCTGCTTTCTGTTCGTTCACCTTAGGAGGCTGCATCTATGTTAAGATTCAGTGAATTACTCACACCTTTCTTCTAAAAGCTGTATTTGGATATTCCAGAGTGAATGAAATTTTAGCCTGTATTTAGAAATATCTGGCTCTAAAACAAAAACGGAACTATCTAGCAGATTATTTGTCAAATTGTACATTAAACTTACAGATTTAAACTGATGTGTGTATTAGGCGTTTCAGAAAACCTTTCTTTGGGGAGTCTAGAAATAGATGTTTCCAGCCACATACTGCCATATGAGAATTAGCTGTAAGATGCAACTATGTTTAGATTCAGTGAGTTAATCACGTTTCTTCTAAAAGCTGCATTTGGAATTGCCAGAGTGAATGGGATTTTAGCCTGTAATTAGAAATACCTGGCTCTAAAACAAAAACGGAACTATCTAGCAGATTATTTGTCAAATTGTACATTCAACTTACAAATTTAAACTGATGTGTGTATTAAGCGTTTCAGAAACCCTTTCTTTGGAGAGTCTAGAAATAGATGTTTCCAGCCGCATACTGCTATAAGAGATTTAGCATTAAGACTGCGTTTTAAACATAGAGGAAACGTTTCTCTCCAATTGCTCTGCTGTGAGTTCGTTCACCTTAGCAAGCTGCATCTATGTTTAGATTCAGTGAGTTAATCACACGTTTCTTCTATAAGCGGCGTTTGGATATTCCAGAGTGAATGGCACTATAGGCTGTAATGAGAAATATCTGGCTTTAAAAGAAAAACTGTGCTATCTATAAGAATGGTTGTCAATGTGTGCATTTAACTTACAGAGTTAAACTGACGTGTGTTTGCAGCAGTTCAGAAACGCTTTCTTTGGAGAGTGTAGAAACAATCATTTCCTCCCCTATATTGGCATATAAGAGTTAGTAGTAAGAATGCGTTTAAAACACAGAAGACCCTCTTCTTACAAACTCATCTGCTGTGTTTATTTTCTTTATAGGAAGCTGCATCTATGTTTAGATTCAGCGAGTTAGAAACACGTTTCTTCTAAAAGCTGCATTTGGACATTCCAGAGTGAAAGGAGTTCAGGCTGTAATGAGAAATATCTGGCTCTAAAAGAAAAAAGGTGCTATCTAGCAGAATAGTTGTCAAGGTGTGCATTCAACTTACAGAATTAAACTAATGTGTGTTTTCAGCAATTCAGAAACCCTTTCTTTGGAGAATGTAGGAAGAGTCATTTCCAGCCCTACAGTGGCATATAAGAGTTAGCAGTAAGAATGCGTTTTAAAAACAGAAGACCTGCTTCTTACAAACTCAAGTGCTGTGAGTTGGTTCCTTGTAGGAAGCTGCAGCTATGTTTAGATTCAACGAGTTAGAAACAGGTTACTTCTAAAAGTTGTGATTGGACATTACAGAACGAAAGGGAGTACAGGCTGTAATCAAAAATATTTGGTTCTAAAAGTAAAAAGGTGCTATCTGGCAGAATGGTTGTCAATGTGTGCATTCATCTTACAGAGTAAAACTAATGTGTGTTTGCAGCAGTCGAGAAACCCGTTCTTTGGAGAATGTAGAAATAGTCATTTCCAGCCCTACAGTGGCATATAAGAGTTAACAGTAAGAATGCGTTTAAAACACAGAAGACCTGCTTCTTACAAACTAAACTGCTGTGTGTTGGTTCCTTTTACTAAGCCACATCTGTGTTTAGATTCAGCGAGTTAGAAACACGTTTCTTCCACAAGCTGCATTTGGACACTCCGGAGTGAAAGGGAGTAGAGGCTGTAATGAGAAATATCTGACTCTATAAGAAAAACGGTGCTATCTAGCAGAATGGTTGTCAATTTGTACATTCAACTTACAGAGTTAAACTGATGTGTGTTTGCAGCAGTTCAGAAACTCTTTCTTTGGAGAATATTGAAACCGTCCTTTCCAGCCCTATACTCTCATATAAGTGTTAGCATTAACAACGTGTCAAAAACACAGAAGACCCAATTCTTACAAACTCATCTGCTGTGTGTTGGTTCCTTTAAGGAAGTTGCATCTATGTTTAGATTCAGCAAGTTAGCAACACGTTTCTTCAAAAAGCTACATTTGCACATTCCAGAGAGAAATGGGGTACAGACTCTAATGAGAAACAACTGGCTCTAAAAAAAAATGGTGCTATCTAGCAGAATGGTTGTAAATGGGTGCATTCATCTTATAGAGTTAAATTGAAGTGCGTTTGCAGCAGTTCAGCAACCCTCTGTGACAGAATGTAGAAACAGTCATTTCCAGCCCTATACTGGCATATAAGAGTTAGCAGTAAGCATGTGTTAAAACACAGAAGACCGGCTTCTTACAAACTTTTCTGCTGTGTGTTGATTCCTTTTAGGAAGCTGCATCTATGCATCTTTTTTTATATTCCGCGACTTGGAAACACGTTTCTTCTAAAAACTTCGTTTGGACAATCCAGAGTGAATGGGAGTAAAGGCTGTAATGAGAAATATCTGCCTCTAAAACAAAAAAGGTGCTATCTAGCAGAATGGTTGTCAATGTGTGCATTCAACTTACAGAGTTAAACTGACGTGTTTTTGCAGCAGTTTAGAAACCCTTTGTGGCAGAATGTAGACACAGTCATTTCCAGCCCTATACTGGCATATAAGAGTTAGCAGTAAGAATGCGTTTAAAACACAGAAGACCTGCTTCATACAAACTCATCTGCTGTTTGTTGGATCCTTTTACGAAGCTGCATCTACGTTTAGATTCAGCGAGTTAGAAACATGTTTCTTCTAAAAGCTGCATTTGTTCATTCCAGAGTGAATAGGAATACAGGCTGTAGTGAGAAATATCTGGCTCTAAAAGAAAAATGGTGCTATATAGCAGAATGGTTGTCAATGTATGCATTCAACTTACAGAGTTAAACTGATTTGTGTTTGCAGCAGGTCAGAATCCCCTTCTTTGGACAATATAGAAACAGTCACTTCCAGCCCTATAGTGGCATATAAGAGTTACCAGTAAGAATGCGTTTAAAACACAGAACACCATATATTCTCACTCATAGGCTGGTGTTGAACACTGAGAACACCTGGACACAGGGAGGGGAGCACTACACACTGGGGTCCGTTGGTGGGAAATGGGGGAGTGATGGTGGGGTGGGGAGGTGGGAAGTGATAGCATGGGGAGAAATGACAGAAACAGGTGATGGGACAGAAGGCAGCAAATCACACTGCTATGTGTGTATGTATGCAACTATCTTGCATGTTCTTCACATGTACCCCACAACCTAAAATGCAATAAAAAAAAGACTTTATAAAAAAAAACCCACAGAAGACCCGTTTCTTACAAACTCAACTGCTGTGTGTTGGTTCCTTTAAGGAGGCTGCATCTTTGTTTAGATTCAGCGAGTTAGAAACAAGTTTTTTCTAAAAGCTTCGTTTGGACATTCCAGAGTGAATGGGAGTACAGGCTGTAATGAGAAATATCTCTCTCTTAAACAAAAACGGTGCTATCTAGCAGAATGGTTGTCAATCTGGGCATTCAACTTACAGAGTTAAACTGATGTGTCTTTTCAGCAGTTCAGAAACCCTTTTCTTGGAGAATGTAGACACACAATTTCCACCCCTATACTGTCATATCAGGGTTAGCTGTAAGAATGCGTTTAAAACACATAAGACCCGCTTTTTACAAACTCATCTACTGTGTGTTGGTTCCTTTTAGGAAGCTGCATCTATGTTTAGATTCAACGAGTTAAGAAACACGTTTCTTCTGAAACCTGCTTTTGGACATTCCAGAGTGAATGGGAGTACAGGCTGTAATGAGAAACATCTGGCTCTAAAAGAAAAACGGTGTTATCTAGCAGAATGTCTGTCAATGTGTGCATTCAATTTACAGAGTTAAACTGATGTTTGTTTGCAGCAGTTCAGAAAACCTTTCTTTGGAGAATATAGAAACAATCATTTCCAGCCTTATAGTGGCATAGATTTAGCAGTAAGAATGCGTTTAAAACACAGAAGACCCGCTTTCTACAAACTCATCTGCTGTGTGTTGGTTCCTTTTAGGAAGCTGGGTTTATGTTTAGATTAAGCGAGTTAGAAACACGTTTCTTCTAAAAGCTGCGTTTGGACATTCCAGAGTGAATGGGATTACAGGCTGTAATGAGAAATACCTGGCTCTAAAAGAAAAACGGTTCTATCTAGCAGAATGGCGGTCAATCAGTACATTCAACTTACAGAGTTTAACTGATGTGTGTTTGTAGCAGTTCAGAAACCCTTTCTTTGGAGAATGTAGAAACAGTCCTTTCCAGCCATATAGTCTCATATAAGTGTTAGCAGTAAAAACGTGTCTAAAGCACAGAAGACCCGCTTCTTACAAATTCACCTGCTGTATGTAGGTTCCTTTTAGGAAGCTGCATCTATGTTTAGATTCAGCGAGTTAGAAACACGTTTCTTCTAAAAGCTGCTTTTGGACATTGCAGAGTGAATGGGAGTACAGGCTTTAATTAGAAATATCTGGCTCTAAAAGAAAAACAGTGCTATCTAGCAGTATGGTTGTCAATGTGTGCATTCAACGTACACAGTTAAACTGATGTGTGTTTGCAGCAGTTCAGAAACCCTTTCTCTGCAGAATGTAGAAACAGTCTTTCCCCATAAAGTGGCCTAAAAAAGTTAACAATAAGAATGCATTTAAAACACAGAAGACCCACTTCTTACAAACTCATCTGCTTTATCTAGGTTCCTTTTAGGAAGCTGCATCTATGTTAGATTCAGCGAGTTAGAAACACGTTAATTCTAAAAGCTGCATTTGGACATTCCAGAGTGAATGGGAATACAGGCTGTAATGAGAAATATCTGACTCTAAAAGAAAAGCGGTGCTATCTAGCAGAATGGTTGTCAATGTGTGAATTCAACGTAAACAGTTAAACTGATGTGTGTTTGCAGCAGTTCTGAAACCCTGTCTCTGCAGAGTGTAGAAACAGTCCTTTCCCCATATAGTGGCCTAAAAAAGTTAGCAATAACTTTTTTAGCTGCTTTTGACATTGCGGAGTGAATGGGAGTACAGGCTGTAATGAGAAATATCTGGCTCTAAAAGAGAAACGATGCTATCTATGAGAATGGTTGTCAATGTGTGCATTCAACTTACAGAGTTAAACTGATGTGTGTTTGCAGCAGTTCAGAAACCCTTTCTTTTGAGAATGTTGAGTCATTTCCATTCCTACAGTGGCATATAAGAGTAAGCAGTAAGAATGCGTTCAAAACTCAGAATGCCTGCTTCTTACAAACTCCTCTGCTGTGCGTTGGTTCCTTTTAGGAAGTTGCATCTATGTTTAAATTAAGCGATTTAGTAACATGTTTCTTCTAAAAGCTGCGTTTGGACATTCCAGAGTGAATGGGAGTACAGACTGTAATGAGAAATATCTGGCCCTAAATCAAAAACGGTGCTATCTAGCAGCATGGCTGTCAATGTGTACATTCACCTTACAGAGTTAAACTGATGTTTGATTGCAGCAGTTCAGAAACCCCATCTTTTGAGAATGTTGAAAGAGTCATTTCCAGCCCTATAGTGGCATATAAGAGATAGCAGTAAGAATGCGTTCAAAACACAGAATCCCCGCTTCTTACAAACTCATCTGCTGTGTGTTGGTTCTTTTTAGGAAGCTGCATCTATGTTTAGATTCAGCAAGTTAGAAACACGTTTCTTCTAAAAGCTGCATTTGGACATTCCAGAGTGAATGGGAGTACAGGCTGTAATGAGAAATATCTGGCCCTAAAGCAAAAACGGTGCTGTCTAGCAGAATGGCTGTCAATGTGTACATTCAACTTACAGAGTTAAACTGATGTGTGGTTGCAGCAGTTCAGAAACCCCATCTTTGGAGAATGTAGAAACAGTCATTTCAATCCCCATACTGACATATAAGAGTTAGCAGCAAGAATGCGTTTAAAACACAGAAGACCCGCTTCTTACAAACGGATCTGCAGTGTGTTGGTTCCTTGTAGAAAGTTGCATCTATGTTTAGATTCAGCGATTTAGAAACACGTTTATTCTAAAAGCCGCTTTTGGACATTCCAGAGTGAATGGGAGTACAGGCTGTAATGACAATATCTGGATCTAAAACAGAAACGGAGCTATCTAGCAGAATGGTTGTCAAAATGTCCATTCATTTTACAGAGTTAAACTGATGTGTTTTTGCAGCAGTTCAGAAACAATTTCTTTGGAGAATGTAGAAACAGTCACCTCCAACCCAATACTGGAATATAAGAGTTAGCAATAAGAATGCTTTTAAAACACAGAAGAGCAGCTTCTAACAAACTCATCTGCTGTGTGTTGGTTCCCTTTAGGAAGCTGCATCTATGTTTAGATTTAGCAAGTTAGAAAAACGTTTCTTCTAAAATCTGCGTTTGGACATTCCAGAGTGAATGGGAGTACAGGCAGTAATGAGAAATATCTTGCTCTAAAAGAAAAACTGTGCTATCTAGCAGAATGGTTGTCAATGTATGCATTCAACATACAGAGTTAAACTGATGTGTGTTTGCAGCAGTTTAGAAACAATTTCTTTGGAGAATGTAGAAACAGTGATATCCAGCCCTATTCTAGCATATAAGAGTTAGCAGGAAGAATGCGTTTAAAACACAGAAGACCCGCTTCTTACAAACTCATCTGCTGTGTGTTGGTTCCTTTTAGGAAGCTACATCTATGTTTAGATTCAGCGAGTTAGAAACACGTTTCTTCTAAAAGCTGCATATGGACATTCCAGAGTGAATGGGAATACAGGCTGTAGTGAGAAATATCTGACTCTAAAAGAAAAATGGTGCTATCTAGCAGAATGGTTGTCAATGTGTGCATTCAACCTACACAGTTAAACTGACGTGTGTTTGCAGTAGTTCTGAAACCCTTTCTCTGCAGAATGTAGAAACAGTCCTTTCCCCATATAGTGGCATAAAAAAGTTAGAAATAAGAACGCATTTAAAACACCGAAGACCCGCTTCTTACAAACTCATCTGCAGTATGTAGGTTCCTTTTAGGAAGCTGCATCTATGTTTAGATTCAGCGAGTTAGAAACACGTTTCTTCTAACAGCTGCTTTTGGACATTGCGGAGTGAATGGGAGTACAGGCTGTAATGAGAAATATCTGGCTCTAAAAGAAAAACGGTGCTATCTATGAGAATGGTTGTCAATATGTGCATTCTACTTACAGAGTTAAAGTGATGTGTGTTTGCAGCAGTTCAGAAACCCTTTCTTTTGAGAATGTTGAAAGAGTCATTTGCAGCCATATACTGGCATAAAAGAGTTTGCAGTAAGAATGCATTTAAAACACAGAAGACCCACTTCTTACAAACTCATCGGCTGTGTGTTGGTTTTTTTTAGGAAGCTGCATCTATGTTTAGATTCCGTGAGTTAGAAAAACGTTTCTTCTAAAATCTTCCTTTGGATATTCCAGAGTGAATGAGAGTACAGTTTGTAATGAGAAATACCGTGCTCTAAGAGAAAAACGGGACTATCTAGCAGAATGGTTGTCAATGTGTATTCAACTTACAGAGATAAACTGATGTGTTATTGCAGCAGCTAAGAAACCCTTTCTATGGCGAAAGTAGAAATAGTCATGTCCAGTTCTATATTGGCATATAAAAGATAGTAGTAAGAATCCGTTCAAAATACAGAATGCCCGCTTCTTACAAATTCATCTGCTGTGTGTTGGTTCCTTTTAGGAAGCTGCATCTATGTTTAGATTCTGCGATTTAGATACACGTTTCTTCTAAAAGCTGCGTTTGGACATTCCAGAGTGAATGGGAGTACAGGCAGTAAAGAGAAATATCTGGCTCTGAAAGAAAAACAGTGCTATCCAGCAGAATTGTTGTCAATGTGTGCATTCTTCTTACAGAGTTAAACTGATGTGTGTTTGCAGCTGTTCAGAGACCCTTTCTTTGTAGAATGTAGAAACAGTCCTCTCCCCCGTATAGTGGAATATAAGAGTTACCAATAAGAACGCGTTTATAACACAGAAGACCCGCCTCTTGCAACTCATCTGCTGTGTGTTGGATCCTTTTAGGAAGCTACATCTATGTTTAGATTCAGCCTGTTAGAAACACGTTTCTTCTAAAAGCTACATTTCGATATTCCAGAGTGAATGGGAGAACAGGCTGTAGTGAGAAATATCTGGCTCTAAAAGAAAAATGATGCTATCTACAGAATCGTTGTAAATGTGTGCATTCAACTTAAAGAGTTAAACTGATGTGTGTTTGCAGCAGTTCGAAACGCTTTCTTTGGAGAATGTAGAAACAGTCCTTTCCAGCACTACAGGGGCGTATAAGAGTTAGCAGTAAGAATGCATTTAAAACACACAAGACCGGCTTCTTACAAACTCATCTGTTGTGTGTTGGTTCCTTTTAGGAAGCTGCATCTATATTTAGATTCAGCAAGTTAGAAACACGTTTCTTCTAATAGCTGCGTTTGCACATTTCAGAGAGAATGGGAGTACAGGCTGTAATGAGAAATATCTGGCTCTAAAAGAAAAAAGGGTGTTATCTACAGAATGGTTTTCAAAGTGTGCATTCAACTTACTGTGTTAAACTGATGTGTGTTTGCAGCATTTCAGAAAGGCTTTCCTCAGAGAATGTACAAACAGGCATTTCCAGCCCTACAGGTGCATATAAGAGTTAGCAGTAAGAATGGGTTTAAAACACAGAAGACCCACTTCTTACAAACTCATCTGCTGTGCGTTGGTTCCTTTTAGGAAGCTGGATCTATGTTTAGATTCAGCGATTTAGAAACACGTTTCTTCTAAAAGCTTCATTTGGACATTCCAGAGTGAATGGGAGTACAGTCTGTAATGAGAAATATCTGGTTCTAAAAGAAAAACGGTGCTATCTAACAGAATGGTTGTCAATGTGTGTATTCAACTTACAGAGTTAAACTGATGTGTGTTTGCAGCTGTTCCAAAAAACTTTCTTTGAGAATGTAGAAACAGTCATTTCCAGCCCTATAGTGGCGTATAAGAGTTAGCAGTAAGAATGCATTTAAAACACAGAAGACCCGCTTCTTACAAACGGATCTGCTGTGTGTTGGTTCCTTGTAGGAAGTTTCATCTATGTTTAGATTCAACAATTTAGAAACACGTTTCTTCTAAAAGCTGCTTTTGGACATTCCAGAGTGGATGGGAGTACAGGCTGTAATGACAATATCTGGATCTAAAAGAGAAACGGAGCTATCTAGCAGAATGGCTGTCAATGTGTCCATTCATCTTACAGAGTTAAACTGATGTGTGTTTGCAGCAGTTCAGAAACCCTTTATTAGGAGAATGTAGAAATAGTCATTTCTAGCCCAATACTGGCATATAAGAGTTAGCAGTAAGAATGCGTTTAAAACACAGAAGACCTGTTTGTAACAAACTCATCTGCTGTGTGTTGGTTCCATTTAGGAAGCTGCATCTATGTTTAGATTCAGCGAGTTAGAAACACGTTTCTTCTAAAATCTGCGTTTAAACATTCCAGAGTGAATGGGAGTACAGGCAGCAGTAGGAAATATCTTGCACTAAAAGAAAAATTGTGCTATCTAGCAGAATGGTAGTCAATGTGTGCATTCAACTTACAGAGTTAAACTGATGTGTTTGCAGCAGTTTAGAAACACTTTCTTTGGAGAATGTAGAAACAGTGATATCCAGCCCTATACTAGCATAGAAGAGTTAGCAGTAAGAATGAGTTTGAAACACGGAAGACCCGCTTCTTACAAACTCATTTGCTTTGTTTTGGTTCCTTTTAGGAAGCTGCATCTATGTTACAATTCAGCGAGTTAGAAACACGTTTCTTCTAAAAGCTTCGTTTGGACATTCCAGAACCAAAGGGAGTACAGGCTGTAATTAGAAATATCTGGCTCTAACAGAAAAACGGTGCTATCTAGCAGAATGGTTATCAATGTATGCATTCAATTTACAGAGTTAAAGTGACGTGTGTTTGCAGTAGTTAAGAAACCCTTTCTTTGGCGAAAGTAGAAATACTCTTTTCAAGCCCTATAGTGGCATATAAGAGTTAGCAGTAACAATGCGTTTAAAACACAGAAAGTCCGCTTCTTACAAACTCATCTGCTGTGTGTTGATTCCTTTTAGGAAGCTGCATCTATGTTTAGATTCAGCGATTTAGAAACACGTTTCTTCTAAAAGCTGCGTTTGGACATTCCAGAGTGAATGGGAGTACAGGCAGCAATGAGAAATATCTTGCTCTAAAAGAAAAACTGTACTATCTAGCAGAATGGTTGTCAATGTGTGCATTCAACTTACAGAGTTAAACTGATGTGTGTTTGCAGCAGTTTAGAAACACTTTCTTTAGAGAATGTAGAAACAGTGATATCCAGCCCTATACTAGCATAGAAGGGTTACCAGTAAGAATGAGTTTGAAACACAGAAGACCCGTTTCTTACAAACTCATTTGCTTTGTCTTGGTTCCTTTTAGGAAGCTGCATCTATGTTACAATTCACTGATTTAGAAACACGTTTCTTCTAAAAGCTTCGTTTGCACATTCCAGAACCAAAGGGAGTATAGGCTGTAATGAGAAATATCTGGCTGTAACAGAAAAACGGTGCTATCTAGCAGAATGGTTGTCAATGTGTGCATTCAATTTACAGAGTTAAACTGAATTGTGTTTGCAGCAGTTAAGAAACCCTTTCTTGGTCGAAAGTGGAAATAGTCTTTTCCCGCCCTATAGTGGCATATAAGAGTTAGCAGTAAGAATGCATTTAAAACACAGAAGACCCGTTTCTTACAAACTCATCTTCTTTGTGTTGGTTCCTTTTAGGAAGTTGCATCTATGTTCAGATTCAGCGAGTTAGAAACACGTTTCTTCTAAAAGCTGCATTTGGACATTCCAGATTGAATGGGAGTACAGGCTGTAGTGAGAAATATCTGGTCCTAAAGCAAAAACGGTGCTATCTATCAGAATGGCTGTCAATGTGTACATTCAACTTACAGAGTTAAAAAGATGTGTGGTTGCAGCAGTTCCAGAAACCCCATCTTTGGAGAATGTAGAAACAGTCATTTCCAGCCCTAGAGACGCATATAAGAGTTAGCAGTAAGAATGCGTTTCAAACACAGAAGACCAGCTTCTTAAAAAGTAATCTGCTGGGTGTTGGATCCTTTTAGGAAGCTGCATCTATGTTTAGATTCAGGGAGTTAGAAACACGTTTCTTCTAAAAGCTGCGTTTGGACATTCCGGAGTGAATGGAAGTACAGGCTTTAATGAGAAATATCTGTCTCTAAAAGAAAAACGGTGCTATCTAGCAGACTGGTTGTCAATGTGTGCATTCATCTTACAGAGTTAAACTGATGTGTGTTTGCAGCAGTTCAGAGACCCTTTCTTTGGCCAATGTAGAAACAGTCCTCTCCTCCCTATACTGGAATATAAGAGTTAGCAATAAGAATGTGATTATAACACAGAAGACCCGCCTCTTGCAAACTCATCTGCTGTGTGTTGGATCATTTAGGAAGCTACATCTATGTTTAGATTCAGCATGTTAGAAAAACGATACTTCTAAAAGCTGCTTTTGGACATTCCAGAGTGAATGGGAGTACCGGTTGTAATGAGAAATATCTGGCTCTAAAAGAAAAACAGTGCTATCTACAGAATGGTTGTAAATGTGTGCATTCAACTTCCAGAGTTAAACTGATGTGTGTTTGCAGCAGTTGAGAAACACTTTCTTTGGAGAATGTAGAAACAGTCCTTTCCAGCCCTACAGGGTCATATAAGAGTTAGCAGTAAGAATGCGTTTAAAACACAGAAGACCCGCTTCTTACAAACATCTGTTGTGTGTTGGTTCCTTTTAGGAAGCTGCATCTATATTTAGATTCAGTAAGTTAGAAACACGTTTCTTCTAAAAGCTGCTTTCGGACATTCCAGAGGGAATGGGAGTACAGGCTGTAATGAGAAATATCTGACTCTAAAACAAAAGGGTGCTATCTACAGAATGGTTGTCAAAGTGTGCATTCAACTTACCGAGTTAAACTGATGTGTGTTTGCAGCAGTTCGGAAATGCTTTCTTTGAAGAATGTAGAAACTGTCATTTCCAGCCCTATACTGGCATATAAGAATTAGCAGTAAGAAAGGGTTTAAAACACAGAAGACCGGCTTCTAACAAACTCATCTGCTGTGTGTAGGTTCCTTTTAGGAAACTGCATCTATGTTTAGATTCAGCGAGTTAGAAACACGTTTCTTCTAAAATCTGCGTTTGGACATTCCAGAGTGAATGCGAGTACAGGCAGCAATGAGAAATATCTTGCTCTAAAAGAAAAACTGTGCTATGTAGCAGAATGGTTGTCAATGTGTGCATTCAACTTACAGAGTTAAACTGATGTGTGTTTGCAGCAGTTTAGAAACACTTTCTTTGGAGAATGTAGAAACAGTGATATCCAGCCCTATACTGGCATATAAGAGTTAGCAGTAAGAATGCGTTTAAAACACAGAAGACCCGCTTCTTACAAACTCATCTGCTGTGTCTTGGTTCCTTTTAGGAAGCTGCATCTATGTTGTGATTCAGCGAGTTAGAAACAGGTTCCTTCTAAAAGCTTCGTTTGGACCTTCCATAACCAAAGGGAGTAGAGGCTGTAATGAGAAATATCTGGCTCTAACAGAAGAACGGTGCTATCCAGCAGAATGGTTGTCAATGTGTGCATTCAATTTACAGAGTTAAACTGACGTGTGTTTGCAGCAGTTAAGAAACCCTTTCTTTGGCAAAAGTGGAAATAGTCTTTTCTAGCCCTATAGTGGCATATAAGAGTTCGCACTAAGAATGCGTTAAAAACACAGAAGGCCCGCTTCTTAAAAAGTCATCTACTTGGTGTTGGTTCCTTTTAGGAAGCTGCATCTTTGTTTAGATTCAATGAGTTAGAAACATATTTCTTCTTCTTTTTATTATTATTATTTTTTTTGTTGCATTTTAGGTTTTGGGGTACATGTGATGAACATGCAAGATTATTGCATAGGTACACACATGGCAGTGTGCTATGCTGCCTTCTGTCCCCTCACCTGTATCTGTCATTTCTCTCCATGCTATCTCTTCCCACCTCCCCACCGCCCCGTCCCTCCTCCTTTCCCCCCAATGGACCCCAGTGTGTAGTGCTCCCCTCCCTTTCTCCATGTGAAACACGTTTCTTCTAAAAGCTGCGTTTCGACATTAAAGAATGAATGGGAGTACAGGCTGTAATGAGAAATATCTGGCTCTAAAACAAAAACAGTGCTATCTACAGAATGGTTGTCAAAGAGTGCATTCAACTTACAAAGTTAAACTGATGTGTGCCTGCAGCAGTTCAGAATCCCTTTCTTTGGAGAATGTAGAAACAGCAATTTCCAGCCCTATAGTGGCATATAAGAGTTAGCAGTAAGAATGCTTTTAAAACACAGAAGACTCGCTTCTTAGCGAGTTTTGATTGAGCCAGTTAGAAACACGTTTCTTCTAAAAGCTGTGTTTGGACATTACAGAGTGAATGGGAGTACATGCTGTAATGAGAAATATCTGGCTCTAAAAGAAAAACGGGGCTATCTAGCTGAATGGTTGTCAATGTGTGCATTCAACTTACAGAGTTAAATGAAGAAACTGTCATTTCAAGCCCTATATTGTCATATAAGAGTTAGCAGTAAGAATGCGTTTAAAACACAGAAGAGACACTTCCTACAAACTCATCTGCTGTGTGTTGGTTCCTTTTAGAAAGGTGCATCTAGATTTAGCCTCAGCGAGATAGAAAGACTTTTCATCTAAAAGCAGCATTTGGACATCCCAGAGTCAATGAGAATACAGGCTGTATTGAGAAATATCTGGCTTTAAAAGAAAAACGGTGCCTTCTAGCAGAATCGTTGTCAATTTGTGTATTCAACTTACAGAGTTAAATTGATGTGTGTTTACAGCAGTTCAGAAACCCTTGCTTTGGAGAATGTAGAAACAGTCCTTTCCAGCCCTATACTGGCATATAAGAGTTAGCAGTAAGAATGCATTTAAAACACAGAAGACCCACTTCTTACAAATGCATCTGCTGTGTGTTGGTTCCTTTTAGGACGCTGCATCTATGTTTAGATTCAGCGAGTTAGAAACACGTTTCTTCTAAAGCTGCATTTGGACATTCCAGAGTTAATGGGAATACAGGCTGTAATGAGAAATATCTGACTCTAAAAGAAAAACGATGCTATCTAGCAGAATGGTTTTCAATGTGTGCATTCAACGTACACAGTTAAACTGATGTGTGTTTGCAGCAGTTCGGAAATCCTTTCTTTGCAGAATGTAGAAACAGTCCTTGCCCCATATAGTGGCATATAAGTGTTAGCAATAAGAATGCATTTGAAACACAGAAGGCCTGCTTCTTACAAACTCATCTGCTGTATGTTGGTTCCTTTTAGGAAGCTGCATCTGTGTTTAGATTCAGCGAGTTAGAAACACGTTTTTTCTAAAAGCTGCTTTTGGACATTCTGGAGTGAATGGGAGTACAGGCTGTAATGAGAAATATCTGGCTCTAAAAGAAAAACGGTGCTATCTAGGTGAATGGTTGTCAATGTGTGCATTCAACTTACAGAGTTAAACTGATGTGTGTTTGCAGAAGTTTAGAAACCCTTTCTTTGGAGGATGTAGAAACAGTGATATCCAGCCCCATACTAGCATATAAGAGTTAGCAGTAAGAATGCGTTTAAAACACAGAAGACCTGCCTCTTACAAACTCATCTGCTGTGAGTTGGTTCCTTTTAGGAAGCTGCATCTATTTTCCGATTCAGCGAGTTAGAAACACGTTTCTTCTAAAAGCTTCGTTTGGACATTCCAGAACAAAACGGAGTACAGGCTGTAATGAGAAATATCTGGCTCTAACAGAAAAACTGTGCTATCTAGCATAACGGTTGTCAATGTGTGCATTCAACTTACAGAGTTAAACTTATATGTGTTTGCAGCTGTTCCGAATCCCCTTGTTTGGAGAATGTAGAAAAAGTCATATCGAGCCCTAAAATGGCATATAAGTGTTAACAGTAAGAATACGTTCAAAACACAGAAGACCCCCTTCTTACAAACTCATCTGCTGTGTGTTGGTTTGTTTTAGGAAGCTGCATCTATGTTTAAATTCAGCGACTTGGAAACACGTTTCTTGTAAAAGCTGCCTTTGGACATTTTAGAATGAATTGGAATACAGGCTGTAATGAGAAATATCTGGCTCTAAAAGAAAAACGGTGCCATTTGGCAGAATGGTTGTCACTGTGTGCATTCAACGTACAGACTTAAAGTGATTTGTGTTTGAGTCAGTTCCAAAACCCTTTCTTTGGAGAATGTAGAAACAGTCATTTGCAGCCCTATAGTGGCCTATAAGGGTCAGCACTAAGAACAGAAACTGAGTTATCTAGCATAATGGTTGTCCATGTGTGCATTCAATTTCCAGAGTTAAAGTGATGTGCATTTTCAGCAGTTCACAAACCCTTTCTTTCGAGAATGTAGAAACAGTCATTTCCAACCCTATAGTGGCATATAAGAGTTAGCAGTAAGAATGCGTATAAAATACAGAAAACTCGCTTGTTACAAACTGATCTGTTGTGTGTTGGTTCCTTGTAGGAAGTTGCATCTATGTTTAGATTCAGCGAGTTAGTCACACGTTTCTTCTAAAAGCTGCGTTTTGGATATTCCAGAGTGAATGTGACTACAGGCTGTAATGAGAAACATCTGGCTTTAAAGCAAAAACGGAGCTATCTAGAAGATTGGTTTTCAAATGTACATTCAACTTACAGAGTTAAACTGATGTGTTTATGAAGCGTTTAAGAAATCCTTTCTTTGGAGAATCTAGAAATAGATGTTTCCAGCCTTATACTGCCATATATGAATTAGCAGTAAAACTGATTTTAAACACAGAGGAAACGTTTCTTTCAAATTGCTCTGCTGTGATTTCCTTCACCTTAGGAAGCTGCATCTATGTTTAGATTCAGTGAGTTTGTCACACGTTACTTCCAAAAGCTGTGTTTGGATATTCCAGAGTGAATGGGACTATAGGCTGTAATGAGAAATATCTGGCTCTAAAACAAAAACGGAGCTATCTAGCAGATTGGTTGTCGAAGTGTATATTCAAATAACAGAGTTAAACTGATGTGTCTATGAAGCTTTTCAGAAACCCTTTCTTTGGAGAGTCTAGAAATAGATGTTTCCAGCAGCATACTGCCATATGAGAATTAGCAGTAAGACTGCGTTTTAAACACAGAGGAAACAGTCTCTCAAATTGCTCTGCTGTAATTTCGTTCACCTTAGGAAGCAGTATCTATGTTTAAATTCAGTGAGTTAGTCACACGTTTCTTCTAAAAGCTGCGTTTGGATATTCCAGAATGAATGGGACTATAGGCTGTAATGAGAAATATCTGGCTCTAAAACAAAAACGGAGCTATCCAGCAGATTGGTTGTCAAAGTGTACATTCAAAATACACAGTTAAACTGATGTGTGTATGAAGCGTTTCAGAAACCCTTTATTTGGAGAGTCTAGAAATAGATGTGTCCAGCCGTATAGTGCCATATGAGAATTACCAGTAAGACTGTGTATTAAACACAGAGGGAACGTTTCTCTCAAATTGCTCTTCTGTGAGTTCGTTCACCTTTGGAAGATGCATCTATGTTTAAATTCAGTGAGTTAGTCACACGTTTTCTCTAAAAGCTGCGTTTGTAATATCCAGAGGAAATGGGACTATAGGCTGTAATGAGAAATATCTGGTTCTAAAACAAAACGGAGCTATCTAGCAGATGGATTCTCAAAGTGTACATTCAACTTACAGAGTTAAACTGATGTGTGTATGAAGCGTTTCACAAACACTTTCTTTGGAGAGTCTAGAAATAGATGTTTCCAGCTGCATACTGCCATAACAGAATTAGCAGTAAGACTGCGTTTTAAACAGAGAGGAACCATTTTTCTCAAATTGCTCTGCTGTTACTTCATTCACCTTAGAAAGCTGCATCTCTGTTTAGATTCAGTGAGTGAGTCACGCACTTCTTCTAAAAGCTGTGTTTGGATATTCCGGAGTGAATCTGACTATAGGCTGTAATAATAAATATCTGGCACTAAAACAAAAATGGAGCTTTCCAGCAGATTGGTTGTCAAAGTGTACATTCAACTTACATAGTTAAACTGATGTGTGTATGAAGCGTTTCAGAAACCCTTTCTTTGGAGAGTCTAGAAATAGATGTTTCCAGCCGCATACTGCCATATGAGAATTAGCAGTAAGACTGCATTTTAAACACAGAGGAAACGTTTCTGTCAAATTGCTCTGCTGTGAGTTCGTTCACCTTGGGCACCTGCATCTATGTTTAGATTCAGTGAGTTAGTCACACATTTCTTCTAAAAGCTGCGTTTGGATATTCCAGAGTGAATGGAACTATAGGCTGTAAGGGGAAATATCTGGCTGTAAAACAAAAATGGAGCTATCTAGCAGAATGTTAGTCAAAGTGTACATTAAACTCACAGAGGTAAAATGATGTTTGTATGAATCGTTTCAGAAACCCTTTCTTTTGGGAGTCTAGAAATAGATGTTTCCAACCGCACACTGACATATGAGCTATAGCAGTAAGATGCATCTATGTTTAGATTCAGTGGGATAGTCACACGTTTCTTCTAAAAGCTGTGTTTGGATATTCCAGAGTGAATGGGACTATAGGCTATAATGAGAAATATCTGGCGCTAAAACAAAAACGGAGCTATCTAGCAGATTATTTGTCAAAGTGTACATTCAAATTACAGATTTAAACTGATGTGTGTATGAGCTTTTCAGAAACCCTTTCTTTGGATAGTCTAGAAATAGACGTTTCCAGCGCATACTGCCATATGAGAATTAGCAGTAAGGTTGCATTTTAATCACAGAAGAAACGTTTCCCTCAAATTGCTCTGCTGAGAGTTCGTTCACCTTAGGAAGCTGCATCAATGTTTAGATTCAGTGAGTTAGTCACACGTTTCTTTTAAAAGCTGCATTTGGACATTCCAGAGTGAATGGGACTCTAGTCTGTAATGAGAAATATCAGGCTCTAATATTTAAATGGAGCAATCTAGGAGATTGGTTGTCAAAGTGTACATTCAACGTACAGAGATAAACTGATGTGTGTATGAAGCGTTTCAGAAACCCTTTCTTTGTAGAGTCTAGAAAGAGATGTTTCCAGCCGCATACTGGCATATGAGAATTAGCAGTAAGATGCATCTATGTTAAGATTCAATGAGATAGTCACACGTTTCTTCCAGAAGCTGCGTTTGGATATTCAAGAGTGAATGGTACTATAGGCTGTAATGAGAAATATCTGGAACTAAAACAAAAACGGAGCTTTCTAGCAGATTATTTGTGAAAGTCTACATTCAACTTACAGATTTAAACTGATGTGTGTATTAAGTGTTTCAGAAATTCTTTCTTTGGAGACTCTAGAAATAGATGTATCAAGCCGCATACTGCCATATGAGAATTAGCAGTAAGACTGAGTTTTAAACACAGAGGAAACGTTTCTCTCAAATTGCTCTGCTGTGTGTTCGTTCACCTTAGGAAGCTGCATCTATGTTTAGATTCAGAGAGTTACTAACAGGTTTCTTCTAAAAGCGACGTTTGGATATTCCAGAGTGGATGGGACTATAGCCTGTAATGAGAAATATCTGGCTCTAAAAGCAAAACGGTGCTATCTAGCACAATAGTTGTCAATGTGTGCATTCAACTTACAGAGTTAAAGTGACGTGTGTTTGCAGCAGTTCAGAATCCTTTTCTTTGGAGAATGTAGAAACAGTCCTTTCCCCCTTATAGTGGCATGTAAGAGTTAG
Organism: Saimiri boliviensis; assembly: GCF_048565385.1. Taxonomy (NCBI): domain Eukaryota; kingdom Metazoa; phylum Chordata; class Mammalia; order Primates; family Cebidae; genus Saimiri; species Saimiri boliviensis. The sequence continues at coordinate 149,670,206 of NC_133449.1, read as the reverse complement.
CAGTAAGAATGCGTTTAAAACACAGAAGACCCGATTCTTACAAACTCATCTGCTGTGTGTTGGTTCCTTTTAGGAAGCTGCACCTATGTTTAGATTCAGCGAGTTAGAAACATGTTTCTTCCTAAAGCTCCGTTTTGACATTCCAGAGTGAATGGGAGTACATGCTGTAATGAGAAATATCTGGCTCTAAAAGAAAAATGGTGCTATCTACAGAATGGTTGTCAATGTGTGCACTCAACTTACAGAATTAAAATTATGTGTTTTTGCAGCACTTCAGAAACCCTTTCTTTGGAGAATGTAGAAACAGTACTTTCCAGCCCAATAGTGGCATATAAGAGTTAACAGTAAGAATGGGTTTAAAACACGGAAGACCCACTTCTTACAAATTCATCTGCTGTGTGTTGGTTCCTTTTTGGAAGCTGCATCTATGTTTAGATTCAGCGGGTTAGAAACACGTTTCTTCTAATGGCTTCCTTTGGACCTTTGAGAGTGAATGGGAATACAGGCTTTAATGATAAATATCTGTCTCTAAAACAAAAACGGTGCTATCTAGCAGAATGGTTGTCAATCTGTTCATTCAACTTACAGAGTTAAAGTGATGTGCGTTTGCAGCCATTCAGAAACCGTTTTTTTGGAGAATGTAGAAACAGTCCTTTACAGCACTATTGTTGCATAAAAGAGTTATCTGTAAGAATGCATTTAAAACACAGAACACCCGCTTCTTACAAAGTCATCTGGTGTGTGTTGGTTCCTTTTAAGAAGCAACATCTATGTTTAGTATCAGCGAGATAGAAACACGTTTCTTCTAAATGCTGCATTTGGACATTACAGAGTGAATGAAAGTACAAGCTGTAATGAGAAATATCTGGCTCTAAAAGAAAAACGGTGCTATCTAGCAGAATGGTTGTCAATGTGTGCATTCAACTTCCAGAGGTAAACTGGTGTGTGTTTGCAGCCCTTCAGAATTCCTTTCTTTGTAGAATATAGGAGCAGTCATTTCCAGTCCTATAGTGGCTTTTAAGATTTAGCAGTAAGAATGCGTTTAAAACACAGAAGAACCGCTTCTTACAAACTCATCTGCTGTGTGTTGGTTCCTTTTAGGAAGCTGCACCTATGTTTAGATTCAGCGAGTTAGAAACATGTTTCTTCTTAAAGCTGCGTTTTGACATTCCAGAGTGAATGGGAGTACATGCTGTAATAAGAAATATTTGGTTCTAAAAGAAAAATGGTGCTATCTACGGAATGGTTGTCAATGTATGCACTCAACTTACAGAGTTAAAATTATGTGTTTTTGCAGCACTTCAGAAACCCTTTCTTTGGAGAATGTAGAAACAGTCCTTTCCAGCCCAATAGTGGCATATAAGAGTTAGCAGTAAGAATGGGTTTAAAACACGGAAGACCCACTTCTTACAAATTCATCTGCTGTGTGTTGGTTCCTTTTTGGAAGCTGCATCTATGTTTAGATTCAGCAAGTTAGAAACACGTTTCTTCTAAAAGCTTCATTTGGACTTCGAGACTGAATGGGAATACAGGCTTTAATGATAAATATCTGGCTCTAAAACAAAGATGGTGCTATCTAGCAGAATGGTTGTCAATCTGTTCATTCAACTTACAGAGTTAAACTGATGTGTGGTTGCAGCAGTTCAGAAACCCTTTCTTTGGAGAATGTAGATACAGTCCTTTCCTGCCTTTCAGTGGCATATAAGAGTTAGCAGTAAGAATGCATTTAAAACACAGAAGACCCGCTTCTTATAAACTCATCTGCTGTGTGTTGGTTCCTTTTAGGAAGCTGCATCTATATTTAGATTCCACGACTAGAAACAGGTTTCTTCTAAAAGAAGCGTTAGGACATTCTAGAGTGAATGAGAGTACAGGGCGTATTGAGAAATATCTGGCTCTAAAAGAAAAACGGTGCTATCTAGCAGAATGGTTGTGAATGTGTGCATTCAACTTACAGAGTTAAACTGATGTGTGTTTACAGCAGTTCAGAAATCCTTTCTTTGGAGAATGTAGAAACAGTCACTTCCAGCCCTATTCTGGCATAGAAGAGTTAGCAGTAAGAATGCATTTAAAACACATTAGACACACTTTTTACAAACTCATCTGCTTTGTGTTGGTTCCTTTTAGGATGCTGCATCTATGTTTAATTTCAGCCAGTTAGAAACACGTTTCTTCTAAAAGCTTCGTTTGGACATTCCAGAGTGAATGGGAGTATAGGTTGTAATGAGAAATATCTGGCTCTAAAACAAAAACGGTGCTATCTAGCAGAATGTTTTTCAATGTGTGCATTCTACATACAGAGTTAAACTGATGTGTGTTTGGAGCAGTTCAGAAACCCTTTCTTTAGAGACTGTAGAAACAGTCCTTTTCAGCCCTATAGTCGCATATAAGAGTCAGTAGTAAAAATGCGTTTAAAACCCAGGAGACCCGCTTTTACAAACTCATCTGCTGTGCGTTGGTTCATTTTAGGAAGCTGCATCTATGTTTAGATTCAGCGAGATAGAAACATATTTCTTCTAAAAGCTGCATTTGGACATTCCAGAGTGAATGGGAGTACAGCTGTAATGAGAAATATCTGGCTTTAAATAAAAAACGGTGCTATCTAGCAGAATGGTTTTCAATGTGTGCATTCTACATACAGAGTTAAACTGATGTGTGTCTGCAGCAGTTCAGAAACGATTTCTTTGGATAATGTAGAAACAGTCCTTTCCAGCCCTACAGTGGCATATAAGAGTTAGCAGTAAGAATGCGTTTAAAACACAGAAGACCCAATTCTTACAAACGCATCTGCTGTGTGTTGATTCCTTTTAGCAAGCTGCATCTATGTTTAGATTCAGCGATTTAGAAACACGTTTCTTCTAAAAACTGCGTTCAGACATTCCCGAGTGAATGGGATTACAGGCTTTAATGTGAAATATCTGGCTCTAAAAGAAAATCGGTGCTATGTAGCAGAATGGTTTTCAATGTGTGCTTTCAACTTACAGAATTAAACTGATGTGTGTTTGTAGCAGTTCAGAAACCCTTTCTTTTTTTTATTGCATGTTAGGTTTTGGGGTACATGTGAAGAACATGCAAGATTGTTGCATAGTTACACACATGGCAGTGTGGTTTCCTGTCTTCCGTCCCCTCACCTGTATCTGGCATTTCTCCCCATGCTATCTCTTCCCACCTACCCACTCCCCTGGCCCTCCCCCATTTTTCCCCGACGGACCCCAGTGTGTAGTGCTCCCCTCCCTGTGTCCATGTGTTCTCATTTTTCAACACCCGCCTGTGAGTGAGAATATAAGGTTTTTGATTTTCTGCTCTTGTGTCAGTTTGCTGAGAATGATGGTTTCCAGGTTCATCCATGTCCCTACAAAGGACGTGAACTCATCGTTTTTGATGGCTGCATAATATTCCATGGTGTATATATGCCACATTTTCCCTATCCAGTCTATCATCGTTGGGCATTTGGGATGGTTCCAGGACTTGGCTATTGTAAACAGTGCTGCAATGAACATTCGTGTGCACGTGTCCTTGTAGTAGAATGATTTATAATCCTTTGGATATATACCCAGTAATGGGATTGCTGGGTCAAATGGGATTTCTATTTTTAGGTCCTTGTGGAATCGCCACACTGTCTTCCACAATGGTTGAATTAATTTACATTCCCACCAACAGTGTAAAAGTGTTCCAATTTCTCCACATCCTCTCCAGCATCTGTTGTTTCCCGATTTTTTAATGATCGCCATTCTAACTGGTGTGAGATGGTATCTCAATGTGGTTTTGGTTTGCATTTCTCTGATGACCAGTGATGATGAGCATTTTTACATATGTTTGTTGGCCTCCTGTATTTCTTTTTTGGTAAAGTTTCTGTTCATATCCTTCGCCCATTTTTGGATGGGCTTGTTTGTTTTTTTCTTGTAGATCTGCTTTAGTTCTTTGTAAATTCTGGATATCAGCCCCTTGTCAGATGGGTAGACTGCAAAAATTTTTTCCCATTCTGTTGGTTGCCGATTCACTCTACTGACTGTTTCTTTTGCCGTGCAGAAGCTGTGGAATTTGCTTAGGTCCCATTTGTCTTTTTTGGCTTTTGTTGCCATTGCTTTTGGCGTTTTGGTCATGAAGTCCTTGCCTACACCTATGTCCTGAATGGTTTTCCCTAGATTTTCTTCTAAGGTTTTTATGGTGTTAGGCCAGATGTTTAAGTCTTTAATCCATCTGGAATTTATTTTGGTGTAAGTTGTCAGGAAGGGGTCCTGTTTCTGCTTTCTGCACATGGCTAGCCAGTTTTCCCAACACCGTTTCTTAAACGCGGAGTCCTTTACCCATTGCTTTATTGTCAGGTTTGTCGAAGATCAGATGGTTGTGGGTATGTTGCATTTCCTCTGAGGCCTCTGTTCTGTTCCATTGGTCTATATCTCTGTTTTGGTAACAGAACCATGCTGTTTTGATTACTGTAGCCTTGCATTATAGTTTGAAGTCCGGTAGTGTGATGCCTCCTGCTTTGTTCCTTTTGCTTAGAATTGACTTGGCTCTGCTGGCTCTCTTTTGGTTCCATATGAAGTTTAAGGTGTTTTCTTCCAGTTCTGTGAAGAAGGTCATTGGTAGCTTGATGGGAATTGCGTTGAATCTGTAAATTACTTTGGGCAGTATGGCCATTTTCACGATGTTGATTCTTCCTAACCATGAACATGGAATGTTTCTCTGTCTGTTCGTATCCTCTCTTATTTCGTTGAGCAATGGCTTGTAGTTCTCCTTGAAGAGGCCCTTTACGTTCCTTGTTAGTTGTATTCCTAGGTAGTTTATTCTCTTTGTAGCAATTGTGAATGGCAGTTCGTTCTTGATTTGGCTCTCTTGAAGTCTATTACTGGTGTATAGGAATGCTTGTGATTTTTGCACGTTGATTTTGTATCTGGAGACTTTGCTGAAGTTGTTTATCAGTTTCAGGAGATTTTGGGCTGAAATGATGGGGTCTTCCAGATATACAATCATGTCATCTGCAAATAGAGACAATTTGATTTCCTCCTTTCCAATTTGGATACCCTTTATTTCTTTTTCTTGCCTGATTACTTTGGCTAGAACTTCCAGTACTATATTGAATAGGAATGGTGAGAGAGGGCATCCTCGTCTAATGCCAGATTTCAAAGGGAATGCTTCCAGTTTTTGCCCGTTCAGTATGATATTGGCTGTTGATTTGTCATAAATAGCTTTTATTGTTTTGAGATACGTTCCGTCAATACCTAGTTTATTGAGGGTTTTTAGCATAAAGTGTTGTTGAATTTTGTCAAAAGCCTTCTCTGCATCAATTGAGATAATCATGTGGTTTTTGTCTTTGGTTCTCTTTATGTGGTGAATTACGTTTATGGACTTGCGTATGTTGAACCAGGCTTGCATCCCCAGGGTGAATCCTACTTGATCGTGTTGGATGAGCTTTTTGATATACTGTTGCAATCTTTTTGCCAGTATTTTATTGAAGATTTTTGGATCTATGTTCATCATGGATATTGGCCTGAAATTTTCTTTTCTTGTTGAGTCTCTGCCGGGTTTTGGTATCAGGATGATGTTTGTCTCGTAAAATGATTTGGGAAGGATTCCGTCTTTTTGGATTGTCTGGAATAGTTTCAGAAGGAATGGTATCAGCTCCTCTTTGTATGTCTGGTAGAATTCAGCTGTGAACCCATCTGTACCTGGGCTCTTTTGGGGTGATAGGCTCTTTATTGCTGCCTCAACTTCAGACCATGTTATTGGTCTATTCAGGGTTACGGCGTCTTCCGGGTTTAGGCTTGGGAGGATGCAGGTGTCCTGGAATTTATCTATTTCTTCCAAGTTTACTAGTTTATGTGCATAGAGTTGTTTGTAATAATCTCTGATGATGGTTTGGATTTCTGTGGAATCTGTGGTGATATCCCCTTTCTCGTTTTTTATTGCATCAATTTGCTTATTCTCTCTTTTCCTTTTTATTAATCTGGCTAGTGTTCTGTCTATTTTGTTGATCTTTTTGAAAATCCAGCTCCTGGATTTATTGATTTTTTGAAGAGTTTTTTGTGTCTCTATTTCCTTCAGTTCTCCTCTGATCTTAGTTATTTCCTGTCTTCTGCTAGGTTTTGAATTTTTTTGATCTTGCTCCTCTAGCTCTTTCAATTTTGATGATAGGGTGTCAATTTTAGATCTCTCCTTTCTTCTCATGTGGGCACTCATTGCTATATATTTTCCTCTAGAGACTGCTTTAAATGTGTACCAGAGATTCTGGTATGTTGTGTCTTCGTTCTCATTGGTTTCGAAGAACATCTTTTTCTGCCTTCATTTCGTTGTTTATCCAGTCGACATTCAAGAGCAGGTTGTTCAGTTTCCATGAAGCTGTGCAGTTCTGAGTTAGTTTCTGCATTCTGAGTTCTAACTCGATTGCACTGTGGTCTGAGAGACTGTTTGTTATGATTTCTGTTCTTTTGCATTTGCTGAGGAGTGATTTATTTCCAATTATGTGGTCAATTTTAGAGTAGGTGTGATGTGGTGCTGAGAAGAATGTATATTCTGTGGATTTGGGGTGGAGAGTTCTGTAAATGTCTATTAGGTTTGCTTGTTCCAGGTGTGAGTTCAGGTCTTGGATATCCTTGTTGATTTTCTGTCTGGTTGATCTGTCTGATATTGACAATGGGTTTTTAAAGTTTCCCACTATTATTGTGTGGGAATCTAAGTCTCTTTGTAAGTCATTAAGAACTTGCCTTATGTATCTGGGTACTCCTGTATTGGGTGCGTATATATTTAGTATCGTTAGCTCTTCTTGTTGCAGTGATCCTTTTACCATTGTGTAATGTCCTTCTTTGTCTCTTTTGATCTTTGTTGCTTTAAAGTCTATTTTATCAGTGATGAGAATTGCAACTCCTGCTTTTTTTTTGCTCTCCATTTGCTTGGTAGGTCTTCCTCCATCCCTTTATTTTGAACCTTTGTGTATCCTTGCATGTAAGATGGGTTTCCTGGATACAGCACACTAATGGGTTTTGGCTTTTTATCCAATGTGCCTGTCTGTGTCTTTTGATTGGGGCCTTTAGTCCATTGACATTTAGGGAAAGTATTGTTATGTGTGAATTTGATACTGTCATTTTGATGCTACCTGGCTGTTTTGTTGGTTAGTTGATGCAGCTTCTTGCTTTTGTGATGCTCTTTTACCATTTGGTGTGTTTTTGGAGTGGCTGGTACTGGTTGTTCCTTTATATGTGTAGAGCCTCTTTCAGGAGTTCTTGTAGAGCAGGTTTGGTGGTGATGAAATCTCTGAGTGCTTGCTTGTTCACAAAGGATTTTATTTCTCTTTAACTTATGAAGCTTAGTTTGGCTGGATAGGAGATTCTGGGTTGAAAGTTCTTTTCTTTAAGGATGTTGAATATTGGCCCCCAATCTCTTCTGGCTTGTAGGGTTTCTGCTGAGAGATCTGCTGTGAGTCTAATGGGCTTCCCTTTGTGGGTAACCCGACCTTTCTCTCTGGCTGCCCTTAGCATTGTCTCTTTCATTTCTACCCTGGTGAATCTGACGATATGTGCCTTGGGGTTGCTCTTCTTGAGGAATATCTTTGTGGTGTTCTCTGTATTTCCTGGATTTGAATATTGGTCTGCCTTTCTAGGTTAGGGAAGTTTTCCTGGATAATATCCTGAAGAGTATTTTCCAGGTTGGATTCATTCTCTTCATCACATTCAGTTACACCTATCAGACATAGATTGGGTCTTTTCACATAGTCTCACATATCTTGAAGATTTCGTTCATTCCTTTTTGCGCTTTTTTCTCTGTTCTTGCCTTCTCTTTTTATTTCATTGAGTTGATCTTCGACCTCTGATATCCTTTCTTGTGCTTGGTCAATTCGACTGTTGAAGCTTGTGCATGCTTCACGAAGTTCTCACGTTGTGTTTTTCAGCTCCATCAATTCACTTATATTCCTCTCTATGCTGTCCATTCTCTTTAGCAATTCGTCCAATCTTTTTTCAAAGGTCCTATTTTCTTTGCGTTGGTTTAGAACATGTTCTTTTAGCTCACTGTAGTTTCTTACTACCCAACTTCTGAAGTCTAATTCTGTCATTTCATCACCCTCCTTCTCCATCCTGTCTGGTTCCCTTGCTGGTGAGGAGTTGTGATCCCTTTTAGGAGGAGAGGTGTTCTGGTTTCGGGAGTTTTCTTCCTTTTTGCGCTGGTTTCTTCCCATTATTGTGGGTTTATCCACCTGTTGTCTTTGTAATTACTGTCTTTCAGATTGGGTCTCTGAGTGAGCTTCTAGTTCGTGGATGCTGAAGTTACTTCTTTTTTTTTTTTTTTAAGCTTTCCTTCTAACAGTCTGGCCCCTCTGCTGTAGGACTGCTGAGGTCCTCTCCAGGCCCTGCTTGCCTGGGGGTCACCTGCATCAGCTGCAGAACAGTAAGGGTTGCTGCCAGTTTCCTCTTCTGCTATCTTTGTCCCAGAAGGATGCTCGCCTACTGTCAGTCCGTTCTCTCCTTTATGAGTTGAGTCTTTGGTTTATGGGTGTCATGGAGCTACTTGAGGAGACAGTCTATCTTTTATTGGGGCTTAAGTCCTGAGTTGTGAGCTCTGTTGTTCATTCAGAGCTGCTGGGCAGGTATGTTTACGTCTGCTGCAGCTTAACTCATAAAGCACTTTTTGTTCTCAGGTGCTCTGTCCTAGAGAGTTGGAGTTTTATGAGTTTCCGTTGCACTACTGGCTTTTTTTTATTTTTCCTTCAGGTCTGACCTGCCCAGCTAGCAGCACGCCTAGACAACTGCCTGCCCGCAGGGGCTTTGCTGAGCTGTTGTGGTCTCCGCCCAGCTGCCCTGAGCTCTTCCCTGTAGTCCTGTTTATATGGGCGTAGTTAGAACTGTCTCTGCAACGGTGGCCCCACCTCTGTTATGGCGGACTCTCTCTGTTGTGGCAGGTTGCCTCAGCAACGGTGCATTGTCTCGGCAATGATGGCCTGCCTCTGTAGCGGTGGAGAGTCTCAGTAATGGTGGAAGCTGCTCCCATGCCGAGCGAGACCATCCTGGTTCAGCTGTGCTTGGTTTGAAGGGCTCAACCCAGAGGGTTTCCAATTATTGTTTTTGTTTTCATTGTTGTTGGGTATGGAGGGGTGGAATCAACTGAGCCTGATCATCTGGCTCCCTGACTAAGAGTCTTTTCTTTTAAGTTGAACGACCCCACCTTCCAGTCCCTTGTTGAAAAGGCGCTTGGATCTCCGTGCTGTGACTCACTGAGTCGGCTCGAACTGCGGCACCCCTCCTGGTGGATTTTTAGCCTAGGAATCTCCTGGTCTGGCTCACTATTTCAGATGAATGGGCAATTCTGCCCTCTCAGGGCTCTGATCGCCAGCTAAGTGGGCTCCAAGACCAGTGGCTTTTTTTTTTTTTTTTTTTAGACAGTGTTTCACTCTTGTTACCCAGGCTGGAGTGCAATGGCACGATCTCGGGTCACTGCAACCTTCGCTTCCTGGGTTTAAGCCATTCTCCTGCCTCAGCCTCCTGAGTAGCTGGGATTACAGGCACGTGCCACCATGCCCAGCTAATTTTTTGTATTTTTAGTAGAGACGGGGTTTCACTATGTTGACCGGGATGGTCTCGATCTCTTGACCTTGTGATCCACCCACCTCGGCCTCCCAAAGTGCTGGGATTACAGACCAGTAGCTTTTGTTCAGTGAACGCCAGCAATAGGGTGTAGTCACAGCAGCCACACGGGCGGAATCGGCCCCGCGAGGGACGAAACAGCTGCACAGGCAGGGACTGCGACACTGGAGACCCCTCTGCCTGGGTATCTACAGGTCTGTGGGCAATAAGATTTTGTCTGGATATGTGGCATCCACTCACCCTCTGCACTTTCACTGGGAGCTGAAGTCCTGAGATGTTCTTAGGCGGCCACCTTCCCACCCAGAATCCAGAAACCGTTTCTTTGGAGAATGTAGAAACAGTCTTTTCCCGCCCAGTAGTGGCATATATGAGTTAGCCGTAAGAATGCGTTTAAAACACGGAAAACCCGCTTCTTACAAACTCATCTGCGGTGTGTTGGTTCCTTTTAGGAAGCTACATCTATGTTTAGATTCAGCGAGTTGAAACACGTTTCTTCTGAAAGCTGCACTTGGACATTCCAGAATAAAAGGGATTTCAGGCTGTAATTAGAAATATCTGGCTCTAAAAGAAAAACGGTGCTATCTAGCAGAGTGGTTGTTAATGTGTGCATTCAGCTTACAGAGTTAAAGTTTTGTGTGTTTGCAGCATTTCAGAAACCCTTTCTTTGCAGAATGTAGAAACAGTTATTTCCAGCCCTATAGTGGCATATAAGAGGTAGCAGTAAGAATGCGTTTAAAACACAGAATACCCACTTCTTACAAACTGATCCTCTGTGTGTTGGTTCCTTGTAGGAAGTTGCATCTATGTTTAGATTTAGCGAGTTAGAGACATGTTTCTTCTAAACGCTGCGTTTGGACATTCTGGATTTAAATGGGAGTACAGGGTGTAATGAGAAATATCTGGCTCTGAAACAAAAACTGAGCTATCTAGTAGAATGGTTGTCCATGTGTGCATTCAACTTCCAGAGTTAAAGTGATGTGCGTTTTCAACAGTTCACAAGCCCTTTCTTTGGAGAATGTGGAAACAGTCTTTTCCAGCCCTATAGTGGCATATAAGAGTTAGCTGTTAGAATGCGTTTAAAACACAGAATACCCACTTGTTACAAATTGATGTGTTGTGTGTTGGTTCCTTGTAGGAAGTTACATCTATGTTTGGATTCAGCGAGTTAGTCACACGTTTCTTCTAAAAGTTGCGTTTTGGATATTCCAGAGTAAATGGGACTATAGGCTGTCATCAGAACTATCTGTCTCTAAAACAAAAACGGAGCTATCTAGCAGATTGGTTTTCAAATGTACATTCAACTTACAAAGTTAATCTGATGTGTTTATGAAGCGTTTCAGCAACCCTTTCTTTGGAGAGTCTAGAAATAGATATTTCCAGCCGTATACTGCCATATGAGAATTAGCAGTAAGACTGCATTTTAAACACAGAGGAAACATTTTTCTCAAATTGCTCTGCTGTGAGTTCGTTCACCTTAGGAAGCTGAATCTATGTTTAGATTCAGGGAGTTAGTCAAACGTTTTCTCTAAAACTGCGTTTGGATATTCCAGAGTTAATGTGACTATAGGCTGTAATGAGAAATATGTGGATCTAAAACAAAAACGGAGCATTCCAGCAAATTGATTTTCAAAGTCCACCTTGAACTTACAGAGTTAAGCTGCTGTGTTTATGAAGCGTTTCAGAAGCACATTCTTTGGAGATTCTAGAAATAGATGTTTCCAGCCTTATACTTCCATATATGAATTAGCAGTAAGACTGCTTTTAAACACAGAGAAAACGTTTCTTTCAAATTGCTCTGCTGTGATTTCATTCACCTTAGGAAGCTGCATCTATGTTTAGATTCAGTGAGTTAGTCAAATGTTACTTCTAAAAGCTGTGTTTGCATATTCCAGAGTGAATGGGACTATAGGTTGTAATGAGAAATATCTGGCTCTAAAACAAAAACGGAGCTATGTAACAGATTGGTTGTCTAAGTGTGCATTGAACTAACAGAGTTAAACTGATGTGTGTATGAATCATTTGAGAAACCCTTTCTTTAGAGAGTCCAGAAATAGATGTTTCCAGCCGCATACTGCCATCTGAGAATTAACAGTAAGACTGCGTTTTAAACACAGAGGAAACGTTTCTCTCAAATTGCTCTGCTGTGAGTTCGTTCACTTAGGAAGATGCATATATGTTTAGATTCAGTGAGTTAGTCACACGTTTCTTCTAAAAGCTGCGTTCAGATATTCCAGAGTGAAAGGGACTATAGGCTGGAAACAGAATTATCTGGCTTTGAAATAAAAACGGAGCTATCTTGCAGATTGGTTGTCAAAGTGTACATTCCACTTACAGAGTTAAACAGATGTGTGTATGAAGCGTTTCAAGAACCCTTTCTTTGCAGAGTCTAGAAATAGATGTTTCCAGCCACATACTGCCATATGAGAATTAACAGTAAGATGCATCTATGTTTATATTCAGTGAATTAGTACCACGTTTCTTCTAAAAGCTATGTTTGGATATTCCAGAGTGAATGGGATTATAGGCTTTAATGAGAAATATATGGATCAAAAACAAAAACGGAGCTATCTAGCAGATTGGTTGTCAAAGTGTACATTCAACTTACAGAGTTAAACTAATGTGTGTATGAAGCGTTTCAGAAAGTTTTTTTTCGGAGAGTCTAGAAATAGACGTTTCCAGTCGCATACTGCCATATGAGAATTAGCAGTAAGACTGCGTTTTAAACACAGAGGAAACGTTTCTCTCAAATTGTTCTGTTGTGAGTTCGTTCACCTTAGGAAGCTGCATCTATGTTTCAATTCATTGAGTTAGTCACAGGTTTTTCTAAAAGCTGCATATGGGTATTCCAGAATGAATGGTACTATAGACTGTTATGAGAAATATCTGGCTCTAAATAAAAAACGGAGCTATCTAGCAGATTGGTTGTCAAAGTGTACATTCAACTTACAGAGTTAAACTGACATGTGTATGAAGCATTTCAGAAACCCTTTCTTTGGATAGTCTAGAAGTAGATGTTTTCAGCCATATACTGCCATATGAGAATTAGCAGTAAGACTGCGTTTTAAATACAGAGGGAACGTTTCAGAGTGAATGTGAGTACAGGCAGCAATGAGAAATGCCTGCCTCTAAAAGAAAAACGGTGCTATATAGGAGAATGGTTGTCAATGTGTGCATTAAACGTACAGAGTTAAACTGAGTTGTGCTTACAGCAGTTTAGAAACTCTTTTTTTGGAGAATGTAGAAAAGAGTCATTCCAGCCCTATACTGGCATATAAGAGTTAGCAGTAAGAAAGCGTTTAAAACGCAAAAGGCCCGCTTCTTACAAACTTATTTGGGGTGTGTTGGTTCCTTTTAGGAAGCTGCATCTATGTTTAGATTCAGCGAGTTAGAAACACGTTTCTGCTAAAAGCTGCGTTTGGACATTCCAGAATGAAAAGGATTACAGGCTGTAATGAGAAATATCTGGCTCTAAAAGAAAAACGGTGCTATCTAGCAGAATGGTTGTCAATGTGTGCATTCAGCTTACAGAGTTAAACTGATGTGTGTTTGCAGCAGTACAGAAACCCTTTCTTCGGAGAATGTAGAAACAGTCATTTCCAGCCCTATAGTGGCATATAAGAGTTAGCAGTAAGAATGTGTTTAAAACACAGAAGACCCGCTTATTACAAACTCATCTGCTGTGTGTTGGTTCCTTGTAGGAAGATTCATCTATATATAGATTCAGCGAGTTAGAAACACGTTTCTTCTAAAAGCTGCGTTTGGACATTCCAGAGTGAAAGGGAGTACTAGCTGTAATGAGAAATATCAGGATCTCAAAGAAAAACGGTGCTATTTAACCGAATGATTGTCAATGTGTGCATTCAACTTACAGAGTTAAACTTATGTGTGTTTGCAGCAGTTCAGAAACCCTTTCTTTAGAGAATGTAGAAAGAGTCATTTCAAGCCATATACCGGCATAAAATAGTTAGCAGTAAGAATGCGTTTAAAACACAGAAGACCCGCTTCTTACAAACTCATCTGTTGTGTGTTGGTTCCTTTTACGAAGCTGCATCTATGTTTACATTCAGCAAGTTGGAAACATGTTTCTTCTAAAAGCTGCGTTTTGACATTCCAGAGGGAATGTGAGTACAGATTGTAATGAGAAATATCTGGGTCTAAAAGAAAAACGATGCTATCTAGCAGAATGGTGTCAATGTGTGCATTAAACTTACATAGATAAACTGACGGGTGCTTGCAGCAGTTCAGAAACTCTTTGGAGAATGTAGAAAGAGTCATTTCCAGCCCTATACTGGCATATAACAGTTAGCAGTAAGAATGCGTTTAAAACACAGAAGACCCGCTTCTTACAAACTCATCTGGAGTGTGTTGGTTCCCTTTAGGAAGCTGCATTTACATTTAGATTCAGTGATTTAGAAACACATTTTTTCTAAAACCTGCGTTTGGACATTCCAGAGTGAATGGGTTTACAGGCTGTAATGAGAAATATCGGGCTGTAAAAGAAAAACAGTGCTATCTAGCAGAATGGTTGTCATTGTGTGCATTCAACTTACAGAGCTAAACTGATGTGTGTTTGCAGCAGTTCAGAAACCCTTTCTTTGGAGAATGCAGAAACAGTCATTTCCAGCCGTATAGTGACATATATATATGAGTTAGCAGTAAGAATGTGTATAAAACACAGAAGACCCGCTTCTTACAAACTCTTCTGGAGTGTGTTGGTTCCTTTTAGGAAGCTGCATCTATGTTTAGATTCAGCAAGTTAGAAACACGTTTCTTCTAACGGCTGCGTTTGGACATTCCAGAATAAAAGGGATTACAGGCTGTAATGAGAAATATCTGACTCTAAAACAAAAACGGTGCTATATAGCAGAATGGTTGTCAATGAGTCCATTCAGCTTACAGATTTAAACTGCTGTGTGTTAGCAGCATTACAGAAACCCTTTCTTTGGAGAATGTAGAAACAGTCATTTCCAGCCCTATAGTGGCATATAAGAGGTAGCAGTAAGAATGCATTTAAAATACAGAAGACCTGCTTCTTACAAACTGGTCTGCTGTGTGTTGGTTCCTTGTAGGAAGTTGCATCTATGTTTTGATTCAGCGAGTTAGAGAAATGTTACTTCTGAACACTGCGTTTGGACATTCCGGAGTTTAAAGGGAGTTCTGGCTGTAATCAGAAATATCTGGCTCTAAAACAAAAACGGTGCTATCTAGCAGAATGGTTGTCAATATGTGCATTCAACTTCCAGAGTTCAGGTAATGTGCGTTTTCAGCAGTTCACAAACCCTTTCTTTGGAGAATGTAGAAAAAGTCGTTTCCAGCCCTATAGTGCCATTTAAGAGTTAGCAGTAAGAATGGGTTTAAAACACAGAAGACTCGCTTGTTACAAACTGATCTTTTGTGTGTTGGTTCCTTGTAGGAAGTTGCATCTATGTTTAGATTCAGCGAGTTAGTCACACGTTTCTTCTAAAAGCTGCATTTTGGAAATTCCAGAGTGAATGGGACTATAGGCTGTCATCAGAAATATCTGTCTCTAAAACAAAAACTGAGCTATCTATCTGATTGCTTTTCAAATGTACATTCTACTTACAGAGTTAAACTGATGTGTTTATGAAGCCTTTCAGAAACCCTTTTTTTGAAAAGTCTAGAAATAGATTTTTCCAGCCGTATACTGCCATACGAGAATTAGCAATAATACTGCGTTTTAAACACAGAGGAAAAGTTTTTCTCAAATTGCTCTGCTGTGAGTTCGTTCACCTTAGGAAGCTGCATCTACGTTTAGATTCAGGCAGTTAGTCAAACGTTTCCTCTAAAACTGCGTTTGGATATTCCAGAGTGAATTGGACTATGGGTTGTAACGAGAAATATCTGGCTCTAAAACAAAAACGGAGCTTTACAGCAGATTGGTTTTCAAAGTCTACCTTAAACTAACAGAGTTAAATTGATGTGTGTATGAAGTGTTTCAGAAACTCTTTCTTTGGAGAGTCTAGAAATAGATGTTTCCAGCCCCATACATCCATATGAGAATTAGCAGTAAGGTGCATCTATGTTTAGATTTAGTGAGTTAGTCACATGTTTCTTCTAAAAGCTGCGTTTTGGATATTCCAGAGTGAATAGGACTATAGGTTGTAATGAGAAATATCTGGCTCTGAAACAAAAACTGAGCTAACCAGCAGATTTGTTCTCAAATGTACATTCAACTTACAGAGTTAAACTGATGTGTGTATGAAGCGTTTCGAAAATCCTTTCTTTGGAGAGTTTAGAAATAGGTGTTTCCAGCCGTATACTGCCATGTGAGAATTCGCAGTAAGACTGTGTTTTAAACACAGAGGAAACATTCTCTCAAATTGCTCTGCTGTGCGTTCACTCACCTTAGGAAGCTGCATCTATATTTAGATTCAGTGAGTCAGCCACACTTTTCTTCTAAAAGCTGCCTTTGGATATTCCAGAGTGAATGGGACTACAGGATGTAATGAGAAATATTTGGCTCTTAAACAAAACCAGAGCTGTCTAGAAGATTTGTTGTCAAAGTGTTCATTCAACTTACGTAGTTTCGCTGATATGTGTATGAAGGGTTTCAGAAACCCTTTCTTTGGAGTGTCTAGAAATAGATGTTTTCAGACGCATACTGCCATATGAGAATTAGCTGTAAGATGCATCTGTGTTTAGATTCATTGATTTAGTCACACGTTTCTTCTAAAAGTATCGTTTGGATATTCCAGAGTGAATGTCACTATAGGCTGTAATGAAAAATATCTGGCTCTAAAACAAAAACGGAGCTATCTGGCAGATGGGTTGTCAAAGTGTGCATTTAACTTACAGAGTTAAACTGATGTGTGTACGAAGCGTTTCAGAATCCCTTTCTTAGGAGAGTCTAGAAATAGATGTTTCTAGCTGTATATAGCCTTATGAGAATTAGAAGTAAGACTGCGTTTTAAAAGCAGAGGAAACATTTATCTCCAATTGCTCTGCTGAGCGTTCATTCACCTTAGGAAGCTGCATCTATATTTAGATTCAGTGAGTGAGCCACACTTTTCTTCTAAAAGCTGCCTTTGGATATTCCAGAGTGAATGGGACTATAGGATGTAATGAGAACTATCTGGCTCTAAAACAAAACCGGAGTTGTCTATAAGATTTGTTGTCAAAGTGTTCATTCAACTTACGTAGTTTAGCTGATGTGTGTATGAAGGGTTTCGGAAACCCTTTCTTTGGAGTGTCTAGAAGTAGATGTTTTCAGACGCATACTGCCATATGAGAATTAGCCGTAAGATGCATCTATGTTTAGATTCAGTGAGTTAGTGACACGTTTCTTCTAAAAGCATCGTTTGGATATTCCAGAGTGAATGTGACTATAGGCTGCAATGAAAAATATCTGGCTCTAAAACAAAAACGGAGCTATCTGGCAGATGGGTTGTCAAAGTGTGCATTCAACTTACAGAGTTAAACTGATGTGTGTACGAAGCGTTTCAGAATCCCTTTCTTAGGAGAGTCTAGAAATAGATGTTTCCAGCCGTATACAGCCTTATGAGAATTAGAAGTAAGACTGCGTTTTAAACGCAGAGGAAACGTTTCTCTCCAATTGCTCTGCTGTGAGTTTGTTCACCTTAGGAGGCTGCATCTACGTTTAGATTCAGTGATTTAGTCACACGTTTCTTCTACCAGCTGCGTTTGGATATATTCCAGAGTGAATGGGACTATAGGCTGTAATGAGAAATATCTGGCTCTAAAACAGAAAAGAAGCTATCTAGCAGACTGGTTGTGAAATGTACATTCAACTCACACAGTTAAACTGATGTGTGTATGAAGCGTTTCAGAAACCCTTTCTTTGGATAGTCTAGAAATAGATGTTTCCAGCCGTATACTGCCATGTGAGAATTAGCAGTAAGAATGCATTTTAAACACAGAGGAAAAGTTTGTCTCAAATTGCTCTGCTGTGAGTTCGTCCACCTTAGGAAGCTGCATCTATATTTAGATTCAGTGAGTTAGTCAAACGTTTCTTCTAAAAGCTGTGTTTGGATATTCCAGAGTGAATTGGACTATGGGTTGTAATGAGAAATATCTTGCTGTAAAACAAAAAAAAGAAAGCTGTGTAGCAGATTGGTTCTAAAAGTGTACATTCAACTTACAGAGTTAAACTGATATGTGTATGATGCGTTTCAGAAACCTTTTCCTTGGAGAATCTAGAAATAGATGTTTCCAGCCGCATACTGCCATATGAGAATTAGCAGTAAGATGCATCTATGTTTAGATTCAGTGAATAGTAACACGTTTCTTCTAAAAGCTGCGTTTGGATATTCCAGAGTGAATGGGATTATGGGCTATAAACAGAAATATCTGGCTCTAAAACATAAATGGAGCTATCTAGCAGACTGGTTGTCAAATTGTTCATTCAACTTACATAGTTAATCTGATGTGTGTATGAACCGTTTCAGAAACCCTTTCTTTGGAGAATCTAGAAGTAGACGTTTCCAGCCGTATACTGCCATATGAGAGTTTGCAGTAAGACTGCATTTTAAACACAGAGGGAACGTTTCTCTCAAATTGCTCTGTGGTGAATTCGTTCACCTTAGGGAAGCTGTATCTATGTTTAGATTCTATGAGTTAGTCACAGGTTTCTTCCAAAAGCTGCGTTTGAATATTCCAGATTGAATTAGACTATAGGTTGTTACGAGAAATACCTGGCTCTAAAACAAAAACGGAACCATCTAGCAGATTGGTTGTCAAACTGTGCATTGAACATACAGAATTAAACTGATGTGTGTATGAAGCTTTTCAGAAAACCTGTCTTTGAAGAGTCTAGAAATAGATTTTCTAGTCGTGTACTGCCATATCAGAATTAACACTAAGACGGCGTTCTAAACAGAGGGAAGATTTATCTCAAATTGCTCATCTGTGATTTCATTCACCTTAGGAAGTTGCTTCTAGGTTTGGATTCAGTGAGTTAGTCTCACGTTTCTTCTAAAAGCTGCGTTTGGATATTCCAGAGTGAATGGGACAATAGGCTGTAAACAGAAATATCTGGCTCTAAAACATAAATGGAGCTATCTAGCAGACTGGTTGTCAAAGTGTACATTCAACTTACGGAGTTAAACTGATGTTGGTAAGAAGCATTTCAGAAACCCTTTCTTTGGAGAGTCTAGAAATAGATGTTTCCAGCCGCACACTGCCGTATGAAAATTAGCAGTAAGACTGCGTTTTAAACACAGAGGAAATGTTTCTCTTAAATTGCTCTGCTGTTAGTTCGTTCACCTTAGGAAGCTGCATCTATGATTAGATTCAGTGAGTTAGTCACACGTTTCTTTTAAAAGCTGAGTTTGGATATTTCAGAATGAATGTGATTATAGGTTGTAACGAGAAATATCTGGTTGTAAAACAAAAAAGCTTTCTAGCAGATTGATTGTCAAAGTGTAAATTCAACTTAAAGACTTAAACTGATGTGTCTATGAAACGTTTCAGAAGCCCTCCCTTTGGAGAGTCTAGAAATAGATGTTTCAAGCCGTATACTGTCATATGAGAATTAGCAGTAAGACTGCGTTTTAAACACAGAGGAAACGTTTCTCTTAAATTGCTCTGCTGTGAGTTCATTCACCTTGGGAAGCTGCATCAATATTTAGATTCAGTGAGTTAGTCACAGCTTTACTCTAAAAGCTGCGTTTGGATATTGAAGAGTGAATGGGACTAGAGGCTGTAATGAGAAATATCTGGCTTTAAAACAAAAATGGAGCTATCTAGCAATTGGTTGCCAAAGTGTCCATTCAACTAACAGTTAAACAGACGTGTGTATGAAGCATTTCAGAAACCCTTTCTTTAGAGTGTCTAGAAATAGATGTTTCCAGCCACTTACTGCCATATGAGAATTAGCAGTAAGATTGCGTTTTAAACACAGAGAAAAGGTTTCCCTCAAATTCCTCTGCTGTGAGTTCGTTCACCTTAGGAAGCTGCATCCATCTTTTGATTCAGTGAGTGAGTCACACGTTTCTTCTAAAAGCTGCGTTTGGATATTCCAGAGTGAAAGGTAATATAGGCTGTAATGAGAATTATCTGGCTCTAAAGCAAAAACGAAGCTATCTAGCAGATTGGTTTTCAAAGTGTACATTCAACTTACGGAGTTAAAATAATGTATGTAAGAAACGTTTCAGAAACCCTTTCTTTGGAGACTCTAGAAATAGATGTTTTCTGCCATATACTGATATATGAGAATTAGCAGTAATACTGCATTTTAAAAACAGAGGAAACGTTTGTCTCAAATTGTTCTGCGCTGAATTCGTTCAGCTTAGGAAGCTGCATCTATTTAGATTCAGTGAGTTTGTCACATGTTTCTTCTAAAGCTGCGTTTGGATATTCCAGAGTGAATGGGACTATAGGCTGTAATGAGAAATATCTGGCTCTAAACTGAAAACGGAGCTATCTACCAGATTGGTTGTCAAAGTGTACATTCAACTTACAGAGTTAAACTGATGTGTGTATGAAGAGTTTCAGAAACATTTTTTGGAGCTTCTAGAAATAGATGTTTCCAGCCATGTATTGCCATATGAGAATTAGCTGTGAGATGCATCTATGTTTAGATTCAGTGTGTTAGTCACACATTTCTTCTAAAAGCTGCGTTTGGATATTCCAGAGTGGATGGGACTATAGGCTGTAATGAGAAATATCTGGCTCTAAAACAAAAACGGAGCTATCTAGCAGATTGGTTGTCAAAGTGTACATTCAATTTACAGAGTTAAACTGATGTGTTTATGAAGCGTTTCATATACCCTTTCTTTGGAGATTGTACAAATAGATGTTTCCAGCCGTATTCTACCATATGAGAATTAGCAGTATGTCTACCTTTTAATGACAGAGGAAACGTTTGTCTCAAATTGCTCTGCTGTGACTTCGCTCACCTTAGGAAGCTGCATCTATGTTTAGATTCAGTGAGTTAGTCACACGTCTCTTCTAAAAGCTGGGTTTGGATATTCCATAGTGAATTGCACTATAGGCTGTAATGAGAAATATCTGACTGTAAAATAAAAACAGAGCTAACTAGCAGATTGGTTAACAAAGTGTACATTCAACTTACAGAGTTAAACCGATGTGTGTATCAAGCGTTTGAGAAACCCTTTCTTTGGAGAGTCTAGAAATAGAAGTTTCTGGAGGCATACTGCCAAATGACAATTAGCAGTAAGACTGCGTTTTAAACAGAGAGGAAACGTTTTTCTCAATTTGCTTTGCTGTGAGTTCGTTCACCTTAGGAAGCTGCATCTATGTTTAGATTCAGTTAGTTAGTCACACGTTTCTTCTAATAGCTGCATTTGGATATTCCAGAGAGAATGGGACTATAGGCTGCAATGAGAAATATCTGGCTCTAAAACGAAAACTAAGCTATCTAGCAGAGTGGGGGTCAAAGTGTACATTCAACTTACAGAGGTAAACTGATGTGAGTTTGAAGAGTTCCAGAATCCCTTTCTCTCGAGAGTGTAGAAATACATGTTCCCAGCCGTATACTGCCATATGAGAATTTGCTGTAAGATGCATTTATATTTAGATTCAGTGAGTTAGTCACACGTTTCTTCTAAAAGCTGCGTTTGGATATTCCAGAGTGAATGGGACTATAGGCTGTAATGAGAAATATCTGCCTCTAAAAAAATTAGGTCTATCTAGGAGATTGGTTGTGAAAGTGTACATTCAACTTACAGAGTTAAACTGAGGTATGTATGAAGCGTTTTAGAAAACCTTTCTTTGGAGAGTCTAGAAACAGTTGTTTTCAGCCGCATACGGCCATATGAGAATTAGCAGTAATATGCATCTATGTTTAGATTCAGTGAGATAGTCACACGTTTCTTCTAAAAGCTGCTTTTGGATATTCCAGAGTGAAGGGGACTATAGTCTGTAATGAGAAATATCTGGCTCTAAAACAAAAATGGACCTATCTAGCAGATTGGTAGTCAAAGTGTACATTCAACTTACAGAGTTCAACTGATGTGTGTATGAAGCATTTCAGAAACCCTTTCTTTGGAAAGTCTAGAAATAAATGTTTCCAGCTGCATACAGCCATATGAGAAATAGCAGTAAGACTGCGTTTTAAACACAGAGGAAACCTTTCTCTCAATTTGCTCTACGGTGAATTCGTTCACCTTAGGAAGTTGGATCTATGTTTAGATTCATTGAGTTAGTCACACGTTTCTTCTAAAAGCTGCATTTGGATATTCCAGAGTGAATGGGACTATAGGCTGTAATTAAAAATATCTGGCTCTAAAACAAAAATGGAGCTATCTAGCAGATTGGTTGTCAAAGTGTACATTCAAATTACAGAGTAAAACTGATATGCTTATGAATCGTTTTAGAAACCCTTTCTTTGGAGAGTCCAGAAATAGATGTTTCCCACCACACACTGCCATATGAGAATTAGCAGTAAGATGCATTTATGTTTAGATTCAGTGGGATAGTCACACGTTTCTTCTAAAAGCTGAGTTTGGATATTCCCGAGTGAATGGGACTATAGGCTGTAATGAGAAATATCTGACTCTACAACAAAAAGGGAGCTATCTAGCAGATTGGTTATCAATGTGTACATTCAACATACAGAGTTAAACTGATGTGTGTATGAAGCGTTACAGAAACAATTTCTTTTAGAGTCTAGAAATAGATGATTCCAGCCATATACTGCAGTATGAGAATTAGCAGTAAGACTGAGTTTTAAACACAGAGGAAACGTTTCTCCCCAATTGCTCTGCTGTGAGTTCGTTCACCTAATGAGGCTGCATCTATGTTTAGATTCCGTCAGTTAGTCACACGTTTCTTCTAAAATCTGCGTTTGACTATTTCAGAGTGAATTGGACCATAGGCTGTAATGAGAAATACATGGCTCTAAAACAAAAACAGAGCTATCTAGCAGATGGGTTGTCAAAGTTCAACTTAAAGAGTTAAAGTGATGTGTATATGAAGCGTTTCAGAAACCCATTCTTTGGAGGGTCTGGAAATAGATGGTTCCAGCCGTATACTGCCATATGAGAATTAGCAGTAAGACTGCGTTTTAAACAAAGAGAAAACGTTTCTCTCAAATTGCTCTGCTGTGAGTTCGTTCACCTTAGGAAGATGCATCTATGTTTATATTCCGTGAGTTAGTCACATGATTCTTTTAAAAGCTGCGTTAAGATATTCCAGAGTGAATGGGACTATAAGCTGTAATGAGAAATATCTGGGTCTAAAACAAAAATGGAGCTGTCTAGCAGATTGGCTGTCAAAATGTACATGCAACTTACAGAGTTAAACTGATGTGTGTATGAAGCGTTTTAGAAAACCTTTCTTTGGAGAGTCTAGAAATAGATGTTTCCAGCCGCATACTGCCATATGAGAAGTAACAGTATGACTGCGTTTTAAACACAGAGGAAACGTTTCTCTCAAAATGCTCTGCTGTGAGTTCGTTCAACTTAGGAAGATGCATCTATGTTTGGATTCAGTGAGTTAGTCACATGCATCTTCCAAAAGCTGCGTTTGGATATTCAGGAGTGAATGGGACTCTAGGCTGTAATGAGAAATATCTGGCTCTAAAATTAAAACGGAGCAATTTACCAGATTGGTTGTCAAAGTGATCATTCAGCTTCAGAATTAAACTGATGTGGGTATGAAGAGTTTTAGAAACCCTTCTTTGTAGAGTCTAGAAATAGATGTTTCCAGCCACGTACTGTCATATGAGAATTAGCAGTAAGATTCATCTATGATTAGATTCAGGGTGAAAGTCACACTTTTATTCTAAAAGCTGCATTTGGATATTCCATAGTGAATGGGACTATAGTCTGTAATTAGAAATATCTGCCTCTAAAACAAAAACGGAGTTATCTGGCATATGGGTTGTCAAAATGTACATTTAACTTATAGAGATAAACTGATCTGTTTATGATGCGTTTTAGAAAACCTTTCTTTGGAGAGTCTAGAAATAGATGTTTCCAAGAGTATACTGCCATATGAGAATTAACAGTAAGACTGCGTTTTAAACACAGGGGAAACAGTCTCTCAAATTGCTCTGCTGTCATTTCGTTCACCTTAGGAAGCTGCATCTATGTTTAGATTCAGTGAGTTAGTCACACGTTTCTTCTAATAGCTGTGTTTTGATATACCAGCGTGAATGGGACTATTGTCTGTAATGAGAAATATCTGGCTCTAAAACAAAAACGGAGCTATCTAGCAGATTATCTGTCAAAGTGTTCATTCAACTTACAGATTAAAGCTGATGTGTGTATGAAGCGTTTCAGAAACCCTTTCTTTGGAGAGTCTAGAAATCAATGTTTTCAGCCGCATACTGCCATATGAGAATTAGCAGTAAGACTGCATTTTAAACACAGCGGAAATGTTTTTCTCAAATTGCTCTACTGTGAGTTCGATCATTTTAGGAAGCTGCATCTATGTTTAGATTCAGTGAGTTAGACACACGTTTCTTCTATAAGCTACGTTTGGATATTCCAGAGGGAATGGGACTAGAGACTGTAATAAGAAATATCTGGCTCTAAAACAAAAATGGAGCTATCTAGCAGATTGGTTGTCAAAGTGTACATTCAACTTACAGAGTTAAACTGATGTCTGTATGAAGCGTTTCAGAAACCTTTTCTTTGTAGAGTCTAGAAATCGATGTTTCAAGCCGTATACTGCTATATGAAAACTAGCAGTAAGACTGCGTTTTAAACACAGTGGAAACGTTTCTCTCAAATTTCTCTGCTCTGATTTCGTTCACCTTAGGAAGCTGCATCTATGTTTAGATTCAGTGAGTTAGTCGCTCGTTTCCTCTAAAAGCTGTGTTTGGATGTTGCAGAGGGAATGGGAGCATAGGCTCTAATGAGAAATATCTGGCTCTAAAAAAAAAAATCAGAGCTATTTAGCAGATTAGTTGTCAAAGTGTATATTCAAGTTACAGAGTTAAACTGATGTGTGTATGAAGCGTTTAAGAAACCCTTTCTTTGATATGTGTTGAAATGGATGTTTCCAGCAGTATACTGCCATATGAAAATTAGCAGTAAGACTGCGTTTTAAACACAGAGGAAACGTTTATCTCAAATTGCTCTGTTGTGAGTTCATTCATATTAGGAAGCTGCATCTATGTTTAGATTCAGTGTGTTAGTCACACGATTCATCTAAAAGCTGCGTTTGGATATTCCAGAGTGAATGAGACTATAGTGTGTAATGAGAAATATCTGGCTCTAAAACAAAAACAGAGCAATCTAGCAGATTGGTTGTCAAAGTGTTCATTCAACTGACAGAGTTAAACTGATGTGTGTATGAAGCGTTTCAGAAACCCTTTCTTTGGAGAGTCTAGAAATAGATGTTTCCAGCTGCATACTGCCATATGAGAATTAGCAGTAAGATGCATATATGTTTAGATTCAGTGAGTTAGTCACACTTTTCCTCTAAATGCCGCGTTTCTATATTTCAGAGTGAATGAGACTGTAGGCTGTAATGAGGAATATCTGGCTCTAAAACAAAAACGGAGCTAACTAACTATTGGTTGTCAAAGTGTACATTCAACTTACAGAGTTAAACTGATGTGTGTATGAAGCGTTTCAGAAACCCTTTCTTTGGATAGTCTAGAAATAGATTTTTCCCTCTGTATACTGCCATATGAGAATTAGCAGTAAGACTGCATTTTCAACACAGAAGAAACGCTTCTCTCAAATTGCTGTGCTGTGAGTTCGTTCGCCTTAGGAAGATGCATCTATGTTTAGATTCAGTGAGTTACACCCACGTTTCTTCTAAAAGATGCGTTTGGATATTCCAGAGTGAATTGGACTTTAGGCTGTAATGAGAAATATCGAGCTCTAAAACAAAAATGGAGCTGTCTAGCAGATTGCCTGTCAATGTGTACATTCAACTTACAGAGTTAAATTGATGTGTGTATGAAGCGTTTCAGAAACCCTTTCTTTGAAGAGTCTAAAAATAGATGTTTCCAGCTGTATACTGCCATATGAGAATTAGCAGTTATTCTGCATTTTAAACACAGAGGAAACGTTTCTCTCAAATTGCTCTGCTGTGAGTTCGTTCACCTTTGGAAGCTGCATCTATGTTGAGATTCAGTGAGTTAGTCACACGTTTCTTTTAATAGCTGCATTTGGATATTCCAGAGTGAATGGGACTATAGGCTGTAATGAAAGTATCTGGCTGTAAAACAAAAACGGATCTATCTAGCAGATTGGTTGTCAAAGTGTACATTGAACTTAAACACTTAAACTGATGCGTGTAAGAAGCGTTTCAGAAACCCTTTCTTTGCAGAGTCTAGAAATAGCTGTTTTCGAGCCATACACTGCCATGTTAGAACTAGAAGTAAGATGGCGTTTTAAACACAGAGGAAGTGTTTCTCTCAAATTGCTCTGCTGTGAGTTCGTTCACCTTGGGAACCTGCATCTATGTTTAGATTCAGTGAGTTAGTCACACGTTTCTTCTATAAGCTCTGTTTGTATTTTCCAGAGTGAATTGACTATAGGCTGTAATGAGAAATATCTGGCTCTAAAACAAAAACGGAGCTATCTAGCATATTGGTTGTCAAACTGTACGTTCAGCTTTCAGAGTTAAACTGATGTGTTTGAAGCGTTTCAGAAACCCTTTCTTTGGAGAGTCTAGAAATAGATTTTTCCAGCCGTACACTCACATATGAGAAGTAGCATTAATCTGCGCTTTAAACACAGAGGAATCGTTTCTCCCAAATTGCTCTGCTCTGAGTTCGTTCACCATAGGAAGCTGCATCTATGTTTTGATTCAGTGAGTTAGTCACACATTTCTTCTAAAAGCTGCGTTTGGCTATTCCAGAGTGAACGGGACTATAGGCTGTAATGAGAAATATCTGGCTCTAAAACAAAAATGGAGCTGTCTAGCAGAGTGGTTGTCAACGTGTACATTCAACTTACAGAGTTAAACTGATGTGTGTATGAAGCCTTTCAGAAACTCATCCTTTGGAGGGTCTGGAAATAGATGCTTCCAGTCGTATAGTGCCATATGATAATAAGCAGTAGGACTGTGTTTTATACAGAGAGGAAACATTTGCCTCAAATTGCTTTGCTGTGATTTCGTTCACCTTAAGAAGCTGCACCTATGTTCAGATTCAGAGAGTGAGTCATACGTTTCTTCTTAAAGTTGCGTTTAGATATAGCAGAGTGAATGGGACTATAGGCTGTAATGAGAAAAGTCGGGCTGTAAAACAAAAACAGAGCTATCTAGCATATTGGTTATCAAGCTGTACGTTCAACTTTCAGAGTTAAACTGATGTGTTTGAAGCGTTTCAGAAACCCTTTATTTGGAGAGTCTAGAAACAGATGTTTCCAGCCACATACTGTCATAGGAGAAGTAGCAGTATGACTGCGTTTTAAACACAGAGGAAACGTTTCTCTCCAATTGCTCTGCTGTGAGTTCGTTCATTTTAGGAAGATGCATCTATGTTTAGATGCAGTGAGTTAGTCACACGTTTTTTCTAAAAGCTGCGTTTTTATATTCCAGAGTGAATGGGACTATAGGCTGTAATGAGAAATATCTGGCTCTAAAACAGAAACAGAGCTATCTGGCAGATTGGTTGTCAAAGTGTACATTTAACTTACAGATTGAAACTGATGTGTGTATGAAGCATTTCAGAAACCCTTTCTTTGGAGAGTCTAGAAATAGATGTTTCCAACCACATACTGCTATATGAGAAGTAGCGGTAAGAATGCGTTTTAAACACAGAGGAAAAGTTTCTCTCAAATAGCTCTTCTGTGAGTTCGTTCACCTTAGGAAGGTGCATCTATTTTGAGATTCAGTGAATTACTCACACATTTCTTCTAAAAGCTGAGTTTGGATATTCCAGAGTGAATGGAACTATATGCTGTAATGAGAAATATCTGCCTCTAAAACAAAAAAGGAAACTATGTAGCAGTTTGGTTGTCAAAGTGTACATTCAACT
This sequence comes from Saimiri boliviensis, assembly GCF_048565385.1. NCBI lineage: Eukaryota > Metazoa > Chordata > Mammalia > Primates > Cebidae > Saimiri > Saimiri boliviensis. Next base: position 149,642,747 of record NC_133449.1, on the reverse strand, counting down.
TACAGAGTTAAACTGATGTGTGTATGAAGCTTTTCAGAAAACCTTTCTTTGGAGAGTATAGAAATAGATGTTTCCAGCCGCATACTGCTATATGAGAATTAGCAGTAAGATGCATCTATGTTTAGATTGAGTGAGATAGTCACACGTTTCTTCTAAAAGCTGCGTTTGGATATTCCAGAGTGAATGCGACTATAGGCTGTAATGAGAAATATCTGACACTAAAACATAAACGAAGTTTTCTAGCAGATAATTTGTCAAAGTGTACATTCAACTTACAGATTTAAACTGATGTGTGTATTAAGCGTTTCAGAAACCCTTTCTTTGGAGAGTCTAGAAATAGATGTTTCCAGCCGCATATTGCCATATGAGAATTAGCAGTAAGACTGCATTTTAAACACTGAGGAAACGTTTCTGTCAAATTGCTCTGCTGTGAGTTCGTTCACCTTAGAAAGCTGCATCTATGTTTAGATTCACAGAGTTAGTAACAAGTTTCTTCTTAAAGCGGCGTTTGGATATTCCAGAGTGAATGAGACTATAGGCTGTAATGAGAAATATCTGGCTCTAAAAGTAAAACGGTGCTATCTAGCAGAATGGTTCTCAATGTGTGCATTCAACTTATAGAGTTAAACTGATGTGTGTTTGCAGCAGTTCAGAAACCCTTTCTTTGGAGAATGTAGAAACAGTCATTTCCAGCCCTATAGTGGCATATATGAGTTAGCAGTAAGAATGCGTTTAAAACAAAGAAGACCCGCTTCTTGCAAACTCATCTGCTGTGTGTTGGTTCCTTTTAGGAAGCTGCGTCTATATTTAGATTCATCTAGTTAGAAACACGGTTCTCCTAAAATCTGCGTTTCACCATTCCAGAATGAAATAAGTACAGGTGGTAATTAGAAATATGTGGCTCTAAAAGAAAAAAGGTGCTATCTAGCAGAATGGTTGTCAATGTGTGACTTCAACGTACAGAGTTAAACTGATGTGTGTTTGCAACAGCTCAGAAACCCTTTCTTTGGAGAATGTAGAAACAGTCATTTCCAGCCCTATACTGGCATATAAGAGTTCGTATTAAGAATGCATTTAAAACACTGAAGACCCGCTTCATAGAAACGCATCTGCTGAGTGTGGGTTGCTTTTAGGAAGCTGTATCTATGTTTAGACTTAGTGCGTTAGAAACACGTTTCTTCTAAAAGCTGCCTTTGGACATTCCAGTGTGAAAGGGAGTACAGGCTGTAAAGAGAAATATCTGGCTCTAAAAAACAAACGATGCTATCTAGCAGAATGGTTGTCAATGTTTGCATTCAACTTACAGAAGTAAACTGGTGTGTGTTTGCAGCAATTCAGAAACCCTTTCTTTGTAGAATATAGGAGCAGTCATTTCCAGCCCTATAGTGGCTTATAAGATTTAGCAGTAAGAATGCGTTTAAAACACAGAAGAAACGCTTCTTACAAACTCATCTGCTGTGTGTTGATTCCTTCTCGGAAGCTGCATCTATGTTTAGATTCAGTGAGTTAGAAACACGTGTCTTCTAAAAGCTGCGTTAGGACATCCAGAGTGGATGGTAAGAAAGGCTGTAATAAGAAATATCTGGCTCTAAAACAAAAATGGAGTGATCTAGCAGAATGGTTGTCAACGTGTGCATTCAACTTACAGAATTAAACTCATGTGTGTTTGCAGCAGTTCAGAAATCTCTTCCTTGGAAAATGTTGAAAGAGTCGTTTCCAGCCGTTTAGTGGCATATAAGAGTTAGCAGTACGAATGCGTTTAAAACACAGAAGATCCACTTCTTACAAACTAATCTGTTATGTGTTGGTTCCTTGTAGGAAGTTGCATCTATATTTAGATTCAGGGAGTTAGAAACACGTTTCTTCTAAAAGCTGCGTTTGGACATTCCAGAGTGGATAGGAGTACAGGCTGTAATGAGAAATATCTGGCTCTAATACAAAAACGGAGCTATCTAGCAGAATGGTTGTCAATGTGTGCATTCAACTTACAGAGTTAAACTGATGTGTGTTTACAGCAGTTCAGAAACCCTTTCTTTGGAGAATGTAGAATCAGGCATTTCCAGCCCTATAGTGGCATATAAGAGGTAGCAGTAAGAATGCATTTAAAGCACAGAAGGCCTGCTTCTTACAAACTGATCTGCTGTGTGTTGGTTCCTTGTAGAAAGTTTCATCTATGTTTAGATTCAGCGAGTCAGAGATATGTTTTTCTAAACGCTGCGTTTGGACCTTCTTGAGATGAATGGGTGTACAGGCTGTAATGAGAAATATATGGCTCTAAAACAAAAATTGAGCTATCTAGAAGAATGGTGTCCATGTGTGCATTCAACTTCAAAAGTTAAAGTGATGTATGTTTTCAGCAGTTCACAAACCCTTTCTTTGGAGAATGTAGAAACAGTCGTTCCCACCCATATAGTGGCATATAAGAGTTAGGAGTAAGAATGCGTTTAAAACACAGAAAACTCGATTGTTACAAACTGATCTGTTGTGTTTTGGTTCCTTGTAGGAAGTTGCATCTATGTTTAGATTCATCGAGTTAGTAACACGTTTCTTCTAAAAGCTGCATTTTGGGTATCCCAGAATGAATTGGACTATAGGCTGTAATCAAAAATACCTGTCCCTAAAACAAAAACGGAACTATCTAGCAGATTGGTTTTCAAATGTACATTGAACTTACAGAGTTAAACTGATGTGTTTATGAAGCGTTTCGGAAACCCTTTTTTGGAGAGTCTAGAAATACATGTTTCCAGCCGTATACTGCCATATGAGAATTAGCAGTAAGACTGCATTTTAAACACAGAGGAAACGTTTTTCTCAAATTGCTCTGCTGTGAGTTTGTTCACCTTAGGAAGCTGCACCTATGCTTAGATTCAGTGAGTTACTCACACGTTACTTCTAAAATCTGCGTTTGGATATTCCAGAGTGAATGGGACTACAGGCTGTAATGACAAATATCTGGCTCTAAAACAAAAATGGAGCTATCTAGCAGATGGGTTGTCAAAGTGTCCATTCAACTTACACAGTTAAACTGATGTGTGTATGAAACGTTTCAGAAGCACGTTTTTTGGAGAGTCTAGACATAGATGTTTCAAGCTGAATACTGCCATATGAGAATTAGCAGTAAGATTGCGTTTTAAACGCAGAGGAACCGTTTCTCTCAAATTGCTCTGATGTGAGTTTGTTCACCTTAGGAAGCTGCATCTCTGTTTAGATTCAGTGAGTGAGTCATGCATTTCTTCTAAAAGCTCCGTTTGGATATTCCAGAGTGAATGTGACTATAGGCTGTAATGACAAATCTGGCTCTAAAACGAAAACGGAGCTTTCCAGCAGATTGGTTGTCAAAGTGTACATTCAACTTACAAAGTTAAACTGATGTGTGTATGAAGCTTTTCAGAAACCCTTTTGTTGGAGAGTTTAGAAATAGATGTTTTCAGCCGTATACTGCCATATGAGAATTAGCAGTAAGAGTGCTTATTAAACACAGAGGAAAAGTTTCTCTGAAATTGCTCTGCTGTGAGTTCTTTCACCTTAGGAAACTGCATGTATGTTTAGATTCAGTGAGTTACTCACACGTTTCTTCTAAAAGATGCAGTTGGATATTCCAGAGTGAAAGGGAATTTAGGTGTTAATGAGATATATCTGTCTCTAAAACAAAAACGGAGCTATCTATCAGATTGGTTTTCAAAGTGTACATTCAACTTACACAGTAAAACTGATGTGTCTATTAAGCGTTTCAGAAACCCTTTCTTTGGAGAGTGTAGAAATAGATGTTTCCAGCAGTATACAGCCAAATGGAATTAGCAGTAAGACTGTGTTTTAATCACAGAGGGAACGTTTGTCTCAAACTGCTCTGCTGTGAGTTCATTCACCTTAGGAAGCTGCATCTATGTTTAGATTCAGTGAGTTAGTCACACGTCTCTTCTAAAAGGTGCATTTAGATATCCCAGAGTGAATGGGACTATAGGCTGTAATGAGAAATATCTGGCTCTAAAACAAAAACAGAACTATCTAGCAGATTGATTGTCAAAGCGAACATTCAACTTACAGAGTTAAACTGATGTGTGTATGAAGCCTTTCAGAAATTCTTTCTTTGTAGACGCTAGAAATAAATGTTTCAGGCCATATCCTGCCATATGAGAATTAGCAGTAAGACTGTGTTTTAAACACAGTGGAAACGTTTGTCTCAAATTGCTTTCTTGTAAGTTCATTCAACTTAGGATGCTGCATCTAAGTTTAGATTCAGTGAGTTAGTCACACGTTTCTTCGAAAAGCTGTGTTCGGATATTTCAGAGTGAAAAGGACTGTAGGCTGTTATGAGAAATATCTGGCTCTAAAACAAAAACGGAGCTATCTAGCAGATTGGTTGTCAAAGTGAATATTCTATTTACAGAGTCAAACCTATTTGTGTAGGAAGCGTTTCAGAAATCGTTTTTTTGAAGAGTCTAGAAATAGATGTTTCCAGCCGTATACTGCCATATGAGAATTAGCAGTAAGAGTGCGATTTAATCATAGAGGAAACGTTTCTCTCAAATGGCTTGGCTGTGAGTTCATTCACCTTAGGAAGCTGAATTTATGGACAGATTCAGTGAGTTAGTCACACGTTTCTTCTAAAAGCTGACTTTGGATATTCCAGGGTGAATGGGACTATAGGCTGTAATGAGAAATATCTGGCTCTAAAACAAAAACTGAGGTATCTAGCAGATTGGTTGTCAAAGTGTACATCCAACCTACAGAGATAAACTGATGTGTATACGAAGCGTTTCCGAAACCGTTTTTTTGGAGAGTCTAGAAATAGATGTTTCCATCCATATACTGCCATATGAGATTTAGCAGTAGGAGGCCTTTTTAAACACAGAGGAAATGTTTGTCTCAAATTGCTCTGCTGTGAGTTCGTTCACCTTAGGAAGCTGCATCTATGATTAGATTCAGTGAGTTAGATACACGTTTCTTGTAAAGGCTGCGTTTTGGATATTCCAGAGTGAACAGTACTATAGGCTGTAATGAGAAATATCTGTCTCTAAAACAAAAACGGAGCTATTTAGCAGATTAGTTGTGAACGTGTACATTCAACTTACAGAGGTAAACTGATGTGTGTATGAAGCTTTTCAGAAAACCTTTCTTTGGAGACTCTAGAAATAGATGTTTCCAGTGGCATACTGCCATATGAGAATCAGCAGTAAGACTGCATTTTAAACAAAGAAGAAACGTTTCTCTCAAATTTCTCTGCTGTGAGTTCATTCACCTTAGGCAGCTGCATACATGTTTAGATTCAGTGAGTTAGTCACACGTCTCTTCTAAAAGCTGCGTTTGGATATTCCATAGTGAATGGGACTATAGGTTGTAACGAGAAATATCTGGCTCTAAAACAAAAACGGAGCTATCTAGCAGACTGGTTGTCAAAGTGAACGTTCAACTTAGAGTTAAACTGATGTGTGTATGAAATATTTCAGAAACTCTTTCTTTGGAGAGTCTAGAAATAGGTGTTTACAGCCGCATACTACCATATGAGAATTAGCAGTAAGATGCATCTATGTTTAGATTCAGTGAGTTAGTCACACGTTTCTTCTAAAAGCTGCGTTTCTATATTTCAGAGTGAATTGGACTATAGGCTGTAATGAGAAATATCTGGCTCTAAAACAAAAATGGAGCTATGTAGCAGATTGGTTTTCAAATGTACATTCAACTTAAGGAGTTAAACAGATGTGCGTATGAAGCGTTTCAGAAACCGTTTCTTTGGAGAATCTAGGAGTAGATATTTCCAGCTGCATACTGCCATATAAGAATCAGCAGTAAGATGTATCTATGTTTAGATTCAGTGAGATAGTCACACGTTTCTTCTAAAAGCTGCGTTTGGATATTCCAGGAGGAATGGGACTATAGGCTGTAATGAGAAATATGTGGCTCTAAAACAAAAAAGGAGCTATCCAGCAGATGGATTGTCAAAGTGTACATTCAACTCATAGAGTTAAACTGATGTGTATATGATGCGTTTCAGAAACCCTTTCTTTGGACAGTGTAGAAAGAGATGTTTCCAGCTGTATACTGCCATATGAGAATTAGCAGTAAGACTGCGTTTTAAACACACAGGAAACGTTTCTCTCAAATTGCTCTGCTGTGAGTTCGTTCACCTTAGGAAGATCCTTCTATGTTTAGATTTAGTGAGTTAGTCACACGATTCTTCTAAAAACTGCGTTAAGATATTCCAGAGTGAATGGAACTATAGGCTGTAATGATAAATATCCGGCTCTAAAACAAAACAAAGCTGTATAGCAAATTGGCTGTCAAAGTGTACATGCAACTTACAAAGTTAAACTGATGTGTGTATCAAGCGTTTCAGAAACCCTTTCTTTGTAGAGGGTAGAAATAGATGTTTCCTGCAGTAAACTGCCATATGAGAATTAGCAGTAAGACTGCGTTTTAAACACAGAGGAAACGTTTCTCTCAAATTGCTCTGCTGTGAGTTCGTTCCCCTTAGGAAGCTGCATCTATGTGGAGATTCAGTGAGTTAGTCATAAGTTTCTTCTAAAAGCTGCGTTTGGATATTCCAGAGTGAATTGGACTTTAGGTTGTAATGAGAAATATCTGGCTCTAAAACAAAAACGGAGCTACATAGCAGATTGGTTGTCAAAGTGTACATTCAACTTACAGAGTTAAACTGATGTGTGTATGAAGCGTTTCAGAAACCCTTTCTTTGGAGAGTCTAGAAATAGATGTTTCTAGCCATATACTGCCATGTTAGAATTAGAAGTTAGACCCAGGTTAAAACACAGAGGAAACGTTTGTCTCAAATTGCTCTGCTGTCAGTTGGTTCACCTTGGGAACCTGCATCTATGTTTAGATTCAGTGAGTTAGTCACATGTTTCTTCTATAAGCTACGCTTGGATATTCCAGAGTGAATAGGACTGTAGGATGCAATGGTAAATGTCGGGCTCTAAAACAAAAACGAAGCTATCTAGTAGGTTGGTTGTCAAAGCGAACATTGAACTTGGAGAGTTAAACTGATGTGTGTATGAAGCGTTTCAGAAACCCTTTCTTTGGAGAGTCTAGAAATAGATGTTTCCAGCCGTATATTGCACTATGAGAATTAGCAGTAATACTGCGTTTTAAACACAGAGGAAACGTTTCTCTCAAATTGCTCCACTGTGAGTTCATTGAGGTTAGGAAGCTGCATCTATGTTTATATTCAGTGAGTTAGTCACAGGTTTCTTGTAAAAGCTGCGTTTTGCTATTCCATAGTGAATGGGACTATAGGGTGTAATGAGAAATATCTGGCTCTAAAAGAAAAACTGTGCTATCTAGCAGAATGCGTGTCAATGTGGTCATTCAACGTGAAGAGTTAAACTGATGTGTGTTTGCCACGCTTCAGAAACCCTTTCTTTGGAGATTGTAGAAACAGTCATTTCCAACCCTATAGTGGCATGTAAGAGTTAGCAGTAAGAATGCGTTTAAAACACAGAAGACCGGCTTCTAACAAACTCATCTGCTGTGTGTTGGTTCCTCTTAGGAAGCTGAATCTATGTTTAGATTCAGCAAGTTAGAAACACATTTCTTCTAAAATATGCGTTTGGACATTCCAGAGTGAATGGGAGTACAGGCAGCAATGAGAAATATCTACCTCTAAAAGAAAAACTGTGCTATCTAGCAGAATGGTTATCAATGTGTGCATTCAACTTACAGAGTTAAACTGATGTGTGTTTGCAGCAGTTCAGAAACACTTCCTTTGGAGAATGTAGAAACAGTGATATCCAGCCCTATTCTAGTGTATAAGAGTTAGCAGTAAGAATGCGTTTAAAACACATGAGACCCGCTTGTTACAAACACATCTGCTGTCTGTTGGTTCCTTTTAGGAAGCTGTACCTATGTTTAGATTCAGCCAGTTAGAAACACGTTTCTTCTAAAAGCTGCGTTTGGACATTCCAGAGTGAATGGCAATGCAGGCTGTATTGAGAAATACCTGGCTCTAAAAGAAAAACAGTGCTATCTATGAGAATGGTTGTCAGTGTGTGCATTCAACTTAAAGAGATAAACTGATGTGTGTTTGCAGCAGTTCAGAATCCCCTTCTTGGAAGAATGTAGAAACAGTCATTTCCATGTCTATATTGGCATATAAGAGTTAGCAGTATGACTGCATTTAAAACACCCAAGACAGGATTCTTACAAACTCATCTGCTGTGTGTTGGTTCCTTTTAGGAAGCTGCATCTGTTTTTATATTCAGCGACTTAGAAACACGTTTCTTCAAAAAGGTGCATTTGGTCCTTCCAGAATCAATGGGAGTAAAGGCTGTAATGAGAAATATCTGGCTCTAAAAAAGAAACGGTGCTATTTAGCAGATTGTTGTCAATCTGTGCATTCAGCTTACAGAGGTAAACTGACGTGTGTTTGCAGCAGTTCAGAAACCCTTTCTTTGGAGAATGTAGAAACAGTCATTTCCAGCCCTATAGTGGTATATAAGAGTTACAAATAAGAATGCGTTTAAAACACAGAAGACCCGCTTCTTGCCAACTCATCTGCTGTGTGTTGGTTCCCTTTAGGAAACTGCATCTATGTTTAGATTCAGCGAGTTAGAAACACGTTTCTTCTAAAAGCTGCGTTTGGACATTCCAGAGTGAATGGGAGTACAGGCTATAATGAGAAATATCTGGCTCTAAAAAAAAACGGTGCTATCTGGCAGAATGATTGTCAATGTGTGCATTCAGCTTACAGAGTTAAACTGATGTGTGTTAGCAGGAGTTCAGATACCCCTTCTTTGGATAATGTAGAAACAGTCATTTCCAACCCTAGTTAGCAGAAAAAATGCGTTTAAAACACAGAATACCCGCTTCTTATAAACTCATCTGCTGTGTGTTGCTTCCTTTTATTAAGCTGCATCTATGTTTAGATTCAGCGAGTCAGAAACACGTTTCTTCTAAAAGCTGTGATTGGCAATTCCAGAATGAAAGGAAGTACAGGTTGTAATGAGAAATATGTGGCTGTAAAAGAAAAACGGTGCTATTTGGCACAATGGTTGTCAATGTGTGCATTTAACTTACAGACTTAAACTGATGTGGGTTTGCAGCAGTTCAGAAGCCCATTCTTTGGAGAATTTAGATACAGTCATTTCCAGCCCTACAGAGGCGGAAAAGGGCTAGCAGTAAGAATGCGTTTAAAACACAGAAGACCCGCTTTTTAAAAACTCATCTGCTGTGTGTTGGTTCCTTTTATGAAGCTGCATCTATGTTTACATTCATCGAGTTAGAAACACGTTTCCTCTAAAAGCTGTGTTTGGACATTCCCGAGTGAATTCGAGTACAGGCTGTAAAGAGAAATATCTGGCTCTAAAACAAAAACGGTGCTATCTAGGAGAATGGATGTCAATGTGTGCATTCAACTTACAGAGTTAAACTGATGTTTGTTTGCAGCAGCTCAGAAACCCTTTCTTTGGAGAATGTAGAAACAGTCATTTTCAGGCCTATAATGGCATAAAAGAGTTAGCAGTAAGAATACGTTTAAAACACTGAAGACCGGCTTCTTACAAAAACATCTGTTGTGTGTTGGTTGCTTTTAGGAAGCTGGATCTATGTTTAGATTCAGCGAGTTAGAAACACATTTTTTCTAGAAGCTGTATTTAGAAATTCCAGAGTCAATGGGAGTACAGGCTGTAATGAGAAATACCTGGCTCTAAAAGAAAAACGGTGCTATCTAGCAGAATGGTTGTCAATGTGTCCATTCAACTTACATAGGTAAACTGATGTGTGGTGCAGCAGTTCAGAAACCACATCTTTGGAGAATGTAGAAACAGTTATTTCCAACCCTGTACTGGCATATAAGGTATCAGTAAGAATGCGTTTAAAACATAGAAGACAACTCCTTACAAACTCACCTGCTGTGTTTTGGTTCTTTTTAGGAAGCTACATCTATGTTTAGATTCTGTGAGTTAGAAACACGTTTCTTCTAAAAGCTGCGTTTGGACATTCCAGAGTGAAAGGGATTACAGGCTGTAATGTGATATTTGTGGCTCTGAAAGAAAAACGGTGCTATCTAGCAGAATGGTTCTCAATGTCTGCATTCAACTTACAGAGTTACACTGATGTGTGTTTACAGCAGTTCAGAAACCCTTTCTTTGGACAATATAAAAACAGTCATTTCCAGCCCTATAGTGGCATATAAGAGTTAGCAGTATGAATGCATTTAAAACACAGAAGACCTGCTTCTGACAAACTCATCTGCTGTATGTTGGTTCCTTTTAGAAAGCTTCATCTATGTTTAGATTCAGCGAGTTAGAAACACGTTTCTTCTAAAAGCTGCGTTTGGACATGCCATAATGAATGGGAATACAGGCTCTAATGAGAAATATCTGGCTCTAAAACAGAAACGGTGCTATCTAGCAGAATGCTTGTCAGTGTGTGCATTCAATTTACAGAGTTCAACTGAGGTGTGTTTGCAGCAGTTCTGAAAATCTTTGTTTTTCGAATGTAGAAACAGCAATTTACAGCCCTATAGTGGCATATAAGAGTTACAAGTAAGAATGCGTTTAAAACAGAGAATACTCGCTTCTTACAAACTCATCTGCTGTGTGTTCGTTCCTTTTAGGAAGCTGCATCTATGTTTTGATTCAGGAAATTAGAAACACGTTTCTTCTAAAAGCTGCGTTTGGACATTCCAGAGTGAATGAAGGTACAGGGTGTAATGAGAAATATCTGTCTCTAAAACAAAAACGGTGCTATCTAGTAGAATGGTTGTCAATGTGTGCATTCAACTTACAGAGTTACACTGATGTGTGTTTGAAGCATTTCAGAAACCATTTCTTTGGAGAATGTAGAAATAGTCATTTCCAGCCCTATACTGGCATATAAGAGTTAGCAGTAAGAATGCGTTTAAAACACAGAAGATCCGCTTATTACAAACTCATCTGCTGTGTTTTGGTTCCTTACAGGAAGCTGCATGTCTGTTTAGATTCAGCGAGTTAGAAACAAGTTTCTTCTAAAAGTTGCGTTTGGACATTCCAGAGTGAAAGGGAGTACAGGATGTAATGTCTGGCTCTAAAAGAAAAAAGGTGCTATCTAGCAGAATGGTTGTCAATGTTTGCGTTCAACTGACTGAGTTACACTGATGTGTGTTTGCAGCAGTTCAGAAACCCTTTCTTTGGAGAATGTAGAAACAGTTATTTCCAGCCCTATACTGGCATATAAGAGTTAGCAGTAAGAATGTGTTTAAAACACAGAAGACTCACTTCTTCCAAACTCATCTGCTGTGTGTTGCTTCTTTTTAGGAACCTGCATCTATGTTTAGATTCAGCGAGTTAGAAACTCGTTTCTTTTTCCTTGTTTTTTTTTTTTATTGCATTTTATGTTTTGGGATACATTTTAAGAACATGCAAGATTATTGCATTCGTACAGACATAGCAGTGTGGTTTGCTGTCTTACGTCCCCTCACCTGTATCTGTCATTTCTCCCCATGCTATCTCTTCCCACCTCCCCAATCCCTGTCCCTCCCCCCTTTCCCCACAAGAAACCCCATTGTGTAGTGCTCCCCTCTCTGCGTTCATGTGTTCTCATTGTTCAGCACCCACCTATGAGCCAGAATATACGGTGTTTGATTTTCTGTTCTTGTGTCAGTTTGCTGAGAATGATGGTTTCCAGGTTCATCCATGTCCCTACAAAGGACGTGAACTCATCGTTTTTGATGGCTGTGTAATATTTCATGGTGTATATGTACCACATTTTCCCAATCCAGTCTATCATCGTTTGGCATTTGGCTTGGTTCCAGGTCTTTGCTATTGTAAACAGTGCTGCAAAGAACATTCGTGTGCACGTGTCCTTGTAGTAGAATGATTTATAATCCTTTGGATATATACCCAGTAATGGGATTGCTGGGTCAAAGGGGATTTTTCTTTTTAGGTCCTTGAGGAATCGCCACACTGCCTTCCACAATGGTTGAATTAATTTACATTCCCATCAAGAGTGTAAAAGTGTTCCTATTTTTCCACACCCTCTCCAGCATGTGTTGTTTCCAGATTTTTTAATGATCGCCATTCTAACTGGTGTGAGATGGTATCTCAATGTGGTTTTGATTTGCATTTCTCTGACGACCAGTGATGATGAGCATTTTTTCGTATCTTTGTTGGCCTCCTGTATGTGTTCTTTTGTAAAGTATCTGTTCATATCCTTCGCCCATTTTTCAATGACCTTCTTTCTTTTTTTCTTGTAGATCTGCTTTCATTCTTTGTAAATTCTGGATATCAGCCCCTTGTCAGATGGGTAGACTGCAAAAATTTTTTCCCATTCTGTTGGTTGCCGATTCACTCTACTGACTGTTTCTTTTGCCGTGCAGAAGCTGTGGAGTTTGATTAGGTCCCATTTGACTATCTTGGCTTTTTTGCCATTGCTTTTGGCGTTTTGGTCATGAAGTCCTTGCCTACACCTATGTCCTGAATGGTTTTGCCTAGATTTTCTTTTAGGGTTTTTATGGTGTTAGGTCTGATGTTTAAGTCTTTAATCCATCTGGAGTTAATTTTGGTGTAAGGTGTCAGGAAGGGGTCCTGTTTCTGCTTTCTGCACATGGCTAGCCAGTTTTCCCAACACCATTTATTAAACAGGGAGTCCTTTCCCCATTGCTTGTTTTTGTCAGGTTTGTTGAAGATCAGATGGTTGTGGGTATGTTGTAATTCCTCTGAGGCCTCTGTTCTGTTCCATTGGTCTATATCTCTGTTTTGGTACCAGTACCATGCTGTTTTGTTTACTGTAGACTTGTAGTATTGTTTGAAGTCCGGTAGTGTGACGCCTTCTGCTTTGTTCTTTTTGCTTAGAATTGACTTGGCTATGCGGGCTCTCTTTTGGTTCCATATGAAGTTTAAGGTGTTTTTTTCCAGTTCTGTGCAGAAGGTCATTGGTAGCTTGATGGGAATAGCGTTGAATCTGTAATTACTTTGGGCAGTATGGCCATTTTAATGATGTTGATTCTTCCTAACCATGAACATGGAATATTTCTCCATCTGTTTGTACCCTCTCTTATTTCGTTGAGCAATGGCTTGTAGTTCACCTTGAAGAGGTCCTTTACGTAGCTTGTTTGTTGTATTCCTAGGTATTTTATTCCCTTTGTAGCAACTGTGAATGACAGTTCATTCTTGATTTGGCTCTCTTGAAGTCTATTACTGGTGTATAGGAATGCTTGTGATTTTTGCACGTTGAATTTGTATCCTGAGACTTTGCTGAAGTTGTTTATCAGTTTCAGGAGATTTTGGGCTGAGATGATGGGGTCTTCCAGATATACAATCATGACATCTGCAAATAGAGACAATTTGATTTCCTCCTTTCCAATTTGGATACCCTTTATTTCTTTTTCTTGCCTGATTTCTCTGGCTAGAACTTCCAGTACTATATTGAATAGGAGTGGTGAGAGAGGGCATCTTTTTCTAGTGTCAGATTTCAAAGGGAATGCTTCCAGTTTTTGCCCATTCAGTATGATATTGGCTGTTGGTTTGTCGTAAATAGCTTTTATTGTTTTGAGATACGTTCCGTCAATACCTAGTTTATTGAAGGTTTTTAGCATAAAGTGTTGTTGAATTTTGTCAGAAGCCTTCTCTGCATCAATTGAGATAATCATGTGGCTTTTGTCTTTGGTTCTGTTTATGTGGTGAATTACGTTTATGGACTTGGGTATGTTGAACCAGGCTTGCATCCCCGGGATGAATCCTACTTGATCATGGTGGATGAGCTTTTTGATATGCTGTTGCAATCGGTTTGCCAGTATTTTATTGAAGATTTTTGCATCTATGTTCATCATGGATATTGGCCTGAAATTTTCTTTTCTTGTTGAGTCTCTGCCGCGTTTTGGTATTAGGATGATGTTTGTCTCGTAAAATGATTTGGGAAGGATTCCCTCTTTTTGGATTGTCTGGAATAGTTTCAGAAGGAATGGTATCAGCTCCTCTTTGTATATCTGGTGGAATTCAGCTGTGAACCCACCTGGACCTGGGCTTTTTTTGGGTGGTAGGCTCTTTATTGCTGCCTCAACTTCAGAACATGTTATTGGTCTATTCAGGGTTTCAGCCTCTTCCGGGTTTAGGCTTGGGAGGATGCAGGTGTCCAGGAATTTATCCATTTCTTCCAGGTTTACTAGTTTATGTGCATAGAGTTGTTTGTAATAATCTCTGATGATGTTTTGGATTTCTGTGGAATCTGTGGTGATATCCCCTTTATCATTTTTATTGCATCAATTTGCTTATTCTCTCTTTTCTTTTTTATTAATCTGGCTAGTGGTCTGTCTATTTTGTTGATCTTTTCAAAAAACCAGGTCCTGGATTTATTGATATTTTGAAGAGTTTTTTTGTGTCTCTATTTCTGTCAGTTCTGCTCAGATCTTTGTTATTTCCTGTCTTCTGCTAGGTTTTGAGTTTTTTTATCTTGCTCCTCTAGCTCTTTCAATTTTGATGATAGGGTGTCAATTTTAGATCTCTCCTTTCTTCTCATGTTGGCAGTCATTGCTATATATTTTCCTCTAGAGACTGCTTTAAATGTGTCCCAGAGATTCTGGTATGTTGTGTCTTCGTTCTCATTGGTTTCGAAGAACATCTTTATTTCTGCCTTCATTTTATTGTTTATCCAGTCAACATTCAAGAGCAAGTTGTTCAGTTTCCATGAAGCTGTGCGGTTCTGAGTTAGTTTCTGCATTCTGAGTTCTAACTCGATTGCACTGTGGTCTGAGAGACTGTTATGATTTCTGTTCTTTTGCATTGCTGAGGAGTGATTTATTGCCAATTATGTGGTCAATTTTAGAGTATGTGTGATGTGGTGCTGAGAAGAATGTATATTCTGTGGATTTGGGGTGGAGAGTTCTGTAAATGTCTATTAGGTTTGCTCGTTCCAGGTCTGAGTTCAGGTCCTGGATATCCTTGTTGATTTTCTGTCTGGTTGATCTGTCTAATATTGACAATGGGGTGTTAAAGTCTCCCACTATTATTGTGTGGGAGTCTAAGTCTCTTTGTAAGTCATTAAGAACTTGCCTTATGTATCTGGGTGCTCCTGTATTGGTGCGTATATATTTAGGATCGTTAGCTCTTCTTGTTGCAGTGATCCTTTTACGATTGTGTAATGTCCTTCTTTGTCTCTTTTGATCTTTGTTGCTTTAAAGTCTATTTTATCAGAGATGAGAATTGCAACTCCTGCTTTTTTTTTTTTTGCTCTCCATTTGCTTGGTAGATCTTCCTCCATCCCTTTATTTTGAGCCTTTGTGTATCCTTGCATGTATGATGGGTTTCCTGGATAAAGCACACTGAGGGGTTTTGGCTTTTTATCCAATGTGCCAGTCTGTGTCTTTTGATTGGGGCATTTAGTCCATTGACATTTAGGGATAGTATTGTTATGTGTGAATTTGATGCTGTCATTTTGATGCTACCTGGCTGTTTTGTTCGTTAGTTGGTGCAGCTTCTTGATTGTGTTGATGCTCTTTTACCATTTGGTGTGTTTTTGGAGTGGCTGTTACTGGTTGTTCCTTTATATGTGTAGAGCCTCTTTCAGGAGTTCTTGTAGAGCAGGTTTGGTGGTGATGAAATCTCTGAGTGCTTGCTTGTTCACAAAGGATTTTATTTTTCCTTCACTTATGAAGCTTAGTTTGGCTGGATAGGAGATTCTGGGTTGAAAGTTCTTTTCTTTAAGGATGTTGAATATTGGCCCCCAATCTCTTCTGGCTTGTAGGATTTCTGCTGAGAGATCTGCTGTGAGTCTAATGGGCTTCCCTTTGTGGGTAACCCGCCCTTTCTCTCTGGCTGCCCTTAGCATTTTCTCTTTCATTTCAACCCTGGTGAATCTGACGATTATGTGCCTTGGGGTTGCTCTTCTTGAGGAATATCTTTGTGGTGTTCTCTGTATTTCCTGGATTTGAATATTGGTCTGCCTTGCTAGGTTGGGGAAGTTTTCCTGGATAATATCCTGAAGAGTATTTTCCAGCTTGGATTCATTCTCTTCCTCACATTCAGGTACACCTATCAGACATTGATTGGGTCTTTTCACATAGTCCCACATTTCTTGAAGATTTTGTTCATTCCTTTTTGCACTTTTTTCTCTGTTCTTGCCTTCTCTTTTTATTCCATTGATTTGATCTTCGACCTCTGATATCCTTTCTTCTGCTTTGTCAATTCGGTTGTTGAAGCTTGTGCATGCTTCACGAAGTTCTCGTGTTGTGTTTTTCAGCTCCACCAATTCACTTATATTCCTCTCTATGCTGTCCATTCTCGTTAGCAATTCGTCCAATCTTTTTTCAAGGTTCCTATTTTCTTTGCATTGGGTTAGAACATGTTCTTTTAGCTCACTGTAGTTTCTTACTACCCAACTTCTGAAGTCTGATTCTGTCATTTCATCACCCTCTTTCTCCATCCTGTCTGGTTCCCTTGCTGGTGAGGAGTTGTGATCCCTTTTAGGAGGAGAGGTGTTCTGGTTTCGGGAGTTTTCATCCTTTTTGCGCTGGTTTCTTCCCATTATTGTGGGTTTATCCACCTGTTGTCTTTGTAATTACTGTCTTTCAGATTGGGTCTCTGAGTGAGCTTCTAGTTTGTGGATGCTGAAGTTACTTTTTTTTTTAAGCTCTCCTTCTAACAGTCTGGCCCCTCTGCTGTAGGACTGCTGAGGTCCTCTCCAGGCTCTGCTTGCCTGGGGGTCACCTGCAGCAGCTGCAGAACAGTAAGGGTTGCTGCCAGTTTCCTCTTCTGCTATCTTTGTCCCAGAAGGATGCTCGCCTACTGTCAGTCCGTTCTCTCCTTTATGAGGTGAGTCTTTGGTTCTATGGGGGTCATGGAGCTACTTGAGGAGACAGTCTATCTTTTATTGGGGCTTAAGTTGTTCGTTCAGAGCTGCTGGGCATGTATGTTTAGGTCTGCTGCAACTTAACTCATAAAGCACATTTTGTTCCCAGATGCTCTGTCCTAGAGAGTTGGAGCTTTATGAGTTTCCATTGCACTACTACCTTTTTTGATTTTTCCTTCAGGTCTGACCCGCCCAGGTAGCAGCACACCTAGCCACTGCCTGCCTGCAGGGGCTTTGCTGAGGTGCTGTGGGCTCCGCCAAGCAGCCCTGAGCTCTTCCCTGCAGTCCTGTTTATATGGGCGTAGTTAGAACTGTCTCTGCAACGGTGGCCTCGCCTCTGTTATGGCGGACTCTCTCTGTTGTGGCAGGTTGCCTCAGCAACGGTTCATTGCCTTGGCAATGATGGCTTGCCTCCACAGTGTTGGAGAGTCTCAGTAATGGTGAAAGCCCCTCCGCCACCGAGCCCGACCGTCCTGGTTCCCCTGTGCTTGGTTGGAAGTGCTCAACCCAGAGGGTTCCAAATATTGTTTGTATTTTCGTTGTTGTTGGGTGTGGAGGGGTGGGACTAACCGAGCATGATCACCTGCCTCCCTGACTCAGAGTCTTTTCTTTTAAGTTGAACGATCCCGCCTTCCAGTCCCTTGTTGAAAAGGCGCCTGGATCTCCGTGCTGTGACTCACTGAGTCGGCTCAAAATGCGGCACCGGCTCCTGGCGAATTTTTTGCCTAGGAATCACCTGGCCTGGCTCGCTATTTCAGATGAATGGGCACCTCTGCCATCTCAGGGCTCTGATCGCCAGATAAGTGGGCTCACAGAACAGTGGCTATTTTTTATTTTTTTTGAGACAGAGTTTCACTCTTGTTACCCAGGCTGGAGTGCAATGGCACGATCTCAGTTCACCACAACCTCCGCCTCCTGGGTTCAGGCCATTCTCCTCCCTTAGCCTCCTGAGTAGCTGGGATTACAGGCACGTGCCACCAGGCCCAGCTAATTTTTTGTATTTTTAGTAGAGACGAGGTTTCACTATGTTGACCGGGATGGTCTCGATCTCTTGCCCTCGTGATCCACCCGCCTCAGCCTCCCAAAGTGCTGAGATTACAGAGCAGTGGCTTTTGTATGGAGAACCGCAGCAACAGGGCGTGATCACAGCAGCTGCACAGTCGGAATCGGCCCCACAGGGGACAAAACAGCCTCACCAGCTGGGACTGCGACACTTGCGACCCCTCTGCCTGGGTATCTCCTGGTCTGTTGTCAATAAGAGTTCGTCTGGAAATGTGGCGTCCACTCACTCTCTGCACTTTCATTGGGAGTGGAAGTCCTGAGATGTTCTTAGGCGGCCATCTTCCCTCCCAGAATCCAGAAAACCTTTCTTTGGAGAATGTAGAAACAGTCATTTCCAGTCCTATACTGGCATATAAGAGTTAACAGTAATAATGTGTTTAAAACACAGAAGACCCGCTTCTTACAAACTCATCTGCTGTGTGTTGGTTCCTTTTAGGAAGTTGCATCTATGTTTAGATTCAGCGAGGTAGAAACACGTTTCTTCTAAAACCTGCGTTTGGACATTCCAGAGTGGATGGGAGAACAGGCTGTAAAGAGAAATATCATGCTCTAAAACCAAAACGGAGCTACCTAGAAGAATGTTTGTCAATGTGTGCATTCAACGTACGAGTTAAGCTGATGTGTTCTTGCAGCAGTTCACAATCCCCTTCTTTGGAGAATATAGAAACATTCATTTACAGCCTAATAGTGGCATATAAGAGTTAGCAGTCAGAATGCGTTTAAAACACAGAAGACACGCTTCTTACAAACTCATCTGCTGTGTGTTGATTCCTTTTAGGAAGCTGCATCTATGTTTAGATTCAGCGAGTTAGAAACACATTTCTCCTAAAAGGTGCATTTGGACATTCCAGAGAGGATGGGACAACATGATGTAATGAGAAATATCTGGCTCTAAAACAAAAACGGAACTATCTAGCAGAATGGTTGTCAATGTGTGCATTCAACGTTGAGAGTTAAACTGATGTGTGTTTGCAGCAGTTCAGAAGTTCAGAAACCCTTTCTTGGTAGAATGTAGAATTAGTCATTTTCAGCCTTATACTGGCATATAAGAGTTAGCAGTAAGAATGCGTTTAAAACACAGAAGACAGTCTTCTTACAAACTCATCTGCTGTGTGTTGGTTTCTCTTAGGAAGTTGCACCTATGTTTAGATTCAGCGAGTTAGAAACACGTTTCTTCTATATGCTGCATTTGGACATTCCAGAGTTAATTGGAGTACAGGCTGTAATGAGAAATATCAGGCTCTATAACAAAAATGGTGCTGTGTAGCAGAATGGTTGTCAATGTATTCTTCAACTTACAGAGTTAAACTGATGTGTGTTTGCAACAGATCAGATATGCTTTCTTTAGTGAACGTAGAAACAGTCATTTCCAGCCCTATAGGGGTATATAAGAGTTAGCAGAAAGAATGCTTTTAAAACACAGAAGATCTGCTTCTAACAGACTCATCTGCTGTGTGTTGGTTCCTTATAGGAAACTGCATCTATGTTTACATTCAGCGAGTTACAAACAGGGTTCTTCTAAAAGCTGCGTTTGGACATTTTAGTTTGAATGGGAGTACAGGCTGTAATGAGAAATATCGGGCTCTAAAACAAAAATGGTGCTATCTAACAGAATGGTTGTCAATGTGTGCATTCAACTTATAGAGCTTAATTGATGTGTGTTTGCAGCAGCTCAGAAACCCTTTCTTTGTAGAATGTAGAAACAGCAATTTCCAGCCCTGTAGTGGCGTACAAGAGTTAGCAGTAAGAATGCGTTTAAAACACAGAAGACCCGCTTCTTACAAACTCATGTGCTGTGTGTTGGTTCCTTTTAGGTAGCTGCATCTATGTTTAGATTTGGCGAGTTAGAAAGACGTTTCTTCTTAAAGCTGTGTTTGGACATTCCTGAGTGAAATGGAGTACAGGTTGTAATGAGAAATATCTGGCTCTAAAAGAAAAACGGTGCTATCTAGCAGAATGGTTGTCAATGTGTGCATTCAGCTTACAGAGTTCAACTGATGTGTGTTTGCAGCAGTTCAAAAACCCATTCTTTGAAGAATGAAGAAACAGTCATTTACAGCCCCATAGTGGCATATAAGAGTTAGCAGTATGAATGTATTTAAAACACAGAAGACTGCTTCTTACAAACTCATCTGCTGTGTGTTGGTTCCTTTTAGAAAGCTGCGTTTTAAACACAGTAAAAATGTTTCTCTCAAATTGCTCTGCAGTGAGTTTGTTCAACTTAGGATGCTGCATGTATGTTTAGATTCAGTGAGTTAGTCACACGTTTCTTTTAAAAGCTACGCTTGGATATTCCTTAGTCAATGGGACTATAGGCTGTAATCATAAATATCTTGCTCTAAAACAAAAACAGAGCTATCTATCAGATTTGTTGTCAAGTGTACATTCAACTTACAGAGTTAAGCTGATTTGTGTATGAAGCGTTAAAACTGCGTTTTAAACACAGACGAAACGTTTGTATCAAATTGCTCTGCTGTGATTTCGTTCACCTTAGGAAGCTGCATCTATGTTTAGATTCAGTGAGTTAGTCACAGGTTTCTTCTAAAAGCTGCGTTTGGATATTCCAGAGTGAATGGGACTATAGGCTATAATAAGAAATATCTGGCTCTAAAAGTAAAACGGAACTGTCTAGCAGATTGGTTGTCAAAGTGTACATTCAACTTACAGAGTTAAACTGATGTGTGTATGAAGCGTTTCACAAAGCCTTTCTTTGGAAAGTCTAGAAATCGATGTTTCCGGCTGCATACTGACATATGATAATTAGCAGTAAGAATACGTTTTAAACACGGAGGGAATGATTCTCTCAAATTGCTCGGCTGTGTGTTCATTCACCTTAGGAAGCTGTATCTATGTTTAGATTCAGTGAGTTAGTCACACGTTTCTTCTAAAAGCTCCATTTGGATATTCCAGAGTGAATGGGACTATAAGCTGTAATGAGAAATATCAGGTTTTAAAACAAAAATGGAGCTATCTAGCAGATTGGTTGTCAAAATGTTCATTCAACTTACACAGTTAAACTGATGTGTGTATGAAGCGTTTAAGAAACCCTTTCTTTGATGTGTTTTGAAATAGATGTTTCCAGCAGTATACTGCCATATCAGATTTAGCAGTAAAACTGCGTTTTAAACACAGAGGAAACATTTCTCTAAAATTGCTCTGTTGTGAGTTCATTCATATTAGGAAGCTGCATCTATGTTTAGATTCAGAGTGTTAGTCACATGATTCATCTAAAAGTTGCGTTTGGATATTCTAGAGTGAATGGGACTATAGGGTGTAATTAGAAATATCTGGCTCTAAAACAAAAACAGAGCTATCTAGCAGATTATTTGTCAAAGTGTACATTCAACTTACAGATTTAAACTGCTGTGTGTATTAAGCGTTTTAGAAACCCTTTCTTTAGAGAGTCTAGAAATAGATGTTTCTAGCCGCATACTGCCATATGAGAATTACCAGTAAGACTGCGTTTTAAACTTAGAGGAAACTTTTCTCTCAAATTGCTCTGCTGTGAGTTCGTTCACCTTAGGAAGCTGCATCTATGTTTAGATTCAGTGAGTTAGTCACGTTTCTTCTGAAAGCTGCTTTTGGTATTTCCAGAGTGAATGGGACTATAGGCTGTAATGAGAAATATCTGGCTCTAAACTGTAAACGGAGCTATCTAGCAGATTGGTTGTCAAAATGTACACTCAACTTACAGAGGTAAACTGATTTGTGTATGAAGAGTTTCAGAAACACTTTTTTGAGGAGTCTAGAAATGGATTTTTCCAGCCGTATACTGCCATATGAGAATTAGCTGTAAGATGCATCTATGTTTAGATTCAGTGAGTTAGTCACACGTTTCTTCTAAACGCTGCGTTTGGATATTCCAGAGTGAATGGGACTATAGGCTGTAATGAGAAATATCTGGCTCTAAAAAAAAAAACGGAGCTATCTAGCACATTGGTTGTCAAAGTGTACATTCAACTTACAGAGTTAAACTGATGTGTTTCATAAGTGTTTCAGATACCCTTTCTTTGGAGATTCTAGAAATAGATGTTTCCTGCCGTATTCTACCATAAGAGAATTAGCAGTAAGACTACGTTTTAAACACGGAGGAAACGATTGTCTCAAATTGGTTTGCTGTGACATCGTTCAACTTTGGAAGCTGCACCTACGTTTAGATTCAGTGAGTTAGTCACACGTTTCTTGTAAAAGCTGCGTTTGGATATTCCAGAGTGAATTGCATTTTAGGTTGTAATGAGAAATATCTGGATGTAAAAAAATATGGAGCTATCTAGCAGATTGGTTGTCAAAGTGTACATTCAACTTACAGAGTTAAACCAATGTGTGTATGAAGCGTTTGAGAAACCCTTTCTTCGGAGAGTCTAGAAATAGAAGTTTTTGGCTGCATACTGCCAAATGATAATTAGCAGTAAGACTGCGTTTTAAACACAGAGGAAACGTTTTTCTCAAATTGCTTTGCTGTGAGGTCGTTCAACATAGGAAGCTGCATCTATGTTTAGATTCAGTTAGTTAGTCACACGTTTCTTCTAAAAGATGCGTTTTGATATTCCAGATACAATGGGACTATAGGCTGCAATGAGAAATATCTGGCTCTGAAACAAAAACGGAGCTATCTAGCAGATTGGGGGTCAAAATGTTCATTCATCTTACAGAGTTAAACTGATGTGGGAATGTAGCTTTTCAGAAACCCTCCCTTTGGAGAGTCTAGGAATAGATGTTTCAAGCCATATACTGCCATATAAGAATTAGCAGTAAGACTTAGTTTTAAACACAGAGGAATCTTTTCTCTCAAATTGATCTGCTATGAGTTCGTTCACCTAGAGAAGTTGAATCAACGTTTAGATTCAGTGAGTTAGTAACAGCTTTCCTCTAAAAGCTGCGTTTGGATATTCAAGAGTGATTGGGACTATAGGCTGTAATGAGAAATATCTGGCTCTAAAACAAAAACAAAACTAGCAGATTGGTTGTCAAAGTGTACATTCAACTTACAGAGTTAAACTAATGTGTGTATGATGCATTTCAGAAAACCTTTCTTTGGATTCCAGCATATACTGCTATAAGAGAATTAGCAGTAAGATTGTGTTTTAAACTCAGAGGAAAAGTTTCTGTAAAATTGCTCTGCTGTGAGTTCGTTCACCTTAGGAATCTGCATCTATGTTTAGATTCAGTGAGTGAGTGAAACGTTTCTTCTAAAAGCTGCGTATGGATATTCCAGAGTGAATGGGACTATATGTTGTAATGAGAAATATCTGTCTCTCAAACAAAAACGGAGCTATCTAGCAGATTGGTTGTCAGTGTACATTCAACTTACAGAGATAATCTGATGTGTGTATGAAGCGTTTCAGCAAGCCTTCCTTTGGAAACTCTAGAAATAGATGTTACCAGCCGTATACTGCCATATGAGAATTAGCAGAAAGACTACGTTTTAAACACAGATGAAACGTTTCTCTCAAATTGCTCTGCTTTGCATTCGTTCACTTTAGGGGGCTGCATCTATGTTTAGATTCAGTGAATTAGTCACACCTTTCTTCTAAACGCTGTATTTGGATATTCCAGAGTGAATGGGACTATAGGTTGTAATGAGAAATATCTGGCTCTAAAACAAAAACGGAGCTATCCAGCAGATTGGTTGTCAAAGTGCACATTCAACTTACAGAGTTAAACTGATGTGTGTATGAATAGTTTCAGAAAACCTTTCTTTGGAGAGTCTAGAAATACATGATTCCAACCGCATACTGTCATATGAGAAGTAGCAATATGACTGCGTTTGAAACACAGAGGAAACGTTTCTCACAAAATGCTCTGCAGTGAGTTTGTCCACCGTAGGAAGCTGCATCTATGTTTAGATTCAGTGAGTCAGTCACTCATTTCCGCGGAAACCTGCATTTGAATATTCCAGAGTGAATGGGATTTTAGGCTATAATGAGAAATATCTGGCTCCAAAACAAAAACGGATCTATCTAGCAGATTGGTTGTCAAAGTGTACATTCAACTTACAGAGTTAAACTGATGTGTGTTTGAAGCATTTTAGAAACCATTTCTTTGGAGAGTCTAGAAATAGATGTTTCCAGCTGCATAATGCCATATAAGAATTACATGTAAGATGCATCTATGTTTAGATTCAGTGAGTTAATCACACGTTTCTTCTAAAAGCTGCATTTGGATATTCCAGAGTGAATGGGATTTTAGCCTGTAATTAGAAATATCTGGCTCTAAAACAAAAATAGAGCCATCTAGCAGATTATTTGTCAAATTGTACATTCAACGTACAGATTTAAACTGATGTGTGTATTAAGCGTTCCAGAAACCCTTTCTTTGGAGAGTCTAGAAATACATGTTTCCAGCCGCATACTGCCATATGAGAATTAGCAGTAAGACTGCGTTTTTAACATAGAGGAAACGTTTTTCTCAAATTGCTCTGCTGTGAGTTCGTTCACCTTAGAAAACTTCATCTATGTTTCGATTCAGTGAGTTAGTCACACGTTTCTTCTATAAGCGGCGTTTGAGTATTCCAGAGTGAATGGCACTGTAGGCTGTAATGAGAAATATCTGGCCCTAAAAGAAAAACTGTGCTATCTATCAGAATGGTAGTCAATATGTGCATTTAACTTACAGAGTTAAACTGATGTGTGTTTGCAGCAGTTCAGAAACGCTTTCTTTGGAGAGTGTAGAAACAGTCATTTCCTGCCCTATATTGGCATATAAGAGTTAGTAGTAAGAATGTGTTTAAAACAAAGAAGACCCACTTCTTACAAACTCATCTGCTGTGTTTATTTTCTTTTTAGGAAGCTGACTCTATGTTTAGATTCAGCGAGTTAGAAACACCTTTTTTCTAAAATCTGCGTTTGGACATTCCAGAGTGAAAGGGAGTTCAGGCTGTAATGAGAAATATCTGGCTCTAAAAGAAAAAAGGTGCTGTCTATCAGAATGGTTGTCAATGTTTGCACTCAACTTACAGAATTAAACTCATGTGTGTTTGCAGCAGTTCAGAAACCCTTTCTTTGGAGAATGTGGGAACAGTCATTTCCAGCCCTACAGTGGCATATAAGAGTTAGCAGTAAGAATGCGTTTTAAACACAGAAGACTCACTTCTTACAAACTCAAATGCTGTGAGTTGGTTCCTTGTAGGAAGCTCCATCTATGTTTAGATTCAACGAGTTAAAAACATGTTACTTCTAAAAGCTGTGATTGGACATTCCAGAATGAAAGGGATTACAGGTTGTAATCAGAAATATCTGGCTCTAAAAGAAAAACGGTGATATCTGGCAGAATGTTTGTCAATGTGTGCATTCATCTTACAGAGTAAAACTGATGTGTGTTTGCAGCAGTTCAGAATCCCTTTCTTTGGAGAATGTAGAAATAGTCATTTCCAGCCCTACAGTGGTATATAAGAGTTAACAGTTGGAATGCATTTAAAACACAGAAGACCGGCTTCTTACAAGCTAAACTGCTGTGTGTTGGTTCCTTTTACGAAACTATATCTATGTTTATATTCAGCGAGTTAGAAACACGTTTCTTCTAAAAGTTGCGTTTAGACCTTCCAGAGTGAAAGGGAGTACAGGCTGTAATGAGAAATATCTGGCTCTGAAAGAGAAACGGTGTTATCTAGCAGAATGGTTGTCAATGTGCACATTCAACTTACAGAGTTAAACTGATATGTGTTTTCAGCAGTTCAGAAACCCTTTCCTTGGAGAATGTAGAAACAGCAATTTCCACCCCTATACTGTCATATAAGAGTTAGCAGTAAGAATGCGTTTAAAACACAGAAGACCCGCTCTTTACAAAGTCATCTGCTGTGTGTTTGTTCCTTTTAGGAAGCTGCGTGTATGTTTAGATTCAGCGAGTTAAGAAACACGTTTCTTCTAAAAGCTGCGTTTGGACATTCCAGAGTGAATGGGATTACAGGCTGTAATGAGAAATATCTGGCTCTAAAAGAAAAACGGTTCTATCTAGCAGAATGGTTGTCAATTTGTACATTCAACTTACAGAGTTAATATGATATGTGTTTGCAGCAGTTCAGAAACCCTTTCTTTGGAGAATGTTGAAACACTCCTTTCCAGCCCTATACTCTCATATAAGTGTTAGCAGTAACAACACGTCTAAAACACAGAAGACCCGCTTCTTACAAACTCATCTGCTGTGTGTTGGTTCCTTTTAGGAAGCTGCATCTATGTTTAGATTCAGCGAGTTAGAAACACGTTCCTTCAAAAAGCTGCATTTGCACATTCCAGAGTGAAATGGGGTACAGGCTCTAATGAGAAATATCTGGCTCTAAAACAAAAACAGTGCTATCTAGCAGAATGGTTGTCAACGGGTGCATTCATCTTATAGAGTTAAACTGAAGTGTGTTTGCAGCAGTTCAGCCACCCTTTGTGGCAGAATGTAGAAACAGTCATTTCCAGCCCTGTACTGGCATATAAGAGTTAGCAGTAAGCATGCATTTAAAACACAGAAGACCCGCTTCTTACAAACTCATCTGCTGTGTGTTAGTTCCTTTTAGGAAGCTGCATCTTTGCATCTTTGTTTACATTCAATGACTTGGAAACACGTTTCTTCTAAAAGCTTCGTTTGGACAATCCAAAGTGAATGGGAGTACAGGCTGTAATGAGAAATATCTGTCTCTAAAACAAAAACGGTGCTATGTAGCAGAATGGTTGTCAATGTGTGCATTTAACTTACAGAGTTAAACTGATGTTTTTTTTCCAGCAGTTTAGAAGCCCTTTGTGTCAGAATGTAGAAACAGTCATTTCCAGCCCTATACTGGCATATAAGAGTTAGCAGTAAGAATGCGTTTAAAACACAGAAGACCTGCTTCTTACAAACTCATCTGCTGTGAGTTGGATCCTTTTAGGAAGCTGCATCTATGTTTAGATTCAGCGAGTTAGAAACATGTTTCTTCTAAAAGCTGCATTTGTTCATTCCAGAGTGAATAGGAGTACAGGCTGTAGTGAGAAATACCTGGCTCTAAAAGAAAGACGGTGCTATCTAGCAGAATGGTTGTCAATGTGTGCATTCAACTTACAGAGTTAAACTGATTTGTGTTTGCAGCAGGTCAGAATCCCCTTCTTTGGACAATATAGAAACAGTCAATTCCAGCCTTATAGTGGCATATAAGAGTTAGCAGTAAGAATGCGTTTAAAACACAGAACACCATATATTCTCACTCATAGGCTGGTGTTGAACACTGAGAACACCTGGAAACAGGGAGGGGAGCACTACACACTGGGGTCCGTTGGGGGGAAATGGGGGAGTGATGGTGGGGTGGGGAGGTTGTAAGAGATAGCATGGGGAGCAATGACAGATACAGGTGAGGGGAGAGAAGGCAGCAAATCACACTGCCATGTGTGTACCTATGCAACTATCTTGCATAGTCTTCACATGTACCCCACAACCTAAAATGCAATAAAAAAAAGACTTTATAAAAAAACACACACACACAGAAGACCTGCTTCTTACAAGCTCAACTGCTGTGTGTTGGTTCCTTGTAGAAAGCTGCATCTTTGTTTAGATTCAGCGAGGTAGAAACACGTCTTCTAAAAGCTTCACTTGGACATTCCAGAGTGAATGGGAGTACAGGCTGTAATGAGAAATATCTGTCTCTTAAACAAAAACGTTGCTATCTAGCAGAATGGTTGTCAATGCGTGCATTCAACTTACAGAGTTAAACTGAGGTGTGTTTGCCACATGAATGCGTTTAAAACACGGAAGACCCGCTTCTTACAAACTCATCTGCTGTGCGTTGCTTCTTCTTAGAAAGTTGCATCTATGTTTAGATTCAGCGAGGTAGAAAAACGTTTCTTCTAAAAGGTGCCTTTGGACATTCCACAGTGATTGGGAGTACAGGCTGTAATGAGAAATATCTGGCTCTAAAAGAAAAACGTTGCTATCTAGTAGAATGGTTGTCAATGTGTGCATTCACTGACTCCCTTCTTACAAACTCATTTGCTGTGTGTTGCTTCCTTTTAGGAAGCTGCATCTATGTTTAGATTCAGTGAGTTAGAAACACGTTTCTTTTAAAGGCTGCGTTTGGATATTCCAGAGTGAATGGGATTACAGGCTCTAAAGAGAAATACCTGGCTCTAAAAAAAAATGGTGCTATCTAGCAGAATGGTTGATAATGTGTGCATTGACCTTAAAGAGTTAAACTGATGTGTGTTTGAAGCAGTTCAGAAACCCTTTCTTTGGAGAATATAGAAGCAATCATTTCCAGCCCTTTAGTGGCAATTGAGAGTTAGCAATAGGAATGCGTTTAAAACACAGAAGACCCGCATCTTACAAACTTACTTGCTGTGTGTTGGTTCCTTTTTGGAAGCTGCATCTATGATTAGATTCAGCGAGTTAGAAACATATTTTTTTAAAAGCTGCATTTGGACATTCCAGAATGAATGGAAGTACAGACTGTAATGAGAAATATCTGGCTCTAAAAGAGAAATGCTGCCATCTAGCCCAATGGTTTTCAATGTGTCCATTCAACTCACAGAGTTAATCTAATGTGTGACAGCAGCACATCAGAAACCCTTTCTTTGGAGAACATAGAAACAGTCCTTTACAGCCCTATAGTGGCATATAAGAGTTAGAAGTAAGAATGTGTTCAAAACACGGAAGAACCGCTTCTTACAAACTCATATGGTTTCTGTTAGTTCCTTTTAGGAAGCTGCATATATGTTTAGATTCAGCAAGTTAGCAACACGTTTCTTCTAAAAGCTGTGTTTGGACATTCCAGAGTGAAGGTTATTACAGGCTGTAATCAGAAATATCTGGCCCTAAAAGAAAAACGGTGCTATCTAGCAGAATGGTTGTCAATGTGTGCATTCAACTTACAGAGTTAAACTGATGTGTGCTTGCACCTGTTCAGAAACCCTTTCTTTGGAGAATGTAGAAACAGTCATTTCCAGCCCTTTAATGACATATAAGAGTTAGAAGTAAGAAAGCCTTTAAAACACGGAAGACCCTCTTCTTACAAACTGATCTGCTGTCTGTTGTTTCCTTTTAGGAAGTTGCAACTATGTTTAGATTCAGCGAGTTAGAAACACGTTTCTTCCAAAAGGTGCGTTTGGACATTCCAGAGTGAAAGGGAGTTCAGGCTGTAATTTTAAATTTCTGGCTCTAAAACAAAGGCGGAGCTATCTAGCAGAACGGTTGTCAGTGTTTCTGCTCAATTTACAGTGTTAAACTGACGTGGGCTTGCAGCAGTTCAGAAACCCTTTCTTTGGAGAATGTGGCAACAGTCATTTCCAGCCGTATAATGGTATATAAGTGTGAGAAGTAAGAAAGCCTTTAAAACACAGAAGACCCGCTTCTTACAAACTGATCTGCTGTATGTTGTTTCCTTTTAGGAAGTTGCAGCTATGTTTAGATTCAGGGACATAGAAACTCGTTTCTTTCAAAAGCTGCGTTTGGACATTCCAGAGTGAAAGGGAGTTCAGGCTGTAATGTGAAATATCTGGCTCTAAAGGAAAAGCGCAGCTATCTAAAAGAATGGTTGTCAGTGTGTGCATTCAACTTACAGAGTTAAACTGATGTGTGTTTGCAGCTGTTCAGAAACCCTTTATTTGGAGAATGTAGAAGAAGCCATTTCCAGCCGTATAGTAGAATATAAGAGTTGCAGTAAGAATGCCATGAAAACACAGAAGACCACTTCTTACAAACTGATCTGCTGTGTGTGTTGTTTCATTTTAGGAAGTTGCAACTATATTTAGATTCAGCGAGTTAGAAACACATTTCTTCCAAAAGCTGCGTTTGGACTTTCCAGAGTGAAAGTGAGTTCAGGCTGCAATGTGAAATATCTAGCTGTAAAACAAAATTGGAGCTATCTAGCAGAATGCTTGTCAATGAGTGTATTCAGTTTACAGAGGTAAACTGATGTGTGTTTGCAGCAGTTCAGAAACCCTTTAATTGGAAAATGTAGAAACAGTCATTTCCAATGCTATGGTGGCATATAAGAGTTAGCCATAAGAATGCCTTTAAAACACAGAAGACACGCTTCGTAAAAACTGATGTGATGTATGTTGGTTCCTTTTAGGAAGTTGCATCTGTGTTTAAATTCAGCGAGGTAGAAACACGTTTCTTCCAAAAGCAGAGTTTGAACATTCCAGAGTGAAAGGGAGTTCAGGCTGTAATGTGAAATATCTGGCTCTAAAACAAAAGCACAGCTATCTAAAAGAATGGTTGTCAGTGTGTGCATTCAACTTACAGAGTTAAACTGATGTGTGTTTGTAGCAGTTCAGAAACCCTTTCTTTGGAGAATGTAGAAACAGTCATTTCCAGCTGTATAGTGGAATATAAGAGTTTGCAGTAAGAATGCCATGAAAACACAGAAGACCCGCTTCTTACAAACTGATCTGCTGTGTGTGTTGTTTCATTTTAAGAAGTTGCAACTATGTTTAGATTCAGCGAGTTAGAAACACGTTTCTTCCAAAAGCTGCGTTTGGACATTCCAGAGTGAAAGTGAGTTCAGGCTGCAATGTGAAATATCTAGCTTTAAAACAAAATTGAAGCTATCTATCAGAATGCATGTCAATGAGTGTATTCAGTTTACAGAGTTAAACTGATGTGTCTTTGCAGCAGTTCAGAAACCCTTTAATTGGAGAATGTAGAAACAGTCATTTCCAACACTATGGTGGCCTATAAGAGTTAGCAGTTAGAATGCCTTTAAAACACAGAAGACCCGCTTCTTACAAACTGATGTGATGTGTGTTGGTTCGTTTTAGGAAGTTGCATCTGTGTTTAGATTCAGCGAGGTAGAAAAACGTTTCTTCCAAAAGCTGCGTTTGGACATTCCAGAGTGAAAGGGAGTTCAGGCTGCAATGTGAAATATCTGGCTCTAAAACCAAAACGGAGCTATATAGCAGAATGGTGGTCAATGTTTGCATTCAACCTATAGAGTTAAACTGATATGTGTTTGCAGCAGTTCAGAAACCCGTTTGTTGAAGAATATAGAAACAGTCATTTCCAGCCCTATAATGGCATATAAGAGTTAGATGTAAGAAAGCCTTTAAAACGCGGAAGACCCGCTTCTTACAAACTAATCTGCAGTGTGTTGTTTTCTTTTAGGAAGTTGCAACTACGTTTCGATTCAGCGACTTAGAAACTCGTTTCTTTCAAAAGCTGCCTTTGGACATTCCAGAGTGAAAGCGAGTTCAGGTTGTAATGTGAAATATCTGGCTCTAAAACAAAAGCACAGCTATCTAACAGAATGGTTGTCAGTCTGTGCATTCAACTTACAGTGTTAAACTGATGTGTGTTTGCAGCAGTTCAGAAACCCTTTCTTTGGAGAATGTAGAAACAGTCATTTCCAGCCGTATAGTAAAATATAAGAGTTTGCAGTAAGAATGCCATGAAAACATAGAAGATCCGCTTCTTACAAACTGATCTGCTCTGTGTGTTGTTTCGCTTTAGGAAGTTGAAACTATGTTTAGATTCAGGGAGTTACAAACTCGTTTCTTCAAAAAGCTGCGTTTGGACATTCCAGATTGAACGAGAGATCAGAATGCAATGTGAAATATCTAGCTGTAAAACAAAATTGGAGCTATCTAGCAGAATACTTGTCAATCAGTGTATTCAGTTTACAGAGTTCAACTGACATGTGTTTGCAGCAGTTCAGAAACTCTTTATTCGGAGAATGTAGAAACAGTCATTTCCATCGTTATGGTGGCATATAAGAGTTAGCAGTAAGAATGCCTTTAAAACAGAGAAGACCTGCTTCGTATAAACAGATCTGCTGTTTATCGGTTACTTTTAGGTAGTTGCATCTATGTTTATATTCAGCGAGGTGGAAACACGATTATTCTAAAAGCTGAGATTGGACATTCCAGAGTGGATGGGAATACAGGCTGTAATGAGAAGTACTTTGCTCTAAAACAAAAACGGAGCTATCTAGCAGAATGTTTGTCAATGTGTGCATTCAACTTCTAGAGTTAAACTGATGTGTGTTTGCAGCAGTTCAGAAACCCTTTCTTTGGAGAATGTAGAAACAGTCATTTCCAGCCCTAGAGACGCATATAAGAGTTAGCAGTAAGAATGCGTTTAAAACACAGAAGACCCACGTCCTTCAAAATGATCTGCTTTGTGTTGGTTTCCTTTAGGAAGTTGCATGTATGTTTAGATTCAGCGAGGGAGAAAAAAGTTTCTTCTAAAAGCTGCCTTTGGACATTCCAGAGTGGATGGGATTACAGGCTTTAAATAGAAGTACCCTGCTCTAAAACAAAAAACGGAGCTATCTAGCAGAATGGTTGTCAATGTGTGCATTCAACTTCCAGAGATAAACTGATGTGTGTTTGCAGCAGTTCAGAAACCCTTTCTTTAAAGAATGTAGAACAGTCATTTCCAGCCCTAGAGAGGCATATAAGAGTTAGCAGTAAGAATGCGTTTATAACATAGAAGACCCGCTTCATACAAACTAAAAGCTGCTTTTCGATATTCCAGAGTGGATGGGAGAACATGCTGTAAAGAAAAATGCCTTGCTCTAAATCAGAAACGGAACTATCTAGCAGAATGGTTGTCAATGTGTGCATTAAACTTCCAGAGTTAAACAGATGTGTGTGTGCAGCTGTTCAGAAACCCTTTCTTTGCAAAATGTAGAAACAGTCATTCCCAGCACTAGAGAGGCATATAAGAGTTAGCAGTAAGAATGCATTTAAAACACAGAAGACCCACTTCGTACAAACTGATCTGCTGTGTGTTGGTTCCATTTAGGATGTTGCATCTATGTTTACATTCAGCGAGTTAGAAACACGTTTCTTCTAAAATCTGCGTTTCGACATTCCAGAGTGGATGGGAGTACAGGCTGTAAAGAGAAGTACCTTGCTCTAAAACAAAAACGGAGCTATCTAGCAGAATGGCTGTCAATGTGTGCATTCAAATTCCAGAGTTGAACTGATGTGTGTTTGCAGCAGTTCAGAAACCCTTTCTTTGGAGAATGTAGAAACAGTCATTTCCAACCCTAGAGAGGCATATAAGAGTTAGCATTAAGAATGCGTTTAAAACACAGAAGACCCTTTTCGTACAAAATGATCTGCTGTGTGTTGGTTCCCTTTAGGAAGTTGCATGTATATTTACATTCAGCAAGGGAGAAACACGTTTCTTCTAAAATCTGCATTTGGACATTCCAGAGTGGATGGGATTACAGGCTTTAAAGAGAAGTACCTTGCCCTAAAACAAAAAACGGAGCTATCTAGCAAATGGTTGTCAATGTGTGCATAATACTTCCAGAGATAAATTAATCTGTGTTTGCAGCAGTTCAGAAACCGTTTCTTTGGAGAATGTAGAAACAGTCATTTCCAGCCCTAGAGAGGCATATAAGATTAACAGTAAGAATGCGTTTAAAACACAGAAGACCCGCTTCGTACAAACTGATCTGCTGTGTTTTGGTACCTTTCAGAAAGTTGCATCTATGATTAGATTCAGCGAGGTAGAAACACGTTTCTTCTAAAAGCTGCGTTTGGACATTCCGGGGTGGATGGGAGTTCAGGCTGTAAAGAGAAGTACCTTGCCCTAAAATAAAAAGGGAGTTATATAGCAGAATGGTGGCCAATGTGTGCATTCAAATTTCACAGTTAAACTGATGTGTGTTTGCAACAGTTCAGAAACCCTTTCTTTGGAGAATGTAGAAACAGAGATTTCCAGCCCTAGAGAGGCATATAAGAGTTAGCAGTAAAAATGCGTTTAAAACACAGAAGACTCGCTTCGTACAAATTGATCTGTTCTGTGTTGGTTCCTTTCAGGAAGTTGCATCTATGTTTAGAATCAGAGCAGTAAAAACAGGTTTCTTCTAAAAGCTGCGTTTGGACATTCCAGAGTGGATGGGAGTACAGAATGTAAAGAGAAGTACCTTGCTCTTAAACAAAAACGGAGCTATCTAGCAGAATGGATGTCAATGTGTTCATTCAACTTCCAGACTTAAACTGATGTGTGTTTGCAGCAGTTCAGAAACCCTTTCTTTGGAGAATGTAGAAACAGTCATTTCCAGCCCTAGAGACGCATATAAGAGTTAGCAGTAAGAATGCGTTTAAAACAAAGAAGACCCGCTTCGTACAAA
This sequence comes from Saimiri boliviensis, assembly GCF_048565385.1. Lineage (NCBI taxonomy): Eukaryota > Metazoa > Chordata > Mammalia > Primates > Cebidae > Saimiri > Saimiri boliviensis. The sequence continues at coordinate 149,608,876 of NC_133449.1, read as the reverse complement.
CTGATCTGTTCTGTGTTCGTTCCTTTCAGGAAGTTGCATCTATGTTTAGAATCAGCGCGGTACAAACAGGTTTCTTCTAAAAGCTGCGTTTGGACATTCCAGAGTGGATGGGAGTACAGAATGTAAAGAGAAGTACCCTGCTCTTAAACAAAAACGGAGCTTTCTAGCAGAATGGTTGTCAATGTGTTCATTCAACTTCCAGAGTTAAACTGATGTGTGTTTGCAGCAGTTCAAAAACCCTTTCTTTGGAGAATGTAGAAACAGTCATTTCCAGCCCTAGAGATGCATATAACAGTTAGCAGTATGAATGCGTTTAAAACACAGAAGAACCGCTTCGTACAAAATGATCTGCTGTGTGTTGGTTTCCTTTAGGAAATTGCATGTATGTTTAGATTCAGCGAGGGAGAAAAACGTTTCTTCTAAAAGCTGCGTTTGGACATTCCAGAGTGGATGGGATTACAGGCTTTAAATAGAAATACCTTGCTCTAAAACAAAAACCGGAGCTATCTGGCAGTATGGTCGTCAATGTGTGCATTCAACTTCCAGAGATAACCTGATTTGTGTTTGCAGCAGTTCAGAAACCCTTTCTTTGGAGAATGTAGAAACAGTCATTTCCAACCCTAGAGAGGCATGTAAGAGTTAGCAATAAGAATGCGTTTAAAACACAGAGGACCTGCTTCGTACAAACTGATCTGCTGTGTGTTGGTTCCTTTTACTAAGTTGCATCTATGTTTAGATTCAGCGAGGTAGAAACACGTTTGTTCTAAAAGCTGCATTTAAACATTACCGAGTGGAAGGCAGTACAGGCTGTAAAGAGAATTAACTTGCTCTAAAACAAAAATGGAGCTATCTAGCAGAATGGTTGTCAATGTGTCCATTCAACTTCAAGAGTTAAACTGATGTGTGTTTGCAGCAGTTCAGATAACCTTTCTTTTGTGAATGTAGAAACAGTCATTTCCAGCCCAAGAGAGGCATATAAGAGTTAGCAGTAAGAATGCGTTTAAAACATAGAAGACCCACTTCATATAAACTAAAAGCTGATTTTCGACATTCCAGAGTGGATGGGAGAACAGGCTGTAAAGGAAAATGCCTTGCTCTAAAACAAAAACGGAACTATCTAGCAGAATGGTTGTCAATGTGCGCATTAAACTTCCAGAGTTAAACAGATGTGTGTTTGCAGCAGTTCAGAAACCCTGTCTTTGCAAAATGTAGAAACAGTTATTCCCAGCACTAGAGAGGCATATAAGAGTTAGCAGTAAGAATGCGTTTAAAACACAGAAGACCCGCTTCCTACAAACAGATCTGCTGTGTGTTGGTTCCATTTAGGATGTTGCATCTATGTTTACATTCAGTGAGGTAGAAACACGTTTCTTCTAAAATCTGCATTTGGACATTCCAGAGTGGATGGGAGTACAGGCTGTAAAGAGAAGTACCTTGCTCTAAAACAAAAACGAAGCTATCTAGCAGAATGACTGTCAATGTGTGCATTCAACTTCCAGAGATAAACTGATGTGTGTTTGCAGCAGTTCAGAAACCCTTTCTTTGGAGAATGTAGAAACAGTCATTTCCAGCCCTAGAGAGGCATATAAGAGTTAGCATTAAGAATGCGTTTAAAACACAGAAGACCCGCTTCATATAAAATGATCTGCTGTGTGTTGGTTCTCTTTAGGAAGTTGCATCTATGTTTCGATTCAGCGAGGTAGAAACACGTTTCTTCTAAAAGCTGGGCTTGGACCTCCACAGTGGATGGGAGTACAGGCTGTAAAGAGAAGTACATTGCTCTAAAACAAAAACAGAGCTATCTAGCAGAATGGTTGTCAATCTGTGCATTCAACTTGCAGAGTTAAACTGATGTGTGTTCGCAGCAGTTCAGAAACGCTTTCTTTGGAGAATGTAGAAACAGTCATGTCCAGCCCTAGAGAGGCCTATAAGAGTTAGCAGTAAGAATGCGTTTAAAACACCGAGGACCCGCTACGTACATACTGAAGAGCTGTGTGTTGGTTCCTTTTAGGAAGTTGCATATATGTTTAGATTCAGCGAGGTAGAAACACGTTTCTTCTAAAAGCTGCATTTGGACATTCGAGAGTGGATGGGAGTACAGGCTGTAAAGAGAAGTACCTTGCTCTAAAGCAAAAACGGAGCTATCTAGCAGAATGGTTGTCAATGTGTCCATTCAATTTCAAGAGTTACACTGATGTGTGTTTGCAGCAGTTCAGATAACGTTTCTTTTGTGAATGTAGAAACAGTCATTTCCAGCCCAAGACATGCATATAAGAGTTAGCAGTAAGAATACGTTTAAAACACAAAAGACCCCCTTCATACAAACTAAAAGCTGCTTTACGACATTCCAGAGTGGATGGGAGAACAGGCTGTAAAAAAAAATGCCTTGCTCTAAAACAAAAACGGAACTATCTAGAAGAATGGTTGTCAATGTGTGCATTAAACTTCCAGAATTAAAAAGATGTGTGTTTGCAGCAGTTCAGAAACCCTTTCTTTGCAAAATGTAGAAACAGTCATTCTCAACACTATAGAGGCATATAAGAGTTAGCAGTAAGAATGCGTTTAAAACACAGAAGACCCGCTTCTTACAAACTCATCTGCTGTGTGCTGGTTCCTTTTAGGAAGTTTCATCTATGTTTAGATTCAGCGAGGTAGAAACACGTTTCTTCTAAAAGCTGCGTTTGGACATTCCAGAGTGGATGGGAGAACAGGTTGTAAAGAGAAATACCTTGCTCTAAAACCAAAACGGAGCTATCTAGCAGAGTGGTTGTCAATGTGTGTATTCAACTTCCAAAGTTAAACAGATTTGTGTTTGCAGCCGTTCAGAAACCCTTTATTTGGAAAATGTAGAAACAGTCATTTCCAGTCCTAGAGACGCATATAAGAGTTAGCAGTAAGAATGCCTTTAAAACACAGAAACCCGCTTCGTACAAACTCATCTTCTATGTGTTGGTTCCTTTTAGGAAGTTGCATTTGTGTTTAGATTCACCTAGGTAGAAACACGTTTCTTCTAAAAGCTGCGTTTGGACATTCCAGAGTGGATGGGAGAACAGGCTGTAAAGAGAAATACCTTGCTCTAAAACCAAAACGGAGCTATCTAGCAGAATGGTTGTCAATGTGTGTATTCAACTTCCAGAGTTAAACTGAGGTGTGTTTGCAGCAGTTCAGAAACCCTTTCTTTGGAGAATGTAGAAACAGTCATTTCCAGCCCTAGAGATGCACATAAGAGATAGCAATAAGAATGCGTGTAAAACACGGAAGACCCTCCTCTTACAAACTCATCTGCTGTGTGCTGGTTCCTTTTAGGAAGTTGCATCTGTGTTTAGATTCAGCGAGGTAGAAACACGTTTCTTCTAAAAGCTGAGTTTGGACATTCCAGAGTGGATGGGAGAACATGCTGTAAAGAGAAATACCTTGCTCTAAAACCAAAACGGAGCTGTCTAACAGAATAGTTGTCAATGTGTGAATTCAAATTACAGAGTAAAACTGATGTGTGCTTGCAGTAGTTCAGAAACCCTTTCTTTGGAGAATGTAGAAAAAGTCATTTCCAGCCCTAGAGACGCATATAAGAGTTATTAGTAAGAATGTGTTTAAAACACAGAAACCCGCTTTGTACAAACTCATCTTCTGTGTGTTGGTTCCTTTTAGGAAATTGCATCTGTGTTTAGATTCAGCGAGGTAGAAACTAGTTTCTTCTAAAAGCTGCGTTTGGACATTCCAGAGTGGAAGGCGGAAGAGGCTGTAAAGAGAAATAACTTGCTCTAAAACCAAAACGGAGCTATCTAGCAGAATGTTTGTCAATGTGTGTATTCAACTTCCAGAATTAAACTGATTTTTGTTCGAAGCCGTTCAGAAACCCTTTCTTTGGAGAATGTAGAAACCGTCATTTCCAGCCCTAGAGACGCACGTAAGATTTAGCAGTAAGAATGCGTTTCAAACATAGAAGACCCGCTTCTTACAAACTCATCTGCTGTGTGCTGGTTTCTATTAGGAAGTTGCATCTATGTTCAGATTCAGCGAGGTAGAAACACGTTTCTTCTAAAAGCTGCATTTGGACATTCCAGAGTGGATCGGAGAACAGGCTGTAAAGAGAAATACCTTGCTCTAAAACCAAAACGGAGCTATCTAGCAGAATGTTTGTCAATGTGTGTATTCAACTTCCAGAGTTAAACTGATTTGTGTTTGCAGCCGTTCAGAAACCCTTTCTTTGGAGAATATAGAAAAAAAGTCATTTCCAGCCCTAGAGACGAATATAAGTGTTAGCAGTAAGAATGCCTTTAAAACACAGAAACCCGCTTCGTACAAACTCATCTTCTGTGTGTTGGTTCCTTTTAGGAAGTTGCATCTGTGTTTAGATTCAGCAAGGTAGAAACACGTTTCTTCTAAAAGCTGCGTTTGGACACTCCAGAGTGGATGGGAGAACAGGCTGTAAAGAGAAATACCTTACTCTAAATCCAAAACGGAGCTATCTAGCAGAATGGTTGTCAATGTGTGTATTCAATTTCCAGAGTTAAACTGATATGTGTTCGCAGCCGTTCAGAAACCCTTTCTTTGGAGAATGTAGAAACAGTCATTTCCAGCCCTAGAGACGCATAAAAGGGTTAGCAGTAAGAATGCGTTTAAAACACAGAAACCCGCTTTGTACAAACTCATCTTCTGTGTGTTGGTTCCTTTTAGGAAGCTGCATCTGTGTTTAGATTCAGCGAGGTAGAAACACGTTTCTTCTAAAAGCAGCGTTTGGACATTCCAGAGCGGATGGGAGAATAGCCTCTAAAGACAAATACCTTGCTCTAAAACCAAAACGGAGCTATCTAGCAGAATGGTTGTCAATGTGTGTATTCAACTTCCAGAGTTAAACTGATGTGTGTTTGCAGCAGTTCAGAAACCCTTTCTTTGGAGAATGTAGAAAAAGTCATTTCCAGCCCTAGAGACGCATATAAGAGTTAGCAGTAAGAATGCGTTTAAAACACAAAATCCGCTTCGTACCAACTCATCTGCCGTGTGCTGGTTCCTTTTAGGAAGTTTCATCTATGGTTAGATTCAGCGAGATAGAAACAAGTTTCTTCTAAAAGCTGCGTTTGGACATCATAGAGTGGATGGGAGAACAGGCTGTAAAGAGAAATACCTTGCTCTAAAACCAAAACGGAGCTATCTAGCAGAATGTTTGTCAATGTGTGTATTCAACTTCCAGAGATAAACTGATTTGTGTTTGCAGCAGTTCAGAAACCCTTTCTTTGGAGAATGTAGAAAAAGTCATTTCCCGCCCTAGAGACGCATATAAGAGTTAGCAGTAAGAATGCGTTTAAAACACAAAAACCCGCTTCGTACAAAGTCATCTGCTGTGTGCTGGTTCCTTTTAGGAAGTTGCATCTGTGTTTAGATTCAGCGAGGTAGAAACACGTTTCTTCTAAAAGCTGCGTTTGGACATTCCAGAGTGGATGGGAGAACAGGCTGTAAAGAGAAATACCTTGCTCTAAAACCAAAACGGAGCTATCTAGCAGAATGTTTCTCAATGTGTGTATTCAACTTCCAGAGTTAAACTGATTTGTCTTCGCACCCGTTCAGATACCCTTTCTTTGGCGAATGTAGAAACAGTCATTTCCAGCCCTAGAGACGCATAAAAGTGTTAGCAGTAAGAATGCGTTTAAAACACAGAAACCCGCTTTGTACAAACTCATCTTCTGTGTGTTGGTTCCTTTTAGGAAGTTGCATCTGTGTTTAGATTCAGCGAGGTAGAAAGACGTTTCTTCTAAAAGCTGCGTTTGGACATTCCACAGTGGATGGGAGAACAGGCTGTAAAGAGAAATACCTTGCTCTAAAACCAAAACGGAGCTACCTAGCAGAATGGTTGTCAATGTGTGTATTCAACTTCCAGAGTTAAACTGATGTGTGTTTGCACCAGTTCAGAAACCCTTTCTTTGGAGAATGTAGAAACAGTCAATTCCAGCCCTAGAAACGAATATAAGAGTTAGCAGTAAGAATGAGTTTAAAACACAGAAGACCCGCTTCATACAAACTCATCTGCAGTGTGTTAGTTCCTTTTAGGAAGTTGCATCTATGTTTAGATTCAGCGAGGTAGAAACACGTTTCTTCTAAAAACTGCGTTTGGACATTCCAGAGTGGATGGGAGAACACGCTGTAAAGAGAAATACCTTGCTCCAAAACCAAAACGGAGCTATGTACCAGAATGGTTGTCAATGTGTGTATTCAACTTCCAGAGTTAAACTGATGTGTGTTTGCAGCAGTTCAGAAACCCTTTCTTTGGAGAATGTAGAAACAGTCAATTCCAGCCCTAGAGACGCATATAAGAGTTAACAGTAAGAATGCGTTTAAAACACAGAAGACCCGCTTCTTACAAACTCATCTGCTGTGTGCTGGTTCGTTTTAGGATGTTGCAACTCTGTTTAGATTCAGCAAGTTAGAAACACGTTTCTTCTAAAAGCTGCGTTTGGACATTCCAGAGTGGATGGGAGAACAGGCTGTAAAGAGAAATACCTTGCTCTAAAACCAAAACGGAGCTATCTAGCAGAATGTTTGTCAATGTGTGTATTCAACTTCCAGAGATAAACTGATTCGTGTTTGCAGCAGTTCAGAAACCCTTTCTTTGGAGAATGTAGAAAAAAAGTCATTTCCAGCCCTAGAGACGCGTATAAGAGTTAGCAGTAAGAATGCGTTTAAAACACAAAACCCGCTTCGTACAAGCTCATCTGCCGTGTGCTGGTTCCTTTTAGGAAGTTTCATCTATGGTTAGATTCAGCGAGATAGAAACAAGTTTCTTCTAAAAGCTGCGTTTGGACATCATAGAGTGGATGGGAGAACAGGCTGTAAAGAGAAATACCTTGCTCTAAAACCAAAACGGAGCTATCTAGCAGAATGGTTTTCAATGTGTGTATTCAACTTCCAGAGTTAAACTGATGTGTGTTTGCAGCAGTTCAGAAACCCTTTCTTTGGAGAATGTAGAAACAGTCAATTCCTGCCCTAGAAACGAATATAAGTGTTAGCAGTAAGAATGCGTTTAAAACACAGAAGACCCGCTTCGTACAAACTCATCTGCTGTGTGTTAGTTCCTTTTAGGAAGTTGCATCTATGTTTAGATTCAGCGAGGTAGACACACGTTTCTTCTAAAAACTGCGTTTGGACATTCCAGAGTGGATGGGAGAACAGGCTGTAAAGAGAAATACCTTGCTCTAAAACGAAAACAGAGCTATCTAGCAGAATGGTTGTCAATGTGTGTATTCAACTTCCAGAGTTAAACAGATGTGTGTTTGCAGCAGTTCAGAAGGAATTTCTTTGGAGAATGTAGAAACAGTCATTTCCAGCCCTAGAGACGCACATAAGAGTTAGCAGTAAGAATGCGTTTCAAACACAGAAGACCCGCTTCTTACAAACTCATCTGCTGTGCGCTGGTTTCTATTAGGAAGTTGAATCTATGTTCAGATTCAGCGAGGTAGAAACACGTATCTTCTAAAAGCTGCATTTGGACATTCCAGAGTGGATGGGAGAACAGGCTGTAAAGAGAAATACCTTGCTCTAAAACCAAAACGGAGCTATCTAGCAGAATGTTTGTCAATGTGTGTATTCAACTTCGAGAGTTAAACTGATTTGTGTTTGCAGCAGTTCAGAAACCCTTTCTTTGGAGAATGTAGAAAAAAAGTCATTTCCAGCCCTAGAGACACATATAAGTGTTAGCAGTAAGAATGCCTTTAAAACACAGAAACCCGCTTCGTACAAACTCATTTTCTGTGTGTTGGTTCCTTTTAGGAAGTTGCATCTGTGTTTAGATTCAGCGAGGTAGAAACACGTTTCTTCTAAAAGCTGCGTTTGGACACTCCAGAGTGGATGGGAGAACAGGCTGTAAAGAGAAATACCTTGCTCTAAAACCAAAACGGAGCTATCTAGCAGAATGGTTGTCAATGTGTGTATTCAACTTCCAGAGTTAAACTGATATGTGTTCGCAGCCGTTCAGAAACCCTTTCTTTGGAGAATGTTGAAACAGTCATTTCCAGCCCTAGAGACGCATATAAGAGTTAGCAGTAAGAATGCGTTTAAAACACAGAAACCCGCTTTGTACAAACTCATCTTCTGTGTGTTGGTTCCTTTTAGGAAATTGCATCTATGTTTAGATTCAGCGAGGTAGAAACACGTTTCTTCTAAAAGCGGCGTTTGGACATTCCAGAGTGGAAGCGGGAACAGGCTGTGAAGAGAAATACCTTGCTCTAAAACCAAAACGGAGCTATCTAGCAGAATGTTTGTCAATGTGTGTATTCAACTTCCAGAATTAAACTGATTTTTGTTCGCAGCCGTTCAGAAACCCTTTCTTTGGAGAATGTAGAAACACTCATGTCCAGCCCTAGAGACGCATATAATTGTTAACAGTAAGAATGCGTTTAAAGCACAGAAACCCGCTTTGTACAAACTCATCTTCTGTGTGTTGGTTCCTTTTAGGAAATTGCATCTGTGTTTAGATTCAGCGAGGTAGAAACACGTTTCTTCTGAAAGCTGCGTTTGGACATTCCAGAGTGGATGGGAGAACAGGCTGTAAAGAGAAATACCTTGCTCTAAAACCAAAACGGAGCTATCTAGCAGAATGATTGTCAATGTGTGTATTCAACTTCCAGAGTTAAACTGATGTGTGTTTGCAGCAGTTCAGAAACCCTTTCTTTTGAGAATGTAGAAAAAGTCATTTCCAGCCCTAGAGACGCATATAAGAGTTAGCAGTAAGAATGCGTTTCAAACACAAAAACCCGCTTCTTACAAACTCATCTGCTGTGTGCTGGTTTCTATTACGAAGTTGCATCTATGTTTAGATTCAGCGAGGTAGAAACAAGTTTCTTCTAAAAGCTGCATTTGGACATTCCAGAGTGGATGGGAGAACAGGCTGTAAAGAGAAATACCTTGCTCTAAAACCAAAACGGAGCTATCTAGCAGAATGTTTGTTAATGTGTGTATTCAACTTCCAGAGTTAAACTGATTTGTGTTTGCAGCAGTTCAGAAACCCTTTCTTTGGAGAATGTAGAAAAAAAGTCCTTTCCAGCCCTAGAGACGCATATAAGAGTTAGCAGTAAGATTGCCTTTAAAACACAGAAACCCGCTTCGTACAAACTCATCTTCTGTGTGTTGGTTCCTTTTAGGAAGTTGCATCTGTGTTTAGATTCAGCGAGGTAGAAACACGTTTCTTCTAAAAGCTGCGTTTGCACACTCCAGAGTGGATGGGAGAACAGGCTGTAAAGAGAAATACCTTGCTCGAAAACCAAAACGGAGCTATCTAGCAGAATGGTTGTGAATGTGTGTATTCAACTTCCAGAGTTAAACTGATATGTGTTCGCAGCCGTTCAGAAACCCTTTCTTTGGAGAATGTAGAAACAGTCATTTCCAGCCCTAGAGACGCATATAAGGGTTAGCAGTAAGAATGCGTTTAAAACACAGAAACCCGCTTTGTACAAACTTATCTTCTGTGTGTTGGTTACTTTTAGGAAGCTGCATCTGTGTTTAGATTCAGCGAGGTAGAAACACGTTTCTTCTAAAAGCTGCGTTTGGACATTCCAGAGCGGATGGGAGAACAGCCTGTAAAGACAAATACCTTGCTCTAAAACCAAAACGGAGCTATCTAGCCGAATGGTTGTCAATGTGTGTATTCAACTTCCAGAGTTAAACTGATGTGTGTTTGCAGCACTTCAGAAACCCTTTCTTTGGAGAATGCAGAAAAAGTCATTTCCAGCCCTATAGACGCATAAAAGAGTTCGCAGTAAGAATGCGTTTAAAACACAGAATACCCGCTTTATACAAACTCATCTGCTGTGTGTTAGTTCCTCTTAGGAAGTTGCATCTGCGTTTAGATTCAGCGAGGCAGAAACACGTTTCTTCTAAAAACTGCGTTTGGACATTCCATAGTGAATGGGAGAACACGGTGTAAAGAGAAATACCTTGCTCTAAAACAAAAACGGAGCTATCTAGCAGAATGGTTGTCAATGTGTATATTCAACTTCCAGAGTTAAACTGTTGTGTGTTTGCAGCAGTTCATAAACCCTTTCTTTGGAGAATGTAGAAACAGTCATTTCCAGCCCTAGAGACGCATATAAGAGTTAGCAGTAAGAATGCCTTTAAAACACAGACCCGCTTTGTACAAACTCATCTTCTGTGTGTTGGTTCCTTTTAGGAAGTTGCATCTGTGTTTAGATTCAGCGAGGTAGATACACGTTTCTTCTAAAAGCTGCGTTTGGACATTCCAGAGTGGATGGGAGAACTGGCTGTAAAGAGAAATACCTTGCTCTAAAACCAAAACGGAGCTATCTAGCAGAATGTTTGCCAATGTGTGTATTCAACTTCCAGAGGAAAACTGATTTCTGTTTGCAGCAGTTCAGAAACCCTTTCTTTGGAGAATGTAGAAACAGTCATTTCCAGCCCTAGAGACCCATGTAAGAGTTAGCAGTAAGAATGCGTTTAAAACACAGAAACCCGATTTGTACAAACTCATCTGTGTGTTGGTTACTTTTACGAAGTTGCATCTGTGTTTAGATTCAGCGAGGTAGAAACACGTTTCTTCTAAAAGCTGCGTTTGGACATTCCAGAGTGGATGGGAGAAGAGGCTGTAAAGAGAAATACCTTGCTCTAAAACCAAAACGGAGCTATCTAGCAGAATGTTTGCCAATGTGTGTATTCAACTTCCAGAGGAAAACTGATTTCTGTTTGCAGCAGTTCAGAAACCCTTTCTTTGGAGAATGTAGAAACAGTCAATTCCAGCCCTAGTGACGAATATAAGAGTTAGCAGTAAGAATGCTTTTAAAACACAGAAGAACCGTTTCTTACAAACTCATCTGCTGTGTGCTAGTTCCTTTTAGGAAGTTGCATCAATGTTTAGATTCAGCGAGGTAGAAACACGTTTCTTCTAAAATCTGCGTTTGGACATTCCAGAGTGGATGGGAGAACAGGCTGTAAAGAGAAATACCTTGCTCTAAAACCAAAAGGGAGCTATCTAACAGAATGGTTCTCAATGTGTGCATTCCACTTCCAGAGTTAAACTGATGTGTGTTGGCAGCAGTTCAGAAACCCTTTCTTTGGAGAATGTAGAAACAGTCAATTCCAGCCCTAGAGAAGCATATAAGATTTAGCAGTAAGAATGCGTTTAAAACACAGAAGACCCGCTTCTTACAAACTCATCTGCTGTGTGCTGGTTTCTTTTAGGAAGTTGCATCTATGTTTAGATTCAGCAAGGTAGAAACACGTTTCTTCTAAAAGCTGCGTTTGGACATTCCAGAGTGGATGGGAGAACAGGCTGTAAAGAGAAATACCTTGCTCTAAAACCAAAACGGAGCTATCTAGCAGAATGGTTGTCAATGTGTGTATTCAACTTCCAGGGTTAAACTGATGTGTGTTGGCAGCAGTTCAGAAACGCTTTCTTTGGAGAATGTAGAAACAGTCATTTCCAGCCCTATAGACACATAAAAGAGTTAGCAGTAAGAATGCGTTTAAAACACAGAGTACCCGCTTCGTACAAACTCATCTGCTGTGTGCTAGTTCCTCTTAGAAAGTTGCATCTATGTTTAGATTCAGCGATGCAGAAACACGTTTCTTCTAAAAACTGCGTTTGGACATTCCAGAGTGAATGGGAGAACACGCTGTAAAGAGAAATACCTTGCTCTAAAACCAAAACGGAGCTATCTAGCAGAATTTTTGTCAATGTGTGTATTCAACTTCCAGAGGTAAACTGATTTGTGTTTGCAGCATTTCAGAAACCCTTTCTATGGAGAATGTAGAAAAAAAGTCATTTCCTGCCCTATAGACGCATATAAGTGTTAGCAGTAAGAATTCCTTTAAAACACAGAAACCCGCTTTGTACAAACTCATCTTCTGTGTGTTGGTTCCTTTTAGGAAGTTGCATCTGTGTTTAGATTCAGCGAGGTAGATACACGTTTCTTCTAAAAGCTGCGTTTGGACATTCCAGAGTGGATGGGAGAACTGGCTGTAAAGAGAAATACCTTGCTCTAAAACCAAAACGGAGCTATCTAGCAGAATGTTTGCCAATGTGTGTATTCAACTTCCAGAGGAAAACTGATTTCTGTTTGCAGCAGTTCAGAAACCCTTTCTTTGGAGAATGTAGAAACAGTCATTTCCAGCCCTAGAGACGCATATAAGAGTTAGCAGTAAGAATGCGTTTAAAACACAGAAACCCGCTTTGTACAAACTCATCTTCTGTGTGTTGGTTACTTTTAGGAAGTTTCATCTGTGTTTAGATTCCGCGAGGTAGAAACCGGTTTCTTCTAAAAGCTGCCTTTGGACATTCCAGAGTGGATGGGAGAACAGGCTGTAAAGAGAAATACCTTGCTCTAAAACCAAAACGGAGCTATCTAGCAGAATGGTTGTCAATGTGTGTATGCAACTTCCAGAGTTAAACTGATGTGTGTTGGCAGCAGTTCAAAAACCCTTTCTTTGGAGAATGTAGAAACAGTCATTTCCAGCCCTAGAGACGCACATAAGAGTTAGCAGTAAGAATTCCTTTCAAACAGAGAAGACCCGATTCTTACAAACTCATCTGCTGTGTGTTGGTTTCTTTTAGGAAGTTGCATCTATGTTTAGATTCAGTGAAGTAGAAACACGTTTCTTCTAAAAGCTGCGTTTGGACACTCCAGAGTGGATGGGAGAACAGGCTCTAAAGAGAAATACCTTGCTCAAAAACCAAAACGGAGCTATCTAGCAGAATGTTTGTCAATGTGTGTATTCAGCTTCCAGAGTTAAACTGATTTGTGTTTGCAGCAGTTCAGAAACCCTTTCTTTGGAGAATGTAGAAAAAAAGTCATTTCCAGCCCTAGAGACGCATATAAGATTTAGCAGTAAGAATGCCTTTAAAACACAGAAAACAGCCTCGTACAAACTCATCTTCTGTGTGTTGGTTCCTTTTAGGATGTTGCATCTGTGTTTAGATTCAGCGAGGTAGAAACACGTTTCTTCTAAAAGCTGCGTTTGGACATTCCAGAGTGGATGGGAGAACAGGTTGTAAAGAGAAATACCTTGCTCTAAAACCAAAACGGAACTATCTAGCAGAATGTTTGTCAATGTCTGTATTCAACTTCCAGAGTTAAACTGATGTGTTTTTGCAGCAGTTCAGAAACCGTTTCTTTGGAGAATGTAGAAACAGTCTTTTCCAGCCTTAGAGACGCATATAAGAGTTAGCAGTAAGAATGCGTTTAAAACACAGAAACCCGCTTTGTACAAACTCATCTTCTGTGTGTTGGTTCCTTTTAGGAAGTTGTATCTGTGTTTCGATTCAGCAAGGTAGAAACACGTTTCTTCTAAAACCTGCGTTTGGACATTCCAGAGTGGACGGGAGAAAAGTCTGTAAAGAGAAATATCTTACTCTAAAACCACAACGGAGCTATCTAGCAGAATGGTTGTCAATGTGTGTATTCAACTTCCAGGGTTAAACTGATGTGTGTTGGCAGGAGTTCAGAAACGCTTTCTTTGGAGAATGTAGAAACAGTCATTTCCAGCCCTATAGACGCATAAAAGAGTTTGCAGTAAGAATGCGTTTAAAACACAGAGTACCCGCTTCGTACAAACTCATCTGCTGTGTGCTAGTTCCTCTTAGGAAGTTGCATCTATGTTTAGATTCAGCGAGGCAGAAACACGTTTCTTCTAAAAACTGCGTTTGGACATTCCAGAGTGAATGGGAGAACACGCTGTAAAGAGAAATACCTTGCTCTAAAACCAAAACGGAGCTATCTAGCAGAATTGTTGTCAATGTGTGTATTCAACTTCCAGAGTTAAACTGATGTGTGTTTGCAGCATTTCAGAAACCCTTTCTTTGGAGAATGTAGAAAAAAAGTCATTTCCTGCCCTATAGACGCATGTAAGTGTTAGCAGTAAGAATTCCTTTAAAACACAGAAACCCGCTTTGTACAAACTCATCTTCTGTGTGTTGGTTCCTTTTAGGAAGTTGCATCTGTGTTTAGATTCAGCGAGGTAGATACACGTTTCTTCTAAAAGCTGCGTTTGGACATTCCAGAGTGGATGGGAGAACTGGCTGTAAAGAGAAATACCTTGCTCTAAATCCAAAACGGAGCTATCTAGCAGAATGTTTGCCAATGTGTTTATTCAACTTCCAGAGGTAAACTGATTTCTGTTTGCAGCAGTTCAGAAACCCTTTCTTTGGAGAATGTAGAAACAGTCATTTCCAGCCCTAGAGACCCATATAAGAGTTAGCAGTAAGAATGTGTTTAAAACACAGAAACCCGCTTTGTACAAACTCATCTGTGTGTTGGTTACTTTTACGAAGTTGCATCTGTGTTTAGATTCAGCGAGGTAGAAACACGTTTCTTCTAAAAGCTGCGTTTGGACATTCCAGACTGGATGGGAGAAGAGGCTGTAAAGAGAAATACCTTGCTCTAAAACCAAAACGGAGCTATCTAGCAGAATGGTTGTGAATGTGTGTATTCAACTTCCAGATTTAAACTGATGTGTGTTTGCAGCAGTTCAGAAACCCTTTCTTTGGAGAATGTAGAAACAGTCATTTCCAGCCCTAGCGACGCATATAAGAGTTAGCAGTAAGAATGCGTTTAAAACACAGAAACCCGCTTTGTACAAACTCATCTTCTGTGTCTTGGTTACTTTTAGGAAGTTGCATCTGTGTTTAGATTCAGCGAGGTAGAAACACGTTTCTTCTAAAAGCTGCGTTTGGACATTCCAGAGTGGATGGGAGAAAAGGCTGTAAAGAGAAATACCTTGCTCTAAAACCAAAACGGAGATATCCAGCTGAATGGTTGTGAATGTGTATTCAACTTCCAGATTTAAACTGATGTGTGTTTGCAGCAGTTCAGAAACCCTTCCTTTGGAGAATGTAGAAACAGTCAATTCCAGCCCTAGAGACGAATATAAGAGTTAGCAGTAAGAATGCGTTTAAAACACAGAAGAACCGCTTCTTACAAACTCATCTGCTGTGTGCTAGTTCCTTTTAGGTAGTTGCATCTATGTTTAGATTCAGCGAGGTAGAAACACGTTTCTTCTAAAAGCTGCGTTTGGACATTCCAGAGTGGATGGGAGAACAGGCTGTAAAGAGAAATACCTTGCTCTAAAACCAAAAGGGAGCTATCTAACAGAATGGTTCTCAATGTGTGCATTCCACTTCCAGAGTTAAACTGATGTGTGTTGGCAGCAGTTCAGAAACCCTTTCTTTGGAGAATGTAGAAACAGTCAATTCCAGCCCTAGAGAAGCATATAAGATTTAGCAGTAAGAATGCGTTTAAAACACAGAAGACCCGCTTCTTACAAACTCATCTGCTGTGTGCTGGTTTCTTTTAGGAAGTTGCATCTATGTTTAGATTCAGCAAGGTAGAAACACGTTTCTTCTAAAAGCTGCGTTTGGACATTCCAGAGTGGATGGGAGAACAGGCTGTAAAGAGAAATACCTTGCTCTAAAACCAAAACGGAGCTATCTAGCAGAATGGTTGTCAATGTGTGTATTCAACTTCCAGGGTTAAACTGATGTGTGTTGGCAGCAGTTCAGAAACGCTTTCTTTGGAGAATGTAGAAACAGTCATTTCCAGCCCTATAGACACATAAAAGAGTTAGCAGTAAGAATGCGTTTAAAACACAGAGTACCCGCTTCGTACAAACTCATCTGCTGTGTGCTAGTTCCTCTTAGAAAGTTGCATCTATGTTTAGATTCAGCGATGCAGAAACACGTTTCTTCTAAAAACTGCGTTTGGACATTCCAGAGTGAATGGGAGAACACGCTGTAAAGAGAAATACCTTGCTCTAAAACCAAAACGGAGCTATCTAGCAGAATTTTTGTCAATGTGTGTATTCAACTTCCAGAGGTAAACTGATTTGTGTTTGCAGCATTTCAGAAACCCTTTCTATGGAGAATGTAGAAAAAAAGTCATTTCCTGCCCTATAGACGCATATAAGTGTTAGCAGTAAGAATTCCTTTAAAACACAGAAACCCGCTTTGTACAAACTCATCTTCTGTGTGTTGGTTCCTTTTAGGAAGTTGCATCTGTGTTTAGATTCAGCGAGGTAGATACACGTTTCTTCTAAAAGCTGCGTTTGGACATTCCAGAGTGGATGGGAGAACTGGCTGTAAAGAGAAATACCTTGCTCTAAAACCAAAACGGAGCTATCTAGCAGAATGTTTGCCAATGTGTGTATTCAACTTCCAGAGGAAAACTGATTTCTGTTTGCAGCAGTTCAGAAACCCTTTCTTTGGAGAATGTAGAAACAGTCATTTCCAGCCCTAGAGACGCATATAAGAGTTAGCAGTAAGAATGCGTTTAAAACACAGAAACCCGCTTTGTACAAACTCATCTTCTGTGTGTTGGTTACTTTTAGGAAGTTTCATCTGTGTTTAGATTCCGCGAGGTAGAAACCGGTTTCTTCTAAAAGCTGCCTTTGGACATTCCAGAGTGGATGGGAGAACAGGCTGTAAAGAGAAATACCTTGCTCTAAAACCAAAACGGAGCTATCTAGCAGAATGGTTGTCAATGTGTGTATGCAACTTCCAGAGTTAAACTGATGTGTGTTGGCAGCAGTTCAAAAACCCTTTCTTTGGAGAATGTAGAAACAGTCATTTCCAGCCCTAGAGACGCACATAAGAGTTAGCAGTAAGAATTCCTTTCAAACAGAGAAGACCCGATTCTTACAAACTCATCTGCTGTGTGTTGGTTTCTTTTAGGAAGTTGCATCTATGTTTAGATTCAGTGAAGTAGAAACACGTTTCTTCTAAAAGCTGCGTTTGGACACTCCAGAGTGGATGGGAGAACAGGCTCTAAAGAGAAATACCTTGCTCAAAAACCAAAACGGAGCTATCTAGCAGAATGTTTGTCAATGTGTGTATTCAGCTTCCAGAGTTAAACTGATTTGTGTTTGCAGCAGTTCAGAAACCCTTTCTTTGGAGAATGTAGAAAAAAAGTCATTTCCAGCCCTAGAGACGCATATAAGATTTAGCAGTAAGAATGCCTTTAAAACACAGAAAACAGCCTCGTACAAACTCATCTTCTGTGTGTTGGTTCCTTTTAGGATGTTGCATCTGTGTTTAGATTCAGCGAGGTAGAAACACGTTTCTTCTAAAAGCTGCGTTTGGACATTCCAGAGTGGATGGGAGAACAGGTTGTAAAGAGAAATACCTTGCTCTAAAACCAAAACGGAACTATCTAGCAGAATGTTTGTCAATGTCTGTATTCAACTTCCAGAGTTAAACTGATGTGTTTTTGCAGCAGTTCAGAAACCGTTTCTTTGGAGAATGTAGAAACAGTCTTTTCCAGCCTTAGAGACGCATATAAGAGTTAGCAGTAAGAATGCGTTTAAAACACAGAAACCCGCTTTGTACAAACTCATCTTCTGTGTGTTGGTTCCTTTTAGGAAGTTGTATCTGTGTTTCGATTCAGCAAGGTAGAAACACGTTTCTTCTAAAACCTGCGTTTGGACATTCCAGAGTGGACGGGAGAAAAGTCTGTAAAGAGAAATATCTTACTCTAAAACCACAACGGAGCTATCTAGCAGAATGGTTGTCAATGTGTGTATTCAACTTCCAGGGTTAAACTGATGTGTGTTGGCAGGAGTTCAGAAACGCTTTCTTTGGAGAATGTAGAAACAGTCATTTCCAGCCCTATAGACGCATAAAAGAGTTTGCAGTAAGAATGCGTTTAAAACACAGAGTACCCGCTTCGTACAAACTCATCTGCTGTGTGCTAGTTCCTCTTAGGAAGTTGCATCTATGTTTAGATTCAGCGAGGCAGAAACACGTTTCTTCTAAAAACTGCGTTTGGACATTCCAGAGTGAATGGGAGAACACGCTGTAAAGAGAAATACCTTGCTCTAAAACCAAAACGGAGCTATCTAGCAGAATTGTTGTCAATGTGTGTATTCAACTTCCAGAGTTAAACTGATGTGTGTTTGCAGCATTTCAGAAACCCTTTCTTTGGAGAATGTAGAAAAAAAGTCATTTCCTGCCCTATAGACGCATGTAAGTGTTAGCAGTAAGAATTCCTTTAAAACACAGAAACCCGCTTTGTACAAACTCATCTTCTGTGTGTTGGTTCCTTTTAGGAAGTTGCATCTGTGTTTAGATTCAGCGAGGTAGATACACGTTTCTTCTAAAAGCTGCGTTTGGACATTCCAGAGTGGATGGGAGAACTGGCTGTAAAGAGAAATACCTTGCTCTAAATCCAAAACGGAGCTATCTAGCAGAATGTTTGCCAATGTGTTTATTCAACTTCCAGAGGTAAACTGATTTCTGTTTGCAGCAGTTCAGAAACCCTTTCTTTGGAGAATGTAGAAACAGTCATTTCCAGCCCTAGAGACCCATATAAGAGTTAGCAGTAAGAATGTGTTTAAAACACAGAAACCCGCTTTGTACAAACTCATCTGTGTGTTGGTTACTTTTACGAAGTTGCATCTGTGTTTAGATTCAGCGAGGTAGAAACACGTTTCTTCTAAAAGCTGCGTTTGGACATTCCAGACTGGATGGGAGAAGAGGCTGTAAAGAGAAATACCTTGCTCTAAAACCAAAACGGAGCTATCTAGCAGAATGGTTGTGAATGTGTGTATTCAACTTCCAGATTTAAACTGATGTGTGTTTGCAGCAGTTCAGAAACCCTTTCTTTGGAGAATGTAGAAACAGTCATTTCCAGCCCTAGCGACGCATATAAGAGTTAGCAGTAAGAATGCGTTTAAAACACAGAAACCCGCTTTGTACAAACTCATCTTCTGTGTCTTGGTTACTTTTAGGAAGTTGCATCTGTGTTTAGATTCAGCGAGGTAGAAACACGTTTCTTCTAAAAGCTGCGTTTGGACATTCCAGAGTGGATGGGAGAAAAGGCTGTAAAGAGAAATACCTTGCTCTAAAACCAAAACGGAGATATCCAGCTGAATGGTTGTGAATGTGTATTCAACTTCCAGATTTAAACTGATGTGTGTTTGCAGCAGTTCAGAAACCCTTCCTTTGGAGAATGTAGAAACAGTCAATTCCAGCCCTAGAGACGAATATAAGAGTTAGCAGTAAGAATGCGTTTAAAACACAGAAGAACCGCTTCTTACAAACTCATCTGCTGTGTGCTAGTTCCTTTTAGGTAGTTGCATCTATGTTTAGATTCAGCGAGGTAGAAACACGTTTCTTCTAAAAGCTGCGTTTGGACATTCCAGAGTGGATGGGAGAACAGGCGGTAAAGAGAAATACCTTGCTCTAAAACCAAAACGGAGCTATCTAGCAGAATGGTTTTCAATGTGTGTATTCAACTTCCAGGGTTAAACTGATGTGTGTTGGCAGCAGTTCAGAAACGCTTTCTTTGGAGAATGTAGAAACAGTCATTTCCAGCCCTATAGACGCATAAAAGAGTTAGCAGTAAGAATGCGTTTAAAACACAGAGTACCCGCTTCGTAAAAACTCATCTGCTGTGTGCTAGTTCCTCTTAGGAAGTTACATCTATGTTTAGATTCAGCGAGGCAGAAACACGTTTCTTCTAAAAACTGCTTTTGGACATTCCATAGTGAATGGGAGAACACGCTGTAAAAAGAAATACCTTGCTCTAAAACCAAAACGGAGCTATCTAGCAGAATGGTTGTCAATGTGTGTATTCAACTTCCAGAGGTAAACTGATGTGTGTTTGCAGCAGTTCATAAACCCTTTCTTTGGAGAATGTAGAAACAGTCATTTCCAGCCCTAGAGACGCATATAAGAGTTAGCAGTAAGAATGCGTTTAAAACACAGAAACCCGCTTTATACAAACTCATCTTCTGTGTGTTGGTTACTTTTAGGAAGTTGCATCTGTGTTTAGATTCAGCGAGGTAGAAACAGGTTTCTTCTAAAAGCTGCCTTTGGACATTCCAGAGTGGATGGGAGAACAGGCTGTAAAGAGAAATACCTTGCTCTAAAACCAAAACGGAGCTATCTAGCAGAATGGTTGTCAATGTGTGTATGCAACTTCCAGAGTTAAACTGATGTGTGTTGGCAGCAGTTCAAAAACCCTTTCTTTGGAGAATGTAGAAACAGTCATTTCCAGCCCTAGAGACGCACATAAGAGTTAGCAGTAAGAATGCATTTCAAACAGAGAAGACCCGCTTCTTACAAACTCATCTGCTGAGTGTTGGTTTCTTTTAGGAAGTTGCATCTATGTTTAGATTCAGCGAAGTAGAAACACGTTTCTTCTAAAAACTGCGTTTGGACATTCCAGAGTGAATGGGAGAACACGCTGTAAAGAGAAATACCTTGCTCCAAAACCAAAACGGAGCTATCTAGCAGAATGTTTGTCAATGTGTGTATTCAACTTCCAGAGTTAAACTGATCTGTGTTTGCAGCAGTTCAGAAACCCTTTCTTTGGAGAATGTAGAAACAGTCAGTTGCAGTCCTAGAGACGCATATAACAGTTAGCAGTAAGAATGCGTTTAAAACACAGAAACCCGCTTTGTACAAACTCATCTTCTGTGTGTTGGTTACTTTTAGGAAGTTGCATCTGTGTTTAGATTCAGCGAGGTAGAAACACGTTTCTTCTAAAAGCTGCCTTTGGACATTCCAGAGTGGATGGGAGAACAGGCTGTAAAGAGAATTACCTTGCTCTAAAACCAAAACGGAGATATCCAGCTGAATGGTTGTGAATGTGTATTCAACTTCCAGATTTAACGTGATGTGTGTTTGCAGCAGTTCAGAAACCCTTTCTTTGGAGAATGTAGAAACAGTCAATTCCAGCCCTAGAGACGAATATAAGAGTTAGCAGTAAGAATGCGTTTAAAACACAGAAGAACCGCTTCTTACAAACTCATCTGCTGTGTGCTAGTTCTTTTTAGAAAGTTGCATGTATGTTTAGATTCAGCTAGGTAGAAACATGTTTCTTCTAAAAGCTGCGTTTGTACATTCCAGAGTGGATGGGAGAACAGGCTGTAAAGAGAAATACTTTGCTCTAAAACCAAAACGGAGCTATCTAGCAGAATGGTTGTCAATGTGTGTATTCAACTTCCAGAGTTAAACTGATTTGTGTTTGCAGCATTTCAGAAACCCTTTCTTTGGAGAATGTAGAAAAAAAGTCATTTCCAGCCCTAGAGACGCATATATGTGTTAGCAGTAAGAATTCCTTTAAAACACAGAAACCCGCTTGGTACAAACTCATCTTCTGTGTGTTGGTTCCTTTTAGGAAGTTGCATCTGTGTTTAGATTCAGCGAGGTAGAAACACGTTTCATCTAAAAGCTGCGTTTGGACATTCCAGAGTGGATGGGAGAACAGGCTGTAAAGAGAAATACCTTGCTCTAAAACCAAAAGGGAGCTATCTAGCAGAATGGTTGTCAATGTGTGTATTCAACTTCCGGAGTTAAACTGATGTGTGTTTGCAGCAGTTCATAAACCCTTTCTTTGGAGAATGTAGAAACAGTCATTTCCAGCCCAATAGACGCATAAAAGAGTTGGCAGTAAGAATGCGTTTAAAACACAGAATAGCAGTAAGAATGCGTTTAAACACAGAAAGCCGCTTTGTACAAACTCATCTTCTGTGTGTTGGTTACTTTTAGGAAGTTGCATTTGTGTTTAGATTCAGCGAGGTAGAAACACGTTTCTTCTAAAAGCTGCGTTTGGACATTCCAGAGTGGATGGGAGAACAGGCTGTAAAGAGAAATACCTTGCTCTAAAACCAAAACGGAGATATCTAGCTGAATGGTTGTGAATGTGTATTTAACTTCCAGATTTAAACTGATGTGTGTTTGCAGCAGTTCAGAAACCCTTTCTTTGGAGAATGTAGAAAAAGTCAATTCCAGCCCTAGAGACGAATATAAGTGTTAGCAGTAAGAATGCGTTTAAAACACAGAAGAACCGCTTCTTACAAACTCATCTGCTGTGTGCTAGTTCCTTTTAGGAAGTTGCATCTATGTTTAGATTCAGCTAGGTAGAAACACGTTTCTCCTAAAAGCTGCGTTTGGACATTCCAGAGTGGATGGGAGAACAGGCTGTAAAGAGAAATACCTTGCTCTAAAACCAAAACGGAGCTATCTAGCAGAATGGTTGTCAATGTGTGTATTCAACTTCCAGAGTTAAACTGATGTGTGTTTGCAGCATTTCAGAAATCCTTTCTTTGGATAATGTAGAAACAGTCATTTCCAGCTTTATAGACGCATATAAGAGTTAGCAGTAAGAATGCGTTTAAAACACAGAAACCTGCTTTGTACAAACTCATCTTCTGTGTTTTGGTTGCTTTTAGGAAGTTGTATCTGTGTTTAGATTCAACAAGGTAGAAACACGTTTCTTCTAAAAGCTGCGTTTGGACATTCCAGAGTGGATGGGAGAACAGGCTGTAAAGAGAAATATCTTGCTCTAAAACCACAACGGAGCTATATAGCAGAATGTTTGTCAATGTGTGTATTCAACTTCCAGAGTTAAACTGATGTGTGTTTGCAGCAGTTCAGAAACCCTTTCTTTGGAGAATGTAGAAACAGTCATTTCCAGCCCTAGAGAGGCATATAAGTGTTAGCAGTAAGAATGCGTTTAAAACACAGAATACCCGCTTCGTACAAACTCATCTGCTTTGTGCTAGTTCCTCTTAGGAAGTTGCATTTATGTTTAGAATCAGCGAGGTAGAAACACGTTTCTTCTAAAAGCTGCGTTTGGACATTCCAGAGTGGATGGGAGAACTGGCTGTAAAGAGAAATACCTTGCTCTAAAACCAAAACGGAGCTATCTAGCAGAATGTTTGCAAATGTGTGTATTCAATTTCCAGAGGTAAACTGATTTCTGTTTGCAGCAGTTCAGAAACCCTTTCTTTGGAGAATGTAGAAACAGTCATTTCCAGCCCTAGAGAGGCATATAAGAGTTAGCAGTATGAATGCTTTTAAAACACAGAAACCCGCTTCGTACAAACTCATCTTCTGTGTGTTGGTTACTTTTAGGAAGTTGCATCTGTGTTTAGATTCAGCAAGGTAGAAACACGTTTCTTCTAAAAGCTGCGTTTGGACATTCCAGAGTGGATGGGAGAACTGGCTCTAAAGAGAAATACCTTGCTCTAAAACCAAAACGGAGCTATCTAGCAGAATGTTTGTCAATGTGTGTATTCACCTTCCAGAGTTAAACTGATATGTGTTTGCAGCAGTCCAGAAACCCTGTCTTTGGAGAATGTAGAAAAAAAGTCATTTCCAGCCCTACAGACGCATATAAGATTTAGCAGTAAGAATGCCTTTAAAACACAGAAAACTGCCTCGTACAAACTCATCTTCTGTGTGTTGGTTCCTTTTAGGAAGTTGCATCTGTGTTTAGATTCAGCGAGGTAGAAACACGTTTCTTCTAAAAGCTGCGTTTGGATATTCCAGAGTGGATGGGAGAACAGATTGTAAAGAGAAATACCTTGCTCTAAAACAAAAACGGAGCTATCTAGCAGAATGGTTGTCAATGTGTGTATTCAACTTCCAGAGTTAAACTGATGTGTGTTGGCAGCAGTTCAGAAACCGTTTCTTTGGAGAATGTAGAAACAGTCTTTTCAAGCCTTAGAGACGCATATAAGAGTTAGCAGTAAGAATGCGTTTAAAACACAGAAACCCGCTTTGTACAAACTCATCTTCTGTGTCTTGGTTACTTTTAGGAAGTTGCATCTGTGTTTAGATTCAGCGAGGTAGAAACACGTTTCTTCTAAAAGCTGCGTTTGGACATTCCAGAGTGGACGGGAGAACTGGCTGTAAAGAGAAATACTTTGCTCTAAAACCAAAACGGAGCTATCTAGCAGAATGTTTGCCAATGTGTGTATTCAACTTCCAGAGGTAAACTGATTTCTGTTTGCAGCAGTTCAGAAACCCTTTCTTTGGAGAATGTAGAAACAGTCATTTCCAGCCCTAGAGACGCATGTAAGAGTTAGCAGTAAGAATGCGTTTAAAACACAGAAACCCGCTTTGTACAAACTCATCTTCTGTGTCTTGGTTACTTTTAGGAAGTTGCATCTGTGTTTAGATTCAGCGAGGTAGAAACACGTTTCTTCTAAAAGCTGCGTTTGGACATTCCAAAGTGGATGGGAGAACTGGCTGTAAAGAGAAATACCTTGCTCTAAAACCAAAACGGAGCTATCTAGCAGAATGTTTGCCAATGTGTGTATTCAACTTCCAGAGGTAAACTGATTTCTGTTTGCAGCAGTTCAGAAACCCTTTCTTTGGAGAATGTAGAAACAGTCATTTCCAGCCCTATAGACGCATAAAAGTGTTAGCAGTAAGAATGCGTTTAAAACACAGAGTACCCGCTTCGTACAAACTCATATGCTGTGTGCTAGTTCCATCAGGAAGTTGCATCTATGTTTAGATTCAGCGAGGCAGAAACACGTTTCTTCTAAAAACTGCATTTGGACATTCCAGAGTGAATGGGAGAACAGGCTGTAAAGAGAAATACCTTGCTCTAAAACCAAAACGGAGCTATCTAGCAGAATGGTTGTCAATGTGTGTATTCAACTTCCAGAGTTAAACTGATGTGTGTTTGCAGCAGTTCAGAAACCCTTTCTTTGGAGAATGTAGAAACAGTCATTTCCAATCCTAGAGACGCATATAAGAGTTAGCAGTAAGAATGCGTTTAAAACACAGAAACCCGTTTTGTACAAACTCATCTTCTGTGTGTTGGTTACTTTTAGGAAGTTGCATCTGTGTTTAGATTCAGCGAGGCGGAAACACGTTTCTTCTAAAAGCTGCGTTTGGACATTCCAGAGTGGATGGGAGAACAGGCTGTAAAGAGAAATACCTTACTATAAAACCAAAACGGAGCAATCTAGCAGAATGGTTGTCAATGTGTGTATTCAACTTCCAGCGTTAAACTGATGTGTGTTTGCAGCAGTTCGGAAACCCTTTCTTTGGAGAATGTAGAAACAGTCAATTCCAGCCCTAGAGAAGCATATAAGATTTAGCAGTAAGAATGCGTTTAAAACACAGAAGACCCGCTTCTTACAAACTCATCTTCTGTGTGCTGGTTTCTTTTAGGAAGTTGCATCTATGTTTAGATTCAGCTAGGTAGAAACACGTTTCTTCTAAAAGCTGTGTTTGGACATTCCAGAGTGGATGGGAGAACAGGTTGTAAAGAGAAATATCTTGCTCTAAAACCACCACGGAGCTACCTAGCAATATGGTTGTCAATGTGTGTATTCAACTTCCAGAGTTAAACTGATGTGTGTTTGCAGCAGTTCAGAAACCCTTTCTTTGGAGAATGTAGAAACAGTCATTTCCAGCCCTAGAGACGCATATAAGAGTTAGCAGTAACAATGCGTTTAAAACACAGAATACCCGCTTCGTACAAACACATTTGCTGTGTGCTAGTTCCTCTGAGGAAGTTGCATCTATGTTTAGATTCAGAGAGGCAGAAACACGTTTCTTCTAAAAACTGCGTTTGGACATTCCAGAGTGAATGGGAGAACACGCTGTAAAGAGAAATACCTTGCTCTAAAACCAAAACGGAGCTATCTAGCAGAATGGTTGTCAATGTGTGTATTCACCTTCCAGAGTTAAACTGATTTGTGTTTGCAGCATTTCAGAAACTCTTTCTTTGGAGAATGTAGAAAAAAAGTCAT
Source organism: Saimiri boliviensis (assembly GCF_048565385.1). Classification (NCBI taxonomy): domain Eukaryota; kingdom Metazoa; phylum Chordata; class Mammalia; order Primates; family Cebidae; genus Saimiri; species Saimiri boliviensis. Next base: position 149,583,385 of record NC_133449.1, on the reverse strand, counting down.
TTCCAGCCCTAGAGAAGCATATAAGTGTTAGCAGTAAGAATTCCTTTAAAACACAGAAACCCGCTTCGTACAAACTCATCTTCTGTGTGTTGGTTCGTTTTAGGAAGTTGCATCTGTGTTTAGATTCAGCGAGTTAGAAACACGTTTCTTCTAAAAGCTGCGTTTGGACATTCCAGAGTGGATGGGAGAACTGGCTGTAAAGAGAAATACCTTGCTCTAAAACCAAAACGGAGCTATGTAGCAGAATGTTTGCCAATGTGTGTATTCAACTTCCAGAGGTAAACTGATTTCTGTTTGCAGCAGTTCAGAAACCCTTTCTTTGGAGAATGTAGAAACAGTCATTTCCAGCCCTAGAGACGCATATAAGAGTTAGCAGAAAGAATGCGTTTAAAAAAAAAAAAAAAAAAAAAAAAAAAAAAAAAAAAAAAAAAAAAGAATGCGTTTAAAACACAGAAGAACCGCTTCTTACAAACTCGTCTGCTGTGTGCTAGTTCCTGTTAGGAAGTTGCATCTATGTTTAGATTCAGCGAGGTAGAAACACGTTTCTTCTAAAAGCTGCGTTTGGACATTCCAGAGTGGATGGGAGAACAGGCTGTAAAGAGAAATACCTTGCTCTAAAACCAAAAGGGAGCTATCTAGCAGAATGGTAGTCAATGTGTGTATTCAACTTCCAGAGTTAAACTGATGTGTGTTGGCAGCAGTTCAGAAACTCTTTCTTTGGAGAATGTAGAAACCTGTCATTTCCAGCCCTAGAGGCGCACATAAGAGTTAGCAGTAAGAATGCGTTTCAAACACAGAAGACCCGCTTCTTACAAACTCATCTGCTGTGGGCTGGTTTCTTTTCGGAAGTTGAATCTATGTTCAGATTCAGCGAGGTAGAAACACGTTTCTTCTAAAAGCTGCGTTTGGACATTCCAGAGTGGATGGGAGAACAGGCTCTAAAGAGAAATACCTTGCTCAAAAACCAAAACGGAGCTATCTAGCAGAATGTTTGTCAATGTGTGTATTCAACTTCCAGAGTTAAACTGATTTGTGTTTGCAGCAGTTCAGAAACCCTTTCTTTGGAGAATGTAGAAAAAAAGTCATTTCCAGCCCTAGAGATGCATATAAGAGTTAGCAGTAAGAATGCCTTTAAAACACAGAAACCCGCTTCGTACAAACTCATCTTCTGTGTGTTGGTTCCTTTTAAAAAGTTGCATCTGTGTTTAGATTCAGCGAGGCAGAACCACGTTTCTTATAAAAGCTGCGTTTGGACATTCCAGAGTGGATGGGAGAACAGGGTGTAAAGAGAAATACCTTGGTCTAAAACCAAAACGGAGCTATCTAGCAGAATGGTTATCAATGTGTGTATTCAACTTCCAGAGTTAAACTGACGTGTGTTTGCAGCAGTTCAGAAACCCTTTCTTTGGAGAATGTAGAAACAGTCATTTCCAGCCCTAGAGACGCATATAAGAGTTAGCAGTAAGAATTCGTTTAAAACACAGAATACCCGCTTCGTACAAACTCATCTTCTGTGTGTTGGTTCCTTTAAGGAAGTTGCATCTGTGTTTAGATTCAGCGAGGCAGAAACACGTTTCTTCTAAAAGCGGCGTTTGGACATTCCAGAGTGGATGGGAGAAAATTCTCGAAAGAGAAACACCTTGCTCTAAAACCAAAACGGAGCTATCTAGCAGAATGTTTTTCAATCTGTGTAATCAACTTCCAGAGTTAAACTGATTTGTGTTTGCAGCAGTTCAGAAACCCTTTCTTTGGAGAATGTAGAAACAGTCATTTCCAGCCCTAGAGACGCATATAAGAGTTAGCAGTAAGAATGCGTTTAAAACACAGAAACCCGCATTGTACAAACTCATCTTCTCTGTGTTGGTTACTTTTAGGAAGTTGCATATGTGTTTAGATTCAGGGAGGTAGAAACACGTTTCTTCTAAAAGCTGCGTTTGGACATTCCAGAGTGGATGGGAGAACAGGCTGTAAAGAGAAATACCTTGCTCTAAAACCAAAACGGAGATATCTAGCTGAATGGTTGTGAACGTGTAGTCAACTTCCAGATTTAAACTGATGTGTTTGCAGCAGTTCAGAAACCCTTTCTTTGGAGAATGTTGAAACAGTCAATTCCAGCCCTAGAGACGAATATAAGAGTTAGCAGTAAGAATGCGTTTAAAACACAGAAGAACCGCTTCTTACAAACTCATCTGCTGTGTGCTAGTTCCTTTTAGGAAGTTGCATCTATGTTTAGATTCAGCGAGATAGAAACACGTTTCTTCTAAAAGCTGCGTTTGGACATTCCAGAGTGGATGGGAGAACAGGCTGTAAAGAGAAATACCTTGCTCTAAAACCAAAACGGAGCTATCTAGCAGAATGGTTGTCAACGTGTGTATTCAACTTCAAGAGGTAAACTGCTGTGTGTTGGCAGCAGTTCAAAAACCCTTTCTTTGGAGAATGTAGAAAAAAAGTCATTTCCAGCCCTAGAGATGCATATAAGAGTTAGCAGTAAGAATGCCTTTAAAACACAGAAACCCGCTTCGTACAAACTCATCTTCTGTGTGTTGGTTCCTTTTCGGAAGTTGCATCTGTGTTTAGAATCAGCGAGGTAGAAACACGTTTCTTGTAAAAACTGCGTTTGGACATTCCAGAGTCGATGGGAGAACACGCTGTAAAGAGAAATACTTTTCTCTAAAACCAAAATGAAGGTATCTAGCAGAATGGTTGTCAATGTGTGTATTCAACTTCCAGAGTTAAACTGATGTGTGTTTGCAGCAGTTCAGAAACCCGTTCTTTAGAGAATGTAGAAACAGTCAATTCCAGCCCTAAGACGCATATAAGAGTTAGCAGTAAGAATGCTTTTAAAACACAGAAGACCCGATTCTTACAAACTCATCTGCTGTGTGCTGGTTTCTTTTAGGAAGTTGCATCTATGCTTAGATTCAGCGAGGTAGAAACACGTTTCTTCTAAAAGCTGCGTTTGGACATTCCAGAGTGGATGGGAGAACAGATTGTAAAGAGAAATACCTTGCTCTAAAACCAAAACGGAGCTATCTACCAGAATGTTTGTCAATGTCTGTATTCAACTTCCAGAGTTAAACTGATGTGTGTTGGCAGCAGTTCAGAAACCGTTTCTTTGGAGAATGTAGAAACAGTCTTTTCAAGCCTTAGAGACGCATATAAGAGTTAGCAGTAAGAATGCGTTTAAAACACAGAAACCCGCTTTGTACAAACTCATCTTCTGTATGTTGGTTCCTTTTAGGAAGTTGCATCTGTGTTTAGATTCAGCAAGGTAGAAACACGTTTCTTCTAAAACCTGCGTTTGGACATTCCAGAGTGGACGGGATAACAGTCTGTAAAGAGAAATATCTTGCTCTAAAACCACAACGGAGCTATCTAGCAGAATGGTTGTCAATGTGTGTATTCAACTTCCAGAGTTAAACTGATGTGTGTTTGCAGCAGTTCAGAAACCCTTTCTTTGGCGAATGTAGAAACAGTCATTTCCAGCCCTAGAGACGCATATAAGAGTTAGCAGTAAGAATGCGTTTAAAAAACAGAAACCCGCTTTGTACAAACTCATCTTCTGTGTCTTGGTTACTTTTAGGAAGTTGCATCTGTGTTTAGATTCAGCGAGGTAGAAACACGTTTCTTCTAAAAGCTGCGTTTGGACATTCCAGAGTGGATGGGAGAACTGGCTGTAAAGAGAAATACCTTGCTCTAAAACCAAAACGGAGCTATCTAGCAGAATGTTTGCCAATGTGTGTATTCAACTTCCAGAAGTAAACTGATTTCTGTTTGCAGTAGTTCAGAAACCCTTTCTTTGGAGAATGTAGAAACAGTCATTTCCAGTTCTAAGGACGCACATAAGTGTTAGCAGTAAGAATGCATTTCAAACACAGAAGACCCGCATCTTACAAACTCATCTGCTGTGTGCTGGTTTCTTTTAGGAAGTTGCATCTATGTTCAGATTCAGCGAGGTAGAAACACGTTTCTTCTAAAAGCTGCGTTTGGACATTCCAGAGTGGATGGGAGAACAGGATCTAAAGAGAAATACCTTGCTCAAAAACCAAAACGGAGCTATCTAGCAGAATGTTTTTCAATGTGTGTATTCAACTTCCAGAGTTAAACTGATTTGTGTTTGCAGCAGTTCAGAAACCCTTTCTTTGGAGAATGTAGAAAAAAGTCATTTCCAGCCCTAGAGACGCATATAAGAGTTAGCAGTAAGAATGCCTTTAAAACACAGAAACCCGCTTCGTACAAACTCATCTTCTGTGTGTTGGTTCCTTTTAGGAAGTTGCATCTGTGTTTAGATTCAGCGAGGCAGAAACACGTTTCTTTTAAAAGCTGCGTTTGGACATTCCAGAGTGAATGGGAGAACAGGCTGTAAAGAGAAATACCTTGCTCTAAAACCAAAACGGAGCTATCTAGCAGAATGGTTGTCAATGTGTGTATTCAACTTCCAGAGTTAAACTGATGTGTGTTTGCATCATTTCAGAAACCCTTTCTTTGGAGAATGTAGAAAGAGTCAATTCCAGCCCTAGAGACGCATATAAGATATAGCAGTAAGAATGCGTTTAAAACACAGAAGACCCTCTTCTTACAAACTCATCTGCTGTGTGCTGGTTTCTTTTAGGAAGTTTCATCTATGTTTAGATTCAGCAAGATAGAAACACGTTTCTTCTAAAAGCTGCGTTTGGACATTCCCGAGTGGATGGGAGAACAGGCTGTAAAGAGAAATACCTTGCTCTAAAACCAAAACGGAGCTATCTAGCAGAATGGTTGTCAAAGTGTGTATTCAACTTCCAGAGTTAAACTGATGTGTGTTGGCAGCAGTTCAGAAACCCTTTCTTTGGAGAATGTAGAAACAGTCATTTCCAGTTCTAAGGACGCACATAAGTGTTAGCAGTAAGAATGCGTTTCAAACACAGAAGACCCGCATCTTACAAACTCATCTGCTGTGTGCTGGTTTCTTTTAGGAAGTTGCATCTATGTTCAGATTCAGCAAGGTAGAAACACGTTTCTTCTAAAAGCTGCGTTTGGACATTCCAGAGTGGATGGGAGAACAGGCTCTAAGGAGAAATACCTTGCTCAAAAACCGAAACGGAGCTATCTAGCAGAATGTTTGTCAATGTGTGTATTCAACTTCCAGAGTTAAACTGATTTGTGTTTGCAGCAGTTCAGAAACCCTTTCTTTGGAGAATGTAGAAAAAAAGTGATTTCCAGCCCTAGAGACGCATATAAAAGTTAGCAGTAATAATGCCTTTAAAACACAGAAACCCGCTTCGTACAAACTCATCTTCTGTGTGTTGGTTCCTTTTATGAAGTTGCATCTGTGTTTAGATTCAGCGAGGCAGAAACACGTTTCTTCTAAAAGCTGCGTTTGGACATTCCAGAGTGGATGGGAGAACAGGCTGTAAAGAGAAATACCTTGCTCTAAAACCAAAACGGAGCTTTCTATCAGAATGGTTGTCAATGTGTGTATTCAACTTCCAGCGTTAAACTGATGTGTCTTTGCAGCAGTTCAGAAACCCATTCTTTGGCGAATGTAGAAACAGTCATTTCCAGCGCTAGAGACGCATATAAGAGTTAGAAGTAAGAATGCATTTTAAACACAGAAACCCGCTTCGTTCAAACTCATCTGCTGTGTGTTGGTTCCTTTTAGGAAGTTGCATCTGTGTTTAGATTCAGCGACGTAGAACCACGTTTCTTCTCAAAGCTGCGTTTGGACATTCCAGAGTGGATGGGAGAACAGGCTGTAAAGAGAATGTAGAAACAGTCAATTCCCGCCCTAGAGACGCATATAAGATATAGCAGTAAGAATGCGTTTAAAACACAGAAGACCCGCTTCTTACAAACTCATCTGCTGTGTGCTGGTTTCTTTTAGTAAGTTTCATCTATGTTTAGATTCAGCAAGGTAGAAACACGTTTCTTCTAAAAGCTGCGTTTGGACATTCCAGAGTGGATGGGAGAACAGGCTGTAAAGAGAAATACCTTGCTCTAAAACCAAAACGGAGCTATCTAGCAGAATGGTTGTCAATGTGTGTATTCAACTTCCAGAGTTAAACTGATGTGTGTTGGCAGCAGTTCAGAAACCCTTTCTTTGGAGAATGTAGAAAAAGTCATTTCCAGCCCTAGAGACGCACATAAGAGTTAGCAGTAAGAATGCGTTTCAAATACAGAAGACCCGCTTCTTACAAACTCATCTGCTGTGTGCTGGTTTCTTTTAGGAAGTTGAATCTATGTTCAGATTCAGCGAGGTAGAAACACGTTTCTTCTAAAAGATGCGTTTCGACATTCCAGAGTGGATGGGAGAACAGGCTCTAAAGAGAAATAACTTGCTCAAAAACCAAAACGGAGCTTTCTAGCAGAATGGTTGTCAATGTGTGTATTCAACTTCCAGTGTTAATCTGATTTGTGTTATCAGCAGTTCAGAAACCCTTTCTTTGGAGAATGTAGAAAAAAAGTCATTTCCAGCCCTAGAGACGCATATAAGAGTTAGCAGTAAGAATGCCTTTAAAACAAAGAAACCCGCTTCGTACAAACTCATCTTCTGTGTGTTGATTCCTTTTAGGAAGTTGCATCTGTGTTTAGATTCAGCGAGGCAGAAACACGTTTCTTCTAAAAGCGGCATTTGGACATTCCAGAGTGGATGGGAGAAAAGGCTCTGAAGAGAAACTGCTTGCTCTAAAACCAAAACGGAGCTATCTAGCAGAATGTTTGTTAATCTGTGTAATCAACTTCCAGAGTTAAACTGATTTGTGTTTGCAGCAGTTCAGAAACCCTTTCTTTGGAGAATGTAGAAAAAAAGTCATTTCCAGCCCTAGAGACGCATATAAGAGTTAGCAGTAAGAATGCCTTTAAAACACAGAAACCCGCTTCGTACAAATTCATCTTCTGTGTGTTGGTTCCTTTTAGGAAGTTGCATCTATGTTTAGATTCAGCGAGGCAGAAACACGTTTCTTCTAAAAGCTGCGTTTGGACATTCCAGAGTGGATGGGAGAACAGGCTGTAAAGAGAAATACCTTGCTCTAAAACCAAAACGGAGCTATCTATCAGAATGGTTGTCAATGCGTTTATTCAACTTCCAGCGTTAAACTGATGTGTCTTTGCAGCAGTTCAGAAACCCTTTCTTTGGCAAATGTAGAAAGAGTCATTTCCAGCACTAGAGACGCATATAAGAGTTAGAAGTAAGAATGCGTTTGAAACACAGAAACCCGCTTCGTTCAAACTCATCTGCTGTGTGTTGGTTCCTTTTAGGAAGTTGCATCAGTGTTTAGATTCAGCGAGGTAGAACCACGTTTCTTCTAAAAGCTGCGTTTGGACATTCCAGAGTGGATGTGAGAACAGGCTGTAAAGAGAAATACCTTGCTCTAAAACCAAAACGGAGCTATCTAGCAGAATGGTTGTCAATGTGTGTATTCAACTTCCAGAGTTAAACTGACGTGTGTTGGCAGCAGTTCATAAACCCTTTCTTTGGAGAATGTAGAAAGAGTCATTTCCAGCCCTAGAGACGCATATAAGAGTTAGCAGTAAGAATACGTTTAAAACACAGAATAGCCGCTTCGTACAAACTCATCTGCTGTGTGCTAGTTCCTCTTAGGAAGTTGCATCTGTGTTATATTCAGCGAGGCGGAAACACGTTTCTTCTAAAAACTGCATTGGGACATTCTACAGTGAATGGGAGAACACGCTGTAAAGGGAAATAGCTTGCTCTAAAAGCAAAACGGAGCTATCTAGCAGAATGGTTGTCAATGTGTGTATTCAACTTCCAGAGTTAAACTGATGTGTGTTTGCAGCAGTTCAGAAACCCTTTCTTTGGAGAATGTAGAAACAGTCAATTCTAGCCCTAGAGACGCACATAAGAGTTAGCAGTAAGAATGCGTTTCAAACACAGAAGACCCGCTTCTTACAAACTCATCTGCTGTGTGCTGGTTTCTTTTAGGAAGTTTCATCTATGTTTAGATTCAGCAAAGTAGAAACACGTTTCTTCTAAAAGCTGCGTTTGGACATTCCAAAGTGGATGGGAGAACAGGCTGTAAAGAGAAATACCTTGCTCTAAAACCAAAACGGAGCTATCTAGCAGAATGCTTGTCAATCTGTGTAATCAACTTCCAGAGTTAAACTGATTTGTGTTTGCAGCAGTTCTGAAACCCTTTCTTTGGAGAATGTAGAAAAAAAGTCATTTCCAGCCCTAGAGACGCATATAAGAGTTAGCAGTAAGAATACATTTAAAACACAGAATAGCCGCTTCGTACAAACTCATCTGCTGTGTGCTAGTACCTCTTAGGAAGTTGCATCTGTGATATATTCAGCGAGGCGGAAACACGTTTCTTCTAAAAACTGCATTGGGACATTCTAGAGTGAGTGGGAGAACACGCTGTAAAGAGAAATAGCTTGCTCTAAAACCAAAACGGAGCTATCTAGCAGAATGGTTGTCAATGTGTGTATTCAACTTCCAGAGTTAAACTGATGTGTGTTTGCAGCAGTTCAGAAACCCTTTCTTTGGCGAATGTAGAAACAGTCATTTCCAGCCCTAGAGACGCATATAAGAGTTAGCAGTAAGAATGCGTTTAAAACACAGAAACCCGCTTTGTACAAACTCATCTTCTGTGCGTTGGTTCCTTTTAGGAAGTTGCATCTGTGTTTAGATTCAGCGAGGTAGAAACACGTTTCTTCTAAAAGCTGCGTTTGGACATTCCAGAGTGGATGGGAGAACAGGCTGTAAAGAGAAATACCTTGCTCTAAAACCAAAACGGAGCTATCTAGCAGAATGGTTGTCAATGTGTGTATTCAACTTCTAGAGTTAAACTGATTTGTGTTGGCAGCAGTTCAGAAACCCTTTCTTTGGAGAATGTAGAAACAGTCATTTCCAGCCCTAGAGACGCACATAAGAGTTAGCAGTAAGAATGCGTTTCAAACACATAAGACCCGCTTCTTACAAACTCATCTGCTGTGTGCTGGTTTCTTTTAGGAAGTTGAATCTATGTTCAGATTCAGCGAGGTAGAAACACGTTTCTTCTAAAAGCTGCGTTTGGACATTCCAGAGTGGATGGGAGAACAGGCTCTAAAGAGAAATACCTTGCTCTAAAACCAAAACGGAGCTATCTAGCAGAATGGTTGTCAATGTGTGTATTCAACTTCTAGAGTTAAACTGATTTGTGTTGGCAGCAGTTCAGAAACCCTTTCTTTGGAGAATGTAGAAACAGTCATTTCCAGCCCTAGAGACGCACATAAGAGTTAGCAGTAAGAATGCGTTTCAAACACATAAGACCCGCTTCTTACAAACTCATCTGCTGTGTGCTGGTTTCTTTTAGGAAGTTGAATCTATGTTCAGATTCAGCGAGGTAGAAACACGTTTCTTCTAAAAGCTGCGTTTGGACATTCCAGAGTGGATGGGAGAACAGGCTCTAAAGAGAAATGCCTTGCTCTAAAACCAAAACGGAGCTATCTATAAGAATGGTTGTCAATGTGTGTATTCAAATTCCAGCGTTAAACTGATGTGTCTTTGCAGCAGTTCAGAAACCCTTTCTTTGGCGAATGTAGAAACAGTCATTTACAGCACTAGAGACGCATATAAGAGTTAGAAGTAAGAATGCGTTTTAAACACAGAAACCCGCTTCGTTCAAACTCATCTGCTGTGTGTTGGTTCCTTTAAGGAAGTTGCATCTGTGTTTAGATTCAGCGAGGTAGAACCACGTTTCTTCTAAAAGCTGCGTTTGGACATTCCAGAGTGGATGAGAGAACAGGCTGTAAAGAGAAATACCTTGCTCTAAAACCAAAACGAAGCTATCTAGCAGAATGGTTGTCAATGTGTGTATTCAACTTCCAGAGTTAAACTGATGTGTGTTTGCAGCATTTCAGAAACCCTTTCTTTGGAGAATGTAGAAAGAGTCAATTCCAGCCCTAGAGACGCATATAAGATATAGCAGTAAAAATGCGTTTAAAACACAGAAGACCCGCTTCTTACAAACTCATCTGCTGTGTGCTGGTTTCTTTTAGGAAGTTTCATCTATGTTTAGATTCAGCAAGGTAGAAACACGTTTCTTCTAAAAGCTGCGTTTGGACATTCCAGAGTGGATGGGAGAACAGGCTGTAAAGAGAAATACCTTGCTCTAAAACCAAAACGGAGCTATCTAGCAGAATGGTTGTCAATGTGTGTATTCAACTTCCAGAGATAAACTGATGTGTGTTGGCAGCAGTTCAGAAACCCTTTCTTTGGCGAATGTAGAAACAGTCATTTCCAGCCCTAGAGACGCATATAAGAGTTAGCAGTAAGAATGCGTTTAAAACACAGAAACCCGCTTTGTACAAACTCATCTTCTGTGTGTTGGTTCCTTTTAGGAAGTTGCATCTGTGTTTAGATTCAGCGAGGTAGAAACATGTTTCTTCTAAAAGCTGCGTTTGGTCATCCAGAGTGGATGGGAGAACAGGCTGTAAAGAGAAATACCTTGCTCTAAAACCAAAACGGAGCTATCTAGCAGAATGGTTGTCAATGTGTGTATTCAACTTCCAGAGATAAACTGATGTGTGTTGGCAGCAGTTCAGAAACCCTTTCTTTGGCGAATGTAGAAACAGTCATTTCCAGCCCTAGAGACGCACATAAGAGTTAGCAGTAAGAATGCGTTTCAAACACATAAGACCCGCTTCTTACAAACTCATCTGCTGTGTGCTGGTTTCTTTTAGGAATTTGAATCTATGTTCAGATTCAGCGAGGTAGAAACACGTTTCGTCTAAAAGCTGCGTTTGGACATTCCAGAGTGGATGGGAGAACAGGCTCTAAAGAGAAATGCCTTGCTCTAAAACCAAAAGGGAGCTATCTATAAGAATGGTTGTCAATGTGTGTATTCAAATTCCAGCGTTAAACTGATGTGTCTTTGCAGCAGTTCAGAAACCCTTTCTTTGGCGAATGTAGAAACAGTCATTTACAGCACTAGAGACGCATATAAGAGTTAGAAGTAAGAATGCGTTTTAAACACAGAAACCCGCTTCGTTCAAACTCATCTGCTGTGTGTTGGTTCCTTTTAGGAAGTTGCATCTGTGTTTAGATTCAGCGAGGTAGAACCACGTTTCTTCTAAAAGCTGCCTTTGGACATTCCAGAGTGGATGGGAGAACAGGCTGTAAAGAGAAATACCTTGCTCTAAAACCAAAACGAAGCTATCTAGCAGAATGGTTGTCAATGTGTGTATTCAACTTCCAGAGTTAAACTGATGTGTCTTTGCAGCAGTTCAGAAACCCTTTCTTTGGAGAATGTAGAAACAGTCAATTCTAGCCCTAGAGACGCACATAAGAGTTAGCAGTAAGAATGCGTTTCAAACACAGAAGACCCGCTTCTTACAAACTCATCTGCTGTGTGCTGGTTTCTTTTAGGAAGTTTCATCTATGTTTAGATTCAGCAAAGTAGAAACACGTTTCTTCTAAAAGCTGCGTTTGGACATTCCAAAGTGGATGGGAGAACAGGCTGTAAAGAGAAATACCTTGCTCTAAAACCAAAACGGAGCTATCTAGCAGAATGCTTGTCAATCTGTGTAATCAACTTCCAGAGTTAAACTGATTTGTGTTTGCAGCAGTTCTGAAACCCTTTCTTTGGAGAATGTAGAAAAAAAGTCATTTCCAGCCCTAGAGACGCATATAAGAGTTAGCAGTAAGAATACGTTTAAAACACAGAATAGCCGCTTCGTACAAACTCATCTGCTGTGTGCTAGTTCCTCTTAGGAAGTTGCATCTGTGTTATATTCAGCGAGGCGGAAACACGTTTCTTCTAAAAACTGCATTGGGACATTCTAGAGTGAGTGGGAGAACACGCTGTAAAGAGAAATAGCTTGCTCTAAAACCAAAACGGAGCTATCTAGCAGAATGGTTGACAATGTGTGTATTCAACTTCCAGAGTTAAACTGATGTGTGTTTGCAGCAGTTCAGAAACCCTTTCTTTGGCGAATGTAGAAACAGTCATTTCCAGCCCTAGAGACGCATATAAGAGTTAGCAGTAAGAATGCGTTTAAAACACAGAAACCCGCTTTGTACAAACTCATCTTCTGTGTGTTGGTTCCTTTTAGGAAGTTGCATCTGTGTTTAGATTCAGCGAGGTAGAAACACGTTTCTTCTAAAAGCTGCGTTTGGACATTCCAGAGTGGATGGGAGAACAGGCTGTAAAGAGAAATACCTTGCTCTAAAACCAAAACGGAGCTATCTAGCAGAATGGTTGTCAATGTGTGTATTCAACTTCTAGAGTTAAACTGATTTGTGTTGGCAGCAGTTCAGAAACCCTTTCTTTGGAGAATGTAGAAACAGTCATTTCCAGCCCTAGAGATGCACATAAGAGTTAGCAGTAAGAATGCGTTTCAAACACATAAGACCCGCTTCTTACAAACGCATCTGCTGTGTGCTGGTTTCTTTTAGGAAGTTGAATCTATGTTCAGATTCAGCGAGGTAGAAACACGTTTCTTCTAAAAGCTGCGTTTGGACATTCCAGAGTGGATGGGAGAACAGGCTCTAAAGAGAAATGCCTTGCTCTAAAACCAAAACGGAGCTATCTATAAGAATGGTTGTCAATGTGTGTATTCAAATTCAAGCGTTAAACTGATGTGTCTTTGCAGCAGTTCAGAAACCCTTTCTTTGGCGAATGTGGAAACAGTCATTTACAGCACTAGAGACGCATATAAGAGTTAGAAGTAAGAATGCGTTTTAAACACAGAAACCCGCTTCGTTCAAACTCATCTACTGTGTGTTGGTTCCTTTTAGGAAGTTGCATCTGTGTTTAGATTCAGCGAGGTAGAACCACGTTTCTTCTAAAAGCTGCGTATGGACATTCCAGAGTGGATGGGAGAACAGGCTGTAAAGAGAAATACCTTGCTCTAAAACCAAAACGAAGCTATCTAGCAGAATGGTTGTCAATGTGTGTATTCAACTTCCAGAGTTAAACTGATGTGTGTTTGCAGCATTTCAGAAACCCTTTCTTTGGAGAATGTAGAAAGAGTCAATTCCAGCCCTAGAGACGCATATAAGATATAGCAGTAAAAATGCGTTTAAAACACAGAAGACCCGCTTCTTACAAACTCATCTGCTGTGTGCTGGTTTCTTTTAGGAAGTTTCATCTATGTTTAGATTCAGCAAGGTAGAAACACGTTTCTTCTAAAAGCTGCGTTTGGACATTCCAGAGTGGATGGGAGAACAGGCTGTAAAGAGAAATACCTTGCTCTAAAACCAAAACGGAGCTATCTAGCAGAATGTTTGTCAATGTGTGTATTCAACTTCCAGAGATAAACTGATGTGTGTTGGCAGCAGTTCAGAAACCCTTTCTTTGGCGAATGTAGAAACAGTCATTTCCAGCCCTAGAGACGCATATAAGAGTTAGCAGTAAGAATGCGTTTAAAACACAGAAACCCGCTTTGTACAAACTCATCTTCTGTGTGTTGGTTCCTTTTAGGAAGTTGCATCTGTGTTTAGATTCAGCGAGGTAGAAACACGTTTCTTCTAAAAGCTGCGTTTCGACATCCAGAGTGGATGGGAGAACAGGCTGTAAAGAGAAATACCTTGCTCTAAAACCAAAACGGAGCTATCTAGCAGAATGGTTGTCAATGTGTGTATTCAACTTCCAGAGTTAAACTGATTTGTGTTGGCAGCAGTTCAGAAACCCTTTCTTTGGAGAATGTAGAAACAGTCATTTCCAGCCCTAGAGACGCACATAAGAGTTAGCAGTAAGAATGCGTTTCAAACACATAAGACCCGCTTCTTACAAACTCATCTGCTGTGTGCTGGTTTCTTTTAGGAAGTTGAATCTATGTTCAGTTTCAGCGAGGTAGAAACACGTTTCTTCTAAAAGCTGCGTTTGGACATTCCAGAGTGGATGGGAGAACAGGCTCTAAAGAGAAATGCCTTGCTCAAAAACCAAAACGGAGCTATCTAGCAGAATGTTTTTCAATGTGTGTATTCAACTTCCAGAGTTAAACTGATGTGTGTTTGCAGCAGTTCAGAAACCCTTTCTTTGGCGAATGTAGAAACAGTCATTTCCAGCCCTAGAGACGCACATAAGAGTTAACAGTAAGAATGCGTTTAAAACACAGAAACCCGCTTTGTACAAACTCATCTGCTGAGTGTTGGTTCCATTTAGTAAGTTGCATCTGTGTTTAGATTCAGCGAGGCAGAAACACGTTTCTTCTAAAACCGATGTTTGGACATTCCAGAGTGGATGGGAGAAAAGGCTCTAAAGATAAACAACTTGCTCTAAAACCAAAACGGAGCTATCTAGCAGAATGCTTGTCAATCTGTGTAATCAACTTCCAGAGTTAAACTGATTTGTGTTTGCAGCAGTTCAGAAACCCTTTCTTTGGAGAATGTAGAAAAAAAGTCATTTCCAGCCCTAGAGACGCATATAAGAGTTAGCAGTAAGAATGCCTTTAAGACACAGAAACCCGCTTCGTACAAACTCATCTTCTGTGTGTTGGTTCCTTTTAGGAAGTTGCATCTATGTTTAGATTCAGCAAGGTAGAAACACGTTTCTTCTAAAAGCTGCGTTTGGACATTCCAGAGTGGATGGGAGAACAGGCTGTAAAGAGAAATACCTTGCTCTAAAACCAAAACGGAGCTATCTAGCAGAATGGTTGTCAATGTGTGTATTCAACTTCCAGAGTTAAACTGATGTGTGTTGGCAGCAGTTCAGAAACCCTTTCTTTGGAGAATGTAGAAACAGTCATTTCCAGTTCAAAGGACGCACATAAGTGTTAGCAGTAAGAATGCGTTTCAAACACAGAAGACCCGATTCTTACAAACTCATCTGCTGTGTGCTGGTTTCTTTTAGGAAGTTGCATCTATGTTCAGATTCAGCGAGGTAGAAACACGTTTCTTCTAAAAGCTGCGTTTGGACATTCCAGAGTGGATGGGAGAACAGGCTCTAAAGAGAAATACCTTGCTCAAAAACCAAAACGGAGCTATCTAGCAGAATGTTTGTCAATGTGTGTATTCAACTTCCAGAGTTAAACTGATTTGTGTTTGCAGCAGTTCAGAAACCCTTTCTTTGGAGAATGTAGAAAAAAAAGTCATTTCCAGCCCTAGAGACGCATATAAGAGTTAGCAGTAAGAATACGTTTAAAACACAGAATAGCCGCTTCGTACAAACTCATCTGCTGTGTGCTAGTTCCTCTTAGGAAGTTGCATCTGTGTTATATTCAGCGAGGCGGAAACACGTTTCTTCTAAAAAGTGCATTGGAACATTCTAGAGTGAATTGGAGAACACGCTGTAAAGAGAAATAGCTTGCTCTAAAACCAAAACGGAGCTATCTAGCAGAATGGTTGTCAATGTGTGTATTCAACTTCCAGAGTTAAACTGATGTGTGTTTGCAGCAGTTCAGAAACCCTTTCTTTGGAGAATGTAGAAACAGTCAATTCCAGCCCTAGAGACGCACATAAGAGTTAGCAGTAAGAATGCGTTTCAAACACAGAAGACCCGCTTCTTACAAACTCATCTGCTGTGTGCTGGGTTCTTTTAGGATGTTACATCTATGTTCAGATTCAGCGAGGTAGAAACACGTTTCTTCTAAAAGCTGCGTTTGGACATTCCAGAGTGGATGGGAGAAGAGGCTCTAAAGAGAAATACCTTGCTCAAAAACCAAAACGGAGCTATCTAGCAGAATGTTTGTCAATGTGTGTATTCAACTTCGAGAGTTAAACTGATTTGTGTTTGCAGCAGTTCAGAAACCCTTTCTTTGGAGAATGTAGAAAAAAAGTCATTTCTAGCCCTAGAGACGCGTATAAGAGTTAGCAGTAAGAATGCCTTTAAAACACAGAAACCCGCTTCGTACAAACTCATCTTCTGTGTGTTGGTTCCTTTTAGGAAGTGGCATCTGTGTTTAGATTCAGCGAGGCAGAAACACGTTTCTTCTAAAAGCTGCGTTTGGACATTCCAGAGTGGATGGGAGAACAGGCTGTAAAGAGAAATACCTTGCTCTAAAACCAAAACGGAGCTATCTAGCAGAATGGTTGTCAATGTGTGTATTCAACTTCCAGAGTTAAACTGATGTGTGTTTGCAGCAGTTCAGAAACCCTTTCTTTGGAGAATGTAGAAACAGTCAATTCCAGCCCTAGAGACGCATATAAGATATAGCAGTAAGAATGCGTTTAAAACACAGAAGACCCGCTTCTTACAAACTCATCTGCTGTGTGCTGGTTTCTTTTAGGAAGTTTCATCTATGTTTAGATTCAGCAAGGTAGAAACACGTTTCTTCTAAAAGCTGCGTTTGGACATTCCAGAGTGGATGGGAGAACAGGCTGTAAAGAGAAATACCTTGCTCTAAAACCAAAACGGAGCTATCTAGCAGAATGGTTGTCAATGTGTGTATTCAACTTCCAGAGTTAAACTGATGTGTGTTTGCAGCATTTCAGAAACCCTTTCTATGGAGAATGTAGAAACAGTCAATTCCAGCCCTAGAGACGCATATAAGATATAGCAGTAAGAATGCGTTTAAAACACAGAAGACCCGCTTCTTACAAACTCATCTGCTGTGTGCTGGTCATTTCCAGCCCTAGAGACGCATATAAGAGTTAGCAGTAAGAATGCCTTTAAAACACAGAAACCCGCTTCGTACAAACTCATCTTCTGTGTGCTGGTTCCTTTTTGGAAGTTGCATCTGTGTTTAGATTCAGCGAGGTAGAAACACGTTTCTTCTAAAAGCTGCGTTTGGACATCCAGAGTGGATGGGAGAACAGGCTGTAAAGAGAAATACCTTGCTCTAAAACCAAAACGGAGCTATCTAGCCGAATGGTTGTCAATGTGTGTATTCAACTTCCAAAGTTAAACTGATGTGTGTTGGCAGGAGTTCAGAAACCCTTTCTTTGGAGAATGTAGAAACAGTCATTTCCAGTTCTAAGGACGCACATAAGTGTTAGCAGTAAGAATGCGTTTCAAACACAGAAGACCCGCTTCTTACAAACTCATCTGCTGTGTGCTGGTTTCTTTTAGGAAGTTGCATCTATGTTCAGATTCAGCGAGGTAGAAACACGTTTCTTCTAAAAGCTGCGTTTGGACATTCCAGAGTGGATGGGAGAACAGGCTCTAAAGAGAAATACCTTGCTCTAAAACCAAAACGGAGCTATCTAGCAGAATGTTTGTCAATGTGTGTATACAACTTCCAGAGTTAAACTGATTTGTGTTTGCAGCAGTTCAGAAACCCTTTCTTTGGAGAATGTAGAAAAAAAGTCATTTCCAGCCCTAGAGACGCGTATAAGACTTAGCAGTAAGAATGCCTTTAAAACACAGAAACCCGCTTCGTACAAACTCATCTTCTGTGTGTTGGTTCCTTTTAGGAAGTGGCATCTGTGTTTAGATTCAGTGAGGCAGAAACACGTTTCTTCTAAAACCTGCGTTTGGACATTCCAGAGTGGATGGGAGAACAGGCTGTAAAGAGAAATGCCTTGCTCTAAAACCAAAACGGAGCTATCTACCAGAATGGTTGTCAATGTGTGTATTCAACTTCCTGAGTTAAACTGATGTGTGTTTGCAGCATTTCAGAAACCCTTTCTTTGGAGAATGTAGAAACAGTCAATTCCAGCCCTAGAGACGCATATAAGATATAGCAATAAGAATGCGTTTAAAACACAGAAGACCCGCTTCTTACAAACTCATCTGCTGTGTGCTGGTTTCTTTTAGGAAGTTGCATCTATGTTTAGATTCAGCAAGGTAGAAACACGTTTCTTCTAAAAGCTGCGTTTCGACATTCCAGAGTGGATGGGAGAACAGGCTGTAAAGAGAAATACCTTGCTCTAAAACCAAAACGGAGCTATCTAGCAGAATGGTTGTCAATGTGTGTATTCAACTTCCAGAGTTAAACTGATGTGTGTTTGCAGCAGTTCAGAAACCCTTTCTTTGGAGAATGTAGAAACAGTCATTTCCAGCCCTAGAGACGCATATAAGAGTTAGCAGTAAGAATACGTTTAAAACACAGAATAGCCGCTTCTTACAAACTCATCTGCTGTGTGCTAGTTCCTCTTAGGAAGTTGCATCTGTGTTATATTCAGCGAGGCGGAAACACGTTTCTTCTAAAAACTGCATTGGGACATTCTAGAGTGAATGGGAGAACACGCTGTAAAGGGAAATAGCTTGCTCTAAAAGCAAAACGGAGCTATCTAGCAGAATGGTTGTCAATGTGTGTATTCAACTTCCAGAGTTAAACTGATGTGTGTTTGCAGCATTTCAGAAACCCTTTCTTTGGAGAATGTAGAAACAGTCAATTCCAGCCCTAGAGACGCACATAAGAGTTAGCAGTAAGAATGCGTTTCAAACACATAAGACCCGCTTCTTACAAACTCATCTGCTGTGTGCTGGTTTCTTTTAGGAAGTTGAATCTATGTTCAGATTCAGCGAGTTAGAAACACTTTTCTTCTAAAAGCTGCGTTTGGACATTCCAGAGTGGATGGGAGAACAGGCTCTAAAGAGAAATGCCTTGCTCTAAAAACAAAACGGAGCTATCTATCAGAATGGTTGTCAATGTGTATATTCAACTTCCAGAGTTAAACTGATGTGTCTTTGCAGCAGTTCAGAAACCCTTTCTTTGGCGAATGTAGAAACAGTCATTTCCAGCACTAGAGACGCATATAAGAGTTAGCAGTAAGAATGCGTTTAAAACACAGAAACCCGCTTTGTACAAACTCATCTGCTGTGTGTTGGTTCCTTTTAGGAAGTTGCATCTGTGTTTAGATTCAGCGAGGTAGAAACACGTTTCTTCTAAAAGCTGCGTTTCGACATTCCAGAGTGGATGGGAGAACAGGCTGTAAAGAGAAATACCTTGCTCAAAAACCAAAACGGAGCTATCTAGCAGAATGGTTGTCAATGTGTGTATTCAACTTCCAGAGTTAAACTGATGTGTGTTGGCAGCAGTTCATAAACCCTTTCTTTGGAGAATGTAGAAACAGTCATTTCCAGTTCTAAGGACGCACATAAGTGTTAGCAGTAAGAATGCGTTTCAAACACAGAAGACCCGCTTCTTACAAACTCATCTGCTGTGTGCTGGTTTCTTTTAGGAAGTTGCATCTATGTTCAGATTCAGCGAGGTAGAAACACTTTTCTTCTAAAAGCTGCGTTTGGACATTCAAGAGTGGATGGGAGAACAGGCTGTAAAGAGAAATACCTTGCTCAAAAACCAAAACGGAGCTATCTAGCAGAATGTTTGTCAATGTGTGTATTCAACTTCCAGTGTTAATCTGATTTGTGTTATCAGCAGTTCAGAAACCCTTTCTTTGGAGAATGTAGAAAAAAAGTCATTTCCAGCCCTAGAGACGCATATAAGAGTTAGCAGTAAGAATGCCTTTAAAACAAAGAAACCCGCTTCGTACAAACTCATATTCTGTGTGTTGATTCCTTTTAGGAAGTTGCATCTGTGTTTAGATTCAGCGAGGCAGAAACACGTTTCTTCTAAAAGCGACGTTTGGACATTCCAGAGTGGATGGGAGAAAAGGCTCTAAAGAGAAACACCTTGCTCTAAAACCAAAACGGAGCTATGTAGCAGAATGTTTGTCAATCTGTGTAATCAACTTCCAGAGTTAAACTGATTTGTTTTTGCAGCAGTTCAGAAACCCTTTCCTTGGAGTATGTAGAAAAAAACTCATTTCCAGCCCTAGAGACGCATATAAGAGTTAGCAGTAAGAATGCCTTTAAAACACAGAAACCCGCTTCGTACAAACTCATCTTCTGTGTGTTGGTTCCTTTTAGGAAGTTGCATCTATGTTTAGATTCAGCAAGGTAGAAACACGTTTCTTCTAAAAGCTGCCTTTGGACATTCCAGAGTGGATGGGAGAACAGGCTGTAAAGAGAAATACCTTGCTCTAAAACCAAAACGGAGCTATCTAACAGAATGGTTGTCAATGTGTGTATTCAACTTCCAGAGTTAAACTGATGTGTGTTGGCAGCAGTTCAGAAACCCTTTCTTTGGAGAATGTAGAAACAGTCATTTCCAGCCCTAGAGACGCACATAAGAGTTAGCAGTAAGAATGCGTTTCAAATACAGAAGAACCGCTTCTTACAAACTCATCTGCTGTGTGCTGGTTTCTTTTAGGAAGTTGCATCTATGTTCAGATTCAGCGAGGTAGAAACACGTTTCTTCTAAAAGCTGCGTTTGGACATTCCAGAGTGGATGGGAGAACAGGCTCTAAAGAGAAATGCCTTGCTCTAAAACCAAAACGGAGCTATCTATCAGAATGGTTGTCAATGTGTGTATTCAACTTCCAGCGTTCAACTGATGTGTCTTTGCAGCAGTTCAGAAACCCTTTCTTTGGCGAATGTAGAAACAGTCATTTCCAGCACTAGAGACGCATATAAGAGTTAGAAGTAAGAATGCGTTTTAAACACAGAAACCCGCTTCGTTCAAACTCATCTGCTGTGTGTTGGTTCCTTTTAGGAAGTTGCATCTGTGTTTAGATTCAGCGAGGTAGAACCACGTTTCTTCTAAAAGCTGCGTTTGGACATTCCAGAGTGGATGGGAGAACAGGCTGTAAAGAGAAATACCTTGCTCTAAAACCAAAACGGAGCTATCTAGCAGAATGGTTGTCAATGTGTGTATTCAACTTCCAGAGTTAAACTGATGTGTGTTTGCAGCATTTCAGAAACCCTTTCTTTGGAGAATGTAGAAACAGTCAATTCCATCCCTAGAGACGCATATAAGATATAGCAGTAAGAATGCGTTTAAAACACAGAAGACCCGCTTCTTACAAACTCATCTGCTGTGTGCTGGTTTCTTTTAGGAAGTTGAATCTATGTTCAGATTCAGCGAGGTAGAAACACGTTTCCTCTAAAAGCTGCGTTTGGACATCCCAGAGTGGATGGGAGAACAGGCTCTAAAGAGAAATACCTTGCTCAAAAACCAAAACGGAGCTATCTAGCAGAATGGTTGTCAATGTGTGTATTCAACTTCCAGAGTTAAACTGATTTGTGTTTGCAGCAGTTCAGAAACCCTTTCTTTGGAGAATGTAGAAAAAAAGTCATTTCCAGCCCTAGAGACGCATATAAGAGTTAGCAGTAAGAATGCCTTTAAAACACAGAAACCCGCTTCGTACAAACTCATCTTCTGTGTGTTGGTTCCTTTTAGGAAGTTGCATCTGTGTTTAGATTCAGCGAGGCAGAAACACGTTTCTTCTAAAAGCTGCGTTTGGACATTCCAGAGAGGATGGGAGAACAGGCTCTAAAGAGAAATACTTTGCTCTAAAAACCAAAACGGAGCTATCTAGCAGAATGTTTGTCAATGTGTGTATTCAACTTCCAGAGTTAAACTGATTTGTGTTTGCAGCAGTTCAGAAACACTTTCTTTGGAGAATGTAGAAAAAATGTCATTTCCAGCCCTAGAGTCGCATATAAGAGTTAGCAGTAAGAATGCCTTTAAACACAGAAACCCACTTCGTACAAACTCATCTTCTGTGTGTTGGTTCTTTTTAGGAAGTTGCATTTGTGTTTAGATTCAGCGAGGCAGAAAAACGTTTCTTCTAAAAGCTGCGTTTGGACATTCCACAGTGGATGGGAGAACAGGCTGTAAAAAAAAATACCTTGCTCTAAAACCAAAACGGAGCTCTCTAGCAGAATGGTTGTCAATGTGTGTATTCAACTTCCAGAGTTAAACTGATGTGTGTTTGCAGCAGTTCAGAAACCCTTTCTTTGGAGAATGTAGAAACAGTCAATTCCAGCCCTAGAGACGCATATAAGATTTAGCAGTAAGAATGCGTTTAAAACACAGAAGACGCGCTTCTTACAAACTCATCTGCTGTGTGCTGGTTTCTTTTAGGAAGTTGCATCTATGTTTAGATTCAGCAAGGTAGAAGCACGTTTCTTCTAAAAGCTGCGTTTGAACATTCCAGAGTGGATGGGAGAAGAGGCTCTAAAGAGAAATACCTTGCTCTAAAACCAAAACGGAGCTATCTAGCAGAATGGTTGTCAACTTGTGCATTCAACTTCCAGAGTTAAACTGATGTGTGTTGGCAGCAGTTCAGAAACCCTTTCTTTGGCGAATGTAGAAACAGTCATTTCCAGCCCTAGAGACGCACATAAGAGTTAGCAGTAAGAATGCGTTTCAAACACAGAAGACCCGCTTCTTACAAACTCATCTGCTGTGTGCTGGTTTCTTTTAGGAAGTTGAATCTATGTTCAGATTCAGCGAGTTAGAAACACGTTTCTTCTAAAAGCTGCGTTTGGACATTCCAGAGTGGATGGGAGAACAGGCTCTAAAGAGAAATACCTTGCTAAAAAACAAAAACGGAGCTATCTAGCAGAATGTTCGTCAATGTGTGTATTCAACTTCCAGAGTTAAACTGATTTGTGTTTGTAGCAGTTCAGAAACCCTTTCTTTGGAGAGTGTAGAAAAAATGTCATTTCCAGCCCTAGAGACACATATAAGAGTTAGCAGTAAGAATGCCTTTAAACTCAGAAACCCGCTTCGTACAAACTCATCTTCTGTGTGTTGGTTCCTTTTAGGAAGTTTCATCTGTGTTTAGATTCAGTGAGGCAGAAATACGTTTCTTCTAAAAGCTGCGTTTGGACATTCCAGAGTGGAAGGGAGAACAGGCTGTAAAAAAAAATACCTTGCTGTAAAACCAAAACGGAGCTATTTAGCAGAATGGTTGTCAATGTGTGTATTCAACTTCCAGAGTTAAACTGATGTGTGTTTGCACCAGTTCAGAAACCCTTTCTTTGGAGAATGTAGAAACAGTCAATTCCAGCCCTAGAGACGCACATAAGAGTTAGCAGTAAGAATGCGTATCAAACACAGACGACCCGCTTCTTACAAACTCATCTGCTGTGTGCTGGTTTCTTTTAGGAAGTTGAATCTATGTTCAGATTCAGCGAGGTAGAAACACGTTTCTTCTAAAAGCTGCGTTTGTACATTCCAGAGTGGATGGGAGAACGGGCTCTAAAGAGAAATAACTTGCTCAAAAACCAAAACGGAGCTATCTAGCAGAATGTTTGTCAATGTGTGTATTCAACTTCCAGAGTTAAACTGATTTGTGTTTGCAGCAGTTCAGAAACCCTTTCTTTGGAGAATGTAGAAAAAAAGTCATTTCCAGCCATAGAGACGCATATAAGAGTTAGCAGTAAGAATGCCTTTAAAACACAGAAACCCGCTTCGTACAGACTCATCTTCTGTGTGTTGGTTCCATTTAGGAAGTTGCATCTGTATTTAGATTCAGCGAGGCAGAAACACGTTTCTTCTAAAACCTGCGTTTGGACATTCCAGAGTGGATGGGAGAACAGGCTGTAAAGAGAAATACCTCGCTGTAAAACAAAAACGGAGCTATCTAGCAGAATGGTTGTCAATGTGTTTATTCAACTTTCAGAGTTAAACTGATGTGTGTTTGCAGCAGTTCAGAAACCATTTCTTTGGAGAATGTAGAAACAGTCAATTCCAGCCCTAGAGACGCATATAATATTTAGCAGTAAGAATGCGTTTAAAACACAGAAGACCCGCTTCTTACAAACTCATCCGCTGTATGCTGGTTTCTTTTAGGAAGTTGCATCTATGTTTAGATTCAGCAAGGTAGAAACACGTTTCTTCTAAAAGCTGCGTTTGGACATTCCAGAGTGGATGGGAGAACAGGCTGTAAAGAGAAATACCTTGCTCTAAAACCAAAACGGAACTATCTAGCAGAATGGTTGTCAATGTGTGTATTCAACTTCCAGAGATAAACTGATGTCTGTTGGCAGCAGTTCAGAAACCCTTTCTTTGGCGAATGTGGAAACAGTCATTTCCAGCCCTAGAGACGCATATAAGAGTTAGCAGTAAGAATGCGTTTAAAACACAGAATCCCGCTTTGTACAAACTCATCATCTGTGTGTTGCTTCCTTTTAGGAAGTTGCATCTGTGTTTAGATTCAGCGAGGTAGAAACACGTTTCTTCTAAAAGCTGCGTTTGGACATTCCAGAGTGGATGGGAGAACAGGCTGTAAAGAGAAATACCTTGCTCTAAAACCAAAACGGAGCTATCAAGCAGAATGGTTGTCAATGTGTGTATTCAACTTCCAGAATAAAACTGATGTGTGTTCGCAGCAGTTCAGAAACCCTTTCTTTGGAGAATGTAGAAACAGTCATTTCCAGCCCTAGAGACGCACATAAGAGTTGGCAGTAAGAATGCGTTTCAAACACATAAGACCCGCTTCGTACAAACTCATATTCTGTGTGTTGGTTCCTTTTAGGAAGTTGCATCTGTGTTTAGATTCAGTGAGGCAGAAATACGTTTCTTCTAAAAGCTGCGTTTGGACATTCCAGAGTGGATGGGAGAACAGGCTGTAAAAAAAAAACCTTGCTCTAAAACCAAAACGGAGCTCTCTAGCAGAATGGTTGTCAATGTGTGTATTCAACTTCCAGAGTTAAACTGATGTGTGTTTGCAGCAGTTCAGAAACCCTTTCTTTGGAGAATGTAGAAACAGTCATTTCCAGCCCTAGAGACGCACATAATAGTTAACAGTAAGACTGCGTTTCAAACACAGAAGACCCGCTTCTTACAAACTCATCTGCGGTGTGCTGGTTTCTTTTAGGAAGTTGCATCTATGTTTAGATTCAGCAAGGTAGAAACACGTTTCTTCTAAAAGCTGCATTTGGACATTCCAGAGTGGATGGGAGAACAGGCTGTAAAGTAAAATACCTTGCTCTGAAACCAAAACGGAGCTATCTAGCAGAATGGTTGTCAATGTGTGTATTTAACTTCCAGAGATAAACTGATGTGTGTTGGCAGCAGTTCAGAAACCCTTTCTTTGGAGTATGTAGAAACAGTCATTTCCAGCCCTAGAGACGCACATAAGAGTTAGCAGAAAGAATGCGTTTCAAACACAGAAGAGGCGCTTCTTACAAACTCATCTGCTGTGTGCTGGTTTCTTTTAGGAAGTTGCATCTGTGTTCAGAATCAGTGAGGTAGAAACACGTTTCTTCTAAAAGCTGCGTTTCAACATTCCAGAGTGGATGGGAGAACAGGCTGTAAAGAGAAACACCTTGCTCTAAAACCAAAACGGAGCTATCTAGCAGAATGGTTGTCAATGTGTGTATTCAACTTCCAGAGTTAAACTGATGTGTGTTGGCAGCAGTTCAGAAACCCTTTCTTTGGATAATGTAGAAACAGTAATTGCCAGCCCTAGAGACGCACATAAGAGTTAGCAGTAAGAATGCGTTTCAAACACAGAAGACCCGCTTCTTACAAACTCATCTGCTGTGTGCTGGTTTCTTTTAGGAAGTTGCATCTATGTTTAGATTCAGCAAGGTAGAAACACGTTTCTTCTAAAAGCTGCATTTGGACATTCAAGAGTGGATGGGAGAACAGGCTGTAAAGTGAAATACCTTGCTCTAAAACCAAAACGGAGCTATCTATCAGAATGGTTGTCAATGTGTGTATTCAGCTTCCAGAGTTAAACTGATGTGTGTTGGCAGCAGTTCAGAAACCCTTTCTTTGGCGAATGTAGAAGCAGTCATTTCCAGCCCTAGAGACGCATATAAGAGTTAGCAGTAAGAATGCGTTTAAAACACAGAAACCCGCTTTGTACAAACTCATCTTCTGTGTGTTGGTTCCTTTTAGGAAGTTGCACCTGTGTTTAGATTCAGCGAGGTAGAATCACTTTTCTTCTAAAAGCTGCGTTTCGACATTCCAGAGTGGATGGGAGAACAGGCTGTAAAGAGAAATACCTTGCTCTAAAACCAAAACGGAGCTATCTAGCAGAATGATTGTCAATGTGTGTATTCAACTTCCAGAGATAAACTGATGTGTGTTGGCAGCAGTTCAGAAACCCTTTCTTTGGAGTATGTAGAAACAGTCATTTCCACCCTTAGAGACACACATAAGAGTTAGCAGAAAGAATGCGTTTCAAACACATAAGACCCGCTTCTTACAAACTCATCTGCTGTGTGCTGGTTTCTTTTAGGAAGCTGAATCTATATTCAGATTCAGCGAGGTAGAAACACGTTTCTTCTAAAAGCTGCGTTTGGACATTCCAGAGTGGATGGGAGAACAGGCTGTAAAGTGAAATACCTTGCTCAAAAACCAAAACGGAGCTATCTAGCAGAATGTTTGTCAATGTGTGTATTCAACTTCCAGAGTTAAACTGATTTGTGTTTGCAGCAGTTCAGAAACCCTTTCTTTGGAGAATGTAGAAAAAAAGTCATTTCCAGCCCTAGAGACGCACATAAGAGTTGGCAGTAAGAATGCCTTTAAAACACAGAAACCCGCTTCGTACAAACTCATCTTCTGTGTGTTGGTTCCTTTTAGGAAGTTGCATCTGTGTTTAGATTCAGCGAGGCCAAAACACGTTTCTTCTAAAAGCTGCGTTTGGACATTCTAGAGTGGATGGGAGAACAGGCTGTAAAGAGAAATACCTTGCTCTAAAACCAAAACGGAGCCCTCTAGCAGAATGGTTGTCAATGTGTGTATTCAACTTCCAGAGTTAAACTGATGTGTGTTGGCAGCAGTTCAGAAACCCTTTCTTTGGAGAATGTAGAAACAGTCATTTCCAGCCCTAGAGACGCACATGAGAGTTAACAGTAAGAATGCGTTTCAAACACAGAAGACCCGCTTCTTACAAACTCATCTGCTGTGTGCTGGTTTCTTTTAGGAAGTTGCATCTATGTTTAGATTCAGCAAGGTAGAAACACGTTTCTTCTAAAAGCTGCATTTGGACATTCCGGAGTGGATGGGAGAACAGGCTGTAAAGTGAAATACCTTGCTCTAAAACCAAAACGGAGCTATCTATCAGAATGGTTGTCAATGTGTGTATTCAACTTCCAGCGTTAAACTGATGTGTCTTTGCAGCAGTTCAGAAACCCTTTCTTTGGCGAATGTAGAAACAGTCATTTCCAGCACTAGAGACGCATATAAGAGTTAGAAGTAAGAATGCGTTTTAAACACAGAAACCCGCTTCGTTCAAACTCATCTGCTGTGTGTTGGTTCCTTTTAGGAAGTTGCATCTGTGTTTAGATTCAGCGAGGTAGAACCACGTTTCTTCTAAAAGCTGCGTTTGGACATTCCAGAGTGAATGGGAGAACAGGCTGTAAATAGAAATACCTTGCTCTAAAACCAAAACGGAGCTATCTAGCAGAATGGTTGTCAATGTGTGTATTCAACTTCCAGAGTTAAACTGATGTTTGTTGGCAGCAGTTCAGAAACCCTTTCTTTGGAGTATGTAGAAACAGTCATTTCCAGCCCTAGAGACGCACATAAGTGTTAGCAGTAAGAATGCGTTTCAAACACAGAAGACCCGCTTCTTACAAACTCATCTGCTGTGTGCTGGTTTCTTTTAGGAAGTTGAATCTATGTTCAGATTCAGGGAGGTAGAAACACGTTTCTTCTAAAAGCTGCGTTTGGACATTCCAGAGTGGATGGGAGAACAGGCTGTAAAGAGAAATACCTTGCTCAAAAACCAAACCGGAGCTATCTAGCAGAATGTTTGTCAATGTGTGTATTCAACTTCCAGAGTTAAACTGATTTGTGTTTGCAGCAGATCAGAAACACATTCTTTGGAGAATGTAGAAAAAATGTCATTTTCAGCCCTAGAGACGCATATAAGAGTTAGCAGTAAGAATGCCTTTAAACACAGAAACCCGCTTCGTACAAACTCATATTCTGTGTGTTGGTTCCTTTTAGGAAGTTGCATCTGTGTTTAGATTCAGCGAGGCAGAAATACGTTTCTTCTAAAAGCTGCGTTTGGACATTCCAGAGTGGATGGGAGAACAGGCTGTAAAAAAAAATACCTTGCTCTAAAACCAAAACAGAGCTATCTAGCAGAATGGTTGTCAATGTGTGTATTCAACTTCCAGCGTTAAACTGATGTGTGTTTGCAGGAGTTCAGAAACCCTTTCTTTGGAGAATGTAGAAACAGTCAATTCCAGCCCTAGAGACGCATATAAGATTTAGCAGTAAGAATGCGTTTAAAACACAGAAGACCCGCTTCTTACAAACTCATCTGCTGTGTGTTGGTTTCTTTTAGGAAGTTGCATCTATGTTCAGATTCAGGGAGGTAGAAACACGTTTCTTCTAAAAGCTGCGTTTGGACATTCCAGAGTGGATGGGAAAACAGGCTCTAAAGAGAAATACCTCGCTCAAAAACCAAAACGGAGCTATCTAGCAAAATATTTGTCAATGTGTGTATTCAACTTCCATAGTTAAACTGATTTGTGTTTGCAGCAGTTCAGAAACCCTTTCTTTGGAGAATGTAGAAAAAAAGTCATTTCCAGCCATAGAGACGCATATAAGAGTTAGCAGTAAGAATGCCTTTAAAACACAGAAACCCGCTTCGTACAGACTCATCTTCTGTGTTTTGGTTCCATTTAGGAAGTTGCATCTGTATTTAGATTCAGCGAGGCAGAAACACGTTTCTTCTAAAAGCTGCGTTTGGACATTCCACAGTGGATGGGAGAACAGGCTGTAAAGAGAAATACCTTGCTGTAAAACAAAAACGGAACTATCTAGCAGAATGGTTGTCAATGTGTTTATTCAACTTTCAGAGTTAAACTGATTTGTGTTTGCAGCAGTTTAGAAACCCTTTCTTTGGAGAATGTAAAAAAAATGTCATTTCCAGCCCTAGAGACGCATATAAGAGTTAGCAGTAAGAAGGCCTTTAAACACAGAAACCCGCTTCGTACAAACTCATCTTCTGTGTGTTTTTTCCTTTTAAGAAGTTGCATCTGTGTTTAGATTCAGCGAGGCAGAAACACGTTTCTTTTAAAAGCTGCGTTTGAACATTCCAGAGTGGATGGGAGAACAGGCTGTAAAAAAAAAATACCTTGCTCTAAAACCAAAACGGAGCTATCTAGCAGAATGGTTGTCAATGTGTGTATTCAACTTCCAGCGTTAAACTGATGTGTGTTTGCAGCAGTTCAGAAACCCTTTCTTTGGAGAATGTAGAAACAGTCATTTCCAGCCCTAGAGACGCATATAAGATTTAGCAGTAAGAATGCGTTTAAAACACAGAAGACCCGCTTCTTACAAACTCATCTGCTGTGTGCTGGTTTCTATTAGGAAGTTGCATCTATGTTTAGATTCAGCAAGGTAGAAACACGTTTCTTCTAAAAGCTGCGTTTGGACATTCCAGAGTGGATGGGAGAACAGGCTGTAAAGAGAAATACCTTGCTCTAAAACCAAAAGGGAGCTATATAGCAGAATGGTTGTCAATGTGTGTATTCAACTTCCAGAGATAAACTGATGTGTGTTTGCAGCAGTTCAGAAACCCTTCCTTTGGAGAATGTAGAAACAGTAATTGCCAGCCCTAGAGACGCACATAAGAGTTAGCAGTAAGAATTCGTTTCAAACACAGAAGACCCGCTTCTTACAAACTCATCTGCTGTGTGCTGGTTTCTTTTAGGAAGTTGCATCTATGTTTAGATTCAGCAAGGTAGAAACACGTTTCTTCTAAAAGCTGCATTTGGACATTCCAGAGTGGATGGGAGAACAGGCTGTAAAGTGAAATAACTTGCTCTAAAACCAAAACGGAGCTATCTAGCAGAATGGTTGTCAATGTGTGTATTCAGCTTCCAGAGTTAAACTGATGTGTTTTGGCAGCAGTTTAGAAACCCTTTCTTTGGCGAATGTAGAAACAGTCATTTCCAGCCCTAGAGACGCATATAAGAGTTAGCAGTAAGAATGCGTTTAAAACACAGAAACCCGCTTTGTACAAACTCTTCTTCTGTGTGTTGGTTCCTTTTAGGAAGTTGCATCTGTGTTTAGATTCAGCGAGGTAGAAACACGTTTCTTCTAAAAGCTGCGTTTCGACATTCCAGAGTGGATGGGAGAACAGGCTGTAAAGAGAAATACCTTGCTCTAAAACCAAAACGGAGCTATCTAGCAGAATGGTTGTCAATGTGTGTATTCAACTTCCAGAGTTAAACTGATGTGTGTTGGCAGCAGTTCAGAAACCCTTTCTTTGGAGAATGTAGAAACAGTCATTTCCAGCCCTAGAGACGCACGTAAGAGTTAGCAGTAAGAATGCGTTTCAAACACAGAAGACCCGCTTCTTACAAACTCATCTGCTGTGTGCTGGTTTCTTTTAGGAAGTTGAATCTATGTTCAGATTCAGCGAGGTAGAAACACGTTTCTTCTAAAAGCTGCGTTTGGACATTCCAGAGTGGATGGGAGAACAGGCTCTAAAGAGAAATACCTTGCTGAAAAACCAAAACGGAGCTATCTAGCAGAATGGTTGTCAATGTGTGTATTCAACTTCCAGCGTTAAACTGATGTGTGTTTGCAGGAGTTCAGAAACCCTTTCTTTGGAGAATGTAGAAACAGTCAATTCCAGCCCTAGAGACGCATATAAGATTTAGCAGTAAGAATGCGTTTAAAACACAGAAGACCCGCTTCTTACAAACTCATCTGCTGTGTGTTGGTTTTTTTTAGGAAGTTGCATCTATGTTTAGATTCAGCAAGGTAGAAGCACGTTTCTAATAAAAGCTGCGTTTGGAAATTCAAGAGTGGATGGGAGAACAGGCTGTAAAGAGAAATACCTTGCTCTAAAACCAAAACGGAGCTATCTAGCAGAATGGTTGTCAATGTGTGTATTCAACTTCCAGAGTTAAACTGATGTGTGTTGGCAGCAGTTCAGAAACCCTTTCTTTGGCGAATGTAGAAACAGTCATTTCCAGCCCTAGAGACGCATATAAGAGTTAGCAGTAAGAATGCATTTAAAACACAGAAACCCGCTTTGTACAAACTCATCTTCTGTGTGTTGGTTCCTTTTAGGAAGCTGCATCTTTGTTTAGATTCAGCGAGGTAGAAACACGTTTCTTCTAAAAGCTGCGTTTGGACATTCCAGAGTGGATGGGAGAACAGGCTGTAAAGAGAAATACCTTGCTCTAAAACCAAAACGGAGCTATCTAGCAGAATGGTTGTCAATGTGTGTATTCAACTTCCAGAGGTAAACTGATGTGTGTTGGCAGCAGTTCAGAAACCCTTCCTTGGCGAATGTAGAAACAGTCATTTCCAGCCCTAGAGACGCACATAAGAGTTAATAGTAAGAATGCGTTTAAAACACAGAAACCCGCTTTGTACAAACTCATCTTCTGTGTGTTGGTTCCTTTTAGAAAGTTGCATCTGTGTTTAGATTCAGCGAGGTAGAAACACGTTTCTTCTAAAAGCTGCGTTTCGACAGTCCAGAGTGGATGGGAGAACAGGTTTTAAAAAGAAATACCTTGCTCTAAAACCAAAACGGAGCTATCTAGCAGAATGGTTGTCAATGTGTGTATTCAATTTCCAGAGTTAAATTGATGTGTGTTGGCAGCAGTTCAGAAACCCTTTCTTTGGAGAATGTAGAAACAGTCATTTCCAGCCCTAGAGACGCACATAAGAGTTAGCAGTAAGAATGCGTTTCAAACACAGAAGACCCGCTTCTTACAAACTCATCTGCTGTGTGCTGGTTTCTTTTAGGAAGTTGAATCTATGTTCAGATTCAGCGAGGTAGAAACACGTTTCTTCTAAAAGCTTCGTTTGGAAATTCCAGAGTGGATTGGAGAACAGGCTCTAAAGAGAAATACCTTGCTCAAAAACCAAAACGGAGCTATCTAGCAGAATGGTTGTCAATGTGTGTATTCAACTTCCAGAGTTAAACTGATTTGTGTTTGCAGCAGTTCAGAAACCCTTTCTTTGGAGAATGTAGAAAAAATGTCATTTCCAGCCCTAGAGACGCATATAAGAGTTAGAAGTAAGAATGCCTTTAAACACAGAAACCCGCTTCGTACAAACTCATCTTCTGTGTGTTGGTTCCTTTTAGGAAGTTGCATCTGTGTTTAGATTCAGCGAGGCAGAAACACGTTTCTTCTAAAAGCTGCGTTTGGACATTCCAGAGTGGATGGGAGAACAGGCTGTAAAAAAAAATACCTTGCTCTAAAACCAAAAGGGAGCTATCTAGCAGAATGGTTGTCAATGTGTGTATTCAACTTCCAGCGTTAAACTGATGTGTGTTTGCAGCAGTTCAGAAACCCTTTCTTTGGAGAATGTAGAAACAGTCATTTCCAGCCCTAGAGACGCATATAAGATTTAGCAGTAAGAATGCGTTTAAAAAACAGAAGACCCGCTTCTTACAAACTCATCTGCTGTGTGCTGGTTTCTTTTAGGAAGTTGCATCTATGTTTAGATCCAGCAAGGTAGAAACACGTTTCTTCTAAAAGCTGCGTTTGGACATTCCAGAGTGGATGGGAGAACAGGCTGTAAAGAGAAATACATTGCTCAAAAACCAAAACGGAGCTATCTAGCAGAATGTTTGTCAATGTGTGTATTCAACTTCCAGAGTTAAACTGATTTGTGTTTGCAGCAGTTCAGAAACCCTTTCTTTGGAGAATGTAGAAAAAAAGTCATTTCCAGCCCTAGAGACGCATATAAGAGTTAGCAGTAAGAATGCCTTTAAAACACAGAAACCCGCTTCGTACAAACTCATCTGCTGTGTTCTAGTTCCTCTTAGGAAGTTGCATCTATGTTTAGATTAAGCGAGGCAGAAACACGTTTCTTCTAAAAACTGCATTTGGACATTCCAGAGTGAATGGGAGAACACGCTGTAAAGAGAAATACCCTGCTCTAAAACCAAAACGGAGCTATCTAGCAGAATGGTTGTCAATGTGTGTATTCAACTTCCAGAGTTAAACTGAAGTGTGTTTGCAGCAGTTCAGAAACCCTTTCTTTGGAGTATGTAGAAACAGTCATTTCCAGCCCTAGAGACGCACATAAGAGTTAGCAGAAAGAATGCGTTTCAAACACAGAAGACGCGCTTCTTACAAACTCATCTGCTGTGTGCTGGTTTCTTTTAGGAAGTTGCATCTATGTTCAGAATCAGCGAGGTAGAAACACGTTTCTTCTAAAAGCTGCGTTTGGACATTCCAGAGTGGATGGGAGAACAGGTTCTAAAGAGAAATACCTTGCTAAAAAACCAAAACGGAGCTATCTAGCAGTATGTTTGTCAATGTGTATATTCAACTTCCAGAGTTAAACTGATTTGTGTTTGCAGCAGTTTAGAAACCCTTTCTTTGGACAATGTAAAAAAAATGTCATTTCCAGCCCTAGAGACGCATATAGGAGTTAGAAGTAAGAATGCCTTTAAACACAGAAACCCGCTTCGTACAAACTCATCTTCTGTGTGTTGGTTCCTTTTAGGAAGTTGCATCTGTGTTTAAATTCAGCGAGGCAGAAACACGTTTCTTTTAAAAGCTGCGTTTGGACATTCCAGAGTGGATGGGAGAACAGGCTGTAAAAAAAAAAAAACCTTGCTCTAAAACCAAAACGGAGCTATCTAGCAGAATGGTTGTCAATGTGTGTATTCAACTTCCAGCGTTAAACTGATGTGTGTTTGCAGCATTTCAGAAACCCTTTCTTTGGAGAATGTAGAAACAGTCATTTCCAGCCCTAGAGACGCATATAAGATTTAGCAGTAAGAATGCGTTTAAAACACAGAAGACCCGCTTCTTACAAACTCATCTGGTTTCTATTAGGAAGTTGCATCTATGTTTAGATTCAGCAAGGTAGAAACACGTTTCTTCTAAAAGCTGCGTTTGGACATTCCAGAGTGGATGGGAGAACAGGCTGTAAAGAGAAATACCTTGTTCTAAAACCAAAAGGGAGCTATCTAGCAGAATGGTTGTCAATGTGTGTATTCAACTTCCAGAGTTAAACTGAATTGTGTTTGCAGCAGTTCAGAAACCCTTTCTTTGGAGAATGTAGAAACAGTAATTGCCAGCCCTAGAGACGCACATAAGAGTTAGCAGTAAGAATTCGTTTCAAACACAGAAGACCCGATTCTTACAAACTCATCTGTTGTGTGCTGGTTTCTTTTAGGAAGTTGAATCTATGTTCAGATTCAGCGAGGTAGAAACACGTTTCTTCTAAAAGCTGCGTTTGGACATTCCAGAGTGGATGGGAGAACGGGCTCTAAAGAGAAATACCTTGCTCAAAAACCAAAACGGAGCTATCTAGCAGAATGGTTGTCAATGTGTGTATTCACCTTCCAGAGTTAAACTGATGTGTGTTGGCAGCAGTTCAGAAACCCTTTCTTGGAGAATGTAGAAACAGTCATTTCCAGCTCTAGAGATGCACATAAGTGTTAACAGTAAGAATGCGTTTCAAACACAGAAGACCCTCTTCTTACAAACTCATCTGCTGTGTGCTGGTTTCTTTTAGGAAGTGGCATCTATGTTTAGATTCAGCAAGGTAGAAACACGTTTCTTCTAAAAGCTGCGTTTGGACTTTCCAGAGTGGATGGGAGAACAGGCTCTAAAGAGAAATACCTTGCTCAAAAACCAAAACGGAGCTATCTAGCAGAATGGTTGTCAATGTGTGTATTCAACTTCCAGAGTTAAACTGATGTGTGTTGGCAGCAGTTCAGAAACGCTTTCTTTGGAGAATGTAGAAACAGTCATTTCCAGCCCTAGAGACGCACATAAGAGTTAGCAGTAAGAATGCGTTTCAAACACAGAAGACCCGCTTCTTACAAACTCATCTGCTGTGTGCTGGTTTCTTTTAGGAAGTTGAATCTATGTTCAGATTCAGCGAGGTAGAAACACGTTTCTTCTAAAAGCTGCGTTTGGACATTCCAGAGAGGATGGGAGAACAGGCTCTAAAGAGAAATACCTTGCTCAAAAACCAAAACGGAGCTATCTAGCAGAATGGTTGTCAATGTGTGTATTCAACTTCCAGCGTTCAACTGATTTGTGTTTGCAGGAGTTCAGAAACCCCTTCTTTGGAGAATGTTGAAACAGTCAATTCCAGCCCTAGAGACGCATATAAGATTTAGCAGTAAGAATGCGTTTAAAACACAGAAGACCCGCTTTTTACAAACTCATCTGCTGTGTGTTGGTTTCTTTTAGGAAGTTGCATCTATGTTTAGATTCAGCAAGGTAGAAGCACGTTTCTTCTAAATGCTGCGTTTGGACATTCAAGAGTGGATGGGACAACAGGCTGTAAAGAGAAATACCTTGCTCTAAAACCAAAACGGAGCTATCTAGCAGAATGGTTGTCAATGTGTGTATTCAACTTCCAGAGTTAAACTGATGTGTGTTGGCAGCAGTTCAGAAACCCTTTCTTTGGCGAATGTAGAAACAGTCATTTCCAGCCCTAGAGACGCATATAAGGGTTAGCAGTAAGAATGCGTTTAAAACACAGAAACCCGCTTTGTACAAACTCATCTTCTGTGTGTTGGTTCCTTTTAGGAAGTTGCATCTGTGTTTAGATTCAGCGAGGTAGAAACACGTTTCTTCTAAAAGCTGCGTTTCGACAGTCCAGAGTGGATGGGAGAACAGGTTTTAAAGAGAAATACCTTGCTCTAAAACCAAAACGGAGCTATCTAGCAGAATGGTTGTCAATGTGTGTATTCAATTTCCAGAGTTAAACTGATGTGTGTTGGCAGCAGTTCAGAAACCCTTTCTTTGGAGAATGTAGAAACAGTCATTTCCAGCCCTAGAGACGCACATAAGAGTTAGCAGTAAGAATGCGTTTCAAACACAGAAGACCCGCTTCTTACAAACTCATCTGCTGTCTGCTGGTTTCTTTTAGGAAGTTGAATCTATGTTCAGATTCAGCGCGGTAGAAACACGTTTCTTCTAAAAGCTTCGTTTGGAAATTCCAGAGTGGATGGGAGAACAGGCTCTAAAGAGAAATACCTTGCTCAAAAACCAAAACGGAGCTATCTAGCAGAATGGTTGTCAATGTGTGTATTCAACTTCCAGAGTTAAACTGATTTGTGTTTGCAGCAGTTCAGAAACCCTTTCTTTGGAGAATGTAGAAAAAATGTCATTTCCAGCCCTAGAGACGCATATAAGAGTTAGCAGTAAGAATGCCTTTAAACACAGAAACCCGCTTCGTACAAACTCATCTTCTGTGTGTTGGTTCCTTTTAGGAAGTTGCATCTGTGTTTAGATTCAGCGAGGCAGAAACACGTTTCTTCTAAAAGCTGCGTTTGGACATTCCAGAGTGGATGGGAGAACAGGCGGTAAAAAAAAATACCTTGCTCTAAAACCAAAAGGGAGCTATCTAGCAGAATGGTTGTCAATGTGTGTATTCAACTTCCAGCGTTAAACTGATGTGTGTTTGCAGCAGTTCAGAAACCCTTTCTTTGGAGAATGTAGAAACAGTCATTTCCAGCCCTAGAGACGCATATAAGATTTAGCAGTAAGAATGCGTTTAAAACACAGAAGACCCGCTTCTTACAAACTCATCTGCTGTGTGCTGGTTTCTTTTAGGAAGTTGCATCTATGTTTAGATCCAGCAAGGTAGAAACACGTTTCTTCTAAAAGCTGCGTTTGGACATTCCAGAGAGGATGGGAGAACAGGCTGTAAAGAGAAATACCTTGCTCTAAAACCAAAACGGAGCTATCTAACAGAATGGTTGTCAATGTGTGTATTCAACTTCCAGAGTTAAACTGATGTGTGTTGTTAGCAGTTCAGAAACCCTTTCTTTGTAAAATGTAGAAAGAGTAATTGCCAGCCCTAGAGATGCACATAAGAGTTAGCAGTAAGAATTCGTTTCAAACACAGAAGACCCGCTTCTTACAAACTCAGCTGCTGTGTGCTGGTTTCTTTTAGGAAGTTGCATCTATGTTTAGATTCAGCAAGGTAGAAACACGTTTCTTCTAAAAGCTGCATTTGGACATTCCAGAGTGGATGGGAGAACAGGCTGTAAAGTGAAATACCTTGCTCTAAAACCAAAACGGAGCTATCTAGCAGAATGGTTGTCAATGTGTGTATTCAGCTTCCAGAGTTAAACTGATGTGTTTTGGCAGCAGTTCTGAAACCCCTTCTTTGGCGAATGTAGAAACAGTCATTTCCAGCCCTAGAGACGCATATAAGAGTTAGCAGTAAGAATGCGTTTAAAAAACAGAAACCCGCTTTGTACAAACTCATCTTCTGTGTGTTGGTTCCTTTTAGGAAGTTGCATCTGTGTTTAGATTCAGCGAGGTAGAAACACGTTTCTTCTAAAAGCTGCGTTTCGACATTCCAGAGTGGATGGGAGAACAGGCTGTAAAGAGAAATACCTTGCTCTAAAACCAAAATGGAGCTATCTAGCAGAATGGTTGTCAATGTGTGTATTCAACTTCCAGAGTTAAACTGATGTGTGTTGGCAGCAGTTCAGAAACCCTTTCTTTGGAGAATGTAGAAACAGTCATTTCCAGCCCTAGAGACGCACATAAGAGTTAGCAGTAAGAATGCGTTTCAAACACAGAAGACCCGCTTCTTACAAACTCATCTGCTGTCTGCTGGTTTCTTTTAGGAAGTTGAATCTATGTTCAGATTCAGCGAGGTAGAAACACGTTTCTTCTAAAAGCTACGTTTGGAAATTCCAGAGTGGATGGGAGAACAGGCTCTAAAGAGAAATACCTTGCTCAAAAACCAAAACGGAGCTATCTAGCAGAATGGTTGTCAATGTGTGTATTCAACTTCCAGAGTTAAACTGATTTGTGTTTGCAGCAGTTCATAAACCCTTTCTTTGGAGAATGTAGAAAAAATGTCATTTCCAGCCCTAGAGACGCATATAAGAGTTAGCAGTAAGAATGCCTTTAAACACAGAAACCCGCTTCGTACAAACTCATCTTCTGTGTGTTGGTTCCTTTTAGGAAGTTGCATCTGTGTTTAGATTCAGCGAGGCAGAAACACGTTTCTTCTAAAAGCTGCGTTTGGACATTCCAGAGTGGATGGGAGAACAGGCTGTAAAAAAAAATACCTTGCTCTAAAACCAAAAGGGAGCTATCTAGCAGAATGGTTGTCAATGTGTGTATTCAACTTCCAGCGTTAAACTGATGTGTGTTTGCAGCAGTTCAGAAACCCTTTCTTTGGAGAATGTAGAAACAGTCATTTCCAGCCCTAGAGACGCATATAAGATTTAGCAGTAAGAATGCGTTTAAAACACAGAAGACCCGCTTCTTACAAACTCATCTGCTGTGTGCTGGTTTCTTTTAAGAAGTTGCATCTATGTTTAGATCCAGCAAGGTAGAAACACGTTTCTTCTAAAAGCTGCGTTTGGACATTCCAGAGTGGATGGGAGAACAGGCTGTAAAGAGAAATACCTTGCTCAAAAACCAAAACGGAGCTATCTAGCAGAATGGTTGTCAATGTGTGTATTCAACTTCCAGAGTTAAACTGATGTGTGTTGGCAGCAGTTCAGAAACCCTTTCTTTGGCGAATGTAGAAACAGTCATTTCCAGCCCTAGAGACGCATATAAGAGTTAGCAGTAAGAATGCGTTTAAAACACAGAAACCCGCTTTGTACAAACTCATCTTCTGTGTGTTGGTTCCTTTTAGGAAGTTGCATCTGTGTTTAGATTCAGCGAGGTAGAAACACTTTTCTTCTAAAAGCTGCGTTTGGACATTCCAGAGTGGATGGGAGAACAGGTTGTAAAGAGAAATACCTTGCTCTAAAACCAACACGGAGCTATCTAACAGAATGGTTGTCAATGTGTGTATTCAACTTCCAGAGTTAAACTGATGTGTGTTGTTAGCAGTACAGAAACCCTTTCTTTGGAGAATGTAGAAACAGTAATTGCCAGCCCTAGAGATGCACATAAGAGTTAGCAGTAAGAATTCGTTTCAAACACAGAAGACCCGCTTCTTACAAACTCATCTGCTGTGTGCTGGTTTCTTTTAGGAAGTTGCATCTATGTTTAGATTCAGCAAGGTAGAAACACGTTTCTTCTAAAAGCTGCATTTGGACATTCCAGAGTGGATGGGAGAACAGGCTGTAAAGTGAAATACCTTGCTCTAAAACCAAAACGGAGCTATCTAGCAGAATGGTTGTCAATGTGTGTATTCAGCTTCCAGAGTTAAACTGATGTGTTTTGGCAGCAGTTCTGAAACCCCTTCTTTGGCGAATGTAGAAACAGTCATTTCCAGCCCTAGAGACGCATATAAGAGTTAGCAGTAAGAATGCGTTTAAAAAACAGAAACCCGCTTTGTACAAACTCATCTTCTGTGTGTTGGTTCCTTTTAGGAAGTTGCATCTGTGTTTAGATTCAGCGAGGTAGAAACACGTTTCTTCTAAAAGCTGCGTTTGGACATTCCAGAGTGGATGGGAGAACAGGCTGTAAAGAGAAATACCTTGCTCTAAAACCAAAATGGAGCTATCTAGCAGAATGGTTGTCAAAGTGTGTATTCAACTTCCAGAGTTAAACTGATGTGTGTTGGCAGCAGTTCAGAAACCCTTTCTTTGGAGAATGTAGAAACAGTCATTTCCAGCCCTAGAGACGCACATAAGAGTTAGCAGTAAGAATGCGTTTCAAACACAGAAGACCCGCTTCTTACAAACTCATCTGCTGTCTGCTGGTTTCTTTTAGGAAGTTGAATCTATGTTCAGATTCAGCGAGGTAGAAACACGTTTCTTCTAAAAGCTTCGTTTGGAAATTCCAGAGTGGATGGGAGAACAGGCTCTAAAGAGAAATACCTTGCTCAAAAACCAAAACGGAGCTATCTAGCAGAATGGTTGTCAATGTGTGTATTCAACTTCCAGAGTTAAACTGATTTGTGTTTGCAGCAGTTCATAAACCCTTTCTTTGGAGAATGTAGAAAAAATGTCATTTCCAGCCCTAGAGACGCATATAAGAGTTAGCAGTAAGAATGCCTTTAAACACAGAAACCCGCTTCGTACAAACTCATCTTCTGTGTGTTGGTTCCTTTTAGGAAGTTGCATCTGTGTTTAGATTCAGCGAGGCAGAAACACGTTTCTTCTAAAAGCTGCGTTTGGACATTCCAGAGTGGATGGGAGAACAGGCTGTAAAAAAAAATACCTTGCTCTAAAACCAAAAGGGAGCTATCTAGCAGAATGGTTGTCAATGTGTGTATTCAACTTCCAGCGTTAAACTGATGTGTGTTTGCAGCAGTTCAGAAACCCTTTCTTTGGAGAATGTAGAAACAGTCATTTCCAGCCCTAGAGACGCATATAAGATTTAGCAGTAAGAATGCGTTTAAAACACAGAAGACCCGCTTCTTACAAACTCATCTGCTGTGTGCTGGTTTTTTTAGGAAGTTGCATCTATGTTTAGATCCAGCAAGGTAGAAACACGTTTCTTCTAAAAGCTGCGTTTGGACATTCCAGAGTGGATGGGAGAACAGGCTGTAAAGAGAAATACCTTGCTCAAAAACCAAAACGGGGCTATCTAGCAGAATGGTTGTCAATGTGTGTATTCAACTTCCAGAGTTAAACTGATGTGTGTTGGCAGCAGTTCAGAAACCCTTTCTTTGGCGAATGTAGAAACAGTCATTTCCAGCCCTAGAGACGCATATAAGAGTTAGCAGTAAGAATGCGTTTAAAACACAGAAACCCGCTTTGTACAAACTCATCTTCTGTGTGTTGGTTCCTTTTAGGAAGTTGCATCTGTGTTTAGATTCAGCGAGGTAGAAACACTTTTCTTCTAAAAGCTGCGTTTCGACATTCCAGAGTGGATGGGAAAACAGGCTGTAAAGAGAAATACCTTGCTCTAAAACCAAAACGGAGCTATCTAACAGAATGGTTGTCAATGTGTGTATTCAACTTCCAGAGTTAAACTGATGTGTGTTGTTAGCAGTTCAGAAACCCTTTCTTTGGAGAATGTAGAAACAGTAATTGCCAGCCCTAGAGATGCACATAAGAGTTAGCAGTAAGAATTCGTTTCAAACACAGAAGACCCGCTTCTTACAAACTCATCTGCTGTGTGCTGGTTTCTTTTAGGAAGTTGCATCTATGTTTAGATTCAGCAAGGTAGAAACACGTTTCTTCTAAAAGCTGCATTTGGACATTCCAGAGTGGATGGGAGAACAGGCTGTAAAGTGAAATACCTTGCTCTAAAACCAAAACGGAGCTATCTAGCAGAATGGTTGTCAATGTGTGTATTCAGCTTCCAGAGTTAAACTGATGTGTTTTGGCAGCAGTTCTGAAACCCCTTCTTTGGCGAATGTAGAAACAGTCATTTCCAGCCCTAGAGATGCATATAAGAGTTAGCAGTAAGAATGCGTTTAAAAAACAGAAACCCGCTTTGTACAAACTCATCTTCTGTGTGTTGGTTCCTTTTAGGAAGTTGCATCTGTGTTTAGATTCAGCGAGGTAGAAACACGTTTCTTCTAAAAGCTGCGTTTCGACATTCCAGAGTGGATGGGAGAACAGGCTGTAAAGAGAAATACCTTGCTCTAAAACCAAAACGGAGCTATCTAGCAGAATGGTTGTCAATGTGTGTATTCAACTTCCAGAGTTAAACTGATGTGTGTTGGCAGCAGTTCAGAAACCCTTTCTTTGGCGAATGTAGAAACAGTCATTTCCAGCCCTAGAGACGCATATAAGAGTTAGCAGTAAGAATGCGTTTAAAACACAGAAACCCGCTTTGTACAAACTCATCTTCTGGTTGTTGGTTCCTTTTAGGAAGTTGCATCTGTGTTTAGATTCAGCGAGGTAGAAACACGTTTCTTCTAAAAGCTGCGTTTCGACATTCCAGAGTGGATGGGAGAACAGGCTGTAAAGAGAAATACCTTGCTCTAAAACCAAAACGGAGCTATCTAGCAGAATGGTTGTCAATGTGTGTATTCAATTTCCAGAGTTACACTGATGTATGTTGGCAGCAGTTCAGAAACCCTTTCTTTGGAGAATGTAGAAACAGTCATTTCCAGCCCTAGAGACGCACATAAGAGTTAGCAGTAAGAATGCGTTTCAAACACAGAAGACCCGCTTCTTACAAACTCATCTGCTGTTTGCTGGTTTCTTTTAGGAAGTTGAATCTATGTTCAGATTCACTGAGGTAGAAACACGTTTCTTCTAAAAGCTGCGTTTGGACATTCCAGAGTGGATGGGAGAACAGGCTCTAAAGAGAAATACCTTGCTCAAAAACCAAAACGGAGCTATCTTGCAGAATGGTTGTCAATGTGTGTATTCAACTTCCAGAGTTAAACTGATTTGTGTTTGCAGCAGTTCAGAAACCCTTTCTTTGGAGAATGTAGAAAAAATGTCATTTCCAGCCCTAGAGACGCATGTAAGAGTTAGCAGTAAGAATGCCTTTAAACACAGAAACCCGCTTCGTACAAACTCATCTTCTGTGTGTTGGTTCCTTTTAGGAAGTTGCATCTGTGTTTAGATTCAGCGAGGCAGAAACACGTTTCTTCTAAAAGCTGCGTTTGGACATTCCAGAGTGGATGGGAGAACAGGCTGTAAAGAGAAATACCTTGCTCTAAAACCAAAACGGAGCTATCTAGCAGAATGGTTGTCAATGTGTGTATTCAACCTCCAGAGTTAAACTGATGTGTATTGGGAGCAGTTCAGAAACCCTTTCTTTGGAGTATGTAGAAACAGTCATTTCCAGCCCTAGAGACGCACATAAGAGTTAGCAGAAAGAATGCGTTTCAAACACAGAAGACGCGCTTCTTACAAACTCATCTCCTGTGTGCTGGTTTCTTTTAGGAAGTTGCATCTATGTTCAGAATCAGCGAGGTAGAAACACGTTTCTTCTAAAAGCTGCGTTTGGACATTCCAGAGTGGATGGGAGAACAGGTTCTAAAGAGAAATACCTTGCTCAAAAACCACAACGGAGCTATCTAGCAGAATGTTTGTCAATGTGTATATTCAACTTCCAGAGTTAAACTGATTTGTGTTTGCAGCAGTTCAGAAACCCTTTCCTTGGAGAATGTAGAAAAAATGTCATTTCCAGCCCTAGAGACGCATATAAGAGTTAGCAGTAAGAATGCCTTTAAACACAGAAACCCGCTTCGTACAAACTCATCTTCTGTGTGTTGGTTCCTTTTAGGAAGTTGCATCTGTGTTTAGATTCAGCGAGGCAGAAACACGTTTCTTCTAAAAGCTGCGTTTGGACACTCCAGAGTGGATGGGAGAACAGGCTCTAAAGAGAAATACCTTGCTCTAAAACCAAAACGGAGCTATCTAGCAGAATGGTTGTCAATGTGTTTATTCAACTTCCAGCGTTAAACTGATGTGTGTTTGCAGCAGTTCAGAAACCCTTTCTTTGGAGAATGTAGAAACAGTCATTTCCAGCCCTAGAGACGCATATAAGATTTAGCAGTAAGAATGCGTTTAAAACACAGAAGACCCGCTTCTTACAAACTCATCTGCTGTGTGCTGGTTTCTTTTAGGAAGTTGCATCTATGTTTAGATTCAGCAAGGTAGAAACACGTTTCTTCTAAAAGCTGCGTTTGGACATTCCAGAGTGGATGGGAGAACATTCTGTAAAGAGAAATTCCTTGCTCTAAAACCAAAACAGAGCTATCTAGCAGAATGGTTGTCAATGTGTGTATTCAACTTTCAGAGTTAAACTGATGTGTGTTGGCAGCAGTTCAGAAACTCTTTCTTTGGCGAATGTAGAAACAGTCATTTCCAGCCCTAGAGACGCATATAAGAGTTAGCAGTAAGAATGCGTTTAAAACACAGAAACCCGCTTTGTACAAACTCATCTTCTGTGTGTTGGT
Organism: Saimiri boliviensis; assembly: GCF_048565385.1. NCBI lineage: Eukaryota > Metazoa > Chordata > Mammalia > Primates > Cebidae > Saimiri > Saimiri boliviensis. The sequence continues at coordinate 149,540,071 of NC_133449.1, read as the reverse complement.
TCCTTTTAGGAAGTTGCATCTGTGTTTAGATTCAGCGAGGTTGAAACACGTTTCTTCTAAAAGCTGCGTTTCGACATTCCAGAGTGGATGGGAGAACAGGCTGTAAAGAGAAATACCTTGCTCTAAAACCAAAACGGAGGTATCTAACAGAATGGTTGTCAATGTGTGTATTCAGCTTCCAGAGTTAAACTGATGTGTGTTGGCAGCGGTTCAGAAACCCTTTCTTTGGAGAATGTAGAAACAGTAATTGCCAGCCCTAGAGACGCACATAAGAGTTAGCAGTAAGAATTCGTTTCTAACACAGAAGACCCGCTTCTTACAAACTCATCTGCTGTGTGCTGGTTTCTTTTAGGAAGTTGCATCTATGTTCAGATTCAGCGAGGTAGAAACACGTTTCTTCTAAAAGCTGCGTTTGGACATTCCAGAGTGGATGGGAGAACAGGCTGTAAAGTGAAATACCTTGCTCTAAAACCAAAACGGAGCTATCTAGCAGAATGGTTGTCAATGTGTGTATTCAGCTTCCAGAGTTAAACTGATGTGTGTTGGCAGCAGTTCAGAAACCCTTTCTTTGGCGAATGTAGAAACAGTCATTTCCAGCCCTAGAGACGCATATAAGAGTTAGCAGTAAGAATGCGTTTAAAACACAGAAACCCGCTTTGTACAAACTCATCTTCTGTGTGTTGGTTCCTTTTAGGAAGTTGCATCTGTGTTTAGATTCAGCGAGGCAGAAACACGTTTCTTCTAAAAGCTGCGTTTCGACATTCCAGAGTGGATGGGAGAACAGGCTGTAAAGAGAAATACCTTGCTCTAAAACCAAAACGGAGCTGTCTAGCAGAATGGTTGTCAATGTGTGTATTCAACTTCCAGAGGTAAATTGATGTGTGTTGGCAGCAGTTCAGAAACCCTTTCTTTGGCGAATGTAGAAACAGTCATTTCCAGCCCTAGGGACGCACATAATAGTTAACAGTAAGAATGCGTTTAAAACACAGAAACCCGCTTTGTACAAACTCATCTTCTGTGAGTTGGTTCCTTTTAGAAAGTTGCATCTGTTTTTAGATTCAGCGAGGTAGAAACACGTTTCTTCTAAAAGCTGCGTTTCGACAGTCCAGAGTGGATGGGAGAACAGGCTGTAAAGAGAAATACCTTGCTCTAAAACCAAAACGGAGCTATCTAGCAGAATGGTTGTCAATGTGTGTATTCAACTTCCAGAGTTAAACTGATGTGTGTTGGCAGCAGTTCAGAAACCCTTTCTTTGGAGAATGTAGAAACAGTCATTTCCAGCCCTAGAGACGCACATAAGAGTTAGCAGTAAGAATGCGTTTCAAACACAGAAGACCCGCTTCTTACAAACTCATCTGCTGTGTGCTGGTTTCTTTTAGGAAGTTGAATCTATGTTCAGATTCAGCGAGGTAGAACCACGTTTCTTCTAAAAGCTGCGTTTGGACATTCCAGAGTGGATGGGAGAACAGGCTCTAAAGAGAAATACCTTGCTCAAAAGCCAAAACGGAGCTATCTAGCAGAATGGTTGTCAATGTGTGTATTCAACTTCCAGAGTTAAACTGATTTGTGGTTGCAGCAGTTCAGAAACCCTTTCTTTGGAGAATGTAGAAAAAAAGTCATTTCCAGCCCTAGAGACGCATATAAGAGTTAGCAGTAAGAATGCCTTTAAACACAAAAACCCGCTTCGTACAAACTCATCTTCTGTGTGTTGGTTCCTTTTAGGAAGTTGCATCTGTGTTTAGATTCAGCGAGGCAGAAACACGTTTCTTCTAAAAGCTGCGTTTGGACATTCCAGAGTGGATGGGAGATCAGGCTGTAAAAAAAAATACCTTGCTCTAAAACCAAAAGGGAGCTATCTAGCAGAATGGTTGTCAATGTGTGTATTCAACTTCCAGCGTTAAACTGATGTGTGTTGGCAGCAGTTCAGAAACCCTTTCTTTGGAGAATGTAGAAACAGTCATTTCCAGCCCTAGAGACGCATATAAGATTTAGCAGTAAGAATGCGTTTAAAACACAGAAGACCCGCTTCTTACAAACTCATCTGCTGTGTGCTGGTTTCTTTTAGGAAGTTGCATCTATGTTCAGATTCAGCGAGGTAGAAACACGTTTCTTCTAAAAGCTGCGTTTGGACATTCCAGAGTGGATGGGAGAACAGGCTCTAAAGAGAAATACCTTGCTCTAAAACCAAAACGGAGCTATCTAGCAGAATGGTTGTCATTGTGTGTATTCAGCTTCCAGAGTTAAACTGATATGTGTTGGCAGCAGTTCAGAAACCCTTACTTTGGCGAATGTAGAAACAGTCATTTCCAGCCCTAGAGATGCATATAAGAGTTAGCAGTAAGAATGCGTTTAAAACACAGAAACCCGCTTTGTACAAACTCATCTTCTGTGTGTTGGTTCCTTTTAGGAAGTTGCATCTGTGTTTAGATTCAGCGAGGTAGAAACACGTTTCTTCTAAAAGCTGCGTTTCGACAGTCCAGAGTGGATGGGAGAACAGGCTGTAAAGAGAAATACCTTGCTCTAAAACCAAAACGGAGCTATCTAGCAGAATGGTTGTCAATGTGTGTATTCAACTTCCAGAGTTAAACTGATGTCTGTTGGCAGCAGTTCAGAAACCCTTTCTTTGGAGAATGTAGAAACAGTCATTTCCAGCCCTAGAGACGCACATAAGAGTTAGCAGTAAGAATGCGTTTCAAACACAGAAGACCCGCTTCTTACAAACTCATCTGCTGTGTGCTGCTTTCTTTTAGGAAGTTGAATCTATGTTCAGATTCAGCGAGGTAGAAACACGTTTCTTCTAAAAGCTGCGTTTGGACATTCCAGAGTGAATGGGAGAACAGGCTCTAAAGAGAAATACCTTGCTCAAAAACCAAAACGGAGCTTTTTAGCAGAACGTTTGTCAATGTGTGTATTCAACTTCCAGAGTTAAACTGATTTGTGTTTGCAGCAGCTCAGAAACACTTTCTTTGGAGAATGTAGAAAAAATGTCATTTTCAGCCCTAGAGACGCATATAAGAGTTAGCAGTAAGAATGCCTTTAAACACAGAAACCCGCTTCGTACAAACTCATCTTCTGTGTGTTGGTTCCTTTTAGGAAGTTGCATCTGTGTTTAGATTCAGCGAGGCAGAAATACGTTTCTTCTGAAAGCTGCGTTTGGACATTCCAGAGTGGATGGGAGAACAGGCTGTAAAAAAAAACACCTTGCTGTAAAACCAAAACGGAGCTATCTAGCAGAATGGTTGTCAATGTGTGTATTCAACTTCCAGCGTTAAACTGATGTGTGTTTGCAGCAGTTCAGAAACCCTTTCTTTGGAGAATGTAGAAACAGTCAATTCCGGCCCTAGAGACGCATATAAGATTTAGCAGTAAGAATGCGTTTCAAACACAGAAGACCCGCTTCTTACAAACTCATCTGCTGTGTGTTGGTTTCTTTTAGGAAGTTGCATCTATGTTTAGATTCAGCAAGGTAGAAGCACGTTTCTTCTAAAAGCTGCGTTTGGACATTCAAGAGTGGATGAGAGAACAGGCTGTAAAGAGAAATACCTTCCTCTAAAACCAAAACGGAGCTATCTAGCAGAATGGTTGTCAATGTGTGTATTCAACTTCCAGAGGTAAACTAATGTGTGTTGGCAGCAGTTCAGAAACCCTTTCTTTGGCGAATGTAGAAACAGTCATTTCCAGCCCTAGAGACGCACATAAGAGTTAACAGTAAGAATGCGTATAAAACACAGAAACCCGCTTTGTACAAACTCATCTTCTGTGTGTTGGTTCCTTTTAGAAAGTTGCATCTGTGTTTAGATTCAGCAAGGTAGAAACACGTTTCTTCTAAAAGCTGCGTTTGGACATTCCAGAGTGAATGGGAGAACAGGCTGTAAAGAAAAATACCTTGCTCTAAAACCAAAATGGAGCTATCTAGCAGAATGGTTGTCAATGTGTGTATTCAACTTCCAGAGTTAAACTGATGTGTGTTGGCAGCAGTTCAGAAACCCTTTCTTTGGCGAATGTAGAAAGAGTCATTTCCAGCCCTAGAGACGCATATAAGAGTTAGCAGTAAGAATACGTTTAAAACACAGAAACCCGCTTTGTACAAACTCATCTTCTGTGTGTTGGTTCCTTTTAGGAAGTTGCATCTGTGTTTAGATTCAGCGAGGTAGAAACACTTTTCTTCTAAAAGCTGCGTTTCGACATTCCAGAATGGATGGGAGAACAGGCTGTAAAGAGAAATACCTTGCTCTAAAACCAAAACGGAGCTATCTAACAGAATGGTTGTCAATGTGTGTATTCAACTTCCAGAGTTAAACTGATGTGTGTTGGCAGCAGTTCAGAAACCCTTTCTTTGGAGAATGTAGTAAAAGTAATTGCCAGCCCTAGAGACGCACATAAGAGTTAGCAGTAAAAATTCGTTCCAAACACAGAAGACCCGCTTCTTACAAACTCATCTGCTGTGTGCTGGTTTCTTTTAGGAAGTTGCATCTATGTTCAGATTCAGCGAAGTAGAAACACGTTTCTTCTAAAAGCTGCGTTTGGACATTCCAGAGTGGATGGGAGAACAGGCTCTAAAGAGAAATACCTTGCTCAAAAACCAAAACGGAGCTATCTAGCAGAATGGTTGTCAATGTGTGTATTCAACTTCCAGAGTTAAACTGATGTGTGTGAGCAGCAGTTCAGAAACCCTTTCTTTGGAGAATGTAGAAACAGTCATTTCGAGCCCTAGAGATGCACATGAGAGTTAACAGTAAGAATGCGTTTCAAACACAGAAGACCCGCTTCTTACAAACTCATCTGCTGTGTGCTGGTTTCTTTTAGGAAGTTGCATCTATGTTTAGATTCAGCAAGGTAGAAACACGTTTCTTCTAAAAGCTGCATTTGGACATTCCAGAGTGGATGGGAGAAAAGGCTGTAAAGTGAAATACCTTGCTCTAAAACCAAAACGGAGCTATCTAGCAGAATGGTTGTCAACGTGTGTATTCAGCTTCCAGAGTTAAACTGATGTGTGTTGGCAGCAGTTCAGAAACCCTTTCTTTGGCGAATGTAGAAACAGTCATTTCCAGCCCTAGAGACGCATATAAGAGTTAGCAGTAAGAATGCGTTTAAAACACAGAAACCCGCTTTGTACAAACGCATCTTCTGTGTGTTGGTTCCTTTTAGGAAGTTGCATCTGTGTTTAGATTCAGCGAGGTAGAAACACGTTTCTTCTAAAAGCTGCGTTTCGACAGTCCAGAGTGGATGGGAGAACAGGCTGTAAAGAGAAATACCTTGCTCTAAAACCAAAACGGAGCTATCTAGCAGAATGGTTGTCAATGTGTGTATTCAACTTCCAGAGTTAAACTGATGTGTGTTGGCAGCAGTTCAGAAACCCTTTCTTTGGAGAATGTAGAAACAGTCATTTCCAGCCCTAGAGACGCACATAAGAGTTAACAGTAAGAATGCGTTTAAAACACAGAAACCCGCTTTGTACAAACTCATCTTCTGTTTGTTGGTTCCTTTTAGGAAGTTGCATCTGTGTTTCGATTCAGCGAGGTAGAAACACGTTTCTTCTAAAAGCTGCGTTTGGACATTCCAGAGTGGATGGGAGAACAGGCTGTAAAGAGAAATACCTTGCTCTAAAACCAAAACGGAGCTATCTAGCAGAATGGTTGTCAATGTGTGTATTCAACTTCTAGAGGTAAACTGATGTATGTTGGCAGCAGTTAAAAAACCCTTTCTTTGGCGAATGTAGAAACAGTCATTTCCAGCCCTAGAGACGCACATAAGAGTTAACAGTAAGAATGCGTTTAAAACACAGAAACCCGCTTTGTACAAACTCATCTTCTGTGTGTTGGTTCCTTTTAGAAAGTTGCATCTGTGTTTAGATTCAGCGAGGTAGAAACACGTTTCTTCTAAAAGCTGCATTTCGACAGTCCAGAGTGGATGGGAGAACAGGTTGTAAAGAGAAATACCTTGCTCTAAAACCAAAACGGAGCTACCTAGCAGAATGGTTGTCAATGTGTGTATTCAACTTCCAGAGTTAAACTGATGTGTGTTGGCAGCAGTTCAGAAACCCTTTCTTTGGCGAATGTAGAAACAGTCATTTCCAGCCCTAGAGACGCACATAAGAGTTAGCAGTAAGAATGCGTTTCAAACACAGAAGACCCGCTTCTTACAAACTCATCTGCTGTGTGCTGGTTTCTTTTAGGAAGTTGAATCTATGTTCAGATTCAGCCAGGTAGAAACACGTTTCTTCTAAAAGCTGCGTTTGGACATTCCAGAGTGGATGGGAGAACAGGCTCTAAAGAGAAATACCTTGCTCAAAAACCAAAACGGAGCTATCTAGCAGAATGTTTGTCAATGTGTGTATTCAACTTCCAGAGTTAAACTGATTTGTGTTTGCAGCAGCTCAGAAACACTTTCTTTGGAGAATGTAGAAAAAATGTCATTTTCAGCCCTAGAGACGCATATAAGAGTTAGCAGTAAGAATGCCTTTAAACACAGAAACCCGCTTCGTACAAACTCATCTTCTGTGTGTTGGTTCCTTTTAGGAAGTTGCATCTGTGTTTAGATTCAGCGAGGCAGAAATACGTTTCTTCTGAAAGCTGCGTTTGGACATTCCAGAGTGGATGGGAGAACAGGCTGTAAAAAAAAACACCTTGCTCTAAAACCAAAACGGAGCTATCTACCAGAATGGTTGTCAATGTGTGTATTCAACTTCCAGCGTTAAACTGATGTGTGTTTGCAGCAGTTCAGAAACCCTTTCTTTGGAGAATGTAGAAACAGTCAATTCCGGCCCTAGAGACGCATATAAGATTTAGCAGTAAGAATGCGTTTAAAACACAGAAGACCCGCTTCTTACAAACTCATCTGCTGTGTGTTGGTTTCTTTTAGGAAGTTGCATCTATGTTTAGATTCAGCAAGGTAGAAGCACGTTTCTTCTAAAAGCTGCGTTTGGACATTCAAGAGTGGATGAGAGAACAGGCTGTAAAGAGAAATACCTTGCTCTAAAACCAAAACGGAGCTATCTAGCAGAATGGTTGTCAATGTGTGTATTCAACTTCCAGAGGTAAACTAATGTGTGTTGGCAGCAGTTCAGAAACCCTTTCTTTGGCGAATGTAGAAACAGTCATTTCCAGCCCTAGAGACGCACATAAGAGTTAACAGTAAGAATGCGTATAAAACACAGAAACCCGCTTTGTACAAACTCATCTTCTGTGTGTTGGTTCCTTTTAGAAAGTTGCATCTGTGTTTAGATTCAGCAAGGTAGAAACACGTTTCTTCTAAAAGCTGCGTTTGGACATTCCAGAGTGAATGGGAGAACAGGCTGTAAAGAAAAATACCTTGCTCTAAAACCAAAATGGAGCTATCTAGCAGAATGGTTGTCAATGTGTGTATTCAACTTCCAGAGTTAAACTGATGTGTGTTGGCAGCAGTTCAGAAACCCTTTCTTTGGCGAATGTAGAAAGAGTCATTTCCAGCCCTAGAGACGCATATAAGAGTTAGCAGTAAGAATACGTTTAAAACACAGAAACCCGCTTTGTACAAACTCATCTTCTGTGTGTTGGTTCCTTTTAGGAAGTTGCATCTGTGTTTAGATTCAGCGAGGTAGAAACACTTTTCTTCTAAAAGCTGCGTTTCGACATTCCAGAATGGATGGGAGAACAGGCTGTAAAGAGAAATACCTTGCTCTAAAACCAAAACGGAGCTATCTAACAGAATGGTTGTCAATGTGTGTATTCAACTTCCAGAGTTAAACTGATGTGTGTTGGCAGCAGTTCAGAAACCCTTTCTTTGGAGAATGTAGTAAAAGTAATTGCCAGCCCTAGAGACGCACATAAGAGTTAGCAGTAAAAATTCGTTCCAAACACAGAAGACCCGCTTCTTACAAACTCATCTGCTGTGTGCTGGTTTCTTTTAGGAAGTTGCATCTATGTTCAGATTCAGCGAAGTAGAAACACGTTTCTTCTAAAAGCTGCGTTTGGACATTCCAGAGTGGATGGGAGAACAGGCTCTAAAGAGAAATACCTTGCTCAAAAACCAAAACGGAGCTATCTAGCAGAATGGTTGTCAATGTGTGTATTCAACTTCCAGAGTTAAACTGATGTGTGTTTGCAGCAGTTCAGAAACCCTTTCTTTGGAGAATGTAGAAACAGTCATTTCGAGCCCTAGAGATGCACATGAGAGTTAACAGTAAGAATGCGTTTCAAACACAGAAGACCCGCTTCTTACAAACTCATCTGCTGTGTGCTGGTTTCTTTTAGGAAGTTGCATCTATGTTTAGATTCAGCAAGGTAGAAACACGTTTCTTCTAAAAGCTGCATTTGGACATTCCAGAGTGGATGGGAGAAAAGGCTGTAAAGTGAAATACCTTGCTCTAAAACCAAAACGGAGCTATCTAGCAGAATGGTTGTCAACGTGTGTATTCAGCTTCCAGAGTTAAACTGATGTGTGTTGGCAGCAGTTCAGAAACCCTTTCTTTGGCGAATGTAGAAACAGTCATTTCCAGCCCTAGAGACGCATATAAGAGTTAGCAGTAAGAATGCGTTTAAAACACAGAAACCCGCTTTGTACAAACGCATCTTCTGTGTGTTGGTTCCTTTTAGGAAGTTGCATCTGTGTTTAGATTCAGCGAGGTAGAAACACGTTTCTTCTAAAAGCTGCGTTTCGACAGTCCAGAGTGGATGGGAGAACAGGCTGTAAAGAGAAATACCTTGCTCTAAAACCAAAACGGAGCTATCTAGCAGAATGGTTGTCAATGTGTGTATTCAACTTCCAGAGTTAAACTGATGTGTGTTGGCAGCAGTTCAGAAACCCTTTCTTTGGAGAATGTAGAAACAGTCATTTCCAGCCCTAGAGACGCACATAAGAGTTAACAGTAAGAATGCGTTTAAAACACAGAAACCCGCTTTGTACAAACTCATCTTCTGTTTGTTGGTTCCTTTTAGGAAGTTGCATCTGTGTTTCGATTCAGCGAGGTAGAAACACGTTTCTTCTAAAAGCTGCGTTTGGACATTCCAGAGTGGATGGGAGAACAGGCTGTAAAGAGAAATACCTTGCTCTAAAACCAAAACGGAGCTATCTAGCAGAATGGTTGTCAATGTGTGTATTCAACTTCTAGAGGTAAACTGATGTATGTTGGCAGCAGTTAAAAAACCCTTTCTTTGGCGAATGTAGAAACAGTCATTTCCAGCCCTAGAGACGCACATAAGAGTTAACAGTAAGAATGCGTTTAAAACACAGAAACCCGCTTTGTACAAACTCATCTTCTGTGTGTTGGTTCCTTTTAGAAAGTTGCATCTGTGTTTAGATTCAGCGAGGTAGAAACACGTTTCTTCTAAAAGCTGCATTTCGACAGTCCAGAGTGGATGGGAGAACAGGTTGTAAAGAGAAATACCTTGCTCTAAAACCAAAACGGAGCTACCTAGCAGAATGGTTGTCAATGTGTGTATTCAACTTCCAGAGTTAAACTGATGTGTGTTGGCAGCAGTTCAGAAACCCTTTCTTTGGCGAATGTAGAAACAGTCATTTCCAGCCCTAGAGACGCACATAAGAGTTAGCAGTAAGAATGCGTTTCAAACACAGAAGACCCGCTTCTTACAAACTCATCTGCTGTGTGCTGGTTTCTTTTAGGAAGTTGAATCTATGTTCAGATTCAGCCAGGTAGAAACACGTTTCTTCTAAAAGCTGCGTTTGGACATTCCAGAGTGGATGGGAGAACAGGCTCTAAAGAGAAATACCTTGCTCAAAAACCAAAACGGAGCTATCTAGCAGAATGTTTGTCAATGTGTGTATTCAACTTCCAGAGTTAAACTGATTTGTGTTTGCAGCAGCTCAGAAACACTTTCTTTGGAGAATGTAGAAAAAATGTCATTTTCAGCCCTAGAGACGCATATAAGAGTTAGCAGTAAGAATGCCTTTAAACACAGAAACCCGCTTCGTACAAACTCATCTTCTGTGTGTTGGTTCCTTTTAGGAAGTTGCATCTGTGTTTAGATTCAGCGAGGCAGAAATACGTTTCTTCTGAAAGCTGCGTTTGGACATTCCGGAGTGGATGGGAGAACAGGCTTTAAAAAAAAACACCTTGCTCTAAAACCAAAACGGAGCTATCTACCAGAATGGTTGTCAATGTGTGTATTCAACTTCCAGCGTTAAACTGATGTGTGTTTGCAGCAGTTCAGAAACCCTTTCTTTGGAGAATGTAGAAACAGTCAATTCCGGCCCTAGAGACGCATATAAGATTTAGCAGTAAGAATGCGTTTAAAACACAGAAGACCCGCTTCTTACAAACTCATCTGCTGTGTGTTGGTTTCTTTTAGGAAGTTGCATCTATGTTTAGATTCAGCAAGGTAGAAGCACGTTTCTTCTAAAAGCTGCGTTTGGACATTCAAGAGTGGATGAGAGAACAGGCTGTAAAGAGAAATACCTTGCTCTAAAACCAAAACGGAGCTATCTAGCAGAATGGTTGTCAATGTGTGTATTCAACTTCCAGAGGTAAACTAATGTGTGTTGGCAGCAGTTCAGAAACCCTTTCTTTGGCGAATGTAGAAACAGTCATTTCCAGCCCTAGAGACGCACATAAGAGTTAACAGTAAGAATGCGTATAAAACACAGAAACCCGCTTTGTACAAACTCATCTTCTGTGTGTTGGTTCCTTTTAGAAAGTTGCATCTGTGTTTAGATTCAGCAAGGTAGAAACACGTTTCTTCTAAAAGCTGCGTTTGGACATTCCAGAGTGAATGGGAGAACAGGCTGTAAAGAAAAATACCTTGCTCTAAAACCAAAATGGAGCTATCTAGCAGAATGGTTGTCAATGTGTGTATTCAACTTCCAGAGTTAAACTGATGTGTGTTGGCAGCAGTTCAGAAACCCTTTCTTTGGCGAATGTAGAAAGAGTCATTTCCAGCCCTAGAGACGCATATAAGAGTTAGCAGTAAGAATACGTTTAAAACACAGAAACCCGCTTTGTACAAACTCATCTTCTGTGTGTTGGTTCCTTTTAGGAAGTTGCATCTGTGTTTAGATTCAGCGAGGTAGAAACACTTTTCTTCTAAAAGCTGCGTTTCGACATTCCAGAATGGATGGGAGAACAGGCTGTAAAGAGAAATACCTTGCTCTAAAACCAAAACGGAGCTATCTAACAGAATGGTTGTCAATGTGTGTATTCAACTTCCAGAGTTAAACTGATGTGTGTTGGCAGCAGTTCAGAAACCCTTTCTTTGGAGAATGTAGTAAAAGTAATTGCCAGCCCTAGAGACGCACATAAGAGTTAGCAGTAAAAATTCGTTCCAAACACAGAAGACCCGCTTCTTACAAACTCATCTGCTGTGTGCTGGTTTCTTTTAGGAAGTTGCATCTATGTTCAGATTCAGCGAAGTAGAAACACGTTTCTTCTAAAAGCTGCGTTTGGACATTCCAGAGTGGATGGGAGAACAGGCTCTAAAGAGAAATACCTTGCTCAAAAACCAAAACGGAGCTATCTAGCAGAATGGTTGTCAATGTGTGTATTCAACTTCCAGAGTTAAACTGATGTGTGTGAGCAGCAGTTCAGAAACCCTTTCTTTGGAGAATGTAGAAACAGTCATTTCGAGCCCTAGAGATGCACATGAGAGTTAACAGTAAGAATGCGTTTCAAACACAGAAGACCCGCTTCTTACAAACTCATCTGCTGTGTGCTGGTTTCTTTTAGGAAGTTGCATCTATGTTTAGATTCAGCAAGGTAGAAACACGTTTCTTCTAAAAGCTGCATTTGGACATTCCAGAGTGGATGGGAGAAAAGGCTGTAAAGTGAAATACCTTGCTCTAAAACCAAAACGGAGCTATCTAGCAGAATGGTTGTCAACGTGTGTATTCAGCTTCCAGAGTTAAACTGATGTGTGTTGGCAGCAGTTCAGAAACCCTTTCTTTGGCGAATGTAGAAACAGTCATTTCCAGCCCTAGAGACGCATATAAGAGTTAGCAGTAAGAATGCGTTTAAAACACAGAAACCCGCTTTGTACAAACGCATCTTCTGTGTGTTGGTTCCTTTTAGGAAGTTGCATCTGTGTTTAGATTCAGCGAGGTAGAAACACGTTTCTTCTAAAAGCTGCGTTTCGACAGTCCAGAGTGGATGGGAGAACAGGCTGTAAAGAGAAATACCTTGCTCTAAAACCAAAACGGAGCTATCTAGCAGAATGGTTGTCAATGTGTGTATTCAACTTCCAGAGTTAAACTGATGTGTGTTGGCAGCAGTTCAGAAACCCTTTCTTTGGAGAATGTAGAAACAGTCATTTCCAGCCCTAGAGACGCACATAAGAGTTAACAGTAAGAATGCGTTTAAAACACAGAAACCCGCTTTGTACAAACTCATCTTCTGTTTGTTGGTTCCTTTTAGGAAGTTGCATCTGTGTTTCGATTCAGCGAGGTAGAAACACGTTTCTTCTAAAAGCTGCGTTTGGACATTCCAGAGTGGATGGGAGAACAGGCTGTAAAGAGAAATACCTTGCTCTAAAACCAAAACGGAGCTATCTAGCAGAATGTTTGTCAATGTGTGTATTCAACTTCCAGAGTTAAACTGATGTGTGTTGGCAGCAGTTCAGAAACCCTTTCTTTGGAGAATGTAGAAACAGTCATTTCCAGCCCTAGAGACGCACATAAGAGTTAGCAGTAAGAATGCGTTTCAAACACAGAAGACCCGCTTCTTACAAACTCATCTGCTGTGTGCTGGTTTCTTTTAGGAAGTTGCATCTATGTTCAGATTCAGCGAGGTAGAAACACGTTTCTTCTAAAAGCTGCGTTTGGACATTCCAGAGTGGATGGGAGAACAGGCTCTAAAGAGAAATACCTTGCTCTAAAACCAAAACGGAGCTATCTAGCAGAATGGTTGTCATTGTGTGTATTCAGCTTCCAGAGTTAAACTGATGTGTGTTGGCAGCAGTTCAGAAACCCTTTCTTTGGCGAATGTAGAAACAGTCATTTCCAGCCCTAGAGATGCATATAAGAGTTAGCAGTAAGAATGCGTTTAAAACACAGAAACCCGCTTTGTACAAACTCATCTTCTGTGTGTTGGTTCCTTTTAGGAAGTTGCATCTGTGTTTAGATTCAGCGAGGTAGAAACACGTTTCTTCTAAAAGCTGCGTTTCGACAGTCCAGAGTGGATGGGAGAACAGGCTGTAAAGAGAAATACCTTGCTCTAAAACCAAAACGGAGCTATCTAGCAGAATGGTTGTCAATGTGTGTATTCAACTTCCAGAGTTAAACTGATGTCTGTTGGCAGCAGTTCAGAAACCCTTTCTTTGGAGAATGTAGAAACAGTCATTTCCAGCCCTAGAGACGCACATAAGAGTTAGCAGTAAGAATGCGTTTCAAACACAGAAGACCCGCTTCTTACAAACTCATCTGCTGTGTGCTGCTTTCTTTTAGGAAGTTGAATCTATGTTCAGATTCAGCGAGGTAGAAACACGTTTCTTCTAAAAGCTGCGTTTGGACATTCCAGAGTGAATGGGAGAACAGGCTCTAAAGAGAAATACCTTGCTCAAAAACCAAAACGGAGCTTTTTAGCAGAACGTTTGTCAATGTGTGTATTCAACTTCCAGAGTTAAACTGATTTGTGTTTGCAGCAGCTCAGAAACACTTTCTTTGGAGAATGTAGAAAAAATGTCATTTTCAGCCCTAGAGACGCATATAAGAGTTAGCAGTAAGAATGCCTTTAAACACAGAAACCCGCTTCGTACAAACTCATCTTCTGTGTGTTGGTTCCTTTTAGGAAGTTGCATCTGTGTTTAGATTCAGCGAGGCAGAAATACGTTTCTTCTGAAAGCTGCGTTTGGACATTCCAGAGTGGATGGGAGAACAGGCTGTAAAAAAAAACACCTTGCTGTAAAACCAAAACGGAGCTATCTAGCAGAATGGTTGTCAATGTGTGTATTCAACTTCCAGCGTTAAACTGATGTGTGTTTGCAGCAGTTCAGAAACCCTTTCTTTGGAGAATGTAGAAACAGTCAATTCCGGCCCTAGAGACGCATATAAGATTTAGCAGTAAGAATGCGTTTCAAACACAGAAGACCCGCTTCTTACAAACTCATCTGCTGTGTGTTGGTTTCTTTTAGGAAGTTGCATCTATGTTTAGATTCAGCAAGGTAGAAGCACGTTTCTTCTAAAAGCTGCGTTTGGACATTCAAGAGTGGATGAGAGAACAGGCTGTAAAGAGAAATACCTTCCTCTAAAACTAAAACGGAGCTATCTAGCAGAATGGTTGTCAATGTGTGTATTCAACTTCCAGAGGTAAACTGATGTGTGTTGGCAGCAGTTCAGAAACCCTTTCTTTGGCGAATGTAGAAACAGTCATTTCCAGCCCTAGAGACGCACATAAGAGTTAACAGTAAGAATGCGTATAAAACACAGAAACCCGCTTTGTACAAACTCATCTTCTGTGTGTTGGTTCCTTTTAGAAAGTTGCATCTGTGTTTAGATTCAGCAAGATAGAAACACGTTTCTTCTAAAAGCTGCGTTTGGACATTCCAGAGTGAATGGGAGAACAGGCTGTAAAGAAAAATACCTTGCTCTAAAACCAAAATGGAGCTATCTAGCAGAATGGTTGTCAATGTGTGTATTCAACTTCCAGAGTTAAACTGATGTGTGTTGGCAGCAGTTCAGAAACCCTTTCTTTGGCGAATGTAGAAAGAGTCATTTCCAGCCCTAGAGACGCATATAAGAGTTAGCAGTAAGAATACGTTTAAAACACAGAAACCCGCTTTGTACAAACTCATCTTCTGTGTGTTGGTTCCTTTTAGGAAGTTGCATCTGTGTTTAGATTCAGCGAGGTAGAAACACTTTTCTTCTAAAAGCTGCGTTTCGACATTCCAGAATGGATGGGAGAACAGGCTGTAAAGAGAAATACCTTGCTCTAAAACCAAAACGGAGCTATCTAACAGAATGGTTGTCAATGTGTGTATTCAACTTCCAGAGTTAAACTGATGTGTGTTGGCAGCAATTCAGAAACCCTTTCTTTGGAGAATGTAGTAAAAGTAATTGCCAGCCCTAGAGACGCACATAAGAGTTAGCAGTAAAAATTCGTTCCAAACACAGAAGACCCGCTTCTTACAAACTCATCTGCTGTGTGCTGGTTTCTTTTAGGAAGTTGCATCTATGTTCAGATTCAGCGAAGTAGAAACACGTTTCTTCTAAAAGCTGCGTTTGGACATTCCAGAGTGGATGGGAGAACAGGCTCTAAAGAGAAATACCTTGCTCAAAAACCAAAACGGAGCTATCTAGCAGAATGGTTGTCAATGTGTGTATTCAACTTCCAGAGTTAAACTGATGTGTGTTTGCAGCAGTTCAGAAACCCTTTCTTTGGAGAATGTAGAAACAGTCATTTCGAGCCCTAGAGATGCACATGAGAGTTAACAGTAAGAATGCGTTTCAAACACAGAAGACCCGCTTCTTACAAACTTATCTGCTGTGTGCTGGTTTCTTTTAGGAAGTTGCATCTATGTTTAGATTCAGCAAGGTAGAAACACGTTTCTTCTAAAAGCTGCATTTGGACATTCCAGAGTGGATGGGAGAAAAGGCTGTAAAGTGAAATACCTTGCTCTAAAACCAAAACGGAGCTATCTAGCAGAATGGTTGTCAACGTGTGTATTCAGCTTCCAGAGTTAAACTGATGTGTGTTGGCAGCAGTTCAGAAACCCTTTCTTTGGCGAATGTAGAAACAGTCATTTCCAGCCCTAGAGACGCATATAAGAGTTAGCAGTAAGAATGCGTTTAAAACACAGAAATCCGCTTTGTACAAACGCATCTTCTGTGTGTTGGTTCCTTTTAGGAAGTTGCATCTGTGTTTAGATTCAGCGAGGTAGAAACACGTTTCTTCTAAAAGCTGCGTTTCGACAGTCCAGAGTGGATGGGAGAACAGGCTGTAAAGAGAAATACCTTGCTCTAAAACCAAAACGGAGCTATCTAGCAGAATGGTTGTCAATGTGTGTATTCACCTTCCAGAGTTAAACTGATGTGTGTTGGCAGCAGTTCAGAAACCCTTTCTTTGGAGAATGTAGAAACAGTCATTTCCAGCCCTAGAGACGCACATAAGAGTTAACAGTAAGAATGCGTTTAAAACACAGAAACCTGCTTTGTACAAACTCATCTTCTGTTTGTTGGTTCCTTTTAGGAAGTTGCATCTGTGTTTCGATTCAGCGAGGTAGAAACACGTTTCTTCTAAAAGCTGCGTTTGGACATTCCAGAGTGGATGGGAGAACAGGCTCTAAAGAGAAATACCTTGCTCTAAAACCAAAACGGAGCTATCTAGCAGAATGGTTGTCAATGTGTGTATTCAACTTCTAGAGGTAAACTGATGTATGTTGGCAGCAGTTAAAAAACCCTTTCTTTGGCGAATGTAGAAACAGTCATTTCCAGCCCTAGAGACGCACATAAGAGTTAACAGTAAGAATGCGTTTAAAACACAGAAACCCGCTTTGTACAAACTCATCTTCTGTGTGTTGGTTCCTTTTAGAAAGTTGCATCTGTGTTTAGATTCAGCGAGGTAGAAACACGTTTCTTCTAAAAGCTGCATTTCGACAGTCCAGAGTGGATGGGAGAACAGGTTGTAAAGAGAAATACCTTGCTCTAAAACCAAAACGGAGCTACCTAGCAGAATGGTTGTCAATGTGTGTATTCAACTTCCAGAGTTAAACTGATGTGTGTTGGCAGCAGTTCAGAAACCCTTTCTTTGGAGAATGTAGAAACAGTCATTTCCAGCCCTAGAGACGCACATAAGAGTTAGCAGTAAGAATGCGTTTCAAACACAGAAGACCCGCTTCTTACAAACTCATCTGCTGTGTGCTGCTTTCTTTTAGGAAGTTGAATCTATGTTCAGATTCAGCGAGGTAGAAACACGTTTCTTCTAAAAGCTGCGTTTGGACATTCCAGAGTGAATGGGAGAACAGGCTCTAAAGAGAAATACCTTGCTCAAAAACCAAAACGGAGCTTTATAGCAGAATGTTTGTCAATGTGTGTATTCAACTTCCAGAGTTAAACTGATTTGTGTTTGCAGCAGCTCAGAAACACTTTCTTTGGAGAATGTAGAAAAAATGTCATTTTCAGCCCTAGAGACGCATATAAGAGTTAGCAGTAAGAATGCCTTTAAACACAGAAACCCGCTTCGCACAAACTCATCTTCTGTGTGTTGGTTCCTTTTAGGAAGTTGCATCTGTGTTTAGATTCAGCGAGGCAGAAATACGTTTCTTCTGAAAGCTGCGTTTGGACATTCCAGAGTGGATGGGAGAACAGGCTGTAAAAAAAAACACCTTGCTCTAAAACCAAAACGGAGCTATCTACCAGAATGGTTGTCAATGTGTGTATTCAACTTCCAGCGTTAAACTGATGTGTGTTTGCAGCAGTTCAGAAACCCTTTCTTTGGAGAATGTAGAAACAGTCAATTCCGGCCCTAGAGACGCATATAAGATTTAGCAGTAAGAATGCGTTTAAAACACAGAAGACCCGCTTCTTACAAACTCATCTGCTGTGTGTTGGTTTCTTTTAGGAAGTTGCATCTATGTTTAGATTCAGCAAGGTAGAAGCACGTTTCTTCTAAAAGCTGCGTTTGGACATTCAAGAGTGGATGAGAGAACAGGCTGTAAAGAGAAATACCTTGCTCTAAAACCAAAACGGAGCTATCTAGCAGAATGGTTGTCAATGTGTGTATTCAACTTCCAGAGGTAAACTAATGTGTGTTGGCAGCAGTTCAGAAACCCTTTCTTTGGCGAATGTAGAAACAGTCATTTCCAGCCCTAGGGACGCACATAAGAGTTAACAGTAAGAATGCGTATAAAACACAGAAACCCGCTTTGTACAAACTCATCTTCTGTGTGTTGGTTCCTTTTAGAAAGTTGCATCTGTGTTTAGATTCAGCAAGGTAGAAACACGTTTCTTCTAAAAGCTGCGTTTGGACATTCCAGAGTGAATGGGAGAACAGGCTGTAAAGAAAAATACCTTGCTCTAAAACCAAAATGGAGCTATCTAGCAGAATGGTTGTCAATGTGTGTATTCAACTTCCAGAGTTAAACTGATGTGTGTTGGCAGCAGTTCAGAAACCCTTTCTTTGGCGAATGTAGAAAGAGTCATTTCCAGCCCTAGAGACGCATATAAGAGTTAGCAGTAAGAATACGTTTAAAACACAGAAACCCGCTTTGTACAAACTCATCTTCTGTGTGTTGGTTCCTTTTAGGAAGTTGCATCTGTGTTTAGATTCAGCGAGGTAGAAACACTTTTCTTCTAAAAGCTGCGTTTCGACATTCCAGAATGGATGGGAGAACAGGCTGTAAAGAGAAATACCTTGCTCTAAAACCAAAACGGAGCTATCTAACAGAATGGTTGTCAATGTGTGTATTCAACTTCCAGAGTTAAACTGATGTGTGTTGGCAGCAGTTCAGAAACCCTTTCTTTGGAGAATGTAGTAAAAGTAATTGCCAGCCCTAGAGACGCACATAAGAGTTAGCAGTAAAAATTCGTTCCAAACACAGAAGACCCGCTTCTTACAAACTCATCTGCTGTGTGCTGGTTTCTTTTAGGAAGTTGCATCTATGTTCAGATTCAGCGAAGTAGAAACACGTTTCTTCTAAAAGCTGCGTTTGGACATTCCAGAGTGGATGGGAGAACAGGCTCTAAAGAGAAATACCTTGCTCAAAAACCAAAACGGAGCTATCTAGCAGAATGGTTGTCAATGTGTGTATTCAACTTCCAGAGTTAAACTGATGTGTGTGAGCAGCAGTTCAGAAACCCTTTCTTTGGAGAATGTAGAAACAGTCATTTCGAGCCCTAGAGATGCACATGAGAGTTAACAGTAAGAATGCGTTTCAAACACAGAAGACCCGCTTCTTACAAACTCATCTGCTGTGTGCTGGTTTCTTTTAGGAAGTTGCATCTATGTTTAGATTCAGCAAGGTAGAAACACGTTTCTTCTAAAAGCTGCATTTGGACATTCCAGAGTGGATGGGAGAAAAGGCTGTAAAGTGAAATACCTTGCTCTAAAACCAAAACGGAGCTATCTAGCAGAATGGTTGTCAACGTGTGTATTCAGCTTCCAGAGTTAAACTGATGTGTGTTGGCAGCAGTTCAGAAACCCTTTCTTTGGAGAATGTAGAAACAGTCATTTCGAGCCCTAGAGATGCACATGAGAGTTAACAGTAAGAATGCGTTTCAAACACAGAAGACCCGCTTCTTACAAACTCATCTGCTGTGTGCTGGTTTCTTTTAGGAAGTTGCATCTATGTTTAGATTCAGCAAGGTAGAAACACGTTTCTTCTAAAAGCTGCATTTGGACATTCCAGAGTGGATGGGAGAAAAGGCTGTAAAGTGAAATACCTTGCTCTAAAACCAAAACGGAGCTATCTAGCAGAATGGTTGTCAACGTGTGTATTCAGCTTCCAGAGTTAAACTGATGTGTGTTGGCAGCAGTTCAGAAACCCTTTCTTTGGCGAATGTAGAAACAGTCATTTCCAGCCCTAGAGACGCATATAAGAGTTAGCAGTAAGAATGCGTTTAAAACACAGAAACCCGCTTTGTACAAACGCATCTTCTGTGTGTTGGTTCCTTTTAGGAAGTTGCATCTGTGTTTAGATTCAGCGAGGTAGAAACACGTTTCTTCTAAAAGCTGCGTTTCGACAGTCCAGAGTGGATGGGAGAACAGGCTGTAAAGAGAAATACCTTGCTCTAAAACCAAAACGGAGCTATCTAGCAGAATGGTTGTCAATGTGTGTATTCAACTTCCAGAGTTAAACTGATGTGTGTTGGCAGCAGTTCAGAAACCCTTTCTTTGGAGAATGTAGAAACAGTCATTTCCAGCCCTAGAGACGCACATAAGAGTTAACAGTAAGAATGCGTTTAAAACACAGAAACCCGCTTTGTACAAACTCATCTTCTGTTTGTTGGTTCCTTTTAGGAAGTTGCATCTGTGTTTCGATTCAGCGAGGTAGAAACACGTTTCTTCTAAAAGCTGCGTTTGGACATTCCAGAGTGGATGGGAGAACAGGCTGTAAAGAGAAATACCTTGCTCTAAAACCAAAACGGAGCTATCTAGCAGAATGGTTGTCAATGTGTGTATTCAACTTCTAGAGGTAAACTGATGTATGTTGGCAGCAGTTAAAAAACCCTTTCTTTGGCGAATGTAGAAACAGTCATTTCCAGCCCTAGAGACGCACATAAGAGTTAACAGTAAGAATGCGTTTAAAACACAGAAACCCGCTTTGTACAAACTCATCTTCTGTGTGTTGGTTCCTTTTAGAAAGTTGCATCTGTGTTTAGATTCAGCGAGGTAGAAACACGTTTCTTCTAAAAGCTGCATTTCGACAGTCCAGAGTGGATGGGAGAACAGGTTGTAAAGAGAAATACCTTGCTCTAAAACCAAAACGGAGCTACCTAGCAGAATGGTTGTCAATGTGTGTATTCAACTTCCAGAGGTAAACTGATGTGTGTTGGCAGCAGTTCAGAAACCCTTTCTTTGGCGAATGTAGAAACAGTCATTTCCAGCCCTAGAGACGCACATAAGAGTTAGCAGTAAGAATGCGTTTCAAACACAGAAGACCCGCTTCTTACAAACTCATCTGCTGTGTGCTGGTTTCTTTTAGGAAGTTGAATCTATGTTCAGATTCAGCCAGGTAGAAACACGTTTCTTCTAAAAGCTGCGTTTGGACATTCCAGAGTGGATGGGAGAACAGGCTCTAAAGAGAAATACCTTGCTCAAAAACCAAAACGGAGCTATCTAGCAGAATGTTTGTCAATGTGTGTATTCAACTTCCAGAGTTAAACTGATTTGTGTTTGCAGCAGTTCAGAAACCCTTTCTTTGGAGAATGTAGAAAAAAAGTCATTTCCAGCCCTAGAGACGCATATAAGAGTTAGCAGTAAGAATGCCTTTAAAACACAGAAACCCGCTTCGTACAAACTCATCTTCAGTGTGTTGGTTCCTTTTAGGAAGTTGCATCCGTGTTTAGATTCAGCGAGGCAGAAACACGTTTCTTATAAAAGCTGCGTTTGGACATTCCAGAGTGGATGGGAAAACAGGCTGTAAAGGGAAATACCTTGCTCTAAAACCAAAACGGAGCAATCTAGCAGAATCGTTGTCCATGTGTGTATTCAACTTCCAGAGTTAAACTGATGTGTGTTGGCAGCAGTTCAGAAACCCTTTCTTTGGAGAATGTAGAAACAGTCATTTCCAGCCCTAGAGACGCATATAAGAGTTAGCAGTAAGAATGCCTTTAAAACACAGAATACCCGCTTCGTACAAACTCATCTGCTGTGTGCTAGTTCCTGTTAGGAAGTTGCGTCTATGTTCAGATTCAGCGAGGTAGAAACACGTTTCTTCTAAAAGCTGCGTTTGGACATTCCAGAGTGGATGGGAGAACAGGCTCTAAAGAGAAATACCTTGCTCAAAAACCAAAACGGAGCTATCTAGCAGAATGTTTGTCACTGTGTGTATTCAACTTCCAGAGTTAATCTGATTTGTGTTTGCAACATTTCAGAAACCCTTTCTTTAGAGAATGTAGAAAAAAAGTCATTTCCAGCCCTAGAGACGCATATAAGAGTTAGCCGTAAGAATACCTTTAAAACACAGAAACCCGCTTCGTACAAACTCATCTTCTGTGTGTTGGTTCCTTTTAGGAAGTTGCATCTGTGTTTAGATTCAGCGAGGCAGAAACACGTTTCTTCTAAAAGCTGCGTTTGGACATTCCAGAGTGGATGGGAGAACAGGCTGTAAAGAGAAATACCTTGCTCTAAAACCAAAACGGAGCTATCTAACAGAATGTTTGTCAATGTGTGTATTCAACTTCCAGAGTTAAACTGATGTGTGTTGGCAGCAGTTCAGAAACCCTTTCTTTGGAGAATGTAGAAACAGTCATTTCCAGCCCTAGAGACGCACATAAGAGTTAGCAGTAAGAATGCGTTTAAAACACAGAAGACCCGCTTCTTACAAACTCATCTGCTGTGTGTTAGTTTCTTTTAGGAAGTTGCATCTATGTTTAGATTCAGCAAGGTAGAAACACGTTTCTTCTAAAAGCTGCGTTTGGACATTCAAGAGTGGATGGGAGAACAGGCTGTAAAGTGAAATACCTTGCTCTAAAACCAAAACGGAGCTATCTAGCAGAATGGTTGTCAATCTGTGTATTCAGCTTCCAGAGTTAAACTGATGTGTGTTGGCAGCAGTTCAGAAACCCTTTCTTTGGCGAATGTAGAAACAGTCATTTCCAGCCCTAGAGACGCATTTAAGAGTTAGCAGTAAGAATGCGTTTAAAACACAGAAACCCGCTTTGTACAAACTCATCTTCTGTGTGTTGGTTCCTTCTAGGAAGTTGCATCTGTGTTTAGATTCAGCGAGGTAGAAACACGTTTCTTCTAAAAGCTGCGTTTCGACATTCCAGAGTGGATGGGAGAACAGGCTGTAAAGAGAAATACCTTGCTCTAAAACCAAAACGGAGCTGTCTAGCAGAATGGTTGTCAATGTGTGTATTCAACTTCCAGAGGTAAATTGATGTGTGTTGGCAGCAGTTCAGAAACCCTTTCTTTGGCGAATGTAGAAACAGTCATTTCCAGCCCTATAGACGCACATAAGAGTTAACAGTAAGAATGCGTTTAAAACACAGAAACCCGCTTTGTACAAACTCATCTTCTGTGAGTTGGTTCCTTTTAGAAAGTTGCATCTGTTTTTAGATTCAGCGAGGTAGAAACACGTTTCTTCTAAAAGCTGCGTTTCGACAGTCCAGAGTGGATGGGAGAACAGGCTGTAAAGAGAAATACCTTGCTCTAAAACCAAAACGGAGCTATCTAGCAGAATGTTTGTCAATGTGTGTATTCAACTTCCAGAGTTAAACTGATGTGTGTTGGCAGCAGTTCAGAAACCCTTTCTTTGGAGAATGTAGAAACAGTCATTTCCAGCCCTAGAGACGCACATAAGAGTTAGCAGTAAGAATGCGTTTCAAACACAGAAGACCCGCTTCTTACAAACTCATCTGCTGTGTGCTGGTTTCTTTTAGGAAGTTGAATATATGTTCAGATTCAGCGAGGTAGAAACACGTTTCTTCTAAAAGCTGCGTTTGGACATTCCAGAGTGGATGGGAGAACAGGCTCTAAAGAGAAATATCTTGCTCAAAAACCAAAACGGAGCTATCTAGCAGAATGGTTGTCAATGTGTGTATTCAACTTCCAGAG
Organism: Saimiri boliviensis; assembly: GCF_048565385.1. Taxonomy (NCBI): domain Eukaryota; kingdom Metazoa; phylum Chordata; class Mammalia; order Primates; family Cebidae; genus Saimiri; species Saimiri boliviensis. Next base: position 149,516,934 of record NC_133449.1, on the reverse strand, counting down.
TTAAACTGATTTGTGGTTGCAGCAGTTCAGAAACCCTTTCTTTGGAGAATGTAGAAAAAAAGTCATTTCCAGCCCTAGAGACGCATATAAGAGTTAGCAGTAAGAATGCCTTTAAACACAGAAACCCGCTTCGTACAAACTCATCTTCTGTGTGTTGGTTCCTTTTAGGAAGTTGCATCTGTGTTTAGATTCAGCGAGGCAGAAACACGTTTCTTCTAAAAGCTGCGTTTGGACATTCCAGAGTGGATGGGAGAACAGGCTGTAAAAAAAAATACCTTGCTCTAAAACCAAAAGGGAGCTATCTAGCAGAATGGTTGTCAATGTGTGTATTCAACTTCCAGCGTTAAACTGATGTGTGTTTGCAGCAGTTCAGAAACCCCTTCTTTGGAGAATGTAGAAACAGTCATTTCCAGCCCTAGAGATGCATATAAGATTTAGCAGTAAGAATGCGTTTAAAACACAGAAGACCCGCTTCTTACAAACTCATCTGCTGTGTGCTGGTTTCTTTTAGGAAGTTGCATCTATGTTGAGATTCAGCGAGGTAGAAACACGTTTCTTCTAAAAGCTGCATTTGGACATTCCAGAGTGGATGGGAGAACAGGCTCTAAAGAGAAATACCTTGCTCAAAAACCAAAACGGAGCTATCTAGCAGAATGGTTGTAAATGTGTGTATTCAACTTCCAGAGTTAAACTGATGTGTGTTGGCAGCAGTTCAGAAACCCTTTCTTTGGAGAATGTAGAAACAGTCATTTCCAGCCCTAGAGATGCACATGAGAGTTAACAGTAAGAATGCGTTTCAAACACAGAAGACCCGCTTCTTACAAACTCATCTGCTGTGTGCTGGTTTGTTTTAGGAAGTTGCATCTATGTTTAGATTCAGCAAGGTAGAAACACATTTCTTCTAAAAGCTGCATTTGGACATTCCAGAGTGGATGGGAGAACAGGCTGTAAAGTGAAATACCTTGCTCTAAAACCAAAACGGAGCTATCTAGCAGAATGGTTGTCAATGTGTGTATTCAGCTTCCAGAGTTAAACTGATGTGTGTTGGCAGCAGTTCAGAAACCCTTTCTTTGGCGAATGTAGAAACAGTCATTTCCAGCCCTAGAGACGCATATAAGAGTTCGCAGTAAGAATGCGTTTAAAACACAGAAACCCGCTTTGTACAAACGCATCTTCTGTGTGTTGGTTCCTTTTAGGAAGTTGCATCTGTGTTTAGATTCAGCGAGGTAGAAACACGTTTCTTCTAAAAGCTGCGTTTCGACAGTCCAGAGTGGATGGGAGAACAGGCTGTAAAGAGAAATACCTTGCTCTAAAACCAAAACGGAGCTATCTAGCAGAATGGTTGTCAATGTGTGTATTCAACTTCCAGAGTTAAACTGATGTGTGTTGGCAGCAGTTCAGAAACCCTTTCTTTGGAGAATGTAGAAACAGTCATTTCCAGCCCTAGAGACGCACATAAGAGTTAGCAGTAAGAATGCGTTTCAAACACAGAAGACCCGCTTCTTACAAACTCATCTGCTGTGTGCTGGTTTCTTTTAGGAAGTTGAATCTATGTTCAGATTCAGCGAGGTAGAAACACGTTTCTTCTAAAAGCTGCGTTTGGACATTCCAGAGTGGATGGGAGAACAGGCTCTAAAGAGAAATACCTTGCTCAAAAACCAAAACGGAGCTATCTAGCAGAATGTTTGTCAATGTGTGTATTCAACTTCCAGAGTTAAACTGATTTGTTTTTGCAGCAGTTCAGAAACCCTTTCTTTGGAGAATGTAGAAAAAATGTCATTTTCAGCCCTAGAGACGCATATAAGAGTTAGCAGTAAGAATGCCTTTAAACACAGAAACCCGCTTCGTACAAACTCATCTTCTGTGTGTTGGTTCCTTTTAGGAAGTTGCATCTGTGTTTAGATTCAGCGAGGCAGAAATACGTTTCTTCTAAAAGCTGCGTTTGGACATTCCAGAGTGGATGGGAGAACAGGCTGTAAAAAAAAATACCTTGCTCTAAAACCAAAACGGAGCTATCTAGCAGAATGGTTGTCAATGTGTGTATTCAACTTCCAGCGTTAAACTGATGTGTGTTTGCAGCAGTTCAGAAACCCTTTCTTTGGAGAATGTAGAAACAGTCAATTCCAGCCCTAGAGACGCATATAAGATTTAGCAGTAAGAATGCGTTTAAAATACCGAAGACCCGCTTCTTACAAATTCATCTGCTGTGTGTTGGTTTCTTTTAGGAAGTTGCATCTATGTTTAGATTCAGCAAGGTAGAAGCACGTTTCTTCTAAAAGCTGCGTTTGGACATTCAAGAGTGGATGGGAGAACAGGCTGTAAAGAGAAATACCTTGCTCTAAAACCAAAACGGAGCTGTCTAGCAGAATGGTTGTCAATGTGTGTATTCAACTTCCAGAGGTAAACTGATGTGTGTTGGCAGCAGTTCAGAAACCCTTTCTTTGTCGAATGTAGAAACAGTCATTTCCAGCCCTAGAGACGCACATAAGAGTTAACAGTAAGAATGCGTTTAAAACACAGAAACCCGCTTTGTACAAACTCATCTTCTGTGTGTTGGTTCCTTTTAGAAAGTTGCATCTGTTTTTAGATTCAGCGAGGTAGAAACACGTTTCTTCTAAAAGCTGCATTTGGACATTCCAGAGTGGATGGGAGAACAAGCTGTAAAGAGAAATACCTTGCTCTAAAACCAAAACGGAGCTATCTAGCAGAATGTTTGTCAATGTGTGTATTCAACTTCCAGAGTTAAACTGATGTGTGTTGGCAGCAGTTCAGAAACCCTTTCTTTGGAGAATGTAGAAACAGTCATTTCCAGCCCTAGAGACGCACATAAGAGTTAGCAGTAAGAATGCGTTTCAAACACAGAAGACCCGCTTTTTACAAACTCATCTGCTGTGTGCTGGTTTCTTTTAGGAAGTTGAATCTATGTTCAGATTCACCGAGGTAGAAACACGTTTCTTCTAAAAGCTGCGTTTGGACATTCCAGAGTGGATGGGAGAACAGGCTCTAAAGAGAAATACCTTGCTCAAAAACCAAATGGAGCTATCTAGCAGAATGGTTGTCAATGTGTGTATTCAACTTCCAGAGTTAAACTGATTTGTGTTTGCAGCAGTTCAGAAACACTTTCTTTGGAGAATGTAGAAAAAATGTCATTTCCAGCCCTAGAGATGCATATAAGAGTTAGCAGTAAGAATGCCTTTAAACACTGAAACCCGCTTCGTACAAACTCATCTTCTGTGTGTTGGTTCTTTTTAGGAAGTTGCATCTGTGTTTAGATTCAGCGAGGCAGAAATACGTTTCTTCTAAAAGCTGCGTTTGGACATTCCAGAGTGGATGGGAGAACAGGCTGTAAAAAGAAGTACCTTGCTCTAAAACCAAAACGGAGCTATCGAGCAGAATGGTTGTCAATGTGTGTATTCAACTTCGAGAGTTAAACTGATGTGTGTTTGCGGCAGTTCAGAAACCCTTTCTTTGGAGAATGTAGAAACAGTCAATTCCAGCCCTAGAGACGCACATAATATTTAGCAGTAAGAATGCGTTTAAAACACAGAAGACCCGCTTCTTACAAACTCATCTGCTGTGTGCTGGTTTCTTTTAGGAAGTTGCATCTATGTTTAGATTCAGCAAGGTAGAAGCACGTTTCTTCTAAAAGCTGCGTTTGGACATTTCAGAGTGGATGGGAGAACAGGCTGTAAAAAGAAATACCTTGCTCTAAAACCAAAACGGAGCTATCTAGCAGAATGGTTGTCAATGTGTGTATTCAACTTCCAGAGTTAAACTGATGTGTGTTGGCAGCAGTTCAGAAACCCTTTCTTTGGCGAATGTAGAAACAGTCATTTCCAGCCCTAGAGACGCATATAATAGTTAGCAGTAAGAATGCCTTTAAAACACAGAAACCCGCTTTGTACAAACTCATCTTCTGTGTGTTGGTTCCTTTTAGGAAGTTGCATCTGTGTTTAGATTCAGCGATTTAGAAACACGTTTCTTCTAAAAGCTGCATTTCGACATTCCAGAGTGGATGGGAGAACAGGCTGTAAAGAGAAATACCTTGCTCTAAAACCAAAACGGAGCTCTCTAGCAGAATGGTTGTCAATGTGTGCATTCAACTTCCAGAGATAAACTGATGTGTTTTGGCAGCAGTTCAGAAACCCTTTCTTTGGCGAATGTAGAAACAGTCATTTCCAGCCCTATAGACGCACATAAGAGTTAACAGTAAAAATGCGTTTAAAACACAGAAACCCGCTTTGTACAAACTCATTTTCTGTGTGTTGGTTCCTTTTAGGAAGTTGCATCTATGTTTAGATTCAGCGAGGTAGAAACACGTTTCTTCTAAAAGCTGCATTTGGACATTCCAGAGTGAATGGGAGAACAGGCTGTAAAGAGAAATACCTTGCTCTAAAACCAAAACGGAGCTATCTAACAGAATGGTTGTAAATGTGTGTATTCAACTTCCAGAGTTAAACTGATGTGTGTTGGCAGCAGTTCAGAAACCCTTTCTTTGGAGAATGTAGTAAAAGTAATTGCCAGCCCTAGAGACGCACATAAGAGTTAGCAGTAAAAATTCGTTCCAAACACAGAAGACCCGCTTCTTACAAACTCATCTGCTGGGTGCTGGTTTCCTTTAGGAAGTTGCATCTATGTTCAGATTCAGCGAAGTAGAAACACGTTTCTTCTAAAAGCTGCGTTTGGACATTCCAGAGTGGATGGGAGAACAGGCTGTAAAGTGAAATACCTTGCTCTAAAACCAAAACGGAGCTATCTAGCAGAATGGTTGTCAATGTGTGTATTCAGCTTCCAGAGTTAAACTGATGTGTGTTGGCAGCAGTTCAGAAACCCTTTCTTTGGCGAATGTAGAAACAGTCATTTCCAGCCCTAGAGACGCATATAAGAGTTAGCAGTAAGAATGCGTTTAAAACACAGAAACCCGCTTTGTACAAACTCATCTTCTGTGTGTTGGTTCCTTTTAGGAAGTTGCATCTGTGTTTAGATTCAGCGAGGTAGAAACACGTTTCTTCTAAAAGCTGCGTTTCGACATTCCAGAGTGGATGGGAGAACAGGCTCTAAAGAGAAATACCTTGCTCAAAAACCAAAACGGAGCTTTATAGCAGAATGTTTGTCAATGTGTGTATTCAACTTCCAGAGTTAAACTGATTTGTGTTTGCAGCAGCTCAGAAACACTTTCTTTGGAGAATGTAGAAAAAATGTCATTTTCAGCCCTGGAGACGCATATAAGAGTTAGCAGTAAGAATGCCTTTAAACACAGAAACCCGCTTCGTACAAACTCATCTTCTGTGTGTTGGTTCCTTTTAGGAAGTTGCATCTGTGTTTAGATTCAGCGAGGCAGAAATACGTTTCTTCTGAAAGCTGCGTTTGGACATTCCAGAGTGGATGGGAGAACAGGCTGTAAAAAAAAACACCTTGCTCTAAAACCAAAACGGAGCTATCTACCAGAATGGTTGTCAATGTGTGTATTCAACTTCCAGCGTTAAACTGATGTGTGTTTGCAGCAGTTCAGAAACCCTTTCTTTGGAGAATGTAGAAACAGTCAATTCCGGCCCTAGAGACGCATATAAGATTTAGCAGTAAGAATGCGTTTAAAACACAGAAGACCCGCTTCTTACAAACTCATCTGCTGTGTGTTGGTTTCTTTTAGGAAGTTGCATCTATGTTTAGATTCAGCAAGGTAGAAGCACGTTTCTTCTAAAAGCTGCGTTTGGACATTCAAGAGTGGATGAGAGAACAGGCTGTAAAGAGAAATACCTTGCTCTAAAACCAAAACGGAGCTATCTAGCAGAATGGTTGTCAATGTGTGTATTCAACTTCCAGAGGTAAACTAATGTGTGTTGGCAGCAGTTCAGAAACCCTTTCTTTGGCGAATGTAGAAACAGTCATTTCCAGCCCTAGAGACGCACATAAGAGTTAACAGTAAGAATGCGTATAAAACACAGAAACCCGCTTTGTACAAACTCATCTTCTGTGTGTTGGTTCCTTTTAGAAAGTTGCATCTGTGTTTAGATTCAGCAAGGTAGAAACACGTTTCTTCTAAAAGCTGCGTTTGGACATTCCAGAGTGAATGGGAGAACAGGCTGTAAAGAAAAATACCTTGCTCTAAAACCAAAATGGAGCTATCTAGCAGAATGGTTGTCAATGTGTGTATTCAACTTCCAGAGTTAAACTGATGTGTGTTGGCAGCAGTTCAGAAACCCTTTCTTTGGCGAATGTAGAAAGAGTCATTTCCAGCCCTAGAGACGCATATAAGAGTTAGCAGTAAGAATACGTTTAAAACACAGAAACCCGCTTTGTACAAACTCATCTTCTGTGTGTTGGTTCCTTTTAGGAAGTTGCATCTGTGTTTAGATTCAGCGAGGTAGAAACACTTTTCTTCTAAAAGCTGCGTTTCGACATTCCAGAATGGATGGGAGAACAGGCTGTAAAGAGAAATACCTTGCTCTAAAACCAAAACGGAGGTATCTAACAGAATGGTTGTCAATGTGTGTATTCAACTTCCAGAGTTAAACTGATGTGTGTTGGCAGCAGTTCAGAAACCCTTTCTTTGGAGAATGTAGTAAAAGTAATTGCCAGCCCTAGAGACGCACATAAGAGTTAGCAGTAAAAATTCGTTCCAAACACAGAAGACCCGCTTCTTACAAACTCATCTGCTGTGTGCTGGTTTCTTTTAGGAAGTTGCATCTATGTTCAGATTCAGCGAAGTAGAAACACGTTTCTTCTAAAAGCTGCGTTTGGACATTCCAGAGTGGATGGGAGAACAGGCTCTAAAGAGAAATACCTTGCTCAAAAACCAAAACGGAGCTATCTAGCAGAATGGTTGTCAATGTGTGTATTCAACTTCCAGAGTTAAACTGATGTGTGTTTGCAGCAGTTCAGAAACCCTTTCTTTGGAGAATGTAGAAACAGTCATTTCGAGCCCTAGAGATGCACATGAGAGTTAACAGTAAGAATGCGTTTCAAACACAGAAGACCCGCTTCTTACAAACTCATCTGCTGTGTGCTGGTTTCTTTTAGGAAGTTGCATCTATGTTTAGATTCAGCAAGGTAGAAACACGTTTCTTCTAAAAGCTGCATTTGGACATTCCAGAGTGGATGGGAGAAAAGGCTGTAAAGTGAAATACCTTGCTCTAAAACCAAAACGGAGCTATCTAGCAGAATGGTTGTCAACGTGTGTATTCAGCTTCCAGAGTTAAACTGATGTGTGTTGGCAGCAGTTCAGAAACCCTTTCTTTGGCGAATGTAGAAACAGTCATTTCCAGCCCTAGAGACGCATATAAGAGTTAGCAGTAAGAATGCGTTTAAAACACAGAAACCCGCTTTGTACAAACGCATCTTCTGTGTGTTGGTTCCTTTTAGGAAGTTGCATCTGTGTTTAGATTCAGCGAGGTAGAAACACGTTTCTTCTAAAAGCTGCGTTTCGACAGTCCAGAGTGGATGGGAGAACAGGCTGTAAAGAGAAATACCTTGCTCTAAAAACAAAACGGAGCTATCTAGCAGAATGGTTGTCAATGTGTGTATTCAACTTCCAGAGTTAAACTGATGTGTGTTGGCAGCAGTTCAGAAACCCTTTCTTTGGAGAATGTAGAAACAGTCATTTCCAGCCCTAGAGACGCACATAAGAGTTAACAGTAAGAATGCGTTTAAAACACAGAAACCCGCTTTGTACAAACTCATCTTCTGTTTGTTGGTTCCTTTTAGGAAGTTGCATCTGTGTTTCGATTCAGCGAGGTAGAAACACGTTTCTTCTAAAAGCTGCGTTTGGACATTCCAGAGTGGATGGGAGAACAGGCTGTAAAGAGAAATACCTTGCTCTAAAACCAAAACGGAGCTATCTAGCAGAATGGTTGTCAATGTGTGTATTCAACTTCTAGAGGTAAACTGATGTATGTTGGCAGCAGTTAAAAAACCCTTTCTTTGGAGAATGTAGAAACAGTCATTTCCAGCCCTAGAGACGCACATAAGAGTTAACAGTAAGAATGCGTTTAAAACACAGAAACCCGCTTTGTACAAACTCATCTTCTGTGTGTTGGTTCCTTTTAGAAAGTTGCATCTGTGTTTAGATTCAGCGAGGTAGAAACACGTTTCTTCTAAAAGCTGCATTTCGACAGTCCAGAGTGGATGGGAGAACAGGTTGTAAAGAGAAATACCTTGCTCTAAAACCAAAACGGAGCTACCTAGCAGAATGGTTGTCAATGTGTGTATTCAACTTCCAGAGTTAAACTGATGTGTGTTGGCAGCAGTTCAGAAACCCTTTCTTTGGCGAATGTAGAAACAGTCATTTCCAGCCCTAGAGACGCACATAAGAGTTAGCAGTAAGAATGCGTTTCAAACACAGAAGACCCGCTTCTTACAAACTCATCTGCTGTGTGCTGGTTTCTTTTAGGAAGTTGAATCTATGTTCAGATTCAGCCAGGTAGAAACACGTTTCTTCTAAAAGCTGCGTTTGGACATTCCAGAGTGGATGGGAGAACAGGCTCTAAAGAGAAATACCTTGCTCAAAAACCAAAACGGAGCTATCTAGCAGAATGTTTGTCAATGTGTGTATTCAACTTCCAGAGTTAAACTGATTTGTGTTTGCAGCAGCTCAGAAACACTTTCTTTGGAGAATGTAGAAAAAATGTCATTTTCAGCCCTAGAGACGCATATAAGAGTTAGCAGTAAGAATGCCTTTAAACACAGAAACCCGCTTCGTACAAACTCATCTTCTGTGTGTTGGTTCCTTTTAGGAAGTTGCATCTGTGTTTAGATTCAGCGAGGCAGAAATACGTTTCTTCTGAAAGCTGCGTTTGGACATTCCAGAGTGGATGGGAGAACAGGCTGTAAAAAAAAACACCTTGCTCTAAAACCAAAACGGAGCTATCTACCAGAATGGTTGTCAATGTGTGTATTCAACTTCCAGCGTTAAACTGATGTGTGTTTGCAGCAGTTCAGAAACCCTTTCTTTGGAGAATGTAGAAACAGTCAATTCCGGCCCTAGAGACGCATATAAGATTTAGCAGTAAGAATGCGTTTAAAACACAGAAGACCCGCTTCTTACAAACTCATCTGCTGTGTGTTGGTTTCTTTTAGGAAGTTGCATCTATGTTTAGATTCAGCAAGGTAGAAGCACGTTTCTTCTAAAAGCTGCGTTTGGACATTCAAGAGTGGATGAGAGAACAGGCTGTAAAGAGAAATACCTTGCTCTAAAACCAAAACGGAGCTATCTAGCAGAATGGTTGTCAATGTGTGTATTCAACTTCCAGAGGTAAACTAATGTGTGTTGGCAGCAGTTCAGAAACCCTTTCTTTGGCGAATGTAGAAACAGTCATTTCCAGCCCTAGAGACGCACATAAGAGTTAACAGTAAGAATGCGTATAAAACACAGAAACCCGCTTTGTACAAACTCATCTTCTGTGTGTTGGTTCCTTTTAGAAAGTTGCATCTGTGTTTAGATTCAGCAAGGTAGAAACACGTTTCTTCTAAAAGCTGCGTTTGGACATTCCAGAGTGAATGGGAGAACAGGCTGTAAAGAAAAATACCTTGCTCTAAAACCAAAATGGAGCTATCTAGCAGAATGGTTGTCAATGTGTGTATTCAACTTCCAGAGTTAAACTGATGTGTGTTGGCAGCAGTTCAGAAACCCTTTCTTTGGCGAATGTAGAAAGAGTCATTTCCAGCCCTAGAGACGCATATAAGAGTTAGCAGTAAGAATACGTTTAAAACACAGAAACCCGCTTTGTACAAACTCATCTTCTGTGTGTTGGTTCCTTTTAGGAAGTTGCATCTGTGTTTAGATTCAGCGAGGTAGAAACACTTTTCTTCTAAAAGCTGCGTTTCGACATTCCAGAATGGATGGGAGAACAGGCTGTAAAGAGAAATACCTTGCTCTAAAACCAAAACGGAGCTATCTAACAGAATGGTTGTCAATGTGTGTATTCAACTTCCAGAGTTAAACTGATGTGTGTTAGCAGCAGTTCAGAAACCCTTTCTTTGGAGAATGTAGTAAAAGTAATTGCCAGCCCTAGAGACGCACATAAGAGTTAGCAGTAAAAATTCGTTCCAAACACAGAAGACCCGCTTCTTACAAACTCATCTGCTGTGTGCTGGTTTCTTTTAGGAAGTTGCATCTATGTTCAGATTCAGCGAAGTAGAAACACGTTTCTTCTAAAAGCTGCGTTTGGACATTCCAGAGTGGATGGGAGAACAGGCTCTAAAGAGAAATACCTTGCTCAAAAACCAAAACGGAGCTATCTAGCAGAATGGTTGTCAATGTGTGTATTCAACTTCCAGAGTTAAACTGATGTGTGTGAGCAGCAGTTCAGAAACCCTTTCTTTGGAGAATGTAGAAACAGTCATTTCGAGCCCTAGAGATGCACATGAGAGTTAACAGTAAGAATGCGTTTCAAACACAGAAGACCCGCTTCTTACAAACTCATCTGCTGTGTGCTGGTTTCTTTTAGGAAGTTGCATCTATGTTTAGATTCAGCAAGGTAGAAACACGTTTCTTCTAAAAGCTGCATTTGGACATTCCAGAGTGGATGGGAGAAAAGGCTGTAAAGTGAAATACCTTGCTCTAAAACCAAAACGGAGCTATCTAGCAGAATGGTTGTCAACGTGTGTATTCAGCTTCCAGAGTTAAACTGATGTGTGTTGGCAGCAGTTCAGAAACCCTTTCTTTGGCGAATGTAGAAACAGTCATTTCCAGCCCTAGAGACGCATATAAGAGTTAGCAGTAAGAATGCGTTTAAAACACAGAAACCCGCTTTGTACAAACGCATCTTCTGTGTGTTGGTTCCTTTTAGGAAGTTGCATCTGTGTTTAGATTCAGCGAGGTAGAAACACGTTTCTTCTAAAAGCTGCGTTTCGACAGTCCAGAGTGGATGGGAGAACAGGCTGTAAAGAGAAATACCTTGCTCTAAAACCAAAACGGAGCTATCTAGCAGAATGGTTGTCAATGTGTGTATTCAACTTCCAGAGTTAAACTGATGTGTGTTGGCAGCAGTTCAGAAACCCTTTCTTTGGAGAATGTAGAAACAGTCATTTCCAGCCCTAGAGACGCACATAAGAGTTAACAGTAAGAATGCGTTTAAAACACAGAAACCCGCTTTGTACAAACTCATCTTCTGTTTGTTGGTTCCTTTTAGGAAGTTGCATCTGTGTTTCGATTCAGCGAGGTAGAAACACGTTTCTTCTAAAAGCTGCGTTTGGACATTCCAGAGTGGATGGGAGAACAGGCTGTAAAGAGAAATACCTTGCTCTAAAACCAAAACGGAGCTATCTAGCAGAATGGTTGTCAATGTGTGTATTCAACTTCTAGAGGTAAACTGATGTATGTTGGCAGCAGTTAAAAAACCCTTTCTTTGGCGAATGTAGAAACAGTCATTTCCAGCCCTAGAGACGCACATAAGAGTTAACAGTAAGAATGCGTTTAAAACACAGAAACCCGCTTTGTACAAACTCATCTTCTGTGTGTTGGTTCCTTTTAGAAAGTTGCATCTGTGTTTAGATTCAGCGAGGTAGAAACACGTTTCTTCTAAAAGCTGCATTTCGACAGTCCAGAGTGGATGGGAGAACAGGTTGTAAAGAGAAATACCTTGCTCTAAAACCAAAACGGAGCTACCTAGCAGAATGGTTGTCAATGTGTGTATTCAACTTCCAGAGTTAAACTGATGTGTGTTGGCAGCAGTTCAGAAACCCTTTCTTTGGCGAATGTAGAAACAGTCATTTCCAGCCCTAGAGACGCACATAAGAGTTAGCAGTAAGAATGCGTTTCAAACACAGAAGACCCGCTTCTTCGAAACTCATCTGCTGTGTGCTGGTTTCTTTTAGGAAGTTGAATCTATGTTCAGATTCAGCCAGGTAGAAACACGTTTCTTCTAAAAGCTGCGTTTGGACATTCCAGAGTGGATGGGAGAACAGGCTCTAAAGAGAAATACCTTGCTCAAAAACCAAAACGGAGCTATCTAGCAGAATGTTTGTCAATGTGTGTATTCAACTTCCAGAGTTAAACTGATTTGTGTTTGCAGCAGTTCAGAAACCCTTTCTTTGGAGAATGTAGAAAAAAAGTCATTTCCAGCCCTAGAGACGCATATAAGAGTTAGCAGTAAGAATGCCTTTAAAACACAGAAACCCGCTTCGTACAAACTCATCTTCAGTGTGTTGGTTCCTTTTAGGAAGTTGCATCTGTGTTTAGATTCAGCGAGGCAGAAACACGTTTCTTACAAAAGCTGCGTTTGGACATTCCAGAGTGGATGGGAGAACAGGCTGTAAAGGGAAATACCTTGCTCTAAAACCAAAACGGAGCTATCTAGCAGAATCGTTGTCAATGTGTGTATTCAACTTCCAGAGTTAAACTGATGTGTGTTGGCAGCAGTTCAGAAACCCTTTCTTTGGAGAATGTAGAAACAGTCATTTCCAGCCCTAGAGACGCATATAAGAGTTAGCAGTAAGAATGCCTTTAAAACACAGAATACCCGCTTCGTACAAACTCATCTTCTGTGTGTTGGTTCCTTTTAGGAAGTTGCATCTGTGTTTAGATTCAGCGAGGTAGAAACACGTTTCTTCTAAAAGCTGCGTTTCGACATTCCAGAGTGGATGGGAGAACAGGCTGTAAAGAGAAATACCTTGCTCTAAAACCAAAACGGAGCTGTCTAGCAGAATGGTTGTCAATGTGTGTATTCAACTTCCAGAGGTAAATTGATGTGTGTTGGCAGCAGTTCAGAAACCCTTTCTTTGGCGAATGTAGAAACAGTCATTTCCAGCCCTATAGACGCACATAAGAGTTAACAGTAAGAATGCGTTTAAAACACAGAAACCCGCTTTGTACAAACTCATCTTCTGTGAGTTGGTTCCTTTTAGAAAGTTGCATCTGTTTTTAGATTCAGCGAGGTAGAAACACGTTTCTTCTAAAAGCTGCGTTTCGACAGTCCAGAGTGGATGGGAGAACAGGCTGTAAAGAGAAATACCTTGCTCTAAAACCAAAACGGAGCTATCTAGCAGAATGTTTGTCAATGTGTGTATTCAACTTCCAGAGTTAAACTGATGTGTGTTGGCAGCAGTTCAGAAACCCTTTCTTTGGAGAATGTAGAAACAGTCATTTCCAGCCCTAGAGACGCACATAAGAGTTAGCAGTAAGAATGCGTTTCAAACACAGAAGACCCGCTTCTTACAAACTCATCTGCTGTGTGCTGGTTTCTTTTAGGAAGTTGAATATATGTTCAGATTCAGCGAGGTAGAAACACGTTTCTTCTAAAAGCTGCGTTTGGACATTCCAGAGTGGATGGGAGAACAGGCTCTAAAGAGAAATATCTTGCTCAAAAACCAAAACGGAGCTATCTAGCAGAATGGTTGTCAATGTGTGTATTCAACTTCCAGAGTTAAACTGATTTGTGGTTGCAGCAGTTCAGAAACCCTTTCTTTGGAGAATGTAGAAAAAAAGTCATTTCCAGCCCTAGAGACGCATATAAGAGTTAGCAGTAAGAATGCCTTTAAACACAGAAACCCGCTTCGTACAAACTCATCTTCTGTGTGTTGGTTCCTTTTAGGAAGTTGCATCTGTGTTTAGATTCAGCGAGGCAGAAACACGTTTCTTCTAAAAGCTGCGTTTGGACATTCCAGAGTGGATGGGAGAACAGGCTGTAAAAAAAATACCTTGCTCTAAAACCAAAAGGGAGCTATCTAGCAGAATGGTTGTCAATGTGTGTATTCAACTTCCAGCGTTAAACTGATGTGTGTTTGCAGCAGTTCAGAAACCCCTTCTTTGGAGAATGTAGAAACAGTCATTTCCAGCCCTAGAGATGCATATAAGATTTAGCAGTAAGAATGCGTTTAAAACACAGAAGACCCGCTTCTTACAAACTCATCTGCTGTGTGCTGGTTTCTTTTAGGAAGTTGCATCTATGTTCAGATTCAGCGAGGTAGAAACACGTTTCTTCTAAAAGCTGCATTTGGACATTCCAGAGTGGATGGGAGAACAGGCTCTAAAGAGAAATACCTTGCTCAAAAACCAAAACGGAGCTATCTAGCAGAATGGTTGTAAATGTGTGTATTCAACTTCCAGAGTTAAACTGATGTGTGTTGGCAGCAGTTCAGAAACCCTTTCTTTGGAGAATGTAGAAACAGTCATTTCCAGCCCTAGAGATGCACATGAGAGTTAACAGTAAGAATGCGTTTCAAACACAGAAGACCCGCTTCTTACAAACTAATCTGCTGTGTGCTGGTTTGTTTTAGGAAGTTGCATCTATGTTTAGATTCAGCAAGGTAGAAACACATTTCTTCTAAAAGCTGCATTTGGACATTCCAGAGTGGATGGGAGAACAGGCTGTAAAGTGAAATACCTTGCTCTAAAACCAAAACGGAGCTATCTAGCAGAATGGTTGTCAATGTGTGTATTCAGCTTCCAGAGTTAAACTGATGTGTGTTGGCAGCAGTTCAGAAACCCTTTCTTTGGCGAATGTAGAAACAGTCATTTCCAGCCCTAGAGACGCATATAAGAGTTCGCAGAAAGAATGCGTTTAAAACACAGAAACCCGCTTTGTACAAACGCATCTTCTGTGTGTTGGTTCCTTTTAGGAAGTTGCATCTGTGTTTAGATTAAGCGAGGTAGAAACACGTTTCTTCTAAAAGCTGCGTTTCGACAGTCCAGAGTGGATGGGAGAACAGGCTGTAAAGAGAAATACCTTGCTCTAAAACCAAAACGGAGCTATCTAGCAGAATGGCTGTCAATGTGTGTATTCAACTTCCAGAGTTAAACTGATGTGTGTTGGCAGCAGTTCAGAAACCCTTTCTTTGGAGAATGTAGAAACAGTCATTTCCAGCCCTAGAGACGCACATAAGAGTTAGCAGTAAGAATGCGTTTCAAACACAGAAGACCCGCTTCTTACAAACTCATCTGCTGTGTGCTGGTTTCTTTTAGGAAGTTGAATCTATGTTCAGATTCAGCGAGGTAGAAACACGTTTCTTCTAAAAGCTGCGTTTGGACATTCCAGAGTGGATGGGAGAACAGGCTCTAAAGAGAAATACCTTGCTCAAAAACCAAAACGGAGCTATCTAGCAGAATGTTTGTCAATGTGTGTATTCAACTTCCAGAGTTAAACTGATTTGTTTTTGCAGCAGTTCAGAAACCCTTTCTTTGGAGAATGTAGAAAAAATGTCATTTTCAGCCCTAGAGACGCATATAAGAGTTAGCAGTAAGAATGCCTTTAAACACAGAAACCCGCTTCGTACAAACTCATCTTCTGTGTGTTGGTTCCTTTTAGGAAGTTGCATCTGTGTTTAGATTCAG
Organism: Saimiri boliviensis; assembly: GCF_048565385.1. Lineage (NCBI taxonomy): Eukaryota > Metazoa > Chordata > Mammalia > Primates > Cebidae > Saimiri > Saimiri boliviensis. Next base: position 149,501,666 of record NC_133449.1, on the reverse strand, counting down.
CGAGGCAGAAATACGTTTCTTCTAAAAGCTGCGTTTGGACATTCCAGAGTGGATGGGAGAACAGGCTGTAAAAAAAAATACCTTGCTCTAAAACCAAAACGGAGCTATCTAGCAGAATGGTTGTCAATGTGTGTATTCAACTTCCAGCGTTGAACTGATGTGTGTTTGCAGCAGTTCAGAAACCCTTTCTTTGGAGAATGTAGAAACAGTCAATTCCAGCCCTAGAGACGCATATAAGATTTAGCAGTAAGAATGCGTTTAAAATACCGAAGACCCGCTTCTTACAAATTCATCTGCTGTGTGTTGGTTTCTTTTAGGAAGTTGCATCTATGTTTAGATTCAGCAAGGTAGAAGCACGTTTCTTCTAAAAGCTGCGTTTGGACATTCAAGAGTGGATGGGAGAACAGGCTGTAAAGAGAAATACCTTGCTCTAAAACCAAAACGGAGCTGTCTAGCAGAATGGTTGTCAATGTGTGTATTCAACTTCCAGAGGTAAACTGATGTGTGTTGGCAGCAGTTCAGAAACCCTTTCTTTGTCGAATGTAGAAACAGTCATTTCCAGCCCTAGAGACGCACATAAGAGTTAACAGTAAGAATGCGTTTAAAACACAGAAACCCGCTTTGTACAAACTCATCTTCTGTGTGTTGGTTCCTTTTAGAAAGTTGCATCTGTTTTTAGATTCAGCGAGGTAGAAACACGTTTCTTCTAAAAGCTGCATTTGGACATTCCAGAGTGGATGGGAGAACAAGCTGTAAAGAGAAATACCTTGCTCTAAAACCAAAACGGAGCTATCTAGCAGAATGTTTGTCAATGTGTGTATTCAACTTCCAGAGTTAAACTGATGTGTGTTGGCAGCAGTTCAGAAACCCTTTCTTTGGAGAATGTAGAAACAGTCATTTCCAGCCCTAGAGACGCACATAAGAGTTAGCAGTAAGAATGCGTTTCAAACACAGAAGACCCGCTTCTTACAAACTCATCTGCTGTGTGCTGGTTTCTTTTAGGAAGTTGAATCTATGTTCAGATTCAGCGAGGTAGAAACACGTTTCTTCTAAAAGCTGCGTTTGGACATTCCAGAGTGGATGGGAGAACAGGCTCTAAAGAGAAATACCTTGCTCAAAAACCAAAACGGAGCTATCTAGCAGAATGGTTGTCAATGTGTGTATTCAACTTCCAGAGTTAAACTGATTTGTGTTTGCAGCAGTTCAGAAACACTTTCTTTGGAGAATGTAGAAAAAATGTCATTTCCAGCCCTAGAGATGCATATAAGAGTTAGCAGTAAGAATGCCTTTAAACACTGAAACCCGCTTCGTACAAACTCATCTTCTGTGTGTTGGTTCTTTTTAGGAAGTTGCATCTGTGTTTAGATTCAGCGAGGCAGAAATACGTTTCTTCTAAAAGCTGCGTTTGGACATTCCAGAGTGGATGGGAGAACAGGCTGTAAAAAGAAGTACCTTGCTCTAAAACCAAAACGGAGCTATCGAGCAGAATGGTTGTCAATGTGTGTATTCAACTTCTAGCGTTAAACTGATGTGTGTTTGCAGCAGTTCAGAAACCCTTTCTTTGGAGAATGTAGAAACAGTCAATTCCAGCCCTAGAGACGCACATAAGATTTAGCAGTAAGAATGCGTTTAAAACACAGAAGACCCGCTTCTTACAAACTCATCTGCTGTGTGCTGGTTTCTTTTAGGAAGTTGCATCTATGTTTAGATTCAGCAAGGTAGAAGCACGTTTCTTCTAAAAGCTGCGTTTGGACATTTCAGAGTGGATGGGAGAACAGGCTGTAAAAAGAAATGCCTTGCTCTAAAACCAAAACGGAGCTATCTAGCAGAATGGTTGTCAATGTGTGTATTCAACTTCCAGAGTTAAACTGATGTGTGTTGGCAGCAGTTCAGAAACCCTTTCTTTGGCGAATGTAGAAACAGTCATTTCCAGCCCTAGAGACGCATATAATAGTTAGCAGTAAGAATGCCTTTAAAACACAGAAACCCGCTTTGTACAAACTCATCTTCTGTGTGTTGGTTCCTTTTAGGAAGTTGCATCTGTGTTTATATTCAGCGATTTAGAAACACGTTTCTTCTAAAAGCTGCATTTCGACATTCCAGAGTGGATGGGAGAACAGGCTGTAAAGAGAAATACCTTGCTCTAAAACCAAAACGGAGCTCTCTAGCAGAATGGTTGTCAATGTGTGCATTCAACTTCCAGAGATAAACTGATGTGTTTTGGCAGCAGTTCAGAAACCCTTTCTTTGGCGAATGTAGAAACAGTCATTTCCAGCCCTATAGACGCACATAAGAGTTAACAGTAAGAATGCGTTTAAAACACAGAAACCCGCTTTGTACAAACTCATCTTCTGTGTGTTGGTTCCTTTTAGGAAGTTGCATCTATGTTTAGATTCAGCGAGGTAGAAACACGTTTCTTCTAAAACCTGCGTTTCAACAATCCAGAGTGGATGGGAGAACAGGCTGTAAAGAGAAATACCTTGCTCTAAAACCAAAACGGAGCTATCTAGCAGAATAGTTGTCAATGTGTTTACTCAACTTCCAGAGTTAAACTGATGTGTGTTGGCAGCAGTTCAGAAACCCTTTCTTTGGAGAATGTAGAAACAGTCATTTCCAGCCCTAGAGACGCACATAAGAGTTAGCAGTAAGAATGCGTTTAAAACACAGAAGACCCGCTTCTTACAAACTCATCTGCTGTGTGCTGGTTTCTTTTAGGAAGTTGAATCTATCTTCAGATTCAGCGAGGTAGAAACACGTTTCTTCTAAAAGCTGCGTTTGGACATTCCAGAGTGGATGGGAGAACAGGCTCTAAAGAGAAATTCCTTGCTTAAAAACCAAAACGGAGCTATCTAGCAGAATGGTTGTCAATGTGTGTATTCAGCTTCCAGAGTTAAACTGATGTGTGTTGGCAGCAGTTCAGAAACCCTTTCTTTGGCGAATGTAGAAACAGTCATTTCCAGCCCTAGAGACGCACATAAGAGTTAACAGTAAGAATGCGTTTAAAACACAGAAACCCGCTTTGTATAAACTCATCTTCTGTGTGTTGGTTCCTTTTAGGATGTTGCATCTGTGTTTAGATTCAGCGAGGTAGAAACACGTTTCTTCTAAAAGCTGCGTTTCGACATTCCAGAGTGGATGGGAAAACAGGCTGTAAAGTGAAATACCTTGCTCTAAAACCAAAACGGAGCTATCTAGCAGAATGGTTGTCAATGTGTGTATTCAACTTCTAGAGGTAAACTGATGTATGTTGGCAGCAGTTAAGAAACCCTTTCTTTGGCGAATGTAGAAACAGTCATTTCCAGCCCTAGAGACGCACATAAAAGTTAACAGTAAGAATGCGTTTAAAACACAGAAACCCGCTTTGTACAAACTCATCTTCTGTGTGTTGGTTCCTTTTAGGAAGTTGAATCTATGTTCAGATTCAGCGAGGTAGAAACACGTTTCTTCTAAAAGCTGCGTTTCGACAGTCCAGAGTGGATGGGAGAACAGGTTGTAAAGAGAAATACCTTGCTCTAAAACCAAAACGGAGCTATCTTGCAGAATGGTTGTCAATGTGTGTATTCAACTTCCAGAGTTAAACTGATGTGTGTTGGCAGCAGTTCAGAAACCCTTTCTTTGGAGAATGTAGAAACAGTCATTTCCAGCCCTAGAGACGCACATAAGAGTTAGCAGTAAGAATGCGTTTCAAACACAGAAGACCCGCTTCTTACAAACTCATCTGCTGTGTGCTGGTTTCTTTTAGGAAGTTGAATCTATGTTCAGATTCAGCGAGGTAGAAACACGTTTCTTCTAAAAGCTGCGTTTGGACATTCCAGAGTGGATGGGAGAACAGGCTCTAAAGAGAAATACCTTGCTCAAAAACCAAAACGGAGCTATCTAGCAGAATGTTTGTCAATGTGTGTATTCAACTTCCAGAGTTAAACTGATTTGTTTTTGCAGCAGTTCAGAAACCCTTTCTTTGGAGAATGTAGAAAAAATGTCATTTTCAGCCCTAGAGACGCATATAAGAGTTAGCAGTAAGAATGCCTTTAAACACAGAAACCCGCTTCGTACAAACTCATCTTCTGTGTGTTGGTTCCTTTTAGGAAGTTGCATCTGTGTTTAGATTCAGCGAGGCAGAAATACGTTTCTTCTAAAAGCTGCGTTTGGACATTCCAGAGTGGATGGGAGAACAGGCTGTAAAAAAAAATACCTTGCTCTAAAACCAAAACGGAGCTATCTAGCAGAATGGTTGTCAATGTGTGTATTCAACTTCCAGCGTTGAACTGATGTGTGTTTGCAGCAGTTCAGAAACCCTTTCTTTGGAGAATGTAGAAACAGTCAATTCCAGCCCTAGAGACGCATATAAGATTTAGCAGTAAGAATGCGTTTAAAATACCGAAGACCCGCTTCTTACAAATTCATCTGCTGTGTGTTGGTTTCTTTTAGGAAGTTGCATCTATGTTTAGATTCAGCAAGGTAGAAGCACGTTTCTTCTAAAAGCTGCGTTTGGACATTCAAGAGTGGATGGGAGAACAGGCTGTAAAGAGAAATACCTTGCTCTAAAACCAAAACGGAGCTGTCTAGCAGAATGGTTGTCAATATGTGTATTCAACTTCCAGAGGTAAACTGATGTGTGTTGGCAGCAGTTCAGAAACCCTTTCTTTGTCGAATGTAGAAACAGTCATTTCCAGCCCTAGAGACGCACATAAGAGTTAACAGTAAGAATGCGTTTAAAACACAGAAACCCGCTTTGTACAAACTCATCTTCTGTGTGTTGGTTCCTTTTAGAAAGTTGCATCTGTTTTTAGATTCAGCGAGGTAGAAACACGTTTCTTCTAAAAGCTGCATTTGGACATTCCAGAGTGGATGGGAGAACAAGCTGTAAAGAGAAATACCTTGCTCTAAAACCAAAACGGAGCTATCTAGCAGAATGTTTGTCAATGTGTGTATTCAACTTCCAGAGTTAAACTGATGTGTGTTGGCAGCAGTTCAGAAACCCTTTCTTTGGAGAATGTAGAAACAGTCATTTCCAGCCCTAGAGACGCACATAAGAGTTAGCAGTAAGAATGCGTTTCAAACACAGAAGACCCGCTTCTTACAAACTCATCTGCTGTGTGCTGGTTTCTTTTAGGAAGTTGAATCTATGTTCAGATTCAGCGAGGTAGAAACACGTTTCTTCTAAAAGCTGCGTTTGGACATTCCAGAGTGGATGGGAGAACAGGCTCTAAAGAGAAATACCTTGCTCAAAAACCAAAACGGAGCTATCTAGCAGAATGGTTGTCAATGTGTGTATTCAACTTCCAGAGTTAAACTGATTTGTGTTTGCAGCAGTTCAGAAACACTTTCTTTGGAGAATGTAGAAAAAATGTCATTTCCAGCCCTAGAGATGCATATAAGAGTTAGCAGTAAGAATGCCTTTAAACACTGAAACCCGCTTCGTACAAACTCATCTTCTGTGTGTTGGTTCTTTTTAGGAAGTTGCATCTGTGTTTAGATTCAGCGAGGCAGAAATACGTTTCTTCTAAAAGCTGCGTTTGGACATTCCAGAGTGGATGGGAGAACAGGCTGTAAAAAGAAGTACCTTGCTCTAAAACCAAAACGGAGCTATCGAGCAGAATGGTTGTCAATGTGTGTATTCAACTTCTAGCGTTAAACTGATGTGTGTTTGCAGCAGTTCAGAAACCCTTTCTTTGGAGAATGTAGAAACAGTCAATTCCAGCCCTAGAGACGCACATAAGATTTAGCAGTAAGAATGCGTTTAAAACACAGAAGACCCGCTTCTTACAAACTCATCTGCTGTGTGCTGGTTTCTTTTAGGAAGTTGCATCTATGTTTAGATTCAGCAAGGTAGAAGCACGTTTCTTCTAAAAGCTGCGTTTGGACATTTCAGAGTGGATGGGAGAACAGGCTGTAAAAAGAAATGCCTTGCTCTAAAACCAAAACGGAGCTATCTAGCAGAATGGTTGTCAATGTGTGTATTCAACTTCCAGAGTTAAACTGATGTGTGTTGGCAGCAGTTCAGAAACCCTTTCTTTGGCGAATGTAGAAACAGTCATTTCCAGCCCTAGAGACGCATATAATAGTTAGCAGTAAGAATGCCTTTAAAACACAGAAACCCGCTTTGTACAAACTCATCTTCTGTGTGTTGGTTCCTTTTAGGAAGTTGCATCTGTGTTTATATTCAGCGATTTAGAAACACGTTTCTTCTAAAAGCTGCATTTCGACATTCCAGAGTGGATGGGAGAACAGGCTGTAAAGAGAAATACCTTGCTCTAAAACCAAAACGGAGCTCTCTAGCAGAATGGTTGTCAATGTGTGCATTCAACTTCCAGAGATAAACTGATGTGTTTTGGCAGCAGTTCAGAAACCCTTTCTTTGGCGAATGTAGAAACAGTCATTTCCAGCCCTATAGACGCACATAAGAGTTAACAGTAAGAATGCGTTTAAAACACAGAAACCCGCTTTGTACAAACTCATTTTCTGTGTGTTGGTTCCTTTTAGGAAGTTGCATCTATGTTTAGATTCAGCGAGGTAGAAACACGTTTCTTCTAAAACCTGCGTTTCAACAATCCAGAGTGGATGGGAGAACAGGCTGTAAAGAGAAATACCTTGCTCTAAAACCAAAACGGAGCTATCTAGCAGAATAGTTGTCAATGTGTTTACTCAACTTCCAGAGTTAAACTGATGTGTGTTGGCAGCAGTTCAGAAACCCTTTCTTTGGAGAATGTAGAAACAGTCATTTCCAGCCCTAGAGACGCACATAAGAGTTAGCAGTAAGAATGCGTTTAAAACACAGAAGACCCGCTTCTTACAAACTCATCTGCTGTGTGCTGGTTTCTTTTAGGAAGTTGAATCTATCTTCAGATTCAGCGAGGTAGAAACACGTTTCTTCTAAAAGCTGCGTTTGGACATTCCAGAGTGGATGGGAGAACAGGCTCTAAAGAGAAATTCCTTGCTTAAAAACCAAAACGGAGCTATCTAGCAGAATGGTTGTCAATGTGTGTATTCAGCTTCCAGAGTTAAACTGATGTGTGTTGGCAGCAGTTCAGAAACCCTTTCTTTGGCGAATGTAGAAACAGTCATTTCCAGCCCTAGAGACGCACATAAGAGTTAACAGTAAGAATGCGTTTAAAACACAGAAACCCGCTTTGTACAAACTCATCTTCTGTGTGTTGGTTCCTTTTAGGATGTTGCATCTGTGTTTAGATTCAGCGAGGTAGAAACACGTTTCTTCTAAAAGCTGCGTTTCGACATTCCAGAGTGGATGGGAGAACAGGCTGTAAAGTGAAATACCTTGCTCTAAAACCAAAACGGAGCTATCTAGCAGAATGGTTGTCAATGTGTGTATTCAACTTCTAGAGGTAAACTGATGTATGTTGGCAGCAGTTAAGAAACCCTTTCTTTGGCGAATGTAGAAACAGTCATTTCCAGCCCTAGAGACGCACATAAAAGTTAACAGTAAGAATGCGTTTAAAACACAGAAACCCGCTTTGTACAAACTCATCTTCTGTGTGTTGGTTCCTTTTAGGAAGTTGAATCTATGTTCAGATTCAGCGAGGTAGAAACACGTTTCTTCTAAAAGCTGCGTTTCGACAGTCCAGAGTGGATGGGAGAACAGGTTGTAAAGAGAAATACCTTGCTCTAAAACCAAAACGGAGCTATCTTGCAGAATGGTTGTCAATGTGTGTATTCAACTTCCAGAGTTAAACTGATGTGTGTTGGCAGCAGTTCAGAAAATCTTTCTTTGGAGAATGTAGAAACAGTCATTTCCAGCCCTAGAGACGCACATAAGAGTTAGCAGTAAGAATGCGTTTCAAACACAGAAGACCCGCTTCTTACAAACTCATCTGCTGTGTGCTGGTTTGTTTTAGGAAGTTGAATCTACGTTCAGATTCAGCGAGGTAGAAACACGTTTCTTCTAAAAGCTGCGTTTGGACATTCCAGAGTGGATGGGAGAACAGGCTCTAAAGAGAAATACCTTGCTCAAAAACCAAAACGGAGCTATCTAGCAGAATGGTTATCAATGTGTGTATTCAACATCCAGAGTTAAACTGATTTGTGTTTGCAGCAGTTCAGAAACCCTTTCTTTGGAGAATGTAGAAAAAATGTCATTTCCAGCCCTAGAGACGCATATAAGAGTTAGCAGTAAGAATGCCTTTAAAACACAGAAATCCGCTTTGTACAAACTCATCTTCTGTGTGTTGGTTCCTTTTAGGAAGTTGCATCTGTGTTTAGATTCAGCGAGGTAGAAACACTTTTCTTCTAAAAGCTGCCTTTCGACATTCCAGAGTGGATGGGAGAACAGGCTGTAAAGAGAAATACCTTGCTCTAAAACCAAAACGGAGCTATCTAGCAGAATGGTTGTCAATGTGTGTATTCATCTTCCAGAGGTAAACTAATGTGTGTTGGCAGCAGTTCAGAAACCCTTTCTTTGGCGAATGTAGAAACAGTCATTTCCAGCCCTAGAGACGCACATAAGAGTTAACAGTAAGAATGCGTATAAAACACAGAAACCCGCTTTGTACAAACTCATCTTCTGTGTGTTGGTTCCTTTTAGAAAGTTGCATCTGTGTTTAGATTCAGCAAGGTAGAAACACGTTTCTTCTAAAAGCTGCATTTGGACATTCCAGAGTGAATGGGAGAACAGGCTGTAAAGAGAAATACCTTGCTCTAAAACCAAAATGGAGCTATCTAGCAGAATGGTTGTCAATGTGTGTATTCAACTTCCAGAGTTAAACTGATGTGTGTTGGCAGCAGTTCAGAAACCCTTTCTTTGGCGAATGTAGAAAGAGTCATTTCCAGCCCTAGAGACGCATATAAGAGTTAGCAGTAAGAATACGTTTAAAACACAGAAACCCGCTTTGTACAAACTCATCTTCTGTGTGTTGGTTCCTTTTAGGAAGTTGCATCTGTGTTTAGATTCAGCGAGGTAGAAACACTTTTCTTCTAAAAGCTGCGTTTCGACATTCCAGAATGGATGGGAGAACAGGCTGTAAAGAGAAATACCTTGCTCTAAAACCAAAACGGAGCTATCTAACAGAATGGTTGTAAATGTGTGTATTCAACTTCCAGAGTTAAACTGATGTGTGTTGGCAGCAGTTCAGAAACCCTTTCTTTGGAGAATGTAGTAAAAGTAATTGCCAGCCCTAGAGACGCACATAAGAGTTAGCAGTAAAAATTCGTTCCAAACACAGAAGACCCGCTTCTTACAAACTCATCTGCTGGGTGCTGGTTTCCTTTAGGAAGTTGCATCTATGTTCAGATTCAGCGAAGTAGAAACACGTTTCTTCTAAAAGCTGCGTTTGGACATTCCAGAGTGGATGGGAGAACAGGCTGTAAAGTGAAATACCTTGCTCTAAAACCAAAACGGAGCTATCTAGCAGAATGGTTGTCAATGTGTGTATTCAGCTTCCAGAGTTAAACTGATGTGTCTTGGCAGCAGTTCAGAAACCCTTTCTTTGGCGAATGTAGAAACAGTCATTTCCAGCCCTAGAGACGCATATAAGAGTTAGCAGTAAGAATGCGTTTAAAACACAGAAACCCGCTTTGTACAAACTCATCTTCTGTGTGTTGGTTCCTTTTAGGAAGTTGCATCTGTGTTTAGATTCAGCGAGGTAGAAACACGTTTCTTCTAAAAGCTGCGTTTCGACATTCCAGAGTGGATGGGAGAACAGGCTGTAAAGAGAAATACCTTGCTCTAAAACCAAAACGGAGCTGTCTAGCAGAATGGTTGTCAATGTGTGTATTCAACTTCCAGAGGTAAATTGATGTGTGTTGGCAGCAGTTCAGAAACCCTTTCTTTGGCGAATGTAGAAACAGTCATTTCCAGCCCTATAGACGCACATAAGAGTTAACAGTAAGAATGCGTTTAAAACACAGAAACCCGCTTTGTACAAACTCATCTTCTGTGAGTTGGTTCCTTTTAGAAAGTTGCATCTGTTTTTAGATTCAGCGAGGTAGAAACACGTTTCTTCTAAAAGCTGCGTTTCGACAGTCCAGAGTGGATGGGAGAACAGGCTGTAAAGAGAAATACCTTGCTCTAAAACCAAAACGGAGCTATCTAGCAGAATGTTTGTCAATGTGTGTATTCAACTTCCAGAGTTAAACTGATGTGTGTTGGCAGCAGTTCAGAAACCCTTTCTTTGGAGAATGTAGAAACAGTCATTTCCAGCCCTAGAGACGCACATAAGAGTTAGCAGTAAGAATGCGTTTCAAACACAGAAGACCCGCTTCTTACAAACTCATCTGCTGTGTGCTGGTTTCTTTTAGGAAGTTGAATATATGTTCAGATTCAGCGAGGTAGAAACACGTTTCTTCTAAAAGCTGCGTTTGGACATTCCAGAGTGGATGGGAGAACAGGCTCTAAAGAGAAATATCTTGCTCAAAAACCAAAACGGAGCTATCTAGCAGAATGGTTGTCAATGTGTGTATTCAACTTCCAGAGTTAAACTGATTTGTGGTTGCAGCAGTTCAGAAACCCTTTCTTTGGAGAATGTAGAAAAAAAGTCATTTCCAGCCCTAGAGACGCATATAAGAGTTAGCAGTAAGAATGCCTTTAAACACAGAAACCCGCTTCGTACAAACTCATCTTCTGTGTGTTGGTTCCTTTTAGGAAGTTGCATCTGTGTTTAGATTCAGCGAGGCAGAAACACGTTTCTTCTAAAAGCTGCGTTTGGACATTCCAGAGTGGATGGGAGAACAGGCTGTAAAAAAAAATACCTTGCTCTAAAACCAAAAGGGAGCTATCTAGCAGAATGGTTGTCAATGTGTGTATTCAACTTCCAGCGTTAAACTGATGTGTGTTTGCAGCAGTTCAGAAACCCCTTCTTTGGAGAATGTAGAAACAGTCATTTCCAGCCCTAGAGACGCATATAAGATTTAGCAGTAAGAATGCGTTTAAAACACAGAAGACCCGCTTCTTACAAACTCATCTGCTGTGTGCTGGTTTCTTTTAGGAAGTTGCATCTATGTTCAGATTCAGCGAGGTAGAAACACGTTTCTTCTAAAAGCTGCATTTGGACATTCCAGAGTGGATGGGAGAACAGGCTCTAAAGAGAAATACCTTGCTCAAAAACCAAAACGGAGCTATCTAGCAGAATGGTTGTAAATGTGTGTATTCAACTTCCAGAGTTAAACTGATGTGTGTTGGCAGCAGTTCAGAAACCCTTTCTTTGGAGAATGTAGAAACAGTCATTTCCAGCCCTAGAGACGCACATAAGAGTTAGCAGTAAGAATGCGTTTCAAACACAGAAGACCCGCTTCTTACAAACTCATCTGCTGTGTGCTGGTTTCTTTTAGGAAGTTGAATCTATGTTCAGATTCAGCGAGGTAGAAACACGTTTCTTCTAAAAGCTGCGTTTGGACATTCCAGAGTGGATGGGAGAACAGGCTCTAAAGAGAAATACCTTGCTCAAAAACCAAAACGGAGCTATCTAGCAGAATGGTTGTCAATGTGTGTATTCAACTTCCAGAGTTAAACTGATTTGTGTTTGCAGCAGTTCAGAAACACTTTCTTTGGAGAATGTAGAAAAAATGTCATTTCCAGCCCTAGAGATGCATATAAGAGTTAGCAGTAAGAATGCCTTTAAACACTGAAACCCGCTTCGTACAAACTCATCTTCTGTGTGTTGGTTCTTTTTAGGAAGTTGCATCTGTGTTTAGATTCAGCGAGGCAGAAATACGTTTCTTCTAAAAGCTGCGTTTGGACATTCCAGAGTGGATGGGAGAACAGGCTGTAAAAAGAAGTACCTTGCTCTAAAACCAAAACGGAGCTATCGAGCAGAATGGTTGTCAATGTGTGTATTCAACTTCTAGCGTTAAACTGATGTGTGTTTGCAGCAGTTCAGAAACCCTTTCTTTGGAGAATGTAGAAACAGTCAATTCCAGCCCTAGAGACGCACATAAGATTTAGCAGTAAGAATGCGTTTAAAACACAGAAGACCCGCTTCTTACAAACTCATCTGCTGTGTGCTGGTTTCTTTTAGGAAGTTGCATCTATGTTTAGATTCAGCAAGGTAGAAGCACGTTTCTTCTAAAAGCTGCGTTTGGACATTTCAGAGTGGATGGGAGAACAGGCTGTAAAAAGAAATGCCTTGCTCTAAAACCAAAACGGAGCTATCTAGCAGAATGGTTGTCAATGTGTGTATTCAACTTCCAGAGTTAAACTGATGTGTGTTGGCAGCAGTTCAGAAACCCTTTCTTTGGCGAATGTAGAAACAGTCATTTCCAGCCCTAGAGACGCATATAATAGTTAGCAGTAAGAATGCCTTTAAAACACAGAAACCCGCTTTGTACAAACTCATCTTCTGTGTGTTGGTTCCTTTTAGGAAGTTGCATCTGTGTTTATATTCAGCGATTTAGAAACACGTTTCTTCTAAAAGCTGCATTTCGACATTCCAGAGTGGATGGGAGAACAGGCTGTAAAGAGAAATACCTTGCTCTAAAACCAAAACGGAGCTCTCTAGCAGAATGGTTGTCAATGTGTGCATTCAACTTCCAGAGATAAACTGATGTGTTTTGGCAGCAGTTCAGAAACCCTTTCTTTGGCGAATGTAGAAACAGTCATTTCCAGCCCTATAGACGCACATAAGAGTTAACAGTAAGAATGCGTTTAAAACACAGAAACCCGCTTTGTACAAACTCATTTTCTGTGTGTTGGTTCCTTTTAGGAAGTTGCATCTATGTTTAGATTCAGCGAGGTAGAAACACGTTTCTTCTAAAACCTGCGTTTCAACAATCCAGAGTGGATGGGAGAACAGGCTGTAAAGAGAAATACCTTGCTCTAAAACCAAAACGGAGCTATCTAGCAGAATAGTTGTCAATGTGTTTACTCAACTTCCAGAGTTAAACTGATGTGTGTTGGCAGCAGTTCAGAAACCCTTTCTTTGGCGAATGTAGAAACAGTCATTTCCAGCCCTAGAGACGCATATAAGAGTTCGCAGTAAGAATGCGTTTAAAACACAGAAACCCGCTTTGTACAAACGCATCTTCTGTGTGTTGGTTCCTTTTAGGAAGTTGCATCTGTGTTTAGATTCAGCGAGGTAGAAACACGTTTCTTCTAAAAGCTGCGTTTCGACAGTCCAGAGTGGATGGGAGAACAGGCTGTAAAGAGAAATACCTTGCTCTAAAACCAAAACGGAGCTATCTAGCAGAATGGTTGTCAATGTGTGTATTCAACTTCCAGAGTTAAACTGATGTGTGTTGGCAGCAGTTCAGAAACCCTTTCTTTGGAGAATGTAGAAACAGTCATTTCCAGCCCTAGAGACGCACATAAGAGTTAGCAGTAAGAATGCGTTTCAAACACAGAAGACCCGCTTCTTACAAACTCATCTGCTGTGTGCTGGTTTCTTTTAGGAAGTTGAATCTATGTTCAGATTCAGCGAGGTAGAAACACGTTTCTTCTAAAAGCTGCGTTTGGACATTCCAGAGTGGATGGGAGAACAGGCTCTAAAGAGAAATACCTTGCTCAAAAACCAAAACGGAGCTATCTAGCAGAATGTTTGTCAATGTGTGTATTCAACTTCCAGAGTTAAACTGATTTGTGGTTGCAGCAGTTCAGAAACACTTTCTTTGGAGAATGTAGAAAAAATGTCATTTTCAGCCCTAGAGACGCATATAAGAGTTAGCAGTAAGAATGCCTTTAAACACAGAAACCCGCTTCGTACAAACTCATCTTCTGTGTGTTGGTTCCTTTTAGGAAGTTGCATCTGTGTTTAGATTCAGCGAGGCAGAAATACGTTTCTTCTAAAAGCTGCGTTTGGACATTCCAGAGTGGATGGGAGAACAGGCTGTAAAAAAAAATACCTTGCTCTAAAACCAAAACGGAGCTATCTAGCAGAATGGTTGTCAATGTGTGTATTCAACTTCCAGCGTTAAACTGATGTGTGTTTGCAGCAGTTCAGAAACCCTTACTTTGGAGAATGTAGAAACAGTCAATTCCAGCCCTAGAGACGCATATAAGATTTAGCAGTAAGAATGCGTTTAAAATACCGAAGATCCGCTTCTTACAAATTCATCTGCTGTGTGTTGGTTTCTTTTAGGAAGTTGCATCTATGTTTAGATTCAGCAAGGTAGAAGCACGTTTCTTCTAAAAGCTGCGTTTGGACATTCAAGAGTGGATGGGAGAACAGGCTGTAAAGAGAAATACCTTGCTCTAAAACCAAAACGGAGCTGTATAGCAGAATGGTTGTCAATGTGTGTATTCAACTTCCAGAGGTAAACTGATGTGTGTTGGCAGCAGTTCAGAAACCCTTTCTTTGACGAATGTAGAAACAGTCATTTCCAGCCCTAGAGACGCACATAAGAGTTAACAGTAAGAATGCGTTTAAAACACAGAAACCCGCTTTGTACAAACTCATCTTCTGTGTGTTGGTTCCTTTTAGAAAGTTGCATCTGTTTTTAGATTCAGCGAGGTAGAAACACGTTTCTTCTAAAAGCTGCGTTTCGACAGTCCAGAGTGGATGGGAGAACAGGCTGTAAAGAGAAATACCTTGCTCTAAAACCAAAACGGAGCTATCTAGCAGAATGTTTGTCAATGTGTGTATTCAACTTCCAGAGTTAAACTGATGTGTGTTGGCAGCAGTTCAGAAACCCTTTCTTTGGAGAATGTAGAAACAGTCATTTCCAGCCCTAGAGACGCACGTAAGAGTTAGCAGTAAGAATGCGTTTCAAACACAGAAGACCCGCTTCTTACAAACTCATCTGCTGTGTGCTGGTTTCTTTTAGGAAGTTGAATCTATGTTCAGATTCAGCGAGGTAGAAACACGTTTCTTCTAAAAGCTGCGTTTGGACATTCCAGAGTGGATGGTAGAACAGGCTCTAAAGAGAAATACCTTGCTCAAAAACCAAAACGGAGCTATCTAGCAGAATGTTTGTCAATGTGTGTATTCAACTTCCAGAGTTAAACTGATGTGTGTTGGCAGCAGTTCAGAAACACTTTCTTTGGAGAATGTAGAAAAAATGTCATTTCCAGCCCTAGAGATGCATATAAGAGTTAGCAGTAAGAATGCCTTTAAACACTGAAACCCGCTTCGTACAAACTCATCTTCTGTGTGTTGGTTCCTTTTAGGAAGTTGCATCCGTGTTTAGATTCAGCGAGGTAGAAACACCTTTCTTCTAAAAGCTGCGTTTGGACATTCCAGTGTGGATGGGAGAACAGGCTCTAAAGAGAAATACCTTGCTATAAAACCAAAACGGAGCTATCTAGCAGAATGTTTGTCAATGTGTGTATTCAACTTCCAGAGTTAAACTGAATTGTGTTTGCAGCAGTTCAGAAACCCTTTCTTTGGAGAATGTAGAAACAGGCATTTCCAGCCCTAGAGACGCATATAAGAGTTAGCAGTAAGAATGCCTTTAAAACACACAATACCCGCTTCGTACAAACTCATCTGCTGTGGGCTAGTTCCTCTTAGGAAGTTGCACCTATGTTTAGATTCAGCGAGGCAGAAACACGTTTCTTCTAAAAGCTGCATTTGGAAATTCCAGAGTGAATGGGAGAACAGGCTGTAAAGAGAAATACCTTGCTCTAAAACCAAAACGGAGCTATCTAGCAGAATGGTTGTCAATGTGTGTATTCAAGTTCCAGAGTTAAACTGATGTGTGTTTGCAGCAGTTCAGAAACCCTTTCTTTGGAGAACGTAGAAACAGTCATTTCCAGCCCTAGAGACGCATATAAGAGTTAGCAGTAAGAATGCCTTTAAAACACAGAAACCCGCTTCGTACAAACTCATCTTCTGTGTGTTGGTTCCTTTTAGGAAGTTGCATCTGTGTTTAGATTCAGCGAGGCAGAAACACGTTTCTTCTAAAAGCTGCGTTTGGACATTCCAGAGTGGATGGGAGAACAGGCTGTAAAGAGAAATACCTTGCTCTAAAACCAAAACGGAGCTATCTAACAGAATGTTTGTCAATGTGTGTATTCAACTTCCAGAGTTAAACTGATGTGTGTTTGCAGCAGTTCAGAAACCCTTTCTTTGGAGAATGTAGAAACAGTCATTTCCAGCCCTAGAGACACACATAAGAGTTAGCAGTAAGAATGCGTTTAAAACACAGAAGACCCGCTTCTTACAAACTCATCTGCTGTGTGTTAGTTTCTTTTAGGAAGTTGCATCTATGTTTAGATTCAGCAAGGTAGAAACACGTTTCTTCTAAAAGCTGCGTTTGGACATTCAAGAGTGGATGGGAGAACAGGCTGTAAAGAAAAATACCTTGCTCTAAAACCAAAACGGAGCTATCTAGCAGAATGGTTGTCAATGTGTGTATTCAACTTCCAGAGTTAAACTGATGTGTGTTGGCAGCAGTTCAGAAACCCTTTGTTTGGCGAATGTAGAAACAGTCATTTCCAGCCCTAGAGACGCATATAAGAGTTAGCAGTAAGAATGCGTTCAAAACACAGAAGACCCGCTTCGTACAAACTGATCTGCTGTGTTCTAGTTCCTCCTAGGAAGTTGCATCTATGTTTAGATTCAGCGAGGCAGAAACACGTTTCTTCTAAAAACTGCATTTGGACATTCCAGAGTGAATGTGAGAACACGCCGTAAAGAGAAATACCTTGCTCTAAAACCAAAACGGAGCTATCTAGCAGAATGGTTGTCAATGTGTGTATTCAACTTCCAGAGTTAAACTGATGTGTGTTGGCAACAGTTCAGAAACCCTTTCTTTGGAGAATGTAGAAACAGTCATTTCTAGCCCTAGAGACGCATATAAGAGTTAGCAGTAAGAATGCATTAAAACACAGACTACCCGCTTCGTACAAACTTATCTGCTGTGTGCTAGTTCCTCTTAGGAAGTTGCATCTATGTTTAGATTCAGCGAGGCAGAAACACGTTTCTTCTAAAAACTGCATTTGGAAATTCCAGAATGAATGGGAGAACACGCTGTAAAGAGAAATACCTTGCTCTAAAACCAAAACTGAGCTATCTAGCAGAATGGTTGTCAATGTGTGTATTCAACTGTATTCATCTTCCAGAGTTAAACTGATGTGTGTTTGCAGCAGTTCAGAAACGCTTTCTTTGGAGAATGTAGAAACAGTCAATTCCAGCCCTAGAGACGCATATAAGAGTTAGCAGTAAGAATGCCTTTAAAACACAGAAACCCGCTTCGTACAAACTCATCTTCTGTGTGTTGGTTCCTTTTAGGAAGTTGCATCTGTGTTTAGATTCAGCGAGGCAGAAACACGTTTCTTCTAAAAGCTGCGTTTGGACATTCCAGAGTGGATGGGAGAACAGGCTGTAAAGAGAAATACCTTGCTCTAAAACCAAAACGGAGCTATCTAGCAGAATGGTTGTCAGTGTGTGTATTCAACTTCCAGAGTTAAAATGATTTGTGTTTGCAGCAGTTCAGAAACCCTTTCTTTGGATAATGTAGAAACAGTCATTTCCAGCCCTAGAGACGCATATAAGAGTTAGCAGTAAGAATGCGTTTAAAACACAGAAAACCCGCTTGGTACAAACTCATCTGCTTTGGGCTGGTTTCTTTTAGGAAGTTGCATCTATGTTTAGATTCAGCAAGGTAGAAACACGTTTCTTCTAAAAGCTGCGTTTGGACATTCCAGAGTGGATGGGAGAACAGGCTGTAAAGAGAAATACCTAGCTCTAAAACCAAAACGGAGCTATCTAGCAGAATGGTTGTCAATATGTATATTCAACTTCCAGAGTTAAACTGATGTGTGTTTGCAGCAGTTCAGAAACCCTTTCTTTGGAGAATGTAGAAACAGTCATTTCCAGCCCTAGAGACGCATATAAGAGTTAGCAGTAAGAATGCCTTTAAAACACAGAATACCCGCTTCGTACAAACTCATCTGCTGTGTTCTAGTTCCTGTTAGGAAGTTGCATCTATGTTCAGATTCAGCGAGGCAGAAACACGTTTCTTCTAAAAGCTGCGTTTGGACATTCCAGAGTGGATGGGAGAACAGGCTGTAAAGAGAAATACCTTGCTCTAAAACCAAAACGGAGCTATCTAACAGAATGGTTGTCAATGTGTGTATTCAACTTCCAGAGTTAAACTGAATTGTGTTTGCAGCAGTTCAGAAACCCTTTCTTTGGAGAATGTAGAAACAGTCATTTCCAGCCCTAGAGACGCACATAAGAGTCAGCAGTAAGAATGCGTTTCAAACACAGAAGATCCGCTTCTTAAAAACTCATCTGCTGTGTGCTGGTTTCTTTTAGGAAGTTGCATCTATGTTTAGATTCAGCAAGGTAGAAACACGTTTCTTCTAAAAGCTGCGTTTGGACATTCCAGAGTGGAAGTGAGAACAGGTTGTAAAGAGAAATACCTTGCTCTAAAACCAAAACGGAGCTATCTAGCAGAATGGTTGTCAAAGTGTGTATTCAACTTCCAGAGTTAAACTGATGTGTGTTGGCAGCAGTTCAGAAACCCTTTCTTTGGAGAATGTAGAAACAGTCATTTCCAGCCCTAGAGACGCACATAAGAGTTAGCAGTAAGAATGCGTTTCAAACACAGAAGACCCGCTTCTTACAAACTCATCTGCTGTGTGCTGGTTTTTTTTAGGAAGTTGAATCTATGTTCAGATTCAGCGACGTAGAAACACGTTTCTTCTAAAAGCTGCGTTTGGACATTCCAGAGTGGATGTGAGAACAGGCTCTAAAGAGAAATAACTTGCTCAAAAACCAAAACGGAGCTATCTAACAGAATGTTTGTCAATGTGTGTATTCAACTTCCAGAGTTAAACTGATTTGTGTTTGCAACGGTTCAGAAACCCTTTCTTTGGAGAATGTAGAAAAAAAGTCATTTCCAGCCCTAGAGACGCATATAAGAGTTAGCAGTAAGAATGCCTGTAAAACACAGAAACCCGCTTCATACAAACTCATCTTCTGTGTTTTGGTTCCTTTTAGGAAGTTGCATCTGTGTTTAGATTCAGCGAGGCAGAAACACGTTTCTTCTAAAAACTGCATTTCGACATTCCAGAGTGAATGGGAGAACACGCTGTAAAAAGAAATACCTTGCTCTAAAACCAAAACGGAGCTATCTAGAAGAATGTTTGTCAATATGTGTATTCATCTTCCAGAGTTAAACTGATTTGTGTTTGCAGCAGTTCAGGAACCCTTTTTTTGGAGAATGTAGAAAAAAAGTCATTTCCAGCCATAGAGACGCATATAAGAGTTAGCAGTAAGAATGCCTTTAAAACACAGAAACCCGCTTGGTACAGACTCATCTTCTGTGTGTTGGTTCCATTTAGGAAGTTGCATCTGTATTTAGATTCAGCGAGGCAGAAACACGTTTCTTCTAAAAGCTGCGTTTGGACATTCCAGAGTGGATGGGAGAACAGGCTGTAAAGAGAATTACCTTGCTCTAAAACCAAAACGGAGCTATCAAGCAGAATGGTTGTCAATGTGTTTATTCAACTTTCAGAGTTAAACTGATGTGTGTTTGCAGCAGTTCAGAAACCCTTTCTTTGGAGAATGTAGAAACAGTCAATTCCAGCCCTAGAGACGCATATAAGATTTAGCAGTAAGAATGCGTTTAAAACACAGAAGACCCGCTTCTTACAAACTCATCTGCTGTATGCTGGTTTCTTTTAGGAAGTTGCATCTATGTTTAGATTCAGCAAGGTAGAAAAACGTTTCTTCTAAAAGCTGCGTTTGGACATTCCAGAGTGGATGGGAGAACAGGCTGTAAAAAGAAGTACCTTGCTCTAAAACCAAAACGGAGCTATCGAGCAGAATGGTTGTCAATGTGTGTATTCAACTTCTAGCGTTAAACTGATGTGTGTTTGCAGCAGTTCAGAAACCCTTTCTTTGGAGAATGTAGAAACAGTCAATTCCAGCCCTAGAGACGCACATAAGATTTAGCAGTAAGAATGCGTTTAAAACACAGAAGACCCGCTTCTTACAAACTCATCTGCTGTGTGCTGGTTTCTTTTAGGAAGTTGCATCTATGTTTAGATTCAGCAAGGTAGAAGCACGTTTCTTCTAAAAGCTGCGTTTGGACATTTCAGAGTGGATGGGAGAACAGGCTGTAAAAAGAAATGCCTTGCTCTAAAACCAAAACGGAGCTATCTAGCAGAATGGTTGTCAATGTGTGTATTCAACTTCCAGAGTTAAACTGATGTGTGTTGGCAGCAGTTCAGAAACCCTTTCTTTGGCGAATGTAGAAACAGTCATTTCCAGCCCTAGAGACGCATATAATAGTTAGCAGTAAGAATGCCTTTAAAACACAGAAACCCGCTTTGTACAAACTCATCTTCTGTGTGTTGGTTCCTTTTAGGAAGTTGCATCTGTGTTTATATTCAGCGATTTAGAAACACGTTTCTTCTAAAAGCTGCATTTCGACATTCCAGAGTGGATGGGAGAACAGGCTGTAAAGAGAAATACCTTGCTCTAAAACCAAAACGGAGCTCTCTAGCAGAATGGTTGTCAATGTGTGCATTCAACTTCCAGAGATAAACTGATGTGTTTTGGCAGCAGTTCAGAAACCCTTTCTTTGGCGAATGTAGAAACAGTCATTTCCAGCCCTATAGACGCACATAAGAGTTAACAGTAAGAATGCGTTTAAAACACAGAAACCCGCTTTGTACAAACTCATTTTCTGTGTGTTGGTTCCTTTTAGGAAGTTGCATCTATGTTTAGATTCAGCGAGGTAGAAACACGTTTCTTCTAAAACCTGCGTTTCAACAATCCAGAGTGGATGGGAGAACAGGCTGTAAAGAGAAATACCTTGCTCTAAAACCAAAACGGAGCTATCTAGCAGAATAGTTGTCAATGTGTTTACTCAACTTCCAGAGTTAAACTGATGTGTGTTGGCAGCAGTTCAGAAACCCTTTCTTTGGCGAATGTAGAAACAGTCATTTCCAGCCCTAGAGACGCATATAAGAGTTCGCAGTAAGAATGCGTTTAAAACACAGAAACCCGCTTTGTACAAACGCATCTTCTGTGTGTTGGTTCCTTTTAGGAAGTTGCATCTGTGTTTAGATTCAGCGAGGTAGAAACACGTTTCTTCTAAAAGCTGCGTTTCGACAGTCCAGAGTGGATGGGAGAACAGGCTGTAAAGAGAAATACCTTGCTCTAAAACCAAAACGGAGCTATCTAGCAGAATGGTTGTCAATGTGTGTATTCAACTTCCAGAGTTAAACTGATGTGTGTTGGCAGCAGTTCAGAAACCCTTTCTTTGGAGAATGTAGAAACAGTCATTTCCAGCCCTAGAGACGCACATAAGAGTTAGCAGTAAGAATGCGTTTCAAACACAGAAGACCCGCTTCTTACAAACTCATCTGCTGTGTGCTGGTTTCTTTTAGGAAGTTGAATCTATGTTCAGATTCAGCGAGGTAGAAACACGTTTCTTCTAAAAGCTGCGTTTGGACATTCCAGAGTGGATGGGAGAACAGGCTCTAAAGAGAAATACCTTGCTCAAAAACCAAAACGGAGCTATCTAGCAGAATGTTTGTCAATGTGTGTATTCAACTTCCAGAGTTAAACTGATTTGTGGTTGCAGCAGTTCAGAAACACTTTCTTTGGAGAATGTAGAAAAAATGTCATTTTCAGCCCTAGAGACGCATATAAGAGTTAGCAGTAAGAATGCCTTTAAACACAGAAACCCGCTTCGTACAAACTCATCTTCTGTGTGTTGGTTCCTTTTAGGAAGTTGCATCTGTGTTTAGATTCAGCGAGGCAGAAATACGTTTCTTCTAAAAGCTGCGTTTGGACATTCCAGAGTGGATGGGAGAACAGGCTGTAAAAAAAAATACCTTGCTCTAAAACCAAAACGGAGCTATCTAGCAGAATGGTTGTCAATGTGTGTATTCAACTTCCAGCGTTAAACTGATGTGTGTTTGCAGCAGTTCAGAAACCCTTACTTTGGAGAATGTAGAAACAGTCAATTCCAGCCCTAGAGACGCATATAAGATTTAGCAGTAAGAATGCGTTTAAAATACCGAAGATCCGCTTCTTACAAATTCATCTGCTGTGTGTTGGTTTCTTTTAGGAAGTTGCATCTATGTTTAGATTCAGCAAGGTAGAAGCACGTTTCTTCTAAAAGCTGCGTTTGGACATTCAAGAGTGGATGGGAGAACAGGCTGTAAAGAGAAATACCTTGCTCTAAAACCAAAACGGAGCTGTATAGCAGAATGGTTGTCAATGTGTGTATTCAACTTCCAGAGGTAAACTGATGTGTGTTGGCAGCAGTTCAGAAACCCTTTCTTTGACGAATGTAGAAACAGTCATTTCCAGCCCTAGAGACGCACATAAGAGTTAACAGTAAGAATGCGTTTAAAACACAGAAACCCGCTTTGTACAAACTCATCTTCTGTGTGTTGGTTCCTTTTAGAAAGTTGCATCTGTTTTTAGATTCAGCGAGGTAGAAACACGTTTCTTCTAAAAGCTGCGTTTCGACAGTCCAGAGTGGATGGGAGAACAGGCTGTAAAGAGAAATACCTTGCTCTAAAACCAAAACGGAGCTATCTAGCAGAATGTTTGTCAATGTGTGTATTCAACTTCCAGAGTTAAACTGATGTGTGTTGGCAGCAGTTCAGAAACCCTTTCTTTGGAGAATGTAGAAACAGTCATTTCCAGCCCTAGAGACGCACGTAAGAGTTAGCAGTAAGAATGCGTTTCAAACACAGAAGACCCGCTTCTTACAAACTCATCTGCTGTGTGCTGGTTTCTTTTAGGAAGTTGAATCTATGTTCAGATTCAGCGAGGTAGAAACACGTTTCTTCTAAAAGCTGCGTTTGGACATTCCAGAGTGGATGGTAGAACAGGCTCTAAAGAGAAATACCTTGCTCAAAAACCAAAACGGAGCTATCTAGCAGAATGTTTGTCAATGTGTGTATTCAACTTCCAGAGTTAAACTGATGTGTGTTGGCAGCAGTTCAGAAACACTTTCTTTGGAGAATGTAGAAAAAATGTCATTTCCAGCCCTAGAGATGCATATAAGAGTTAGCAGTAAGAATGCCTTTAAACACTGAAACCCGCTTCGTACAAACTCATCTTCTGTGTGTTGGTTCCTTTTAGGAAGTTGCATCCGTGTTTAGATTCAGCGAGGTAGAAACACCTTTCTTCTAAAAGCTGCGTTTGGACATTCCAGTGTGGATGGGAGAACAGGCTCTAAAGAGAAATACCTTGCTATAAAACCAAAACGGAGCTATCTAGCAGAATGTTTGTCAATGTGTGTATTCAACTTCCAGAGTTAAACTGAATTGTGTTTGCAGCAGTTCAGAAACCCTTTCTTTGGAGAATGTAGAAACAGGCATTTCCAGCCCTAGAGACGCATATAAGAGTTAGCAGTAAGAATGCCTTTAAAACACACAATACCCGCTTCGTACAAACTCATCTGCTGTGGGCTAGTTCCTCTTAGGAAGTTGCACCTATGTTTAGATTCAGCGAGGCAGAAACACGTTTCTTCTAAAAGCTGCATTTGGAAATTCCAGAGTGAATGGGAGAACAGGCTGTAAAGAGAAATACCTTGCTCTAAAACCAAAACGGAGCTATCTAGCAGAATGGTTGTCAATGTGTGTATTCAAGTTCCAGAGTTAAACTGATGTGTGTTTGCAGCAGTTCAGAAACCCTTTCTTTGGAGAACGTAGAAACAGTCATTTCCAGCCCTAGAGACGCATATAAGAGTTAGCAGTAAGAATGCCTTTAAAACACAGAAACCCGCTTCGTACAAACTCATCTTCTGTGTGTTGGTTCCTTTTAGGAAGTTGCATCTGTGTTTAGATTCAGCGAGGCAGAAACACGTTTCTTCTAAAAGCTGCGTTTGGACATTCCAGAGTGGATGGGAGAACAGGCTGTAAAGAGAAATACCTTGCTCTAAAACCAAAACGGAGCTATCTAACAGAATGTTTGTCAATGTGTGTATTCAACTTCCAGAGTTAAACTGATGTGTGTTTGCAGCAGTTCAGAAACCCTTTCTTTGGAGAATGTAGAAACAGTCATTTCCAGCCCTAGAGACACACATAAGAGTTAGCAGTAAGAATGCGTTTAAAACACAGAAGACCCGCTTCTTACAAACTCATCTGCTGTGTGTTAGTTTCTTTTAGGAAGTTGCATCTATGTTTAGATTCAGCAAGGTAGAAACACGTTTCTTCTAAAAGCTGCGTTTGGACATTCAAGAGTGGATGGGAGAACAGGCTGTAAAGAAAAATACCTTGCTCTAAAACCAAAACGGAGCTATCTAGCAGAATGGTTGTCAATGTGTGTATTCAACTTCCAGAGTTAAACTGATGTGTGTTGGCAGCAGTTCAGAAACCCTTTGTTTGGCGAATGTAGAAACAGTCATTTCCAGCCCTAGAGACGCATATAAGAGTTAGCAGTAAGAATGCGTTCAAAACACAGAAGACCCGCTTCGTACAAACTGATCTGCTGTGTTCTAGTTCCTCCTAGGAAGTTGCATCTATGTTTAGATTCAGCGAGGCAGAAACACGTTTCTTCTAAAAACTGCATTTGGACATTCCAGAGTGAATGTGAGAACACGCCGTAAAGAGAAATACCTTGCTCTAAAACCAAAACGGAGCTATCTAGCAGAATGGTTGTCAATGTGTGTATTCAACTTCCAGAGTTAAACTGATGTGTGTTGGCAACAGTTCAGAAACCCTTTCTTTGGAGAATGTAGAAACAGTCATTTCTAGCCCTAGAGACGCATATAAGAGTTAGCAGTAAGAATGCATTAAAACACAGACTACCCGCTTCGTACAAACTTATCTGCTGTGTGCTAGTTCCTCTTAGGAAGTTGCATCTATGTTTAGATTCAGCGAGGCAGAAACACGTTTCTTCTAAAAACTGCATTTGGAAATTCCAGAATGAATGGGAGAACACGCTGTAAAGAGAAATACCTTGCTCTAAAACCAAAACTGAGCTATCTAGCAGAATGGTTGTCAATGTGTGTATTCAACTGTATTCATCTTCCAGAGTTAAACTGATGTGTGTTTGCAGCAGTTCAGAAACGCTTTCTTTGGAGAATGTAGAAACAGTCAATTCCAGCCCTAGAGACGCATATAAGAGTTAGCAGTAAGAATGCCTTTAAAACACAGAAACCCGCTTCGTACAAACTCATCTTCTGTGTGTTGGTTCCTTTTAGGAAGTTGCATCTGTGTTTAGATTCAGCGAGGCAGAAACACGTTTCTTCTAAAAGCTGCGTTTGGACATTCCAGAGTGGATGGGAGAACAGGCTGTAAAGAGAAATACCTTGCTCTAAAACCAAAACGGAGCTATCTAGCAGAATGGTTGTCAGTGTGTGTATTCAACTTCCAGAGTTAAAATGATTTGTGTTTGCAGCAGTTCAGAAACCCTTTCTTTGGATAATGTAGAAACAGTCATTTCCAGCCCTAGAGACGCATATAAGAGTTAGCAGTAAGAATGCGTTTAAAACACAGAAAACCCGCTTGGTACAAACTCATCTGCTTTGGGCTGGTTTCTTTTAGGAAGTTGCATCTATGTTTAGATTCAGCAAGGTAGAAACACGTTTCTTCTAAAAGCTGCGTTTGGACATTCCAGAGTGGATGGGAGAACAGGCTGTAAAGAGAAATACCTAGCTCTAAAACCAAAACGGAGCTATCTAGCAGAATGGTTGTCAATATGTATATTCAACTTCCAGAGTTAAACTGATGTGTGTTTGCAGCAGTTCAGAAACCCTTTCTTTGGAGAATGTAGAAACAGTCATTTCCAGCCCTAGAGACGCATATAAGAGTTAGCAGTAAGAATGCCTTTAAAACACAGAATACCCGCTTCGTACAAACTCATCTGCTGTGTTCTAGTTCCTGTTAGGAAGTTGCATCTATGTTCAGATTCAGCGAGGCAGAAACACGTTTCTTCTAAAAGCTGCGTTTGGACATTCCAGAGTGGATGGGAGAACAGGCTGTAAAGAGAAATACCTTGCTCTAAAACCAAAACGGAGCTATCTAACAGAATGGTTGTCAATGTGTGTATTCAACTTCCAGAGTTAAACTGAATTGTGTTTGCAGCAGTTCAGAAACCCTTTCTTTGGAGAATGTAGAAACAGTCATTTCCAGCCCTAGAGACGCACATAAGAGTCAGCAGTAAGAATGCGTTTCAAACACAGAAGATCCGCTTCTTAAAAACTCATCTGCTGTGTGCTGGTTTCTTTTAGGAAGTTGCATCTATGTTTAGATTCAGCAAGGTAGAAACACGTTTCTTCTAAAAGCTGCGTTTGGACATTCCAGAGTGGAAGTGAGAACAGGTTGTAAAGAGAAATACCTTGCTCTAAAACCAAAACGGAGCTATCTAGCAGAATGGTTGTCAAAGTGTGTATTCAACTTCCAGAGTTAAACTGATGTGTGTTGGCAGCAGTTCAGAAACCCTTTCTTTGGAGAATGTAGAAACAGTCATTTCCAGCCCTAGAGACGCACATAAGAGTTAGCAGTAAGAATGCGTTTCAAACACAGAAGACCCGCTTCTTACAAACTCATCTGCTGTGTGCTGGTTTTTTTTAGGAAGTTGAATCTATGTTCAGATTCAGCGACGTAGAAACACGTTTCTTCTAAAAGCTGCGTTTGGACATTCCAGAGTGGATGTGAGAACAGGCTCTAAAGAGAAATAACTTGCTCAAAAACCAAAACGGAGCTATCTAACAGAATGTTTGTCAATGTGTGTATTCAACTTCCAGAGTTAAACTGATTTGTGTTTGCAACGGTTCAGAAACCCTTTCTTTGGAGAATGTAGAAAAAAAGTCATTTCCAGCCCTAGAGACGCATATAAGAGTTAGCAGTAAGAATGCCTGTAAAACACAGAAACCCGCTTCATACAAACTCATCTTCTGTGTTTTGGTTCCTTTTAGGAAGTTGCATCTGTGTTTAGATTCAGCGAGGCAGAAACACGTTTCTTCTAAAAACTGCATTTCGACATTCCAGAGTGAATGGGAGAACACGCTGTAAAAAGAAATACCTTGCTCTAAAACCAAAACGGAGCTATCTAGAAGAATGTTTGTCAATATGTGTATTCATCTTCCAGAGTTAAACTGATTTGTGTTTGCAGCAGTTCAGGAACCCTTTTTTTGGAGAATGTAGAAAAAAAGTCATTTCCAGCCATAGAGACGCATATAAGAGTTAGCAGTAAGAATGCCTTTAAAACACAGAAACCCGCTTGGTACAGACTCATCTTCTGTGTGTTGGTTCCATTTAGGAAGTTGCATCTGTATTTAGATTCAGCGAGGCAGAAACACGTTTCTTCTAAAAGCTGCGTTTGGACATTCCAGAGTGGATGGGAGAACAGGCTGTAAAGAGAATTACCTTGCTCTAAAACCAAAACGGAGCTATCAAGCAGAATGGTTGTCAATGTGTTTATTCAACTTTCAGAGTTAAACTGATGTGTGTTTGCAGCAGTTCAGAAACCCTTTCTTTGGAGAATGTAGAAACAGTCAATTCCAGCCCTAGAGACGCATATAAGATTTAGCAGTAAGAATGCGTTTAAAACACAGAAGACCCGCTTCTTACAAACTCATCTGCTGTATGCTGGTTTCTTTTAGGAAGTTGCATCTATGTTTAGATTCAGCAAGGTAGAAAAACGTTTCTTCTAAAAGCTGCGTTTGGACATTCCAGAGTGGATGGGAGAACAGGCTGTAAAGAGAAATACCTTGCTCTAAAACCAAAACGGAGCTATCTAACAGAATGTTTGTCAATGTGTGTATTCAACTTCCAGAGTTAAACTGATGTGTGTTTGCAGCAGTTCAGAAACCCTTTCTTTGGAGAACGTAGAAACAGTCATTTCCAGTCCTAGAGACCCATATAAGTGTTAGCAGTAAGAATGCGTTTAAAACACAGAAACCCGCTTTGTAAAAACTCATCTTCTGTGTGTTGGTTCCTTTTAGGAAGTTGCATCCGTGTTTAGATTCAGCGAGGTAGAAACACCTTTCTTCTAAAAGCTGCGTTTGGACATTCCAGTGTGGATGGGAGAACAGGCTCTAAAGAGAAATACCTTGCTCTAAAACCAAAACGGAGCTATCTAGCAGAATGTTTGTCAATGTGGGTATTCAACTTCCAGAGTTAAACTGATTTGTGTCTGCAGCAGTTCAGAAACCCTTTCTTTGGAAAATGTAGAAAAAAAGTCATTTCCAGCCCTAGAGACGCATATAAGAGTTAGCAGTAAGAATGCCTTTAAAACAGAGAAACCCGCTTCGTACAAACTCATCTTCTGTGTGTTGGTTCCTTTTAGGAAGTTGCATCTGTGTTTAGATTCAGCGAGGTAGAACCACGTTTATTCTAAAAGCTGCCTTTGGACATTCCAGAGTGGATGGGAGAACAGGCTGTAAAGGGAAATACCTTGCTCTAAAACCAAAACGGAGCTATCTAGCAGAATGGTTGTCAATGTGTGTATTCAACTTCCACAGTTAAACTGATGTGTGTTTGCAGCAGTTAAGAAACCCTTTGTTTGGAGAATGTAGAAACAGTCATTTCCAGACCTAGAGACGCATATGAGTTAGCAGTAAGAATGCCTTTAAAACACAGAATACCCGCTTCGTACAAACTCATCTGCTATGTGCTACTTCCTCTTAGGAAGTTGCATCTATGATTAGATTCAGCGAGGCAGAAACACGTTTCTTCTAAAAACTGCATTTGGTAATTCCAGAGTGAATGGGAGAACACGCTGTAAAGAGAAATACCCTGCTCTAAAACCAAAACGGAGCTATCTAGCAGAATGGTTGTCAATGTGTGTATTCATCTTCCAGAGTTAAACTGATGTGTGTTTGCAGCAGTTCAGAAACCCTTTCTTTGGACAATGTAGAAAAAAAGTCATTTCCAGAGCTAGAGACGCATATAAGAGTTAGCAGTAAGAATGCCTTTAAAACACAGAATACCCGCTTCGTACAAACTCATCTGCTGTGTGCTAGTTCCTCTTAGGAAGTTGCATCTATGTTTAGATTCAGCGAGGCAGAAACACGTTTCTTCTAAAAACTTCATTTGGAAATTCCAGAGTGAATGGGAGAACACGCTGTAAAGAGAAATACCTGGCTCTAAAACCAAAACGGAGCTATCTAGCAGAATGGTTGTCAATGTGTGTATTCAACTTCCAGAGTTAAACTGATTTGTGTTTGCAGCAGTTCAGAAACCCTTTCTTTGGAGAATGTAGAAAAAAAGTCATTTCCAGCCCTAGAGACGCATATAAGAGTTAGCAGTACGAATGCCTTTAAAACACAGAAACCCGCCTCGTACAAACTCATCTTCTGTGTGTTGGTTCGTTTTAGGAAGTTGCATCTGTGTTTAGATTCAGCGAGGCAGGAACACGTTTCTTCTAAAAGCTGCGTTTGGACATTCCAGAGTGGATGGGAGAACAGGCTGTAAAGAGAAATACCTTGCTCTAAAACCAAAACGGAGCTATCTAGCAGAATGGTTGTCAATGTGTGTATTCAACTTCCAGCGTTAAACTGATGTGTGTTTGCAGCAGTTCAGAATCCCTTTCTTTGGAGAATGTAGAAACAGTCAATTCCAGCCCTAGAGACGCATATAAGATTTAGCAGTAAGAATGCGTTTAAAACACAGAAGACCCGCTTCTTACAAACTCATCTGCTGTGTGCTGGTTTCTTTTAGGAAGTTGCATCTATGTTTAGATTCAGCAAGGTAGAAACACGTTTCTTCTAAAAGCTGCGTTTGGACATTCCAGAGTGGAAGGGAGAACAGGCTGTAAAGAGAAATACCTTGCTCTAAAACCAAAACGGAGCTATCTAGCAGAATGGTTGTCAATGTGTGTATTCAACTTCCAGAGATAAACTGATGTGTGTTGGCAGCAGTTCAGAAACCGTTTCTTTGGAGAATGTAGAAACAGTCATTTCCAGCCCTAGAGACGCACATAAGAGTTAGCAGTAAGAATGCGTTTCAAACACAGAAGACCCGCTTCTTACAAACTCATCTGCTGTGTGCTGGTTTCTTTTAGGAAGTTGCATCTATGTTCAGATTCAGCGAGGTAGAAACACGTTTCTTCTAAAAGCTGCGTTTGGACATTCCAGAGTGAATGTGAGAACAGGCTCTAAAGAGAAATAACTTGCTCAAAAACCAAAACGGAGCTATCTAGCAGAAAGTTTGTCAATGTGTGTATTCAACTTCCAGAGTTAAACTGATTTGTGTTTGCAACGGTTCAGAAACCCTTTCTTTGGGGAATGTAGAAAAAAAGTCATTTCCAGCCCTAGAGACGCATATAAGAGTTAGCAGTAAGAATGCCTTTAAAACACAGAAACCCGCTTCATACAAACTCATCTTCTGTGGTTTGGTTCCTTTTAGGAAGTTGCATCTGTGTTTAGATTCAGCGAGGCAGAAACACGTTTCTTCTAAAAACTGCATTTGGACATTCCAGAGTGAATGGGAGAACACGCTGTAAAAAGAAATACCTTGCTCTAAAACCAAAACGGAGCTATCTAGCAGAATGTTTGTCAATATGTGTATTCAACTTCCAGAGTTAAACTGATTTGTGTTTGCAGCAGTTCAGGAACACTTTCTTTGGAGAATGTAGAAAAAAAGTCATTTCCAGCCCTAGAGACGCATATAAAAGTTAGCAGTAAGAATGCCTTTAAAACACAGAAACCCGCTTCGTACAAACTCATCTTCTGTGTGTTGGTTCCTTTTACGAAGTTGCATCTGTGTTTAGATTCAGCGAGGCAGAAACACGTTTCTTCAAAAAGCTGCGTTTGGACATTCCAGAGTGGATGGGAGAACAGGCTGTAAAGAGAAATACCTTGCTCTAAAACCAAAACGGAGCTATCTATCAGAATGGTTGTCAATGTGTGTACTCAACGTCCAGCGTTAAACTGATGTGTCTTTGCAGCAGTTCAGAATCCCTTTCTTTGGCGAATGTAGAAACAGTCATTTCCAGCCCTAGAGACGCATATAAGTGTTAGAATTAAGAATGCGTTTAAAACACAGAAACCCGCTTTGTACAAGCTCATCTTCTGTGTGTTGGATCCTTTTAGGAAGTTGCATCGGTGTTTAGATTCAGCAAGGTAGTAACACGTTTCTTCTAAAAGCTGCGTTTCGACATTCCAGAGTGGATGGGAGAACAGGCTCTGAAGAGAAATACCTTGCTCTAAAACCAAAACGGAGCTATCTAGCAGAATGGTTGTCAATGTGTGTATTCAACTTCCAGAGTTAAACTGATGTGTGTTTGCAGCAGTTCAGAAACCCTTTCTTTGGAGAATGTAGAAACAGTCATTTCCAGTCCTAGAGACGCATATAAGGGTTAGCAGTAAGAATGCCTTTAAAACACAGAAACCCGCTTTGTACAAACTCATCTTCTGTGTGTTGGTTCCTTTTAGGAAGTTGCATCCGTGTTTAGATTCAGCGAGGTAGAAACACCTTTCTTCTAAAAGCTGCGTTTGGACATTCCAGTGTGGATGGGAGAACAGGCTCTAAAGAGAAATACCTTGCTATAAAACCAAAACGGAGCTATCTAGCAGAATGTTTGTCAATGTGTGTATTCAACTTCCAGAGTTAAACTGATCTGTGTTTGCAGCAGTTCAGAAACCCTTTCTTTGGAGAATGTAGAAACAGTCATTTCCAGCCCTAGAGACGCATATAAGAGTTAGCAGTAAGAATGCCTTTAAAACACACAATACCCGCTTCGTACAAACTCATCTGCTGTAGGCTAGTTCCTCTTAGGAAGTTGCATCTATGTTTAGATTCAGCGAGGCAGAAACACGTTTCTTCTAAAAGCTGCATTTGGAAATTCCAGAGTGAATGGGAGAACAGGCTCTAAAGAGAAATACCTTGCTCTAAAACCAAAGCGGAGCTATCTAGCAGAATGGTTGTCAATGTGTGTATTCAAGTTCCAGAGTTAAACTGATGTGTGTTTGCAGCAGTTCAGAAACCCTTTCTTTGGAGAACGTAGAAACAGTCATTTCCAGTCCTAGAGACCCATATAAGGGTTAGCAGTAAGAATGCGTTTAAAACACAGAAACCCGCTTTGTACAAACTCATCTTCTGTGTGTTGGTTCCTTTTAGGAAGTTGCATCCGTGTTTAGATACAGCGAGGTAGAAACACCTTTCTTTTAAAAGCTGCGTTTGGACATTCCAGTGTGGATGGGAGAACAGGCCTAAAGGGAAATACCTTGCTCTAAAACCAAAACGGAGCTATCTAGCAGAATGTTTGTCAATGTGTGTATTCAACTTCCAGAGTTAAACTGATTTGTGTTTGCAGCAGTTCAGAAAACCTTTCTTTGGAGAATGTAGAAAAAAAGTCATTTCCAACCCTAGAGACGCATATAAGAGGTAGCAGTAAGAATGCCTTTAAAACAGAGAAACCCGCTTCGTACAAACTCATCTTCTGTGTGTTGGTTCCTTTTAGGAAGTTGCATCTGCGTTTAGATTCAGCGAGGTAGAACCACGTTTCTTCTAAAAGCTGCGTTTGGACATTCCAGAGTGGATGGGAAAACAGGCTGTAAAGGGAAATACCTTGCTCTAAAACCAAAACGGAGCTATCTAGCAGAATGGTTGTCAATGTGTATATTCAACTTCCAGCGTTAAACTTTTGTGTGTTTGCAGCAGTTCAGAAACCCTTTCTTTGGAGAATGTAGAAACAGTCAATTCCAGCCCTAGAGACGCATATAAGATTTAGCAGTAAGAATGCGTTTAAAACACGGAAGACCCGCTTCTTACAAACTCATCTGCTGTGTGCTGGTTTCTCTTAGGAAGTTGCATCTATGTTTAGATTCAGCAAGGGAGAAACACGTTTCTTCTAAAAGCTGCGTTTGGACATTCCAGAGTGGAAGGGAGAACAGGCTGTAAAGAGAAATACCTTGCTCAAAAATCAAAACGGAGCTATCTAGCAGAATGGTTGTCAATGTGTGTATTCAACTTCCAGAGTTAAACTGATGTGTGTTTGCAGCAGTTCAGAAACCCTTTCTTTGGAGAACGTAGAAACAGTCATTTCCAGCCCTAGAGACGCATATAAGAGTTAGCAGTAAGAATGCGTTTAAAACACAGAATACCCGCTTCGTACAAACTCTTCTGCTGTGTTGTAGTTCCTCTTAGGAAGTTGCATCTATGTTTAGATTCAGCGAGGCAGAAACACTTTTCTTCTAAAAACTGCATTTGGACATTCCAGAGTGAATGGGAGAACAGGCTGTAAAGAGAAATGCCTTGCTCTAAAACCAAAACGGAGCTATCTAGCAGAAAGTTTGTCAATATGTGTATTCAACTTCCAGAGTTGAACTGATTTGTGTTTGCAGCAGTTCAGAAACCCTTTCTTTGGAGAATGTAGAAACAGTCATTTCCATCCCTAGAGACGCATAAAAGAGTTAGCGGTAAGAATGCGTTTAAAACACAGAAGACCCGCTTCGTACAAACTCATCTGCTTTGTGCTGGTTTCTTTTAGGAAGTTGCATCTATGTTTAGATTCAGCAAGGTAGAAACACGTTTCTTCTAAAATCTGCGTTTGGACATTCCAGAGTGGATGGGAGAACAGGCTCTAAAGAGAAATACCCTGCTCTAAAACCAAAACGGAGCTATCTAGCAGAATGGTTGTCAATGTGTGTATTCAACTTCCAGAGTTAAACTGATTTGTGTTTGCAGCAGTTCAGAAACCCTTTCTTTGGAGAATGTAGAAAAAAAGTCATTTCCAGCCCTAGAGACGCATATAAGAGTTAGCAGTAAGAATGCCTTTAAAACACAGAAACCCGCTTCGTACAAACTCATCTTCTGTGTGTTGGTTCCTTTTAGGAAGTTGCATCCGTGTTTAGATTCAGCGAGGTAGAAACACCTTTCTTCTAAAAGCTGCGTTTGGACATTCCAGTGTGGATGGGAGAACAGGCTCTAAAGAGAAATACCTTGCTCTAAAACCAAAACGGAGCTATCTAGCAGAATGGTTGTCAATGTGTGTATTCATCTTCCAGAGTTAAACTGATGTGTGTTTGCAGCAGTTCAGAAACCCTTTCTTTGGAGAATGTAGAAAAAAAGTCATTTCCAGCCCTAGAGACGCATATAAGAGTTAGCAGTAAGAATGCCTTTAAAACACAGAATACCCGCTTCGTACAAACTCATCTTCTGTGTGTTGGTTCCTTTTAGGAAGTTGCATCTGTGTTTAGATTCAGCGAGGTAGAACCACGTTTCTTCTAAAAGCTGCGTTTGGACATTCCAGAGTGGATGGGAGAACAGGCTGTAAAGGGAAATACCTTGCTCTAAAACCAAAACGGAGCTATCTAGCAGAATGGTTGTCAATGTGTGTATTCAACTTCCAGAGTTAAACTGATGTGTGTTTGCAGCAGTTAAGAAACCCTTTGTTTGGAGAATGTAGAAACAGTCATTTCCAGACCTAGAGACGCATATGAGTTAGCAGTAAGAATGCCTTTAAAACACAGAATACCCGCTTCGTACAAACTCATCTGCTATGTGCTACTTCCTCTTAGGAAGTTGCATCTATGATTAGATTCAGCGAGGCAGAAACACGTTTCTTCTAAAAACTGCATTTGGTAATTCCAGAGTGAATGGGAGAACACGCTGTAAAGAGAAATACCCTGCTCTAAAACCAAAACGGAGCTATCTAGCAGAATGGTTGTCAATGTGTGTATTCATCTTCCAGAGTTAAACTGATGTGTGTTTGCAGCAGTTCAGAAACCCTTTCTTTGGACAATGTAGAAAAAAAGTCATTTCCAGAGCTAGAGACGCATATAAGAGTTAGCAGTAAGAATGCCTTTAAAACACAGAATACCCGCTTCGTACAAACTCATCTGCTGTGTGCTAGTTCCTCTTAGGAAGTTGCATCTATGTTTAGATTCAGCGAGGCAGAAACACGTTTCTTCTAAAAACTTCATTTGGAAATTCCAGAGTGAATGGGAGAACACGCTGTAAAGAGAAATACCTGGCTCTAAAACCAAAACGGAGCTATCTAGCAGAATGGTTGTCAATGTGTGTATTCAACTTCCAGAGTTAAACTGATTTGTGTTTGCAGCAGTTCAGAAACCCTTTCTTTGGAGAATGTAGAAAAAAAGTCATTTCCAGCCCTAGAGACGCATATAAGAGTTAGCAGTACGAATGCCTTTAAAACACAGAAACCCGCCTCGTACAAACTCATCTTCTGTGTGTTGGTTCGTTTTAGGAAGTTGCATCTGTGTTTAGATTCAGCGAGGCAGGAACACGTTTCTTCTAAAAGCTGCGTTTGGACATTCCAGAGTGGATGGGAGAACAGGCTGTAAAGAGAAATACCTTGCTCTAAAACCAAAACGGAGCTATCTAGCAGAATGGTTGTCAATGTGTGTATTCAACTTCCAGCGTTAAACTGATGTGTGTTTGCAGCAGTTCAGAATCCCTTTCTTTGGAGAATGTAGAAACAGTCAATTCCAGCCCTAGAGACGCATATAAGATTTAGCAGTAAGAATGCGTTTAAAACACAGAAGACCCGCTTCTTACAAACTCATCTGCTGTGTGCTGGTTTCTTTTAGGAAGTTGCATCTATGTTTAGATTCAGCAAGGTAGAAACACGTTTCTTCTAAAAGCTGCGTTTGGACATTCCAGAGTGGAAGGGAGAACAGGCTGTAAAGAGAAATACCTTGCTCTAAAACCAAAACGGAGCTATCTAGCAGAATGGTTGTCAATGTGTGTATTCAACTTCCAGAGATAAACTGATGTGTGTTGGCAGCAGTTCAGAAACCGTTTCTTTGGAGAATGTAGAAACAGTCATTTCCAGCCCTAGAGACGCACATAAGAGTTGGCAGTAAGAATGCGTTTCAAACACAGAAGACCCGCTTCTTACAAACTCATCTGCTGTGTGCTGGTTTCTTTTAGGAAGTTGCATCTATGTTCAGATTCAGCGAGGTAGAAACACGTTTCTTCTAAAAGCTGCGTTTGGACATTCCAGAGTGAATGTGAGAACAGGCTCTAAAGAGAAATAACTTGCTCAAAAACCAAAACGGAGCTATCTAGCAGAATGTTTGTCAATGTGTGTATTCAACTTCCAGAGTTAAACTGATTTGTGTTTGCAACGGTTCAGAAACCCTTTCTTTGGGGAATGTAGAAAAAAAGTCATTTCCAGCCCTAGAGACGCATATAAGAGTTAGCAGTAAGAATGCCTTTAAAACACAGAAACCCGCTTCATACAAACTCATCTTCTGTGGTTTGGTTCCTTTTAGGAAGTTGCATCTGTGTTTAGATTCAGCGAGGCAGAAACACGTTTCTTCTAAAAACTGCATTTGGACATTCCAGAGTGAATGGGAGAACACGCTGTAAAAAGAAATACCTTGCTCTAAAACCAAAACGGAGCTATCTAGCAGAATGTTTGTCAATATGTGTATTCAACTTCCAGAGTTAAACTGATTTGTGTTTGCAGCAGTTCAGGAACACTTTCTTTGGAGAATGTAGAAAAAAAGTCATTTCCAGCCCTAGAGACGCATATAAAAGTTAGCAGTAAGAATGCCTTTAAAACACAGAAACCCGCTTCGTACAAACTCATTTTCTGTGTGTTGGTTCCTTTTACGAAGTTGCATCTGTGTTTAGATTCAGCGAGGCAGAAACACGTTTCTTCAAAAAGCTGCGTTTGGACATTCCAGAGTGGATGGGAGAACAGGCTGTAAAGAGAAATACCTTGCTCTAAAACCAAAACGGAGCTATCTATCAGAATGGTTGTCAATGTGTGTACTCAACGTCCAGCGTTAAACTGATGTGTCTTTGCAGCAGTTCAGAATCCCTTTCTTTGGCGAATGTAGAAACAGTCATTTCCAGCCCTAGAGACGCATATAAGTGTTAGAATTAAGAATGCGTTTAAAACACAGAAACCCGCTTTGTACAAGCTCATCTTCTGTGTGTTGGATCCTTTTAGGAAGTTGCATCGGTGTTTAGATTCAGCAAGGTAGTAACACGTTTCTTCTAAAAGCTGCGTTTCGACATTCCAGAGTGGATGGGAGAACAGGCTCTGAAGAGAAATACCTTGCTCTAAAACCAAAACGGAGCTATCTAGCAGAATGGTTGTCAATGTGTGTATTCAACTTCCAGAGTTAAACTGATGTGTGTTTGCAGCAGTTCAGAAACCCTTTCTTTGGAGAATGTAGAAACAGTCATTTCCAGTCCTAGAGACGCATATAAGGGTTAGCAGTAAGAATGCCTTTAAAACACAGAAACCCGCTTTGTACAAACTCATCTTCTGTGTGTTGGTTCCTTTTAGGAAGTTGCATCCGTGTTTAGATTCAGCGAGGTAGAAACACCTTTCTTCTAAAAGCTGCGTTTGGACATTCCAGTGTGGATGGGAGAACAGGCTCTAAAGAGAAATACCTTGCTATAAAACCAAAACGGAGCTATCTAGCAGAATGTTTGTCAATGTGTGTATTCAACTTCCAGAGTTAAACTGATCTGTGTTTGCAGCAGTTCAGAAACCCTTTCTTTGGAGAATGTAGAAACAGTCATTTCCAGCCCTAGAGACGCATATAAGAGTTAGCAGTAAGAATGCCTTTAAAACACACAATACCCGTTCGTACAAACTCATCTGCTGTAGACTAGTTCCTCTTAGGAAGTTGCATCTATGTTTAGATTCAGCGAGGCAGAAACACGTTTCTTCTAAAAGCTGCATTTGGAAATTCCAGAGTGAATGGGAGAACAGGCTCTAAAGAGAAATACCTTGCTCTAAAACCAAAGCGGAGCTATCTAGCAGAATGGTTGTCAATGTGTGTATTCAAGTTCCAGAGTTAAACTGATGTGTGTTTGCAGCAGTTCAGAAACCCTTTCTTTGGAGAACGTAGAAACAGTCATTTCCAGTCCTAGAGACCCATATAAGGGTTAGCAGTAAGAATGCGTTTAAAACACAGAAACCCGCTTTGTACAAACTCATCTTCTGTGTGTTGGTTCCTTTTAGGAAGTTGCATCCGTGTTTAGATACAGCGAGGTAGAAACACCTTTCTTTTAAAAGCTGCGTTTGGACATTCCAGTGTGGATGGGAGAACAGGCCTAAAGGGAAATACCTTGCTCTAAAACCAAAACGGAGCTATCTAGCAGAATGTTTGTCAATGTGTGTATTCAACTTCCAGAGTTAAACTGATTTGTGTTTGCAGCAGTTCAGAAAACCTTTCTTTGGAGAATGTAGAAAAAAAGTCATTTCCAACCCTAGAGACGCATATAAGAGGTAGCAGTAAGAATGCCTTTAAAACAGAGAAACCCGCTTCGTACAAACTCATCTTCTGTGTGTTGGTTCCTTTTAGGAAGTTGCATCTGCGTTTAGATTCAGCGAGGTAGAACCACGTTTCTTCTAAAAGCTGCGTTTGGACATTCCAGAGTGGATGGGAAAACAGGCTGTAAAGGGAAATACCTTGCTCTAAAACCAAAACGGAGCTATCTAGCAGAATGGTTGTCAATGTGTATATTCAACTTCCAGCGTTAAACTTTTGTGTGTTTGCAGCAGTTCAGAAACCCTTTCTTTGGAGAATGTAGAAACAGTCAATTCCAGCCCTAGAGACGCATATAAGATTTAGCAGTAAGAATGCGTTTAAAACACGGAAGACCCGCTTCTTACAAACTCATCTGCTGTGTGCTGGTTTCTCTTAGGAAGTTGCATCTATGTTTAGATTCAGCAAGGTAGAAACACGTTTCTTCTAAAAGCTGCGTTTGGACATTCCAGAGTGGAAGGGAGAACAGGCTGTAAAGAGAAATACCTTGCTCAAAAATCAAAACGGAGCTATCTAGCAGAATGGTTGTCAATGTGTGTATTCAACTTCCAGAGTTAAACTGATGTGTGTTTGCAGCAGTTCAGAAACCCTTTCTTTGGAGAACGTAGAAACAGTCATTTCCAGCCCTAGAGACGCATATAAGAGTTAGCAGTAAGAATGCGTTTAAAACACAGAATACCCGCTTCGTACAAACTCTTCTGCTGTGTTGTAGTTCCTCTTAGGAAGTTGCATCTATGTTTAGATTCAGCGAGGCAGAAACACTTTTCTTCTAAAAACTGCATTTGGACATTCCAGAGTGAATGGGAGAACAGGCTGTAAAGAGAAATGCCTTGCTCTAAAACCAAAACGGAGCTATCTAGCAGAAAGTTTGTCAATATGTGTATTCAACTTCCAGAGTTGAACTGATTTGTGTTTGCAGCAGTTCAGAAACCCTTTCTTTGGAGAATGTAGAAACAGTCATTTCCATCCCTAGAGACGCATAAAAGAGTTAGCGGTAAGAATGCGTTTAAAACACAGAAGACCCGCTTCGTACAAACTCATCTGCTTTGTGCTGGTTTCTTTTAGGAAGTTGCATCTATGTTTAGATTCAGCAAGGTAGAAACACGTTTCTTCTAAAATCTGCGTTTGGACATTCCAGAGTGGATGGGAGAACAGGCTCTAAAGAGAAATACCCTGCTCTAAAACCAAAACGGAGCTATCTAGCAGAATGGTTGTCAATGTGTGTATTCAACTTCCAGAGTTATACTGATTTGTGTTTGCAGCAGTTCAGAAACCCTTTCTTTGGAGAATGTAGAAAAAAAGTCATTTCCAGCCCTAGAGACGCATATAAGAGTTAGCAGTAAGAATGCCTTTAAAACACAGAAACCCGCTTCGTACAAACTCATCTTCTGTGTGTTGGTTCCTTTTAGGAAGTTGCATCCGTGTTTAGATTCAGCGAGGTAGAAACACCTTTCTTCTAAAAGCTGCGTTTGGACATTCCAGTGTGGATGGGAGAACAGGCTCTAAAGAGAAATACCTTGCTCTAAAACCAAAACGGAGCTATCTAGCAGAATGGTTGTCAATGTGTGTATTCATCTTCCAGAGTTAAACTGATGTGTGTTTGCAGCAGTTCAGAAACCCTTTCTTTGGAGAATGTAGAAAAAAAGTCATTTCCAGCCCTAGAGACGCATATAAGAGTTAGCAGTAAGAATGCCTTTAAAACACAGAATACCCGCTTCGTACAAACTCATCTTCTGTGTGTTGGTTCCTTTTAGGAAGTTGCATCTGTGTTTAGATTCAGCGAGGTAGAACCACGTTTCTTCTAAAAGCTGCGTTTGGACATTCCAGAGTGGATGGGAGAACAGGCTGTAAAGGGAAATACCTTGCTCTAAAACCAAAACGGAGCTATCTAGCAGAATGGTTGTCAATGTGTGTATTCAACTTCCAGAGTTAAACTGATGTGTGTTGGCAGCAGTTAAGAAACCCTTTCTTTGGAGAATGTAGAAACAGTCATTTCCAGCCCTAGAGACGCATATAAGAGTTAGCAGTAAGAATGCCTTTAAAACACAGAATACCCGCTTCGTACAAACTCATCTGCTGTGTGCTAGTTCCTCTTAGGAAGTTGCATCTATGTTTAGATTCAGCGAGGCAGAAACACGTTTCTTCTAAAAACTGCATTTGGAAATTCCAGAGTGAATGGGAGAACACGCTGTATAGAGAAATACCTTGCTCTAAAACCAAAACGGAGCTATCTAGCAGAATGGTTGTCAATGTCTGTATTCATCTTCCAGAGTTAAACTGATGTGTGTTTGCAGCAGTTCAGAAACCCTTTCTTTGGATAATGTAGAAAAAAAGTTATTTCCAGCCCTAGAGACGCATATAAGAGATAGCAGTAAGAATGCCTTTAAAACACAGAATACCCGCTTCGTACAAACTCATCTGCTGTGTGCTAGTTCCTCTTAGGAAGTTGCATCTATGTTTAGATTCAGCGAGACAGAAACACGTTTCTTCTAAAAACTTCATTTGGAAATTCCAGAGTGAATGGGAGAACACGCTGTAAAGAGAAATATCTTGCTCTAAAACCGAAACGGAGCTATCTAGCAGAATGGTTGTCAATGTGTGTATTCAACTTCCAGAGTTAAACTGATTTGTGTTTGCAGCAGTTCAGAAACCCTTTCTTTGGAGAATGTAGAAAAAATGTCATTTCCAGCCCTAGAGACGCATATAAGAGTTAGCAGTAAGAATGCCTTTAAAACACAGAAACCCGCCTCGTACAAACTCATCTTCTGTGTGTTGGTTCGTTTTAGGAAGTTGCATCTGTGTTTAGATTCAGCGAGGCAGAAACACGTTTCTTCTAAAAGCGGCGTTTGGACATTCCAGAGTGGATGGGAGAACAGGCTGTAACGAGAAATACCTTGCTCTAAAACCAAAACGGAGCTTTCTAGCAGAATGGTTGTCAATGTGTATATTCAACTTCCAGCGTTAAACTGATGTGTGTTTGCAGCAGTTCAGAAACCCTTTCTTTGGAGAATGTAGAAACAGTCAATTCCAGCCCTAGAGACGCATATAAGATTTAGCAGTAAGAATGCGTTTAAAACACGGAAGTCCCGCTTCTTACAAACTCATCTGCTGTGTGCTGGTTTCTCTTAGGAAGTTGCATCTATGTTTAGATTCAGCAAGGTAGAAACACGTTTCTTCTAAAAGCTGCGTTTGGACATTCCAGAGTGGAAGGGAGAACAGGCTGTAAAGAGAAATACCTTGCTCAAAAACCAAAACGGAGCTATCTAGCAGAATGTTTGTCAATGTGTGTATTCAACTTCCAGAGTTAAACTGATTTGTGTTTGCAGCAGTTCAGAAACCCTTTCTTTGGAGAATGTAGAAACAGTCATTTCCATCCCTAGAGACGCATAAAAGAGTTAGCGGTAAGAATGCGTTTAAAACACAGAAGATACGCTTCGTACAAACTCATCTGCTTTGTGCTGGTTTCTTTTAGGAAGTTGCATCTATGTTTAGATTCAGCAAGGTAGAAACACGTTTCTTCTAAAATCTGCGTTTGGACATTCCAGAGTGGATGGGAGAACAGGCTGTAAAGAGAAATACCTTGCTCTAAAACCAAAACGGAGCTATCTAGCAGAATGGTTGTCAATGTGTGTATTCAACTTCCAGAGTTAAACTGATGTGTGTTTGCAGCAGTTCAGAAACCCTTTCTTTGGAGAATGTAGAAACAGTCATTTCCAGCCCTAGAGACGCACATAAGAGTTAGCAGTAAGAATGCGTTTCAAACACAGAAGACCCTCTTCTTACAAACTCATCTGCTATGTGCTGGTTTCTTTTCGGAAGTTGAATCTATGTTCAGATTCAGCGAGGTAGAAACACGTTTCTTCTAAAAGCTGCGTTTGGACATTCCAGAGTGGATGGGAGAACAGGCTCTAAAGAGAAATACCTTGACCAAAACGGAGCTATCTAGCAGAATGTTTGTCAATGTGTGTATTCAACTTCCAGAGTTAAACTGATTTGTGTTTGCAGCAGTTCAGAAACCCTTTCTTTGGAGAATGTAGAAACAGTCATTTCCAGCCCTAGAGACGCATATAAGATTTAGCAGTAAGAATGCGTTTAAAACACAGAAACCCGCTTCTTACAAACTCATCTGCTGAGTGCTGGTTTCTTTTAGGAAGTTGCATCTATGTTTAGATTCAGCAAGGTAGAAACACGTTTCTTCTAAAAGCTGCGTTTGGACATTCCAGAGTGGAAGGGAGAACAGGCTGTAAAAAGAAATACCTTGCTCTAAAACCGAAACGGAGCTATCTAGCAGAATGGTTGTCAATGTGTGTATTCAACTTCCAGAGTTAAACTGATTTGTGTTTGCAGCAGTTCAGAAACCCTTTCTTTGGAGAATGTAGAAAAAAAGTCATTTCCAGCCCTAGAGACGCATATAAGAGTTAGCAGTAAGAATGCCTTTAAAACACCGAAACCCGCTTCGTACAAACTCATCTTCTGTGTGTTGGTTCCTTTTAGGAAGTTGCATCTGTGTTTAGATTCAGCGAGGCAGAAACACGTTTCTTCTAAAAGCTGCTTTTGGACATTCCAGAGTGGATGGGAGAACAGGCTGTAAAGAGAAATACCTTGCTCAAAAACCAAAACGGAGCTATCTAGCAGAATGGTTGTCAATGTGTGTATTCAACTTCCAG
The DNA here is from genome assembly GCF_048565385.1 of Saimiri boliviensis. Classification (NCBI taxonomy): domain Eukaryota; kingdom Metazoa; phylum Chordata; class Mammalia; order Primates; family Cebidae; genus Saimiri; species Saimiri boliviensis. Next base: position 149,458,989 of record NC_133449.1, on the reverse strand, counting down.
AGTTAAACTGATTTGTGTTTGCAACAGTTCAGAAACCCTTTCTTTGGAGAATGTAGAAAAAAAGTCATTTCCAGCCCTAGAGACGCATATAAGAGTTAGCAGTAAGAATGCCTTTAAAACACAGAAACCCGCTTCGTACAAACTCATCTTCTGTGTGTTGGTTCCTTTTAGGAAGTTGCATCTGTGTTTAGATTCAGCGAGGCAGAAACACGTTTCTTCTAAAAGCTGCGTTTGGACATTCCAGAGTGGATGGGCGAACAGGCTGTAAAGAGAAATACCTTGCTCTAAAACCCAAACGGAGCTATCTAGCAGAATGGTTGTCAATGTGTGTTCAACTTCCAGAGTTAAACTGATGTGTGTTTGCAGCAGTTCAGAAACCCCTTTCTTTGGAGAATGTAGAAACAGTCATTTCCAGCCCTAGAGACGCATATAAGAGTTAGCAGTAAGAATGCGTTTAAAACACAGAATACCCACTTCGTACAAACTCATCTGCTGTGTTCTAGTTCCTGTTAGGAAGTTGCATCTATGTTCAGATTCAGCAAGGTAGAAACACGTTTCTTCTAAAAGCTGCGTTTGGACATTCCAGAGTGGAAGGGAGAACAGGCTGTAAAGAGAAATACCTTGCTCTAAAACCAAAACGGAGCTATCTAGCAGAATGTTTGTCAATGTGTGTATTCAACTTCCAGAGTTAAACTGATGTGTGTTGGCAGCAGTTCAGAAACCCTATCTTTGGAGAATGTAGAAACAGTCATTTCCAGCCCTAGAGACGCACATAAGAGTTAGCAGTAAGAATGCGTTTCAAACACAGAAGACCCGCTACTTACAATCCAATCTGCTGTGTGCTGGTTTCTTTTAGGAAGTTGCATCTATGTTCAGATTCAGCGAGGTAGAAACACGTTTCTTCTAAAAGCTGCGTTTGGACATTCCAGAGTGGATGTGAGAACAGGCTCTAAAGAGAAATACCTTGCTGAAAAACCAAAACGGAGCTATCTTGCAGAATGTTTGTCAATGTGTGTATTCAACTTCCAGAGTTAAACTGATTTGTGTTTGCAGCAGTTCAGAAACCCTTTCTTTGGAGAATGTAGAAAAAAAGTCATTTCCAGCCCTAGAGACGCATATAAGAGTTAGCAGTAAGAATGCCTTTAAAACTGAGAAACCCGCTTCGTACAAACTCATCTTCTGTGTGTTGGTTCCTTTTAGGAAGTTGCATCTGTGTTTGGATTCAGCGAGGTAGAACCACGTTTCTTCTAAAAGCTGCGTTTGGACATTCCAGAGTGAATGGGAGAACAGGCTGTAAAGGGAAATACCTTGCTCTAAAACCAAAATGGAGCTATCTAGCAGAATGGTTGTCAATGTGTGTATTCAACTTCCAGAGCTAAACTGATGTGTGTTTGCAGCAGTTCAGAAACCCTTTCTTTGGAGAATGTAGAAACAGTCATTTCCAGCCCTAGAGACGCATATAAGAGTTAGCAGTAAGAATGCCTTTAAAACACAGAATACCCGCTTCGTACAAACTCATCTGCTGTGTGCTAGTTCCTCTTAGGAAGTTGCATCTATGTTTAGATTCAGCGAGGCAGAAACACGTTTCTTCTAAAAACTGCATTTGGAAATTCCAGAGCGAATGGGAGAACACGCTGTAAAGAGAAATACCTTGCTCTAAAACCAAAACGGAGCTATCTAGCAGAATGGTTGTCAATGTGTGTATTCATCTTCCAGAGTTAAACTGATGTGTGTTTGCAGCAGTTCAGAAACCCTTTCTTTGGAGAATGTAGAAAAAAAGTCATTTCCAGACCTAGAGACGCATATAAGAGTTAGCAGTAAGAATGCCTTTAACACAGAAACCCGCCTCGTACAAACTCATCTTCTGTGTGTTGGTTCGTTTTAGGAAGTTGCATCTGTGTTTAGATTCAGCGAGGCAGAAACACGTTTCTTCTAAAAGCTGCGTTTGGACATTCCAGAGTGGATGGGAGAACCGGCTGTAAAGAGAAATACCTTGCTCTAAAACCAAAACGGAGCTATCTAGCAGAATGGTTGTCAATGTGTGTATTCAACTTCCAGCGTTAAACTGATGTGTGTTTGCAGCAGTTCAGAAACCCTTTCTTTGGAGAATGTAGAAACAGTCAATTCCAGCCCTAGAGACGCATATAAGATTTAGCAGTAAGAATGCGTTTAAAACACGGAAGACCCGCTTCTTACAAACTCATCTGCTGTGTGCTGGTTTCTCTTAGGAAGTTGCATCTATGTTTAGATTCAGCAAGGTTGAAACACGTTTCTTCTAAAAGCTGCGTTTGGACATTCCAGAGTGGATGTGAGAACAGGCTGTAAAGAGAAATACCTTGCTCTTAAACCAAAACGGAGCTATCTAGCAGAATGGTTGTCAATGTGTGTATTCAACTTCCAGAGATAAACTGATGTGTGTTGGCAGCAGTTCAGAAACCCTTTCTTTGGAGAATGTAGAAACAGTCATTTCCAGGCCTAGAGACGCACATAAGAGTTAGCAGTAAGAATGCGTTTCAAACACAGAAGACCCGTTTCTTACAAACTCATCTGCTGTGTGCTGGTTTCTTTTAGGAAGTTGCATCTATGTTCAGATTCAGCGAGGTAGAAACACCTTTCTTCTAAAAGCTGCGTTTGGACATTCCAGAGTGGATGTGAGAACAGGCTCTAAAGAGAAATAACTTGCTCAAAAACCAAAACGGAGCTATCCAGCAGAATGGTTGTCAATGTCTGTATTCATCTTCCAGAGTTAAACTGATGTGTGTTTGCAGCAGTTCAGAAACCCTTTCTTTGGATAATGTAGAAAAAAAGTTATTTCCAGCCCTAGAGACGCATATAAGAGATAGCAGTAAGAATGCCTTTAAAACACAGAATACCCGCTTCGTACAAACTCATCTGCTGTGTGCTAGTTCCTCTTAGGAAGTTGCATCTATGTTTAGATTCAGCGAGACAGAAACACGTTTCTTCTAAAAACTTCATTTGGAAATTCCAGAGTGAATGGGAGAACACGCTGTAAAGAGAAATACCTTGCTCTAAAACCGAAACGGAGCTATCTAGCAGAATGGTTGTCAATGTGTGTATTCAACTTCCAGAGTTAAACTGATTTGTGTTTGCAGCAGTTCAGAAACCCTTTCTTTGGAGAATGTAGAGAAAAAGTCATTTCCAGCCCTAGAGACGCATATAAGAGTTAGCAGTAAGAATGCCTTTAAAACACAGAAACCCGCCTCGTACAAACTCATCTTCTGTGTGTTGGTTCGTTTTAGGAAGTTGCATCTGTGTTTAGATTCAGCGAGGCAGAAACACGTTTCTTCTAAAAGCGGCGTTTGGACATTCCAGAGTGGATGGGAGAACAGGCTGTAAAGAGAAATACCTTGCTCTAAAACCAAAACGGAGCTTTCTAGCAGAATGGTTGTCAATGTGTATATTCAACTTCCAGCGTTAAACTGATGTGTGTTTGCAGCAGTTCAGAAACCCTTTCTTTGGAGAATGTAGAAACAGTCAATTCCAGCCCTAGAGACGCATATAAGATTTAGCAGTAAGAATGCGTTTAAAACACGGAAGACCCGCTTCTTACAAACTCATCTGCTGTGTGCTGGTTTCTCTTAGGAAGTTGCATCTATGTTTAGATTCAGCAAGGTAGAAACACGTTTCTTCTAAAAGCTGCGTTTGGACATTCCAGAGTGGAAGGGAGAACAGGCTGTAAAGAGAAATACCTTGCTGAAAAACCAAAACGGAGCTATCTTGCAGAATGTTTGTCAATGTGTGTATTCAACTTCCAGAGTTAAACTGATTTGTGTTTGCAGCAGTTCAGAAACCCTTTCTTTGGAGAATGTAGAAAAAAAGTCATTTCCAGCCCTAGAGACGCATATAAGAGTTAGCAGTAAGAATGCCTTTAAAACTGAGAAACCCGCTTCGTACAAACTCATCTTCTGTGTGTTGGTTCCTTTTAGGAAGTTGCATCTGTGTTTAGATTCAGCGAGGTAGAACCACGTTTCTTCTAAAAGCTGCGTTTGGACATTCCAGAGTGAATGGGAGAACAGGCTGTAAAGGGAAATACCTTGCTCTAAAACCAAAATGGAGCTATCTAGCAGAATGGTTGTCAATGTGTGTATTCAACTTCCAGAGCTAAACTGATGTGTGTTTGCAGCAGTTCAGAAACCCTTTCTTTGGAGAATGTAGAAACAGTCATTTCCAGCCCTAGAGACGCATATAAGAGTTAGCAGTAAGAATGCCTTTAAAACACAGAATACCCGCTTCGTACAAACTCATCTGCTGTGTGCTAGTTCCTCTTAGGAAGTTGCATCTATGTTTAGATTCAGCGAGGCAGAAACACGTTTCTTCTAAAAATTGCATTTGGAAATTCCAGAGCGAATGGGAGAACACGCTGTAAAGAGAAATACCTTGCTCTAAAACCAAAACGGAGCTATCTAGCAGAATGGTTGTCAATGTGTGTATTCATCTTCCAGAGTTAAACTGATGTGTGTTTGCAGCAGTTCAGAAACCCTTTCTTTGGAGAATGTAGAAAAAAAGTCATTTCCAGACCTAGAGACGCATATAAGAGTTAGCAGTAAGAATGCCTTTAACACAGAAACCCGCCTCGTACAAACTCATCTTCTGTGTGTTGGTTCGTTTTAGGAAGTTGCATCTGTGTTTAGATTCAGCGAGGCAGAAACACGTTTCTTCTAAAAGCTACGTTTGGACATTCCAGAGTGGATGGGAGAACCGGCTGTAAAGAGAAATACCTTGCTCTAAAACCAAAACGGAGCTATCTAGCAGAATGGTTGTCAATGTGTGTATTCAACTTCCAGCGTTAAACTGATGTGTGTTTGCAGCAGTTCAGAAACCCTTTCTTTGGAGAATGTAGAAACAGTCAATTCCAGCCCTAGAGACGCATATAAGATTTAGCAGTAAGAATGCGTTTAAAACACGGAAGACCCGCTTCTTACAAACTCATCTGCTGTGTGCTGGTTTCTCTTAGGAAGTTGCATCTATGTTTAGATTCAGCAAGGTTGAAACACGTTTCTTCTAAAAGCTGCGTTTGGACATTCCAGAGTGGATGTGAGAACAGGCTGTAAAGAGAAATACCTTGCTCTTAAACCAAAACGGAGCTATCTAGCAGAATGGTTGTCAATGTGTGTATTCAACTTCCAGAGATAAACTGATGTGTGTTGGCAGCAGTTCAGAAACCCTTTCTTTGGAGAATGTAGAAACAGTCATTTCCAGGCCTAGAGACGCACATAAGAGTTAGCAGTAAGAATGCGTTTCAAACACAGAAGACCCGTTTCTTACAAACTCATCTGCTGTGTGCTGGTTTCTTTTAGGAAGTTGCATCTATGTTCAGATTCAGCGAGGTAGAAACACCTTTCTTCTAAAAGCTGCGTTTGGACATTCCAGAGTGGATGTGAGAACAGGCTCTAAAGAGAAATAACTTGCTCAAAAACCAAAACGGAGCTATCCAGCAGAATGGTTGTCAATGTCTGTATTCATCTTCCAGAGTTAAACTGATGTGTGTTTGCAGCAGTTCAGAAACCCTTTCTTTGGATAATGTAGAAAAAAAGTTATTTCCAGCCCTAGAGACGCATATAAGAGATAGCAGTAAGAATGCCTTTAAAACACAGAATACCCGCTTCGTACAAACTCATCTGCTGTGTGCTAGTTCCTCTTAGGAAGTTGCATCTATGTTTAGATTCAGCGAGACAGAAACACGTTTCTTCTAAAAACTTCATTTGGAAATTCCAGAGTGAATGGGAGAACACGCTGTAAAGAGAAATACCTTGCTCTAAAACCGAAACGGAGCTATCTAGCAGAATGGTTGTCAATGTGTGTATTCAACTTCCAGAGTTAAACTGATTTGTGTTTGCAGCAGTTCAGAAACCCTTTCTTTGGAGAATGTAGAGAAAAAGTCATTTCCAGCCCTAGAGACGCATATAAGAGTTAGCAGTAAGAATGCCTTTAAAACACAGAAACCCGCCTCGTACAAACTCATCTTCTGTGTGTTGGTTCGTTTTAGGAAGTTGCATCTGTGTTTAGATTCAGCGAGGCAGAAACACGTTTCTTCTAAAAGCGGCGTTTGGACATTCCAGAGTGGATGGGAGAACAGGCTGTAAAGAGAAATACCTTGCTCTAAAACCAAAACGGAGCTTTCTAGCAGAATGGTTGTCAATGTGTATATTCAACTTCCAGCGTTAAACTGATGTGTGTTTGCAGCAGTTCAGAAACCCTTTCTTTGGAGAATGTAGAAACAGTCAATTCCAGCCCTAGAGACGCATATAAGATTTAGCAGTAAGAATGCGTTTAAAACACGGAAGACCCGCTTCTTACAAACTCATCTGCTGTGTGCTGGTTTCTCTTAGGAAGTTGCATCTATGTTTAGATTCAGCAAGGTAGAAACACGTTTCTTCTAAAAGCTGCGTTTGGACATTCCAGAGTGGAAGGGAGAACAGGCTGTAAAGAGAAATACCTTGCTCAAAAACCAAAACGGAGCTATCTAGCAGAATGTTTGTCAATGTGTGTATTCAACTTCCAGAGTTAAACTGATTTGTGTTTGCAGCAGTTCAGAAACCCTTTCTTTGGAGAATGTAGAAACAGTCATTTCCATCCCTAGAGCGCATAAAAGAGTTAGTGGTAAGAATGCGTTTAAAACACAGAAGACCCGCTTCGTACAAACTCATCTGCTTTGTGCTGGTTTCTTTTAGGAAGTTGCATCTATGTTTAGATTCAGCAAGGTAGAAACACGTTTCTTCTAAAATCTGCGTTTGGACATTCCAGAGTGGATGGGAGAACAGGCTGTAAAGAGAAATACCTTGCTCTAAAACCAAAACGGAGCTATCTAGCAGAATGGTTGTCAATGTGTGTATTCAACTTCCAGAGTTAAACTGATGTGTGTTTGCAGCAGTTCAGAAACCCTTTCTTTGGAGAATGTAGAAACAGTCATTTCCAGCCCTAGAGACGCACATAAGAGTTAGCAGTAAGAATGCGTTTCAAACACAGAAGACCCGCTTCTTACAAACTCATCTGCTATGTGCTGGTTTCTTTTCGGAAGTTGAATCTATGTTCAGATTCAGCGAGGTAGAAACACGTTTCTTCTAAAAGCTGCGTTTGGACATTCCAGAGTGGATGGGAGAACAGGCTCTAAAGAGAAATACCTTGACCAAAACGGAGCTATCTAGCAGAATGTTTGTCAATGTGTGTATTCAACTTCCAGAGTTAAACTGATTTGTGTTTGCAGCAGTTCAGAAACCCTTTCTTTGGAGAATGTAGAAACAGTCATTTCCAGCCCTAGAGACGCATATAAGATTTAGCAGTAAGAATGCGTTTAAAACACCGAAACCCGCTTCGTACAAACTCATCTTCTGTGTGTTGGTTCCTTTTAGGAAGTTGCATCTGTGTTTAGATTCAGCGAGGCAGAAACACGTTTCTTCTAAAAGCTGCTTTTGGACATTCCAGAGTGGATGGGAGAACAGGCTGTAAAGAGAAATACCTTGCTCAAAAACCAAAACGGAGCTATCTAGCAGAATGGTTGTCAATGTGTGTATTCAACTTCCAGAGTTAAACTGATTTGTGTTTGCAACAGTTCAGAAACCCTTTCTTTGGAGAATGTAGAAAAAAAGTCATTTCCAGCCCTAGAGACGCATATAAGAGTTAGCAGTAAGAATGCCTTTAAAACACAGAAACCCGCTTCGTACAAACTCATCTTCTGTGTGTTGGTTCCTTTTAGGAAGTTGCATCTGTGTTTAGATTCAGCGAGGCAGAAACACGTTTCTTCTAAAAGCTGTGTTTGGACATTCCAGAGTGGATGGGAGAACAGGCTGTAAAGAGAAATACCTTGCTCTAAAACCAAAACGGAGCTATCTAGCAGAATGCTTGTCAATGTGTGTATTCAACTTCCAGAGTTAAACTGATGTGTGTTTGCAGCAGTTCAGAAACCCCTTTCTTTGGAGAATGTAGAAACAGTCATTTCCAGCCCTAGAGACGCATATAAGAGTTAGCAGTAAGAATGCGTTTAAAACACAGAATACCCACTTCGTACAAACTCATCTGCTGTGTTCTAGTTCCTGTTAGGAAGTTGCATCTATGTTCAGATTCAGCGAGGCAGAAACAAGTTTCTTCTAAAAACTGCGTTTGGACATTCCAGAGTGGATGGGAGAACAGGCTGTAAAGAGAAATACCTTGCTCTAAAACCAAAACGGAGCTATCTAGCAGAATGGTTGTCAATGTGTGTATTCAACTTCCAGCGTTAAACTGATGTGTGTTTGCGGCAGTTTAGAAACCCTTTCTTTGGAGAATGTAGAAACAGACAATTCCAGCCCTAGAGACGCATACAAGATTTAGCAGTAAGAATGCGTTTAAAACACAGAAGACCCGCTTCTTACAAACTCATCTGCTGTGTGCTGGTTTCTTTTAGGAAGTTGCATCTATGTTTCGATTCAGCAAGGTAGAAACACGTTTCTTCTAGAAGCTGCGTTTGTACATTCCAGAGTGGAAGGGAGAACAGGCTGTAAAGAGAAATACCTTGCTCTAAAACCAAAACGGAGCTATCTAGCAGAATGGTTGTCAATGTGTGTATTCAACTTCCAGAGTTAAACTGATGTGTGTTGGCAGCAGTTCAGAAACCCTTTCTTTGGAGAATGTAGAAACAGTCATTTCCAGCCCTAGAGACGCACATAAGAGTTAGCAGTAAGAATGCGTTTCAAACACAGAAGACCCGCTACTTACAATCCAATCTGCTGTGTGCTGGTTTCTTTTAGGAAGTTGCATCTATGTTCAGATTCAGCGAGGTAGAAACACGTTTCTTCTAAAAGCTGCGTTTGGACATTCCAGAGTGGATGTGAGAACAGGCTCTAAAGAGAAATACCTTGCTGAAAAACCAAAACGGAGCTATCTTGCAGAATGTTTGTCAATGTGTGTATTCAACTTCCAGAGTTAAACTGATTTGTGTTTGCAGCAGTTCAGAAACCCTTTCTTTGGAGAATGTAGAAAAAAAGTCATTTCCAGCCCTAGAGACGCATATAAGAGTTAGCAGTAAGAATGCCTTTAAAACTGAGAAACCCGCTTCGTACAAACTCATCTTCTGTGTGTTGGTTCCTTTTAGGAAGTTGCATCTGTGTTTAGATTCAGCGAGGCAGAAACACGTTTCTTCTAAAAACTGCATTTGGAAATTCCAGAGCGAATGGGAGAACACGCTGTAAAGAGAAATACCTTGCTCTAAAACCAAAACGGAGCTATCTAGCAGAATGGTTGTCAATGTGTGTATTCATCTTCCAGAGTTAAACTGATGTGTGTTTGCAGCAGTTCAGAAACCCTTTCTTTGGAGAATGTAGAAAAAAAGTCATTTCCAGACCTAGAGACGCATATAAGAGTTAGCAGTAAGAATGCCTTTAACACAGAAACCCGCCTCGTACAAACTCATCTTCTGTGTGTTGGTTCGTTTTAGGAAGTTGCATCTGTGTTTAGATTCAGCGAGGCAGAAACACGTTTCTTCTAAAAGCTGCGTTTGGACATTCCAGAGTGGATGGGAGAACCGGCTGTAAAGAGAAATACCTTGCTCAAAAACCAAAACGGAGCTATCTAGCAGAATGGTTGTCAATGTGTGTATTCAACTTCCAGCGTTAAACTGATGTGTGTTTGCAGCAGTTCAGAAACCCTTTCTTTGGAGAATGTAGAAACAGTCATTTCCATCCCTAGAGACGCATAAAAGAGTTAGCGGTAAGAATGCGTTTAAAACACAGAAGACCCGCTTCGTACAAACTCATCTGCTTTGTGCTGGTTTCTTTTAGGAAGTTGCATCTATGTTTAGATTCAGCAAGGTAGAAACACGTTTCTTCTAAAATCTGCGTTTGGACATTCCAGAGTGGATGGGAGAACAGGCTGTAAAGAGAAATACCTTGCTCTAAAACCAAAACGGAGCTATCTAGCAGAATGGTTGTCAATGTGTGTATTCAACTTCCAGAGTTAAACTGATGTGTGTTTGCAGCAGTTCAGAAACCCTTTCTTTGGAGAATGTAGAAACAGTCATTTCCAGCCCTAGAGACGCACATAAGAGTTAGCAGTAAGAATGCGTTTCAAACACAGAAGACCCTCTTCTTACAAACTCATCTGCTATGTGCTGGTTTCTTTTCGGAAGTTGAATCTATGTTCAGATTCAGCGAGGTAGAAACACGTTTCTTCTAAAAGCTGCGTTTGGACATTCCAGAGTGGATGGGAGAACAGGCTCTAAAGAGAAATACCTTGACCAAAACGGAGCTATCTAGCAGAATGTTTGTCAATGTGTGTATTCAACTTCCAGAGTTAAACTGATTTGTGTTTGCAGCAGTTCAGAAACCCTTTCTTTGGAGAATGTAGAAACAGTCATTTCCAGCCCTAGAGACGCATATAAGATTTAGCAGTAAGAATGCGTTTAAAACACAGAAACCCGCTTCTTACAAACTCATCTGCTGAGTGCTGGTTTCTTTTAGGAAGTTGCATCTATGTTTAGATTCAGCAAGGTAGAAACACGTTTCTTCTAAAAGCTGCGTTTGGACATTCCAGAGTGGAAGGGAGAACAGGCTCTAAAGAGAAATACCTTGCTCTAAAACCGAAACGGAGCTATCTAGCAGAATGGTTGTCAATGTGTGTATTCAACTTCCAGAGTTAAACTGATTTGTGTTTGCAGCAGTTCAGAAACCCTTTCTTTGGAGAATGTAGAAAAAAAGTCATTTCCAGCCCTAGAGACGCATATAAGAGTTAGCAGTAAGAATGCCTTTAAAACACCGAAACCCGCTTCGTACAAACTCATCTTCTGTGTGTTGGTTCCTTTTAGGAAGTTGCATCTGTGTTTAGATTCAGCGAGGCAGAAACACGTTTCTTCTAAAAGCTGCTTTTGGACATTCCAGAGTGGATGGGAGAACAGGCTGTAAAGAGAAATACCTTGCTCAAAAACCAAAACGGAGCTATCTAGCAGAATGGTTGTCAATGTGTGTATTCAACTTCCAGAGTTAAACTGATTTGTGTTTGCAACAGTTCAGAAACCCTTTCTTTGGAGAATGTAGAAAAAAAGTCATTTCCAGCCCTAGAGACGCATATAAGAGTTAGCAGTAAGAATGCCTTTAAAACACAGAAACCCGCTTCGTACAAACTCATCTTCTGTGTGTTGGTTCCTTTTAGGAAGTTGCATCTGTGTTTAGATTCAGCGAGGCAGAAACACGTTTCTTCTAAAAGCTGCGTTTGGACATTCCAGAGTGGATGGGCGAACAGGCTGTAAAGAGAAATACCTTGCTCTAAAACCAAAACGGAGCTATCTAGCAGAATGGTTGTCAATGTGTGTATTCAACTTCCAGAGTTAAACTGATGTGTGTTTGCAGCAGTTCAGAAACCCCTTTCTTTGGAGAATGTAGAAACAGTCATTTCCAGCCCTAGAGACGCATATAAGAGTTAGCAGTAAGAATGCGTTTAAAACACAGAATACCCACTTCGTACAAACTCATCTGCTGTGTTCTAGTTCCTGTTAGGAAGTTGCATCTATGTTCAGATTCAGCGAGGCAGAAACACGTTTCTTCTAAAAGCTGCGTTTGGACATTCCAGTGTGGATGGGAGAACAGGCTCTAAAGAGAAATACCTTGACCAAAACGGAGCTATCTAGCAGAATGTTTGTCAATGTGTGTATTCAACTTCCAGAGTTAAACTGATTTGTGTTTGCAGCAGTTCAGAAACCCTTTCTTTGGAGAATGTAGAAACAGTCGTTTCCAGCCCTAGAGACGCATATAACATTTAGCAGTAAGAATGCGTTTAAAACACAGAAACCCGCTTCTTACAAACTCATCTGCTGTGTGCTGGTTTCTTTTAGAAAGTTGCATCTATGTTTAGATTCAGCAACGTAGAAACACGTTTCTTCTAAAAGCTGCGTTTGGACATTCCAGAGTGGATGGGAGAACAGGGTGTAAAAAGAAATACCTTGCTCTAAAACCAAAACGGAGCTATCTAGCAGAATGGTTGTCAATGTGTGTATTCAACTTCCAGAGTTAAACTGATTTGTGTTTGCAACAGTTCAGAAACCCTTTCTTTGGAAAATGTAGAAAAAAAGTCATTTCCAGCCCTAGAGACGCATATAAGAGTTAGCAGTAAGAATGCCTTTAAAACACAGAAACCCGCTTCGTACAAACTCATCTTCTGTGTGTTGGTTCCTTTTAGGAAGTTGCATCTGTGTTTAGATTCAGCGAGGCAGAAACACGTTTCTTCTAAAAGCTGCGTTTGGACATTACAGAGTGGATGGGCGAACAGGCTGTAAAGAGAAATACCTTGCTCTAAAACCAAAACGGAGCTATCTAGCAGAATGGTTGTCAATGTGTGTATTCAACTTCCAGAGTTAAACTGATGTGTGTTTGCAGCAGTTCAGAAACCCTTTCTTTGGAGAATGTAGAAAAAAAGTCATTTCCAGCCCTAGAGACGCATATAAGTGTTAGCAGTAAGAATGCCTTTAAAACACAGAAACCCGCCTCGTACAAACTCATCTTCTGAGTGTTGGTTCCTTTTAGGAAGTTGCATCTGTGTTTAGATTCAGCGAGGCAGAAACACGTTTCTTCTAAAAGCTGCGTTTGGACATTCCAGAGTGGATGGGAGAACAGGCTGTAAAGAGAAATACCTTGCTCTAAAACCAAAACGGAGCTATCTAACAGAATGGTTGTCAATGTGTGTATTCAACTTCCAGAGTTAAACTGATGTGTGTTTGCAGCAGTTCAGAAACCCTTTCTTTGGAGAATGTAGAAACAGTCATTTCCAGCCCTAGAGACGCACATAAGAGTTAGCAGTAAGAATGCGTTTCAAACACAGAAGATCCGCTTCTTAAAAACTCATCTGCTGTGTGCTGGTTTCTTTTAGGAAGTTGAATCTATGTTCAGATTCAGCGAGGTAGAAACACGTTTCTTCTAAAAGCTGCGTTTGGACATTCCAGAGTGGATGGGAGAACAGGCTCTAAAGAGAAATACCTTGCTCAAAACCCAAAACGGAGCTATCTAGCAGAATGTTTGTCAATGTGTGTATTCAACTTCCAGAGTTAAACTGATTTGTGGTTGCAGCAGTTCAGAAACCCTTTCTTTGGAGAATGTAGAAAAAAAGTCATTTCCAGCCCCAGAGACGCATATAAGAGTTAGCAGTAAGAATGCCTTTAAAACAGAGAAACCCGCTTCGTAGAAACTCATCTTCTGTGTGTTGGTTCCTTTTAGGAAGTAGCATCTGTGTTTAGATTCAGCGAGGTAGAACCACGTTTCTTCTAAAAGCTGCGTTTGGACATTCCAGAGTGGATGGGAGAACAGGCTGTAAAGGGAAATACCTTCCTCTAAAACCAAAACGGAGCTATCTAGCAGAATCGTTGTCAATGTGTGTATTCAACTTCCAGAGTTAAACTGATGTGTGTTTGCAACAGTTCAGAAACCCTTTCTTTGGACAATGTAGAAAAAAAGTCATTTCCAGCCCTAGAGACGCATATAAGAGTTAGCAGTAAGAATGCCTTTAAAACTCAGAAACCCGCTTCGTACAAACTCATCTTCTGTGTGTTGGTTCCTTTTAGGAAGTTGCATCTGCGTTTAGATTCAGCGAGGCAGAAACACGTTTCTTCTAAAAGCTGCGTTTGGACATTCCAGAGTGGATGGGAGAACAGGCTGTAAATAGAAATACCTTGCTCTAAAACCAAAACGGAGCTATCTAGCAGAATGGTTGTCAATGTGTGTATTCAACTTCCAGAGTTAAACTGATGTGTGTTTGCAGCAGTTCAGAAACCCTTTCTTTGGAGAATGTAGAAACAGTCATTTCCAGCCCTAGAGACGCATATAAAAGTTAGCAGTAAGAATGCGTTTAAAACACAGAAGACCCGCTTCGTACAAATTCATCTGCTTTGTGCTGGTTTCTTTTAGGAAGTTGCATCTATGTTTAGATTCAGCAAGGTAGAAACACGTTTCTTCTAAAAGCTGCGTTTGGACATTCCAGAGTGGATGGGAGAACAGGCTGTAAAGAGAAATACCTTGCTCTAAAACCAAAACGGAGCTATCTAGCAGAATGGTTGTCAATGTGTGTATTCAACTTCCAGAGTTAAACTGATGTGTGTTTGCAGTAGTTCAGAAACCCTTTCTTTGGAGAATGTAGAAACAGTCATTTCCAGCCCTAGAGACGCACATAAGAGTTAGCAGTAAGAATGCGTTTCAGACACAGAAGACCCGCTTCTTACAAACTCATCTGCTGTGTGCTGGTTTCTTTTAGGAAGTTGAATCTATGTTCAGATTGAGCGAGGTAGAAACACGTTTTTTCTAAAAGCTGCGTTTGGACATTCCAGAGTGGATGGGAGAACAGGCTCTAAAGAGAAATACCTTGCTCTAAAATCATAACGGAGATATCTAAAAGAATGGTTGTCAATGTGTGTATTCAACTTCCATAGTTAAACTGATTTGTGTTTGCAGCAGTTCAGAAACCCTTTCTTTGGAGAATGTAGAAACAGTCATTTCCAGCCCTAGAGACGCACATAAGAGTTAGCAGTAAGAATGCGTTTCAAACACAGAAGACCCGCTTCTTACAAAGTCATCTGCTGTGTGGTGGTTTCTTTTAGGAAGTTGAATCTATGTTCAGATTCAGCGAGGTAGAAACACGTTTCTTCAAAAAGCTGCGTTTGGACATTCCAGAGTGGATGGGAGAACAGGCTCTAAAGAGAAATTCATTGCTCAAAAACCAAAACGGAGCTATCTAGCAGAATGTTTGTCAATGTGTGTATTCAACATCCAGAGTTAATCTGATTTGTGTTTGCAACAATTCAGAAACCCTTTCTTTGGAGAATGTAGAAAAAAAGTCATTTCCAGCCCTAGAGACGCATATAAGAGTTAGCAGTAAGAATGCCTTTAAAACACAGAAACCCGCTTCGTACAAACTCATCTTCTGTGTGTTGGTTCATTTTAGGAAGTTGCATCTGTGTTTAGATTCAGCGAGGCAGAAACACGTTTCTTCTAAAAGCTGCGTTTGGACATTCCAGAGTGGATGGGAGAACAGGCTGTAAAGAGAAATACCTTGCTCTAAAACCAAAACGGAGCTATCTAACAGAATGGTTGTCAATGTGTGTATTCAACTTCCAGAGTTAAACTGATGTGTGTTTGCAGCAGTTCAGAAACCCTTTCTTTGGAGAATGTAGAAACAGTCATTTCCAGCCCTAGAGACGCACATAAGAGTTAGCAGTAAGAATGCGTTTCAAACACAGAAGATCCGCTTCTTAAAAACTCATCTGCTGTGTGCTGGTTTCTTTTAGGAAGTTGAATCTATGTTCAGATTCAGCGAGGTAGAAACACGTTTCTTCTAAAAGCTGCGTTTGGACATTCCAGAGTGGATGGGAGAACAGGCTGTAAAGAGAAATACCATGCTCAAAACCCAAAACGGAGCTATCTAGCAGAATGTTTGTCAATGTGTGTATTCAACTTCCAGAGTTAAACTGATTTGTGGTTGCAGCAGTTCAGAAACCCTTTCTTTGGAGAATGTAGAAAAAAAGTCATTTCCAGCCCCAGAGACGCATATAAGAGTTAGCAGTAAGAATGCCTTTAAAACAGAGAAACCCGCTTCGTACAAACTCATCTTCTGTGTGTTGGTTCCTTTTAGGAAGTTGCATCTGTGTTTAGATTCAGCGAGGTAGAACCACGTTTCTTCTAAAAGCTGCGTTTGGACATTCCAGAGTGGATGGGAGAACAGGCTGTAAAGGGAAATACCTTCCTCTAAAACCAAAACGGAGCTATCTAGCAGAATCTTTGTCAATGTGTGTATTCAACTTCCAGACTTAAACTGATGTGTGTTTGCAGCAGTTCAGAAACCCTTTCTTTGGACAATGTAGAAAAAAAGTCATTTCCAGCCCTAGAGACGCATATAAGAGTTAGCAGTAAGAATGCCTTTAAAACTCAGAAACCCGCTTCGTACAAACTCATCTTCTGTGTGTTGGTTCCTTTTAGGAAGTTGCATCTGCGTTTAGCTTCAGCGAGGCAGAAACACGTTTCTTCTAAAAGCTGCGTTTGGACATTCCAGAGTGGATGGGAGAACAGGCTGTAAAGAGAAATACCTTGCTCTAAAACCAAAACGGAGCTATCTAGCAGAATGGTTGTCAATGTGTGTATTCAACTTCCAGAGTTAAACTGATGTGTGTTTGCAGCAGTTCAGAAACCCTTTCTTTGGAGAATGTAGAAACAGTCATTTCCAGCCCTAGAGACGCATATAAAAGTTAGCAGTAAGAATGCGTTTAAAACACAGAAACCCGCTTCGTACAAACTCATCTTCTGTGTGTTGGTTCCTTTTAGGAAGTTGCATCTGTGTTTAGATTCAGCGAGGCAGAAACACGTTTCTTCTAAAAGCTGCGTTTGGACATTCCAGAGTGGATGTGAGAACAGGCTGTAAAGAGAAATACCTTACTCTAAAACCAAAACGGAGCTATCTAACAGAATGGTTGTCAATGTGTGTATTCAACTTCCAGAGTTAAACTGATGTGTGTTGGCAGCAGTTCAGAAACCCTTTCTTTGGAGAATGTAGAAACAGTCATTTCCAGCCCTAGAGACGCACATAAGAGTTAGCAGTAAGAATGCGTTTCAAACACAGAAGATCCGCTTCTTAAAAACTCATCTGCTGTGTGCTGGTTTCTTTTAGGAAGTTTAATCTATGTTCAGATTCAGCGAGGTAGAAACACGTTTCTTCTAAAAGCTGCGTTTGGACATTCCAGAGTGGATGGGAGAACAGGCTCTAAAGAGAAATACCTTGCTCAAAACCCAAAACGGAGCTATCTAGCAGAATGTTTGTCAATGTGTGTATTCAACTTCCAGAGTTAAACTGATTTGTGGTTGCAGCAGTTCAGAAACCCTTTCTTTGGAGAATGTAGAAAAAAAGTCATTTCCAGCCCCAGAGACGCATATAAGAGTTAGCAGTAAGAATGCCTTTAAAACAGAGAAACCCGCTTCGTACAAACTCATCTTCTGTGTGTTGGTTCCTTTTAGGAAGTTGCATCTGTGTTTAGATTCAGCGAGGTAGAACCACGTTTCTTCTAAAAGCTGCGTTTGGACATTCCAGAGTGGATGGGAGAACAGTCTGTAAAGGGAAATACCTTCCTCTAAAACCAAAACGGAGCTATCTAGCAGAATCCTTGTCAATGTGTGTATTCAACTTCCAGAGTTAAACTGATGTGTGTTTGCAACAGTTCAGAAACCCTTTCTTTGGACAATGTAGAAAAAATGTCATTTCCAGCCCTAGAGACGCATATAAGAGTTAGCAGTAAGAATGCCTTTAAAACTCAGAAACCCGCTTCGTACAAACTCATCTTCTGTGTGTTGGTTCCTTTTAGGAAGTTGCATCTGCGTTTAGCTTCAGCGAGGCAGAAACACGTTTCTTCTAAAAGCTGCGTTTGGACATTCCAGAGTGGATGGGAGAACAGGCTGTAAAGAGAAATACCTTGCTCTAAAATTAAAACGGAGCTATCTAGCAGAATGGTTGTCAATGTGTGTATTCAACTTCCAGAGTTAAACTGATGTGTGTTTGCAGCAGTTCAGAAACCCTTTCTTTGGAGAATGTAGAAACAGTCATTTCCAGCCCTAGAGACGCATATAAAAGTTAGCAGTAAGAATGCGTTTAAAACACAGAAACCCGCTTCGTACAAACTCATCTTCTGTGTGTTGGTTCCTTTTAGGAAGTTGCATCTGTGTTTAGATTCAGCGAGGCAGAAACACGTTTCTTCTAAAAGCTGCGTTTGGACATTCCAGAGTGGATGTGAGAACAGGCTGTAAAGAGAAATACCTTACTCTAAAACCAAAACGGAGCTATCTAACAGAATGGTTGTCAATGTGTGTATTCAACTTCCAGAGTTAAACTGATGTGTGTTGGCAGCAGTTCAGAAACCCTTTCTTTGGAGAATGTAGAAACAGTCATTTCCAGCCCTAGAGACGCACATAAGAGTTAGCAGTAAGAATGCGTTTCAAACACAGAAGATCCGCTTCTTAAAAACTCATCTGCTGTGTGCTGGTTTCTTTTAGGAAGTTTAATCTATGTTCAGATTCAGCGAGGTAGAAACACGTTTCTTCTAAAAGCTGCGTTTGGACATTCCAGAGTGGATGGGAGAACAGGCTCTAAAGAGAAATACCTTGCTCAAAACCCAAAACGGAGCTATCTAGCAGAATGTTTGTCAATGTGTGTATTCAACTTCCAGAGTTAAACTGATTTGTGGTTGCAGCAGTTCAGAAACCCTTTCTTTGGAGAATGTAGAAAAAAAGTCATTTCCAGCCCCAGAGACGCATATAAGAGTTAGCAGTAAGAATGCCTTTAAAACAGAGAAACCCGCTTCGTACAAACTCATCTTCTGTGTGTTGGTTCCTTTTAGGAAGTTGCATCTGTGTTTAGATTCAGCGAGGTAGAACCACGTTTCTTCTAAAAGCTGCGTTTGGACATTCCAGAGTGGATGGGAGAACAGTCTGTAAAGGGAAATACCTTCCTCTAAAACCAAAACGGAGCTATCTAGCAGAATCGTTGTCAATGTGTGTATTCAACTTCCAGAGTTAAACTGATGTGTGTTTGCAACAGTTCAGAAACCCTTTCTTTGGACAATGTAGAAAAAATGTCATTTCCAGCCCTAGAGACGCATATAAGAGTTAGCAGTAAGAATGCCTTTAAAACTCAGAAACCCGCTTCGTACAAACTCATCTTCTGTGTGTTGGTTCCTTTTAGGAAGTTGCATCTGCGTTTAGATTCAGCGAGGCAGAAACACGTTTCTTCTAAAAGCTGCGTTTGGACATTCCAGAGTGGATGGGAGAACAGGCTGTAAAGAGAAATACCTTGCTCTAAAACCAAAACGGAGCTATCTAGCAGAATGGTTGTCAATGTGTGTATTCAACTTCCAGAGTTAAACTGATGTGTTTTTGCAGCAGTTCAGAAACCCTTTCTTTGGAGAATGTAGAAACAGTCATTTCCAGCCCTAGAGACGCATATAAAAGTTAGCAGTAAGAATGCGTTTAAAACACAGAAGACCCGCTTCGTACAAACTCATCTGCTTTGTGCTGGTTTCTTTTAGGAAGTTGCATCTATGTTTAGATTCAGCAAGGTAGAAACACGTTTCTTCTAAAAGCTGCGTTTGGACATTCCAGAGTGGATGGGAGAACAGGCTGTAAAGAGAAATACCTTGCTCTAAAACCAAAACGGAGCTATCTAGCAGAATGGTTGTCAATGTGTGTATTCAACTTCCAGAGTTAAACTGATGTGTGTTTGCAGTAGTTCAGAAACCCTTTCTTTGGAGAATGTAGAAACAGTCATTTCCAGCCCTAGAGACGCACATAAGAGTTAGCAGTAAGAATGCGTTTCAGACACAGAAGACCCGCTTCTTACAAACTCATCTGCTGTGTGCTGGTTTCTATTAGGAAGTTGAATCTATGTTCAGATTCAGCGAGGTAGAAACACGTTTCTTCTAAAAGCTGCGTTTGGACATTCCAGAGTGGATGGGAGAACAGGCTCTAAAGGGAAATACCTTGCTCTAAAACCATAACGGAGATATCTAACAGAATGGTTGTCAATGTGTGTATTCAACTTCCATAGTTAAACTGATTTGTGTTTGCAGCAGTTCAGAAACCCTTTCTTTGGAGAATGTGGAAAGAGTCATTTCCAGCCCTAGAGACGCACATAAGAGGTAGCAGTAAGAATGCGTTTCAAACACAGAAGACCCGCTTCTTACAAAGTCATCTGCTGTGTGGTGGTTTCTTTTAGGAAGTTGAATCTATGTTCAGATTCAGCGAGGTAGAAACACGTTTCTTCTAAAAGCTGCGTTTGGACATTCCAGAGTGGATGGGAGAACAGGCTCTAAAGAGAAATACCTTGCTCAAAAACCAAAACGGAGCTATCTAGCAGAATGTTTGTCAATGTGTGTATTCAACATCCAGAGTTAATCTGATTTGTGTTTGCAACAATTCAGAAACCCTTTCTTTGGAGAATGTAGAAAAAAAGTCATTTCCAACCCTAGAGACGCATATAAGAGTTAGCAGTAAGAATGCCTTTTAAACACAGAAACCCGCTTCGTACAAACTCATCTTCTGTGTGTTGGTTCCTTTTAGGAAGTTGCATCTGTGTTTAGATTCAGCGAGGCAGAAACACGTTTCTTCTAAAAGCTGCGTTTGGACATTCCAGAGTGGATGGGAGAACAGGCTGTAAAGAGAAATACCTTGCTCTAAAACCAAAACGGAGCTATCTAACAGAATGGTTGTCAATGTGTGTATTCAACTTCCAGAGTTAAACTGATGTGTGTTTGCAGTAGTTCAGAAACCCTTTCTTTGGAGAATGTAGAGACAGTCATTTCCAGCCCTAGAGACGCACATAAGAGTTAGCAGTAAGAATGCGTATAAAACACAGAAGACCCGCTTCTTAAAAACTCATCTGCTGTGTGCTGGTTTCTTTTAGGAAGTTGAATCTATGTTCAGATTCAGCGAGGTAGAAACACGTTTCTTCTAAAAGCTGCGTTTGTACATTCCAGAGTGGATGGGAGAACAGGCTCTAAAGAGAAATAACTTGCTCAAAACCCAAAACGGAGCTATCTAGCAGAATGTTTGTCAATGTGTGTATTCAACTTCCAGAGTTAAACTGATTTGTGGTTGCAGCAGTTCAGAAACCCTTTCTTTGGAGAATGTAGAAAAAAAGTCATTTCCAGCCCCAGAGACGCATATAAGAGTTAGCAGTAAGAATGCCTTTAAAACAGAGAAACCCGCTTCGTACAAACTCATCTTCTGTGTGTTGTTTCCTTTTAGGAAGTTGCATCTGTGTTTAGATTCAGCGAGGTAGAACCACGTTTCTTCTAAAAGCTGCGTTTGGACTTTCCAGAGTGGATGGGAGAACAGGCTGTAAAGGGAAATACCTTCCTCTAAAACCAAAACGGAGCTATCTAGCAGAATCGTTGTCAATGTGTGTATTCAACTTCCAGAGTTAAACTGATGTGTGTTTGCAGCAGTTCAGAAACCCTTTCTTTGGACAATGTAGAAAAAAAGTCATTTCCAGCCCTAGAGACGCATATAAGAGTTAGCAGTAAGAATGCCTTTAAAACTCAGAAACCCGCTTCGTACAAACTCATCTTCTGTGTGTTGGTTCCTTTTAGGAAGTTGCATCTGCGTTTAGCTTCAGCGAGGCAGAAACAGGTTTCTTCTAAAAGCTGCGTTTGGACATTCCAGAGTGGATGGGAGAACAGGCTGTAAAGAGAAATACCTTGCTCTAAAACCAAAACGGAGCTATCTAGCAGAATGGTTGTCAATGTGTGTATTCAACTTCCAGACTTAAACTGATGTGTGTTTGCAGCAGTTCAGAAACACTTTCTTTGGAGAATGTAGAAACAGTCATTTCCAGCCCTAGAGACGCATATAAAAGTTAGCAGTAAGAATGCGTTTAAAACACAGAAGACCCGCTTCGTACAAACTCATCTGCTTTGTGCTGGTTTCTTTTAGGAAGTTGCATCTATGTTTAGATTAAGCAAGGTAGAAACACGTTTCTTCTAAAAGCTGCGTTTGGACATTCCAGAGTGGATGGGAGAACAGGCTGTAAAGGGAAATACCTTCCTCTAAAACCAGAACGGAGCTATCTAGCAGAATGGTTGTCAATGTGTGTATTCAACTTCCAGAGTTAAACTGATTTGTGTTTGCAACAGTTCAGAAACCCTTTCTTTGGACAATGTAGAAAAAAAGTCATTTCCAGCCCTAGAGACGCATATAAGAGTTAGCAGTAAGAATGCCTTTAAAACTCAGAAACCCGCTTCGTACAAACTCATCTTCTGTGTGTTGGTTCCTTTTAGGAAGTTGCATCTGCGTTTAGATTCAGCGAGGCAGAAAGACGTTTCTTCTAAAAGCTGCGTTTGGACATTCCAGAGTGGATGGGAGAACAGGCTGTAAAGAGAAATACCTTGCTCTAAAACCAAAACGGAGCTATCTAGCAGAATGGTTGTCAATGTGTGTATTCAACTTCCAGAGTTAAACTGATGTGTGTTTGCAGCAGTTCAGAAACCCTTTCTTTGGAGAATGTAGAAACAGTCATTTCCAGCCCTAGAGACGCATATAAATGTTAGCAGTAAGAATGCGTTTAAAACACAGAAGATCCGCTTCGTACAAACTCATCTGCTTTGTGCTGGTTTCTTTTAGGAAGTTGCATCTATGTTTAGATTCAGCAAGGTAGAAACACGTTTCTTCTAAAAGCTGCGTTTGGACATTCCAGAGTGGATGGGAGAACAGGCTGTAAAGAGAAATACCTTGCTCTAAAACCAAAACGGAGCTATCTAGCAGAATGGTTGTCAATGTGTGTATTCAACTTCCAGAGATAAACTGATGTGTGTTTGCAGTAGTTCAGAAACCCTTTCTTTGGAGAATGTAGAAACAGTCATTTCCAGCCCTAGAGACGCACATAAGAGTTAGCAGTAAGAATGCGTTTCAGACACAGAAGACCCGCTTCTTACAAACTCATCTGCTGTGTGCTGGTTTCTTTTAGGAAGTTGAATCTATGTTCAGATTCAGCGAGGTAGAAACACGTTTCTTCTAAAAGCTGCGTTTGGACATTCCAGAGTGGATGGGAGAACAGGCTCTAAAGAGAAATACCTTGCTGTAAAACCATAACGGAAATATCTAACATAATGGTTGTCAATGTGTGTATTCAACTTCCATAGTTAAACTGATTTGTGTTTGCAGCAGTTCAGAAACCCTTTCTTTGGAGAATGTAGAAACAGTCATTTCCAGCCCTAGAGACGCACATAAGAGTTAGCAGTAAGAATGCGTTTCAAACACAGAAGACCCGCTTCTTACAAAGTAATCTGCTGTGTGGTGGTTTCTTTTAGGAAGTTGAATCTATGTTCAGATTCAGCGAGGTAGAAACACGTTTCTTCAAAAAGCTGCGTTTGGACATTCCAGAGTGGATGGGAGAACAGGGTATAAAGAGAAATGCCTTGCTCTGAAACCAAAACGGAGCTATCTAGCAGAATGGTTGTCAATGTGTATATTCAACTTCCAGAGTAAAACTGATGTGTGTTTGTAGCAGATCAGAAACCCTTTCTTTGGAGAATGTAGAAAAAAAGTCATTTCCAGCCCTAGAGACGCATATAAGAATTAGCAGTAAGAATGCCTCTAAAACACAGAAACCCGCTTCTTACAAACTCATCTTCTGTGTGTTGGTTCCTTTTAGGAAGTTGCATCTGTGTTTAGATTCAGCGAGGTAGAACCACGTTTCTTCTAAAAGCTGCGTTTGGACATTCCAGAGTGGGTGGGAGAACAGGCTGTAAGGGAAATACCTTCCTCTAAAACCAAAACGGAGCTATCTAGCAGAATCGTTGTCAATGTGTGTATTCAACTTCCAGAGTTAAACTGATTTTTGTTTGCAACAGTTCAGAAACCCTTTCTTTGGACAATGTAGAAAAAAAGTCATTTCCAGCCCTAGAGACGCATATAAGAGTTAGCAGTAAGAATACCTTTAAAACTCAGAAACCCGCTTCGTACAAACTCATCTTCTGTGTGTTGGTTCCTTTTAGGAAGTTGCATCTGCGTTTAGATTCAGCGAGGCAGAAACACGTTTCTTCTAAAAGCTGCGTTTGGACATTCCAGAGTGGATGGGAGAACAGGCTGTAAAGAGAAATACCTTCCTCTAAAACCAAAACGGAGCTATCTAGCAGAATGGTTGTCAATGTGTGTATTCAACTTCCAGAGTTAAACTGATGTGTGTTTGCAGCAGTTCAGAAACCCTTTCTTTGGAGAATGTAGAAACAGTCATTTCCAGCCCTAGAGACGCATATAAAAGTTAGCAGTAAGAATGCGTTTAAAACACAGAAGACCCGCTTCGTACAAACTCATCTGCTTTGTGCTGGTTTCTCTTAGGAAGTTGCATCTATGTTTAGATTCAGCAAGGTAGAAACACGTTTCTTCTAAAAGCTGCGTTTGGACATTCCAGAGTGGATGGGAGAACAGGCTGTAAAGAGAAATACCTTGCTCTAAAACCAAAACGGAGCTATCTAGCAGAATGGTTGTCAATGTGTGTATTCAACTTCCAGAGTTAAACTGATGTGTGTTTGCAGTAGTTCAGAAACCCTTTCTTTGGAGAATGTAGAAACAGTCATTTCCAGCCCTAGAGACGCACATAAGAGTTAGCAGTAAGAATGCGTTTCAGACACAGAAGACCCGCTTCTTACAAACTCATCTGCTGTGTGCTGGTTTCTTTTAGGAAGTTGAATCTATGTTCAGATTCAGCGAGGTAGAAACACGTTTCTTCTAAAACTGCGTTTGGACATTCCAGAGTGGATGGGAGAACAGGCTCTAAAGAGAAATACCTTGCTCTAAAACCATAACGGAGATATCTAACAGAATGGTTGTCAATGTGTGTATTCAACTTCCATAGTTAAACTGATTTGTGTTTGCAGCAGTTCAGAAACCCTTTCTTTGGAGAATGTAGAAACAGTCATTTCCAGCCCTAGAGACGCACATAAGAGTTAGCAGTAAGAATGCGTTTCAAACACAGAAGACCCGCTTCTTACAAAGTCATCTGCTGTGTGGTGGTTTCTTTTAGGAAGTTGAATCTATGTTCAGATTCAGCGAGGTAGAAACACGTTTCTTCAAAAAGCTGCGTTTGGACATTCCAGAGTGGATGGGAGAACAGGCTATAAAGAGAAATGCCTTGCTCTAAAACCAAAACGGAGCTATCTAGCAGAATGGTTGTCAATGTGTGTATTCAACTTACAGAGTAAAACTGATGTGTGTTTGCAGCAGTTCAGAAACCCTTTCTTTGGAGAATGTAGAAAAAAAGTCATTTCCAGCCCTAGAGACGCATATAAGAGTTAGCAGTAAGAATGCCTCTAAAACACAGAAACCCGCTTCATACAAACTCATCTTCTGTGTTTTGGTTCCTTTTAGAAAGTTGCATCTGTGTTTAGATTCAGCGAAGCAGAAACACGTTTCTTCTAAAAGCTGCGTTTGGACATTCCAGAGTGGATGGGAGAACAGGCTGTAAAGAGAAATACCTTGCTCTAAAACCAAAACGGAGCTATCTAACAGAATGGTTGTCAATGTGTGTATTCAACTTCCAGAGTTAAACTGATGTGTGTTTGCAGCAGTTCAGAAACCCTTTCTTTGGAGAATGTAGAAACAGTCATTTCCAGCCCTAGAGACGCACATAAGAGTTAGCAGTAAGAATGCGTTTCAAACACAGAAGATCCGCTTCTTAAAAACTCATCTGCTGTGTGCTGGTTTCTTTTAGGAAGTTGAATCTATGTTCAGATTCAGCGAGGTAGAAACACGTTTCTTCTAAAAGCTGGGTTTGGACATTCCAGAGTGGATGGGAGAACAGGCTCTAAAGAGAAATACCTTGCTCAAAACCCAAAACGGAGCTATCTAGCAGAATGTTTGTCAAT
Organism: Saimiri boliviensis; assembly: GCF_048565385.1. Lineage (NCBI taxonomy): Eukaryota > Metazoa > Chordata > Mammalia > Primates > Cebidae > Saimiri > Saimiri boliviensis. Next base: position 149,433,626 of record NC_133449.1, on the reverse strand, counting down.
GTGTGTATTCAACTTCCAGAGTTAAACTGATTTGTGGTTGCAGCAGTTCAGAAACCCTTTCTTTGGAGAATGTAGAAAAAAAGTCATTTCCAGCCCCAGAGACGCATATAAGAGTTAGCAGTAAGAATGCCTTTAAAACAGAGAAACCCGCTTCGTACAAACTCATCTTCTGTGTGATGGTTCCTTTTAGGAAGTTGCATCTGTGTTTAGATTCAGCGAGGTAGAACAACGTTTCTTCTAAAAGCTGCGTTTGGACATTCCAGAGTGGATGGGAGAACAGGCTGTAAAGGGAAATACCTTCCTCTAAAACCAAAACGGAGCTATCTAGCAGAATCGTTGTCAATGTGTGTATTCAACTTCCAGAGTTAAGCTGATTTGTGTTGGCAACAGTTCAGAAACCCTTTCTTTGGACAATGTAGACAAAAAGTCATTTCCAGCTCTAGAGACGCATATAAGAGTTAGCAGTAAGAATGCCTTTAAAACTCAGAAACCCGCTTCGTACAAACTCATCTTCTGTGTGTTGGTTCCTTTTAGGAAGTTGCATCTGCGTTTAGATTCAGCGAGGCAGAAACACGTTTCTTCTAAAAGCTGCGTTTGGACATTCCAGAGTGGATGGGAGAACAGGCTGTAAAGAGAAATACCTTGCTCTAAAACCAAAACGGAGCTATCTAGCAGAATGGTTGTCAATGTGTGTATTCAACTTCCAGAGTTAAACTGATGTGTGTTTGCAGCAGTTCAGAAACCCTTTCTTTGGAGAATGTAGAAACAGTCATTTCCAGCCCTAGAGACGCATATAAAAGTTAGCAGTAAGAATGCGTTTAAAACACAGAAGACCCGCTTCGTACAAACTCATCTGCTTTGTGCTGGTTTCTTTTAGGAAGTTGCATCTATGTTTAGATTCAGCAAGGTAGAAACACGTTTCTTCTAAAAGCTGCGTTTGGACATTCCAGAGTGGATGGGAGAACAGGCTGTAAAGAGAAATACCTTGCTCTAAAACCAAAACGGAGCTATCTAGCAGAATGGTTGTCAATGTGTGTATTCAACTTCCAGAGTTAAACTGATGTGTGTTTGCAGTAGTTCAGAAACCCTTTCTTTGGAGAATGTAGAAACAGTCATTTCCAGCCCTAGAGACGCACATAAGAGTTAGCAGTAAGAATGCGTTTCAGACACAGAAGACCCGCTTCTTACAAACTCATCTGCTGTGTGCTGGTTTCTATTAGGAAGTTGAATCTATGTTCAGATGCAGCGAGGTAGAAACACGTTTCTTCTAAAAGCTGCGTTTGGACATTCCAGAGTGGATGGGAGAACAGGCTCTACAGAGAAATACCTTGCTCAGAAACCAAAACGGAGCTATCTAGCAGAATGTTTGTCAATGTGTGTATTCAACATCCAGAGTTAATCTGATTTGTGTTTGCAACAATTCAGAAACCCTTTCTTTGGAGAATGTAGAAAAAAAGTCATTTCCAGCCCTAGAGACGCATATAAGAGTTAGCAGTAAGAATGCCTTTTAAACACAGAAACCCGCTTCGTACAAACTCATCTTCTGTGTGTTGGATCCTTTTAGGAAGTTGCATCTGTGTTTAGATTCAGCGAGGCAGAAACACGTTTCTTCTAAAAGCTGCGTTTGGACATTCCAGAGTGGATGGGAGAACAGGCTGTAAAGAGAAATACCTTGCTCTAAAACCAAAACGGAGCTATCTAACAGAATGGTTGTCAGTGTGTGTATTCAACTTCCAGAGTTAAACTGATGTGTGTTTGCAGCAGTTCAGAAACCCTTTCTTTGGAGAATGTAGAAACAGTCATTTCCAGCCCTAGAGACGCACATAAGAGTTAGCAGTAAGAATGCGTTTCAAACACAGAAGATCCGCTTCTTAAAAACTCATCTGCTGTGTGCTGGTTTCTTTTAGGAAGTTGAATCTGTGTTCAGATTCAGCGAGGTAGAAACACGTTTCTTCTAAAAGCTGCGTTTGGACATTCCAGAGTGGATGGGAGAACAGGCTCTAAAGAGAAATACCTTGCTCAAAACCCAAAACGGAGCTATCTAGCAGAATGTTTGTCAATGTGTGTATTCAACTTCCAGAGTTAAACTGATTTGTGGTTGCAGCAGTTCAGAAACCCTTTCTTTGGAGAATGTAGAAAAAAAGTCATTTCCAGCCCCAGAGACGCATATAAGAGTTAGCAGTAAGAATGCCTTTAAAACAGAGAAACCCGCTTCGTACAAACTCATCTTCTGTGTGTTGGTTCCTTTTAGGAAGTTGCATCTGTGTTTAGATTCAGCGAGGTAGAACCACGTTTCTTCTAAAAGCTGCGTTTGGACATTCCAGAGTGGATGGGAGAGCAGGCTGTAAAGGGAAATACCTTCCTCTAAAACCAAAACGGAGCTATCTAGCAGAATCGTTGTCAATGTGTGTATTCAACTTCCAGAGTTAAACTGATGTGTGTTTGCAGCAGTTCAGAAACCCTTTCTTTGGACAATGTAGAAAAAAAGTCATTTCCAGCCCTAGAGACGCATATAAGAGTTAGCAGTAAGAATGCCTTTAAAACTCAGAAACCCGCTTCGTACAAACTCATCTTCTGTGTGTTGGTTCCTTTTAGGAAGTTGCATCTGCGTTTAGATTCAGCGAGGCAGAAAGACGTTTCTTCTAAAAGCTGCGTTTGGACATTCCAGAGTGGATGGGAGAACAGGCTGTAAAGAGAAATACCTTGCTCTAAAACCAAAACGGAGCTATCTAGCAGAATGGTTGTCAATGTGTGTATTCAACTTCCAGAGTTAAACTGATGTGTGTTTGCAGCAGTTCAGAAACCCTTTGTTTGGAGAATGTAGAAACAGTCATTTCCAGCCCTAGAGACGCATATAAAAGTTAGCAGTAAGAATGCGTTTAAAACACAGAAGACCCGCTTCGTACAAACTCATCTGCTTTGTGCTGGTTTCTTTTAGGAAGTTGCATCTATGTTTAGATTCAGCAAGGTAGAAACACGTTTCTTCTAAAAGCTGCGTTTGGACATTCCAGAGTGGATGGGAGAACAGGCTGTAAAGAGAAATACCTTGCTCTAAAACCAAAACGGAGCTATCTAGCAGAATGGTTGTCAATGTGTGTATTCAACTTCCAGAGTTAAACTGATGTGTGTTTGCAGTAGTTCAGAAACCCTTTCTTTGGAGAATGTAGAAACAGTCATTTCCAGCCCTAGAGACGCACATAAGAGTTAGCAGTAAGAATGCGTTTCAGACACAGAAGACCCGCTTCTTACAAACTCATCTGCTGTGTGCTGGTTTCTTTTAGGAAGTTGAATCTATGTTCAGATTCAGCGAGGTAGAAACACGTTTCTTCTAAAAGCTGCGTTTGGACATTCCAGAGTGGATGGGAGAACAGGCTCTAAAGAGAAATACCTTGCTCTAAAACCATAACGGAAATATCTAACAGAATGGTTGTCAATGTGTGTATTCAACTTCCATAGTTAAACTGATTTGTGTTTGCAGCAGTTCAGAAACCCTTTCTTTGGAGAATGTAGAAACAGTCATTTCCAGCCCTAGAGACGCACATAAGAGTTAGCAGTAAGAATGCGTTTCAAACACAGAAGACCCGCTTCTTACAAAGTAATCTGCTGTGTGGTGGTTTCTTTTAGGAAGTTGAATCTATGTTCAGATTCAGCGAGGTAGAAACACGTTTCTTCAAAAAGCTGCGTTTGGACATTCCAGAGTGGATGGGAGAACAGGCTATAAAGAGAAATGCCTTGCTCTAAAACCAAAACGGAGCTATCTAGCAGAATGGTTGTCAATGTGTATATTCAACTTCCAGAGTAAAACTGATGTGTGTTTGCAGCAGATCAGAAACCCTTTCTTTGGAGAATGTAGAAAAAAAGTCATTTCCAGCCCTAGAGACGCATATAAGAGTTAGCAGTAAGAATGCCTCTAAAACACAGAAACCCGCTTCATACAAACTCATCTTCTGTGTTTTGGTTCCTTTTAGGAAGTTGTATCTGTGTTTAGATTCCGCGAGGCAGAAACACGTTTCTTCTAAAAGCTGCGTTTGGACATTCCAGAGTGGATGGGAGAACAGGCTGTAAAGAGAAATACCTTTCTCTAAAACCAAAACGGAGCTATCTAGTAGAATGGTTGTCAATGTGTGTATTCAACTTCCAGAGTTAAACTGATGTGTTTTTGCAGCAGTTCAGAAACCCTTTCTTTGGAGAATGTAGAAACAGTCATTTCCAGCCCTAGAGACGCATATAAGAGTTAGCAGTAAGAATGCGTTTAAAACACAGAATACCCGCTTCGTACAAACTCATCTGCTGTGTTCTACTTCCTGTTAGGAAGTTGAATCTATGTTCAGATTCAGCGAGGTAGAAACACGTTTCTTCTAAAAGCTGCGTTTGGACATTCCAGAGTGGATGGGAGAACAGGCTCTAAAGAGAAATACCTTGCTCAAAAACCAAAACGGAGCTATCTAGCAGAATGTTTGTCAATGTGTGTATTCAACATCCAGAGTTAATCTGATTTGTGTTTGCAACAATTCAGAAACCCTTTCTTTGGAGAATGTAGAAAAAAAGTCATTTCCAGCCCTAGAGACGCATATAAGAGTTAGCAGTAAGAATGCCTTTAAAACACAGAAACCCGCTTCGTACAAACTCATCTTCTGTGTGTTGGTTCCTTTTAGGAAGTTGTATCTGTGTTTAGATTCAGCGAGGCAGAAACACGTTTCTTCTAAAAGCTGCGTTTGGACATTCCAGAGTGGATGGGAGAACAGGCTGTAAAGAGAAATACCTTGCTCTAAAACCAAAACGGAGCTATCTAGCAGAATGGTTGTCAATGTGTGTATTAAACTTCCAGAGTTAAACTGATGTGTGTTTGCAGCAGTTCAGAAACCCTTTCTTTGGAGAATGTAGAAACAGTCATTTCCAGCCCTAGAGACGCATATAAAAGTTAGCAGTAAGAATGCGTTTAAAACACAGAAGACCCGCTTCGTACAAACTCATCTGCTTTGTGCTGGTTTCTTTTAGGAAGTTGCATCTATGTTTAGATTCAGCAAGGTAGAAACACGTTTCTTCTAAAAGCTGCGTTTGGACATTCCAGAGTGGATGGGAGAACATGCTGTAAAGTGAAATACCTTGCTCTAAAACCAAAACGGAGCTATCTAGCAGAATGGTTGTCAATGTGTGTATTCAACTTCCAGAGTTAAACTGATGTGTGTTTGCAACAATTCAGAAACCCTAACTTTGGAGAATGTAGAAACAGTCATTTCCAGCCCTAGAGACGCACATAAGAGTTAGCAGTAAGAATGCGTTTCAGACACAGAAGACCCGCTTCTTACAAACTCATCTGCTGTGTGCTGGTTTCTTTTAGGAAGTTGAATCTATGTTCAGATTGAGCGAGGTAGAAACACGTTTCTTCTAAAAGCTGCGTTTGGACATTCCAGAGTGGATGGTAGAACAGGCTGTAAAGAGAAATTCCTTGCTCAAAAACCAAAACGGAGCTATCTAGCAGAATGTTTGTCAATGTGTGTATTCAACATCCAGAGTTAATCTGATTTGTGTTTGCAACAATTCAGAAACCCTTTCTTTGGAGAATGTAGAAAAAAAGTCATTTCCAGCCCTAGAGACGCATATAAGAGTTAGCAGTAAGAATGCCTTTAAAACACAGAAACCCGCTTCGTACAAACTCATCTTCTGTGTGTTGGTTCATTTTAGGAAGTTGCATCTGTGTTTAGATTCAGCGAGGCAGAAACACGTTTCTTCTAAAAGCTGCGTTTGGACATTCCAGAGTGGATGGGAGAACAGGCTGTAAAGAGAAATACCTTGCTCTAAAACCAAAACGGAGGTATCTAACAGAATGGTTGTCAATGTGTGTATTCAACTTCCAGAGTTAAACTGATGTGTGTTTGCAGCAGTTCAGAAACCCTTTCTTTGGAGAATGTAGAAACAGTCATTTCCAGCCCTAGAGACGCAAATAAGAGTTAGCAGTAAGAATGCGTTTCAAACACAGAAGATCCGCTTCTTAAAAACTCATCTGCTGTGTGCTGGTTTCTTTTAGGAAGTTGAATCTATGTTCAGATTCAGCGAGGTAGAATCACGTTTCTTCTAAAAGCTGCGTTTGGACATTCCAGAGTGGATGGGAGAACAGGCTGTAAAGAGAAATACCATGCTCAAAACCCAAAACGGAGATATCTAGCAGAATGTTTGTCAATGTGTGTATTCAACTTCCAGAGTTAAACTGATTTGTGGTTGCAGCAGTTCAGAAACCCTTTCTTTGGAGAATGTAGAAAAAAAGTCATTTCCAGTCCCAGAGACGCATATAAGAGTTAGCAGTAAGAATGCCTTTAAAACAGAGAAACCCGCTTCGTACAAACTCATCTTCTGTGTGTTGGTTCCTTTTAGGAAGTTGCATCTGTGTTTAGATTCAGCGAGGTAGAACCACGTTTCTTCTAAAAGCTGCGTTTGGACATTCCAGAGTGGGTGGGAGAACAGGCTGTAAAGGGAAATACCTTCCTCTAAAACCAAAACGGAGCTATCTAGCAGAATCGTTGTCAATGTGTGTATTCAACTTCCAGAGTTAAACTGATTTTTGTTTGCAACAGTTCAGAAACCCTTTCTTTGGACAATGTAGAAAAAAAGTCATTTCCAGCCCTAGAGACGCATATAAGAGTTAGCAGTAAGAATGCCTTTAAAACTCAGAAACCCGCTTCGTACAAACTCATCTTCTGTGTGTTGGTTCCTTTTAGGAAGTTGCATCTGCGTTTAGATTCAGCGAGGCAGAAACACGTTTCTTCTAAAAGCTGCGTTTGGACATTCCAGAGTGGATGGGAGAACAGGCTGTAAAGAGAAATACCTTGCTCTAAAACCAAAACGGAGCTATCTAGCAGAATGGTTGTCAATGTGTGTATTCAACTTCCAGAGTTAAACTGATGTGTGTTTGCAGCAGTTCAGAAACCCTTTCTTTGGAGAATGTAGAAACAGTCATTTCCAGCCCTAGAGACGCATATAAAAGTTAGCAGTAAGAATGCGTTTAAAACACAGAAGACCCGCTTCGTACAAACTCATCTGCTTTGTGCTGGTTTCTTTTAGGAAGTTGCATCTATGTTTAGATTCAGCAAGGTAGAAACACGTTTCTTCTAAAAGCTGCGTTTGGACATTCCAGAGTGGATGGGAGAACAGGCTGTAAAGAGAAATACCTTGCTCTAAAACCAAAACGGAGCTATCTAGCAGAATGGTTGTCAATGTGTGTATTCAACTTCCAGAGTTAAACTGATGTGTGTTTGCAGTAGTTCAGAAACCCTTTCTTTGGAGAATGTAGAAACAGTCATTTCCAGCCCTAGAGACGCACATAAGAGTTAGCAGTAAGAATGCGTTTCAGACACAGAAGACCCGCTTCTTACAAACTCATCTGCTGTGTGCTGGTTTCTTTTAGGAACTTGAATCTATGTTCAGATTCAGCGAGGTAGAAACACGTTTCTTCTAAAAGCTGCGTTTGGACATTCCAGAGTGGATGGTAGAACAGGCTCTAAAGAGAAATACCTTGCTCTAAAACCATAACGGAGATATCTAACAGAATGGTTGTCAATGTGTGTATTCAACTTCCATAGTTAAACTGATTTGTGTTTGCAGCAGTTCAGAAACCCTTTCTTTGGAGAATGTAGAAACAGTCATTTCCAGCCCTAGAGACGCACATAAGAGTTAGCAGTAAGAATGCGTTTCAAACACAGAAGACCCGCTTCTTACAAAGTCATCTGCTATGTGGTGGTTTCTTTTAGGAAGTTGAATCTATGTTCAGATTCAGCGAGGTAGAAACACGTTTCTTCAAAAAGCTGCGTTTGGACATTCCAGAGTGGATGGGAGAACAGGCTATAAAGAGAAATGCCTTGCTCTAAAACCAAAACGGAGCTATCTAGCAGAATGGTTGTCAATGTGTGTATTCAACTTCCAGAGTAAAACTGATGTGTGTTTGCAGCAGTTCAGAAACCCTTTCTTTGGAGAATGTAGAAAAAAAGTCATTTCCAGCCCTAGAGACGCATATAAGAGTTAGCAGTAAGAATGCCTCTAAAACACAGAAACCCGCTTCATACAAACTCATCTTCTGTGTTTTGGTTCCTTTTAGAAAGTTGCATCTGTGTTTAGATTCAGCGAAGCAGAAACACGTTTCTTCTAAAAGCTGCGTTTGGACATTCCAGAGTGGATGGGAGAACAGGCTGTAAAGAGAAATACCTTGCTCTAAAACCAAAACGGAGCTATCTAACAGAATGGTTGTCAATGTGTGTATTCAACTTCCAGAGTTAAACTGATGTGTGTTTGCAGCAGTTCAGAAACCCTTTCTTTGGAGAATGTAGAAACAGTCATTTCCAGCCCTAGAGACGCACATAAGAGTTAGCAGTAAGAATGCGTTTCAAACACAGAAGATCCGCTTCTTAAAAACTCATCTGCTGTGTGCTGGTTTCTTTTAGGAAGTTGAATCTATGTTCAGATTCAGCGAGGTAGAAACACGTTTCTTCTAAAAGCTGGGTTTGGACATTCCAGAGTGGATGGGAGAACAGGCTCTAAAGAGAAATACCTTGCTCAAAACCCAAAACGGAGCTATCTAGCAGAATGTTTGTCAATGTGTGTATTCAACTTCCAGAGTTAAACTGATTTGTGGTTGCAGCAGTTCAGAAACCCTTTCTTTGGAGAATGTAGAAAAAAAGTCATTTCCAGCCCCAGAGACGCATATAAGAGTTAGCAGTAAGAATGCCTTTAAAACAGAGAAACCCGCTTCGTACAAACTCATCTTCTGTGTGATGGTTCCTTTTAGGAAGTTGCATCTGTGTTTAGATTCAGCGAGGTAGAACAACGTTTCTTCTAAAAGCTGCGTTTGGACATTCCAGAGTGGATGGGAGAACAGGCTGTAAAGGGAAATAACTTCCTCTAAAACCAAAACGGAGCTATCTAGCAGAATCGTTGTCAATGTGTGTATTCAACTTCCAGAGTTAAGCTGATTTTTGTTGACAACAGTTCAGAAACCCTTTCTTTGGACAATGTAGACAAAAAGTCATTTCCAGCTCTAGAGACGCATGTAAGAGATAGCAGTAAGAATGCCTTTAAAACTCAGAAACCCGCTTCGTACAAACTCATCTTCTGTGTGTTGGTTCCTTTTAGGAAGTTGCATCTGCGTTTAGATTCAGCGAGGCAGAAACACGTTTCTTCTAAAAGCTGCGTTTGGACATTCCAGAGTGGATGGGAGAACAGGCTGTAAAGAGAAATACCTTGCTCTAAAACCAAAACGGAGCTATCTAGCAGAATGGTTGTCAATGTGTGTATTCAACTTCCAGAGTTAAACTGATGTGTGTTTGCAGCAGTTCAGAAACCCTTTCTTTGGAGAATGTAGAAACAGTCATTTCCAGCCCTAGAGACGCATATAAAAGTTAGCAGTAAGAATGCGTTTAAAACACAGAAGACCCGCTTCGTACAAACTCATCTGCTTTGTGCTGGTTTCTTTTAGGAAGTTGCATCTATGTTTAGATTCAGCAAGGTAGAAACACGTTTCTTCTAAAAGCTGCGTTTGGACATTCCAGAGTGGATGGGAGAACAGGCTGTAAAGAGAAATACCTTGCTCTAAAACCAAAACGGAGCTATCTAGCAGAATGGTTGTCAATGTGTGTATTCAACTTCCAGAGTTAAACTGATGTGTGTTTGCAGTAGTTCAGAAACCCTTTCTTTGGAGAATGTAGAAACAGTCATTTCCAGCCCTAGAGACGCACATAAGAGTTAGCAGTAAGAATGCGTTTCAGACACAGAAGACCCGCTTCTTACAAACTCATCTGCTGTGTGCTGGTTTCTTTTAGGAACTTGAATCTATGTTCAGATTCAGCGAGGTAGAAACACGTTTCTTCTAAAAGCTGCGTTTGGACATTCCAGAGTGGATGGTAGAACAGGCTCTAAAGAGAAATACCTTGCTCTAAAACCATAACGGAGATATCTAACAGAATGGTTGTCAATGTGTGTATTCAACTTCCATAGTTAAACTGATTTGTGTTTGCAGCAGTTCAGAAACCCTTTCTTTGGAGAATGTAGAAACAGTCATTTCCAGCCCTAGAGACGCACATAAGAGTTAGCAGTAAGAATGCGTTTCAAACACAGAAGACCCGCTTCTTACAAAGTCATCTGCTGTGTGGTGGTTTCTTTTAGGAAGTTGAATCTATGTTCAGATTCAGCGAGGTAGAAACACGTTTCTTCAAAAAGCTGCGTTTGGACATTCCAGAGTGGATGGGAGAACAGGCTATAAAGAGAAATGCCTTGCTCTAAAACCAAAACGGAGCTATCTAGCAGAATGGTTGTCAATGTGTGTATTCAACTTCCAGAGTAAAACTGATGTGTGTTTGCAGCAGTTCAGAAACCCTTTCTTTGGAGAATGTAGAAAAAAAGTCATTTCCAGCCCTAGAGACGCATATAAGAGTTAGCAGTAAGAATGCCTCTAAAACACAGAAACCCGCTTCATACAAACTCATCTTCTGTGTTTTGGTTCCTTTTAGAAAGTTGCATCTGTGTTTAGATTCAGGGAAGCAGAAACACGTTCCTTCTAAAAGCTGCGTTTGGACATTCCAGAGTGGATGGGAGAACAGGCTGTAAAGAGAAATACCTTGCTCTAAAACCAAAACGGAGCTATCTAACAGAATGGTTGTCAATGTGTGTATTCAACTTCCAGAGTTAAACTGATGTGTGTTTGCAGCAGTTCAGAAACCCTTTCTTTGGAGAATGTAGAAACAGTCATTTCCAGCCCTAGATACGCACATAAGAGTTAGCAGTAAGAATGCGTTTCAAACACAGAAGATTCGCTTCTTAAAAACTCATCTGCTGTGTGCTGGTTTCTTTTAGGAAGTTGAATCTATGTTCAGATTCAGCGAGGTAGAAACACGTTTCTTCTAAAAGCTGGGTTTGGACATTCCAGAGTGGATGGGAGAACAGGCTCTAAAGAGAAATACCTTGCTCAAAACCCAAAACGGAGCTATCTAGCAGAATGTTTGTCAATGTGTGTATTCAACTTCCAGAGTTAAACTGATTTGTGGTTGCAGCAGTTCAGAAACCCTTTCTTTGGAGAATGTAGAAAAAAAGTCATTTCCAGCCCCAGAGACGCATATAAGAGTTAGCAGTAAGAATGCCTTTAAAACAGAGAAACCCGCTTCGTACAAACTCATCTTCTGTGTGTTGGTTCCTTTTAGGAAGTTGCATCTGTGTTTAGATTCAGCGAGGTAGAACCACGTTACTTCTAAAAGCTGCGTTTGGACATTCCAGAGTGGATGGGAGAACAGGCTGTAAAGGGAAATACCTTCCTCTAAAACCAAAACGGAGCTATCTAGCAGAATCGTTGTCAATGTGTGTATTCAACTTCCAGAGTTAAGCTGATTTTTGTTGGCAACAGTTCAGAAACCCTTTCTTTGGACAATGTAGAAACAGTCATTTTCAGCCCTAGAGACGCACATAAGAGTTAGCAGTAAGAATGCGTTTCAGACACAGAAGACCCGCTTCTTACAAACTCATCTTCTGTGTGCTGGTTTCTTTTAGGAAGTTGAATCTATGTTCAGATTCAGCGAGGTAGAAACACGTTTCTTCTAAAAGCTGCGTTTGGACATTCCAGAGTGGATGGGAGAACAGGCTCTAAAGAGAAATACCTTGCTCAAAAACCATAACGGAGATATCTAACAGAATGGTTGTCAATGTGTGTATTCAACTTCCATAGTTAAACTGATTTGTGTTTGCAGCAGTTCAGAAACCCTTTCTTTGGAGAATGTAGGAAAAAAGTCATTTCCAGCCCTAGAGACGCATATAAGAGTTAGCAGGAAGAACGCCTTTAAAACACAGAAACCCGCTTCGTACAAACTCATCTTCTGTGTGTTGGTTCCTTTTAGGAAGTTGCATCTGTGTTTAGATTCAGCGAGGCAGAAACACGTTTCTTCTAAAAGCTGCGTTTGGACATTCCAGAGTGGATGGGAGAACAGGCTGTAAAGAGAAATACCTTGCTCTAAAACCAAAACGGAGCTATCTAGCAGAATGGTTGTCAATGTGTTTATTCAACTTCCAGAGTTAAACTGATGTGTGTTTGCAGCAGTTCAGAAACCCTTTCTTTGGAGAATGTAGAAACAGTCATTTCCAGCCCTAGAGACGCACATAAGAGTTAGCAGTAAGAATGCGTTTCAAACACAGAAGACCCGCTTCTTACAAACTCATCTGCTGTGTGCTGGTTTCTTTTAGGAAGTTGAATCAATGTTCAGATTCAGCGAGGTAGAAACACGTTTCTTCTAAAAGCTGCGTTTAGACATTCCAGAGTGGATGGGAGAACAGGCTCTAAAGAGAAATACCTTGCTCAAAAACCAAAACGGAGCTATCTAGCAGAATGGTTGTCAATGTGTGTATTCAACTTCCAGAGTTAAACTGATTTGTGTTTGCAGCAGTTCAGAAACCCTTTCTTTGGAGAATGTAGAAAAAAAGTCATTTCCAGCCCTAGAGACGCATATAAGAGTTAGCAGTAAGAATGCCTTTAAAACACAGAAACCCGCTTCGTACAAACTGATCTTCTGTGTGTTGGTTCCTTTTAGGAAGTTGTATCTGTGTTTAGATTCAGCGAGGCAGAAACACGTTTCTTCTAAAAGCTGCGTTTGGACATTCCAGAGTGGATGGGAGAACAGGCTATAAAGAGAAATACCTTGCTCTAAAACCAAAACGGAGCTATCTGGCAGAATCGTTGTCAATGTGTGTATTCAACTTCCAGAGTTAAAATGATGTGTGTTTGCAGCAGTTCAGAAACCCTTTCTTTGGAGGATGTAGAAACAGTCATTTCCAGCCCTAGAGACGCACATAAGAGTTAGCAGTAAGAATGCGTTTCAAACACAGAAGATCCGCTTCTTAAAAACTCATCTGCTGTGTGCTGGTTTCTTTTAGGAAGTTGAATCTATGTTCAGATTCAGCGAGGTAGAAACACGTTTCTTCTAAAAGCTGCCTTTGGACATTCCAGAGTGGATGGGAGAACAGGCTCTAAAGAGAAATACCTTGCTCAAAACCCAAAACGGAGCTATCTAGCAGAATGTTTGTCAATGTGTGTATTCAACTTCCAGAGTTAAACTGATTTGTGGTTGCAGCAGTTCAGAAACCCTTTCTTTGGAGAATGTAGAAAAAAAGTCATTTCCAGCCCCAGAGACGCATATAAGAGTTAGCAGTAAGAATGCCTTTAAAACACAGAAACCCGCTTCGTACAAACTCATCTTCTGTGTGTTGGTTCCTTTTAGGAAGTTGTATCTGTGTTTAGATTCAGCGAGGCAGAAACACGTTTCTTCTAAAAGCTGCGTTTGGACATTCCAGAGTGGATGGGAGAACAGGCTATAAAGAGAAATACCTTGCTCTAAAACCAAAACGGAGCTATCTAGCAGAATGGTTGTCAATGTGTGTATTCAACTTCCAGAGTTAAACTGATGTGTGTTTGCAGCAGTTCAGAAACCCTTTCTTTGGAGGATGTAGAAACAGTCATTTCCAGCCCTAGAGACGCACATAAGAGTTAGCAGTAAGAATGCGTTTCAAACACAGAAGATCCGCTTCTTAAAAACTCATCTGCTGTGTGCTGGTTTCTTTTAGGAAGTTGAATCTATGTTCAGATTCAGCGAGGTAGAAACACGTTTCTTCTAAAAGCTGCGTTTGGACATTCCAGAGTGGATGGGAGAACAGGCTCTAAAGAGAAATACCTTGCTCAAAAACCAAAACGGAGGTATCTAGCAGAATGTTTGTCAATGTGTGTATTCAACTTCCACAGTTAAACTGATTTGTGGTTGCAGCAGTTCAGAAACCCTTTCTTTGGAGAATGTAGAAAAAAAGTCATTTCCAGCCCCAGAGACGCATATAAGAGTTAGCAGTAAGAATGCCTTTAAAACACAGAAACCCGCTTCGTACAAACTCATCTTCTGTGTGTTGGTTCCTTTTAGGAAGTTGCATCTGTGTTTAGATTCAGCGAGGTAGAACCACGTTTCTTCTAAAAGCTGCGTTTGGACATTCCAGAGTGGATGGGAGAACAGGCTGTAAAGGGAAATACCTTCCTCTAAAACCAAAACGGAGCTATCAACAGAATCGTTGTCAATGTGTGTATTCAACTTCCAGAGTTAAACTGATGTGTGTTTGCAGTAGTACAGAAACGCTTTCTTTGGAGAATGTAGAAACAGTCAATTCCAGCCCTAGAGACGCATATAAGAGTTAGCGGTAAGAAAGCCTTTAAAAGACAGAATACCCGCTTCGTACAAACTCATCTGCTGTGTGCTAGTTTCTCTTAGGAAGTTGCATCTATGTTTAGATTCAGCGAGGCAGAAACACGTTTCTTTGAAAAACTGCATTTGGAAATTACAGAGTGAATGGGAGAACATGCTGTAAAGTGAAATACCTTGCTCTAAAACCAAAACGGAGCTATCTAGCAGAATGGTTGTCAACGTGTGTATTCAACTTCCAGAGTTAAACTGATGTGTGTTTGCAGCAGTTCAGAAACCCTTTCTTTGGACAATGTAGAAAAAATGTCATTTCCAGCCCTAGAGACGCATATAAGAGTTAGCAGTAAGAATGCCTTTAAAACTCAGAAACCCGCTTCGTACAAACTCATCTTCTGTGTGTTGGTTCCTTTTAGGAAGTTGCATCTGCGTTTACATTCAGCGAGGCAGAAACACGTTTCTTCTAAAAGCTGCGTTTGGACATTCCAGAGTGGATGGGAGAACAGGCTGTAAAGAGAAATACCTTGCTCTAAAACCAAAACGGAGCTATCTAGCAGAATGGTTGTCAATGTGTGTATTCAACTTCCAGAGTTAAACTGATGTGTGTTTGCAGCAGTTCAGAAACCCTTTCTTTGGAGAATGTAGAAACAGTCATTTCCAGCCCTAGAGACGCATATAAGAGTTAGCAGTAAGAATGCCTTTAAAACACAGAATACCCGCTTGGTACAAACTCATCTGCTTTGGGCTGGTTTCTTTTAGGAAGTTCCATCTATGTTTAGATTCAGCAAGGTAGAAACACGTTTCTTCTAAAAGCTGCGTTTGGACATTCCAGAGTGGATGGGAGAACAGGCTGTAAAGAGAAATACCTTGCTCTAAAACCAAAACGGAGCTATCTAGTAGAATGGTTGTCAATGTGTGTATTCAACTTCCAGAGTTAAACTGATGTGTGTTTGCAGCAGTTCAGAAACCCTTTCTTTGGAGAATGTAGAAACAGTCATTTCCAGCTCTAGAGACGCATATAAGAGTTAGCAGTAAGAATGCGTTTAAAACACAGAATACGCGCTTCGTACAAACTCATCTGCTGTGTTCTAGTTCCTGTTAGGAAGTTGAATCTATGTTCAGATTCAGCGAGGTAGAAACACGTTTCTTCTAAAAGCTGCGTTTGGACATTCCAGAGTGGATGGGAGAACAGGCTCTAAAGAGAAATACCTTGCTCAAAAACCAAAACGGAGCTATCTAGCAGAATGGTTGTCAATGTGTGTATTCAACTTCCAGAGTTAAACTGATGTGTGTTTGCAGCAGTTCAGAAACCCTTTCTTTGGACAATGTAGAAAAAAAGTCATTTCCAGCCCTAGAGACGCATATAAGAGTTAGCAGTAAGAATGCCTTTAAAACTCAGAAACCCGCTTCGTACAAACTCATCTTCTGTGTGTTGGTTCCTTTTAGGAAGTTGCATCTGCATTTAGATTCAGCGAGGCAGAAACACGTTTCTTCTAAAAGCTGCGTTTGGACATTCCAGAGTGGATGGGAGAACAGGCTGTAAAGAGAAATACCTTGCTCTAAAACAAAAACGGAGCTATCTAGCAGAATGGTTGTCAATGTGTGTATTCAACTTCCAGAGTTAAACTGATGTGTGTTTGCAGCAGTTCAGAAACCCTTTCTTTGGAGAATGTAGAAACAGTCATTTCCAGCCGTAGAGACGAACATAAGAATTAGCAGTAAGAATGCGTTTCAGACACAGAAGATCCGCTTCTTACAAACTCATCTACTGTGTGCTGGTTTCTTTTAGGAAGTTGAATCTATGTTCAGATTCAGCGAGGTAGAAACACGTTTCTTCTAAAAGCTGCGTTTGGACATTCCAGAGTGGATGGGAGAACAGGCTCTAAAGAGAAATACCTTGCTCTAAAACCAAAACGGAGATATCTAACAGAATGGTTGTCAATGTGTGTATTCAACTTCCGTAGTTAAACTGATTTGTGTTTGCAGCAGTTCAGAAACCCTTTCTTTGGAGAATGTAGAAACAGTCATTTCCAGCCCTAGAGACGCACATAAGAGTTAGCAGTAAGAATGCGTTTCAAACACAGAAGACCCGCTTCTTACAAAGTCATCTGCTGTGTGGTGGTTTCTTTTAGTAAGTTGAATCTATGTTCAGATTCAGCGAGGTAGAAACACGTTTCTTCAAAAAGCTGCGTTTGGACATTCCAGAGTGGATGGGAGAACAGGCTATAAAGAGAAATACCTTGCTCTAAAACCAAAACGGAGCTATCTAGCAGAATGGTTGTCAATGTGTGTATTCAACTTCCAGAGTTAAACTGATGTGTGTTTGCAGCAGTTCAGAAACCCTTTCTTTGGAGGATGTAGAAACAGTCATTTCCAGCCCTAGAGACGCATATAAGAGTTAGCAGTAAGAATGCGTTTAAAACACAGAAACCCGCTTGGTACAAACTAATCTGCTGTGTTCTAGTTCCTCTTAGGAAGTTGCATCTATGTTTAGGTTCAGCCAGGCAGAAACACGTTTCTTCTAAAAACTGCATTTGGACATTCCAGAGTGAATGTGAGAACACGCCGTAAAGAGAAATACCTTGCTCTAAAACCAAAACGGAGCTATCTAGCAGAATGGTTGTCAATGTGTGTATTCAACTTCCAGAGTTAAACTGATGTGTGTTGGCAGCAGTTCAGAAACCCTTTCTTTGGAGAATGTAGAAACAGTCATTTCCAGCCCTAGAGACGCATATAAGACTTAGCAGTAAGAATGCCTTTAAAACACAGAATACCCGCTTCGTACAAACTTATCTGCTGTGTGCTAGTTCCTCTTAGGAAGTTGCATCTATGTTTAGATTCAGCGAGGCAGAAACACGTTTCTTCTAAAAACTGCATTTGGAAATTCCAGAGTGAATGGGAGAACAGGCTGTAAAGAGAAATACCTTGCTCTAAAACCAAAACGGAGCTATCTAGCAGAATGGTTGTCAATGTGTGTATTCAACTTCCAGAGTTAAACTGATGTGTGTTTGCAGCAGTTCAGAAACCCTTTCTTTGAAGAATGTAGAAAAAAAAGTCATTTCCAGCCCTAGAGACGCATATAAGAGTTAGCAGTAAGAATGCCTTTAAAACACAGAAACCCGCTTCGTACTAACTCATCTTCTGTGTGTTGGTTCGTTTTAGGAAGTTGCATCTGTGTTTAGATTCAGCAAGGCAGAAACACGTTTCTTCTAAAAGCTGCGTTTGGACATTCCAGAGTGGATGGGAGAACAGGCTGTAAAGAGAAATACCTTGCTCTAAAACCAAAACGGAGCTATCTAGCAGAATGGTTGTCAATGTGTTTATTCAACTTCCAGCGTTAAACTGATGTGTGTTTGCAGCAGTTCCGAAACCCTTTCTTTGGAGAATGTAGAAACAGTCATTTCCAGCCCTAGAGACGCATATAAGATTAAGCAGTAAGAATGTGTTTAAAACACAGAAGACCCGCTTCTTACAAACTCATCTGCTGTGTCCTGGATTCTTTTAGGAAGTTGCATCTATGTTTAGATTCAGCAAGGTAGAAACACGTTCTTCTAAAAGCTGCGTTTGGACATTCCAGAGTGGAAGGGAGAACAGGCTGTAAAGAGAAATACCTTGCTCTAAAACCAAAACGGAGCTATCTAGCAGAATGGTTGTCAATGTGTGTATTCAACTTCCAGAGTTAAACTGATTTGTGTTTGCAACAGTTCAGAAACCCTTTCTTTGGAGAATGTAGAAAAAATGTCATTTCCAGCCCTAGATACGCATATAAGAGTTAGCAGTAAGAATGCCTTTAAAACACAGAAACCCGCTTCGTACAAACTCATCTTCTGTGTGTTGGTTCCTTTTAGGAAGTTGCATCTGCGTTTAGATTCAGCGAGGCAGAAACACGTTTCTTCTAAAAGCTGCGTTTGGACATTCCAGAGTGGATGGGAGAATAGGCTGTAAAGAGAAATACCTTGCTCTAAAACCAAAACGGAGCTATCTAGCAGAATGGTTGTCAATGTGTGTATTCAACTTCCAGAGTTAAACTGATGTGTGTTTGCAGCAGTTCAGAAACCCTTTCTTTGGAGAATGTAGAAACAGTCATTTCCAGCCCTAGAGACGCATATAAGAGTTAGCAGTAAGAATGCGTTTAAAACACAGAATACCCGCTTGGTACGAACTCATCTGCTTTGGGCTGGTTTCTTTTAGGAAGTTGCATCTATGTTTAGATTCAGCAAGGTAGAAACACGTTTCTTCTAAAAGCTGCATTTGGACATTCCAGAGTGGATGGGAGAACAGGCTGTAAAGAGAAATACCTTGCTCTAAAACCAAAACGGAGCTATCTAGCAGAATGGTTGTCAATGTGTGTATTCAACTTCCAGAGTTAAACTGATGTGTGTTTGCAGCAGTTCAGAAACCCTTTCTTTGGAGAATGTAGAAACAGTCATTTCCAGCCCTAGAGACGCACATAAGAGTTAGCAGTAAGAATGCGTTTCAAACACAGAAGACCCGCCTTCTTACAAACTCATCTGCTGTGTGCTGGTTTCTCTTAGGAAGTTGAATCTATGTTCAGATTCAGCGAGGTAGAAACACGTTTCTTCTAAAAGCTGCGTTTAGACATTCCAGAGTGGATGGGAGAACAGGCTCTAAAGAGAAATACCTTGCTCAAAAACCAAAACGGAGCTATCTAGCAGAATGTTTGTCAATGTGTGTATTCAACTTCCAGAGTTAAACTGATTTGTGTTTGCAGCAGTTCAGAAACCCTTTCTTTGGAGAATGTAGAAAAAATGTCATTTCCAGCCCTAGAGACGCATATAAGAGTTAGCAGTAAGAATGCCTTTAAAACACAGAAACCCGCTTCGTACAAACTCATCTTCTGTGTGTTGGTTCCTTTTAGGAAGTTGTATCTGCGTTTAGATTCAGCGAGGCAGAAACACGTTTCTTCTAAAAGCTGCATTTGGACATTCCAGAGTGGATGGGCGAACAGGCTGTAAAGAGAAATACCTTGCTCTAAAACCAAAACGGAGCTATCTAGTAGAATGGTTGTCAATGTGTGTATTCAACTTCCAGAGTTAAACTGATGTGTGTTTGCAGCAGTTCAGAAACCCTTTCTTTGGAGAATGTAGAAACAGTCATTTCCAGCCCTAGAGACGCATATAAGAGTTCGCAGTAAGAATGCGTTTCAGACACAGAAGACCCGCTTCGTACAAACTCATCTGCTTTGTGCTGGTTTCTTTTAGGAAGTTGCATCTGCGTTTAGATTCAGCGAGGCAGAAACACGTTTCTTCTAAAAGCTGCGTTTGGACATTCCAGAGTGGATGGGAGAACAGGCTGTAAAGAGAAATACCTTGCTCTAAAACCAAAACGGAGCTATCTAGCAGAATGGTTGTCAATGTGTGTATTCAACTTCCAGAGTTAAACTGATGTGTGTTTGCAGCAGTTCAGAAACCCTTTCTTTGGAGAATGTAGAAACAGTCATTTCCAGCCGTAGAGACGAACATAAGAATTAGCAGTAAGAATGCGTTTCAGACACAGAAGATCCGCTTCTTACAAACTCATCTACTGTGTGCTGGTTTCTTTTAGGAAGTTGAATCTATGTTCAGATTCAGCGAGGTAGAAACACGTTTCTTCTAAAAGCTGCGTTTGGACATTCCAGAGTGGATGGGAGAACAGGCTCTAAAGAGAAATACCTTGCTCTAAAACCAAAACGGAGATATCTAACAGAATGGTTGTCAATGTGTGTATTCAACTTCCGTAGTTAAACTGATTTGTGTTTGCAGCAGTTCAGAAACCCTTTCTTTGGAGAATGTAGAAACAGTCATTTCCAGCCCTAGAGACGCACATAAGAGTTAGCAGTAAGAATGCGTTTCAAACACAGAAGACCCGCTTCTTACAAAGTCATCTGCTGTGTGGTGGTTTCTTTTAGTAAGTTGAATCTATGTTCAGATTCAGCGAGGTAGAAACACGTTTCTTCAAAAAGCTGCGTTTGGACATTCCAGAGTGGATGGGAGAACAGGCTATAAAGAGAAATACCTTGCTCTAAAACCAAAACGGAGCTATCTAGCAGAATGGTTGTCAATGTGTGTATTCAACTTCCAGAGTTAAACTGATGTGTGTTTGCAGCAGTTCAGAAACCCTTTCTTTGGAGGATGTAGAAACAGTCATTTCCAGCCCTAGAGACGCATATAAGAGTTAGCAGTAAGAATGCGTTTAAAACACAGAAACCCGCTTCGTACAAACTAATCTGCTGTGTTCTAGTTCCTCTTAGGAAGTTGCATCTATGTTTAGGTTCAGCCAGGCAGAAACACGTTTCTTCTAAAAACTGCATTTGGACATTCCAGAGTGAATGTGAGAACACGCCGTAAAGAGAAATACCTTGCTCTAAAACCAAAACGGAGCTATCTAGCAGAATGGTTGTCAATGTGTGTATTCAACTTCCAGAGTTAAACTGATGTGTGTTGGCAGCAGTTCAGAAACCCTTTCTTTGGAGAATGTAGAAACAGTCATTTCCAGCCCTAGAGACGCATATAAGACTTAGCAGTAAGAATGCCTTTAAAACACAGAATACCCGCTTCGTACAAACTTATCTGCTGTGTGCTAGTTCCTCTTAGGAAGTTGCATCTATGTTTAGATTCAGCGAGGCAGAAACACGTTTCTTCTAAAAACTGCATTTGGAAATTCCAGAGTGAATGGGAGAACAGGCTGTAAAGAGAAATACCTTGCTCTAAAACCAAAACGGAGCTATCTAGCAGAATGGTTGTCAATGTGTGTATTCAACTTCCAGAGTTAAACTGATGTGTGTTTGCAGCAGTTCAGAAACCCTTTCTTTGAAGAATGTAGAAAAAAAAGTCATTTCCAGCCCTAGAGACGCATATAAGAGTTAGCAGTAAGAATGCCTTTAAAACACAGAAACCCGCTTCGTACTAACTCATCTTCTGTGTGTTGGTTCGTTTTAGGAAGTTGCATCTGTGTTTAGATTCAGCAAGGCAGAAACACGTTTCTTCTAAAAGCTGCGTTTGGACATTCCAGAGTGGATGGGAGAACAGGCTGTAAAGAGAAATACCTTGCTCTAAAACCAAAACGGAGCTATCTAGCAGAATGGTTGTCAATGTGTTTATTCAACTTCCAGCGTTAAACTGATGTGTGTTTGCAGCAGTTCCGAAACCCTTTCTTTGGAGAATGTAGAAACAGTCATTTCCAGCCCTAGAGACGCATATAAGATTAAGCAGTAAGAATGTGTTTAAAACACAGAAGACCCGCTTCTTACAAACTCATCTGCTGTGTCCTGGATTCTTTTAGGAAGTTGCATCTATGTTTAGATTCAGCAAGGTAGAAACACGTTCTTCTAAAAGCTGCGTTTGGACATTCCAGAGTGGAAGGGAGAACAGGCTGTAAAGAGAAATACCTTGCTCTAAAACCAAAACGGAGCTATCTAGCAGAATGGTTGTCAATGTGTGTATTCAACTTCCAGAGTTAAACTGATTTGTGTTTGCAACAGTTCAGAAACCCTTTCTTTGGAGAATGTAGAAAAAATGTCATTTCCAGCCCTAGATACGCATATAAGAGTTAGCAGTAAGAATGCCTTTAAAACACAGAAACCCGCTTCGTACAAACTCATCTTCTGTGTGTTGGTTCCTTTTAGGAAGTTGCATCTGCGTTTAGATTCAGCGAGGCAGAAACACGTTTCTTCTAAAAGCTGCGTTTGGACATTCCAGAGTGGATGGGAGAATAGGCTGTAAAGAGAAATACCTTGCTCTAAAACCAAAACGGAGCTATCTAGCAGAATGGTTGTCAATGTGTGTATTCAACTTCCAGAGTTAAACTGATGTGTGTTTGCAGCAGTTCAGAAACCCTTTCTTTGGAGAATGTAGAAACAGTCATTTCCAGCCCTAGAGACGCATATAAGAGTTAGCAGTAAGAATGCGTTTAAAACACAGAATACCCGCTTGGTACGAACTCATCTGCTTTGGGCTGGTTTCTTTTAGGAAGTTGCATCTATGTTTAGATTCAGCAAGGTAGAAACACGTTTCTTCTAAAAGCTGCATTTGGACATTCCAGAGTGGATGGGAGAACAGGCTGTAAAGAGAAATACCTTGCTCTAAAACCAAAACGGAGCTATCTAGCAGAATGGTTGTCAATGTGTGTATTCAACTTCCAGAGTTAAACTGATGTGTGTTTGCAGCAGTTCAGAAACCCTTTCTTTGGAGAATGTAGAAACAGTCATTTCCAGCCCTAGAGACGCACATAAGAGTTAGCAGTAAGAATGCGTTTCAAACACAGAAGACCCGCCTTCTTACAAACTCATCTGCTGTGTGCTGGTTTCTCTTAGGAAGTTGAATCTATGTTCAGATTCAGCGAGGTAGAAACACGTTTCTTCTAAAAGCTGCGTTTAGACATTCCAGAGTGGATGGGAGAACAGGCTCTAAAGAGAAATACCTTGCTCAAAAACCAAAACGGAGCTATCTAGCAGAATGTTTGTCAATGTGTGTATTCAACTTCCAGAGTTAAACTGATTTGTGTTTGCAGCAGTTCAGAAACCCTTTCTTTGGAGAATGTAGAAAAAATGTCATTTCCAGCCCTAGAGACGCATATAAGAGTTAGCAGTAAGAATGCCTTTAAAACACAGAAACCCGCTTCGTACAAACTCATCTTCTGTGTGTTGGTTCCTTTTAGGAAGTTGTATCTGCGTTTAGATTCAGCGAGGCAGAAACACGTTTCTTCTAAAAGCTGCGTTTGGACATTCCAGAGTGGATGGGCGAACAGGCTGTAAAGAGAAATACCTTGCTCTAAAACCAAAACGGAGCTATCTAGTAGAATGGTTGTCAATGTGTGTATTCAACTTCCAGAGTTAAACTGATGTGTGTTTGCAGCAGTTCAGAAACCCTTTCTTTGGAGAATGTAGAAACAGTCATTTCCAGCCCTAGAGACGCATATGAGAGTTAGCAGTAAGAATGCGTTTAAAACACAGAATACCCGCTTCGTACAAACTCATCTGCTGTGTTCTAGTTCCTGTTAGGAAGTTGCATCTATGTTCAGATTCAGCGAGGTAGAAACACGTTTCTTCTAAAAGCTGCGTTTGGACATTCCAGAGTGGATGGGAGAACAGGCTCCAAAGAGAAATACCTTGCTCAAAAACCAAAACGGAGCTATCTAGCAGAATGTTTGTCAATGTGTGTATTCAACATCCAGAGTTAATCTGATTTGTGTTTGCAACAGTTCAGAAACCCTTTCTTTGGAGAATGTAGAAAAAAAGTCATTTCCAGCCCTAGAGACGCATATAAGAGTTAGGAGTAAGAATGCCTTTAAAACACAGAAACCCGCTTCGTACAAACTCATCTTCTGTGTGTTGGTTCCTTTTAGGAAGTTGCATCTGCGTTTAGATTCAGCGAGGCAGAAACACGTTTCTTCTAAAAGCTGCGTTTGGACATTCCAGAGTGGATGGGAGAACAGGCTGTAAAGAGAAATACCTGGCTCTAAAACCAAAACGGAGCTATCTAGCAGAATGGTTGTCAATGTGTGTATTCAACTTCCAGAGTTAAACTGATGTGTGTTTGCAGCAGTTCAGAAACCCTTTCTTTGGAGAATGTAGAAACAGTCATTTCCAGCCCTAGAGACGCACATAAGAGTTAGCAGTAAGAATGCGTTTCAAACACAGAAGATCCGCTTCTTAAAAACTCATCTGCTGTGTGCTGGTTTCTTTTAGGAAGTTGCATATATGTTTAGATTCAGCAAGGTAGAAACACGTTTCTTCTAAAAGCTGCGTTTGGACATTCCAGAGTGGATGGGAGAACAGGCTCTAAAGAGAAATACCTTGCTCAAAAACCAAAACGGAGCTATCTAGCAGAATGTTTGTCAATGTGTGTATTCAACTACCAGAGTTAAACTGATGTGTGTTTGCAGCAGTTCAGAAACCCTTTCTTTGGAGAATGTAGAAACAGTCATTTCCAGCCCTAGAGACGCATATAAGAGTTAGCAGTAAGAATGCCTTTAAAAGACAGAATACCCGCTTCATACAAACTAATCTGCTGTGTTCTAGTTCCTCTTAGGTAGTTGCATCTATGGTTAGATTCAGCGAGGCAGAAACACTTTTCTTCTAAAAACTGCATTTGGACATTCCAGAGTCAATGTGAGAACACGCCGTAAAGAGAAATACCTTGCTCTAAAACCAAAACGGAGCTATCTAGCAGAATGGTTGTCAATGTTTGTATTCAACTTCCAGAGTTAAACTGATGTGTGTTGGCAGCAGTTCAGAAACCCTTTCTTTGGAGAATGTAGAAACAGTCATTTCCAGCCCTAGAGACGCACATAAGAGTTAGCAGTAAGAATTCGTTTCAAATACAGAAGACCCGCTTCTTACAATCCAATCTGCTGTGTGCTGGTTTCTTTTAGGAAGTTGAATCTATGTTCAGATTCAGCGAGGTAGAAACACGTTTCTTCTAAAAGCTGCGTTTAGACATTCCAGAGTGGATGGGAGAACAGGCTCTAAAGAGAAATACCTTGCTCAAAAACCAAAACGGAGCTATTTAGCAGAATGTGTGTCAATGTGTGTATTCAACTTCCAGAGTTAAGCTGATTTGTGTTTGCAGCAGTTCAGAAACCCTTTCTTTGGAGAATGTAGAAAAAAAGTCATTTCCAGCCCTAGAGACGCATATAAGAGTTAGCAGTAAGAATGCCTTTAAAACACAGAAACCCGCTTCGTACAAACTCATCTTCTGTGTATTGGTTCCTTTTAGGAAGTTGTATCTGTGTTTAGATTCAGCGAGGCAGAAACACGTTTCTTCTAAAAGCTGTGTTTGGACATTCCAGAGTGGATGGGCTAACAGGCTGTAAAGAGAAATACCTTGCTCTAAAACCAAAACGGAGCTATCTAGTAGAATCGTTGTCAATGTGTGTATTCAACTTCCAGAGTTAAACTGATGTGTGTTTGCAGCAGTTCAGAAACCCTTTATTTGGAGAATGTAGAAACAGTCATTTCCAGCCCTAGAGACGCATATAAGAGTTAGCAGTAAGAATGCGTTTAAAACACAGAATATCCGCTTCGTACAAACTCATCTGCTGTGTTCTAGTTCCTGTTAGGAAGTTGCATCTATGTTCAGATTCAGCGAGGTAGAAACACGTTTCTTCTAAAAGCTGCGTTTGGACATTCCAGAGTGGATGGGAGAACAGGCTCTAAAGAGAAATACCTTGCTCAAAAACCAAAACGGAGCTATCTAGCAGAATGTTTGTCAATGTGTGTATTCAACATCCAGAGTTAATCTGATTTGTGTTTGCAACAGTTCAGAAACCCTTTCTTTGGAGAATGTAGAAAAAAAGTCATTTCCAGCCCTAGAGACGCATATAAGAGTTAGCAGTAAGAATGCCTTTAAAACACAGAAACCCGCTTCGTACAAACTCATCTTCTGTGTATTGGTTCCTTTTAGGAAGTTGCATCTGTGTTTAGATTCAGCGAGGCAGAAACACGTTTCTTCTAAAAGCTGCGTTTGGACATTCCAGAGTGGATGGGCGAACAGGCTGTAAAGAGAAATACCTTGCTCTAAAACCAAAACGGAGCTATCTAGTAGAATGGTTGTCAATGTGTGTATTCAACTTCCAGAGTTAAACTGATGTGTGTTTGCAGCAGTTCAGAAACCCTTTCTTTGGAGAATGTAGAAACAGTCATTTCCAGCCCTAGAGACGCATATAAGAGTTAGCAGTAAGAATGCGTTTAAAACACAGAATACCCGCTTCGTACAAACTCATCTGCTGTGTTCTAGTTTCTGTTAGGAAGTTGAATCTATGTTCAGATTCAGCGAGGTAGAAACACGTTTCTTCTAAAAGCTGCGTTTGGACATTCCAGAGTGGATGGGAGAACAGGCTCTAAAGAGAAATACCTTGCTCTAAAACCAAAACGGAGCTTTTTTGCAGAATGTATGTCAATGTGTGTATTCAACTTCCAGAGTTAAACTGATTTTTGGTTGCAGCAGTTCAGAAACCCTTTCTTTGGAGAATGTAGAAAAAAAGTCATTTCCAGCCCTATAGACGCATATAAGAGTTAGCAGTAAGAATGCCTTTAAAACACAGAAACCCGCTTCGTACAAACTCATCTTCTGTGTGTTGGTTCCTTTTAGGAAGTTGCATCTGTGTTTAGATTCAGCGAGGCAGAAACACGTTTCTTCTAAAAGCTGCGTTTGGACATTCCAGAGTGGATGGGAGAACAGGCTGTAAAGAGAAATACCTTGCTCTAAAACCAAAACGGAGCTATCTAACAGAATGGTTGTCAATGTGTGTATTCAACTTCCAGAGTTAAACTGATGTGTGTTTGCAGCAGTTCAGAAACCCTTTCTTTGGAGAATGTAGAAACAGTCATTTCCAGCCCTAGAGACGCACATAAGAGTTAGCAGTAAGAATGCGTTTCAAACACAGAAGATCCGCTTCTTAAAAACTCATCTGCTGTGTGCTGGTTTCTTTTAGGAAGTTGAATCTATGTTCAGATTCAGCGAGGTAGAAACACGTTTCTTCTAAAACCTGCGTTTGGACATTCCAGAGTGGATGGGAGAACAGGCTCTAAAGAGAAATACCTTGCTCAAAAACCAAAACGGAGCTATCTAGCAGAATGGTTGTCAATGTGTGTATTCAACTTCCAGAGTTAAACTGATTTGTGGTTGCAGCAGTTCAGAAACCCTTTCTTTGGAGAATGTAGAAAAAAAGTCATTTCCAGCCCCAGAGACGCATATAAGAGTTAGCAGTAAGAATGCCTTTAAAACAGAGAAACCCGCTTCGTACAAACTCATCTTCTGTGAGTTGGTTCCTTTTAGGAAGTTGCATCTGTGTTTAGATTCAGCGAGGTAGAACCACGTTTCTTCTAAAAGCTGCGTTTTGACATTCCAGAATGGATGGGAGAACAGGCTGTAAAGGGAAATACCTTCCTCTAAAACCAAAACGGAGCTATCTAGCAGAATCGTTGTCAATGTGTTTATTCAACTTCCAGAGTTAAACTGATGTGTGTTTGCAGCAGTTCAGAAACCCTTTCTTTGGAGAATGTAGAAACAGTCATTTCCAGCCCTAGAGACGCACATAAGAGTTAGCAGTAAGAATGCGTTTCAATCACAGAAGATCCGCTTCTTAAAAACTCATCTGCTGTGTGCTGGTTTCTTTTAGGAAGTTGAATCTATGTTCAGATTCAGCGAGGTAGAAACACGTTTCTTCTAAAAGCTGCGTTTGGACATTCCAGAGTGGATGGGAGAACAGGCTCTAAAGAGAAATACCTTGCTCAAAAACCAAAACGGAGCTATCTAGCAGAATGTTTGTCAATGTGTGTATTCAACTTCCAGAGTTAAACTGATTTGTGTTTGCATCAGTTCAGAAACCCTTTCTTTGGACAATGTAGAAACAGTCATTTCCAGCCCTAGAGAGGCACATAAGAGTTAGCAATAAGAATGCGTTTCAAACACAGAAAATCCGCTTCTTAGAAAGTCATCTGCTGTGTGGTGGTTTCTTTTAGGAAGTTGAATCTATGTTCAGATTCAGCGAGGTAGAAACACGTTTCTTCAAAAAGCTGCGTTTGGACATTCCAGAGTGGATGGGAGAACAGGCTGTAAAGAGAAATGCCTTGCTCTAAAACCAAAACGGAGCTATCTAGAAGAATGGTTGTCAATGTGTTCATTCAACTTCCAGAGTAAAACTGATGTGTGTTTGCAGCAGTTCAGAAACCCTTTCTTTGGAGAATGTAGAAAAAAAGTCATTTCCAGCCCTAGAGACGCATATAAGAGTTAGCAGTAAGAATGCCTCTAAAACACAGAAACCCGCTTCATACAAACTCATCTTCTGTGTTTTGGTTCCTTTTAGGAAGTTGCATCTGTGTTTAGATTCAGCGAGGCAGAAACACGTTTCTTCTAAAAGCTGCGTTTGGACATTCCATAGTGGATGGGAGAACAGGCTGTAAAGAGAAATACCTTGCTCTAAAACCAAAACGGAGCTATCTAGCAGAATGGTTGTCAATGTGTGCATTCAACTTCCAGAGTTAAACTGATGTGTGTTTGCAGCAGTTCAGAAACCCTGTCTTTGGAGAATGTAGAAAGAGTCATTTCCAGCCCTAGAGACGCATATAAGAGTTAGCAGTAAGAATGCGTTTAAAACACAGAATACCCGCTTCGTACAAACTCTTCTGCTGTGTTGTAGTTCCTCTTAGGAAGTTGCATCTATGTTTAGATTCAGCGAGGCAGAAACACGTTTCTTCTAAAAACTGCATTTGGACATTCCAGAGTGAATGGGAGAACACGCTGTAAAGAGAAATACCTTGCTCTAAAACCAAAACGGAGCTATCTAGCAGAATGTTTGTCAATATGTGTATTCAACTTCCAGAGTTAAACTGATTTGTGTTTGCAGCAGTTCAGAAAGCCTTTCTTTGGAGAATGTAGAAAAAAAGTCATTTCCAGCCCTAGATACGCATATAAGAGTTAGCAGTAAGAATGCCTTTAAAACAGAGAAACCCGCTTCGTACAAACTCATCTTCTGTGTGTTGGTTCCTTTTAGGAAGTTGCATCTGTGTTTAGATTCAGCAAGGCAGAAACACGTTTCTTATAAAAGCTGCGTTTGGACATTCCAGAGTGGATGGGAGAACAGGCTGTAAAGAGAAATACCTTGCTCTAAAACCAAAACGGAGCTATCTAGCAGAATGGTTGTCAATGTGTTTATTCAACATCCAGAGTTAATCTGATTTGTGTTTGCAACAGTTCAGAAACCCTTTCTTTGGAGAATGTAGAAAAAAAGTCATTTCCAGCCCTAGAGACGCATATAAGAGTTAGCAGTAAGAATGCCTTTAAAACAGAGAAACCCGCTTCGTACAAACTCATCTTCTGTGTGTTGGTTCCTTTTAGGAAGTTGCATCTGTGTTTAGATTCAGCGAGGCAGAATCACGTTTCTTCTAAAAGCTGCGTTTGGACATTCCAGAGTGGATGGGAGAACAGGCTGTAAAGAGAAATACCTTGCTCTAAAACCAAAACGGAGCTATCTAACAGAATGGTTGTCAATGTGTGTATTCAACTTCCAGAGTTAAACTGATGTGTGTTTGCAAGCAGTTCAGAAACCCTTTCTTTGGAGAATGTAGAAAGAGTCATTTCCAGCCCTAGAGACGCACATAAGAGTTAGCAGTAAGAATGCGTTTCAAACACAGAAGATCCGCTTCTTAAATACTCATCTGCTGTGTGCTGGTTTCTTTTAGGAAGTTGAATCTATGTTCAGATTCAGCGAGGTAGAAACACGTTTCTTCTAAAAGCTGCGTTTGGACATTCCAGAGTGGATGGGAGAACAGGCTCTAAAGAGAAATACCTTGCTCAAAAACCAAAACGGAGCTATCTAGCAGAATGTTTGTCAATGTGTGTATTCAACTTCCAGAGTTAAACTGATTTGTGGTTGCAGCAGTTCAGAAACCCTTTCTTTGGAGAATGTAGAAAAAAAGTCATTTCCAGCCCCAGAGACGCATATAAGAGTTAGCAGTAAGAATGCCTTTAAAACAGAGAAACCCGCTTCGTACAAACTCATCTTCTGTGTGTTGGTTCCTTTTAGGAAGTTGCATCTGTGTTTAGATTCAGCGAGGTAGAACCACGTTTCTTCTAAAAGCTGCGTTTGGACATTCCAGAGTGGATGGGAGAGCAGGCTGTAAAGGGAAATACCTTCCTCTAAAACCAAAACGGAGCTATCTAGCAGAATCGTTGTCAATGTGTGTATTCAACTTCCAGAGTTAAACTGATGTGTGTTTGCAGTAGTTCAGAAACCCTTTCTTTGGAGAATGTAGAAACAGTCATTTCCAGCCCTAGAGACGCACATAAGAGTTAGCAGTAAGAATGCGTTTCAGACACAGAAGACCCGCTTCTTACAAACTCATATGCTGTGTGCTGGTTTCTTTTAGGAAGTTGAATCTATGTTCAGATTCAGCGAGGTAGAAACACGTTTCTTCTAAAAGCTGCATTTGGAAATTTCAGAGTGAATGGGAAAACACGCTGTAAAGAGAAATACCTTGCTCTAAAACCAAAACGGAGCTATCTAGCAGAATGTTTGTCAATGTGTGTATTCAACTTCCAGAGTTAAACTGATTTGTGTTTGCAGCAGTTCAGAAAGCCTTTCTTTGGAGAATGTAGAAACAGTCATTTCCAGCCCTAGAGACGCACATAAGAGTTAGCAGTAAGAATGCGTTTCAAACACAGAAGACTCGCTTCTTACAAAGTCATCTCCTGTGTGGTGGTTTCTTTTAGGAAGTTGAATCTATGTTCAGATTCAGCGAGGTAGAAACACGTTTCTTCAAAAAGCTGCGTTTGGACATTCCAGAGTGGATGGGACAACAGGCTATAAAGAGAAATGCCTTGCTCTAAAACCAAAACGGAGCTATCTAGCAGAATGGTTGTCAATGTGTTTATTCAACTTCCAGAGTTAAACTGATGTGTGTTTGCAGCAGTTCAGAAACCCTTTCTTTGGAGAATGTAGAAAAAAAGTCATTTCCAGCCCTAGAGACGCATATAAGAGTTAGCAGTAAGAATGCCTTTAAAACACAGAAACCCGCTTCGTACAAACTCATCTTCTGTGTGTTGGTTCCTTTTAGGAAGTTGCATCTGCGTTTAGATTCAGCGAGGCAGAAACACGTTTCTTCTAAAAGCTGTGTTTGGACATTCCAGAGTGGATGGGAGAACAGGCTGTAAAGAGAAATACCTTGCTCTAAAACCAAAACGGAGCTATCTAGCAGAATGTTTGTCAATGTGTGTATTCATCTTCGAGAGTTAAACTGATGTGTGTTTGCAGCAGTTCAGAAACCCTTTCTTTGGAGAATGTAGAAACAGTCATTTCCAGCCCTAGAGACGCATATAAGAGTTAGCAGTAAGTATGCGTTTAAAACACAGAATACCCGCTTCGTACAAACTCATCTGCTTTGTGCTGGTTTCTTTTAGGAAGTTGTATCTATGTTCAGATTCAGCGAGGTAGAAACACGTTTCTTCTAAAAGCTGCGTTTGGACATTCCAGAGTGGATGGGAGAACAGGCTCTAAAGAGAAATACCTTGCTCAAAAACCAAAACGGAGCTATCTAGCAGAATGGTTGTCAATGTGTGTATTCAACTTCCAGAGTTAAACTGATGTGTGTTTGCAGCAGTTCAGAAACCCTTTCTTTGGAGGATGTAGAAACAGTCATTTCCAGCCCTAGAGACGCATATAAAAGTTAGCAGTAAGAATGCGTTTAAAACACAGAAGACCCGCTTCGTACAAACTCATCTGCTTTGTGCTGGTTTCTTTTAGGAAGTTGCATCTATGTTTAGATTCAGCAAGGTAGAAACACGTTTCTTCTAAAAGCTGCGTTTGGACATTCCAGAGTGGATGGGAGAACAGGCTGTAAAGAGAAATACCTTGCTCTAAAACCAAAACGGAGCTATCTAGCAGAATGGTTGTCAATGTGTGTATTCAACTTCCAGAGTTAAACAGATGTGTGTTTGCAGCAGTTCAGAAACCCTTTCTTTGGAGAATGTAGAAACAGTCATTTCCAGCCCTAGAGACGCACATAAGAGTTAGCAGTAAGAATGCGTTTCAATCACAGAAGATCCGCTTCTTAAAAACTCATCTGCTGTGTGCTGGTTTCTTTTAGGAAGTTGAATCTATGTTCAGATTCAGCGAGGTAGAAACACGTTTCTTCTAAAAGCTGCGTTTGGACATTCCAGAGTGGATGGGAGAACAGGCTCTAAAGAGAAATACCTTGCTCTAAAACCAAAACGGAGATATCTAACAGAATGGTTGTCAATGTGTGTATTCAACTTCCGTAGTTAAACTGATTTGTGTTTGCAGCAGTTCAGAAACCCTTTCTTTGGAGAATGTAGAAACAGTCATTTCCAGCCCTAGAGACGCACATAAGAGTTAGCAGTAAGAATGCGTTTCAAACACAGAAGACCCGCTTCTTACAAAGTCATCTGCTGTGTGGTGGTTTCTTTTAGTAAGTTGAATCTATGTTCAGATTCAGCGAGGTAGAAACACGTTTCTTCAAAAAGCTGCGTTTGGACATTCCAGAGTGGATGGGAGAACAGGCTATAAAGAGAAATACCTTGCTCTAAAACCAAAACGGAGCTATCTAGCAGAATGGTTGTCAATGTGTGTATTCAACTTCCAGAGTTAAACTGATGTGTGTTTGCAGCAGTTCAGAAACCCTTTCTTTGGAGGATGTAGAAACAGTCATTTCCAGCCCTAGAGACGCATATAAGAGTTAGCAGTAAGAATGCGTTTAAAACACAGAAACCCGCTTCGTACAAACTAATCTGCTGTGTTCTAGTTCCTCTTAGGAAGTTGCATCTATGTTTAGGTTCAGCCAGGCAGAAACACGTTTCTTCTAAAAACTGCATTTGGACATTCCAGAGTGAATGTGAGAACACGCCGTAAAGAGAAATACCTTGCTCTAAAACCAAAACGGAGCTATCTAGCAGAATGGTTGTCAATGTGTGTATTCAACTTCCAGAGTTAAACTGATGTGTGTTGGCAGCAGTTCAGAAACCCTTTCTTTGGAGAATGTAGAAACAGTCATTTCCAGCCCTAGAGACGCATATAAGACTTAGCAGTAAGAATGCCTTTAAAACACAGAATACCCGCTTCGTACAAACTTATCTGCTGTGTGCTAGTTCCTCTTAGGAAGTTGCATCTATGTTTAGATTCAGCGAGGCAGAAACACGTTTCTTCTAAAAACTGCATTTGGAAATTCCAGAGTGAATGGGAGAACAGGCTGTAAAGAGAAATACCTTGCTCTAAAACCAAAACGGAGCTATCTAGCAGAATGGTTGTCAATGTGTGTATTCAACTTCCAGAGTTAAACTGATGTGTGTTTGCAGCAGTTCAGAAACCCTTTCTTTGAAGAATGTAGAAAAAAAAGTCATTTCCAGCCCTAGAGACGCATATAAGAGTTAGCAGTAAGAATGCCTTTAAAACACAGAAACCCGCTTCGTACTAACTCATCTTCTGTGTGTTGGTTCGTTTTAGGAAGTTGCATCTGTGTTTAGATTCAGCAAGGCAGAAACACGTTTCTTCTAAAAGCTGCGTTTGGACATTCCAGAGTGGATGGGAGAACAGGCTGTAAAGAGAAATACCTTGCTCTAAAACCAAAACGGAGCTATCTAGCAGAATGGTTGTCAATGTGTTTATTCAACTTCCAGCGTTAAACTGATGTGTGTTTGCAGCAGTTCCGAAACCCTTTCTTTGGAGAATGTAGAAACAGTCATTTCCAGCCCTAGAGACGCATATAAGATTAAGCAGTAAGAATGTGTTTAAAACACAGAAGACCCGCTTCTTACAAACTCATCTGCTGTGTCCTGGATTCTTTTAGGAAGTTGCATCTATGTTTAGATTCAGCAAGGTAGAAACACGTTCTTCTAAAAGCTGCGTTTGGACATTCCAGAGTGGAAGGGAGAACAGGCTGTAAAGAGAAATACCTTGCTCTAAAACCAAAACGGAGCTATCTAGCAGAATGGTTGTCAATGTGTGTATTCAACTTCCAGAGTTAAACTGATTTGTGTTTGCAACAGTTCAGAAACCCTTTCTTTGGAGAATGTAGAAAAAATGTCATTTCCAGCCCTAGATACGCATATAAGAGTTAGCAGTAAGAATGCCTTTAAAACACAGAAACCCGCTTCGTACAAACTCATCTTCTGTGTGTTGGTTCCTTTTAGGAAGTTGCATCTGCGTTTAGATTCAGCGAGGCAGAAACACGTTTCTTCTAAAAGCTGCGTTTGGACATTCCAGAGTGGATGGGAGAATAGGCTGTAAAGAGAAATACCTTGCTCTAAAACCAAAACGGAGCTATCTAGCAGAATGGTTGTCAATGTGTGTATTCAACTTCCAGAGTTAAACTGATGTGTGTTTGCAGCAGTTCAGAAACCCTTTCTTTGGAGAATGTAGAAACAGTCATTTCCAGCCCTAGAGACGCATATAAGAGTTAGCAGTAAGAATGCGTTTAAAACACAGAATACCCGCTTGGTACGAACTCATCTGCTTTGGGCTGGTTTCTTTTAGGAAGTTGCATCTATGTTTAGATTCAGCAAGGTAGAAACACGTTTCTTCTAAAAGCTGCATTTGGACATTCCAGAGTGGATGGGAGAACAGGCTGTAAAGAGAAATACCTTGCTCTAAAACCAAAACGGAGCTATCTAGCAGAATGGTTGTCAATGTGTTTATTCAACTTCCAGAGTTAAACTGATGTGTGTTTGCAGCAGTTCAGAAACCCTTTCTTTGGAGAATGTAGAAACAGTCATTTCCAGCCCTAGAGACGCACATAAGAGTTAGCAGTAAGAATGCGTTTCAAACACAGAAGACC
Source organism: Saimiri boliviensis (assembly GCF_048565385.1). Taxonomy (NCBI): domain Eukaryota; kingdom Metazoa; phylum Chordata; class Mammalia; order Primates; family Cebidae; genus Saimiri; species Saimiri boliviensis. The sequence goes on along the minus strand of NC_133449.1, from coordinate 149,399,141 downwards.
CGCCTTCTTACAAACTCATCTGCTGTGTGCTGGTTTCTCTTAGGAAGTTGAATCTATGTTCAGATTCAGCGAGGTAGAAACACGTTTCTTCTAAAAGCTGCGTTTAGACATTCCAGAGTGGATGGGAGAACAGGCTCTAAAGAGAAATACCTTGCTCAAAAACCAAAACGGAGCTATCTAGCAGAATGTTTGTCAATGTGTGTATTCAACTTCCAGAGTTAAACTGATTTGTGTTTGCAGCAGTTCAGAAACCCTTTCTTTGGAGAATGTAGAAAAAATGTCATTTCCAGCCCTAGAGACGCATATAAGAGTTAGCAGTAAGAATGCCTTTAAAACACAGAAACCCGCTTCGTACAAACTCATCTTCTGTGTGTTGGTTCCTTTTAGGAAGTTGTATCTGCGTTTAGATTCAGCGAGGCAGAAACACGTTTCTTCTAAAAGCTGCATTTGGACATTCCAGAGTGGATGGGCGAACAGGCTGTAAAGAGAAATACCTTGCTCTAAAACCAAAACGGAGCTATCTAGTAGAATGGTTGTCAATGTGTGTATTCAACTTCCAGAGTTAAACTGATGTGTGTTTGCAGCAGTTCAGAAACCCTTTCTTTGGAGAATGTAGAAACAGTCATTTCCAGCCCTAGAGACGCATATAAGAGTTCGCAGTAAGAATGCGTTTCAGACACAGAAGACCCGCTTCGTACAAACTCATCTGCTTTGTGCTGGTTTCTTTTAGGAAGTTGCATCAGCGTTTAGATTCAGCGAGGCAGAAACACGTTTCTTCTAAAAGCTGCGTTTGGACATTCCAGAGTGGATGGGAGAACAGGCTGTAAAGAGAAATACCTTGCTCTAAAACCAAAACGGAGCTATCTAGCAGAATGGTTGTCAATGTGTGTATTCAACTTCCAGAGTTAAACTGATGTGTGTTTGCAGCAGTTCAGAAACCCTTTCTTTGGAGAATGTAGAAACAGTCATTTCCAGCCGTAGAGACGAACATAAGAATTAGCAGTAAGAATGCGTTTCAGACACAGAAGATCCGCTTCTTACAAACTCATCTACTGTGTGCTGGTTTCTTTTAGGAAGTTGAATCTATGTTCAGATTCAGCGAGGTAGAAACACGTTTCTTCTAAAAGCTGCGTTTGGACATTCCAGAGTGGATGGGAGAACAGGCTCTAAAGAGAAATACCTTGCTCTAAAACCAAAACGGAGATATCTAACAGAATGGTTGTCAATGTGTGTATTCAACTTCCGTAGTTAAACTGATTTGTGTTTGCAGCAGTTCAGAAACCCTTTCTTTGGAGAATGTAGAAACAGTCATTTCCAGCCCTAGAGACGCACATAAGAGTTAGCAGTAAGAATGCGTTTCAAACACAGAAGACCCGCTTCTTACAAAGTCATCTGCTGTGTGGTGGTTTCTTTTAGTAAGTTGAATCTATGTTCAGATTCAGCGAGGTAGAAACACGTTTCTTCAAAAAGCTGCGTTTGGACATTCCAGAGTGGATGGGAGAACAGGCTATAAAGAGAAATACCTTGCTCTAAAACCAAAACGGAGCTATCTAGCAGAATGGTTGTCAATGTGTGTATTCAACTTCCAGAGTTAAACTGATGTGTGTTTGCAGCAGTTCAGAAACCCTTTCTTTGGAGGATGTAGAAACAGTCATTTCCAGCCCTAGAGACGCATATAAGAGTTAGCAGTAAGAATGCGTTTAAAACACAGAAACCCGCTTCGTACAAACTAATCTGCTGTGTTCTAGTTCCTCTTAGGAAGTTGCATCTATGTTTAGGTTCAGCCAGGCAGAAACACGTTTCTTCTAAAAACTGCATTTGGACATTCCAGAGTGAATGTGAGAACACGCCGTAAAGAGAAATACCTTGCTCTAAAACCAAAACGGAGCTATCTAGCAGAATGGTTGTCAATGTGTGTATTCAACTTCCAGAGTTAAACTGATGTGTGTTGGCAGCAGTTCAGAAACCCTTTCTTTGGAGAATGTAGAAACAGTCATTTCCAGCCCTAGAGACGCATATAAGACTTAGCAGTAAGAATGCCTTTAAAACACAGAATACCCGCTTCGTACAAACTTATCTGCTGTGTGCTAGTTCCTCTTAGGAAGTTGCATCTATGTTTAGATTCAGCGAGGCAGAAACACGTTTCTTCTAAAAACTGCATTTGGAAATTCCAGAGTGAATGGGAGAACAGGCTGTAAAGAGAAATACCTTGCTCTAAAACCAAAACGGAGCTATCTAGCAGAATGGTTGTCAATGTGTGTATTCAACTTCCAGAGTTAAACTGATGTGTGTTTGCAGCAGTTCAGAAACCCTTTCTTTGAAGAATGTAGAAAAAAAAGTCATTTCCAGCCCTAGAGACGCATATAAGAGTTAGCAGTAAGAATGCCTTTAAAACACAGAAACCCGCTTCGTACTAACTCATCTTCTGTGTGTTGGTTCGTTTTAGGAAGTTGCATCTGTGTTTAGATTCAGCAAGGCAGAAACACGTTTCTTCTAAAAGCTGCGTTTGGACATTCCAGAGTGGATGGGAGAACAGGCTGTAAAGAGAAATACCTTGCTCTAAAACCAAAACGGAGCTATCTAGCAGAATGGTTGTCAATGTGTTTATTCAACTTCCAGCGTTAAACTGATGTGTGTTTGCAGCAGTTCCGAAACCCTTTCTTTGGAGAATGTAGAAACAGTCATTTCCAGCCCTAGAGACGCATATAAGATTAAGCAGTAAGAATGTGTTTAAAACACAGAAGACCCGCTTCTTACAAACTCATCTGCTGTGTCCTGGATTCTTTTAGGAAGTTGCATCTATGTTTAGATTCAGCAAGGTAGAAACACGTTCTTCTAAAAGCTGCGTTTGGACATTCCAGAGTGGAAGGGAGAACAGGCTGTAAAGAGAAATACCTTGCTCTAAAACCAAAACGGAGCTATCTAGCAGAATGGTTGTCAATGTGTGTATTCAACTTCCAGAGTTAAACTGATTTGTGTTTGCAACAGTTCAGAAACCCTTTCTTTGGAGAATGTAGAAAAAATGTCATTTCCAGCCCTAGATACGCATATAAGAGTTAGCAGTAAGAATGCCTTTAAAACACAGAAACCCGCTTCGTACAAACTCATCTTCTGTGTGTTGGTTCCTTTTAGGAAGTTGCATCTGCGTTTAGATTCAGCGAGGCAGAAACACGTTTCTTCTAAAAGCTGCGTTTGGACATTCCAGAGTGGATGGGAGAATAGGCTGTAAAGAGAAATACCTTGCTCTAAAACCAAAACGGAGCTATCTAGCAGAATGGTTGTCAATGTGTGTATTCAACTTCCAGAGTTAAACTGATGTGTGTTTGCAGCAGTTCAGAAACCCTTTCTTTGGAGAATGTAGAAACAGTCATTTCCAGCCCTAGAGACGCATATAAGAGTTAGCAGTAAGAATGCGTTTAAAACACAGAATACCCGCTTGGTACGAACTCATCTGCTTTGGGCTGGTTTCTTTTAGGAAGTTGCATCTATGTTTAGATTCAGCAAGGTAGAAACACGTTTCTTCTAAAAGCTGCATTTGGACATTCCAGAGTGGATGGGAGAACAGGCTGTAAAGAGAAATACCTTGCTCTAAAACCAAAACGGAGCTATCTAGCAGAATGGTTGTCAATGTGTGTATTCAACTTCCAGAGTTAAACTGATGTGTGTTTGCAGCAGTTCAGAAACCCTTTCTTTGGAGAATGTAGAAACAGTCATTTCCAGCCCTAGAGACGCACATAAGAGTTAGCAGTAAGAATGCGTTTCAAACACAGAAGACCCGCCTTCTTACAAACTCATCTGCTGTGTGCTGGTTTCTCTTAGGAAGTTGAATCTATGTTCAGATTCAGCGAGGTAGAAACACGTTTCTTCTAAAAGCTGCGTTTAGACATTCCAGAGTGGATGGGAGAACAGGCTCTAAAGAGAAATACCTTGCTCAAAAACCAAAACGGAGCTATCTAGCAGAATGTTTGTCAATGTGTGTATTCAACTTCCAGAGTTAAACTGATTTGTGTTTGCAGCAGTTCAGAAACCCTTTCTTTGGAGAATGTAGAAAAAATGTCATTTCCAGCCCTAGAGACGCATATAAGAGTTAGCAGTAAGAATGCCTTTAAAACACAGAAACCCGCTTCGTACAAACTCATCTTCTGTGTGTTGGTTCCTTTTAGGAAGTTGTATCTGCGTTTAGATTCAGCGAGGCAGAAACACGTTTCTTCTAAAAGCTGCGTTTGGACATTCCAGAGTGGATGGGCGAACAGGCTGTAAAGAGAAATACCTTGCTCTAAAACCAAAACGGAGCTATCTAGTAGAATGGTTGTCAATGTGTGTATTCAACTTCCAGAGTTAAACTGATGTGTGTTTGCAGCAGTTCAGAAACCCTTTCTTTGGAGAATGTAGAAACAGTCATTTCCAGCCCTAGAGACGCATATGAGAGTTAGCAGTAAGAATGCGTTTAAAACACAGAATACCCGCTTCGTACAAACTCATCTGCTGTGTTCTAGTTCCTGTTAGGAAGTTGCATCTATGTTCAGATTCAGCGAGGTAGAAACACGTTTCTTCTAAAAGCTGCGTTTGGACATTCCAGAGTGGATGGGAGAACAGGCTCCAAAGAGAAATACCTTGCTCAAAAACCAAAACGGAGCTATCTAGCAGAATGTTTGTCAATGTGTGTATTCAACATCCAGAGTTAATCTGATTTGTGTTTGCAACAGTTCAGAAACCCTTTCTTTGGAGAATGTAGAAAAAAAGTCATTTCCAGCCCTAGAGACGCATATAAGAGTTAGGAGTAAGAATGCCTTTAAAACACAGAAACCCGCTTCGTACAAACTCATCTTCTGTGTGTTGGTTCCTTTTAGGAAGTTGCATCTGCGTTTAGATTCAGCGAGGCAGAAACACGTTTCTTCTAAAAGCTGCGTTTGGACATTCCAGAGTGGATGGGAGAACAGGCTGTAAAGAGAAATACCTGGCTCTAAAACCAAAACGGAGCTATCTAGCAGAATGGTTGTCAATGTGTGTATTCAACTTCCAGAGTTAAACTGATGTGTGTTTGCAGCAGTTCAGAAACCCTTTCTTTGGAGAATGTAGAAACAGTCATTTCCAGCCCTAGAGACGCACATAAGAGTTAGCAGTAAGAATGCGTTTCAAACACAGAAGATCCGCTTCTTAAAAACTCATCTGCTGTGTGCTGGTTTCTTTTAGGAAGTTGCATATATGTTTAGATTCAGCAAGGTAGAAACACGTTTCTTCTAAAAGCTGCGTTTGGACATTCCAGAGTGGATGGGAGAACAGGCTCTAAAGAGAAATACCTTGCTCAAAAACCAAAACGGAGCTATCTAGCAGAATGTTTGTCAATGTGTGTATTCAACTACCAGAGTTAAACTGATGTGTGTTTGCAGCAGTTCAGAAACCCTTTCTTTGGAGAATGTAGAAACAGTCATTTCCAGCCCTAGAGACGCATATAAGAGTTAGCAGTAAGAATGCATTTAAAAGACAGAATACCCGCTTCATACAAACTAATCTGCTGTGTTCTAGTTCCTCTTAGGTAGTTGCATCTATGGTTAGATTCAGCGAGGCAGAAACACTTTTCTTCTAAAAACTGCATTTGGACATTCCAGAGTCAATGTGAGAACACGCCGTAAAGAGAAATACCTTGCTCTAAAACCAAAACGGAGCTATCTAGCAGAATGGTTGTCAATGTTTGTATTCAACTTCCAGAGTTAAACTGATGTGTGTTGGCAGCAGTTCAGAAACCCTTTCTTTGGAGAATGTAGAAACAGTCATTTCCAGCCCTAGAGACGCACATAAGAGTTAGCAGTAAGAATTCGTTTCAAATACAGAAGACCCGCTTCTTACAATCCAATCTGCTGTGTGCTGGTTTCTTTTAGGAAGTTGAATCTATGTTCAGATTCAGCGAGGTAGAAACACGTTTCTTCTAAAAGCTGCGTTTAGACATTCCAGAGTGGATGGGAGAACAGGCTCTAAAGAGAAATACCTTGCTCAAAAACCAAAACGGAGCTATTTAGCAGAATGTGTGTCAATGTGTGTATTCAACTTCCAGAGTTAAGCTGATTTGTGTTTGCAGCAGTTCAGAAACCCTTTCTTTGGAGAATGTAGAAAAAAAGTCATTTCCAGCCCTAGAGACGCATATAAGAGTTAGCAGTAAGAATGCCTTTAAAACACAGAAACCCGCTTCGTACAAACTCATCTTCTGTGTGTTGGTTCCTTTTAGGAAGTTGTATCTGTGTTTAGATTCAGCGAGGCAGAAACACGTTTCTTCTAAAAGCTGTGTTTGGACATTCCAGAGTGGATGGGCTAACAGGCTGTAAAGAGAAATACCTTGCTCTAAAACCAAAACGGAGCTATCTAGTAGAATCGTTGTCAATGTGTGTATTCAACTTCCAGAGTTAAACTGATGTGTGTTTGCAGCAGTTCAGAAACCCTTTATTTGGAGAATGTAGAAACAGTCATTTCCAGCCCTAGAGACGCATATAAGAGTTAGCAGTAAGAATGCGTTTAAAACACAGAATATCCGCTTCGTACAAACTCATCTGCTGTGTTCTAGTTCCTGTTAGGAAGTTGCATCTATGTTCAGATTCAGCGAGGTAGAAACACGTTTCTTCTAAAAGCTGCGTTTGGACATTCCAGAGTGGATGGGAGAACAGGCTCTAAAGAGAAATACCTTGCTCAAAAACCAAAACGGAGCTATCTAGCAGAATGTTTGTCAATGTGTGTATTCAACATCCAGAGTTAATCTGATTTGTGTTTGCAACAGTTCAGAAACCCTTTCTTTGGAGAATGTAGAAAAAAAGTCATTTCCAGCCCTAGAGACGCATATAAGAGTTAGCAGTAAGAATGCCTTTAAAACACAGAAACCCGCTTCGTACAAACTCATCTTCTGTGTATTGGTTCCTTTTAGGAAGTTGCATCTGTGTTTAGATTCAGCGAGGCAGAAACACGTTTCTTCTAAAAGCTGCGTTTGGACATTCCAGAGTGGATGGGCGAACAGGCTGTAAAGAGAAATACCTTGCTCTAAAACCAAAACGGAGCTATCTAGTAGAATGGTTGTCAATGTGTGTATTCAACTTCGAGAGTTAAACTGATGTGTGTTTGCAGCAGTTCAGAAACCCTTTCTTTGGAGAATGTAGAAACAGTCATTTCCAGCCCTAGAGACGCATATAAGAGTTAGCAGTAAGAATGCGTTTAAAACACAGAATACCCACTTCGTACAAACTCATCTGCTGTGTTCTAGTTTCTGTTAGGAAGTTGAATCTATGTTCAGATTCAGCGAGGTAGAAACACGTTTCTTCTAAAAGCTGCGTTTGGACATTCCAGAGTGGATGGGAGAACAGGCTCTAAAGAGAAATACCTTGCTCTAAAACCAAAACGGAGCTATCTAGCAGAATGTATGTCAATGTGTGTATTCAACTTCCAGAGTTAAACTGATTTTTGGTTGCAGCAGTTCAGAAACCCTTTCTTTGGAGAATGTAGAAAAAAAGTCATTTCCAGCCCTATAGACGCATATAAGAGTTAGCAGTAAGAATGCCTTTAAAACACAGAAACCCGCTTCGTACAAACTCATCTTCTGTGTGTTGGTTCCTTTTAGGAAGTTGCATCTGTGTTTAGATTCAGCGAGGCAGAAACACGTTTCTTCTAAAAGCTGCGTTTGGACATTCCAGAGTGGATGGGAGAACAGGCTGTAAAGAGAAATACCTTGCTCTAAAACCAAAACGGAGCTATCTAACAGAATGGTTGTCAATGTGTGTATTCAACTTCCAGAGTTAAACTGATGTGTGTTTGCAGCAGTTCAGAAACCCTTTCTTTGGAGAATGTAGAAACAGTCATTTCCAGCCCTAGAGACGCACATAAGAGTTAGCAGTAAGAATGCGTTTCAAACACAGAAGATCCGCTTCTTAAAAACTCATCTGCTGTGTGCTGGTTTCTTTTAGGAAGTTGAATCTATGTTCAGATTCAGCGAGGTAGAAACACGTTTCTTCTAAAACCTGCGTTTGGACATTCCAGAGTGGATGGGAGAACAGGCTCTAAAGAGAAATACCTTGCTCAAAAACCAAAACGGAGCTATCTAGCAGAATGGTTGTCAATGTGTGTATTCAACTTCCAGAGTTAAACTGATTTGTGGTTGCAGCAGTTCAGAAACCCTTTCTTTGGAGAATGTAGAAAAAAAGTCATTTCCAGCCCCAGAGACGCATATAAGAGTTAGCAGTAAGAATGCCTTTAAAACAGAGAAACCCGCTTCGTACAAACTCATCTTCTGTGAGTTGGTTCCTTTTAGGAAGTTGCATCTGTGTTTAGATTCAGCGAGGTAGAACCACGTTTCTTCTAAAAGCTGCGTTTTGACATTCCAGAATGGATGGGAGAACAGGCTGTAAAGGGAAATACCTTCCTCTAAAACCAAAACGGAGCTATCTAGCAGAATCGTTGTCAATGTGTTTATTCAACTTCCAGAGTTAAACTGATGTGTGTTTGCAGCAGTTCAGAAACCCTTTCTTTGGAGAATGTAGAAACAGTCATTTCCAGCCCTAGAGACGCACATAAGAGTTAGCAGTAAGAATGCGTTTCAATCACAGAAGATCCGCTTCTTAAAAACTCATCTGCTGTGTGCTGGTTTCTTTTAGGAAGTTGAATCTATGTTCAGATTCAGCGAGGTAGAAACACGTTTCTTCTAAAAGCTGCGTTTGGACATTCCAGAGTGGATGGGAGAACAGGCTCTAAAGAGAAATACCTTGCTCAAAAACCAAAACGGAGCTATCTAGCAGAATGTTTGTCAATGTGTGTATTCAACTTCCAGAGTTAAACTGATTTGTGTTTGCAGCAGTTCAGAAACCCTTTCTTTGGAGAATGTAGAAACAGTCATTTCCAGCCCTAGAGAGGCACATAAGAGTTAGCAATAAGAATGCGTTTCAAACACAGAAAATCCGCTTCTTAGAAAGTCATCTGCTGTGTGGTGGTTTCTTTTAGGAAGTTGAATCTATGTTCAGATTCAGCGAGGTAGAAACACGTTTCTTCTAAAAGCTGCGTTTGGACATTCCAGAGTGGATGGGAGAACAGGCTATAAAGAGAAATGCCTTGCTCTAAAACCAAAACGGAGCTATCTAGAAGAATGGTTGTCAATGTGTTCATTCAACTTCCAGAGTAAAACTGATGTGTGTTTGCAGCAGTTCAGAAACCCTTTCTTTGGAGAATGTAGAAAAAAAGTCATTTCCAGCCCTAGAGACGCATATAAGAGTTAGCAGTAAGAATGCCTCTAAAACACAGAAACCCGCTTCATACAAACTCATCTTCTGTGTTTTGGTTCCTTTTAGGAAGTTGCATCTGTGTTTAGATTCAGCGAGGCAGAAACACGTTTCTTCTAAAAGCTGCGTTTGGACATTCCATAGTGGATGGGAGAACAGGCTGTAAAGAGAAATACTTTGCTCTAAAACCAAAACGGAGCTATCTAGCAGAATGGTTGTCAATGTGTGCATTCAACTTCCAGAGTTAAACTGATGTGTGTTTGCAGCAGTTCAGAAACCCTGTCTTTGGAGAATGTAGAAAGAGTCATTTCCAGCCCTAGAGACGCATATAAGAGTTAGCAGTAAGAATGCGTTTAAAACACAGAATACCCGCTTCGTACAAACTCTTCTGCTGTGTTGTAGTTCCTCTTAGGAAGTTGCATCTATGTTTAGATTCAGCGAGGCAGAAACACGTTTCTTCTAAAAACTGCATTTGGACATTCCAGAGTGAATGGGAGAACACGCTGTAAAGAGAAATACCTTGCTCTAAAACCAAAACGGAGCTATCTAGCAGAATGTTTGTCAATATGTGTATTCAACTTCCAGAGTTAAACTGATTTGTGTTTGCAGCAGTTCAGAAAGCCTTTCTTTGGAGAATGTAGAAAAAAAGTCATTTCCAGCCCTAGATACGCATATAAGAGTTAGCAGTAAGAATGCCTTTAAAACAGAGAAACCCGCTTCGTACAAACTCATCTTCTGTGTGTTGGTTCCTTTTAGGAAGTTGCATCTGTGTTTAGATTCAGCAAGGCAGAAACACGTTTCTTATAAAAGCTGCGTTTGGACATTCCAGAGTGGATGGGAGAACAGGCTGTAAAGAGAAATACCTTGCTCTAAAACCAAAACGGAGCTATCTAGCAGAATGGTTGTCAATGTGTTTATTCAACATCCAGAGTTAATCTGATTTGTGTTTGCAACAGTTCAGAAACCCTTTCTTTGGAGAATGTAGAAAAAAAGTCATTTCCAACCCTAGAGACGCATATAAGAGTTAGCAGTAAGAATGCCTTTAAAACAGAGAAACCCGCTTCGTACAAACTCATCTTCTGTGTGTTGGTTCCTTTTAGGAAGTTGCATCTGTGTTTAGATTCAGCGAGGCAGAATCACGTTTCTTCTAAAAGCTGCGTTTGGACATTCCAGAGTGGATGGGAGAACAGGCTGTAAAGAGAAATACCTTGCTCTAAAACCAAAACGGAGCTATCTAACAGAATGGTTGTCAATGTGTGTATTCAACTTCCAGAGTTAAACTGATGTGTGTTTGCAAGCAGTTCAGAAACCCTTTCTTTGGAGAATGTAGAAAGAGTCATTTCCAGCCCTAGAGACGCACATAAGAGTTAGCAGTAAGAATGCGTTTCAAACACAGAAGATCCGCTTCTTAAATACTCATCTGCTGTGTGCTGGTTTCTTTTAGGAAGTTGAATCTATGTTCAGATTCAGCGAGGTAGAAACACGTTTCTTCTAAAAGCTGCGTTTGGACATTCCAGAGTGGATGGGAGAACAGGCTCTAAAGAGAAATACCTTGCTCAAAAACCAAAACGGAGCTATCTAGCAGAATGTTTGTCAATGTGTGTATTCAACTTCCAGAGTTAAACTGATTTGTGGTTGCAGCAGTTCAGAAACCCTTTCTTTGGAGAATGTAGAAAAAAAGTCATTTCTAGCCCCAGAGACGCATATAAGAGTTAGCAGTAAGAATGCCTTTAAAACAGAGAAACCCGCTTCGTACAAACTCATCTTCTGTGTGTTGGTTCCTTTTAGGAAGTTGCATCTGTGTTTAGATTCAGCGAGGTAGAACCACGTTTCTTCTAAAAGCTGCGTTTGGACATTCCAGAGTGGATGGGAGAGCAGGCTGTAAAGGGAAATACCTTCCTCTAAAACCAAAACGGAGCTATCTAGCAGAATCGTTGTCAATGTGTGTATTCAACTTCCAGAGTTAAACTGATGTGTGTTTGCAGTAGTTCAGAAACCCTTTCTTTGGAGAATGTAGAAACAGTCATTTCCAGCCCTAGAGACGCACATAAGAGTTAGCAGTAAGAATGCGTTTCAGACACAGAAGACCCGCTTCTTACAAACTCATATGCTGTGTGCTGGTTTCTTTTTGGAAGTTGAATCTATGTTCAGATTCAGCGAGGTAGAAACACGTTTCTTCTAAAAGCTGCATTTGGAAATTTCAGAGTGAATGGGAAAACACGCTGTAAAGAGAAATACCTTGCTCTAAAACCAAAACGGAGCTATCTAGCAGAATGTTTGTCAATGTGTGTATTCAACTTCCAGAGTTAAACTGATTTGTGTTTGCAGCAGTTCAGAAAGCCTTTCTTTGGAGAATGTAGAAACAGTCATTTCCAGCCCTAGAGACGCACATAAGAGTTAGCAGTAAGAATGCGTTTCAAACACAGAAGACTCGCTTCTTACAAAGTCATCTCCTGTGTGGTGGTTTCTTTTAGGAAGTTGAATCTATGTTCAGATTCAGCGAGGTAGAAACACGTTTCTTCAAAAAGCTGCGTTTGGACATTCCAGAGTGGATGGGACAACAGGCTATAAAGAGAAATGCCTTGCTCTAAAACCAAAACGGAGCTATCTAGCAGAATGGTTGTCAATGTGTTTATTCAACTTCCAGAGTAAAACTGATGTGTGTTTGCAGCAGTTCAGAAACCCTTTCTTTGGAGAATGTAGAAAAAAAGTCATTTCCAGCCCTAGAGACGCATATAAGAGTTAGCAGTAAGAATGCCTTTAAAACACAGAAACCCGCTTCGTACAAACTCATCTTCTGTGTGTTGGTTCCTTTTAGGAAGTTGCATCTGCGTTTAGATTCAGCGAGGCAGAAACACGTTTCTTCTAAAAGCTGTGTTTGGACATTCCAGAGTGGATGGGAGAACAGGCTGTAAAGAGAAATACCTTGCTCTAAAACCAAAACGGAGCTATCTAGCAGAATGTTTGTCTATGTGTGTATTCATCTTCGAGAGTTAAACTGATGTGTGTTTGCAGCAGTTCAGAAACCCTTTCTTTGGAGAATGTAGAAACAGTCATTTCCAGCCCTAGAGACGCATATAAGAGTTAGCAGTAAGTATGCGTTTAAAACACAGAATACCCGCTTCGTACAAACTCATCTGCTTTGTGCTGGTTTCTTTTAGGAAGTTGTATCTATGTTCAGATTCAGCGAGGTAGAAACACGTTTCTTCTAAAAGCTGCGTTTGGACATTCCAGAGTGGATGGGAGAACAGGCTCTAAAGAGAAATACCTTGCTCAAAAACCAAAACGGAGCTATCTAGCAGAATGGTTGTCAATGTGTGTATTCAACTTCCAGAGTTAAACTGATGTGTGTTTGCAGCAGTTCAGAAACCCTTTCTTTGGAGGATGTAGAAACAGTCATTTCCAGCCCTAGAGACGCATATAAAAGTTAGCAGTAAGAATGCGTTTAAAACACAGAAGACCCGCTTCGTACAAACTCATCTGCTTTGTGCTGGTTTCTTTTAGGAAGTTGCATCTATGTTTAGATTCAGCAAGGTAGAAACACGTTTCTTCTAAAAGCTGCGTTTGGACATTCCAGAGTGGATGGGAGAACAGGCTGTAAAGAGAAATACCTTGCTCTAAAACCAAAACGGAGCTATCTAGCAGAATGGTTGTCAATGTGTGTATTCAACTTCCAGAGTTAAACAGATGTGTGTTTGCAGCAGTTCAGAAACCCTTTCTTTGGAGAATGTAGAAACAGTCATTTCCAGCCCTAGAGACGCACATAAGAGTTAGCAGTAAGAATGCGTTTCAATCACAGAAGATCCGCTTCTTAAAAACTCATCTGCTGTGTGCTGGTTTCTTTTAGGAAGTTGAATCTATGTTCAGATTCAGCGAGGTAGAAACACGTTTCTTCTAAAAGCTGCGTTTGGACATTCCAGAGTGGATGGGAGAACAGGCTCTAAAGAGAAATACCTTGCTCAAAAACCAAAACGGAGCTATCTAGCAGAATGGTTGTCAAGGTGTGTATTCAACTTCCAGAGTTAAACTGATTTGTGTTTGCATCAGTTCAGAAACCCTTTCTTTGGAGAATGTAGAAACAGTCATTTCCAGCCCTAGAGACGCACATAAGAGTTAGCAATAAGAATGCGTTTCAAACACAGAAAATCCGCTTCTTACAAAGTCATCGGCTGTGTGGTGGTTTCTTTTAGGAAGTTGAATCTATGTTCAGATTCAGCGAGGTAGAAACACGTTTCTTCAAAAAGCTGCGTTTGGACATTCCAGAGTGGATGGGAGAACAGGCTATAAAGAGAAATGCCTTGCTCTAAAACCAAAACGGAGCTATCTAGCAGAATGGTTGTCAATGTGTTCATTCAACTTCCAGAGTAAAACTGATGTGTGTTTGCAGCAGTTCAGAAACCCTTTCTTTGGAGAATGTAGAAAAAAAGTCATTTCCAGCCCTAGAGACGCATATAAGAGTTAGCAGTAAGAATGCCTCTAAAACACAGAAACCCGCTTCATACAAACTCATCTTCTGTGTTTTGGTTCCTTTTAGGAAGTTGCATCTGTGTTTAGATTCAGCGAGGCAGAAACACGTTTCTTCTAAAAGCTGCGTTTGGACATTCCAGAGTGGATGGGAGAACAGGCTGTAAAGAGAAATACCTTGCTCTAAAACCAAAACGGAGCTATCTAGCAGAATGGTTGTCAATGTGTGTATTCAACTTCCAGAGTTAAACTGATGTGTGTTTGCAGCAGTTCAGAAACCCTGTCTTTGGAGAATGTAGAAAGAGTCATTTCCAGCCCTAGAGACGCATATAAGAGTTAGCAGTAAGAATGCGTTTAAAACACAGAATACCCGCTTCGTACAAACTCTTCTGCTGTGTTGTAGTTCCTCTTAGGAAGTTGCATCTATGTTTAGATTCAGCGAGGCAGAAACACGTTTCTTCTAAAAACTGCATTTGGACATTCCAGAGTGAATGGGAGAACACGCTGTAAATAGAAATACCTTGCTCTAAAACCAAAACGGAGCTATCTAGCAGAATGTTTGTCAATATGTGTATTCAACTTCCAGAGTTAAACTGATTTGTGTTTGCAGCAGTTCAGAAAGCCTTTCTTTGGAGAATGTAGAAAAAAAGTCATTTCCAGCCCTAGATACGCATATAAGAGTTAGCAGTAAGAATGCCTTTAAAACAGAGAAACCCGCTTCGTACAAACTCACCTTCTGTGTGTTGGTTCCTTTTAGGAAGTTGCATCTGTGTTTAGATTCAGCAAGGCAGAAACACGTTTCTTATAAAAGCTGCGTTTGGACATTCCAGAGTGGATGGGAGAACAGGCTGTAAAGAGAAATACCTTGCTCTAAAACCAAAACGGAGCTATCTAGCAGAATGGTTGTCAATGTGTTTATTCAACATCCAGAGTTAATCTGATTTGTGTTTGCAACAGTTCAGAAACCCTTTCTTTGGAGAATGTAGAAAAAACGTCATTTCCAGCCCTAGAGACGCATATAAGAGTTAGCAGTAAGAATGCCTTTAAAACAGAGAAACCCGCTTCGTACAAACTCATCTTCTGTGTGTTGGTTCCTTTTAGGAAGTTGCATCTGTGTTTAGATTCAGCGAGGCAGAAACACGTTTCTTCTAAAAGCTGCGTTTGGACATTCCAGAGTGGATGGGAGAACAGGGTGTAAAGAGAAATACCTTGCTCTAAAACCAAAACGGAGCTATCTAACAGAATGGTTGTCAATGTGTGTATTCAACTTCCAGAGTTAAACTGATGTGTGTTTGCAAGCAGTTCAGAAACCCTTTCTTTGGAGAATGTAGAAAGAGTTATTTCCAGCCCTAGAGACGCACATAAGAGTTAGCAGTAAGAATGCGTTTCAAACACAGAAGATCCGCTTCTTAAATACTCATCTGCTGTGTGCTGGTTTCTTTTAGGAAGTTGAATCTATGTTCAGATTCAGCGAGGTAGAAACACGTTTCTTCTAAAAGCTGCGTTTGGACATTCCAGAGTGGATGGGAGAACAGGCTCTAAAGAGAAATACCTTGCTCAAAAACCAAAACGGAGCTATCTAGCAGAATGTTTGTCAATGTGTGTATTCAACTTCCAGAGTTAAACTGATTTGTGGTTGCAGCAGTTCAGAAACCCTTTCTTTGGAGAATGTAGAAAAAAAGTCATTTCCAGCCCCAGAGACGCATATAAGAGTTAGCAGTAGGAATGCCTTTAAAACAGAGAAACCCGCTTCGTACAAACTCATCTTCTGTGTGTTGGTTCCTTTTAGGAAGTTGCATCTGTGTTTAGATTCAGCGAGGTAGAACCACGTTTCTTCTAAAAGCTGCGTTTGGACATTCCAGAGTGGATGGGAGAGCAGGCTGTAAAGGGAAATACCTTCCTCTAAAACCAAAACGGAGCTATCTAGCAGAATCGTTGTCAATGTGTGTATTCAACTTCCAGAGTTAAACTGATGTGTGTTTGCAGTAGTTCAGAAACCCTTTCTTTGGAGAATGTAGAAACAGTCATTTCCAGCCCTAGAGACGCACATAAGAGTTAGCAGTAAGAATGCGTTTCAGACACAGAAGACCCGCTTCTTACAAACTCATCTGCTGTGTGCTGCTTTCTTTTAGGAAGTTGAATCTATGTTCAGATTCAGCGAGGTAGAAACACGTTTCTTCTAAAAGTTGCGTTTGGACATTCCAGAGTGAATGGGAAAACACGCTGTAAAGAGAAATACCTTGCTCTAAAACCAAAACGGAGCTATCTAGCAGAATGGTTGTCAATGTGTGTATTCAACTTCCAGAGTTAAACTGATTTGTGTTTGCAGCAGTTCAGAAAGCCTTTCTTTGGAGAATGTAGAAACAGTCATTTCCAGCCCTAGAGACGCACATAAGAGTTAGCAGTAAGAATGCGTTTCAAACACAGAAGACTCGCTTCTTACAAAGTCATCTCCTGTGTGGTGGTTTCTTTTAGGAAGTTGAATCTATGTTCAGATTCAGCGAGGTAGAAACACGTTTCTTCAAAAAGCTGCGTTTGGACATTCCAGAGTGGATGAGACAACAGGCTATAAAGAGAAATGCCTTGCTCTAAAACCAAAACGGAGCTATCTAGCAGAATGGTTGTCAATGTGTTTATTCAACTTCCAGAGTAAAACTGATGTGTGTTTGCAGCAGTTCAGAAACCCTTTCTTTGGAGAATGTAGAAAAAAAGTCATTTCCAGCCCTAGAGACGCATATAAGAGTTAGCAGTAAGAATGCCTTTAAAACACAGAAACCCGCTTCGTACAAACTCATCTTCTGTGTGTTGGTTCCTTTTAGGAAGTTGCATCTGCGTTTAGATTCAGCGAGGCAGAAACACGTTTCTTCTAAAAGCTGCGTTTGGACATTCCAGAGTGGATGGGAGAACAGGCTGTAAAGAGAAATACCTTGCTCTAAAACCAAAACGGAGCTATCTAGCAGAATGTTTGTCAATGTGTGTATTCATCTTCGAGAGTTAAACTGATGTGTGTTTGCAGCAGTTCAGAAACCCTTTCTTTGGAGAATGTAGAAACAGTCATTTCCAGCCCTAGAGACGCATATAAGAGTTAGCAGTAAGTATGCGTTTAAAACACAGAATACCCGCTTCGTACAAACTCATCTGCTTTGTGCTGGTTTCTTTTAGGAAGTTGCATCTATGTTTAGATTCAGCAAGGTAGAAACACGTTTCTTCTAAAAGCTGCGTTTGGACATTCCAGAGTGGATGGGATAACAGGCTGTAAAGAGAAATACCTTGCTCTAAAACCAAAACGGAGCTATCTAGCAGAATGGTTTTCAATGTGTGTATTCAACTTCCAGAGTTAAACTGATGTGTGTTTGCAGCAGTTCAGAAACCCTTTCTTTGGAGAATGTAGAAACAGTCATTTCCAGCCCCAGAGACGCACATAAGAGTTAACAGTAAGAATGCGTTTCAGACACAGAAGACCCGCTTCTTACAAACTCATCTACTGTGTGCTGGTTTCTTTTAGGAAGTTGAATCTATGTTCAGATTCAGCGAGGTAGAAACACGTTTCTTCTAAAAGTTGCGTTTGGACATTCCAGAGTGGATGGGAGAACAGGCTCTAAAGAGAAATACCTTGCTCTAAAACCAAAACGGAGATATCTAACAGAATGGTTGTCAATGTGTGTATTCAACTTCCGTAGTTAAAATGATTTGTGTTTGCAGCAGTTCAGAAACCCTTTCTTTGGAGAATGTAGAAACAGTCATTTCCAGCCCTAGAGACGCACATAAGACTTAGCAGTAAGAATGCGTTTCAAACACAGAAGACCCGCTTCTTACAAAGTCATCTGCTGTGTGGTGGTTTCTTTTAGGAAGTTGAATCTATGTTCAGATTCAGCGAGGTAGAAACACGTTTCTTCAAAAAGCTGCGTTTGGACATTCCAGAGTGGATGGGAGAACAGGCTATAAAATGAAATACCTTGCTCTAAAACCAAAACGGAACTATCTAGCAGAATGGTTGTCAATGTGTGTATTCAACTTCCAGAGTTAAACTGATGTGTGTTTGCAGCAGTTCAGAAACCCTTTCTTTGGAGGATGTAGAAACAGTCATTTCCAGCCCTAGAGACGCATATAAGAGTTAGAAGTAAGAATGCGTTTAAAACACAGAATACCCGCTTCGTACAAACTAATCTGCTGTGTTCTAGTTCCTCTTAGGAAGTTGCATCTATGGTTAGATTCAGCGAGGCAGAAACACCTTTCTTCTAAAAACTGCATTTGGACATTCCAGAGTGAATGTGAGAACACGCCGTAAAGAGAAATACCTTGCTCTAAAACCAAAACGGAGCTATCTTGCAGAATGGTTGTCAATGTTTGTATTCAACTTCCAGAGTTAAACTGATGTGTGTTGGCAGCACTTCAGAAACCCTTTCTTTGGAGAATGTAGAAACAGTCATTTCCAGCCCTAGAGACGCACATAAGAGTTAGCAGTAAGAATTCGTTTCAAATACAGAAGACCCGCTTCTTACAATCCAATCTGCTGTGTGCTGGTTTCTTTTAGGAAGTTGCATCTATGTTAAGATTCAGCGAGGTAGAAACACGTTTCTTCTAAAAGCTGCGTTTGGACATTCCAGAGTGGATTTGAGAACAGGCTCTAAAGAGAAATACTTTGCTCAAAAACCAAAACGGAGCTATCTTGCAGAATGTTTGTCAATGTGTGTATTCAACTTCCAGAGTTAAACTGATTTGTGTTTGCAACAGTTCAGAAACCCTTTCTTTGGAGAATGTAGAAAAAAAGTCATTTCCAGCCCTAGAGACGCATATAAGAGTTAGCAGTAAGAATGCCTCTAAAACACAGAAACCCGCTTCATACAAACTCATCTTCTGTGTTTTGGTTCCTTTTAGGAAGTTGCATCTGTGTTTAGATTCAGCGAGGCAGAAACACGTTTCTTCTAAAAGCTGCGTTTGGACATTCCAGAGTGGATGGGAGAACAGGCTGTAAAGGGAAATACCTTCCTCTAAAACCAAAACGGAGCTATCTAGCAGAATCGTTGTCAATGTGTGTATTCAACTTCCAGAGTTAAACTGATGTGTGTTTGCAGCAGTTCAGAAACCCTTTCTTTGGAGAATGTAGAAACAGTCATTTCCAGCCCTAGAGACCCATATAAGAGTTAGCAGTAAGAATGCCTTTAAAACAGAGAAACCCGCTTCGTACAAACTCATCTTCTGTGTGTTGGTTCCTTTTAGGAAGTTGCATCTGTGTTTAGATTCAGCGAGGCAGAAACACGTTTCTTCTAAAAGCTGCGTTTGGACATTCCAGAGTGGATGGGAGAACAGGCTGTAAAGAGAAATACCTTACTCTAAAACCAAAACGGAGCTATCTAGCAGAATGGTTGTCAATGCGTTTATTCAACTTCGAGAGTTAAACTGATGTGTGTTTGCAGCAGTTCAGAAACCCTTTCTTTGGAGAATGTAGAAACAGTCATTTCCAGCCCTAGAGACGCATATAAGAGTTAGCAGTAAGAATGCGTTTCAGACACAGAAGACCCGCTGCGTACAAACTCATCTGCTTTGTGCTGGTTTCTTTTAGGAAGTTGCATGTGCGTTTAGATTCAGCGAGGCAGAAACACGTTTCTTCTAAAAGCTGCGTTTGGACATTCCAGAGTGGATGGGAGAACAGGCTGTAAAGAGAAATACCTTGCTCTAAAACCAAAACGGAGCTATCTAGCAGAATGGTTGTCAATGTGTGTATTCAACTTCCAGAGTTAAACTGATGTGTGTTTGCAGCAGTTCAGAAACCCTTTCTTTGGAGAATGTAGAAACAGTCATTTCCAGCCCTAGAGACGCATATAAAAGTTAGCAGTAAAAATGCGTTTAAAACACAGAAGACCCGCTTCGTACAAACTCATCTGCTTTGTGCTGGTTTCTTTTAGGAAGTTGCATCTATGTTTAGATTCAGCAAGGTAGAAACACGTTTCTTCTAAAAGCTGCGTTTGGACATTCCAGAGTGGATGGGAGAACAGGCTGTAAAGAGAAATACCTTGCTCTAAAACCAAAACGGAGCTATCTAGCAGAATGGTTGTCAATGTGTGTATTCAACTTCCAGAGTTAAACTGATGTGTGTTTGCAGTAATTCAGAAACCCTTTCTTTGGAGAATGTAGAAACAGTCATTTCCAGCCCTAGAGACGCACATAAGAGTTAGCAGTAAGAATGCGTTTCAGACACAGAAGACCCGCTTCTTACAAACTCATCTGCTGTGTGCTGGTTTCTTTTAGGAAGTTGAATCTATGTTCAGATTCAGCGAGGTAGAAACACGTTTCTTCTAAAAGCTGCCTTTGGACATTCCAGAGTGGATGGGAGAACAGGCTCTAAAGAGAAATACCTTGCTCTAAAACCATAACGGAGATATCTAACAGAATGGTTGTCAATGTGTGTATTCAACTTCCATAGTTAAACAGATTTGTGTTTGCAGCAGTTCAGAATCCCTTTCTTTGGAGAATGTAGAAACAGTCATTTCCAGCCCTAGAGACGCACATAAGAGTTAGCAGTAAGAATGCGTTTCAAACACAGAAGACCCGCTTCTTACAAACTCATCTGCTGTGTGCTGGTTTCTTTTAGGAAGTTGAATCTATGTTCAGATTCAGCGAGGTAGAAACACGTTTCTTCTAAAAGCTGCGTTTAGACATTCCAGAGTGGATGGGAGAACAGGCTCTAAAGAGAAATACCTTGCTCAAAAACCAAAACGGAGCTATCTAGCAGAATGTTTGTCAATGTGTGTATTCAACTTCCAGAGTTAAACTGATGTGTGTTTGCAGCAGTTCAGAAACCCTTTCTTTGGAGAATGTAGAAAAAAAGTCATTTCCAGCCCCAGAGACGCATATAAGAGTTAGCAGTAAGAATGCCTTTAAAACAGAGAAACCCGCTTCGTACAAACTCATCTTCTGTGTGTTGGTTCCTTTTAGGAAGTTGCATCTGTGTTTAGATTCAGCGAGGTAGAACCACGTTTCTTCTAAAAGCTGCGTTTGGACATTCCAGAGTGGATGGGAGAGCAGGCTGTAAAGGGAAATACCTTCCTCTAAAACCAAAACGGAGCTATCTAGCAGAATCGTTGTCAATGTGTGTATTCAACTTCCAGAGTTAAACTGATGTGTGTTTGCAGCAGTTCAGAAACCCTTTCTTTGGAGAATGTAGAAACAGTCATTTCCAGCCCTAGAGACGCATATAAGAGTTAGCAGTAAGAATGCCTTAAAACAGAGAAACCCGCTTCGTACAAACTCATCTGCTGTGTGCTAGTTTCTCTTAGGAAGTTGCATCTATGTTTAGATTCAGCGAGGCAGAAACACGTTTCTTCTAAAAGCTGCGTTTGGACATTCCAGAGTGGATGGGAGAACAGGCTGTAAAGAGAAATACCTTGCTCTAAAACCAAAACGGAGCTATCTAACAGAATGGTTGTCAATGCGTGTATTCAACTTCCAGAGTTAAACTGATGTGTGTTTGCAGCAGTTCAGAAACCCTTTCTTTGGAGAATGTAGAAACAGTCATTTCCAGCCCTAGAGACGCACATAAGAGTTAGCAGTAAGAATGCGTTTCAAACACAGAAGATCCGCTTCTTAAAAACTCATCTGCTGTGTGCTGGTTTCTTTTAGGAAGTTGAATCTATGTTCAGATTCAGCGAGGTAGAAACACGTTTCTTCTAAAAGCTGCGTTTGGACATTCCAGAGTGGATGGGAGAACAGGCTCTAAAGAGAAATACCTTGCTCAAAAACCAAAACGGAGCTATCTAGCAGAATGTTTGTCAATGTGTGTATTCAACTTCCAGAGTTAAACTGATTTGTGGTTGCAGCACTTCAGAAACCCTTTCTTTGGAGAATGTAGAAAAAAAAATCATTTCCAGCCCCAGAGACGCATATAAGAGTTAGCAGTAAGAATGCCTTTAAAACAGAGAAACCCGCTTCGTACAAACTCATCTTCTGTGAGTTGGTTCCTTTTAGGAAGTTGCATCTGTGTTTAGATTCAGCGAGGTAGAACCACGTTTCTTCTAAAAGCTGCGTTTTGACATTCCAGAATGGATGGGAGAACAGGCTGTAAAGGGAAATACCTTCCTCTAAAACCAAAACGGAGCTATCTAGCAGAATCGTTGTCAATGTGTTTATTCAACTTCCAGAGTTAAACTGATGTGTGTTTGCAGCAGTTCAGAAACCCTTTCTTTGGAGAATGTAGAAACAGTCATTTCCAGCCCTAGAGACGCATATAAGAGTTAGCAGTAAGAATGCCGTTAAAAGACAGAATACCCGCTTCGTACAAACTCATCTGCTGTGTGCTAGTTTCTCTTAGGAAGTTGCATCTATGTTTAGATTCAGCGAGGCAGAAACACGTTTCTTTGAAAAACTGCGTTTGGACATTCCAGAGTGGATGGGAGAACAGGCTCTAAAGAGAAATACCTTGCTCTAAAACCAAAACGGAGCTATCTAGCAGAATGGTTGTCAATGTGTGTATTCAACTTCCAGAGATAAACTGATTTGTATTGGCAGCAGTTCAGAAACCCTTTCTTTGGGCAATGTAGAAAAAAAGTCATTTCCAGCCCTAGAGACGCATATAAGAGTTAGCAGTAAGAATGCGTTTAAAACACAGAAGACCCGCTTTGTACAAACTCATCTGCTTTGTGCTGGTTTCTTTTAGGAAGTTGCATCTATGTTTAGATTCAGCAAGGTAGAAACACGTTTCTTCTAAAAGCTGCGTTTGGACATTCCAGAGTGGATGGGAGAACAGGCTGTAAAGAGAAATACCTTGCTCTAAAACCAAAACGGAGCTATCTAGCAGAATGGTTGTCAATGTGTGTATTCAACTTCCAGAGTTAAACTGATGTGTGTTTGCAGCAGTTCAGAAACCCTTTCTTTGGAGAATGTAGAAACAGTCATTTCCAGCCCTAGAGACGCACATAAGAGTTAGCAGTAAGAATGCGTTTCAAACACGGAAGACCCGCTTCTTACAAACTCATCTGCTGTGTGCTGGTTTCTTTTAGGAAGTTGAATCTATGTTCAGATTCAGCGAGGTAGAAACACGTTTCTTCTAAAAGCTGCGTTTAGACATTCCAGAGTGGATGGGAGAACAGGCTTTAAAGAGAAATACCTTGCTCAAAAACCAAAACGGAGCTATCTAGCAGAATGTTTGTCAATGTGTGTATTCAACGTCCAGAGTTAAACTGATTTGTATTTGCAGCAGTTCAGAAACCCTTTCTTTGGAGAATATAGAAAAAAAGTCATTTCCAGCCCTAGAGACGCATATAAGAGTTAGCAGTAAGAATGCCTTTAAAACACAGAAACCCGCTTCGTACAAACTCATCTTCTGTGTGTTGGTTCCTTTTAGGAAGTTGTATTTGTGTTTAGATTCAGCAAGGCAGAAACACGTTTCTTCTAAAAGCTGCGTTTGGACATTCCAGAGTGGATGGGCGAACAGGCTGTAAAGAGAAATACCTTGCTCTAAAACCAAAACGGAGCTATCTAGCAGAATGGTTGTCATTGTGTGTATTCAACTTCCAGAGTTAAACTGATGTGTGTTTGCAGTAGTTCAGAAACCCTTTCTTTGGAGAATGTAGAAACAGTCATTTCCAGCCCTAGAGACGCACATAAGAGTTAGCAGTAAGAATGCGTTTCAAACACAGAAGATCCGCTTCTTAAAAACTCATCTGCTGTGTGCTGGTTTCTTTTAGGAAGTTGAATCTATGTTCAGATTCAGCGAGGTAGAAACACGTTTCTTCTAAAAGCTGCGTTTGGACATTCCAGAGTGGATGGGAGAACAGGCTCTAAAGAGAAATACCTTGCTCAAAAACCAAAACGGAGCTATCTAGCAGAATGTTTGTCAATGTGTGTATTCAACTTCCAGAGTTAAACTGATTTGTGGTTGCAGCAGTTCAGAAACCCTTTCTTTGGAGAATGTAGAAAAAAAGTCATTTCCAGCCCCAGAGACGCATATAAGAGTTAGCAGTAAGTATGCCTTTAAAACAGAGAAACCCGCTTCGTACAAACTCATCTTCTGTGAGTTGGTTCCTTTTAGGAAGTTGCATCTGTGTTTAGATTCAGCGAGGTAGAACCACGTTTCTTCTAAAAGCTGCGTTTTGACATTCCAGAATGGATGGGAGAACAGGCTATAAAGGGAAATACCTTCCTCTAAAACCAAAACGGAGCTATCTAGCAGAATCGTTGTCAATGTGTTTATTCAACTTCCAGTGTTAAACTGATGTGTGTTTGCAGCAGTTCAGAAACCCTTTCTTTGGAGAATGTAGAAACAGTCATTTCCAGCCCTAGAGACGCATATAAGAGTTAGCAGTAAGAATGCCTTTAAAAGACAGAATACCCGCTTCGTACAAACTCATCTGCTGTGTGCTAGTTTCTCTTAGGAAGTTGCATCTATGTTTAGATTCAGCGAGGCAGAAACACGTTTCTTTGAAAAACTGCATTTGGAAATTCCAGAGTGAATGGGAGAACAGGCTCTAAAGAGAAATACCTTGCCCTAAAACCAAAACGGAGCTATCTAGCAGAATGGTTGTCAATGTGTGTATTCAACTTCCAGAGTTAAACTGATGTGTGTTTGCAGCAGTTCAGAAACCCTTTCTTTAGAGAATGTAGAAACAGTCATTTCCAGCCCTAGGGACGCATATAAAAGTTAGCAGTAAGAATGCGTTTAAAACACAGAAGACCCGCTTCGTACAAACTCATCTGCTTTGTGCTGGTTTCTTTTAGGAAGTTGCATCTATGTTCAGATTCAGCGAGGTAGAAACACGTTTCTTCTAAAAGCTGCGTTTGGACATTCCAGAGAGGATGGGAGAACAGACTCTAAAGAGAAATACCTTGCTCTAAAACCAAAACGGAGCTATCTAGCAGAATGTTTGTCAATGTGTGTATTCAACTTCCAGAGTTAAACTGATGTGTGTTTGCAGCAGTTCAGAAACCCATTCTTTGGAGAATGTAGAAAAAAAGTCATTTCCAGCCCTAGAGACGCATATAAGGGTTAGCAGTAAGAATGCCTTTAAAACACAGAAACCCGCTTCGTACAAACTCATCTTCTGTGTGTTGGTTCCTTTTAGGAAGTTGCATCTGTGTTTAGATTCAGCAAGGCAGAAACACGTTTCTTCTAAAAGCTGCGTTTGGACATTCCAGAGTGGATGGGCGAACAGGCTGTAAAGAGAAATACCTTGCTCTAAAACCAAAACGGAGCTATCTAGCAGAATGGTTGTCAATGTGTGTATTCAACTTCCAGAGTTAAACTGATGTGTGTTTGCAGTAGTTCAGAAACCCTTTCTTTGGAGAATGTAGAAACAGTCATTTCCAGCCCTAGAGACGCACATAAGAGTTAGCAGTAAGAATGCGTTTCAAACACAGAAGATCCGCTTCTTAAAAACTCATCTGCTGTGTGCTGGTTTCTTTTAGGAAGTTGAATCTATGTTCAGATTCAGCGAGGTAGAAACACGTTTCTTCTAAAAGCTGCGTTTGGACATTCCAGAGTGGATGGGAGAACAGGCTCTAAAGAGAAATACCTTGCTCAAAAACCAAAACGGAGCTATCTAGCAGAATGTTTGTCAATGTGTGTATTCAACTTCCAGAGTTAAACTGATTTGTGGTTGCAGCAGTTCAGAAACCCTTTCTTTGGAGAATGTAGAAAAAAAGTCATTTCCAGCCCCAGAGACGCATATAAGAGTTAGCAGTAAGAATGCCTTTAAAACAGAGAAACCCGCTTCGTACAAACTCATCTTCTGAGATTTGGTTCCTTTTAGGAAGTTGCATCTGTGTTTAGATTCAGCGAGGTAGAACCACGTTTCTTCTAAAAGCTGCGTTTTGACATTCCAGAATGGATGGGAGAACAGGCTGTAAAGGGAAATACCTTCCTCTAAAACCAAAACGGAGCTATCTAGCAGAATCGTTGTCAATGTGTTTATTCAACTTCCAGAGTTAAACTGATGTGTGTTTGCAGCAGTTCAGAAACCCTTTCTTTGGAGAATGTAGAAACAGTCATTTCCAGCCCTAGAGACGCATATAAGAGTTAGCAGTAAGAATGCCTTTAAAAGACAGAATACCCGCTTCGTACAAACTCATCTGCTGTGTGCTACTTTCTCTTAGGAAGTTGCATCTATGTTTAGATTCAGCGAGGCAGAAACACGTTTCTTTGAAAAACTGCATTTGGAAATTCCAGAGTGAATGGGAGAACAGGCTCTAAAGAGAAATACCTTGCCCTAAAACCAAAACGGAGCTATCTAGCAGAATGGTTGTCAATGTGTGTATTCAACTTCCAGAGTTAAACTGATGTCTGTTTGCAGCAGTTCAGAAACCCTTTCTTTAGAGAATGTAGAAACAGTCATTTCCAGCCCTAGGGACGCATATAAAAGTTAGCAGTAAGAATGCGTTTAAAACACAGAAGACCCGCTTCGTACAAACTCATCTGCTTTGTGCTGGTTTCTTTTAGGAAGTTGCATCTATGTTCAGATTCAGCGAGGTAGAAACACGTTTCTTCTAAAAGCTGCGTTTGGACATTCCAGAGAGGATGGGAGAACAGGCTCTAAAGAGAAATACCTTGCTCTAAAACCAAAACGGAGCTATCTAGCAGAATGTTTGTCAATGTGTGTATTCAACTCCCAGAGTTAAACTGATGTGTGTTTGCAGCAGTTCAGAAACCCTTTCTTTGGAGAATGTAGAAAAAAAGTCATTTCCAGCCCTAGAGACGCATATAAGAGTTAGCAGTAAGAATGCCTTTAAAACACAGAAACCCGCTTCGTACAAACTCATCTTCTGTGTGTTGGTTCCTTTTAGGAAGTTGCATCTGTGTTTAGATTCAGCGAGGCAGAAACACGTTTCTTCTAAAAGCTGCGTTTGGACATTCCAGAGTGGATGGGAGAACAGGCTGTAAAGAGAAATACTTTGCTCTAAAACCAAAACGGAGCTATCTAACAGAATGGTTGTCAATGTGTGTATTCAACTTCCAGAGTTAAACTGATGTGTGTTTGCAGCAGTTCAGAAACCCTTTCTTTGGAGAATGTAGAAACAGTCATTTCCAGCCCTAGAGACGCACATAAGAGTTAGCAGTAAGAATGCGTTTCAAACACAGAAGACCCGCTTCTTACAAACTCATATGCTGTGTGCTGGTTTCTTTAAGGAAGTTGAATCTATGTTCAGATTCAGCGAGGTAGAAACACGTTTCTTCTAAAAGCTGCGTTTGGACATTCCAGAGTGGATGGGAGAACAGGCTCTAAAGAGAAATACCTTGCTCTAAAACCATAACGGAGATATCTAACAAAATGGTTGTCAATGTGTGTATTCAACTTCCATAGTTAAACTGATTTGTGTTTGCAGCAGTTCAGAAACCCTTTCTTTGGAGAATGTAGAAACAGTCATTTCCAGCCCTAGAGACGCACATAAGAGTTAGCAGTAAGAATGCGTTTCAAACACAGAAGACCCGCTTCTTACAAAGTCATCTGCTGTGTGGTGGTTTCTTTTAGGAAGTTGAATCTATGTTCAGATTCAGCGAGGTAGAAACACGTTTCTTCAAAAAGCTGCGTTTGGACATTCCAGAGTGGATGGGAGTACAGGCTATAAAGAGAAATGCCTTGCTCTAAAACCAAAACGGAGCTATCTAGCAGAATGGTTGTCAATGTGTGTATTCAACTTCCAGAGTTAAACTGATGTGTGTTTGCAGCAGTTCAGAAACCCTTTCTTTGGAGAATGTACAAACAGTCATTTCCAGCCCTAGAGACGCACATAAGAGTTAGCAGTAAGAATGCGTTTCAGACACAGAAGACCCGCTTCTTACAAACTCATCTACTGTGTGCTGGTTTCTTTTAGGAAGTTGAATCTATGTTCAGATTCAGCGAGGTAGAAACACGTTTCTTCTAAAAGCTGCGTTTGGACATTCCAGAGTGGATGGGAGAACAGGCTCTAAAGAGAAATACCTTGCTCTAAAACCAAAACGGAGATATCTAACAGAATGGTTGTCAATGTGTGTATTCAACTTCCGTAGTTAAACTGATGTGTGTTTGCAGCAGTTCAGAAACCCTTTCTTTGGAGGATGTAGAAACAGTCATTTCCAGCCCTAGAGACGCATATAAGAGTTAGCAGTAAGAATGCGTTTAAAATACAGAATACCAACTTCGTACAAACTAATCTGCTGTGTTCTAGTTCCTCTTAGGAAGTTGGATCTATGGTTAGATTCAGCGAGGCAGAAACACGTTTCTTCTAAAAACTGCATTTGGACATTCCAGAGTGAATGTGAGAACACGCCATAAAGAGAAATACCTTGCTCTAAAACCAAAACGGAGCTATCTAGCAGAATGGTTGTCAATGTTTGTATTCAACTTCCAGAGTTAAACTGATTTGTGTTTGCAGCAGTTCAGAAACCCTTTCTTTGGAGAATGTAGAAACAGTCATTTCCAGCCCTAGAGACGCACATAAGAGTTAGCAGTAAGAATTCGTTTCAAATACAGAAGACCCGCTTCTTACAATCCAATCTGCTGTGTGCTGGTTTCTTTAAGGAAGTTGCATCTATGTTCAGATTCAGCGAGGTAGAAACACGTTTCTTCTAAAAGCTGCGTTTGGACATTCCAGAGTGGATGTGAGAACAGGCTCTAAAGAGAAATACGTTGCTCAAAAACCAAAACGGAGCTATCTTGCAGAATGTTTGTCAATGTGTGTATTTCTACTTCCAGAGTTAAACTGATTTGTGTTTGCAACTGTTCAGAAACCCTTTCTTTGGAGAATGTAGAAAAAAAGTCATTTCCAGCCCTAGAGACGCATATAAGAGTTAGCAGTAAGAATGCCTCTAAAACACAGAAACTCGCTTCGTACAAACTCATCTTCTGTGTGTTGGTTCCTTTTAGGAAGTTGCATCTGTGTTTAGATTCAGCGAGGCAGAAACACGTTTCTTCTAAAAGCTGCGTTTGGACATTCCAGAGTGGATGGGAGAACAGGTTGTAAAGAGAAATACCTTGCTCTAAAACCAAAACGGAGCTATCTAACAGAATGGTTGTCAATGTGTGTATTCAACTTCCAGAGTTAAACTGATGTGTGTTTGCAGCAGTTCAGAAACCCTTTCTTTGGAGAATGTAGAAACAGTCATTTCCAGCCCTAGAGACGCACATAAGAGTTAGCAGTAAGAATGCGTTTCAAACACAGAAGATCCGCTTCTTAAAAACTCATCTGCTGTGTGCCGGTTTCTTTTAGGAAGTTGAATCTATGTTCAGATTCAGCGAGGTAGAAACACGTTTCTTCTAAAAGCTGCGTTTGGACATTCCAGAGTGGATGGGAGAACAGGCTCTAAAGAGAAATACCTTGCTCAAAACACAAAACGGAGCTATCTAGCAGAATGGTTGTCAATGTGTGTATTCAACTTCCAGAGTTAAACTGATTTGTGGTTGCAGCAGTTCAGAAACCCTTTCTTTGGAGAATGTAGAAAAAAAGTCATTTCCAGCCCCAGAGACGCATATAAGAGTTAGCAGTAAGAATGCCTTTAAAACAGAGAAACCCGCTTCGTACAAACTCATCTTCTGTGTGTTGGTTCCTTTTAGGAAGTTGCATCTGTGTTTAGATTCAGCGAGGTAGAACCACGTTTCTTCTAAAAGCTGCGTTTGGACATTCCAGAGTGGATGGGAGAGCAGGCTGTAAAGGGAAATACCTTCCTCTGAAACCAAAACGGAGCTATCTAGCAGAATCGTTGTCAATGTGTGTATTCAACTTCCAGAGTTAAACTGATGTGTGTTTGCAGCAGTTCAGAAACCCTTTCTTTGGAGAATGTAGAAACAGTCATTTCCAGCCCTAGAGACCCATATAAGAGTTAGCAGTAAGAATGCCTTTAAAACACAGAATACCCGCTTCGTACAAACTCATCTGCTGTGTGCTAGTTTCTCTTAGGAAGTTGCATCTATGTTTAGATTCAGCGAGGCAGAAACACGTTTCTTTGAAAAACTGCATTTGGAAATTCCAGAGTGAATGGAAGAACACGCTGTAAAGAGAAATACCTTGCTCTAAAACCAAAACGGAGCTATCTAGCAGAATGGTTGTCAATGTGTGTATTCAACTTCCAGAGTTAAACTGATGTGTGTTTGCAGCAGTTCAGAAACCCTTTCTTTGGACAATGTAGAAAAAAAGTCATTTCCAGCCCTAGAGACGCATATAAGAGTTAGCAGTAAGAATGCCTTTAAAACACAGAAACCCGCTTCGTACAAACTCATCTTCTGTGTGTTGGTTCCTTTTAGGAAGTTGCATCTGCGTTTAGATTCAGCGAGGCAGAAACACGTTTCTTCTAAAAGCTGCGTTTAGACATTCCAGAGTGGATGGGAGAACAGGCTGTAAAGAGAAATACCTTGCTCTAAAACCAAAACGGAGCTATCTAGCAGAATGTTTGTCAATGTGTGTATTCAACTTCGAGAGTTAAACTGATGTGTGTTTGCAGCAGTTCAGAAACCCTTTCTTTGGAGAATGTAGAAACAGTCATTTCCAGCCCTAGAGACGCATATAAGAGTTAGCAGTAAGAATGCGTTTCAGACACAGAAGATCCGCTTCGTACAAACTCATCTGCTTTGTGCTGGTTTCTTTTAGGAAGTTGCATCTGCGTTTAGATTCAGCGAGGCAGAAACACGTTTCTTCTAAAAGCTGCGTTTGGACATTCCAGAGTGGATGGGAGAACAGGCTGTAAAGAGAAATACCTTGCTCTAAAACCAAAACGGAGCTATCTAGCAGAATGGTTGTCAATGTGTGTATTCAACTTCCAGAGTTAAACTGATGTGTGTTTGCAGCAGTTCAGAAATCCTTTCTTTGGAGAATGTAGAAACAGTCATTTCCAGCCCTAGAGACCCATATAAAAGTTAGCAGTAAAAATGCGTTTAAAACACAGAAGACCCGCTTCGTACAAACTCATCTGCTTTGTGCTGGTTTCTTTTAGGAAGTTGCATCTATGTTTAGATTCAGCAAGGTAGAAACACGTTTCTTCTAAAAGCTGCGTTTGGACATTCCAGAGTGGATGGGAGAACAGGCTGTAAAGAGAAATACCTTGCTCTAAAACCAAAACGGAGCTATCTAGCAGAATGGTTGTCAATGTGTGTATTCAACTTCCAGAGTTAAACTGATGTGTGTTTGCAGTAGTTCAGAAACCCTTTCTTTGGAGAATGTAGAAACAGTCATTTCCAGCCCTAGAGACGCACATAAGAGTTAGCAGTAAGAATGCGTTTCAGACACAGAAGACCCGCTTCATACAAACTCATCTGCTGTGTGCCGGTTTCTTTTAGGAAGTTGAATCTATGTTCAGATTCAGCGAGGTAGAAACACGTTTCTTCTAAAAGCTGCGTTTGGACATTCCAGAGTGGATGGGAAAACAGGCTGTAAAGAGAAATACCTTGCTCTAAAACCAAAACGGAGCTATGTAGCAGAATGGTTGTCAATGTGTTTATTCAACTTCCAGAGTTAAACTGATGTGTGTTTGCAGCAGTTCAGAAACCCTTTCTTTGGAGAATGTAGAAAATGTCATTTCCAGCCCTAGAGACGCACATAAGAGTTAGCAGTAAGAATGCGTTTCAGACACAGAAGACCCGCTTCTTACAAACTCATCTACTGTGTGCTGGTTTCTTTTAGGAAGTTGAATCTATGTTCAGATTCAGCGAGGTAGAAACACGTTTCTTCTAAAAGCTGCGTTTGGACATTCCAGAGTGGATGGGAGAACAGGCTCTAAAGAGAAACACCTTGCTCTAAAACCAAAACGGAGATATCTAACAGAATGGTTGTCAATGTGTGTATTCAACTTCCGTAGTTAAACTGATGTGTGTTTGCAGCAGTTCAGAAACCCTTTCTTTGGAGGATGTAGAAACAGTCATTTCCAGCCCTAGAGACGCATATAAGAGTTAGCAGTAAGAATGCGTTTATAATACAGAATACCAGCTTCGTACAAACTAATCTGCTGTGTTCTAGTTCCTCTTAGGAAGTTGGATCTATGGTTAGATTCAGCGAGGCAGAAACACGTTTCTTCTAAAAACTGCATTTGGACATTCCAGAGTGAATGTGAGAACACGCCATAAAGAGAAATACCTTGCTCTAAAACCAAAACGGAGCTATCTAGCAGAATGGTTGTCAATGTTTGTATTCAACTTCCAGAGTTAAACTGATTTGTGTTGGCAGCAGTTCAGAAACCCTTTCTTTGGAGAATGTAGAAACAGTCATTTCCAGCCCTAGAGACGCACATAAGAGTTAGCAGTAAGAATTCGTTTCAAATACAGAAGACCCGCTTCTTACAATCCAATCTGCTGTGTGCTGGTTTCTTTTAGGAAGTTGCATCTATGTTCAGATTCAGCGAGGTAGAAACACGTTTCTTCTAAAAGCTGCGTTTGGAAATTCCAGAGTGGATGTGAGAACAGGCTCTAAAGAGAAATACGTTGCTCAAAAACCAAAACGGAGCTATCTTGCAGAATGTTTGTCAATGTGTGTATTTCTACTTCCAGAGTTAAACTGATTTGTGTTTGCAACTGTTCAGAAACCCTTTCTTTGGAGAATATAGAAAAAAAGTCATTTCCAGCCCTAGAGACGCATATAAGAGTTAGCAGTAAGAATGCCTCTAAAACACAGAAACCCGCTTCGTACAAACTCATCTTCTGTGTGTTGGTTCCTTTTAGGAAGTTGCATCTGTGTTTAGATTCAGCGAGGCAGAAACACGTTTCTTCTAAAAGCTGCGTTTGGACATTCCAGAGTGGATGGGAGAACAGGTTGTAAAGAGAAATACCTTGCTCTAAAACCAAAACGGAGCTATCTAACAGAATGGTTGTCAATGTGTGTATTCAACTTCCAGAGTTAAACTGATGTGTGTTTGCAGCAGTTCAGAAACCCTTTCTTTGGGGAATGTAGAAACAGTCATTTCCAGCCCTAGAGACGCACATAAGAGTTAGCAGTAAGAATGCGTTTCAAACACAGAAGATCCGCTTCTTAAAAACTCATCTGCTGTGTGCTGGTTTCTTTTAGGAAGTTGAATCTATGTTCAGATTCAGCGAGGTAGAAACACGTTTCTTCTAAAAGCTGCGTTTGGACATTCCAGAGTGGATGGGAGAACAGGCTCTAAAGAGAAATACCTTGCTCAAAACCCAAAACGGAGCTATCTAGCAGAATGGTTGTCAATGTGTGTATTCAACTTCCAGAGTTAAACTGATTTGTGGTTGCAGCAGTTCAGAAACCCTTTCTTTGGAGAATGTAGAAAAAAAGTCATTTCCAGCCCCAGAGACGCATATAAGAGTTAGCAGTAAGAATGCCTTTAAAACAGAGAAACCCGCTTCGTACAAACTCATCTTCTGTGTGTTGGTTCCTTTTAGGAAGTTGCATCTGTGTTTAGATTCAGCGAGGTAGAACCACGTTTCTTCTAAAAGCTGCGTTTGGACATTCCAGAGTGGATGGGAGAGCAGGCTGTAAAGGGAAATACCTTCCTCTAAAACCAAAACGGAGCTATCTAGCAGAATCGTTGTCAAT
This sequence comes from Saimiri boliviensis, assembly GCF_048565385.1. Taxonomy (NCBI): domain Eukaryota; kingdom Metazoa; phylum Chordata; class Mammalia; order Primates; family Cebidae; genus Saimiri; species Saimiri boliviensis. The sequence continues at coordinate 149,365,980 of NC_133449.1, read as the reverse complement.
GTGTGTATTCAACTTCCAGAGTTAAACTGATGTGTGTTTGCAGCAGTTCAGAAACCCTTTCTTTGGAGAATGTAGAAACAGTCATTTCCAGCCCTAGAGACCCATATAAGAGTTAGCAGTAAGAATGCCTTTAAAACACAGAATACCCGCTTCGTACAAACTCATCTGCTGTGTGCTAGTTTCTCTTAGGAAGTTGCATCTATGTTTAGATTCAGCGAGGCAGAAACACGTTTCTTTGAAAAACTGCATTTGGAAATTCCAGAGTGAATGGAAGAACACGCTGTAAAGAGAAATACCTTGCTCTAAAACCAAAACGGAGCTATCTAGCAGAATGGTTGTCAATGTGTGTATTCAACTTCCAGAGTTAAACTGATGTGTGTTTGCAGCAGTTCAGAAACCCTTTCTTTGGACAATGTAGAAAAAAAGTCATTTCCAGCCCTAGAGACGCATATAAGAGTTAGCAGTAAGAATGCCTTTAAAACACAGAAACCCGCTTCGTACAAACTCATCTTCTGTGTGTTGGTTCCTTTTAGGAAGTTGCATCTGCGTTTAGATTCAGCGAGGCAGAAACACGTTTCTTCTAAAAGCTGCGTTTAGACATTCCAGAGTGGATGGGAGAACAGGCTGTAAAGAGAAATACCTTGCTCTAAAACCAAAACGGAGCTATCTAGCAGAATGTTTGTCAATGTGTGTATTCAACTTCGAGAGTTAAACTGATGTGTGTTTGCAGCAGTTCAGAAACCCTTTCTTTGGAGAATGTAGAAACAGTCATTTCCAGCCCTAGAGACGCATATAAGAGTTAGCAGTAAGAATGCGTTTCAGACACAGAAGACCCGCTTCGTACAAACTCATCTGCTTTGTGCTGGTTTCTTTTAGGAAGTTGCATCTGCGTTTAGATTCAGCGAGGCAGAAACACGTTTCTTCTAAAAGCTGCGTTTGGACATTCCAGAGTGGATGGGACAACAGGCTGTAAAGAGAAATACCTTGCTCTAAAACCAAAACGGAGCTATCTAGCAGAATGGTTGTCAATGTGTGTATTCAACTTCCAGAGTTAAACTGATGTGTGTTTGCAGCAGTTCAGAAACCCTTTCTTTGGAGAATGTAGAAACAGTCATTTCCAGCCCTAGAGACCCATATAAAAGTTAGCAGTAAAAATGCGTTTAAAACACAGAAGACCCGCTTCGTACAAACTCATCTGCTTTGTGCTGGTTTCTTTTAGGAAGTTGCATCTATGTTTAGATTCAGCAAGGTAGAAACACGTTTCTTCTAAAAGCTGCGTTTGGACATTCCAGAGTGGATGGGAGAACAGGCTGTAAAGAGAAATACCTTGCTCTAAAACCAAAACGGAGCTATCTAGCAGAATGGTTGTCAATGTGTGTATTCAACTTCCAGAGTTAAACTGATGTGTGTTTGCAGTAGTTCAGAAACCCTTTCTTTGGAGAATGTAGAAACAGTCATTTCCAGCCCTAGAGACGCACATAAGAGTTAGCAGTAAGAATGCGTTTCAGACACAGAAGACCCGCTTCATACAAACTCATCTGCTGTGTGCTGGTTTCTTTTAGGAAGTTGAATCTATATTCAGATTCAGCGAGGTAGAAACACGTTTCTTCTAAAAGCTGCGTTTGGACATTCCAGAGTGGATGGGAAAACAGGCTGTAAAGAGAAATACCTTGCTCTAAAACCAAAACGGAGCTATGTAGCAGAATGGTTGTCAATGTGTTTATTCAACTTCCAGAGATAAACTGATGTGTGTTTGCAGCAGTTCAGAAACCCTTTCTTTGGAGAATGTAGAAACAGTCATTTCCAGCCCTAGAGACGCACATAAGAGTTAGCAGTAAGAATGCGTTTCAGACACAGAAGACCCGCTTCTTACAAACTCATCTACTGTGTGCTGGTTTCTTTTAGGAAGTTGAATCTATGTTCAGATTCAGCGAGGTAGAAACACGTTTCTTCTAAAAGCTGCGTTTGGACATTCCAGAGTGGATGGGAGAACAGGCTCTAAAGAGAAATACCTTGCTCTAAAACCAAAACGGAGATATCTAACAGAATGGTTGTCAATGTGTGTATTCAACTTCCGTAGTTAAACTGATGTGTGTTTGCAGCAGTTCAGAAACCCTTTCTTTGGAGGATGTAGAAACAGTCATTTCCAGCCCTAGAGACGCATATAAGAGTTAGCAGTAAGAATGCGTTTAAAATACAGAATACCAGCTTCGTACAAACTAATCTGCTGTGTTCTAGTTCCTCTTAGGAAGTTGGATCTATGGTTAGATTCAGCGAGGCCGAAACACGTTTCTTCTAAAAACTGCATTTGGACATTCCAGAGTGAATGTGAGAACACGCCATAAAGAGAAATACCTTGCTCTAAAACCAAAACGGAGCTATCTAGCAGAATGGTTGTCAATGTTTGTATTCAACTTCCAGAGTTAAACTGATTTGTGTTGGCAGCAGTTCAGAAACCCTTTCTTTGGAGAATGTAGAAACAGTCATTTCCAGCCCTAGAGAAGCACATAAGAGCTAGCAGTAAGACTTCGTTTCAAATACAGAAGACCCGCTTCTTACAATCCAATCTGCTGTGTGCTGGTTTCTTTTAGGAAGTTGCATCTATGTTCAGATTCAGCGAGGTAGAAACACGTTTCTTCTAAAAGCTGCGTTTGGACATTCCAGAGTGGATGTGAGAACAGGCTCTAAAGAGAAATACGTTGCTCAAAAACCAAAACGGAGCTATCTTGCAGAATGTTTGTCAATGTGTGTATTTCTACTTCCAGAGTTAAACTGATTTGTGTTTGCAACTGTTCAGAAACCCTTTCTTTGGAGAATGTAGAAAAAAAGTCATTTCCAGCCCTAGAGACGCATATAAGAGTTAGCAGTAAGAATGCCTCTAAAACACAGAAACCCGCTTCGTACAAACTCATCTTCTGTGTGTTGGTTCCTTTTAGGAAGTTGCATCTGTGTTTAGATTCAGCGAGGCAGAAACACGTTTCTTCTAAAAGCTGCGTTTGGACATTCCAGAGTGGATGGGAGAACAGGTTGTAAAGAGAAATACCTTGCTCTAAAACCAAAACGGAGCTATCTAACAGAATGGTTGTCAATGTGTGTATTCAACTTCCAGAGTTAAACTGATGTGTGTTTGCAGCAGTTCAGAAACCCTTTCTTTGGAGAATGTAGAAACAGTCATTTCCAGCCCTAGAGACGCACATAAGAGTTAGCAGTAAGAATGCGTTTCAAACACAGAAGATCCGCTTCTTAAAAACTCATCTGCTGTGTGCTGGTTTCTTTTAGGAAGTTGAATCTATGTTCAGATTCAGCGAGGTAGAAACACGTTTCTTCTAAAAGCTGCGTTTGGACATTCCAGAGTGGATGGGAGAACAGGCTCTAAAGAGAAATACCTTGCTCAAAACACAAAACGGAGCTATCTAGCAGAATGTTTGTCAATGTGTGTATTCAACTTCCAGAGTTAAACTGATTTGTGGTTGCAGCAGTTCAGAAACCCTTTCTTTGGAGAATGTAGAAAAAAAGTCATTTCCAGCCCCAGAGACGCATATAAGAGTTAGCAGTAAGAATGCCTTTAAAACAGAGAAACCCGCTTCGTACAAACTCATCTTCTGTGTGTTGGTTCCTTTTAGGAAGTTGCATCTGTGTTTAGATTCAGCGAGGTAGAACCACGTTTCTTCTAAAAGCTGCGTTTGGACATTCCAGAGTGGATGGGAGAGCAGGCTGTAAAGGGAAATACCTTCCTCTAAAACCAAAACGGAGCTATCTAGCAGAATCGTTGTCAATGTGTGTATTCAACTTCCAGAGTTAAACTGATGTGTGTTTGCAGCAGTTCAGAAACCCTTTCTTTGGAGAATGTAGAAACAGTCATTTCCAGCCCTAGAGACCCATATAAGAGTTAGCAGTAAGAATGCCTTTAAAACACAGAATACCCGCTTCGTACAAACTCATCTGCTGTGTGCTAGTTTCTCTTAGGAAGTTGCATCTATGTTTAGATTCAGCGAGGCAGAAACACGTTTCTTTGAAAAACTGCATTTGGAAATTCCAGAGTGAATGGAAGAACACGCTGTAAAGAGAAATACCTTGCTCTAAAACCAAAACGGAGCTATCTAGCAGAATGGTTGTCAATGTGTGTATTCAACTTCCAGAGTTAAACTGATGTGTGTTTGCAGCAGTTCAGAAACCCTTTCTTTGGACAATGTAGAAAAAAAGTCATTTCCAGCCCTAGAGACGCATATAAGAGTTAGCAGTAAGAATGCGTTTCAGACACAGAAGACCCGCTTCGTACAAACTCATCTGCTTTGTGCTGGTTTCTTTTAGGAAGTTGCATCTGCGTTTAGATTCAGCGAGGCAGAAACACGTTTCTTCTAACAGCTGCGTTTGGACATTCCAGAGTGGATGGGAGAACAGGCTGTAAAGAGAAATACCTTGCTCTAAAACCAAAACGGAGCTATCTAGCAGAATGGTTGTCAATGTGTGTATTCAACTTCCAGAGTTAAACTGATGTGTGTTTGCAGCAGTTCAGAAACCCTTTCTTTGGAGAATGTAGAAACAGTCATTTCCAGCCCTAGAGACGCATATAAAAGTTAGCAGTAAGAATGCGTTTAAAACACAGAAGACCCGCTTCGTACAAACTCATCTGCTTTGTGCTGGTTAATTTTAGGAAGTTGCATCTATGTTTAGATTCAGCAAGGTAGAAACACGTTTCTTCTAAAAGCTGCGTTTGGACATTCCAGAGTGGATGGGAGAACAGGCTGTAAAGAGAAATACCTTGCTCTAAAACCAAAACGGAGCTATCTAGCAGAATGGTTGTCAATGTGTGTATTCAAATTCCAGAGTTATACTGATGTGTGTTTGCAGTAGTTCAGAAACCCTTTCTTTGGAGAATGTAGAAACAGTCATTTCCAGCCCTAGAGACGCACATAAGAGTTAGCAGTAAGAATGCGTTTCAGACACAGAAGACCCGCTTCTTACAAACTCATCTGGTGTGTGCTGGTTTCTTTTAGGAAGTTGAATCTATGTTCAGATTCAGCGAGGTAGAAACACGTTTCTTCTAAAAGCTGCATTTGGACATTCCAGAGAGGATGGGAGAACAGGCTCTAAAGAGAAATACCTTGCTCTAAAACCAAAACGGAGCTATCTAGCAGAATGTTTGTCAATGTGTGTATTCAACTTCCAGAGTTAAACTGATGTGTGTTTGCAGCAGTTCAGAAACCCTTTCTTTGGAGAATGTAGAAAAAAAGTCATTTCCAGCCCTAGAGACACATATAAGAGTTAGCAGTAAGAATGCCTTTAAAACACAGAAACCCGCTTCGTACAAACTCATCTTCTGTGTGTTGGTTCCTTTTAGGAAGTTGCATCTGTGTTTAGATTCAGCGAGGCAGAAACACGTTTCTTCTAAAAGCTGCGTTTGGACATTCCAGAGTGGATGGGAGAACAGGCTGTAAAGAGAAATACCTTGCTCTAAAACCAAAACGGAGCTATCTAACAGAATGGTTGTCAATGTGTGTATTCAACTTCCAGAGTTAAACTGATGTGTGTTTGCAGCAGTTCAGAAACCCTTTCTTTGGAGAATGTAGAAACAGTCATTTCCAGCCCTAGAGACGCACATAAGAGTTAGCAGTAAGAATGCGTTTCAAACACAGAAAACCCGCTTCTTACAAACTCATCTGCTGTGTGCTGGTTTCTTTTAGGAAGTTGAATCTATGTTCAGATTCAGCGAGGTAGAAACACGTTTCTTCTAAAAGCTGCGTTTAGACATTCCAGAGTGGATGGGAGAACAGGCTCTAAAGAGAAATACCTTGCTCAAAAACCAAAACGGAGCTATCTAGCAGAATGTTTGTCAATGTGTGTATTCAACTTCCAGAGTTAAACTGATTTGTGTTTGCAGCAGTTCAGAAAGCCTTTCTTTGGATAATGTAGAAAAAAGTCATTTCCAGCCCTAGAGACGCATATAAGAGTTAGCAATAAGAATGCCTTTAAAACACAGAAACCCGCTTCGTACAAACTCATCTTCTGTGTGTTGGTTCCTTTTAGGAAGTTGTATCTGTGTTTAGATTCAGCGAGGCAGAAACACGTTTCTTCTAAAAGCTGCGTTTGGACATTCCAGAGTGGATGGGCGAACAGGCTGTAAAGAGAAATACCTTGCTCTAAAACCAAAACGGAGCTATCTAGTAGAATGGTTGTCAATGTGTGTATTCAACTTCCAGAGTTAAACTGATGTGTGTTTCCAGCAGTTCAGAAACCCTTTCTTTGGAGAATGTAGAAACAGTCATTTCTAGCCCTAGAGACGCATATAAGAGTTAGCAGTAAGAATTCGTTTCAAACACAGAAGATCCGCTTCTTAAAAACTCATCTGCTGTGTGCTGGTTTCTTTTAGGAAGTTGAATCTATGTTCAGATTCAGCGAGGTAGAAACACGTTTCTTCTAAAAGCTGCGTTTGGACGTTCCAGAGTGGATGGGAGAACAGGCTCTAAAGAGAAATACCTTGCTCTAAAACCATAACGGAGATATCTAACAGAATGGTTGTCAATGTGTGTATTCAACTTCCATAGTTAAACTGATTTGTGTTTGCAGCAGTTCAGAAACCCTTTCTTTGGAGAATGTAGAAACAGTCATTTCCAGCCCTAGAGACGCACATAAGAGTTAGCAGTAAGAATGCGTTTCAAACACAGAAGACCCGCTTCTTACAAACTCATCTGCTGTGTGCTGGTTTCTTTTAGGAAGTTGAATCTATGTTCAGATTCAGCGAGGTAGAAACACGTTTCTTCTAAAAGCTGCGTTTAGACATTCCAGAGTGGATGGGAGAACAGGCTCTAAAGAGAAATACCTTGCTCAAAAACCAAAACGGAGCTATCTAGCAGAATGTTTGTCAATGTGTGTATTCAACTTCCAGAGTTAAACTGATGTGTGTTTGCAGCAGTTCAGAAACCCTTTCTTTGGAGAATGTAGAAAAAAAGTCATTTCCAGCCCCATAGACGCATATAAGAGTTAGCAGTAAGAATGCCTTTAAAACAGGGAAACCCGCTTCGTACAAACTCATCTTCTGTGTGTTGGTTGCTTTTAGGAAGTTGCATCTGTGTTTAGATTCAGCGAGGTAGAACCACGTTTCTTCTAAAAGCTGCGTTTGGACATTCCAGAGTGGATGTGAGAGCAGGCTGTAAAGGGAAATACCTTCCTCTAAAACCAAAACGGAGCTATCTAGCAGAATCGTTGTCAATGTGTGTATTCAACTTCCAGAGTTAAACTGATGTGTGTTTGCAGCAGTTCAGAAACCCTTTCTTTGGAGAATGTAGAAACAGTCATTTCCAGCCCTAGAGACGCATATAAGAGTTAGCAGTAAGAATGCCTTAAAACACAGAAACCCGCTTCGTACAAACTCATCTGCTGTGTGCTAGTTTCTCTTAGGAAGTTGCATCTATGTTTAGATTCAGCGAGGCACAAACACGTTTCTTCTAAAAGCTGCGTTTGGACATTCCAGAGTGGATGGGAGAACAGGCTCTAAAGAGAAATACCTTGCTCAAAAACCAAAACGGCGCTATCTAGCAGAATGTTTGTCAATGTGTGTATTCAACATTCAGAGTTAATCTGATTTGTGTTTGCAACAATTCAGAAACCCTTTCTTTGGAGAATGTAGAAAAAAAGTCATTTCCAGCCCTAGAGACGCATATAAGAGTTAGCAGTAAGAATGCCTTTAAAACACAGAAACCCGCTTCGTACAAACTCATCTTCTGTGTGTTGGTTCCTTTTAGGAAGTTGCATCTGTGTTTAGATTCAGCGAGGCAGAAACACGTTTCTTCTAAAAGCTGCTTTTGGACATTCCAGAGTGGATGGGAGAACAGGCTGTAAAGAGAAATACCTTGCTCAAAAACGAAAACGGAGCTATCTAGCAGAATGGTTGTCAATGTGTGTATTCAACTTCCAGAGTTAAACTGATTTGTGTTTGCAACAGTTCAGAAACCCTTTCTTTGGAGAATGTAGAAAAAAAGTCATTTCCAGCCCTAGAGACGCATATAAGAGTTAGCAGTAAGAATGCCTTTAAAACACAGAAACCCGCTTCGTACAAACTCATCTTCTGTGTGTTGGTTCCTTTTAGGAAGTTGCATCTGTGTTTAGATTCAGCGAGGCAGAAACACGTTTCTTCTAAAAGCTGCGTTTGGACATTCCAGAGTGGATGGGCGAAAAGGCTGTAAAGAGAAATACCTTGCTCTAAAATCAAAACGGAGCTATCTAGCAGAATGGTTGTCAATGTGTGTATTCAACTTCCAGAGTTAAACTGATGTGTGTTTGCAGCAGTTCAGAAACCCCTTTCTTTGGAGAATGTAGAAACAGTCATTTCCAGCCCTAGAGACGCATATAAGAGTTAGCAGTAAGAATGCGTTTAAAACACAGAATACCCACTTCGTACAAACTCATCTGCTGTGTTCTAGTTCCTGTTAGGAAGTTGCATCTATGTTCAGATTCAGCGAGGCAGAAACACGTTTCTTCTAAAAGCTGCGTTTGGACATTCCAGAGTGGATGGGAGAACAGGCTGTAAAGAGAAATACCTTGCTCTAAAACCAAAACGGAGCTATCTAGCAGAATGGTTGTCAATGTGTGTATTCAACTTCCAGCGTTAAACTGATGTGTGTTTGCGGCAGTTTAGAAACCCTTTCTTTGGAGAATGTAGAAACAGACAATTCCAGCCCTAGAGACGCATACAAGATTTAGCAGTAAGAATGCGTTTAAAACACAGAAGACCCGCTTCTTACAAACTCATCTGCTGTGTGCTGGTTTCTTTTAGGAAGTTGCATCTATGTTTCGATTCAGCAAGGTAGAAACACGTTTCTTCTAAAAGCTGCGTTTGGACATTCCAGAGTGGAAGGGAGAACAGGCTGTAAAGAGAAATACCTTGCTCTAAAACCAAAACGGAGCTATCTAGCAGAATGGTTGTCAATGTGTGTATTCAACTTCCAGAGTTAAACTGATGTGTGTTGGCAGCAGTTCAGAAACCCTTTCTTTGGAGAATGTAGAAACAGTCATTTCCAGCCCTAGAGACGCACATAAGAGTTAGCAGTAAGAATGCGTTTCAAACACAGAAGACCCGCTACTTACAATCCAATCTGCTGTGTGCTGGTTTCTTTTAGGAAGTTGCATCTATGTTCAGATTCAGCGAGGTAGAAACACGTTTCTTCTAAAAGCTGCGTTTGGACATTCCAGAGTGTATGTGAGAACAGGCTCTAAAGAGAAATACCTTGCTGAAAAACCAAAACGGAGCTATCTTGCAGAATGTTTGTCAATGTGTGTATTCAACTTCCAGAGTTAAACTGATTTGTGTTTGCAGCAGTTCAGAAACCCTTTCTTTGGAGAATGTAGAAAAAAAGTCATTTCCAGCCCTAGAGACGCATATAAGAGTTAGCAGTAAGAATGCCTTTAAAACTGAGAAACCCGCTTCGTACAAACTCATCTTCTGTGTGTTGGTTCCTTTTAGGAAGTTGCATCTGTGTTTAGATTCAGCGAGGTAGAAACACGTTTCTTCTAAAAGCTGCGTTTAGACATTCCAGAGTGCATGGGAGAGCAGGCTGTAAAGGGAAATACCTTCCTCTAAAACCAAAACGGAGCTATCTAGCAGAATCGTTGTCAATGTGTGTATTCAACTTCCAGAGTTAAACTGATGTGTGTTTGCAGCAGTTCAGAAACCCTTTCTTTGGAGAATGTAGAAACAGTCATTTCCAGCCCTAGAGACCCATATAAGAGTTAGCAGTAAGAATGCCTTTAAAACACAGAAACCCGCTTCGTACAAACTCATCTTCTGTGTGTTGGTTCCTTTTAGGAAGTTGCATCTGTGTTTAGATTCAGCGAGGCAGAAACACGTTTCTTCTAAAAGCTGCGTTTGGACATTCCAGAGTGGATGGGAGAACAGGCTGTAAAAAAAAACACCTTGCTCTAAAACCAAAACGGAGCTATCTAACAGAATGGTTGTCAATGTGTATATTCAACTTCCAGAGTTAAACTGATGTGTGTTTTCAGCAGTTCAGAAACCCTTTCTTTGGAGAATGTAGAAACAGTCATTTCCAGCCCTAGAGACGCACATAAGAGTTAGCAGTAAGAATGCGTTTCAAACACAGAAGATCCGCTTCTTAAAAACTCATCTGCTGTGTGCTGGTTTCTTTTAGGAAGTTGAATCTATGTTCAGATTCAGCGAGGTAGAAACACGTTTCTTCTAAAAGCTGCGTTTGGACATTCCAGAGTGGATGGGAGAACAGGCTCTAAAGAGAAATACCTTGCTCAAAACCCAAAACGGAGCTATCTAGCAGAATGTTTGTCAATGTGTGTATTCAACTTCCAGAGTTAAACTGATTTGTGGTTGCAGCAGTTCAGAAACCCTTTCTTTGGAGAATGTAGAAAAAAAGTCATTTCCAGCCCCAGAGACGCATATAAGAGTTAGCAGTAAGAATGCCTTTAAAACAGAGAAACCCGCTTCGTACAAACTCATCTTCTGTGTGTTGGTTCCTTTTAGGAAGTTGCATCTGTGTTTAGATTCAGCGAGGTAGAACCACGTTTCTTCTAAAAGCTGCGTTTGGACATTCCGGAGTGGATGGGAGAACAGGCTGTAAAGGGAAATACCTTCCTCCAAAACCAAAACGGAGCTATCTAGCAGAATCGTTGTCAATGTGTGTATTCAACTTCCAGAGTTAAACTGATTTGTGTTTGCAACAGTTCAGAAAACCTTTCTTTGGACAATGTAGAAAAAAAGTCATTTCCAGCCCTAGAGACGCATATAAGAGCAGTAAGAATGCCTTTAAAACTCAGAAACCCGCTTCGTACAAACTCATCTTCTGTGTGTTGGTTCCTTTTAGGAAGTTGCATCTGCGTTTAGATTCAGCAAGGCAGAAACACGTTTCTTCTAAAAGCTGCGTTTGGACATTCCAGAGTGGATGGGAGAACAGGCTGTAAAGAGAAATACCTTGCTCTAAAACCAAAACGGAGCTATTTAGCAGAATGGTTGTCAATGTGTGTATTCAACTTCCAGAGTTAAACTGATGTGTGTTTGCAGCAGTTCAGAAACCCTTTCTTTGGAGAATGTAGAAACAGTCATTTCCAGCCCTAGAGACGCATATAAAAGTTAGCAGTAAGAATGCGTTTAAAACACAGAAGACCCGCTTCGTACAAACTCATCTGCTTTGTGCTGGTTTCTTTTAGGAAGTTGCATCTATGTTTAGATTCAGCAAGGTAGAAACACGTTTCTTCTAAAAGCTGCGTTTGGACATTCCAGAGTGGATGGGAGAACAGGCTGTAAAGAGAAATACCTTGCTCTAAAACCAAAACGGAGCTATCTAGCAGAATGGTTGTCAATGTGTGTATTCAACTTCCAGAGTTAAACTGATGTGTGTTTGCAGCAGTTCAGAAACCCTTTCTTTGGAGAATGTAGAAACAGTCATTTCCAGCCCTTGAGACCCATATAAGAGTTAGCAGTAAGAATGCCTTTAAAACACAGAATACCCGCTTCGTACAAACTCATCTGCTGTGTGCTAGTTTCTCTTAGGAAGTTGCATCTATGTTTAGATTCAGCGAGGCAGAAACACGTTTCTTTGAAAAACTGCATTTGGAAATTCCAGAGTGAATGGAAGAACACGCTGTAAAGAGAAATACCTTGCTCTAAAACCAAAACGGAGCTATCTAGCAGAATGGTTGTCAATGTGTGTATTCAACTTCCAGAGTTAAACTGATGTGTGTTTGCAGCAGTTCAGAAACCCTTTCTTTGGAGAATGTAGAAAAAAAGTCATTTCCAGCCCTAGAGACGCATATAAGAGTTAGCAGTAAGAATGCCTTTACAACACAGAAACCCGCTTCGTACAAACTCATCTTCTGTGTGTTGGTTCCTTTTAGGAAGTTGCATCTGCGTTTAGATTCAGCGAGGCAGAAACACGTTTCTTCTAAAAGCTGCGTTTGGACATTCCAGAGTGGATGGGAGAACAGGCTGTAAAGAGAAATACCTTGCTCTAAAACCAAAACGGAGCTATCTAGCAGAATGTTTGTCAATGTGTGTATTCAACTTCGAGAGTTAAACTGATGTGTGTTTGCCGCAGTTCAGAAACCCTTTCTTTGGAGAATGTAGAAACAGTCATTTCCAGCCCTAGAGACGCATATAAGAGTTAGCAGTAAGAATGAGTTTCAGACACAGAAGACCCGCTTCGTACAAACTCATCTGCTTTGTGCTGGTTTCTTTTAGGAAGTTGCATCTGCGTTTAGATTCAGCGAGGCAGAAACACGTTTCTTCTAAAAGCTGCGTTTGGACATTCCAGAGTGGATGGGAGAACAGGCTGTAAAGAGAAATACCTTGCTCTAAAACCAAAACGGAGCTATCTAGCAGAATGGTTGTCAATGTGTGTATTCAACTTCCAGAGTTAAACTGATGTGTGTTTGCAGTAGTTCAGAAACCCTTTCTTTGGAGAATGTAGAAACAGTCATTTCCAGCCCTAGAGACGCACATAAGAGTTAGCAGTAAGAATGCGTTTCAGACACAGAAGACCCGCTTCTTACAAACTCATCTGCTGTGTGCTGGTTTCTTTTAGGAAGTTGAATCTATGTTCTGATTCAGCGAGGTAGAAACACGTTTCTTCTAAAAGCTGCGTTTGGACATTCCAGAGTGGATGGGAGAACAGGCTCTAAGGAGAAATACCTTGCTCTAAAACCATAACGGAGATATCTAACAGAATGGTTGTCAATGTGTGTATTCAACTTCCATAGTTAAACTGATTTGTGTTTGCAGCAGTTCAGAAACCCTTTCTTTGGAGAATGTAGAAACAGTCATTTCCAGCCCTAGAGACGCACATAAGAGTTAGCAGTAAGAATGCGTTTCAAACACAGAAGACCCGATTCTTACAAACTCATCTGCTGTGTGCTGGTTTCTTTTAGGAAGTTGAATCTATGTTCAGATTCAGCGAGGTAGAAACACGTTTCTTCTAAAAGCTGCGTTTAGACATTCCAGAGTGGATGGGAGAACAGGCTCTAAAGAGAAATACCTTGCTCAAAAACCAAAACGGAGCTATCTAGCAGAATGTTTGTCAATGTGTGTATTCAACTTCCAGAGTTAAACTGACGTGTGTTTGCAGCAGTTCAGAAACCCTTTCTTTGGAGAATGTAGAAAAAAAGTCATTTCCAGCCGTAGAGACGCATATAAGAGTTAGCAGTAAGAATGCCTTTAAAACACAGAAACCCGCTTCGTACAAACTCATCTTCTGTGTGTTGGTTCGTTTTAGGAAGTTGCATCTGTGTTTAGATTCAGCGAGGCAGAAACACGTTTCTTCTAAAAGCTGCGTTTGGACATTCCAGAGTGGATGGGCGAACAGGCTGTAAAGAGAAATACCTTGCTCTAAAACCAAAACGGAGCTATCTAGTAGAATGGTTGTCAATGTGTGTATTCAACTTCCAGAGTTAAACTGATGTGTGTTTGCAGCAGTTCAGAAACCCTTTCTTTGGGAATGTAGAAACAGTCATTTCCAGCCCTAGAGACGCATATAAGAGTTAGCAGTAAGAATGCGTTTAAAACACAGAATACCCGCTTCGTACAAACTCATCTGCTGTGTTCTAGTTCCTTTTAGGAAGTTGCATCTGTGTTTAGATTCAGCGAGGCAGAAACACGTTTCTTCTAAAAGCTGCGTTTGGACATTCCAGAGTGGATGGGAGAACAGGCTGTAAAGAGAAATACCTTGCTCTAAAACCAAAACGGAGCTATCTAACAGAATGGTTGTCAATGTGTGTATTCAACTTCCAGAGTTAAACTGATGTGTGTTTGCAGCAGTTCAGAAACCCTTTCTTTGGAGAATGTAGAAACAGTCATTTCCAGCCCTAGAGACGCACATAAGAGTTAGCAGTAAGAATGCGTTTCAAACACAGAAGATCCGCTTCTTAAAAACTCATCTGCTGTGTGGTGGTTTCTTTTAGGAAGTTGAATCTATGTTCAGATTCAGCGAGGTAGAAACACGTTTCTTCTAAAAGCTGCGTTTGGACATTCCAGAGTGGATGGGAGAACAGGCTCTAAAGAGAAATACCTTGCTCAAAACCCAAAACGGAGCTATCTAGCAGAATGGTTGTCAATGTGTGTATTCAACTTCCAGAGTTAAACTGATTTGTGGTTGCAGCAGTTCAGAAACCCTTTCTTTGGAGAATGTAGAAAAAAAGTCATTTCCAGCCCCAGAGACGCATATAAGAGTTAGCAGTAAGAATGCCTTTAAAACAGAGAAACCCGCTTCGTACAAACTCATCTTCTGTGTGTTGGTTCCTTTTAGGAAGTTGCATCTGTGTTTAGATTCAGCGAGGTAGAACCACGTTTCTTCTAAAAGCTGCGTTTGGACATTCCAGAGTGGATGGGAGAACAGGCTGTAAAGGGAAATACCTTCCTCCAAAACCAAAACGGAGCTATCTAGCAGAATGGTTGTCAATGTGTGTATTCAACTTCCAGAGTTAAACTGATTTGTGTTTGCAACAGTTCAGAAACCCTTTCTTTGGACAATGTAGAAAAAAAGTCATTTCCAGCCCTAGAGACGCATATAAGAGCAGTAAGAATGCCTTTAAAACTCAGAAACCCGCTTCGTACAAACTCATCTTCTGTGTGTTGGTTCCTTTTAGGAAGTTGCATCTGCGTTTAGATTCAGCGAGGCAGAAACACGTTTCTTCTAAAAGCTGCGTTTGGACATTCCAGAGTGGATGGGAGAACAGGCTGTAAAGAGAAATACCTTGCTCTAAAACCAAAACGGAGCTATTTAGCAGAATGGTTGTCAATGTGTGTATTCAACTTCCAGAGTTAAACTGATGTGTGTTTGCAGCAGTTCAGAAACCCTTTCTTTGGAGAATGTAGAAACAGTCATTTCCAGCCCTAGAGACGCATATAAAAGTTAGCAGTAAGAATGCGTTTAAAACACAGAAGACCCGCTTCGTACAAACTCATCTGCTTTGTGCTGGTTTCTTTTAGGAAGTTGCATCTATGCTTGGATTCAGCAAGGTAGAAACACGTTTCTTCTAAAAGCTGCGTTTGGACATTCCAGAGTGGATGGGAGAACAGGCTGTAAAGAGAAATACCTTGCTCTAAAACCAAAACGGAGCTATCTAGCAGAATGGTTGTCAATGTGTGTATTCAACTTCCAGAGTTAAACTGATGTGTGTTTGCAGTAGTTCAGAAACCCTTTCTTTGGAGAATGTAGAAACAGTCATTTCCAGCTCTAGAGACGCACATAAGAGTTAGCAGTAAGAATGCGTTTCAGACACAGAAGACCCGCTTCTTACAAACTCATCTGCTGTGTGCTGGTTTCTTTTAGGAAGTTGAATCTATGTTCAGATTCACCGAGGGAGAAACACGTTTCTTCTAAAAGCTGCGTTTGGACATTCCAGAGTGGAAGGGAGAACAGGCTGTAAAGAGAAATACCTTGCTCTAAAACCAAAACGGAGCTATCTAGCAGAATGGTTGTCAATGTGTGTATTCAACTTCCAGAGTTAAACTGATGTGTGTTGGCAGCAGTTCAGAAACCCTTTCTTTGGAGAATGTAGAAACAGTCATTTCCAGCCCTAGAGACGCACATAAGAGTTAGCAGTAAGAATGCGTTTCAAACACAGAAGACCCGCTACTTACAATCCAATCTGCTGTGTGCTGGTTTCTTTTAGGAAGTTGCATCTATGTTCAGATTCAGCGAGGTAGAAACACGTTTCTTCTAAAAGCTGCGTTTGGACATTCCAGAGTGTATGTGAGAACAGGCTCTAAAGAGAAATACCTTGCTGAAAAACCAAAACGGAGCTATCTTGCAGAATGTTTGTCAATGTGTGTATTCAACTTCCAGAGTTAAACTGATTTGTGTTTGCAGCAGTTCAGAAACCCTTTCTTTGGAGAATGTAGAAAAAAAGTCATTTCCAGCCCTAGAGACGCATATAAGAGTTAGCAGTAAGAATGCCTTTAAAACTGAGAAACCCGCTTCGTACAAACTCATCTTCTGTGTGTTGGTTCCTTTTAGGAAGTTGCATCTGTGTTTAGATTCAGCGAGGTAGAAACACGTTTCTTCTAAAAGCTGCGTTTAGACATTCCAGAGTGCATGGGAGAGCAGGCTGTAAAGGGAAATACCTTCCTCTAAAACCAAAACGGAGCTATCTAGCAGAATCGTTGTCAATGTGTGTATTCAACTTCCAGAGTTAAACTGATGTGTGTTTGCAGCAGTTCAGAAACCCTTTCTTTGGAGAATGTAGAAACAGTCATTTCCAGCCCTAGAGACCCATATAAGAGTTAGCAGTAAGAATGCCTTTAAAACACAGAAACCCGCTTCGTACAAACTCATCTTCTGTGTGTTGGTTCCTTTTAGGAAGTTGCATCTGTGTTTAGATTCAGCGAGGCAGAAACACGTTTCTTCTAAAAGCTGCGTTTGGACATTCCAGAGTGGATGGGAGAACAGGCTGTAAAAAAAAACACCTTGCTCTAAAACCAAAACGGAGCTATCTAACAGAATGGTTGTCAATGTGTATATTCAACTTCCAGAGTTAAACTGATGTGTGTTTTCAGCAGTTCAGAAACCCTTTCTTTGGAGAATGTAGAAACAGTCATTTCCAGCCCTAGAGACGCACATAAGAGTTAGCAGTAAGAATGCGTTTCAAACACAGAAGATCCGCTTCTTAAAAACTCATCTGCTGTGTGCTGGTTTCTTTTAGGAAGTTGAATCTATGTTCAGATTCAGCGAGGTAGAAACACGTTTCTTCTAAAAGCTGCGTTTGGACATTCCAGAGTGGATGGGAGAACAGGCTCTAAAGAGAAATACCTTGCTCAAAACCCAAAACGGAGCTATCTAGCAGAATGTTTGTCAATGTGTGTATTCAACTTCCAGAGTTAAACTGATTTGTGGTTGCAGCAGTTCAGAAACCCTTTCTTTGGAGAATGTAGAAAAAAAGTCATTTCCAGCCCCAGAGACGCATATAAGAGTTAGCAGTAAGAATGCCTTTAAAACAGAGAAACCCGCTTCGTACAAACTCATCTTCTGTGTGTTGGTTCCTTTTAGGAAGTTGCATCTGTGTTTAGATTCAGCGAGGTAGAACCACGTTTCTTCTAAAAGCTGCGTTTGGACATTCCGGAGTGGATGGGAGAACAGGCTGTAAAGGGAAATACCTTCCTCCAAAACCAAAACGGAGCTATCTAGCAGAATCGTTGTCAATGTGTGTATTCAACTTCCAGAGTTAAACTGATTTGTGTTTGCAACAGTTCAGAAAACCTTTCTTTGGACAATGTAGAAAAAAAGTCATTTCCAGCCCTAGAGACGCATATAAGAGCAGTAAGAATGCCTTTAAAACTCAGAAACCCGCTTCGTACAAACTCATCTTCTGTGTGTTGGTTCCTTTTAGGAAGTTGCATCTGCGTTTAGATTCAGCAAGGCAGAAACACGTTTCTTCTAAAAGCTGCGTTTGGACATTCCAGAGTGGATGGGAGAACAGGCTGTAAAGAGAAATACCTTGCTCTAAAACCAAAACGGAGCTATTTAGCAGAATGGTTGTCAATGTGTGTATTCAACTTCCAGAGTTAAACTGATGTGTGTTTGCAGCAGTTCAGAAACCCTTTCTTTGGAGAATGTAGAAACAGTCATTTCCAGCCCTAGAGACGCATATAAAAGTTAGCAGTAAGAATGCGTTTAAAACACAGAAGACCCGCTTCGTACAAACTCATCTGCTTTGTGCTGGTTTCTTTTAGGAAGTTGCATCTATGTTTAGATTCAGCAAGGTAGAAACACGTTTCTTCTAAAAGCTGCGTTTGGACATTCCAGAGTGGATGGGAGAACAGGCTGTAAAGAGAAATACCTTGCTCTAAAACCAAAACGGAGCTATCTAGCAGAATGGTTGTCAATGTGTGTATTCAACTTCCAGAGTTAAACTGATGTGTGTTTGCAGCAGTTCAGAAACCCTTTCTTTGGAGAATGTAGAAACAGTCATTTCCAGCCCTTGAGACCCATATAAGAGTTAGCAGTAAGAATGCCTTTAAAACACAGAATACCCGCTTCGTACAAACTCATCTGCTGTGTGCTAGTTTCTCTTAGGAAGTTGCATCTATGTTTAGATTCAGCGAGGCAGAAACACGTTTCTTTGAAAAACTGCATTTGGAAATTCCAGAGTGAATGGAAGAACACGCTGTAAAGAGAAATACCTTGCTCTAAAACCAAAACGGAGCTATCTAGCAGAATGGTTGTCAATGTGTGTATTCAACTTCCAGAGTTAAACTGATGTGTGTTTGCAGCAGTTCAGAAACCCTTTCTTTGGAGAATGTAGAAAAAAAGTCATTTCCAGCCCTAGAGACGCATATAAGAGTTAGCAGTAAGAATGCCTTTACAACACAGAAACCCGCTTCGTACAAACTCATCTTCTGTGTGTTGGTTCCTTTTAGGAAGTTGCATCTGCGTTTAGATTCAGCGAGGCAGAAACACGTTTCTTCTAAAAGCTGCGTTTGGACATTCCAGAGTGGATGGGAGAACAGGCTGTAAAGAGAAATACCTTGCTCTAAAACCAAAACGGAGCTATCTAGCAGAATGTTTGTCAATGTGTGTATTCAACTTCGAGAGTTAAACTGATGTGTGTTTGCCGCAGTTCAGAAACCCTTTCTTTGGAGAATGTAGAAACAGTCATTTCCAGCCCTAGAGACGCATATAAGAGTTAGCAGTAAGAATGAGTTTCAGACACAGAAGACCCGCTTCGTACAAACTCATCTGCTTTGTGCTGGTTTCTTTTAGGAAGTTGCATCTGCGTTTAGATTCAGCGAGGCAGAAACACGTTTCTTCTAAAAGCTGCGTTTGGACATTCCAGAGTGGATGGGAGAACAGGCTGTAAAGAGAAATACCTTGCTCTAAAACCAAAACGGAGCTATCTAGCAGAATGGTTGTCAATGTGTGTATTCAACTTCCAGAGTTAAACTGATGTGTGTTTGCAGTAGTTCAGAAACCCTTTCTTTGGAGAATGTAGAAACAGTCATTTCCAGCCCTAGAGACGCACATAAGAGTTAGCAGTAAGAATGCGTTTCAGACACAGAAGACCCGCTTCTTACAAACTCATCTGCTGTGTGCTGGTTTCTTTTAGGAAGTTGAATCTATGTTCTGATTCAGCGAGGTAGAAACACGTTTCTTCTAAAAGCTGCGTTTGGACATTCCAGAGTGGATGGGAGAACAGGCTCTAAAGAGAAATACCTTGCTCTAAAACCATAACGGAGATATCTAACAGAATGGTTGTCAATGTGTGTATTCAACTTCCATAGTTAAACTGATTTGTGTTTGCAGCAGTTCAGAAACCCTTTCTTTGGAGAATGTAGAAACAGTCATTTCCAGCCCTAGAGATGCACATAAGAGTTAGCAGTAAGAATGCGTTTCAAACACAGAAGACCCGATTCTTACAAACTCATCTGCTGTGTGCTGGTTTCTTTTAGGAAGTTGAATCTATGTTCAGATTCAGCGAGGTAGAAACACGTTTCTTCTAAAAGCTGCGTTTAGACATTCCAGAGTGGATGGGAGAACAGGCTCTAAAGAGAAATACCTTGCTCAAAAACCAAAACGGAGCTATCTAGCAGAATGTTTGTCAATGTGTGTATTCAACTTCCAGAGTTAAACTGACGTGTGTTTGCAGCAGTTCAGAAACCCTTTCTTTGGAGAATGTAGAAAAAAAGTCATTTCCAGCCGTAGAGACGCATATAAGAGTTAGCAGTAAGAATGCCTTTAAAACACAGAAACCCGCTTCGTACAAACTCATCTTCTGTGTGTTGGTTCGTTTTAGGAAGTTGCATCTGTGTTTAGATTCAGCGAGGCAGAAACACGTTTCTTCTAAAAGCTGCGTTTGGACATTCCAGAGTGGATGGGCGAACAGGCTGTAAAGAGAAATACCTTGCTCTAAAACCAAAACGGAGCTATCTAGTAGAATGGTTGTCAATGTGTGTATTCAACTTCCAGAGTTAAACTGATGTGTGTTTGCAGCAGTTCAGAAACCCTTTCTTTGGGAATGTAGAAACAGTCATTTCCAGCCCTAGAGACGCATATAAGAGTTAGCAGTAAGAATGCGTTTAAAACACAGAATACCCGCTTCGTACAAACTCATCTGCTGTGTTCTAGTTCCTTTTAGGAAGTTGCATCTGTGTTTAGATTCAGCGAGGCAGAAACACGTTTCTTCTAAAAGCTGCGTTTGGACATTCCAGAGTGGATGGGAGAACAGGCTGTAAAGAGAAATACCTTGCTCTAAAACCAAAACGGAGCTATCTAACAGAATGGTTGTCAATGTGTGTATTCAACTTCCAGAGTTAAACTGATGTGTGTTTGCAGCAGTTCAGAAACCCTTTCTTTGGAGAATGTAGAAACAGTCATTTCCAGCCCTAGAGACGCACATAAGAGTTAGCAGTAAGAATGCGTTTCAAACACAGAAGATCCGCTTCTTAAAAACTCATCTGCTGTGTGGTGGTTTCTTTTAGGAAGTTGAATCTATGTTCAGATTCAGCGAGGTAGAAACACGTTTCTTCTAAAAGCTGCGTTTGGACATTCCAGAGTGGATGGGAGAACAGGCTCTAAAGAGAAATACCTTGCTCAAAACCCAAAACGGAGCTATCTAGCAGAATGGTTGTCAATGTGTGTATTCAACTTCCAGAGTTAAACTGATTTGTGGTTGCAGCAGTTCAGAAACCCTTTCTTTGGAGAATGTAGAAAAAAAGTCATTTCCAGCCCCAGAGACGCATATAAGAGTTAGCAGTAAGAATGCCTTTAAAACAGAGAAACCCGCTTCGTACAAACTCATCTTCTGTGTGTTGGTTCCTTTTAGGAAGTTGCATCTGTGTTTAGATTCAGCGAGGTAGAACCACGTTTCTTCTAAAAGCTGCGTTTGGACATTCCAGAGTGGATGGGAGAACAGGCTGTAAAGGGAAATACCTTCCTCCAAAACCAAAACGGAGCTATCTAGCAGAATGGTTGTCAATGTGTGTATTCAACTTCCAGAGTTAAACTGATTTGTGTTTGCAACAGTTCAGAAACCCTTTCTTTGGACAATGTAGAAAAAAAGTCATTTCCAGCCCTAGAGACGCATATAATAGCAGTAAGAATGCCTTTAAAACTCAGAAACCCGCTTCGTACAAACTCATCTTCTGTGTGTTGGTTCCTTTTAGGAAGTTGCATCTGCGTTTAGATTCAGCGAGGCAGAAACACGTTTCTTCTAAAAGCTGCGTTTGGACATTCCAGAGTGGATGGGAGAACAGGCTGTAAAGAGAAATACCTTGCTCTAAAACCAAAACGGAGCTATTTAGCAGAATGGTTGTCAATGTGTGTATTCAACTTCCAGAGTTAAACTGATGTGTGTTTGCAGCAGTTCAGAAACCCTTTCTTTGGAGAATGTAGAAACAGTCATTTCCAGCCCTAGAGACGCATATAAAAGTTAGCAGTAAGAATGCGTTTAAAACACAGAAGACCCGCTTCGTACAAACTCATCTGCTTTGTGCTGGTTTCTTTTAGGAAGTTGCATCTATGCTTGGATTCAGCAAGGTAGAAACACGTTTCTTCTAAAAGCTGCGTTTGGACATTCCAGAGTGGATGGGAGAACAGGCTGTAAAGAGAAATACCTTGCTCTAAAACCAAAACGGAGCTATCTAGCAGAATGGTTGTCAATGTGTGTATTCAACTTCCAGAGTTAAACTGATGTGTGTTTGCAGTAGTTCAGAAACCCTTTCTTTGGAGAATGTAGAAACAGTCATTTCCAGCTCTAGAGACGCACATAAGAGTTAGCAGTAAGAATGCGTTTCAGACACAGAAGACCCGCTTCTTACAAACTCATCTGCTGTGTGCTGGTTTCTTTTAGGAAGTTGAATCTATGTTCAGATTCAGCGAGGGAGAAACACGTTTCTTCTAAAAGCTGCGTTTGGACATTCCAGAGTGGATTGGAGAACAGGCTCTAAAGAGAAATACCTTGCTCTAAAACCATAACGGAGATATCTAACAGAATGGTTGTCAATGTGTGTATTCAACTTCCATAGTTAAACTGAATTGTGTTTGCAGCAGTTCAGAAACCCTTTCTTTGGAGAATGTAGAAACAGTCATTTCCAGCCCTAGAGACGCACATAAGAGTTAGCAGTAAGAATGCGTTTCAAACACAGAATACCCGCTTCGTACAAACTCATCTGCTTTGTGCTGGTTTCTTTTAGGAAGTTGCATCTATGTTCAGATTCAGCGAGGTAGAAACACGTTTCTTCTAAAACTGCGTTTGGACATTCCAGAGTGGATGGGAGAACAGGCTCTAAAGAGAAATACCTTGCTCTAAAACCAAAACGGATTTATCTAACAGAATGGTTGTCAATGTGTGTATTCAACTTCCGTAGTTAAACTGATTTTTGGTTGCAGCAGTTCAGAAACCCTTTCTTTGGAGGATGTAGAAACAGTCATTTCCAGCCCTAGAGACGCATATAAGAGTTAGCAGTAAGAATGCGTTTAAAATACAGAATACCAGCTTCGTACAAACTAATCTGCTGTGTTCTAGTTCCTCTTAGGAAGTTGGATCTATGGTTAGATTCAGCGAGGCAGAAACACGTTTCTTCTAAAAACTGCATTTGGACATTCCAGAGTGAATGTGAGAACACGCCGTAAAGAGAAATACCTTGCTCTAAAACCAAAACGGAGCTATCTAGCAGAATGGTTGTCAATGTTTGTATTCAACTTCCAGAGTTAAACTGATGTGTGTTGGCAGCAGTTCAGAAACCCTTTCTTTGGAGAATGTAGAAACAGTCATTTCCAGCCCTAGAGACGCACATAAGAGTTAGCAGTAAGAATTCGTTTCAAATACAGAAGACCCGCTTCTTACAATCCAATCTGCTGTGTGCTGGATTCTTTTTGGAAGTTGCATCTATGTTCAGATTCAGCGAGGTAGAAACACGTTTCTTCTAAAAGCTGCGTTTGGACATTCCAGAGTGGATGTGAGAACAGGCTCTAAAGAGAAATACGTTGCTCAAAAACCAAAACGGAGCTATCTTGCAGAATGTTTGTCAATGTGTGTATTCTACTTCCAGAGTTAAACTGATTTGTGTTTGCAACTGTTCAGAAACCCTTTCTTTGGACAATGTAGAAAAAAAGTCATTTCCAGCCCTAGAGACGCATATAAGAGTTAGCAGTAAGAATGCCTCTAAAACACAGAAACCCGCTTCATACAAACTCATCTTCTGTGTTTTGGTTCCTTTTAGGAAGTTGCATCTGTGTTTAGATTCAGCCAGGCAGAAACACGTTTCTTCTAAAAGCTGCGTTTGGACATTCCAGAGTGGATGGGAGAACAGGCTGTAAAGAGAAATACCTTGCTCTAAAACCAAAACAAAGCTATCTAGTAGAATGGTTGTCAATGTGTGTATTCAACTTCCAGAGTTAAACTGATGTGTGTTTGCAGCAGTTCAGAAACCCTTTCTTTGGGAATATAGAAACAGTCATTTCCAGCCCTAGAGACGCATATAAGAGTTAGCAGTAAGAATGCGTTTAAAACACAGAATACCCGCTTCGTACAAACTCATCTGCTGTGTTCTAGTTCCTGTTAGGAAGTTGAATCTATGTTCAGATTCAGCGAGGTAGAAACACGTTTCTTCTAAAAGCTGCGTTTGGACATTCCAGAGTGGATGGGAGAACAGGCTCTAAAGAGAAATACCTTGCTCAAAAACCAAAACGGAGCTATCTAGCAGAATGGTTGTCAATGTGTGTATTCAACTTCCAGAGTTAAACTGATTTGTGGTTGCAGCAGTTCAGAAACCCTTTCTTTGGAGAATGTAGAAAAAAAGTCATTTCCAGCCCCAGAGACGCATATAAGAGTTAGCAGTAAGAATGCCTTTAAAACAGAGAAACCCGCTTCGTACAAACTCATCTTCTGTGTGTTGGTTCCTTTTAGGAAGTTGCATCTGTGTTTAGATTCAGCGAGGTAGAACCACGTTTCTTCTAAAAGCTGCGTTTGGACATTCCAGAGTGGATGGGAGAACAGGCTGTAAAGGGAAATACCTTCCTCCAAAACCAAAACGGAGCTATCTAGCAGAATCGTTGTCAATGTGTGTATTCAACTTCCAGAGTTAAACTGATTTGTGTTTGCAACAGTTCAGAAACCCTTTCTTTGGACAATGTAGAAAAAAGTAATTTCCAGCCCTAGAGACGCATATAAGAGCAGTAAGAATGCCTTTAAAACTCAGAAACCCGCTTCGTACAAACTCATCTTCTGTGTGTTGGTTCCTTTTAGGAAGTTGCATCTGCGTTTAGATTCAGCGAGGCAGAAACACGTTTCTTCTAAAAGCTGCGTTTGGACATTCCAGAGTGGATGGGAGAACAGGCTGTAAAGAGAAATACCTTGCTCTAAAACCAAAACAAAGCTATTTAGCAGAATGGTTGTCAATGTGTGTATTCAACTTCCAGAGTTAAACTGATGTGTGTTTGCAGCAGTTCAGAAACCCTTTCTTTGGAGAATGCAGAAACAGTCATTTCCAGCCCTAGAGACGCATATAAAAGTTAGCAGTAAGAATGCGTTTAAAACACAGAAGACCCGCTTCGTACAAACTCATCTGCTTTGTGCTGGTTTCTTTTAGGAAGTTGCATCTATGTTTAGATTCAGCAAGGTAGAAACACGTTTCTTCTAAAAGCTGCGTTTGGACATTCCAGAGTGGATGGGAGAACAGGCTGTAAAGAGAAATACCTTGCTCTAAAACCAAAACGGAGCTATCTAGCAGAATGGTTGTCAATGTGTGTATTCAACTTCCAGAGTTAAACTGATGTGTGTTTGCAGCAGTTCAGAAACCCTTTCTTTGGAGAATGTAGAAACAGTCATTTCCAGCCCTAGAGACCCATATAAGAGTTAGCAGTAAGAATGCCTTTAAAACACAGAATACCCGCTTCGTACAAACTCATCTGCTGTGTGCTAGTTTCTCTTAGGAAGTTGCATCTATGTTTAGATTCAGCGAGGCAGAAACACGTTTCTTTGAAAAACTGCATTTGGAAATTCCAGAGTGAATGGAAGAACACGCTGTAAAGAGAAATACCTTGCTCTAAAACCTAAACGGAGCTATCTAGCAGAATGGTTGTCAATGTGTGTATTCAACTTCCAGAATTAAACTGATGTGTGTTTGCAGCAGTTCAGAAACCCTTTCTTTGGACAATGTAGAAAAAAAGTCATTTCCAGCCCTAGAGACGCATATAAGAGTTAGCAGTAAGAATGCCTTTAAAACACAGAAACCCGCTTCGTACAAACTCATCTTCTGTGTGTTGGTTCCTTTTAGGAAGTTGCATCTGCGTTTAGATTCAGCGAGGCAGAAACACGTTTCTTCTAAAAGCTGCGTTTGGACATTCCAGAGTGGATGGGAGAACAGGCTGTAAAGAGAAATACCTTGCTCTAAAACCAAAACGGAGCTATCTAGCAGAATGTTTGTCAATGTGTGTATTCAACTTCGAGAGTTAAACTGATGTGTGTTTGCAGCAGTTCAGAAACCCTTTCTTTGGAGAATGTAGAAACAGTCATTTCCAGCCCTAGAGACGCATATAAGAGTTCGCAGTAAGAATGCGTTTCAGACACAGAAGACCCGCTTCGTACAAACTCATCTGCTTTGTGCTGGTTTCTTTTAGGAAGTTGCATCTGCGTTTAGATTCAGCGAGGCAGAAACGCGTTTCTTCTAAAAGCTGCGTTTGGACATTCCAGAGTGGATGGGAGAACAGGCTGTAAAGAGAAATACCTTGCTCTAAAACCAAAACGGAGCTATCTAGCAGAATGGTTGTCAATGTGTGTATTCAACTTCCAGAGTTAAACTGATGTGTGTTTGCAGCAGTTCAGAAACCCTTTCTTTGGAGAATGTAGAAACAGTCATTTCCAGCCCTAGAGACGCATATAAAAGTTAGCAGTAAGAATGCGTTTAAAACACAGAAGACCCGCTTCGTACAAACTCATCTGCTTTGTGCTGGTTTCTTTTAGGAAGTTGCATCTATGTTTAGATTCAGCAAGGTAGAAACACGTTTCTTCTAAAAGCTGCGTTTGGACATTCCAGAGTGGATGGGAGAACAGGCTGTAAAGAGAAATACCTTGCTCTAAAACCAAAACGGAGCTATCTAGCAGAATGGTTGTCAATGTGTGTATTCAACTTCCAGAGTTAAACTGATGTGTGTTTGCAGTAGTTCAGAAACCCTTTCTTTGGAGAATGTAGAAACAGTCATTTCCAGCCCTAGAGACGCACATAAGAGTTAGCAGTAAGAATGCGTTTCAGACACAGAAGACCCGCTTCTTACAAACTCATCTGCTGTGTGCTGGTTTCTTTTAGGAAGTTGAATCTATGTTCAGATTCAGCGAGGTAGAAACACGTTTCTTCTAAAAGCTGCGTTTGGACATTCCAGAGTGGATGGGAGAACAGGCTCTAAAGAGAAATACCTTGCTCTAAAACCATAACGGAGATATCTAACAGAATGGTTGTCAATGTGTGTATTCAACTTCCAGAGTTAAACTGATGTGTGTTTGCAGCAGTTCAGAAACCCTTTCTTTGGAGAATGTAGAAACAGTCATTTACAGCCCTAGAGATGCACATAAGAGTTAGCAGTAAGAATGCGTTTCAAACACAGAAGACCCGCTTCTTACAAACTCATATGCTGTGTGCTGGTTTCTTTTAGGAAGTTGAATCTATGTTCAGATTCAGCGAGGTAGAAACACGTTTCTTCTAAAAGCTGCGTTTAGACATTCCAGAGTGGATGGGAGAACAGGCTGTAAAGAGAAATACCTTGCTCTAAAACCAAAACGGAGCTATCTAGCAGAATGGTTGTCAATGTGTGTATTCAACTTCCAGAGTTAAACTGATGTGTGTTTGCAGCAGTTCAGAAACCCTTTTTTGGAGAATGTAGAAAAAATGTCATTTCCAGCCCTAGAGACGCATATAAGAGTTAGCAGTAAGAATGCCTTTAAAACACAGAAACCCGCTTCGTACAAACTCATCTTCTGTGTGTTAGTTCCTTTTAGGAAGTTGTATCTGTGTTTAGATTCAGCGAGGCAGAAACACGTTTCTTCTAAAAGCTGCGTTTGGACATTCCAGAGTGGATGGGAGAACAGGCTGTAAAAAAAAACACCTTGCTCTAAAACCAAAACGGAGCTATCTAACAGAATGGTTGTCAATGTGTATATTCAACTTCCAGAGTTAAACTGATGTGTGTTTTCAGCAGTTCAGAAACCCTTTCTTTGGAGAATGTAGAAACAGTCATTTCCAGCCCTAGAGACGCACATAAGAGTTAGCAGTAAGAATGCGTTTCAAACACAGAAGATCCGCTTCTTAAAAACTCATCTGCTGTGTGCTGGTTTCTTTTAGGAAGTTGAATCTATGTTCAGATTCAGCGAGGTAGAAACACGTTTCTTCTAAAAGCTGCGTTTGGACATTCCAGAGTGGATGGGAGAACAGGCTCTAAAGAGAAATACCTTGCTCAAAACCCAAAACGGAGCTATCTAGCAGAATGTTTGTCAATGTGTGTATTCAACTTCCAGAGTTAAACTGATTTGTGGTTGCAGCAGTTCAGAAACCCTTTCTTTGGAGAATGTAGAAAAAAAGTCATTTCCAGCCCCAGAGACGCATATAAGAGTTAGCAGTAAGAATGCCTTTAAAACAGAGAAACCCGCTTCGTACAAACTCATCTTCTGTGTGTTGGTTCCTTTTAGGAAGTTGCATCTGTGTTTAGATTCAGCGAGGTAGAACCACGTTTCTTCTAAAAGCTGCGTTTGGACATTCCGGAGTGGATGGGAGAACAGGCTGTAAAGGGAAATACCTTCCTCCAAAACCAAAACGGAGCTATCTAGCAGAATCGTTGTCAATGTGTGTATTCAACTTCCAGAGTTAAACTGATTTGTGTTTGCAACAGTTCAGAAAACCTTTCTTTGGACAATGTAGAAAAAAAGTCATTTCCAGCCCTAGAGACGCATATAAGAGCAGTAAGAATGCCTTTAAAACTCAGAAACCCGCTTCGTACAAACTCATCTTCTGTGTGTTGGTTCCTTTTAGGAAGTTGCATCTGCGTTTAGATTCAGCAAGGCAGAAACACGTTTCTTCTAAAAGCTGCGTTTGGACATTCCAGAGTGGATGGGAGAACAGGCTGTAAAGAGAAATACCTTGCTCTAAAACCAAAACGGAGCTATTTAGCAGAATGGTTGTCAATGTGTGTATTCAACTTCCAGAGTTAAACTGATGTGTGTTTGCAGCAGTTCAGAAACCCTTTCTTTGGAGAATGTAGAAACAGTCATTTCCAGCCCTAGAGACGCATATAAAAGTTAGCAGTAAGAATGCGTTTAAAACACAGAAGACCCGCTTCGTACAAACTCATCTGCTTTGTGCTGGTTTCTTTTAGGAAGTTGCATCTATGTTTAGATTCAGCAAGGTAGAAACACGTTTCTTCTAAAAGCTGCGTTTGGACATTCCAGAGTGGATGGGAGAACAGGCTGTAAAGAGAAATACCTTGCTCTAAAACCAAAACGGAGCTATCTAGCAGAATGGTTGTCAATGTGTGTATTCAACTTCCAGAGTTAAACTGATGTGTGTTTGCAGCAGTTCAGAAACCCTTTCTTTGGAGAATGTAGAAACAGTCATTTCCAGCCCTTGAGACCCATATAAGAGTTAGCAGTAAGAATGCCTTTAAAACACAGAATACCCGCTTCGTACAAACTCATCTGCTGTGTGCTAGTTTCTCTTAGGAAGTTGCATCTATGTTTAGATTCAGCGAGGCAGAAACACGTTTCTTTGAAAAACTGCATTTGGAAATTCCAGAGTGAATGGAAGAACACGCTGTAAAGAGAAATACCTTGCTCTAAAACCAAAACGGAGCTATCTAGCAGAATGGTTGTCAATGTGTGTATTCAACTTCCAGAGTTAAACTGATGTGTGTTTGCAGCAGTTCAGAAACCCTTTCTTTGGAGAATGTAGAAAAAAAGTCATTTCCAGCCCTAGAGACGCATATAAGAGTTAGCAGTAAGAATGCCTTTACAACACAGAAACCCGCTTCGTACAAACTCATCTTCTGTGTGTTGGTTCCTTTTAGGAAGTTGCATCTGCGTTTAGATTCAGCGAGGCAGAAACACGTTTCTTCTAAAAGCTGCGTTTGGACATTCCAGAGTGGATGGGAGAACAGGCTGTAAAGAGAAATACCTTGCTCTAAAACCAAAACGGAGCTATCTAGCAGAATGTTTGTCAATGTGTGTATTCAACTTCGAGAGTTAAACTGATGTGTGTTTGCAGCAGTTCAGAAACCCTATCTTTGGAGAATGTAGAAACAGTCATTTCCAGCCCTAGAGACGCACATAAGAGTTAGCAGTAAGAATGCGTTTCAAACACAGAAGACCCGCTTCTTACAAACTCATATGCTGTGTGCTGGTTTCTTTTAGGAAGTTGAATCTATGTTCAGATTCAGCGAGGTAGAAACACGTTTCTTCTAAAAGCTGCGTTTAGACATTCCAGAGTGGATGGGAGAACAGGCTGTAAAGAGAAATACCTTGCTCTAAAACCAAAACGGAGCTATCTAGCAGAATGGTTGTCAATGTGTGTATTCAACTTCCAGAGTTAAACTGATGTGTGTTTGCAGCAGTTCAGAAACCCTTTTTTGGAGAATGTAGAAAAAAAGTCATTTCCAGCCCTAGAGACGCATATAAGAGTTAGCAGTAAGAATGCCTTTAAAACACAGAAACCCGCTTCGTACAAACTCATCTTCTGTGTGTTGGTTCCTTTTAGGAAGTTGCATCTGCGTTTAGATTCAGCGAGGCAGAAACACGTTTCTTCTAAAAGCTGCGTTTGGACATTCCAGAATGGATGGGAGAACAGGCTGTAAAGAGAAATACCTTGCTCTAAAACCAAAACGGAGCTATCTAGCAGAATGTTTGTCAATGTGTGTATTCAACTTCGAGAGTTAAACTGATGTGTGTTTGCAGCAGTTCAGAAACCCTTTCTTTGGAGAATGTAGAAACAGTCATTTCCAGCCCTAGAGACGCATATAAGAGTTCGCAGTAAGAATGCGTTTCAGACACAGAAGACCCGCTTCGTACAAACTCATCTGCTTTGTGCTGGTTTCTTTTAGGAAGTTGCATCTGCGTTTAGATTCAGCGAGGCAGAAACACGTTTCTTCTAAAAGCTGCGTTTGGACATTCCAGAGTGGATGGGAGAACAGGCTGTAAAGAGAAATACCTTGCTCTAAAACCAAAACGGAGCTATCTAGCAGAATGGTTGTCAATGTGTGTATTCAACTTCCAGAGTTAAACTGATGTGTGTTTGCAGCAGTTCAGAAACCCTTTCTTTGGAGAATGTAGAAACAGTCATTTCCAGCCCTAGAGACGCATATAAAAGTTAGCAGTAAGAATGCGTTTAAAACACAGAAGACCCGCTTCGTACAAACTCATCTGCTTTTTGCTGGTTTCTTTTAGGAAGTTGCATCTATGTTTAGATTCAGCAAGGTAGAAACACGTTTCTTCTAAAAGCTGCGTTTGAACATTACAGAGTGGATGGGAGAAGAGGCTGTAAAGAGAAATACCTTGCTCTAAAACCAAAACGGAGCTATCTAGCAGAATGGTTGTCAATGTGTGTATTCAACTTCCAGAGTTAAACTGATGTGTGTTTGCAGCAGTTCAGAAACCCTTTCTTTGGAGAATGTAGAAAAAATGTCATTTCCAGCCCTAGAGACGCATATAAGAGTTAGCAGTAAGAATGCCTTTAAAACACAGAAACCCGCTTCGTACAAACTCATCTTCTGTGTGTTAGTTCCTTTTAGGAAGTTGTATCTGTGTTTAGATTCAGCGAGGCAGAAACACGTTTCTTCTAAAAGCTGCGTTTGGACATTCCAGAGTGGATGGGCGAACAGGCTGTAAAGAGAAATACCTTGCTCTAAAACCAAAACGGAGCTATCTAGTAGAATGGTTGTCAATGTGTGTATTCAACTTCCAGAGTTAAACTGATGTGTGTTTGCAGCAGTTCAGAAACCCTTTCTTTGGGAATATAGAAACAGTCATTTCCAGCCCTAGAGACGCATATAAGAGTTAGCAGTAAGAATGCGTTTAAAACACAGAATACCCGCTTCGTACAAACTCATCTGCTGTGTTCTAGTTCCTGTTAGGAAGTTGAATCTATGTTCAGATTCAGCGAGGTAGAAACACGTTTCTTCTAAAAGCTGCGTTTGGACATTCCAGAGTGGATGGGAGAACAGGCTCTAAAGAGAAATACCTTGCTCAAAAACCAAAACGGAGCTATCTAGCAGAATGGTTGTCAATGTGTGTATTCAACTTCCAGAGTTAAACTGATTTGTGGTTGCAGCAGTTCAGAAACCCTTTCTTTGGAGAATGTAGAAAAAAAGTCATTTCCAGCCCCAGAGACGCATATAAGAGTTAGCAGTAAGAATGCCTTTAAAACAGAGAAACCCGCTTCGTACAAACTCATCTTCTGTGTGTTGGTTCCTTTTAGGAAGTTGCATCTGTGTTTAGATTCAGCGAGGTAGAACCACGTTTCTTCTAAAAGCTGCGTTTGGACATTCCAGAGTGGATGGGAGAACAGGCTGTAAAGGGAAATACCTTCCTCCAAAACCAAAACGGAGCTATCTAGCAGAATCGTTGTCAATGTGTGTATTCAACTTCCAGAGTTAAACTGATTTGTGTTTGCAACAGTTCAGAAACCCTTTCTTTGGACAATGTAGAAAAAAGTAATTTCCAGCCCTAGAGACGCATATAAGAGCAGTAAGAATGCCTTTAAAACTCAGAAACCCGCTTCGTACAAACTCATCTTCTGTGTGTTGGTTCCTTTTAGGAAGTTGCATCTGCGTTTAGATTCAGCGAGGCAGAAACACGTTTCTTCTAAAAGCTGCGTTTGGACATTCCAGAGTGGATGGGAGAACAGGCTGTAAAGAGAAATACCTTGCTCTAAAACCAAAACAAAGCTATTTAGCAGAATGGTTGTCAATGTGTGTATTCAACTTCCAGAGTTAAACTGATGTGTGTTTGCAGCAGTTCAGAAACCCTTTCTTTGGAGAATGCAGAAACAGTCATTTCCAGCCCTAGAGACGCATATAAAAGTTAGCAGTAAGAATGCGTTTAAAACACAGAAGACCCGCTTCGTACAAACTCATCTGCTTTGTGCTGGTTTCTTTTAGGAAGTTGCATCTATGTTTAGATTCAGCAAGGTAGAAACACGTTTCTTCTAAAAGCTGCGTTTGGACATTCCAGAGTGGATGGGAGAACAGGCTGTAAAGAGAAATACCTTGCTCTAAAACCAAAACGGAGCTATCTAGCAGAATGGTTGTCAATGTGTGTATTCAACTTCCAGAGTTAAACTGATGTGTGTTTGCAGCAGTTCAGAAACCCTTTCTTTGGAGAATGTAGAAACAGTCATTTCCAGCCCTAGAGACCCATATAAGAGTTAGCAGTAAGAATGCCTTTAAAACACAGAATACCCGCTTCGTACAAACTCATCTGCTGTGTGCTAGTTTCTCTTAGGAAGTTGCATCTATGTTTAGATTCAGCGAGGCAGAAACACGTTTCTTTGAAAAACTGCATTTGGAAATTCCAGAGTGAATGGAAGAACACGCTGTAAAGAGAAATACCTTGCTCTAAAACCTAAACGGAGCTATCTAGCAGAATGGTTGTCAATGTGTGTATTCAACTTCCAGAATTAAACTGATGTGTGTTTGCAGCAGTTCAGAAACCCTTTCTTTGGACAATGTAGAAAAAAAGTCATTTCCAGCCCTAGAGACGCATATAAGAGTTAGCAGTAAGAATGCCTTTAAAACACAGAAACCCGCTTCGTACAAACTCATCTTCTGTGTGTTGGTTCCTTTTAGGAAGTTGCATCTGCGTTTAGATTCAGCGAGGCAGAAACACGTTTCTTCTAAAAGCTGCGTTTGGACATTCCAGAGTGGATGGGAGAACAGGCTGTAAAGAGAAATACCTTGCTCTAAAACCAAAACGGAGCTATCTAGCAGAATGTTTGTCAATGTGTGTATTCAACTTCGAGAGTTAAACTGATGTGTGTTTGCAGCAGTTCAGAAACCCTTTCTTTGGAGAATGTAGAAACAGTCATTTCCAGCCCTAGAGACGCATATAAGAGTTCGCAGTAAGAATGCGTTTCAGACACAGAAGACCCGCTTCGTACAAACTCATCTGCTTTGTGCTGGTTTCTTTTAGGAAGTTGCATCTGCGTTTAGATTCAGCGAGGCAGAAACGCGTTTCTTCTAAAAGCTGCGTTTGGACATTCCAGAGTGGATGGGAGAACAGGCTGTAAAGAGAAATACCTTGCTCTAAAACCAAAACGGAGCTATCTAGCAGAATGGTTGTCAATGTGTGTATTCAACTTCCAGAGTTAAACTGATGTGTGTTTGCAGCAGTTCAGAAACCCTTTCTTTGGAGAATGTAGAAACAGTCATTTCCAGCCCTAGAGACGCATATAAAAGTTAGCAGTAAGAATGCGTTTAAAACACAGAAGACCCGCTTCGTACAAACTCATCTGCTTTGTGCTGGTTTCTTTTAGGAAGTTGCATCTATGTTTAGATTCAGCAAGGTAGAAACACGTTTCTTCTAAAAGCTGCGTTTGGACATTCCAGAGTGGATGGGAGAACAGGCTGTAAAGAGAAATACCTTGCTCTAAAACCAAAACGGAGCTATCTAGCAGAATGGTTGTCAATGTGTGTATTCAACTTCCAGAGTTAAACTGATGTGTGTTTGCAGTAGTTCAGAAACCCTTTCTTTGGAGAATGTAGAAACAGTCATTTCCAGCCCTAGAGACGCACATAAGAGTTAGCAGTAAGAATGCGTTTCAGACACAGAAGACCCGCTTCTTACAAACTCATCTGCTGTGTGCTGGTTTCTTTTAGGAAGTTGAATCTATGTTCAGATTCAGCGAGGTAGAAACACGTTTCTTCTAAAAGCTGCGTTTGGACATTCCAGAGTGGATGGGAGAACAGGCTCTAAAGAGAAATACCTTGCTCTAAAACCATAACGGAGATATCTAACAGAATGGTTGTCAATGTGTGTATTCAACTTCCAGAGTTAAACTGATGTGTGTTTGCAGCAGTTCAGAAACCCTTTCTTTGGAGAATGTAGAAACAGTCATTTACAGCCCTAGAGATGCACATAAGAGTTAGCAGTAAGAATGCGTTTCAAACACAGAAGACCCGCTTCTTACAAACTCATATGCTGTGTGCTGGTTTCTTTTAGGAAGTTGAATCTATGTTCAGATTCAGCGAGGTAGAAACACGTTTCTTCTAAAAGCTGCGTTTAGACATTCCAGAGTGGATGGGAGAACAGGCTGTAAAGAGAAATACCTTGCTCTAAAACCAAAACGGAGCTATCTAGCAGAATGGTTGTCAATGTGTGTATTCAACTTCCAGAGTTAAACTGATGTGTGTTTGCAGCAGTTCAGAAACCCTTTTTTGGAGAATGTAGAAAAAATGTCATTTCCAGCCCTAGAGACGCATATAAGAGTTAGCAGTAAGAATGCCTTTAAAACACAGAAACCCGCTTCGTACAAACTCATCTTCTGTGTGTTAGTTCCTTTTAGGAAGTTGTATCTGTGTTTAGATTCAGCGAGGCAGAAACACGTTTCTTCTAAAAGCTGCGTTTGGACATTCCAGAGTTGATGGGCGAACAGGCTGTAAAGAGAAATACCTTGCTCTAAAACCAAAACGGAGCTATCTAGTAGAATGGTTGTCAATGTGTGTATTCAACTTCCAGAGTTAAACTGATGTGTGTTTGCAGCAGTTCAGAAACCCTTTCTTTGGGAATGTAGAAACAGTCATTTCCAGCCCTAGAGACGCATATAAGAGTTAGCAGTAAGAATGCGTTTAAAACACAGAATACCCGCTTCGTACAAACTCATCTGCTGTGTTCTAGTTCCTGTTAGGAAGTTGAATCTATGTTCAGATTCAGCGAGGTAGAAACACGTTTCTTCTAAAAGCTGCGTTTGGACATTCCAGAGTGGATGGGAGAACAGCCTCTAAAGAGAAATACCTTGCTCAAAAACCAAAACGGAGCTATCTAGCAGAATGGTTGTCAATGTGTGTATTCAACTTCCAGAGTTAAACTGATTTGTGGTTGCAGCAGTTCAGAAACCCTTTCTTTGGAGAATGTAGAAAAAAAGTCATTTCCAGCCCCAGAGACGCATATAAGAGTTAGCAGTAAGAATGCCTTTAAAACAGAGAAACCCGCTTCGTACAAACTCATCTTCTGTGTGTTGGTTCCTTTTAGGAAGTTGCATCTGTGTTTAGATTCAGCGAGGTAGAACCACGTTTCTTCTAAAAGCTGCGTTTGGACATTCCAGAGTGGATGGGAGAACAGGCTGTAAAGGGAAATACCTTCCTCCAAAACCAAAACGGAGCTATCTAGCAGAATCGTTGTCAATGTGTGTATTCAACTTCCAGAGTTAAACTGATTTGTGTTTGCAACAGTTCAGAAACCCTTTCTTTGGACAATGTAGAAAAAAGTAATTTCCAGCCCTAGAGACGCATATAAGAGCAGTAAGAATGCCTTTAAAACTCAGAAACCCGCTTCGTACAAACTCATCTTCTGTGTGTTGGTTCCTTTTAGGAAGTTGCATCTGCGTTTAGATTCAGCGAGGCAGAAACACGTTTCTTCTAAAAGCTCCGTTTGGACATTCCAGAGTGGATGGGAGAACAGGCTGTAAAGAGAAATACCTTGCTCTAAAACCAAAACGGAGCTATTTAGCAGAATGGTTGTCAATGTGTGTATTCAACTTCCAGAGTTAAACTGATGTGTGTTTGCAGCAGTTCAGAAACCCTTTCTTTGGAGAATGCAGAAACAGTCATTTCCAGCCCTAGAGACGCATATAAAAGTTAGCAGTAAGAATGCGTTTAAAACACAGAAGACCCGCTTCGTACAAACTCATCTGCTTTGTGCTGGTTTCTTTTAGGAAGTTGCATCTATGTTTAGATTCAGCAAGGTAGAAACACGTTTCTTCTAAAAGCTGCGTTTGGACATCCCAGAGTGGATGGGAGAACAGGCTGTAAAGAGAAATACCTTGCTCTAAAACCAAAACGGAGCTATCTAGCAGAATGGTTGTCAATGTGTGTATTCAACTTCCAGAGTTAAACTGATGTGTGTTTGCAGCAGTTCAGAAACCCTTTCTTTGGAGAATGTAGAAACAGTCATTTCCAGCCCTAGAGACCCATATAAGAGTTAGCAGTAAGAATGCCTTTAAAACACAGAATACCCGCTTCGTACAAACTCATCTGCTGTGTGCTAGTTTCTCTTAGGAAGTTGCATCTATGTTTAGATTCAGCGAGGCAGAAACACGTTTCTTTGAAAAACTGCATTTGGAAATTCCAGAGTGAATGGAAGAACACGCTGTAAAGAGAAATACCTTGCTCTAAAACCAAAACGGAGCTATCTAGCAGAATGGTTGTCAATGTGTGTATTCAACTTCCAGAGTTAAACTGATGTGTGTTTGCAGCAGTTCAGAAACCCTTTCTTTGGACAATGTAGAAAAAAAGTCATTTCCAGCCCTAGAGACGCATATAAGAGTTAGCAGTAAGAATGCCTTTAAAACACAGAAACCCGCTTCGTACAAACTCATCTTCTGTGTGTTGGTTCCTTTTAGGAAGTTGCATCTGCGTTTAGATTCAGCGAGGCAGAAACACGTTTCTTCTAAAAGCTGCGTTTGGACATTCCAGAGTGGATGGGAGAACAGGCTGTAAAGAGAAATACCTTGCTCTAAAACCAAAACGGAGCTATCTAGCAGAATGTTTGTCAATGTGTGTATTCAACTTCGAGAGTTAAACTGATGTGTGTTTGCAGCAGTTCAGAAACCCTTTCTTTGGAGAATGTAGAAACAGTCATTTCCAGCCCTAGAGACTCATATAAGTGTTAGCAGTAAGAATGCGTTTCAGACACAGAAGACCCGCTTCGTACAAACTCATCTGCTTTGTGCTGGTTTCTTTTAGGAAGTTGCATCTGCGTTTAGATTCAGCGAGGCAGAAACACGTTTCTTCTAAAAGCTGCGTTTGGACATTCCAGAGTGGATGGGAGAACAGGCTGTAAAGAGAAATACCTTGCTCTAAAACCAAAACGGAGCTATCTAGCAGAATGGTTGTCAATGTGTGTATTCAACTTCCAGAGTTAAACTGATGTGTGTTTGCAGCAGTTCAGAAACCCTTTCTTTGGAGAATGTAGAAACAGTCATTTCCAGCCCTAGAGACGCATATAAAAGTTAGCAGTAAGAATGCGTTTAAAACACAGAAGACCCGCTTCGTACAAACTCATCTGCTTTGTGCTGGTTTCTTTTAGGAAGTTGCATCTGCGTTTAGATTCAGCGAGGCAGAAACACGTTTCTTCTAAAAGCTGCGTTTGGACATTCCAGAGTGGATGGGAGAACAGGCTGTAAAGAGAAATACCTTGCTCTAAAACCAAAACGGAGCTATCTAGCAGAATGGTTGTCAATGTGTGTATTCAACTTCCAGAGTTAAACTGATGTGTGTTTGCAGCAGTTCAGAAACCCTTTCTTTGGAGAATGTAGAAACAGTCATTTCCAGCCCTAGAGACGCATATAAAAGTTAGCAGTAAGAATGCGTTTAAAACACAGAAGACCCGCTTCGTACAAACTCATCTGCTTTGTGCTGGTTTCTTTTAGGAAGTTGCATCTATGTTTAGATTCAGCAAGGTAGAAACACGTTTCTTCTAAAAGCTGCGTTTGGACATTCCAGAGTGGATGGGAGAACAGGCTGTAAAGAGAAATACCTTGCTCTAAAACCAAAACGGAGCTATCTAGCAG
Source organism: Saimiri boliviensis (assembly GCF_048565385.1). Classification (NCBI taxonomy): domain Eukaryota; kingdom Metazoa; phylum Chordata; class Mammalia; order Primates; family Cebidae; genus Saimiri; species Saimiri boliviensis. The sequence continues at coordinate 149,328,269 of NC_133449.1, read as the reverse complement.
AATGGTTGTCAATGTGTGTATTCAACTTCCAGAGTTAAACTGATGTGTGTTTGCAGTAGTTCAGAAACCCTTTCTTTGGAGAATGTAGAAACAGTCATTTCCAGCCCTAGAGACGCACATAAGAGTTAGTAGTAAGAATGCGTTTCAGACACAGAAGACCCGCTTCTTACAAACTCATCTGCTGTGTGCTGGTTTCTTTTAGGAAGTTGAATCTATGTTCAGATTCAGCGAGGTAGAAACACGTTTCTTCTAAAAGCTGCGTTTGGACATTCCAGAGTGGATGGGAGAACAGGCTCTAAAGAGAAATACCTTGCTCTAAAACCATAACGGAGATATCTAACAGAATGGTTGTCAATGTGTGTATTCAACTTCCATAGTTAAACTGATTTGTGTTTGCAGCAGTTCAGAAACCCTTTCTTTGGAGAATGTAGAAACAGTCATTTCCAGCCCTAGAGACGCACATAAGAGTTAGCAGTAAGAATGCGTTTCAAACACAGAAGACCCGCTTCTTACAAACTCATATGCTGTGTGCTGGTTTCTTTTAGGAAGTTGAATCTATGTTCAGATTCAGCGAGGTAGAAACACGTTTCTTCTAAAAGCTGCGTTTAGACATTCCAGAGTGGATGGGAGAACAGGCTCTAAAGAGAAATACCTTGCTCAAAAACCAAAACGGAGCTATCTAGCAGAATGTTTGTCAATGTGTGTATTCAACTTCCAGAGTTAAACTGATGTGTGTTTGCAGCAGTTCAGAAACCCTTTCTTTGGAGAATGTAGAAAAAATGTCATTTCCAGCCCTAGAGACGCATATAAGAGTTAGCAGTAAGAATGCCTTTAAAACAGAGAAACCCGCTTCGTACAAACTCATCTTCTGTGTGTTGGTTCCTTTTAGGAAGTTGCATCTGTGTTTAGATTCAGCGAGGTAGAACCACGTTTCTTCTAAAAGCTGCGTTTGGACATTCCAGAGTGGATGGGAGAACAGGCTGTAAAGGGAAATACCTTCCTCCAAAACCAAAACGGAGCTATCTAGCAGAATCGTTGTCAATGTGTGTATTCAACTTCCAGAGTTAAACTGATTTGTGTTTGCAACAGTTCAGAAACCCTTTCTTTGGACAATGTAGAAAAAAAGTCATTTCCAGCCCTAGAGACGCATATAAGAGCAGTAAGAATGCCTTTAAAACTCAGAAACCCGCTTCGTACAAACTCATCTTCTGTGTGTTGGTTCCTTTTAGGAAGTTGCATCTGCGTTTAGATTCAGCGAGGCAGAAACACGTTTCTTCTAAAAGCTGCGTTTGGACATTCCAGAGTGGATGGGAGAACAGGCTGTAAAGAGAAATACCTTGCTCTAAAACCAAAACGGAGCTATTTAGCAGAATGGCTGTCAATGTGTGTATTCAACTTCCAGAGTTAAACTGATGTGTGTTTGCAGCAGTTCAGAAACCCTTTCTTTGGAGAATGTAGAAACAGTCATTTCCAGCCCTAGAGACGCATATAAAAGTTAGCAGTAAGAATGCGTTTAAAACACAGAAGACCCGCTTCGTACAAACTCATCTGCTTTGTGCTGGTTTCTTTTAGGAAGTTGCATCTATGTTTAGATTCAGCAAGGTAGAAACACGTTTCTTCTAAAAGCTGCGTTTGGACATTCCAGAGTGGATGGGAGAACAGGCTGTAAAGAGAAATACCTTGCTCTAAAACCAAAACGGAGCTATCTAGCAGAATGGTTGTCAATGTGTGTATTCAACTTCCAGAGTTAAACTGATGTGTGTTTGCAGTAGTTCAGAAACCCTTTCTTTGGAGAATGTAGAAACAGTCATTTCCAGCCCTAGAGACGCACATAAGAGTTAGCAGTAAGAATGCGTTTCAGGCACAGAAGACCCGCTTCTTACAAACTCATCTGCTGTGTGCTGGTTTCTTTTAGGAAGTTGAATCTATGTTCAGATTCAGCGAGGGAGAAACACGTTTCTTCTAAAAGCTGCGTTTGGACATTCCAGAGTGGATGGGAGAACAGGCTCTAAAGAGAAATACCTTGCTCTAAAACCATAACGGAGATATCTAACAGAATGGTTGTCAATGTGTGTATTCAACTTCCATAGTTAAACTGAATTGTGTTTGCAGCAGTTCAGAAACCCTTTCTTTGGAAAATGTAGAAACAGTCATTTCCATCCCTAGAGACGCACATAAGAGTTAGGAGTAAGAATGCGTTTCAAACACAGAAGACCCGCTTCTTCCAAAGTCATCTGCTGTGTGGTGGTTTCTTTTAGGAAGTTGAATCTATGTTCAGATTCAGCGAGGTAAAAACACGTTTCTTCAAAAAGCTGCGTTTGGACATTCCAGAGTGGATGGGAGAACAGGCTCTAAAGAGAAATACCTTGCTCTAAAACCAAAACGGAGATATCTAGCAGAATGGTTGTCAATGTGTGTATTCAACTTCCAGAGTAAAACTGATGTGTGTTTGCAGCAGTTCAGAAACCCTTTCTTTGGAGAATGTAGAAAAAAAGTCATTTCCAGCCCTAGAGACGCATATAAGAGTTAGCAGTAAGAATGCCTCTAAAACACAGAAACCCGCTTCATAGAAACTCATCTTCTGTGTTTTGGTTCCTTTTAGAAAGTTGCATCTATGTTCAGATTCACCGAGGCAGAAACACGTTTCTTCTAAAAGCTGCGTTTGGACATTCCAGAGTGGATGGGAGAACAGGCTCTAAAGAGAAATACCTTGCTCAAAAACCAAAACGGCGCTATCTAGCAGAATGTTTGTCAATGTGTGTATTCAACATCCAGAGTTAATCTGATTTGTGTTTGCAACAATTCAGAAACCCTTTCTTTGGAGAATGTAGAAAAAAAGTCATTTCCAGCCCTAGAGACGCATATAAGAGTTAGCAGTAAGAATGCCTTTAAAACACAGAAACCCGCTTCGTACAAACTCATCTTCTGTGTGTTGGTTCCTTTTAGGAAGTTGCATCTGTGTTTAGATTCAGCGAGGCAGAAACACGTTTCTTCTAAAAGCTGCGTTTGGACATTCCAGAGTGGATGGGAGAACAGGCTGTAAAGAGAAATACCTTGCTCTAAAACCAAAACGGAGCTATCTAACAGAATGGTTGTCAATGTGTGTATTCAACTTCCAGAGTTAAACTGATGTGTGTTTGCAGCAGTTCAGAAACCCTTTCTTTGGAGAATGTAGAAACAGTCATTTCCAGCCCTAGAGACGCACATAAGAGTTAGCAGTAAGAATGCGTTTCAAACACAGAAGACCCGCTTCTTACAAACTCATTTGCTGTGTGCTGGTTTCTTTTAGGAAGTTGAATCTATGTTCAGATTCAGCGAGGTAGAGACACGTTTCTTCTAAAAGCTGCGTTTGGACATTCCAGAGTGGATGGGAGAACAGGCTCTAAAGAGAAATACCTTGCTCTAAAACCATAACGGAGATATCTAACAGAATGGTTGTCAATGTGTGTATTCAACTTCCATAGTTAAACTGATTTGTGTTTGCAGCAGTTCAGAAACCCTTTCTTTGGAGAATGTAGAAACAGTCATTTCCAGCCCTAGAGACGCACATAAGAGTTAGCAGTAAGAATGCGTTTCAAACACAGAAGACCCGCTTCTTACAAAGTCATCTGATGTGGGGTGGTTTCTTTTAGGAAGTTGAATCTATGTTCAGATTCAGCGAGGTAGAAACACGTTTCTTCAAAAAGCTGCGTTTGGACATTCCAGAGTGGATGGGAGAACAGGCTATAAAGAGAAATGCCTTGCTCTAAAACCAAAACGGAGCTATCTAGCAGAATGGTTGTCAATGTGTTTATTCAACTTCCAGAGTGAAACTGATGTGTGTTTGCAGCAGTTCAGAAACCCTTTTTTTGGAGAATGTAGAAAAAAAGTCATTTCCAGCCCTAGAGACGCATATAAGAGTTAGCAGTAAGAATGCCTTTAAAACACAGAAACCCGCTTCGTACAAACTCATCTTCTGTGTGTTGGTTCGTTTTAGGAAGTTGCATCTGCGTTTAGATTCAGCGAGGCAGAAACACGTTTCTTCTAAAAGCTGCGTTTGGACATTCCAGAGTGGATGGGACAACAGTCTGTAAAGAGAAATACCTTGCTCTAAAACCAAAACGGAGCTATCTAGCAGAATGTTTGTCAATGTGTGTATTCATCTTCGAGAGTTAAACTGATGTGTGTTTGCAGCAGTTCAGAAACCCTTTCTTTGGAGAATGTAGAAACAGTCATTTCAAGCCCTAGAGACGCATATAAGAGTTAGCAGTAAGAATGCGTTTAAAACACAGAATACCCGCTTCGTACAAACTCATCTGCTTTGTGCTGGTTTCTTTTAGGAAGTTGCATCTATGTTTAGATTCAGCAAGGTAGAAACACGTTTCTTCTAAAAGCTGCGTTTGGACATTCCAGAGTGGATGGGAGAACAGGCTGTAAAGAGAAATACCTTGCTCTAAAACCAAAACGGAGCTATCTAGCAGAATGGTTGTCAATGTGTGTATTCAACTTCCAGAGTTAAACTGATGTGTGTTTGCAGCAGTTCAGAAACCCTTTCTTTGGAGAATGTAGAAACAGTCATTTCCAGCCCTAGAGACGCACATAAGAGTTAGCAGTAAGAATGCCTTTCAGACACAGAAGACCCGCTTCTTACAAACTCATCTACTGTGTGCTGGTTTCTTTTAGGAAGTTGAATCTATGTTCAGATTCAGCGAGGTAGAAACACGTTTCTTCTAAAAGCTGCGTTTGGACATTCCAGAGTGGATGGGAGAACAGGCTCTAAAGAGAAATACCTTGCTCTAAAACCAAAACGGAGATATCTAACAGAATGGTTGTCAATGTGTGTATTCAACTTCCGTAGTTAAACTGATGTGTGTTTGCAGCAGTTCAGAAACCCTTTCTTTGGAGGATGTAGAAACAGTCATTTCCAGCCCTAGAGACGCATATAAGAGTGAGCAGTAAGAATGCGTTTAAAATACAGAATACCAGCTTCGTACAAACTAATCTGCTGTGTTCTAGTTCCTCTTAGGAAGTTGGATCTATGGTTAGATTCAGCGAGGCAGAAACACGTTTCTTCTAAAAACTGCATTTGGACATTCCAGAGTGAATGTGAGAACACGCCGTAAAGAGAAATACCTTGCTCTAAAACCAAAACGGAGATATCTAGCAGAATGGTTGTCAATGTTTGTATTCAACTTCCAGAGTTAAACTGATGTGTGTTGGCAGCAGTTCAGAAACCCTTTCTTTGGAGAATGTAGAAACAGTCATTTCCAGCCCTAGAGACGCACATAAGAGTTAGCAGTAAGAATTCGTTTCAAATACAGAAGACCCGCTTCTTACAATCCAATCTGCTGTGTGCTGGTTTCTTTTAGGAAGTTGCATCTATGTTCAGATTCAGCGAGGTAGAAACACGTTTCTTCTAAAAGCTGCGTTTGGACATTCCAGAGTGGATGTGAGAACAGGCTCTAAAGAGAAATACGTTGCTCAAAAACCAAAACGGAGCTATCTTGCAGAATGTTTGTCAATGTGTGTATTCTACTTCCAGAGTTAAACTGATTTGTGTTTGCAGCAGTTCAGAAACCCTTTCTTTGGAGAATGTAGAGAAAAAGTCATTTCCAGCCCTAGAGACGCATATAAGAGTTAGCAGTAAGAATGCCTTTAAAACACAGAAACCCGCTTCGTACAAACTCATCTTCTGTGTGTTGGTTCCTTTTAGGAAGTTGCATCTGTGTTTAGATTCAGCGAGGCAGAAACACGTTTCTTCTAAAAGCTGCGTTTGGACATTCCAGAGTGGATGGGAGAACAGGCTGTAAAGAGAAATACCTTGCTCTAAAACCAAAATGGAGCTATCTAACAGAATGGTTGTCAATGTGTGTATTCAACTTCAAGAGTTAAACTGATGTGTGTTTGCAGCAGTTCAGAAACCCTTTCTTTGGAGAATGTAGAAACAGTCATTTCCAGCCCTAGAGACGCACATAAGAGTTAGCAGTAAGAATGCGTTTCAAACACAGAAGATCCGCTTCTTAAAAACTCATCTGCTGTGTGCTGGTTTCTTTTAGGAAGTTGAATCTATGTTCAGATTCAGCGAGGTAGAAACACGTTTCTTCTAAAAGCTGCGTTTGGACATTCCAGAGTGGATGGGAGAACAGGCTCTAAAGAGAAATACCTTGCTCAAAACCCAAAACGGAGCTATCTAGCAGAATGTTTGTCAATATGTGTATTTAACTTCCAGAGTTAAACTGATTTGTGGTTGCAGCAGTTCAGAAACCCTTTCTTTGGAGAATGTAGAAAAAAAGTCATTTCCAGCCCCAGAGACGCATATAAGAGTTAGCAGTAAGAATGCCTTTAAAACAGAGAAACCCGCTTCGTACAAAGTCATCTTCTGTGTGTTGGTTTCTTTTAGGAAGTTGCATCTGTGTTTAGATTCAGCGAGGTAGAACCACGTTTCTTCTAAAAGCTGCGTTTGGACATTCCAGACTGGATGGGAGAACAGGCTGTAAAGGGAAATACCTTCCTCCAAAACCAAAACGGAGCTATCTAGCAGAATGTTTGTCAATGTGTGTATTCAACTTCCAGAGTTAAACTGATTTGTGTTTGCAACAGTTCAGAAACCCTTTCTTTGGACAATGTAGAAAAAAAGTCATTTCCAGCCCTAGAGACGCTTATAAGAGCAGTAAGAATGCCTTTAAAACTCAGAAACCCGCTTCGTACAAACTCATCTTCTGTGTGTTGGTTCCTTTTAGGAAGTTGCATCTGCGTTTAGATTCAGCGAGGCAGAAACACGTTTCTTCTAAAAGCTGCGTTTGGACATTCCAGAGTGGATGGGAGAACAGGCTGTAAAGAGAAATACCTTGCTCTAAAACCAAAACGGAGCTATCTAGCAGAATGGTTGTCAATGTGTGTATTCAACTTCCAGAGTTAAACTGATGTGTGTTTGCAGCAGTTCAGAAACCCTTTCTTTGGAGAATGTAGAAACAGTCATTTCCAGCCCTAGAGACCCATATAAGAGTTAGCAGTAAGAATGCCTTTAAAACACAGAATACCCGCTTCGTACAAACTCATCTGCTGTGTGCTAGTTTCTCTTAGGAAGTTGCATCTATGTTTAGATTCAGCGAGGCAGAAACACGTTTCTATGAAAAACTGCATTTGGAAATTCCAGAGTGAATGGAAGAACACGCTGTAAAGAGAAATACCTTGCTCTAAAACCAAAACGGAGCTATCTAGCAGAATGGTTGTCAATGTGTGTATTCAACTTCCAGAGTTAAACTGATGTGTGTTTGCAGCAGTTCAGAAACCCTTTCTTTGGACAATGTAGAAAAAAAGTCATTTCCAGCCCTAGAGACGCATATAAGAGTTAGCAGTAAGAATGCCTTTAAAACACAGAAACCCGCTTCGTACAAACTCATCTTCTGTGTGTTGGTTCCTTTTAGAAAGTTGCATCTGCGTTTAGATTCAGCGAGGCAGAAACACGTTTCTTCTAAAAGCTGCGTTTGGACATTCCAGAGTGGATGGGAGAACAGGCTCTAAAGAGAAATACCTTGCTCTAAAACCAAAACGGAGCTATCTAGCAGAATGTTTGTCAATGTGTGTATTCAACTTCGAGAGTTAAACTGATGTGTGTTTGCAGCAGTTCAGAAACCCTTTCTTTGGAGAATGTAGAAACAGTCATTTCCAGCCCTAGAGACGCATATAAGAGTTAGCAGTAAGAATGCGTTTCAGACACAGAAGACCCGCTTCGTACAAACTCATCTGCTTTGTGCTGGTTTCTTTTAGGAAGTTGCATCTGCGTTTAGATTCAGCGAGGCAGAAACACGTTTCTTCTAAAAGCTGCGTTTGGACATTCCAGAGTGGATGGGAGAACAGGCTGTAAAGAGAAATACCTTGCTCTAAAACCAAAACGGAGCTATCTAGCAGAATGGTTGTCAATGTGTGTATTCAACTTCCAGAGTTAAACTGATGTGTGTTTGCAGCAGTTCAGAAACCCTTTCTTTGGAGAATGTAGAAACAGTCATTTCCAGCCCTAGAGACGCATATAAAAGTTAGCAGTAAGAATGCGTTTAAAACACAGAAGACCCGCTTCGTACAAACTCATCTGCTTTTTGCTGGTTTCTTTTAGGAAGTTGCATCTACGTTTAGATTCAGCAAGGTAGAAACACGTTTCTTCTAAAAGCTGCGTTTGGACATTCCAGAGTGGATGGGAGAACAGGCTGTAAAGAGAAATACCTTGCTCTAAAACCAAAACGGAGCTATCTAGCAGAATGGTTGTCAATGTGTGTATTCAACTTCCAGAGTTAAACTGATGTGTGTTTGCAGTAGTTCAGAAACCCTTTCTTTGGAGAATGTAGAAACAGTCATTTCCAGCCCTAGAGACGCACATAAGAGTTAGCAGTAAGAATGCGTTTCAGACACAGAAGACCCGCTTCTTACAAACTCATCTGCTGTGTGCTGGTTTCTTTTAGGAAGTTGAATCTATGTTCAGATTCAGCGAGGGAGAAACACGTTTCTTCTAAAAGCTGCGTTTGGACATTCCAGAGTGGATGGGAGAACAGGCTCTAAAGAGAAATACCTTGCTCTAAAACCATAACGGAGATATCTAACAGAATGGTTGTCAATGTGTGTATTCAACTTCCATAGTTAAACTGATTTGTGTTTGCAGCAGTTCAGAAACCCTTTCTTTGGAGAATGTAGAAACAGTCATTTCCAGCCCTAGAGACGCACATAAGAGTTAGCAGTAAGAATGCGTTTCAAACACAGAAGACCCGCTTCTTACAAACTCATCTGCTGTGTGCTGGTTTCTTTTAGGAAGTTGAATCTATGTTCAGATTCAGCGAGGTAGAAACACGTTTCTTCTAAAAGCTGCGTTTAGACATTCCAGAGTGGATGGGAGAACAGGCTCTAAAGAGAAATACCTTGCTCAAAAACCAAAACGGAGCTATCTAGCAGAATGGTTGTCAATGTGTGTATTCAACTTCCAGAGTTAAACTGATGTGTGTTTGCAGCAGTTCAGAAACCCTTTCTTTGGAGAATGCAGAAAAAAAGTCCTTTCCAGCCCTAGAGACGCATATAAGAGTTAGCAGTAAGAATGCCTTTAAAACACAGAAACCCGATTCGTACAAACTCATCTTCTGTGTGTTGGTTCCTTTTAGGAAGTTGTATCTGTGTTTAGATTCAGCGAGGCAGAAACACGTTTCTTCTAAAAGCTGCGTTTGGACATTCCAGAGTGGATGGGAGAACAGGCTATAAAGAGAAATGCCTTGCTCTAAAACCAAAACGGAGCTATCTAGCAGAATGGTTGTCAATGTGTGTATTCGACTTCCAGAGTAAAACTGATGTGTGTTTGCAGCAGTTCAGAAACCCTTTCTTTGGAGAATGTAGAAACAGTCATTTCCAGCCCTAGAGACGCACATAAGAGTTAGCAGTAAGAATGCGTTTCAGACACAGAAGACCCGTTTCTTACAAAGTCATCTGCTGTGTGGTGGTTTCTTTTAGGAAGTTGAATCTATGTTCAGATTCAGCGAGGTAGAAACACGTTTCTTCTAAAAGCTCCGTTTGGACATTCCAGAGTGGATGGGAGAACAGGCTCTAAAGAGAAATACGTTGCTCAAAAACCAAAACGGAGCTATCTAGCAGAATGGTTGTCAATGTGTGTATTCTACTTCCAGAGTTAAACTGATTTGTGTTTGCAACTGTTCAGAAACCCTTTCTTTGGAGAATGTAGAAAAAAAGTCATTTCCAGCCCTAGAGACGCATATAAGAGTTAGCAGTAAGAATGCCTCTAAAACACAGAAACCCGCTTCATACAAACTCATCTTCTGTGTTTTGGTTCATTTTAGGAAGTTGCATCTGTGTTTAGAGTCAGCGAGGCAGAAACACGTTTCTTCTAAAAGCTGCGTTTGGACATTCCAGAGTGGATGGGAGAACAGGCTGTAAAGAGAAATACCTTGCTCTAAAACCAAAACGGAGCTATCTAACAGAATGGTTGTCAATGTGTGTATTCAACTTCCAGAGTTAAACTGATGTGTGTTTGCAGCAGTTCAGAAACCCTTTCTTTGGAGAATGTAGAAACAGTCATTTCCAGCCCTAGAGACGCACATAAGAGTTAGCAGTAAGAATGCGTTTCAAACACAGAAAATCCGCTTCTTAAAAACTCATCTGCTGTGTGCTGGTTTCTTTTAGGAAGTTGAATCTATGTTCAGATTCAGCGAGGTAGAAACACGTTTCTTCTAAAAGCTGCGTTTGGACATTCCAGAGTGGATGGGAGAACAGGCTCTAAAGAGAAATACCATGCTCAAAAACCAAAACGGAGCTATCTAGCAGAATGTTTGTCAATGTGTTTATTCAACTTCCAGAGTTAAACTGATTTGTGGTTGCAGCAGTTCAGAAACCCTTTCTTTGGAGAATGTAGAAAAAAAGTCATTTCCAGCCCCAGAGACGCATATAAGAGTTAGCAGTAAGAATGCCTTTAAAACAGAGAAACCCGCTTCGTACAAACTCATCTTTTGTGTGTTGGTTCCTTTTAGGAAGTTGCATCTGTGTTTAGATTCAGCGAGGTAGAACCACGTTTCTTCTAAAAGCTGCGTTTGGACATTCCAGAGTGGATGGGAGAACAGGCTGTAAAGGGAAATACCTTCCTCTAAAACCAAAACGGAGCTATCTAGCAGAATCGTTTTCAATGTGTGTATTCAACTTCCAGAGTTAAACTGATGTGTGTTTGCAGCAGTTCAGAAACCCTTTCTTTGGAGAATGTAGAAACAGTCATTTCCAGCCCTAGAGACCCATATAAGAGTTAGCAGTAAGAATGCCTTTAAAACACAGAATACCCGCTTCGTACAAACTCATCTGCTGTGTGCTAGTTTCTCTTAGGAAGTTGCATCTGCGTTTAGATTCAGCGAGGCAGAAACACGTTTCTTTGAAAAACTGCATTTGGAAATTCCAGATTGAATGGAAGAACACGCTGTAAAGAGGAATACCTTGCTCTAAAACCAAAACGGAGCTATCTAGCAGAATGGTTGTCAATGTGTGTATTCAACTTCCAGAGTTAAACTGATGTGTGTTTGCAGCAGTTCAGAAACCCTTTCTTTGGACAATGTAGAAAAAAAGTCATTTCCAGCCCTAGAGACGCATATAAGAGTTAGCAGTAAGAATGCCTTTAAAACACAGAAACCCGCTTCGTACAAACTCATCTTCTGTGTGTTGGTTCCTTTTAGGAAGTTGCATCTGCGTTTAGATTCAGCGAGGCAGAAACACGTTTCTTCTAAAAGCTGCGTTTGGACATTCCAGAGTGGATGGGAGAACAGGCTGTAAAGAGAAATACCTTGCTCTAAAACCAAAACATAGCTATCTAGCAGAATGGTTGTCAATGTGTGTATTCAACTTCCAGAGTTAAACTGATGTGTGTTTGCAGCAGTTCAGAAACCCTTTCTTTGGGAATGTAGAAACAGTCATTTCCAGCCCTAGAGACGCATATAAGAGTTAGCAGTAAGAATGCGTTTAAAACACAGAATACCCGCTTCGTACAAACTCATCTGCTGTGTTCTAGTTCCTGTTAGGAAGTTGAATCTATGTTCAGATTCAGCGAGGTAGAAACACGTTTCTTCTAAAAGCTGCGTTTGGACATTCCAGAGTGGATGGGAGAACAGGCTCTAAAGAGAAATACCTTGCTCAAAAACCAAAACGGCGCTATCTAGCAGAATGTTTGTCAATGTGTGTATTCAACATTCAGAGTTAATCTGATTTGTGTTTGCAACAATTCAGAAACCCTTTCTTTGGAGAATGTAGAAAAAAAGTCATTTCCAGCCCTAGAGACGCATATAAGAGTTAGCAGTAAGAATGCCTTTAAAACACAGAAACCCCCTTCGTACAAACTCATCTTCTGTGTGTTGGTTCCTTTTAGGAAGTTGCATCTGTGTTTAGATTCAGCGAGGCAGAAACACGTTTCTTCTAAAAGCTGCGTTTGGACATTCCAGAGTGGATGGGAGAACAGGCTGTAAAGAGAAATACCTTGCTCTAAAACCAAAATGGAGCTATCTAACAGAATGGTTGTCAATGTGTGTATTCAACTTCAAGAGTTAAACTGATGTGTGTTTGCAGCAGTTCAGAAACCCTTTCTTTGGAGAATGTAGAAACAGTCATTTCCAGCCCTAGAGACGCACATAAGAGTTAGCAGTAAGAATGCGTTTCAAACACAGAAGATCCGCTTCTTAAAAACTCATCTGCTGTGTGCTGGTTTCTTTTAGGAAGTTGAATCTATGTTCAGATTCAGCGAGGTAGAAACACGTTTCTTCTAAAAGCTGCGTTTGGACATTCCAGAGTGGATGGGAGAACAGGCTCTAAAGAGAAATACCTTGCTCAAAAACCAAAACGGAGCTATCTAGCAGAATGTTTGTCAATATGTGTATTCAACTTCCAGAGTTAAACTGATTTGTGGTTGCAGCAGTTCAGAAACCCTTTCTTTGGAGAATGTAGAAAAAAAGTCATTTCCAGCCCCAGAGACGCATATAAGAGTTAGCAGTAAGAATGCTTTTAAAACAGAGAAACCCGCTTCGTACAAAGTCATCTTCTGTGTGTTGGTTCCTTTTAGGAAGTTGCATCTGTGTTTAGATTCAGCGAGGTAGAACCACGTTTCTTCTAAAAGCTGCGTTTGGACATTCCAGAGTGGATGGGAGAACAGGCTGTAAAGGGAAATACCTTCCTCCAAAACCAAAACGGAGCTATCTAGCAGAATGGTTGTCAATGTGTTTATTCAACTTCCAGAGATAAACTGATGTGTGTTTGCAGCAGTTCAGAAACCCTTTCTTTGGAGAATGTAGAAACAGTCATTTCCAGCCCTAGAGACGCATATAAAAGTTAGCAGTAAGAATGCGTTTAAAACACAGAAGACCCACTTCGTACAAACTCATCTGCTTTGTGCTGGTTTCTTTTAGGAAGTTGCATCTATGTTTAGATTCAGCAAGGTAGAAACACGTTTCTTCTAAAAGCTGCGTTTGGACATTCCAGAGTGGATGGGAGAACAGGCTGTAAAGAGAAATACCTTGCTCTAAAACCAAAACGGAGCTATCTAGCAGAATGGTTGTCAATGTGTGTATTCAACTTCCAGAGTTAAACTGATGTGTGTTTGCAGCAGTTCAGAAACCCTTTCTTTGGAGAATGTAGAAACAGTCATTTCCAGCCCTAGAGACCCATATAAGAGTTAGCAGTAAGAATGCCTTTAAAACACAGAATACCCGCTTCGTACAAACTCATCTGCTGTGTGCTAGTTTCTCTTAGGAAGTTGCATCTATGTTTAGATTCAGCGAGGCAGAAACACGTTTCTTTGAAAAACTGCATTTGGAAATTCCAGAGTGAATGGAAGAACACGCTGTAAAGAGAAATACCTTGCTCTAAAACCAAAACGGAGCTATCTAGCAGAATGGTTGTCAATGTGTGTATTCAACTTCCAGAGTTAAACTGATGTGTGTTTGCAGCAGTTCAGAAACCCTTTCTTTGGACAATGTAGAAAAAAGTCATTTCCAGCCCTAGAGACGCATATAAGAGTTAGCAGTAAGAATGCCTTTAAAACACAGAAACCCGCTTCGTACAAACTCATCTTCTGTGTGTTGGTTCCTTTTAGAAAGTTGCATCTGCGTTTAGATTCAGCGAGGCAGAAACACGTTTCTTCTAAAAGCTGCGTTTGGACATTCCAGAGTGGATGGGAGAACAGGCTGTAAAGAGAAATACCTTGCTCTAAAACCAAAACGGAGCTATCTAGCAGAATGGTTGTCAATGTGTGTATTCAACTTCCAGAGTTAAACTGATGTGTGTTTGCAGCAGTTCAGAAACCCTTTCTTTGGAGAATGTAGAAACAGTCATTTCCAGCCCTAGAGACGCATATAAGAGTTAGCAGTAAGAATGCGTTTCAGACACAGAAGACCCGCTTCGTACAAACTCATCTGCTTTGTGCTGGTTTCTTTTAGGAAGTTGCATCTGCGTTTAGATTCAGCGAGGCAGAAACACGTTTCTTCTAAAAGCTGCGTTTGGACATTCCAGAGTGGATGGGAGAACAGGCTGTAAAGAGAAATACCTTGCTCTAAAACCAAAACGGAGCTATCTAGCAGAATGGTTGTCAATGTGTGTATTCAACTTCCAGAGTTAAACTGATGTGTGTTTGCAGCAGTTCAGAAACCCTTTCTTTGGAGAATGTAGAAACAGTCATTTCCAGCCCTAGAGACGCATATAAGAGTTAGCAGTAAGAATGCGTTTAAAACACAGAAGACCCGCTTCGTACAAACTCATCTGCTTTTTGCTGGTTTCTTTTAGGAAGTTGCATCTACGTTTAGATTCAGCAAGGTAGAAACACGTTTCTTCTAAAAGCTGCGTTTGGACATTCCAGAGTGGATGGGAGAACAGGCTGTAAAGAGAAATACCTTGCTCTAAAACCAAAACGGAGCTATCTAGCAGAATGGTTGTCAATGTGTGTATTCAACTTCCAGAGTTAAACTGATGTGTGTTTGCAGTAGTTCAGAAACCCTTTCTTTGGAGAATGTAGAAACAGTCATTTCCAGCCCTAGAGACGCACATAAGAGTTAGCAGTAAGAATGCGTTTCAGACACAGAAGACCCGCTTCTTACAAACTCATCTGCTGTGTGCTGGTTTCTTTTAGGAAGTTGAATCTATGTTCAGATTCAGCGAGGGAGAAACACGTTTCTTCTAAAAGCTGCGTTTGGACATTCCAGAGTGGATGGGAGAACAGGCTCTAAAGAGAAATACCTTGCTCTAAAACCATAACGGAGATATCTAACAGAATGGTTGTCAATGTGTGTATTCAACTTCCATAGTTAAACTGATTTGTGTTTGCAGCAGTTCAGAAACCCTTTCTTTGGAGAATGTAGAAACAGTCATTTCCAGCGCTAGAGACGCACATAAGAGTTAGCAGTAAGAATGCGTTTCAAACACAGAAGACCCGCTTCTTACAAACTCATCTGCTGTGTGCTGGTTTCTTTTAGGAAGTTGAATCTATGTTCAGATTCAGCGAGGTAGAAACACGTTTCTTCTAAAAGCTGCGTTTAGACATTCCAGAGTGGATGGGAGAACAGGCTCTAAAGAGAAATACCTTGCTCAAAAACCAAAACGGAGCTATCTAGCAGAATGGTTGTCAATGTGTGTATTCAACTTCCAGAGTTAAACTGATGTGTGTTTGCAGCAGTTCAGAAACCCTTTCTTTGGAGAATGCAGAAAAAAAGTCATTTCCAGCCCTAGAGACGCATATAAGAGTTAGCAGTAAGAATGCCTTTAAAACACAGAAACCCGCTTCGTACAAACTCATCTTCTGTGTGTTGGTTCCTTTTAGGAAGTTGTATCTGTGTTTAGATTCAGCGAGGCAGAAACACGTTTCTTCTAAAAGCTGCGTTTGGACATTCCAGAGTGGATGGGAGAACAGGCTATAAAGAGAAATGCCTTGCTCTAAAACCAAAACGGAGCTATCTAGCAGAATGGTGGTCAATGTGTGTATTCGACTTCCAGAGTAAAACTGATGTGTGTTTGCAGCAGTTCAGAAACCCTTTCTTTGGAGAATGTAGAAACAGTCATTTCCAGCCCTAGAGACGCACATAAGAGTTAGCAGTAAGAATGCGTTTCAGACACAGAAGACCCGTTTCTTACAAAGTCATCTGCTGTGTGGTGGTTTCTTTTAGGAAGTTGAATCTATGTTCAGATTCAGCGAGGTAGAAACACGTTTCTTCTAAAAGCTCCGTTTGGACATTCCAGAGTGGATGGGAGAACAGGCTCTAAAGAGAAATACGTTGCTCAAAAACCAAAACGGAGCTATCTAGCAGAATGTTTGTCAATGTGTGTATTCTACTTCCAGAGTTAAACTGATTTGTGTTTGCAACTGTTCAGAAACCCTTTCTTTGGAGAATGTAGAAAAAAAGTCATTTCCAGCCCTAGAGACGCATATAAGAGTTAGCAGTAAGAATGCCTCTAAAACACAGAAACCCGCTTCATACAAACTCATCTTCTGTGTTTTGGTTCATTTTAGGAAGTTGCATCTGTGTTTAGAGTCAGCGAGGCAGAAACACGTTTCTTCTAAAAGCTGCGTTTGGACATTCCAGAGTGGATGGGAGAACAGGCTGTAAAGAGAAATACCTTGCTCTAAAACCAAAACGGAGCTATCTAACAGAATGGTTGTCAATGTGTGTATTCAACTTCCAGAGTTAAACTGATGTGTGTTTGCAGCAGTTCAGAAACCCTTTCTTTGGAGAATGTAGAAACAGTCATTTCCAGCCCTAGAGACGCACATAAGAGTTAGCAGTAAGAATGCGTTTCAAACACAGAAAATCCGCTTCTTAAAAACTCATCTGCTGTGTGCTGGTTTCTTTTAGGAAGTTGAATCTATGTTCAGATTCAGCGAGGTAGAAACACGTTTCTTCTAAAAGCTGCGTTTGGACATTCCAGAGTGGATGGGAGAACAGGCTCTAAAGAGAAATACCATGCTCAAAAACCAAAACGGAGCTATCTAGCAGAATGTTTGTCAATGTGTTTATTCAACTTCCAGAGTTAAACTGATTTGTGGTTGCAGCAGTTCAGAAACCCTTTCTTTGGAGAATGTAGAAAAAAAGTCATTTCCAGCCCCAGAGACGCATATAAGAGTTAGCAGTAAGAATGCCTTTAAAACAGAGAAACCCGCTTCGTACAAACTCATCTTTTGTGTGTTGGTTCCTTTTAGGAAGTTGCATCTGTGTTTAGATTCAGCGAGGTAGAACCACGTTTCTTCTAAAAGCTGCGTTTGGACATTCCAGAGTGGATGGGAGAACAGGCTGTAAAGGGAAATACCTTCCTCTAAAACCAAAACGGAGCTATCTAGCAGAATCGTTGTCAATGTGTGTATTCAACTTCCAGAGTTAAACTGATGTGTGTTTGCAGCAGTTCAGAAACCCTTTCTTTGGAGAATGTAGAAACAGTCATTTCCAGCCCTAGAGACCCATATAAGAGTTAGCAGTAAGAATGCCTTTAAAACACAGAATACCCGCTTCGTACAAACTCATCTGCTGTGTGCTAGTTTCTCTTAGGAAGTTGCATCTGCGTTTAGATTCAGCGAGGCAGAAACACGTTTCTTTGAAAAACTGCATTTGGAAATTCCAGATTGAATGGAAGAACACGCTGTAAAGAGGAATACCTTGCTCTAAAACCAAAACGGAGCTATCTAGCAGAATGGTTGTCAATGTGTGTATTCAACTTCCAGAGTTAAACTGATGTGTGTTTGCAGCAGTTCAGAAACCCTTTCTTTGGACAATGTAGAAAAAAAGTCATTTCCAGCCCTAGAGATGCATATAAGAGTTAGCAGTAAGAATGCCTTTAAAACACAGAAACCCGCTTCGTACAAACTCATCTTCTGTGTGTTGGTTCCTTTTAGGAAGTTGCATCTGCGTTTAGATTCAGCGAGGCAGAAACACGTTTCTTCTAAAAGCTGCGTTTGGACATTCCAGAGTGGATGGGAGAACAGGCTCTAAAGAGAAATACCTTGCTCTAAAACCAAAACATAGCTATCTAGCAGAATGGTTGTCAATGTGTGTATTCAACTTCCAGAGTTAAACTGATGTGTGTTTGCAGCAGTTCAGAAACCCTTTCTTTGGGAATGTAGAAACAGTCATTTCCAGCCCTAGAGACGCATATAAGAGTTAGCAGTAAGAATGCGTTTAAAACACAGAATACCCGCTTCGTACAAACTCATCTGCTGTGTTCTAGTTCCTGTTAGGAAGTTGAATCTATGTTCAGATTCAGCGAGGTAGAAACACGTTTCTTCTAAAAGCTGCGTTTGGACATTCCAGAGTGGATGGGAGAACAGGCTCTAAAGAGAAATACCTTGCTCAAAAACCAAAACGGCGCTATCTAGCAGAATGTTTGTCAATGTGTGTATTCAACATTCAGAGTTAATCTGATTTGTGTTTGCAACAATTCAGAAACCCTTTCTTTGGAGAATGTAGAAAAAAAGTCATTTCCAGCCCTAGAGACGCATATAAGAGTTAGCAGTAAGAATGCCTTTAAAACACAGAAACCCGCTTCGTACAAACTCATCTTCTGTGTGTTGGTTCCTTTTAGGAAGTTGCATCTGTGTTTAGATTCAGCGAGGCAGAAACACGTTTCTTCTAAAAGCTGCGTTTGGACATTACAGAGTGGATGGGAGAACAGGCTGTAAAGAGAAATACCTTGCTCTAAAACCAAAATGGAGCTATCTAACAGAATGGTTGTCAATGTGTGTATTCAACTTCAAGAGTTAAACTGATGTGTGTTTGCAGCAGTTCAGAAACCCTTTCTTTGGAGAATGTAGAAACAGTCATTTCCAGCCCTAGAGACGCACATAAGAGTTAGCAGTAAGAATGCGTTTCAAACACAGAAGATCCGCTTCTTAAAAACTCATCTGCTGTGTGCTGGTTTCTTTTAGGAAGTTGAATCTATGTTCAGATTCAGCGAGGTAGAAACACGTTTCTTCTAAAAGCTGCGTTTGGACATTCCAGAGTGGATGGGAGAACAGGCTCTAAAGAGAAATACCTTGCTCAAAAACCAAAACGGAGCTATCTAGCAGAATGTTTGTCAATATGTGTATTCAACTTCCAGAGTTAAACTGATTTGTGGTTGCAGCAGTTCAGAAACCCTTTCTTTGGAGAATGTAGAAAAAAAGTCATTTCCAGCCCCAGAGACGCATATAAGAGTTAGCAGTAAGAATGCTTTTAAAACAGAGAAACCCGCTTCGTACAAAGTCATCTTCTGTGTGTTGGTTCCTTTTAGGAAGTTGCATCTGTGTTTAGATTCAGCGAGGTAGAACCACGTTTCTTCTAAAAGCTGCGTTTGGACATTCCAGAGTGGATGGGAGAACAGGCTGTAAAGGGAAATACCTTCCTCCAAAACCAAAACGGAGCTATCTAGCAGAATGTTTGTCAATGTGTGTATTCAACTTCCAGAGTTAAACTGATTTGTGTTTGCAACAGTTCAGAAACCCTTTCTTTGGACAATGTAGAAAAAAAGTCATTTCCAGCCCTAGAGACGCTTATAAGAGCAGTAAGAATGCCTTTAAAACTCAGAAACCCGCTTCGTACAAACTCATCTTCTGTGTGTTGGTTCCTTTTAGGAAGTTGCATCTGCGTTTAGATTCAGCGAGGCAGAAACACGTTTCTTCTAAAAGCTGCGTTTGGACATTCCAGAGTGGATGGGAGAACAGGCTGTAAAGAGAAATACCTTGCTCTAAAACCAAAACGGAGCTATTTAGCAGAATGGTTGTCAATGTGTTTATTCAACTTCCAGAGATAAACTGATGTGTGTTTGCAGCAGTTCAGAAACCCTTTCTTTGGAGAATGTAGAAACAATCATTTCCAGCCCTAGAGACGCATATAAAAGTTAGCAGTAAGAATGCGTTTAAAACACAGAAGACCCACTTCGTACAAACTCATCTGCTTTGTCCCGGTTTCTTTTAGGAAGTTGCATCTATGTTTAGATTCAGCAAGGTAGAAACACGTTTCTTCTAAAAGCTGCGTTTGGACATTCCAGAGTGGATGGGAGAACAGGCTGTAAAGAGAAATACCTTGCTCTAAAACCAAAACGGAGCTATCTAGCAGAATGGTTGTCAATGTGTGTATTCAACTTCCAGAGTTAAACTGATGTGTGTTTGCAGCAGTTCAGAAACCCTTTCTTTGGAGAATGTAGAAACAGTCATTTCCAGCCCTAGAGACCCATATAAGAGTTAGCAGTAAGAATGCCTTTAAAACACAGAATACCCGCTTCGTACAAACTCATCTGCTGTGTGCTAGTTTCTCTTAGGAAGTTGCATCTGCGTTTAGATTCAGCGAGGCAGAAACACGTTTCTTTGAAAAACTGCATTTGGAAATTCCAGATTGAATGGAAGAACACGCTGTAAAGAGGAATACCTTGCTCTAAAACCAAAACGGAGCTATCTAGCAGAATGGTTGTCAATGTGTGTATTCAACTTCCAGAGTTAAACTGATGTGTGTTTGCAGCAGTTCAGAAACCCTTTCTTTGGACAATGTAGAAAAAAAGTCATTTCCAGCCCTAGAGACGCATATAAGAGTTAGCAGTAAGAATGCCTTTAAAACACAGAAACCCGCTTCGTACAAACTCATCTTCTGTGTGTTGGTTCCTTTTAGGAAGTTGCATCTGCGTTTAGATTCAGCGAGGCAGAAACACGTTTCTTCTAAAAGCTGCGTTTGGACATTCCAGAGTGGATGGGAGAACAGGCTGTAAAGAGAAATACCTTGCTCTAAAACCAAAACGGAGCTATCTAGCAGAATGTTTGTCAATGTGTGTATTCAACTTCGAGAGTTAAACTGATGTGTGTTTGCAGCAGTTCAGAAACCCTTTCTTTGGAGAATGTAGAAACAGTCATTTCCAGCCCTAGAGACGCATATAAGAGTTAGCAGTAAGAATGCGTTTCAGACACAGAAGACCCGCTTCGTACAAACTCATCTGCTTTGTGCCGGTTTCTTTTAGGAAGTTGCATCTGCGTTTAGATTCAGCGAGGCAGAAACACGTTTCTTCTAAAAGCTGCGTTTGGACATTCCAGAGTGGATGGGAGAACAGGCTGTAAAGAGAAATACCTTGCTCTAAAACCAAAACGGAGCTATCTAGCAGAATGGTTGTCAATGTGTGTATTCAACTTCCAGAGTTAAACTGATGTGTGTTTGCAGCAGTTCAGAAACCCTTTCTTTGGAGAATGTAGAAACAGTCATTTCCAGCCCTAGAGACGCATATAAAAGTTAGCAGTAAGAATGCGTTTAAAACACAGAAGACCCGCTTCGTACAAACTCATCTGCTTTGTGCTGGTTTCTTTTAGGAAGTTGCATCTATGTTTAGATTCAGCAAGGTAGAAACACGTTTCTTCTAAAAGCTGCGTTTGGACATTCCAGAGTGGATGGGAGAACAGGCTGTAAAGAGAAATACCTTGCTCTAAAACCAAAACGGAGCTATCTAGCAGAATGGTTGTCAATGTGTGTATTCAACTTCCAGAGTTAAATTGATGTGTGTTTGCAGTAGTTCAGAAACCCTTTCTTTGGAGAATGTAGAAACAGTCATTTCCAGCCCTAGAGACGCACATAAGTGTTAGCAGTAAGAATGCGTTTCAGACACAGAAGACCCGCTTCTTACAAACTCATCTGCTGTGTGCTGGTTTCTTTTAGGAAGTTGAATCTATGTTCAGATTCAGCGAGGTAGAAACACGTTTCTTCTAAAAGCTGCGTTTGGACATTCCAGAGTGGATGGGAGAACAGGCTCTAAAGAGAAATACCTTGCTCTAAAACCATAACGGAGATATCTAACAGAATGGTTGTCAATGTGTGTATTCAACTTCCATAGTTAAACTGATTTGTGTTTGCAGCAGTTCAGAAACCCTTTCTTTGGAGAATGTAGAAACAGTCATTTCCAGCCCTAGAGACGCACATAAGAGTTAGCAGTAAGAATGCGTTTCAAACACAGAAGACCCGCTTCTTACAAACTCATCTGCTGTGCGCTGGTTTCTTTTAGGAAGTTGAATCTATGTTCAGATTCAGCGAGGTAGAAACACGTTTCTTCTAAAAGCTGCATTTAGACATTCCAGAGTGGATGGGAGAACAGGCTCTAAAGAGAAATACCTTGCTCAAAAACCAAAACGGAGCTATCTAGCAGAATGTTTGTCAATGTGTGTATTCAACTTCCAGAGTTAAACTGATGTGTGTTTGCAGCAGTTCAGAAACCCTTTCTTTGGACAATGTAGAAAAAAAGTCATTTCCAGCCCTAGAGACGCATATAAGAGTTAGCAGTAAGAATGCCTTTAAAACACAGAAACCCGCTTCGTACAAACTCATCTTCTGTGTGTTGGTTCCTTTTAGGAAGTTGTATCTGTGTTTAGATTCAGCGAGGCAGAAACACGTTTCTTCTAAAAGCTGCGTTTGTACATTCCAGAGTGGATGGGCGAACAGGCTGTAAAGAGAAATACCTTGCTCTAAAACCAAAACGTAGCTATCTAGTAGAATGGTTGTCAATGTGTGTATTCAACTACCAGAGTTAAACTGATGTGTGTTTGCAGCAGTTCAGAAACCCTTTCTTTGGGAATGTAGAAACAGTCATTTCCAGCCCTAGAGACGCATATAAGAGTTAGCAGTAAGAATGCGTTTAAAACACAGAATACCCGCTTCGTACAAACTCATCTGCTGTATTCTAGTTCCTGTTAGGAAGTTGAATCTATGTTCAGATTCAGCGAGGTAGAAACACGTTTCTTCTAAAAGCTGCGTTTGGACATTCCAGAGTGGATGGGAGAACAGGCTCTAAAGAGAAATACCTTGCTCAAAAACCAAAACGGCGCTATCTAGCAGAATGTTTGTCAATGTGTGTATTCAACATCCAGAGTTAATCTGATTTGTGTTTGCAACAATTCAGAAACCCTTTCTTTGGAGAATGTAGAAAAAAAGTCATTTCCAGCCCTAGAGACGCATATAAGAGTTAGCAGTAAGAATGCCTTTAAAACACAGAAACCCGCTTCGTACAAACTCATCTTCTGTGTGTTGTTTCCTTTTAGGAAGTTGCATCTGTGTTTAGATTCAGCGAGGCAGAAACACGTTTCTTCTAAAAGCTGCGTTTGGACATTCCAGAGTGGATGGGAGAACAGGCTATAAAGAGAAATGCCTTGCTCTAAAACCAAAACGGAGCTATCTAGCAGAATGGTTGTCAATGTGTGTATTCAACTTCCAGAGTAAAACTGATGTGTGTTTGCAGCAGTTCAGAAACCCTTTCTTTGGAGAATGTAGAAACAGTCATTTCCAGCCCTAGAGACGCACATAAGAGTTAGCAGTAAGAATGCGTTTCAGACACAGAAGACCCGGTTCTTACAAACTCATCTACTGTGTGCTGGTTTCTTTTAGGAAGTTGAATCTATGTTCAGATTCAGCGAGGTAGAAACACGTTTCTTCTAAAAGCTGCGTTTGGACATTCCAGAGTGGATGGGAGCGCAGGCTGTAAAGGGAAATACCTTCCTCTAAAACCAAAACGGAGCTATCTAGCAGAATCGTTGTCAATGTGTGTATTCAACTTCCAGAGTTAAACTGATGTGTGTTTGCAGCAGTTCAGAAACCCTTTCTTTGGAGAATGTAGAAACAGTCATTTCCAGCCCTAGAGACCCATATAAGAGTTAGCAGTAAGAATGCCTTTAAAACACAGAATACCCGCTTCGTACAAACTCATCTGCTGTGTGCTAGTTTCTCTTAGGAAGTTGCATCTGCGTTTAGATTCAGCGAGGCAGAAACACGTTTCTTTGAAAAACTGCATTTGGAAATTCCAGAGTGAATGGAAGAACACGCTGTAAAGAGAAATACCTTGCTCTAAAACCAAAACGGAGCTATCTAGCAGAATGGTTGTCAATGTGTGTATTCAACTTCCAGAGTTAAACTGATGTGTGTTTGCAGCAGTTCAGAAACCCTTTCTTTGGACAATGTAGAAAAAAAGTCATTTCCAGTCCTAGAGACGCATATAAGAGTTAGCAGTAAGAATGCCTTTAAAACACAGAAACCCGCTTCGTACAAACTCATCTTCTGTGTGTTGGGTCCTTTTAGGAAGTTGCATCTGCGTTTAGATTCAGCGAGGCAGAAACACGTTTCTTCTAAAAGCTGCGTTTGGACATTCCAGAGTGGATGGGAGAACAGGCTGTAAAGAGAAATACCTTGCTCTAAAACCAAAACGGAGCTATCTAGCAGAATGTTTGTCAATGTGTGTATTCAACTTCGAGAGTTAAACTGATGTGTGTTTGCAGCAGTTCAGAAACCCTTTCTTTGGAGAATGTAGAAACAGTCATTTCCAGCCCTAGAGACGCATATAAGAGTTAGCAGTAAGAATGCGTTTCAGACACAGAAGACCCGCTTCGTACAAACTCATCTGCTTTGTGCTGGTTTCTTTTAGGAAGTTGCATCTGCGTTTAGATTCAGCGAGGCAGAAACACGTTTCTTCTAAAAGCTGCGTTTGGACATTCCAGAGTGGATGGGAGAACAGGCTGTAAAGAGAAATACCTTGCTTTAAAACCAAAACGGAGCTATCTAGCAGAATGGTTGTCAATGTGTGTATTCAACTTCCAGAGTTAAACTGATGTGTGTTTGCAGCAGTTCAGAAACCCTTTCTTTGGAGAATGTAGAAACAGTCATTTCCGGCCCTAGAGACGCATATAAAAGTTAGCAGTAAGAATGCGTTTAAAACACAGAAGACCCGCTTCGTACAAACTCATCTGCTTTGTGCTGGTTTCTTTTAGGAAGTTGCATCTACGTTTAGATTCAGCAAGGTAGAAACACGTTTCTTCTAAAAGCTGCGTTTGGACATTCCAGAGTGGATGGGAGAACAGGCTGTAAAGAGAAATACCTTGCTCTAAAACCAAAACGGAGCTATCTAGCAGAATGGTTGTCAATGTGTGTATTCAACTTCCAGAGTTAAACTGATGTGTGTTTGCAGTAGTTCAGAAACCCTTTCTTTGGAGAATGTAGAAACAGTCATTTCCAGCCCTAGAGACGCACATAAGAGTTAGCAGTAAGAATGCGTTTCAGACACAGAAGACCCGCTTCTTACAAACTCATCTGCTGTGTGCTGGTTTCTTTTAGGAAGCTGAATCTATGTTCAGATTCAGCGAGGGAGAAACACGTTTCTTCTAAAAGCTGCGTTTGGACATTCCAGAGTGGATGGGAGAACAGGCTCTAAAGAGAAATACCTTGCTCTAAAACCATAACGGAGATATCTAACAGAATGGTTGTCAATGTGTGTATTCAACTTCCATAGTTAAACTGATTTGTGTTTGCAGCAGTTCAGAAACCCTTTCTTTGGAGAATGTAGAAACAGTCATTTCCAGCCCTAGAGACGCACATAAGAGTTAGCAGTAAGAATGCGTTTCAAACACAGAAGACCCGCTTCTTACAAACTCATCTGCTGTGTGCTGGTTTCTTTTAGGAAGTTGAATCTATGTTCAGATTCAGCGAGGTAGAAACACGTTTCTTCTAAAAGCTGCGTTTAGACATTCCAGAGTGGATGGGAGAACAGGCTCTAAAGAGAAATACCTTGCTCAAAAACCAAAACGGAGCTATCTAGCAGAATGGTTGTCAATGTGTGTATTCAACTTCCAGAGTTAAACTGATGTGTGTTTGCAGCAGTTCAGAAACCCTTTCTTTGGAGAATGCAGAAAAAAAGTCATTTCCAGCCCTAGAGACGCATATAAGAGTTAGCAGTAAGAATGCCTTTAAAACACAGAAACCCGCTTCGTACAAACTCATCTTCTGTGTGTTGGTTCCTTTTAGGAAGTTGTATCTGTGTTTAGATTCAGCGAGGCAGAAACACGTTTCTTCTAAAAGCTGCGTTTGGACATTCCAGAGTGGATGGGAGAACAGGCTATAAAGAGAAATGCCTTGCTCTAAAACCAAAACGGAGCTATCTAGCAGAATGGTTGTCAATGTGTGTATTCGACTTCCAGAGTAAAACTGATGTGTGTTTGCAGCAGTTCAGAAACCCTTTCTTTGGAGAATGTAGAAACAGTCATTTCCAGCCCTAGAGACGCACATAAGAGTTAGCAGTAAGAATGCGTTTCAGACACAGAAGACCCGTTTCTTACAAAGTCATCTGCTGTGTGGTGGTTTCTTTTAGGAAGTTGAATCTATGTTCAGATTCAGCGAGGTAGAAACACGTTTCTTCTAAAAGCTCCGTTTGGACATTCCAGAGTGGATGGGAGAACAGGCTCTAAAGAGAAATACGTTGCTCAAAAACCAAAACGGAGCTATCTAGCAGAATGTTTGTCAATGTGTGTATTCTACTTTCAGAGTTAAACTGATTTGTGTTTGCAACTGTTCAGAAACCCTTTCTTTGGAGAATGTAGAAAAAAAGTCATTTCCAGCCCTAGAGACGCATATAAGAGTTAGCAGTAAGAATGCCTCTAAAACACAGAAACCCGCTTCATACAAACTCATCTTCTGTGTTTTGGTTCATTTTAGGAAGTTGCATCTGTGTTTAGAGTCAGCGAGGCAGAAACACGTTTCTTCTAAAAGCTGCGTTTGGACATTCCAGAGTGGATGGGAGAACAGGCTGTAAAGAGAAATACCTTGCTCTAAAACCAAAACGGAGCTATCTAACAGAATGGTTGTCAATGTGTGTATTCAACTTCCAGAGTTAAACTGATGTGTGTTTGCAGCAGTTCAGAAACCCTTTCTTTGGAGAATGTAGAAACAGTCATTTCCAGCCCTAGAGACGCACATAAGAGTTAGCAGTAAGAATGCGTTTCAAACACAGAAGATCCGCTTCTTAAAAACTCATCTGCTGTGTGCTGGTTTCTTTTAGGAAGTTGAATCTATGTTCAGATTCAGCGAGGTAGAAACACGTTTCTTCTAAAAGCTGCGTTTGGACATTCCAGAGTGGATGGGAGAACAGGCTCTAAAGAGAAATACCATGCTCAAAAACCAAAACGGAGCTATCTAGCAGAATGTTTGTCAATGTGTTTATTCAACTTCCAGAGTTAAACTGATTTGTGGTTGCAGCAGTTCAGAAACCCTTTCTTTGGAGAATGTAGAAAAAAAGTCATTTCCAGCCCCAGAGACGCATATAAGAGTTAGCAGTAAGAATGCCTTTAAAACAGAGAAACCCGCTTCGTACAAACTCATCTTTTGTGTGTTGGTTCCTTTTAGGAAGTTGCATCTGTGTTTAGATTCAGCGAGGTAGAACCACGTTTCTTCTAAAAGCTGCGTTTGGACATTCCAGAGTGGATGGGAGAACAGGCTGTAAAGGGAAATACCTTCCTCTAAAACCAAAACGGAGCTATCTAGCAGAATCGTTGTCAATGTGTGTATTCAACTTCCAGAGTTAAACTGATGTGTGTTTGCAGCAGTTCAGAAACCCTTTCTTTGGAGAATGTAGAAACAGTCATTTCCAGCCCTAGAGACCCATATAAGAGTTAGCAGTAAGAATGCCTTTAAAACACAGAATACCCGCTTCGTACAAACTCATCTGCTGTGTGCTAGTTTCTCTTAGGAAGTTGCATCTGCGTTTAGATTCAGCGAGGCAGAAACACGTTTCTTTGAAAAACTGCATTTGGAAATTCCAGATTGAATGGAAGAACACGCTGTAAAGAGGAATACCTTGCTCTAAAACCAAAACGGAGCTATCTAGCAGAATGGTTGTCAATGTGTGTATTCAACTTCCAGAGTTAAACTGATGTGTGTTTGCAGCAGTTCAGAAACCCTTTCTTTGGACAATGTAGAAAAAAAGTCATTTCCAGCCCTAGAGACGCATATAAGAGTTAGCAGTAAGAATGCCTTTAAAACACAGAAACCCGCTTCGTACAAACTCATCTTCTGTGTGTTGGTTCCTTTTAGGAAGTTGCATCTGCGTTTAGATTCAGCGAGGCAGAAACACGTTTCTTCTAAAAGCTGCGTTTGGACATTCCAGAGTGGATGGGAGAACAGGCTGTAAAGAGAAATACCTTGCTCTAAAACCAAAACATAGCTATCTAGCAGAATGGTTGTCAATGTGTGTATTCAACTTCCAGAGTTAAACTGATGTGTGTTTGCAGCAGTTCAGAAACCCTTTCTTTGGGAATGTAGAAACAGTCATTTCCAGCCCTAGAGACGCATATAAGAGTTAGCAGTAAGAATGCGTTTAAAACACAGAATACCCGCTTCGTACAAACTCATCTGCTGTGTTCTAGTTCCTGTTAGGAAGTTGAATCTATGTTCAGATTCAGCGAGGTAGAAACACGTTTCTTCTAAAAGCTGCGTTTGGACATTCCAGAGTGGATGGGAGAACAGGCTCTAAAGAGAAATACCTTGCTCAAAAACCAAAACGGCGCTATCTAGCAGAATGTTTGTCAATGTGTGTATTCAACATTCAGAGTTAATCTGATTTGTGTTTGCAACAATTCAGAAACCCTTTCTTTGGAGAATGTAGAAAAAAAGTCATTTCCAGCCCTAGAGACGCATATAAGAGTTAGCAGTAAGAATGCCTTTAAAACACAGAAACCCGCTTCGTACAAACTCATCTTCTGTGTGTTGGTTCCTTTTAGGAAGTTGCATCTGTGTTTAGATTCAGCGAAGCAGAAACACGTTTCTTCTAAAAGCTGCGTTTGGACATTCCAGAGTGGATGGGAGAACAGGCTGTAAAGAGAAATACCTTGCTCTAAAACCAAAATGGAGCTATCTAACAGAATGGTTGTCAATGTGTGTATTCAACTTCAAGAGTTAAACTGATGTGTGTTTGCAGCAGTTCAGAAACCCTTTCTTTGGAGAATGTAGAAACAGTCATTTCCAGCCCTACGGACGCACATAAGAGTTAGCAGTAAGAATGCGTTTCAAACACAGAAGATCCGCTTCTTAAAAACTCATCTGCTGTGTGCTGGTTTCTTTTAGGAAGTTGAATCTATGTTCAGATTCAGCGAGGTAGAAACACGTTTCTTCTAAAAGCTGCGTTTGGACATTCCAGAGTGGATGGGAGAACAGGCTCTAAGGAGAAATACCTTGCTCAAAAACCAAAACGGAGCTATCTAGCAGAATGTTTGTCAATATGTGTATTCAACTTCCAGAGTTAAACTGATTTGTGGTTGCAGCAGTTCAGAAACCCTTTCTTTGGAGAATGTAGAAAAAAAGTCATTTCCAGCCCCAGAGACGCATATAAGAGTTAGCAGTAAGAATGCCTTTAAAACAGAGAAACCCGCTTCGTACAAAGTCATCTTCTGTGTGTTGGTTCCTTTTAGGAAGTTGCATCTGTGTTTAGAATCAGCGATGTAGAACCACGTTTCTTCTAAAAGCTGCGTTTGGACATTCCAGAGTGGATGGGAGAACAGGCTGTAAAGGGAAATACCTTCCTCTAAAACCAAAACGGAGCTATCTAGCAGAATGTTTGTCAAGGTGTGTATTCAACTTCCAGAGTTAAACTGATTTGTGTTTGCAACAGTTCAGAAACCCTTTCTTTGGACAATGTAGAAAAAAAGTCATTTCCAGCCCTAGAGACGCTTATAAGAGCAGTAAGAATGCCTTTAAAACTCAGAAACCCGCTTCGTACAAACTCATCTTCTGTGTGTTGGTTCCTTTTAGGAAGTTGCATCTGCGTTTAGATTCAGCGAGGCAGAAACACGTTTCTTCTAAAAGCTGCGTTTGGACATTCCAGAGTGGATGGGAGAACAGGCTGTAAAGAGAAATACCTTGCTCTAAAACCAAAACGGAGCTATTTAGCAGAATGGTTGTCAATGTGTTTATTCAACTTCCAGAGATAAACTGATGTGTGTTTGCAGCAGTTCAGAAACCCTTTCTTTGGAGAATGTAGAAACAGTCATTTCCAGCCCTAGAGACGCATATAAAAGTTAGCAGTAAGAATGCGTTTAAAACACAGAAGACCCACTTCGTACAAACTCATCTGCTTTGTCCCGGTTTCTTTTAGGAAGTTGCATCTATGTTTAGATTCAGCGAGGTAGAAACACGTTTCTTCTAAAAGCTCCATTTGGACATTCCAGAGTGGATGGGAGAACAGGCTCTAAAGAGAAATACGTTGCTCAAAAACCAAAACGGAGCTATCTAGCAGAATGTTTGTCAATGTGTGTATTCTACTTCCAGAGTTAAACTGATTTGTGTTTGCAACTGTTCAGAAACCCTTTCTTTGGAGAATGTAGAAAAAAAGTCATTTCCAGCCCTAGAGACGCATATAAGAGTTAGCAGTAAGAATGCCTCTAAAACACAGAAACCCGCTTCATACAAACTCATCTTCTGTGTTTTGGTTCCTTTTAGGAAGTTGCATCTGTGTTTAGAGTCAGCGAGGCAGAAACACGTTTCTTCTAAAAGCTGCGTTTTGACATTCCAGAGTGGATGGGAGAACAGGCTGTAAAGAGAAATACCTTGCTCTAAAACCAAAACGGAGCTATCTAACAGAATGGTTGTCAATGTGTGTATTCAACTTCCAGATTTAAACTGATGTGTGTTTGCAGCAGTTCAGAAACCCTTTCTTTGGAGAATGTAGAAACAGTCATTTCCAGCCCTAGAGACACACATAAGAGTTAGCAGTAAGAATGCGTTTCAAACACAGAAGATCCGCTTCTTAAAAACTCATCTGCTGTGTGCTGGTTTCTTTTAGGAAGTTGAATCTATGTTCAGATTCAGCGAGGTAGAAACACGTTTCTTCTAAAAGCTGCGTTTGGACATTCCAGAGTGGATGGGAGAACAGGCTCTAAAGGAAAATACCTTCCTCTAAAACCAAAACGGAGCTATCTAGCAGAATCGTTGTCAATGTGTGTATTCAACTTCCAGAGTTAAACTGATGTGTGTTTGCAGCAGTTCAGAAACCCTTTCTTTGGAGAATGTAGAAACAGTCATTTCCAGCCCTAGAGACCCATATAAGAGTTAGCAGTAAGAATGCCTTTAAAACACAGAATACCCGCTTCGTACAAACTCATCTGCTGTGTGCTAGTTTCTCTTAGGAAGTTGCATCTGCGTTTAGATTCAGCGAGGCAGAAACACGTTTCTTTGAAAAACTGCATTTGGAAATTCCAGATTGAATGGAAGAACACGCTGTAAAGAGGAATACCTTGCTCTAAAACCAAAACGGAGCTATCTAGCAGAATGGTTGTCAATGTGTGTATTCAACTTCCAGAGTTAAACTGATGTGTGTTTGCAGCAGTTCAGAAACCCTTTCTTTGGACAATGTAGAAAAAAAGTCATTTCCAGCCCTAGAGACGCATATAAGAGTTAGCAGTAAGAATGCCTTTAAAACACAGAAACCCGCTTCGTACAAACTCATCTTCTGTGTGTTGGTTCCTTTTAGGAAGTTGCATCTGCGTTTAGATTCAGCGAGGCAGAAACACGTTTCTTCTAAAAGCTGCGTTTGGACATTCCAGAGTGGATGGGAGAACAGGCTGTAAAGAGAAATACCTTGCTCTAAAACCAAAACGGAGCTATCTAGCAGAATGTTTGTCAATGTGTGTATTCAACTTCGAGAGTTAAACTGATGTGTGTTTGCAGCAGTTCAGAAACCCTTTCTTTGGAGAATGTAGAAACAGTCATTTCCAGCCCTAGAGACGCATATAAGAGTTAGCAGTAAGAATGCGTTTCAGACACAGAAGACCCGCTTCGTACAAACTCATCTGCTTTGTGCCGGTTTCTTTTAGGAAGTTGCATCTGCGTTT
Source organism: Saimiri boliviensis (assembly GCF_048565385.1). NCBI lineage: Eukaryota > Metazoa > Chordata > Mammalia > Primates > Cebidae > Saimiri > Saimiri boliviensis. Next base: position 149,297,164 of record NC_133449.1, on the reverse strand, counting down.
AGATTCAGCGAGGCAGAAACACGTTTCTTCTAAAAGCTGCGTTTGGACATTCCAGAGTGGATGGGAGAACAGGCTGTAAAGAGAAATACCTTGCTCTAAAACCAAAACGGAGCTATCTAGCAGAATGGTTGTCAATGTGTGTATTCAACTTCCAGAGTTAAACTGATGTGTGTTTGCAGCAGTTCAGAAACCCTTTCTTTGGAGAATGTAGAAACAGTCATTTCCAGCCCTAGAGACGCATATAAAAGTTAGCAGTAAGAATGCGTTTAAAACACAGAAGACCCGCTTCGTACAAACTCATCTGCTTTGTGCTGGTTTCTTTTAGGAAGTTGCATCTATGTTTAGATTCAGCAAGGTAGAAACACGTTTCTTCTAAAAGCTGCGTTTGGACATTCCAGAGTGGATGGGAGAACAGGCTGTAAAGAGAAATACCTTGCTCTAAAACCAAAACGGAGCTATCTAGCAGAATGGTTGTCAATGTGTGTATTCAACTTCCAGAGTTAAATTGATGTGTGTTTGCAGTAGTTCAGAAACCCTTTCTTTGGAGAATGTAGAAACAGTCATTTCCAGCCCTAGAGACGCACATAAGTGTTAGCAGTAAGAATGCGTTTCAGACACAGAAGACCCGCTTCTTACAAACTCATCTGCTGTGTGCTGGTTTCTTTTAGGAAGTTGAATCTATGTTCAGATTCAGCGAGGTAGAAACACGTTTCTTCTAAAAGCTGCGTTTGGACATTCCAGAGTGGATGGGAGAACAGGCTCTAAAGAGAAATACCTTGCTCTAAAACCATAACGGAGATATCTAACAGAATGGTTGTCAATGTGTGTATTCAACTTCCATAGTTAAACTGATTTGTGTTTGCAGCAGTTCAGAAACCCTTTCTTTGGAGAATGTAGAAACAGTCATTTCCAGCCCTAGAGACGCACATAAGAGTTAGCAGTAAGAATGCGTTTCAAACACAGAAGACCCGCTTCTTACAAACTCATCTGCTGTGCGCTGGTTTCTTTTAGGAAGTTGAATCTATGTTCAGATTCAGCGAGGTAGAAACACGTTTCTTCTAAAAGCTGCATTTAGACATTCCAGAGTGGATGGGAGAACAGGCTCTAAAGAGAAATACCTTGCTCAAAAACCAAAACGGAGCTATCTAGCAGAATGTTTGTCAATGTGTGTATTCAACTTCCAGAGTTAAACTGATGTGTGTTTGCAGCAGTTCAGAAACCCTTTCTTTGGACAATGTAGAAAAAAAGTCATTTCCAGCCCTAGAGACGCATATAAGAGTTAGCAGTAAGAATGCCTTTAAAACACAGAAACCCGCTTCGTACAAACTCATCTTCTGTGTGTTGGTTCCTTTTAGGAAGTTGTATCTGTGTTTAGATTCAGCGAGGCAGAAACACGTTTCTTCTAAAAGCTGCGTTTGTACATTCCAGAGTGGATGGGCGAACAGGCTGTAAAGAGAAATACCTTGCTCTAAAACCAAAACGTAGCTATCTAGTAGAATGGTTGTCAATGTGTGTATTCAACTACCAGAGTTAAACTGATGTGTGTTTGCAGCAGTTCAGAAACCCTTTCTTTGGGAATGTAGAAACAGTCATTTCCAGCCCTAGAGACGCATATAAGAGTTAGCAGTAAGAATGCGTTTAAAACACAGAATACCCGCTTCGTACAAACTCATCTGCTGTATTCTAGTTCCTGTTAGGAAGTTGAATCTATGTTCAGATTCAGCGAGGTAGAAACACGTTTCTTCTAAAAGCTGCGTTTGGACATTCCAGAGTGGATGGGAGAACAGGCTCTAAAGAGAAATACCTTGCTCAAAAACCAAAACGGCGCTATCTAGCAGAATGTTTGTCAATGTGTGTATTCAACATCCAGAGTTAATCTGATTTGTGTTTGCAACAATTCAGAAACCCTTTCTTTGGAGAATGTAGAAAAAAAGTCATTTCCAGCCCTAGAGACGCATATAAGAGTTAGCAGTAAGAATGCCTTTAAAACACAGAAACCCGCTTCGTACAAACTCATCTTCTCTGTGTTGTTTCCTTTTAGGAAGTTGCATCTGTGTTTAGATTCAGCGAGGCAGAAACACGTTTCTTCTAAAAGCTGCGTTTGGACATTCCAGAGTGGATGGGAGAACAGGCTATAAAGAGAAATGCCTTGCTCTAAAACCAAAACGGAGCTATCTAGCAGAATGGTTGTCAATGTGTGTATTCAACTTCCAGAGTAAAACTGATGTGTGTTTGCAGCAGTTCAGAAACCCTTTCTTTGGAGAATGTAGAAACAGTCATTTCCAGCCCTAGAGACGCACATAAGAGTTAGCAGTAAGAATGCGTTTCAGACACAGAAGACCCGGTTCTTACAAACTCATCTACTGTGTGCTGGTTTCTTTTAGGAAGTTGAATCTATGTTCAGATTCAGCGAGGTAGAAACACGTTTCTTCTAAAAGCTGCGTTTGGACATTCCAGAGTGGATGGGAGCGCAGGCTGTAAAGGGAAATACCTTCCTCTAAAACCAAAACGGAGCTATCTAGCAGAATCGTTGTCAATGTGTGTATTCAACTTCCAGAGTTAAACTGATGTGTGTTTGCAGCAGTTCAGAAACCCTTTCTTTGGAGAATGTAGAAACAGTCATTTCCAGCCCTAGAGACCCATATAAGAGTTAGCAGTAAGAATGCCTTTAAAACACAGAATACCCGCTTCGTACAAACTCATCTGCTGTGTGCTAGTTTCTCTTAGGAAGTTGCATCTGCGTTTAGATTCAGCGAGGCAGAAACACGTTTCTTTGAAAAACTGCATTTGGAAATTCCAGAGTGAATGGAAGAACACGCTGTAAAGAGAAATACCTTGCTCTAAAACCAAAACGGAGCTATCTAGCAGAATGGTTGTCAATGTGTGTATTCAACTTCCAGAGTTAAACTGATGTGTGTTTGCAGCAGTTCAGAAACCCTTTCTTTGGACAATGTAGAAAAAAAGTCATTTCCAGTCCTAGAGACGCATATAAGAGTTAGCAGTAAGAATGCCTTTAAAACACAGAAACCCGCTTCGTACAAACTCATCTTCTGTGTGTTGGGTCCTTTTAGGAAGTTGCATCTGCGTTTAGATTCAGCGAGGCAGAAACACGTTTCTTCTAAAAGCTGCGTTTGGACATTCCAGAGTGGATGGGAGAACAGGCTGTAAAGAGAAATACCTTGCTCTAAAACCAAAACGGAGCTATCTAGCAGAATGTTTGTCAATGTGTGTATTCAACTTCGAGAGTTAAACTGATGTGTGTTTGCAGCAGTTCAGAAACCCTTTCTTTGGAGAATGTAGAAACAGTCATTTCCAGCCCTAGAGACGCATATAAGAGTTAGCAGTAAGAATGCGTTTCAGACACAGAAGACCCGCTTCGTACAAACTCATCTGCTTTGTGCTGGTTTCTTTTAGGAAGTTGCATCTGCGTTTAGATTCAGCGAGGCAGAAACACGTTTCTTCTAAAAGCTGCGTTTGGACATTCCAGAGTGGATGGGAGAACAGGCTGTAAAGAGAAATACCTTGCTTTAAAACCAAAACGGAGCTATCTAGCAGAATGGTTGTCAATGTGTGTATTTAACTTCCAGAGTTAAACTGATGTGTGTTTGCAGCAGTTCAGAAACCCTTTCTTTGGAGAATGTAGAAACAGTCATTTCCAGCCCTAGAGACGCATATAAAAGTTAGCAGTAAGAATGCGTTTAAAACACAGAAGACCCGCTTCGTACAAACTCATCTGCTTTGTGCTGGTTTCTTTTAGGAAGTTGCATCTACGTTTAGATTCAGCAAGGTAGAAACACGTTTCTTCTAAAAGCTGCGTTTGGACATTCCAGAGTGGATGGGAGAACAGGCTGTAAAGAGAAATACCTTGCTCTAAAACCAAAACGGAGCTATCTAACAGAATGGTTGTCAATGTGTGTATTCAACTTCCAGAGTTAAACTGATGTGTGTTTGCAGCAGTTCAGAAACCCTTTCTTTGGAGAATGTAGAAACAGTCATTTCCAGCCCTAGAGACGCACATAAGAGTTAGCAGTAAGAATGCGTTTCAAACACAGAAGATCCGCTTCTTAAAAACTCATCTGCTGTGTGTTGGTTTCTTTTAGGAAGTTGAATCTATGTTCAGATTCAGCGAGGTAGAAACACGTTTCTTCTAAAAGCTGCGTTTGGACATTCCAGAGTGGATGGGAGAACAGGCTCTAAAGGAAAATACCTTCCTCTAAAACCAAAACGGAGCTATCTAGCAGAATCGTTGTCAATGTGTGTATTCAACTTCCAGAGTTAAACTGATGTGTGTTTGCAGCAGTTCAGAAACCCTTTCTTTGGAGAATGTAGAAACAGTCATTTCCAGCCCTAGAGACCCATATAAGAGTTAGCAGTAAGAATGCCTTTAAAACACAGAATACCCGCTTCGTACAAACTCATCTGCTGTGTGCTAGTTTCTCTTAGGAAGTTGCATCTGCGTTTAGATTCAGCGAGGCAGAAACACGTTTCTTTGAAAAACTGCATTTGGAAATTCCAGATTGAATGGAAGAACACGCTGTAAAGAGGAATACCTTGCTCTAAAACCAAAACGGAGCTATCTAGCAGAATGGTTGTCAATGTGTGTATTCAACTTCCAGAGTTAAACTGATGTGTGTTTGCAGCAGTTCAGAAACCCTTTCTTTGGACAATGTAGAAAAAAAGTCATTTCCAGCCCTAGAGACGCATATAAGAGTTAGCAGTAAGAATGCCTTTAAAACACAGAAACCCGCTTCGTACAAACTCATCTTCTGTGTGTTGGTTCCTTTTAGGAAGTTGTATCTGTGTTTAGATTCAGCGAGGCAGAAACACGTTTCTTCTAAAAGCTGCGTTTGTACATTCCAGAGTGGATGGGCGAACAGGCTGTAAAGAGAAATACCTTGCTCTAAAACCAAAACGTAGCTATCTAGTAGAATGGTTGTCAATGTGTGTATTCAACTACCAGAGTTAAACTGATGTGTGTTTGCAGCAGTTCAGAAACCCTTTCTTTGGGAATGTAGAAACAGTCATTTCCAGCCCTAGAGACGCATATAAGAGTTAGCAGTAAGAATGCGTTTAAAACACAGAATACCCGCTTCGTACAAACTCATCTGCTGTATTCTAGTTCCTGTTAGGAAGTTGAATCTATGTTCAGATTCAGCGAGGTAGAAACACGTTTCTTCTAAAAGCTGCGTTTGGACATTCCAGAGTGGATGGGAGAACAGGCTCTAAAGAGAAATACCTTGCTCAAAAACCAAAACGGCGCTATCTAGCAGAATGTTTGTCAATGTGTGTATTCAACATCCAGAGTTATATCTGATTTGTGTTTGCAACAATTCAGAAACCCTTTCTTTGGAGAATGTAGAAAAAAAGTCATTTCCAGCCCTAGAGACGCATATAAGAGTTAGCAGTAAGAATGCCTTTAAAACACAGAAACCCGCTTCGTACAAACTCATCTTCTCTGTGTTGTTTCCTTTTAGGAAGTTGCATCTGTGTTTAGATTCAGCGAGGCAGAAACACGTTTCTTCTAAAAGCTGCGTTTGGACATTCCAGAGTGGATGGGAGAACAGGCTATAAAGAGAAATGCCTTGCTCTAAAACCAAAACGGAGCTATCTAGCAGAATGGTTGTCAATGTGTGTATTCAACTTCCAGAGTAAAACTGATGTGTGTTTGCAGCAGTTCAGAAACCCTTTCTTTGGAGAATGTAGAAACAGTCATTTCCAGCCCTAGAGACGCACATAAGAGTTAGCAGTAAGAATGCGTTTCAGACACAGAAGACCCGGTTCTTACAAACTCATCTACTGTGTGCTGGTTTCTTTTAGGAAGTTGAATCTATGTTCAGATTCAGCGAGGTAGAAACACGTTTCTTCTAAAAGCTGCGTTTGGACATTCCAGAGTGGATGGGAGCGCAGGCTGTAAAGGGAAATACCTTCCTCTAAAACCAAAACGGAGCTATCTAGCAGAATCGTTGTCAATGTGTGTATTCAACTTCCAGAGTTAAACTGATGTGTGTTTGCAGCAGTTCAGAAACCCTTTCTTTGGAGAATGTAGAAACAGTCATTTCCAGCCCTAGAGACCCATATAAGAGTTAGCAGTAAGAATGCCTTTAAAACACAGAATACCCGCTTCGTACAAACTCATCTGCTGTGTGCTAGTTTCTCTTAGGAAGTTGCATCTGCGTTTAGATTCAGCGAGGCAGAAACACGTTTCTTTGAAAAACTGCATTTGGAAATTCCAGAGTGAATGGAAGAACACGCTGTAAAGAGAAATACCTTGCTCTAAAACCAAAACGGAGCTATCTAGCAGAATGGTTGTCAATGTGTGTATTCAACTTCCAGAGTTAAACTGATGTGTGTTTGCAGCAGTTCAGAAACCCTTTCTTTGGACAATGTAGAAAAAAAGTCATTTCCAGTCCTAGAGACGCATATAAGAGTTAGCAGTAAGAATGCCTTTAAAACACAGAAACCCGCTTCGTACAAACTCATCTTCTGTGTGTTGGGTCCTTTTAGGAAGTTGCATCTGCGTTTAGATTCAGCGAGGCAGAAACACGTTTCTTCTAAAAGCTGCGTTTGGACATTCCAGAGTGGATGGGAGAACAGGCTGTAAAGAGAAATACCTTGCTCTAAAACCAAAACGGAGCTATCTAGCAGAATGTTTGTCAATGTGTGTATTCAACTTCGAGAGTTAAACTGATGTGTGTTTGCAGCAGTTCAGAAACCCTTTCTTTGGAGAATGTAGAAACAGTCATTTCCAGCCCTAGAGACGCATATAAGAGTTAGCAGTAAGAATGCGTTTCAGACACAGAAGACCCGCTTCGTACAAACTCATCTGCTTTGTGCTGGTTTCTTTTAGGAAGTTGCATCTGCGTTTAGATTCAGCGAGGCAGAAACACGTTTCTTCTAAAAGCTGCGTTTGGACATTCCAGAGTGGATGGGAGAACAGGCTGTAAAGAGAAATACCTTGCTTTAAAACCAAAACGGAGCTATCTAGCAGAATGGTTGTCAATGTGTGTATTCAACTTCCAGAGTTAAACTGATGTGTGTTTGCAGCAGTTCAGAAACCCTTTCTTTGGAGAATGTAGAAACAGTCATTTCCAGCCCTAGAGACGCATATAAAAGTTAGCAGTAAGAATGCGTTTAAAACACAGAAGACCCGCTTCGTACAAACTCATCTGCTTTGTGCTGGTTTCTTTTAGGAAGTTGCATCTACGTTTAGATTCAGCAAGGTAGAAACACGTTTCTTCTAAAAGCTGCGTTTGGACATTCCAGAGTGGATGGGAGAACAGGCTGTAAAGAGAAATACCTTGCTCTAAAACCAAAACGGAGCTATCTAGCAGAATGGTTGTCAATGTGTGTATTCAACTTCCAGAGTTAAACTGATGTGTGTTTGCAGTAGTTCAGAAACCCTTTCTTTGGAGAATGTAGAAACAGTCATTTCCAGCCCTAGAGACGCACATAAGAGTTAGCAGTAAGAATGCGTTTCAGACACAGAAGACCCGCTTCTTACAAACTCATCTGCTGTGTGCTGGTTTCTTTTAGGAAGCTGAATCTATGTTCAGATTCAGCGAGGGAGAAACACGTTTCTTCTAAAAGCTGCGTTTGGACATTCCAGAGTGGATGGGAGAACAGGCTCTAAAGAGAAATACCTTGCTCTAAAACCATAACGGAGATATCTAACAGAATGGTTGTCAATGTGTGTATTCAACTTCCATAGTTAAACTGATTTGTGTTTGCAGCAGTTCAGAAACCCTTTCTTTGGAGAATGTAGAAACAGTCATTTCCAGCCCTAGAGACGCACATAAGAGTTAGCAGTAAGAATGCGTTTCAAACACAGAAGACCCGCTTCTTACAAACTCATCTGCTGTGTGCTGGTTTCTTTTAGGAAGTTGAATCTATGTTCAGATTCAGCGAGGTAGAAACACGTTTCTTCTAAATGCTGCGCTTAGACATTCCAGAGTGGATGGGAGAACAGGCTCTAAAGAGAAATACCTTGCTCAAAAACCAAAACGGAGCTATCTAGCAGAATGGTTGTCAATGTGTGTATTCAACTTCCAGAGTTAAACTGATGTGTGTTTGCAGCAGTTCAGAAACCCTTTCTTTGGAGAATGCAGAAAAAAAGTCATTTCCAGCCCTAGAGACGCATATAAGAGTTAGCAGTAAGAATGCCTTTAAAACACAGAAACCCGCTTCGTACAAACTCATCTTCTGTGTGTTGGTTCCTTTTAGGAAGTTGTATCTGTGTTTAGATTCAGCGAGGCAGAAACACGTTTCTTCTAAAAGCTGCGTTTGGACATTCCAGAGTGGATGGGAGAACAGGCTATAAAGAGAAATGCCTTGCTCTAAAACCAAAACGGAGCTATCTAGCAGAATGGTTGTCAATGTGTGTATTCGACTTCCAGAGTAAAACTGATGTGTGTTTGCAGCAGTTCAGAAACCCTTTCTTTGGAGAATGTAGAAACAGTCATTTCCAGCCCTAGAGACGCACATAAGAGTTAGCAGTAAGAATGCGTTTCAGACACAGAAGACCCGTTTCTTACAAAGTCATCTGCTGTGTGGTGGTTTCTTTTAGGAAGTTGAATCTATGTTCAGATTCAGCGAGGTAGAAACACGTTTCTTCTAAAAGCTTCGTTTGGACATTCCAGAGTGGATGGGAGAACAGGCTCTAAAGAGAAATACGTTGCTCAAAAACCAAAACGGAGCTATCTAGCAGAATGTTTGTCAATGTGTGTATTCTACTTCCAGAGTTAAACTGATTTGTGTTTGCAACTGTTCAGAAACCCTTTCTTTGGAGAATGTAGAAAAAAAGTCATTTCCAGCCCTAGAGACGCATATAAGAGTTAGCAGTAAGAATGCCTCTAAAACACAGAAACCCGCTTCATACAAACTCATCTTCTGTGTTTTGGTTCATTTTAGGAAGTTGCATCTGTGTTTAGAGTCAGCGAGGCAGAAACACGTTTCTTCTAAAAGCTGCGTTTGGACATTCCAGAGTGGATGGGAGAACAGGCTGTAAAGAGAAATACCTTGCTCTAAAACCAAAACGGAGCTATCTAACAGAATGGTTGTCAATGTGTGTATTCAACTTCCAGAGTTAAACTGATGTGTGTTTGCAGCAGTTCAGAAACCCTTTCTTTGGAGAATGTAGAAACAGTCATTTCCAGCCCTAGAGACGCACATAAGAGTTAGCAGTAAGAATGCGTTTCAAACACAGAAGATCCGCTTCTTAAAAACTCATCTGCTGTGTGCTGGTTTCTTTTAGGAAGTTGAATCTATGTTCAGATTCAGCGAGGTAGAAACACGTTTCTTCTAAAAGCTGCGTTTGGACATTCCAGAGTGGATGGGAGAACAGGCTCTAAAGAGAAATACCATGCTCAAAAACCAAAACGGAGCTATCTAGCAGAATGTTTGTCAATGTGTTTATTCAACTTCCAGAGTTAAACTGATTTGTGGTTGCAGCAGTTCAGAAACCCTTTCTTTGGAGAATGTAGAAAAAAAGTCATTTCCAGCCCCAGAGACGCATATAAGAGTTAGCAGTAAGAATGCCTTTAAAACAGAGAAACCCGCTTCGTACAAACTCATCTTTTGTGTGTTGGTTCCTTTTAGGAAGTTGCATCTGTGTTTAGATTCAGCGAGGTAGAACCACGTTTCTTCTAAAAGCTGCGTTTGGACATTCCAGAGTGGATGGGAGAACAGGCTGTAAAGGGAAATACCTTCCTCTAAAACCAAAACGGAGCTATCTAGCAGAATCGTTGTCAATGTGTGTATTCAACTTCCAGAGTTAAACTGATCTGTGTTTGCAGCAGTTCAGAAACCCTTTCTTTGGAGAATGTAGAAACAGTCATTTCCAGCCCTAGAGACCCATATAAGAGTTAGCAGTAAGAATGCCTTTAAAACACAGAATACCCGCTTCGTACAAACTCATCTGCTGTGTGCTAGTTTCTCTTAGGAAGTTGCATCTGCGTTTAGATTCAGCGAGGCAGAAACACGTTTCTTTGAAAAACTGCATTTGGAAATTCCAGATTGAATGGAAGAACACGCTGTAAAGAGGAATACCTTGCTCTAAAACCAAAACGGAGCTATCTAGCAGAATGGTTGTCAATGTGTGTATTCAACTTCCAGAGTTAAACTGATGTGTGTTTGCAGCAGTTCAGAAACCCTTTCTTTGGACAATGTAGAAAAAAAGTCATTTCCAGCCCTAGAGACGCATATAAGAGTTAGCAGTAAGAATGCCTTTAAAACACAGAAACCCGCTTCGTACAAACTCATCTTCTGTGTGTTGGTTCCTTTTAGGAAGTTGCATCTGCGTTTAGATTCAGCGAGGCAGAAACACGTTTCTTCTAAAAGCTGCGTTTGGACATTCCAGAGTGGATGGGAGAACAGGCTGTAAAGAGAAATACCTTGCTCTAAAACCAAAACATAGCTATCTAGCAGAATGGTTGTCAATGTGTGTATTCAACTTCCAGAGTTAAACTGATGTGTGTTTGCAGCAGTTCAGAAACCCTTTCTTTGGGAATGTAGAAACAGTCATTTCCAGCCCTAGAGACGCATATAAGAGTTAGCAGTAAGAATGCGTTTAAAACACAGAATACCCGCTTCGTACAAACTCATCTGCTGTGTTCTAGTTCCTGTTAGGAAGTTGAATCTATGTTCAGATTCAGCGAGGTAGAAACACGTTTCTTCTAAAAGCTGCGTTTGGACATTCCAGAGTGGATGGGAGAACAGGCTCTAAAGAGAAATACCTTGCTCAAAAACCAAAACGGCGCTATCTAGCAGAATGTTTGTCAATGTGTGTATTCAACATTCAGAGTTAATCTGATTTGTGTTTGCAACAATTCAGAAACCCTTTCTTTGGAGAATGTAGAAAAAAAGTCATTTCCAGCCCTAGAGACGCATATAAGAGTTAGCAGTAAGAATGCCTTTAAAACACAGAAACCCGCTTCGTACAAACTCATCTTCTGTGTGTTGGTTCCTTTTAGGAAGTTGCATCTGTGTTTAGATTCAGCGAGGCAGAAACACGTTTCTTCTAAAAGCTGCGTTTGGACATTCCAGAGTGGATGGGAGAACAGGCTGTAAAGAGAAATACCTTGCTCTAAAACCAAAATGGAGCTATCTAACAGAATGGTTGTCAATGTGTGTATTCAACTTCCAGAGTTAAACTGATGTGTGTTTGCAGCAGTTCAGAAACCCTTTCTTTGGAGAATGTAGAAACAGTCATTTCCAGCCCTAGAGACGCACATAAGAGTTAGCAGTAAGAATGCGTTTCAAACACAGAAGATCCGCTTCTTAAAAACTCATCTGCTGTGTGCTGGTTTCTTTTAGGAAGTTGAATCTATGTTCAGATTCAGCGAGGTAGAAACACGTTTCTTCTAAAAGCTGCGTTTGGACATTCCAGAGTGGATGGGAGAACAGGCTCTAAAGGAAAATACCTTCCTCTAAAACCAAAACGGAGCTATCTAGCAGAATCGTTGTCAATGTGTTTATTCAACTTCCAGAGTTAAACTGATGTGTGTTTGCAGCAGTTCAGAAACCCTTTCTTTGGAGAATGTAGAAACAGTCATTTCCAGCCCTAGAGACCCATATAAGAGTTAGCAGTAAGAATGCCTTTAAAACACAGAATACCCGCTTCGTACAAACTCATCTGCTGTGTGGTAGTTTCTCTTAGGAAGTTGCATCTGCGTTTAGATTCAGCGAGGCAGAAACACGTTTCTTTGAAAAACTGCATTTGGAAATTCCAGATTGAATGGAAGAACACGCTGTAAAGAGGAATACCTTGCTCTAAAACCAAAACGGAGCTATCTAGCAGAATGGTTGTCAATGTGTGTATTCAACTTCCAGAGTTAAACTGATGTGTGTTTGCAGCAGTTCAGAAACCCTTTCTTTGGACAATGTAGAAAAAAAGTCATTTCCAGCCCTAGAGACGCATATAAGAGTTAGCAGTAAGAATGCCTTTAAAACACAGAAACCCGCTTCGTACAAACTCATCTTCTGTGTGTTGGTTCCTTTTAGGAAGTTGCATCTGCGTTTAGATTCAGCGAGGCAGAAACACGTTTCTTCTAAAAGCTGCGTTTGGACATTCCAGAGTGGATGGGAGAACAGGCTGTAAAGAGAAATACCTTGCTCTAAAACCAAAACGGAGCTATCTAGCAGAATGTTTGTCAATGTGTGTATTCAACTTCGAGAGTTAAACTGATGTGTGTTTGCAGCAGTTCAGAAACCCTTTCTTTGGAGAATGTAGAAACAGTCATTTCCAGCCCTAGAGACGCATATAAGAGTTAGCAGTAAGAATGCGTTTCAGACACAGAAGACCCGCTTCGTACAAACTCATCTGCTTTGTGCCGGTTTCTTTTAGGAAGTTGCATCTGCGTTTAGATTCAGCGAGGCAGAAACACGTTTCTTCTAAAAGCTGCGTTTGGACATTCCAGAGTGGATGGGAGAACAGGCTGTAAAGAGAAATACCTTGCTCTAAAACCAAAACGGAGCTATCTAGCAGAATGGTTGTCAATGTGTGTATTCAACTTCCAGAGTTAAACTGATGTGTGTTTGCAGCAGTTCAGAAACCCTTTCTTTGGAGAATGTAGAAACAGTCATTTCCAGCCCTAGAGACGCATATAAAAGTTAGCAGTAAGAATGCGTTTAAAACACAGAAGACCCGCTTCGTACAAACTCATCTGCTTTGTGCTGGTTTCTTTTAGGAAGTTGCATCTATGTTTAGATTCAGCAAGGTAGAAACACGTTTCTTCTAAAAGCTGCGTTTGGACATTCCAGAGTGGATGGGAGAACAGGCTGTAAAGAGAAATACCTTGCTCTAAAACCAAAACGGAGCTATCTAGCAGAATGGTTGTCAATGTGTGTATTCAACTTCCAGAGTTAAATTGATGTGTGTTTGCAGTAGTTCAGAAACCCTTTCTTTGGAGAATGTAGAAACAGTCATTTCCAGCCCTAGAGACGCACATAAGTGTTAGCAGTAAGAATGCGTTTCAGACACAGAAGACCCGCTTCTTACAAACTCATCTGCTGTGTGCTGGTTTCTTTTAGGAAGTTGAATCTATGTTCAGATTCAGCGAGGTAGAAACACGTTTCTTCTAAAAGCTGCGTTTGGACATTCCAGAGTGGATGGGAGAACAGGCTCTAAAGAGAAATACCTTGCTCTAAAACCATAACGGAGATATCTAACAGAATGGTTGTCAATGTGTGTATTCAACTTCCATAGTTAAACTGATTTGTGTTTGCAGCAGTTCAGAAACCCTTTCTTTGGAGAATGTAGAAACAGTCATTTCCAGCCCTAGAGACGCACATAAGAGTTAGCAGTAAGAATGCGTTTCAAACACAGAAGACCCGCTTCTTACAAACTCATCTGCTGTGCGCTGGTTTCTTTTAGGAAGTTGAATCTATGTTCAGATTCAGCGAGGTAGAAACACGTTTCTTCTAAAAGCTGCATTTAGACATTCCAGAGTGGATGGGAGAACAGGCTCTAAAGAGAAATACCTTGCTCAAAAACCAAAACGGAGCTATCTAGCAGAATGTTTGTCAATGTGTGTATTCAACTTCCAGAGTTAAACTGATGTGTGTTTGCAGCAGTTCAGAAACCCTTTCTTTGGACAATGTAGAAAAAAAGTCATTTCCAGCCCTAGAGACGCATATAAGAGTTAGCAGTAAGAATGCCTTTAAAACACAGAAACCCGCTTCGTACAAACTCATCTTCTGTGTGTTGGTTCCTTTTAGGAAGTTGTATCTGTGTTTAGATTCAGCGAGGCAGAAACACGTTTCTTCTAAAAGCTGCGTTTGTACATTCCAGAGTGGATGGGCGAACAGGCTGTAAAGAGAAATACCTTGCTCTAAAACCAAAACGTAGCTATCTAGTAGAATGGTTGTCAATGTGTGTATTCAACTACCAGAGTTAAACTGATGTGTGTTTGCAGCAGTTCAGAAACCCTTTCTTTGGGAATGTAGAAACAGTCATTTCCAGCCCTAGAGACGCATATAAGAGTTAGCAGTAAGAATGCGTTTAAAACACAGAATACCCGCTTCGTACAAACTCATCTGCTGTATTCTAGTTCCTGTTAGGAAGTTGAATCTATGTTCAGATTCAGCGAGGTAGAAACACGTTTCTTCTAAAAGCTGCGTTTGGACATTCCAGAGTGGATGGGAGAACAGGCTCTAAAGAGAAATACCTTGCTCAAAAACCAAAACGGCGCTATCTAGCAGAATGTTTGTCAATGTGTGTATTCAACATCCAGAGTTAATCTGATTTGTGTTTGCAACAATTCAGAAACCCTTTCTTTGGAGAATGTAGAAAAAAAGTCATTTCCAGCCCTAGAGACGCATATAAGAGTTAGCAGTAAGAATGCCTTTAAAACACAGAAACCCGCTTCGTACAAACTCATCTTCTGTGTGTTGTTTCCTTTTAGGAAGTTGCATCTGTGTTTAGATTCAGCGAGGCAGAAACACGTTTCTTCTAAAAGCTGCGTTTGGACATTCCAGAGTGGATGGGAGAACAGGCTATAAAGAGAAATGCCTTGCTCTAAAACCAAAACGGAGCTATCTAGCAGAATGGTTGTCAATGTGTGTATTCAACTTCCAGAGTAAAACTGATGTGTGTTTGCAGCAGTTCAGAAACCCTTTCTTTGGAGAATGTAGAAACAGTCATTTCCAGCCCTAGAGACGCACATAAGAGTTAGCAGTAAGAATGCGTTTCAGACACAGAAGACCCGGTTCTTACAAACTCATCTACTGTGTGCTGGTTTCTTTTAGGAAGTTGAATCTATGTTCAGATTCAGCGAGGTAGAAACACGTTTCTTCTAAAAGCTGCGTTTGGACATTCCAGAGTGGATGGGAGCGCAGGCTGTAAAGGGAAATACCTTCCTCTAAAACCAAAACGGAGCTATCTAGCAGAATCGTTGTCAATGTGTGTATTCAACTTCCAGAGTTAAACTGATGTGTGTTTGCAGCAGTTCAGAAACCCTTTCTTTGGAGAATGTAGAAACAGTCATTTCCAGCCCTAGAGACCCATATAAGAGTTAGCAGTAAGAATGCCTTTAAAACACAGAATACCCGCTTCGTACAAACTCATCTGCTGTGTGCTAGTTTCTCTTAGGAAGTTGCATCTGCGTTTAGATTCAGCGAGGCAGAAACACGTTTCTTTGAAAAACTGCATTTGGAAATTCCAGAGTGAATGGAAGAACACGCTGTAAAGAGAAATACCTTGCTCTAAAACCAAAACGGAGCTATCTAGCAGAATGGTTGTCAATGTGTGTATTCAACTTCCAGAGTTAAACTGATGTGTGTTTGCAGCAGTTCAGAAACCCTTTCTTTGGACAATGTAGAAAAAAAGTCATTTCCAGTCCTAGAGACGCATATAAGAGTTAGCAGTAAGAATGCCTTTAAAACACAGAAACCCGCTTCGTACAAACTCATCTTCTGTGTGTTGGGTCCTTTTAGGAAGTTGCATCTGCGTTTAGATTCAGCGAGGCAGAAACACGTTTCTTCTAAAAGCTGCGTTTGGACATTCCAGAGTGGATGGGAGAACAGGCTGTAAAGAGAAATACCTTGCTCTAAAACCAAAACGGAGCTATCTAGCAGAATGTTTGTCAATGTGTGTATTCAACTTCGAGAGTTAAACTGATGTGTGTTTGCAGCAGTTCAGAAACCCTTTCTTTGGAGAATGTAGAAACAGTCATTTCCAGCCCTAGAGACGCATATAAGAGTTAGCAGTAAGAATGCGTTTCAGACACAGAAGACCCGCTTCGTACAAACTCATCTGCTTTGTGCTGGTTTCTTTTAGGAAGTTGCATCTGCGTTTAGATTCAGCGAGGCAGAAACACGTTTCTTCTAAAAGCTGCGTTTGGACATTCCAGAGTGGATGGGAGAACAGGCTGTAAAGAGAAATACCTTGCTTTAAAACCAAAACGGAGCTATCTAGCAGAATGGTTGTCAATGTGTGTATTCAACTTCCAGAGTTAAACTGATGTGTGTTTGCAGCAGTTCAGAAACCCTTTCTTTGGAGAATGTAGAAACAGTCATTTCCAGCCCTAGAGACGCATATAAAAGTTAGCAGTAAGAATGCGTTTAAAACACAGAAGACCCGCTTCGTACAAACTCATCTGCTTTGTGCTGGTTTCTTTTAGGAAGTTGCATCTACGTTTAGATTCAGCAAGGTAGAAACACGTTTCTTCTAAAAGCTGCGTTTGGACATTCCAGAGTGGATGGGAGAACAGGCTGTAAAGAGAAATACCTTGCTCTAAAACCAAAACGGAGCTATCTAGCAGAATGGTTGTCAATGTGTGTATTCAACTTCCAGAGTTAAACTGATGTGTGTTTGCAGTAGTACAGAAACCCTTTCTTTGGAGAATGTAGAAACAGTCATTTCCAGCCCTAGAGACGCACATAAGAGTTAGCAGTAAGAATGCGTTTCAGACACAGAAGACCCGCTTCTTACAAACTCATCTGCTGTGTGCTGGTTTCTTTTAGGAAGCTGAATCTATGTTCAGATTCAGCGAGGGAGAAACACGTTTCTTCTAAAAGCTGCGTTTGGACATTCCAGAGTGGATGGGAGAACAGGCTCTAAAGAGAAATACCTTGCTCTAAAACCATAACGGAGATATCTAACAGAATGGTTGTCAATGTGTGTATTCAACTTCCATAGTTAAACTGATTTGTGTTTGCAGCAGTTCAGAAACCCTTTCTTTGGAGAATGTAGAAACAGTCATTTCCAGCCCTAGAGACGCACATAAGAGTTAGCAGTAAGAATGCGTTTCAAACACAGAAGACCCGCTTCTTACAAACTCATCTGCTGTGTGCTGGTTTCTTTTAGGAAGTTGAATCTATGTTCAGATTCAGCGAGGTAGAAACACGTTTCTTCTAAAAGCTGCGTTTAGACATTCCAGAGTGGATGGGAGAACAGGCTCTAAAGAGAAATACCTTGCTCAAAAACCAAAACGGAGCTATCTAGCAGAATGGTTGTCAATGTGTGTATTCAACTTCCAGAGTTAAACTGATGTGTGTTTGCAGCAGTTCAGAAACCCTTTCTTTGGAGAATGCAGAAAAAAAGTCATTTCCAGCCCTAGAGACGCATATAAGAGTTAGCAGTAAGAATGCCTTTAAAACACAGAAACCCGCTTCGTACAAACTCATCTTCTGTGTGTTGGTTCCTTTTAGGAAGTTGCATCTGCGTTTAGATTCAGCGAGGCAGAAACACGTTTCTTTGAAAAACTGCATTTGGAAATTCCAGAGTGAATGGAAGAACACGCTGTAAAGAGAAATACCTTGCTCTAAAACCAAAACGGAGCTATCTAGCAGAATGGTTGTCAATGTGTGTATTCAACTTCCAGAGTTAAACTGATGTGTGTTTGCAGCAGTTCAGAAACCCTTTCTTTGGACAATGTAGAAAAAAAGTCATTTCCAGTCCTAGAGACGCATATAAGAGTTAGCAGTAAGAATGCCTTTAAAACACAGAAACCCGCTTCGTACAAACTCATCTTCTGTGTGTTGGGTCCTTTTAGGAAGTTGCATCTGCGTTTAGATTCAGCGAGGCAGAAACACGTTTCTTCTAAAAGCTGCGTTTGGACATTCCAGAGTGGATGGGAGAACAGGCTGTAAAGAGAAATACCTTGCTCTAAAACCAAAACGGAGCTATCTAGCAGAATGTTTGTCAATGTGTGTATTCAACTTCGAGAGTTAAACTGATGTGTGTTTGCAGCAGTTCAGAAACCCTTTCTTTGGAGAATGTAGAAACAGTCATTTCCAGCCCTAGAGACGCATATAAGAGTTAGCAGTAAGAATGCGTTTCAGACACAGAAGACCCGCTTCGTACAAACTCATCTGCTTTGTGCTGGTTTCTTTTAGGAAGTTGCATCTGCGTTTAGATTCAGCGAGGCAGAAACACGTTTCTTCTAAAAGCTGCGTTTGGACATTCCAGAGTGGATGGGAGAACAGGCTGTAAAGAGAAATACCTTGCTTTAAAACCAAAACGGAGCTATCTAGCAGAATGGTTGTCAATGTGTGTATTCAACTTCCAGAGTTAAACTGATGTGTGTTTGCAGCAGTTCAGAAACCCTTTCTTTGGAGAATGTAGAAACAGTCATTTCCAGCCCTAGAGACGCATATAAAAGTTAGCAGTAAGAATGCGTTTAAAACACAGAAGACCCGCTTCGTACAAACTCATCTGCTTTGTGCTGGTTTCTTTTAGGAAGTTGCATCTACGTTTAGATTCAGCAAGGTAGAAACACGTTTCTTCTAAAAGCTGCGTTTGGACATTCCAGAGTGGATGGGAGAACAGGCTGTAAAGAGAAATACCTTGCTCTAAAACCAAAACGGAGCTATCTAGCAGAATGGTTGTCAATGTGTGTATTCAACTTCCAGAGTTAAACTGATGTGTGTTTGCAGTAGTTCAGAAACCCTTTCTTTGGAGAATGTAGAAACAGTCATTTCCAGCCCTAGAGACGCACATAAGAGTTAGCAGTAAGAATGCGTTTCAGACACAGAAGACCCGCTTCTTACAAACTCATCTGCTGTGTGCTGGTTTCTTTTAGGAAGCTGAATCTATGTTCAGATTCAGCGAGGGAGAAACACGTTTCTTCTAAAAGCTGCGTTTGGACATTCCAGAGTGGATGGGAGAACAGGCTCTAAAGAGAAATACCTTGCTCTAAAACCATAACGGAGATATCTAACAGAATGGTTGTCAATGTGTGTATTCAACTTCCATAGTTAAACTGATTTGTGTTTGCAGCAGTTCAGAAACCCTTTCTTTGGAGAATGTAGAAACAGTCATTTCCAGCCCTAGAGACGCACATAAGAGTTAGCAGTAAGAATGCGTTTCAAACACAGAAGACCCGCTTCTTACAAACTCATCTGCTGTGTGCTGGTTTCTTTTAGGAAGTTGAATCTATGTTCAGATTCAGCGAGGTAGAAACACGTTTCTTCTAAAAGCTGCGTTTAGACATTCCAGAGTGGATGGGAGAACAGGCTCTAAAGAGAAATACCTTGCTCAAAAACCAAAACGGAGCTATCTAGCAGAATGGTTGTCAATGTGTGTATTCAACTTCCAGAGTTAAACTGATGTGTGTTTGCAGCAGTTCAGAAACCCTTTCTTTGGAGAATGCAGAAAAAAAGTCATTTCCAGCCCTAGAGACGCATATAAGAGTTAGCAGTAAGAATGCCTTTAAAACACAGAAACCCGCTTCGTACAAACTCATCTTCTGTGTGTTGGTTCCTTTTAGGAAGTTGTATCTGTGTTTAGATTCAGCGAGGCAGAAACACGTTTCTTCTAAAAGCTGCGTTTGGACATTCCAGAGTGGATGGGAGAACAGGCTATAAAGAGAAATGCCTTGCTCTAAAACCAAAACGGAGCTATCTAGCAGAATGGTTGTCAATGTGTGTATTCGACTTCCAGAGTAAAACTGATGTGTGTTTGCAGCAGTTCAGAAACCCTTTCTTTGGAGAATGTAGAAACAGTCATTTCCAGCCCTAGAGACGCACATAAGAGTTAGCAGTAAGAATGCGTTTCAGACACAGAATACCCGTTTCTTACAAAGTCATCTGCTGTGTGGTGGTTTCTTTTAGGAAGTTGAATCTATGTTCAGATTCAGCGAGGTAGAAACACGTTTCTTCTAAAAGCTCCGTTTGGACATTCCAGAGTGGATGGGAGAACAGGCTCTAAAGAGAAATACGTTGCTCAAAAACCAAAACGGAGCTATCTAGCAGAATGTTTGTCAATGTGTGTATTCTACTTCCAGAGTTAAACTGATTTGTGTTTGCAACTGTTCAGAAACCCTTTCTTTGGAGAATGTAGAAAAAAAGTCATTTCCAGCCCTAGAGACGCATATAAGAGTTAGCAGTAAGAATGCCTCTAAAACACAGAAACCCGCTTCATACAAACTCATCTTCTGTGTTTTGGTTCATTTTAGGAAGTTGCATCTGTGTTTAGAGTCAGCGAGGCAGAAACACGTTTCTTCTAAAAGCTGCGTTTGGACATTCCAGAGTGGATGGGAGAACAGGCTGTAAAGAGAAATACCTTGCTCTAAAACCAAAACGGAGCTATCTAACAGAATGGTTGTCAATGTGTGTATTCAACTTCCAGAGTTAAACTGATGTGTGTTTGCAGCAGTTCAGAAACCCTTTCTTTGGAGAATGTAGAAACAGTCATTTCCAGCCCTAGAGACGCACATAAGAGTTAGCAGTAAGAATGCGTTTCAAACACAGAAGATCCGCTTCTTAAAAACTCATCTGCTGTGTGCTGGTTTCTTTTAGGAAGTTGAATCTATGTTCAGATTCAGCGAGGTAGAAACACGTTTCTTCTAAAAGCTGCGTTTGGACATTCCAGAGTGGATGGGAGAACAGGCTCTAAAGAGAAATACCATGCTCAAAAACCAAAACGGAGCTATCTAGCAGAATGTTTGTCAATGTGTTTATTCAACTTCCAGAGTTAAACTGATTTGTGGTTGCAGCAGTTCAGAAACCCTTTCTTTGGAGAATGTAGAAAAAAAGTCATTTCCAGCCCCAGAGACGCATATAAGAGTTAGCAGTAAGAATGCCTTTAAAACAGAGAAACCCGCTTCGTACAAACTCATCTTTTGTGTGTTGGTTCCTTTTAGGAAGTTGCATCTGTGTTTAGATTCAGCGAGGTAGAACCACGTTTCTTCTAAAAGCTGCGTTTGGACATTCCAGAGTGGATGGGAGAACAGGCTGTAAAGGGAAATACCTTCCTCTAAAACCAAAACGGAGCTATCTAGCAGAATCGTTGTCAATGTGTGTATTCAACTTCCAGAGTTAAACTGATCTGTGTTTGCAGCAGTTCAGAAACCCTTTCTTTGGAGAATGTAGAAACAGTCATTTCCAGCCCTAGAGACCCATATAAGAGTTAGCAGTAAGAATGCCTTTAAAACACAGAATACCCGCTTCGTACAAACTCATCTGCTGTGTGCTAGTTTCTCTTAGGAAGTTGCATCTGCGTTTAGATTCAGCGAGGCAGAAACACGTTTCTTTGAAAAACTGCATTTGGAAATTCCAGATTGAATGGAAGAACACGCTGTAAAGAGGAATACCTTGCTCTAAAACCAAAACGGAGCTATCTAGCAGAATGGTTGTCAATGTGTGTATTCAACTTCCAGAGTTAAACTGATGTGTGTTTGCAGCAGTTCAGAAACCCTTTCTTTGGACAATGTAGAAAAAAAGTCATTTCCAGCCCTAGAGACGCATATAAGAGTTAGCAGTAAGAATGCCTTTAAAACACAGAAACCCGCTTCGTACAAACTCATCTTCTGTGTGTTGGTTCCTTTTAGGAAGTTGCATCTGCGTTTAGATTCAGCGAGGCAGAAACACGTTTCTTCTAAAAGCTGCGTTTGGACATTCCAGAGTGGATGGGAGAACAGGCTGTAAAGAGAAATACCTTGCTCTAAAACCAAAACATAGCTATCTAGCAGAATGGTTGTCAATGTGTGTATTCAACTTCCAGAGTTAAACTGATGTGTGTTTGCAGCAGTTCAGAAACCCTTTCTTTGGGAATGTAGAAACAGTCATTTCCAGCCCTAGAGACGCATATAAGAGTTAGCAGTAAGAATGCGTTTAAAACACAGAATACCCGCTTCGTACAAACTCATCTGCTGTGTTCTAGTTCCTGTTAGGAAGTTGAATCTATGTTCAGATTCAGCGAGGTAGAAACACGTTTCTTCTAAAAGCTGCGTTTGGACATTCCAGAGTGGATGGGAGAACAGGCTCTAAAGAGAAATACCTTGCTCAAAAACCAAAACGGCGCTATCTAGCAGAATGTTTGTCAATGTGTGTATTCAACATTCAGAGTTAATCTGATTTGTGTTTGCAACAATTCAGAAACCCTTTCTTTGGAGAATGTAGAAAAAAAGTCATTTCCAGCCCTAGAGACGCATATAAGAGTTAGCAGTAAGAATGCCTTTAAAACACAGAAACCCGCTTCGTACAAACTCATCTTCTGTGTGTTGGTTCCTTTTAGGAAGTTGCATCTGTGTTTAGATTCAGCGAGGCAGAAACACGTTTCTTCTAAAAGCTGCGTTTGGACATTCCAGAGTGGATGGGAGAACAGGCTGTAAAGAGAAATACCTTGCTCTAAAACCAAAATGGAGCTATCTAACAGAATGGTTGTCAATGTGTGTATTCAACTTCAAGAGTTAAACTGATGTGTGTTTGCAGCAGTTCAGAAACCCTTTCTTTGGAGAATGTAGAAACAGTCATTTCCAGCCCTACGGACGCACATAAGAGTTAGCAGTAAGAATGCGTTTCAAACACAGAAGATCCGCTTCTTAAAAACTCATCTGCTGTGTGCTGGTTTCTTTTAGGAAGTTGAATCTATGTTCAGATTCAGCGAGGTAGAAACACGTTTCTTCTAAAAGCTGCGTTTGGACATTCCAGAGTGGATGGGAGAACAGGCTCTAAGGAGAAATACCTTGCTCAAAAACCAAAACGGAGCTATCTAGCAGAATGTTTGTCAATATGTGTATTCAACTTCCAGAGTTAAACTGATTTGTGGTTGCAGCAGTTCAGAAACCCTTTCTTTGGAGAATGTAGAAAAAAAGTCATTTCCAGCCCCAGAGACGCATATAAGAGTTAGCAGTAAGAATGCCTTTAAAACAGAGAAACCCGCTTCG
This sequence comes from Saimiri boliviensis, assembly GCF_048565385.1. Lineage (NCBI taxonomy): Eukaryota > Metazoa > Chordata > Mammalia > Primates > Cebidae > Saimiri > Saimiri boliviensis. The sequence goes on along the minus strand of NC_133449.1, from coordinate 149,274,560 downwards.
TACAAAGTCATCTTCTGTGTGTTGGTTCCTTTTAGGAAGTTGCATCTGTGTTTAGATTCAGCGAGGTAGAACCACGTTTCTTCTAAAAGCTGCGTTTGGACATTCCAGAGTGGATGGGAGAACAGGCTGTAAAGGGAAATACCTTCCTCTAAAACCAAAACGGAGCTATCTAGCAGAATGTTTGTCAATGTGTGTATTCAACTTCCAGAGTTAAACTGATTTGTGTTTGCAACAGTTCAGAAACCCTTTCTTTGGACAATGTAGAAAAAAAGTCATTTCCAGCCCTAGAGACGCTTATAAGAGCAGTAAGAATGCCTTTAAAACTCAGAAACCCGCTTCGTACAAACTCATCTTCTGTGTGTTGGTTCCTTTTAGGAAGTTGCATCTGCGTTTAGATTCAGCGAGGCAGAAACACGTTTCTTCTAAAAGCTGCGTTTGGACATTCCAGAGTGGATGGGAGAACAGGCTGTAAAGAGAAATACCTTGCTCTAAAACCAAAACGGAGCTATTTAGCAGAATGGTTGTCAATGTGTTTATTCAACTTCCAGAGATAAACTGATGTGTGTTTGCAGCAGTTCAGAAACCCTTTCTTTGGAGAATGTAGAAACAGTCATTTCCAGCCCTAGAGACGCATATAAAAGTTAGCAGTAAGAATGCGTTTAAAACACAGAAGACCCACTTCGTACAAACTCATCTGCTTTGTCCCGGTTTCTTTTAGGAAGTTGCATCTATGTTTAGATTCAGCAAGGTAGAAACACGTTTCTTCTAAAAGCTGCGTTTGGACATTCCAGAGTGGATGGGAGAACAGGCTGTAAAGAGAAATACCTTGCTCTAAAACCAAAACGGAGCTATCTAGCAGAATGGTTGTCAATGTGTGTATTCAACTTCCAGAGTTAAACTGATGTGTGTTTGCAGCAGTTCAGAAACCCTTTCTTTGGAGAATGTAGAAACAGTCATTTCCAGCCCTAGAGACCCATATAAGAGTTAGCAGTAAGAATGCCTTTAAAACACAGAATACCCGCTTCGTACAAACTCATCTGCTGTGTGCTAGTTTCTCTTAGGAAGTTGCATCTGCGTTTAGATTCAGCGAGGCAGAAACACGTTTCTTTGAAAAACTGCATTTGGAAATTCTAGAGTGAATGGAAGAACACGCTGTAAAGAGGAATACCTTGCTCTAAAACCAAAACGGAGCTATCTAGCAGAATGGTTGTCAATGTGTGTATTCAACTTCCAGAGTTAAACTGATGTGTGGTTGCAGCAGTTCAGAAACCCTTTCTTTGGAGAATGTAGAAACAGTCATTTCCAGCCCTAGAGACGCATATAAGAGTTAGCAGTAAGAATGCGTTTCAGACACAGAAGACCCGCTTCGTACAAACTCATCTGCTTTGTGCCGGTTTCTTTTAGGAAGTTGCATCTGCGTTTAGATTCAGCGAGGCAGAAACACGTTTCTTCTAAAAGCTGCGTTTGGACATTCCAGAGTGGATGGGAGAACAGGCTGTAAAGAGAAATACCTTGCTCTAAAACCAAAACGGAGCTATCTAGCAGAATGGTTGTCAATGTGTGTATTCAACTTCCAGAGTTAAACTGATGTGTGTTTGCAGCAGTTCAGAAACCCTTTCTTTGGAGAATGTAGAAACAGTCATTTCCAGCCGTAGAGACGCATATAAAAGTTAGCAGTAAGAATGCGTTTAAAACACAGAAGACCCGCTTCGTACAAACTCATCTGCTTTGTGCTGGTTTCTTTTAGGAAGTTGCATCTATGTTTAGATTCAGCAAGGTAGAAACACGTTTCGTCTAAAAGCTGCGTTTGGACATTCCAGAGTGGATGGGAGAACAGGCTGTAAAGAGAAATACCTTGCTCTAAAACCAAAACGGAGCTATCTAGCAGAATGGTTGTCAATGTGTGTATTCAACTTCCAGAGTTAAATTGATGTGTGTTTGCAGTAGTTCAGAAACCCTTTCTTTGGAGAATGTAGAAACAGTCATTTCCAGCCCTAGAGACGCACATAAGTGTTAGCAGTAAGAATGCGTTTCAGACACAGAAGACCCGCTTCTTACAAACTCATCTGCTGTGTGCTGGTTTCTTTTAGGAAGTTGAATCTATGTTCAGATTCAGCGAGGTAGAAACACGTTTCTTCTAAAAGCTGCGTTTGGACATTCCAGAGTGGATGGGAGAACAGGCTCTAAAGAGAAATACCTTGCTCTAAAACCATAACGGAGATATCTAACAGAATGGTTGTCAATGTGTGTATTCAACTTCCATAGTTAAACTGATTTGTGTTTGCAGCAGTTCAGAAACCCTTTCTTTGGAGAATGTAGAAACAGTCATTTACAGCCCTAGAGACGCACATAAGAGTTAGCAGTAAGAATGCGTTTCAAACACAGAAGACCCGCTTCTTACAAACTCATCTGCTGTGCGCTGGTTTCTTTTAGGAAGTTGAATCTATGTTCAGATTCAGCGAGGTAGAAACACGTTTCTTCTAAAAGCTGCATTTAGACATTCCAGAGTGGATGGGAGAACAGGCTCTAAAGAGAAATACCTTGCTCAAAAACCAAAACGGAGCTATCTAGCAGAATGTTTGTCAATGTGTGTATTCAACTTCCAGAGTTAAACTGATGTGTGTTTGCAGCAGTTCAGAAACCCTTTCTTTGGAGAATGTAGAAAAAAAGTCATTTCCAGCCCTAGAGACGCATATAAGAGTTAGCAGTAAGAATGCCTTTAAAACACAGAAACCCGCTTCGTACAAACTCATCTTCTGTGTGTTGGTTCCTTTTAGGAAGTTGTATCTGTGTTTAGATTCAGCGAGGCAGAAACACGTTTCTTCTAAAAGCTGCGTTTGTACATTCCAGAGTGGATGGGCGAACAGGCTGTAAAGAGAAATACCTTGCTCTAAAACCAAAACGGAGCTATCTAGTAGAATGGTTGTCAATGTGTGTATTCAACTACCAGAGTTAAACTGATGTGTGTTTGCAGCAGTTCAGAAACCCTTTCTTTGGGAATGTAGAAACAGTCATTTCCAGCCCTAGAGACGCATATAAGAGTTAGCAGTAAGAATGCGTTTAAAACACAGAATACCCGCTTCGTACAAACTCATCTGCTGTATTCTAGTTCCTGTTAGGAAGTTGAATCTATGTTCAGATTCAGCGAGGTAGAAACACGTTTCTTCTAAAAGCTGCGTTTGGACATTCCAGAGTGGATGGGAGAACAGGCTCTAAAGAGAAATACCTTGCTCAAAAACCAAAACGGCGCTATCTAGCAGAATGTTTGTCAATGTGTGTATTCAACATCCAGAGTTAATCTGATTTGTGTTTGCAACAATTCAGAAACCCTTTCTTTGGAGAATGTAGAGAAAAAGTCATTTCCAGCCCTATAGACGCATATAAGAGTTAGCAGTAAGAATGCCTTTAAAACACAGAAACTCGCTTCGTACAAATTCATCTTCTGTGTGTTGGTTCCTTTTAGGAAGTTGTATCTGTGTTTAGATTCAGCGAGGCAGAAACACGTTTCTTCTAAAAGCTGCGTTTGTACATTCCAGAGTGGATGGGCGAACAGGCTGTAAAGAGAAATACCTTGCTCTAAAACCAAAACGTAGCTATCTAGTAGAATGGTTGTCAATGTGTGTATTCAACTACCAGAGTTAAACTGATGTGTGTTTGCAGCAGTTCAGAAACCCTTTCTTTGGGAATGTAGAATCAGTCATTTCCAGCCCTAGAGACGCATATAAGAGTTAGCAGTAAGAATGCGTTTAAAACACAGAATACCCGCTTCGTACAAACTCATCTGCTGTATTCTAGTTCCTGTTAGGAAGTTGAATCTATGTTCAGATTCAGCGAGGTAGAAACACGTTTCTTCTAAAAGCTGCGTTTGGACATTCCAGAGTGGATGGGAGAACAGGCTCTAAAGAGATATACCTTGCTCAAAAACCAAAACGGCGCTATCTAGCAGAATGTTTGTCAATGTGTGTATTCAACATCCAGAGTTAATCTGATTTGTGTTTGCAACAATTCAGAAAACCTTTCTTTGGAGAATGTAGAAAAAAAGTCATTTCCAGCCCTAGAGACGCATATAAGAGTTAGCAGTAAGAATGCCTTTAAAACACAGAAACCCGCTTCGTACAAACTCATCTTCTGTGTGTTGGTTCCTTTTAGGAAGTTGCATCTGTGTTTAGATTCAGCGAGGCAGAAACACGTTTCTTCTAAAAGCTGCGTTTGGACATTCCAGAGTGGATGGGAGAACAGGCTATAAAGAGAAATGCCTTGCTCTAAAACCAAAACGGAGCTATCTAGCAGAATGGTTGTCAATGTGTGTATTCAACTTCCAGAGTAAAACTGATGTGTGTTTGCAGCAGTTCAGAAACCCTTTCTTTGGAGAATGTAGAAACAGTCATTTCCAGCCCTAGAGACGCACATAAGAGTTAGCAGTAAGAATGCGTTTCAGACACAGAAGACCCGCTTCTTACAAACTCATCTACTGTGTGCTGGTTTCTTTTAGGAAGTTGAATCTATGTTCAGATTCAGCGAGGTAGAAACACGTTTCTTCTAAAAGCTGCGTTTGGACATTCCAGAGTGGATGGGAGAACAGGCTCTAAAGAGAAATACCTTGCTCAAAAACCAAAACGGAGCTATCTAGCAGAATGTTTGTCAATGTGTGTATTCAACGTCCAGAGTTAAACTGATTTGTGGTTGCAGCAGTTCAGAAACCCTTTCTTTGGAGAATGTAGAAAAAAAGTCATTTCCAACCCCAGAGACGCATATAAGAGTTAGCAGTAAGAATGCCTTTAAAACAGAGAAACCCGCTTCGTACAAACTCATCTTTTGTGTGTTGGTTCCTTTTAGGAAGTTGCATCTGTGTTTAGATTCAGCGAGGTAGAACCACGTTTCTTCTAAAAGCTGCGTTTGGACATTCCAGAGTGGATGGGAGAGCAGGCTGTAAAGGGAAATACCTTCCTCTAAAACCAAAACGGAGCTATCTAGCAGAATCGTTGTCAATGTGTGTATTCAACTTCCAGAGTTAAACTGATGTGTGTTTGCAGCAGTTCAGAAACCCTTTCTTTGGAGAATGTAGAAACAGTCATTTCCAGCCCTAGAGACACATATAAGAGTTAGCAGTAAGAATGCCTTTAAAACACAGAATACCCGCTTCGTACAAACTCATCTGCTGTGTGCTAGTTTCTCTTAGGAAGTTGCATCTGCGTTTAGATTCAGCGAGGCAGAAACACGTTTCTTTGAAAAACTGCATTTGGAAATTCCAGAGTGAATGGAAGAACACGCTGTAAAGAGAAATACCTTGCTCTAAAACCAAAACGGAGCTATCTAGCAGAATGGTTGTCAATGTGTGTATTCAACTTCCAGAGTTAAACTGATGTGTGTTTGCAGCAGTTCAGAAACCCTTTCTTTGGACAATGTAGAAAAAAAGTCATTTCCAGCCCTAGAGACGCATATAAGAGTTAGCAGTAAGAATGCCTTTAAAACACAGAAACCCGCTTCGCACAAACTCATCTTCTGTGTGTTGGTTCCTTTTAGGAAGTTGCATCTGCGTTTAGATTCAGCGAGGCAGAAACACGTTTCTCCTAAAAGCTGCGTTTGGACATTCCAGAGTGGATGGGAGAACAGGCTGTAAAGAGAAATACCTTGCTCTAAAACCAAAACGGAGCTATCTAGCAGAATGTTTGTCAATGTGTGTATTCAACTTCGAGAGTTAAACTGATGTGTTTTTGCAGCAGTTCAGAAACCCTTTCTTTGGAGAATGTAGAAACAGTCATTTCCAGCCCTAGAGACGCATATAAGAGTTAGCAGTAAGAATGCGTTTCAGACACAGAAGACCCGCTTCGTAAAAACTCATCTTCTGTGTGTTGGTTCCTTTTAGGAAGTTGAATCTATGTTCAGATTCAGCGAGGTAGAAACACGTTTCTTCTAAAAGCTGCGTTTGGACATTCCAGAGTGGATGGGAGAACAGGCTGTAAAGAGAAATACCTTGCTCTAAAACCAAAACGGAGCTATCTAGTAGAATGGTTGTCAATGTGTGTATTCAACTTCCAGAGTTAAACTGACGTGTGTTTGCAGCAGTTCAGAATCCCTTTCTTTGGGAATGTAGAAACAGTCATTTCCAGGCCTAGAGACGCATATAAGAGTTAGCAGTAAGAATGCGTTTAAAACACAGAATACCCGCTTCGTACAAACTCATCTGCTGTGTGCTGGTTTCTTTTAGGAAGTTGAATCTATGTTCAGATTCAGCGAGGTAGAAACACGTTTCTTCTAAAAGCTGCGTTTGGACATTCCAGAGTGAATGGGAGAACAGGCTCTAAAGAGAAATACCTTGCTCAAAACCCAAAACGGAGCTATCTAGCAGAATGTTTGTCAATGTGTGTATTCAACTTCCAGAGTTAAACTGATTTGTGGTTGCAGCAGTTCAGAAACCCTTTCTTTGGAGAATGTGGAAAAAAAGTCATTTCCAGCCCCAGAGACGCATATAAGAGTTAGCAGTAAGAATGCCTTTAAAACAGAGAAACCCGCTTCGTACAAAGTCATCTTCTGTGTGTTGGTTCCTTTTAGGAAGTTGCATCTGTGTTTAGATTCAGCGAGGTAGAACCACGTTTCTTCTAAAAGCTGCGTTTGGACATTCCAGAGTGGATGGGAGAACAGGCTGTAAAGGGAAATACCTTCCTCCAAAACCAAAACGGAGCTATCTAGCAGAATCGTTGTCAATGTGTGTATTCAACTTCCAGAGTTAAACTGATTTGTGTTTGCAACAGTTCAGAAACCCTTTCTTTGGACAATGTAGAAAAAAAGTCATTTCCAGCCCTAGAGACGCATATAAGAGCAGTAAGAATGCCTTTAAAACTCAGAAACCCGCTTCGTACAAACTCATCTTCTGTGTGTTGGTTCCTTTTAGGAAGTTGCATCTGCGTTTAGATTCAGCGAGGCAGAAACACGTTTCTTCTAAAAGCTGCGTTTGGACATTCCAGAGTGGAAGGGAGAACAGGCTGTAAAGAGAAATACCTTGCTCTAAAACCAAAACGGAGCTATTTAGCAGAATGGTTGTCAATGTGTGTATTCAACTTCCAGAGTTAAACTGATGTGTGTTTGCAGCAGTTCAGAAACCCTTTCTTTGGAGAATGTAGAAACAGTCATTTCCAGCCCTAGAGACGCATATAAAAGTTAGCAGTAAGAATGCGTTTAAAACACAGAAGACCCGCTTCGTACAAACTCATCTGCTTTGTCCCGGTTTCTTTTAGGAAGTTGCATCTACGTTTAGATTCAGCAAGGTAGAAACACGTTTCTTCTAAAAGCTGCGTTTGGACATTCCAGAGTGGATGGGAGAACAGGCTGTAAAGAGAAATACCTTGCTCTAAAACCAAAACGGAGCTATCTAGCAGAATGGTTGTCAATGTGTGTATTCAACTTCCAGAGTTAAACTGATGTGTGTTTGCAGCAGTTCAGAAACCCTTTCTTTGGAGAATGTAGAAACAGTCATTTCCAGCCCTAGAGACCCATATAAGAGTTAGCAGTAAGAATGCCTTTAAAACACAGAATACCCGCTTCGTACAAACTCATCTGCTGTGTGCTAGTTTCTCTTAGGAAGTTGCATCTATGTTTAGATTCAGCGAGGCAGAAACACGTTTCTTTGAAAAACTGCATTTGGAAATTCCAGAGTGAATGGAAGAACACGCTGTAAAGAGAAATACCTTGCTCTAAAACCAAAACGGAGCTATCTAGTAGAATGGTTGTCAATGTGTGTATTCAACTTCCAGAGTTAAACTGACGTGTGTTTGCAGCAGTTCAGAATCCCTTTCTTTGGGAATGTAGAAACAGTCATTTCCAGGCCTAGAGACGCATATAAGAGTTAGCAGTAAGAATGCGTTTAAAACACATAATACTCGCTTCGTACAAACTCATCTGCTGTGTGCTGGTTTCTTTTAGGAAGTTGAATCTATGTTCAGATTCAGCGAGGTAGAAACACGTTTCTTCTAAAAGCTGCGTTTGGACATTCCAGAGTGAATGGGAGAACAGGCTCTAAAGAGAAATACCTTGCTCAAAACCCATAACGGAGCTATCTAGCAGAATGTTTGTCAATGTGTGTATTCAACTTCCAGAGTTAAACTGATTTGTGGTTGCAGCAGTTCAGAAACCCTTTCTTTGGAGAATGTGGAAAAAAAGTCATTTCCAGCCCCAGAGACGCATATAAGAGTTAGCAGTAAGAATGCCTTTAAAACAGAGAAACCCGCTTCGTACAAACTCATCTTCTGTGTGTTGGTTCCTTTTAGGAAGTTGCATCTGTGTTTAGATTCAGCGAGGTAGAACCACGTTTCTTCTAAAAGCTGCGTTTGGACATTCCAGAGTGGATGGGAGAACAGGCTGTAAAGGGAAATACCTTCCTCCAAAACCAAAACGGAGCTATCTAGCAGAATCGTTGTCAATGTGTGTATTCAACTTCCAGAGTTAAACTGATTTGTGTTTGCAACAGTTCAGAAACCCTTTCTCTGGACAATGTAGAAAAAAAGTCATTTACAGCCCTAGAGACGCATATAAGAGCAGTAAGAATGCCTTTAAAACTCAGAAACCCGCTTCGTACAAACTCATCTTCTGTGTGTTGGTTCCTTTTAGGAAGTTGCATCTGCGTTTAGATTCAGCGAGGCAGAAACACGTTTCTTCTAAAAGCTGCGTTTGGACATTCCAGAGTGGATGGGAGAACAGGCTGTAAAGAGAAATACCTTGCTCTAAAACCAAAACGGAGCTATTTAGCAGAATGGTTGTCAATGTGTGTATTCAACTTCCAGAGTTAAACTGATGTGTGTTTACAGCAGTTCAGAAACCCTTTCTTTGGAGAATGTAGAAACAGTCATTTCCAGCCCTAGAGACGCATATAAAAGTTAGCAGTAAGAATGCGTTTAAAACACAGAAGACCCGCTTCGTACAAACTCATCTGCTTTGTCCCGGTTTCTTTTAGGAAGTTGCATCTACGTTTAGATTCAGCAAGGTAGAAACACGTTTCTTCTAAAAGCTGCGTTTGGACATTCCAGAGTGGATGGGAGAACAGGCTGTAAAGAGAAATACCTTGCTCTAAAACCAAAACGGAGCTATCTAGCAGAATGGTTGTCAATGTGTGTATTCAACTTCCAGAGTTAAACTGATGTGTGGTTGCAGCAGTTCAGAAACCCTTTCTTTGGAGAATGTAGAAACAGTCATTTCCAGCCCTAGAGACGCATATAAGAGTTAGCAGTAAGAATGCGTTTCAGACACAGAAGACCCGCTTCGTACAAACTCATCTGCTTTGTGCCGGTTTCTTTTAGGAAGTTGCATCTGCGTTTAGATTCAGCGAGGCAGAAACACGTTTCTTCTAAAAGCTGCGTTTGGACATTCCAGAGTGGATGGGAGAACAGGCTGTAAAGAGAAATACCTTGCTCTAAAACCAAAACGGAGCTATCTAGCAGAATGGTTGTCAATGTGTGTATTCAACTTCCAGAGTTAAACTGATGTGTGTTTGCAGCAGTTCAGAAACCCTTTCTTTGGAGAATGTAGAAACAGTCATTTCCAGCCGTAGAGACGCATATAAAAGTTAGCAGTAAGAATGCGTTTAAAACACAGAAGACCCGCTTCGTACAAACTCATCTGCTTTGTGCTGGTTTCTTTTAGGAAGTTGCATCTATGTTTAGATTCAGCAAGGTAGAAACACGTTTCGTCTAAAAGCTGCGTTTGGACATTCCAGAGTGGATGGGAGAACAGGCTGTAAAGAGAAATACCTTGCTCTAAAACCAAAACGGAGCTATCTAGCAGAATGGTTGTCAATGTGTGTATTCAACTTCCAGAGTTAAATTGATGTGTGTTTGCAGTAGTTCAGAAACCCTTTCTTTGGAGAATGTAGAAACAGTCATTTCCAGCCCTAGAGACGCACATAAGTGTTAGCAGTAAGAATGCGTTTCAGACACAGAAGACCCGCTTCTTACAAACTCATCTGCTGTGTGCTGGTTTCTTTTAGGAAGTTAAATCTATGTTCAGATTCAGCGAGGTAGAAACACGTTTCTTCTAAAAGCTGCGTTTGGACATTCCAGAGTGGATGGGAGAACAGGCTCTAAAGAGAAATACCTTGCTCTAAAACCATAACGGAGATATCTAACAGAATGGTTGTCAATGTGTGTATTCAACTTCCATAGTTAAACTGATTTGTGTTTGCAGCAGTTCAGAAACCCTTTCTTTGGAGAATGTAGAAACAGTCATTTACAGCCCTAGAGACGCACATAAGAGTTAGCAGTAAGAATGCGTTTCAAACACAGAAGACCCGCTTCTTACAAACTCATCTGCTGTGCGCTGGTTTCTTTTAGGAAGTTGAATCTATGTTCAGATTCAGCGAGGTAGAAACACGCTTCTTCTAAAAGCTGCATTTAGACATTCCAGAGTGGATGGGAGAACAGGCTCTAAAGAGAAATACCTTGCTCAAAAACCAAAACGGAGCTATCTAGCAGAATGTTTGTCAATGTGTGTATTCAACTTCCAGAGTTAAACTGATGTGTGTTTGCAGCAGTTCAGAAACCCTTTCTTTGGAGAATGTAGAAAAAAAGTCATTTCCAGCCCTAGAGACGCATATAAGAGTTAGCAGTAAGAATGCCTTTAAAACACAGAAACCCGCTTCGTACAAACTCATCTTCTGTGTGTTGGTTCCTTTTAGGAAGTTGTATCTGTGTTTAGATTCAGCGAGGCAGAAACACGTTTCTTCTAAAAGCTGCGTTTGTACATTCCAGAGTGGATGGGCGAACAGGCTGTAAAGAGAAATACCTTGCTCTAAAACCAAAACGTAGCTATCTAGTAGAATGGTTGTCAATGTGTGTATTCAACTACCAGAGTTAAACTGATGTGTGTTTGCAGCAGTTCAGAAACCCTTTCTTTGGGAATGTAGAAACAGTCATTTCCAGCCCTAGAGACGCATATAAGAGTTAGCAGTAAGAATGCGTTTAAAACACAGAATACCCGCTTCGTACAAACTCATCTGCTGTATTCTAGTTCCTGTTAGGAAGTTGAATCTATGTTCAGATTCAGCGAGGTAGAAACACGTTTCTTCTAAAAGCTGCGTTTGGACATTCCAGAGTGGATGGGAGAACAGGCTCTAAAGAGAAATACCTTGCTCAAAAACCAAAACGGCGCTATCTAGCAGAATGTTTGTCAATGTGTGTATTCAACATCCAGAGTTAATCTGATTTGTGTTTGCAACAATTCAGAAACCCTTTCTTTGGAGAATGTAGAGAAAAAGTCATTTCCAGCCCTATAGACGCATATAAGAGTTAGCAGTAAGAATGCCTTTAAAACACAGAAACTCGCTTCGTACAAATTCATCTTCTGTGTGTTGGTTCCTTTTAGGAAGTTGTATCTGTGTTTAGATTCAGCGAGGCAGAAACACGTTTCTTCTAAAAGCTGCGTTTGTACATTCCAGAGTGGATGGGCGAACAGGCTGTAAAGAGAAATACCTTGCTCTAAAACCAAAACGTAGCTATCTAGTAGAATGGTTGTCAATGTGTGTATTCAACTACCAGAGTTAAACTGATGTGTGTTTGCAGCAGTTCAGAAACCCTTTTTTTGGGAATGTAGAATCAGTCATTTCCAGCCCTAGAGACGCATATAAGAGTTAGCAGTAAGAATGCGTTTAAAACACAGAATACCCGCTTCGTACAAACTCATCTGCTGTATTCTAGTTCCTGTTAGGAAGTTGAATCTATGTTCAGATTCAGCGAGGTAGAAACACGTTTCTTCTAAAAGCTGCGTTTGGACATTCCAGAGTGGATGGGAGAACAGGCTCTAAAGAGATATACCTTGCTCAAAAACCAAAACGGCGCTATCTAGCAGAATGTTTGTCAATGTGTGTATTCAACATCCAGAGTTAATCTGATTTGTGTTTGCAACAATTCAGAAAACCTTTCTTTGGAGAATGTAGAAAAAAAGTCATTTCCAGCCCTAGAGACGCATATAAGAGTTAGCAGTAAGAATGCCTTTAAAACACAGAAACCCGCTTCGTACAAACTCATCTTCTGTGTGTTGGTTCCTTTTAGGAAGTTGCATCTGTGTTTAGATTCAGCGAGGCAGAAACACGTTTCTTCTAAAAGCTGCGTTTGGACATTCCAGAGTGGATGGGAGAACAGGCTATAAAGAGAAATGCCTTGCTCTAAAACCAAAACGGAGCTATCTAGCAGAATGGTTGTCAATGTGTGTATTCAACTTCCAGAGTAAAACTGATGTGTGTTTGCAGCAGTTCAGAAACCCTTTCTTTGGAGAATGTAGAAACAGTCATTTCCAGCCCTAGAGACGCACATAAGAGTTAGCAGTAAGAATGCGTTTCAGACACAGAAGACCCGCTTCTTACAAACTCATCTACTGTGTGCTGGTTTCTTTTAGGAAGTTGAATCTATGTTCAGATTCAGCGAGGTAGAAACACGTTTCTTCTAAAAGCTGCGTTTGGACATTCCAGAGTGGATGGGAGAACAGGCTCTAAAGAGAAATACCTTGCTCAAAAACCAAAACGGAGCTATCTAGCAGAATGTTTGTCAATGTGTGTATTCAACGTCCAGAGTTAAACTGATTTGTGGTTGCAGCAGTTCAGAAACCCTTTCTTTGGAGAATGTAGAAAAAAAGTCATTTCCAACCCCAGAGACGCATATAAGAGTTAGCAGTAAGAATGCCTTTAAAACAGAGAAACCCGCTTCGTACAAACTCATCTTTTGTGTGTTGGTTCCTTTTAGGAAGTTGCATCTGTGTTTAGATTCAGCGAGGTAGAACCACGTTTCTTCTAAAAGCTGCGTTTGGACATTCCAGAGTGGATGGGAGAGCAGGCTGTAAAGGGAAATACCTTCCTCTAAAACCAAAACGGAGCTATCTAGCAGAATCGTTGTCAATGTGTGTATTCAACTTCCAGAGTTAAACTGATGTGTGTTTGCAGCAGTTCAGAAACCCTTTCTTTGGAGAATGTAGAAACAGTCATTTCCAGCCCTAGAGACACATATAAGAGTTAGCAGTAAGAATGCCTTTAAAACACAGAATACCCGCTTCGTACAAACTCATCTGCTGTGTGCTAGTTTCTCTTAGGAAGTTGCATCTGCGTTTAGATTCAGCGAGGCAGAAACACGTTTCTTTGAAAAACTGCATTTGGAAATTCCAGAGTGAATGGAAGAACACGCTGTAAAGAGAAATACCTTGCTCTAAAACCAAAACGGAGCTATCTAGCAGAATGGTTGTCAATGTGTGTATTCAACTTCCAGAGTTAAACTGATGTGTGTTTGCAGCAGTTCAGAAACCCTTTCTTTGGACAATGTAGAAAAAAAGTCATTTCCAGCCCTAGAGACGCATATAAGAGTTAGCAGTAAGAATGCCTTTAAAACACAGAAACCCGCTTCGCACAAACTCATCTTCTGTGTGTTGGTTCCTTTTAGGAAGTTGCATCTGCGTTTAGATTCAGCGAGGCAGAAACACGTTTCTCCTAAAAGCTGCGTTTGGACATTCCAGAGTGGATGGGAGAACAGGCTGTAAAGAGAAATACCTTGCTCTAAAACCAAAACGGAGCTATCTAGCAGAATGTTTGTCAATGTGTGTATTCAACTTCGAGAGTTAAACTGATGTGTTTTTGCAGCAGTTCAGAAACCCTTTCTTTGGAGAATGTAGAAACAGTCATTTCCAGCCCTAGAGACGCATATAAGAGTTAGCAGTAAGAATGCGTTTCAGACACAGAAGACCCGCTTCGTAAAAACTCATCTTCTGTGTGTTGGTTCCTTTTAGGAAGTTGAATCTATGTTCAGATTCAGCGAGGTAGAAACACGTTTCTTCTAAAAGCTGCGTTTGGACATTCCAGAGTGGATGGGAGAACAGGCTGTAAAGAGAAATACCTTGCTCTAAAACCAAAACGGAGCTATCTAGTAGAATGGTTGTCAATGTGTGTATTCAACTTCCAGAGTTAAACTGACGTGTGTTTGCAGCAGTTCAGAATCCCTTTCTTTGGGAATGTAGAAACAGTCATTTCCAGGCCTAGAGACGCATATAAGAGTTAGCAGTAAGAATGCGTTTAAAACACAGAATACCCGCTTCGTACAAACTCATCTGCTGTGTGCTGGTTTCTTTTAGGAAGTTGAATCTATGTTCAGATTCAGCGAGGTAGAAACACGTTTCTTCTAAAAGCTGCGTTTGGACATTCCAGAGTGAATGGTAGAACAGGCTCTAAAGAGAAATACCTTGCTCAAAACCCAAAACGGAGCTATCTAGCAGAATGTTTGTCAATGTGTGTATTCAACTTCCAGAGTTAAACTGATTTGTGGTTGCAGCAGTTCAGAAACCCTTTCTTTGGAGAATGTGGAAAAAAAGTCATTTCCAGCCCCAGAGACGCATATAAGAGTTAGCAGTAAGAATGCCTTTAAAACAGAGAAACCCGCTTCGTACAAAGTCATCTTCTGTGTGTTGGTTCCTTTTAGGAAGTTGCATCTGTGTTTAGATTCAGCGAGGTAGAACCACGTTTCTTCTAAAAGCTGCGTTTGGACATTCCAGAGTGGATGGGAGAACAGGCTGTAAAGGGAAATACCTTCCTCCAAAACCAAAACGGAGCTATCTAGCAGAATCGTTGTCAATGTGTGTATTCAACTTCCAGAGTTAAACTGATTTGTGTTTGCAACAGTTCAGAAACCCTTTCTTTGGACAATGTAGAAAAAAAGTCATTTCCAGCCCTAGAGACGCATATAAGAGCAGTAAGAATGCCTTTAAAACTCAGAAACCCGCTTCGTACAAACTCATCTTCTGTGTGTTGGTTCCTTTTAGGAAGTTGCATCTGCGTTTAGATTCAGCGAGGCAGAAACACGTTTCTTCTAAAAGCTGCGTTTGGACATTCCAGAGTGGAAGGGAGAACAGGCTGTAAAGAGAAATACCTTGCTCTAAAACCAAAACGGAGCTATTTAGCAGAATGGTTGTCAATGTGTGTATTCAACTTCCAGAGTTAAACTGATGTGTGTTTGCAGCAGTTCAGAAACCCTTTCTTTGGAGAATGTAGAAACAGTCATTTCCAGCCCTAGAGACGCATATAAAAGTTAGCAGTAAGAATGCGTTTAAAACACAGAAGACCCGCTTCGTACAAACTCATCTGCTTTGTCCCGGTTTCTTTTAGGAAGTTGCATCTACGTTTAGATTCAGCAAGGTAGAAACACGTTTCTTCTAAAAGCTGCGTTTGGACATTCCAGAGTGGATGGGAGAACAGGCTGTAAAGAGAAATACCTTGCTCTAAAACCAAAACGGAGCTATCTAGCAGAATGGTTGTCAATGTGTGTATTCAACTTCCAGAGTTAAACTGATGTGTGTTTGCAGCAGTTCAGAAACCCTTTCTTTGGAGAATGTAGAAACAGTCATTTCCAGCCCTAGAGACCCATATAAGAGTTAGCAGTAAGAATGCCTTTAAAACACAGAATACCCGCTTCGTACAAACTCATCTGCTGTGTGCTAGTTTCTCTTAGGAAGTTGCATCTATGTTTAGATTCAGCGAGGCAGAAACACGTTTCTTTGAAAAACTGCATTTGGAAATTCCAGAGTGAATGGAAGAACACGCTGTAAAGAGAAATACCTTGCTCTAAAACCAAAACGGAGCTATCTAGTAGAATGGTTGTCAATGTGTGTATTCAACTTCCAGAGTTAAACTGACGTGTGTTTGCAGCAGTTCAGAATCCCTTTCTTTGGGAATGTAGAAACAGTCATTTCCAGGCCTAGAGACGCATATAAGAGTTAGCAGTAAGAATGCGTTTAAAACACATAATACTCGCTTCGTACAAACTCATCTGCTGTGTGCTGGTTTCTTTTAGGAAGTTGAATCTATGTTCAGATTCAGCGAGGTAGAAACACGTTTCTTCTAAAAGCTGCGTTTGGACATTCCAGAGTGAATGGGAGAACAGGCTCTAAAGAGAAATACCTTGCTCAAAACCCATAACGGAGCTATCTAGCAGAATGTTTGTCAATGTGTGTATTCAACTTCCAGAGTTAAACTGATTTGTGGTTGCAGCAGTTCAGAAACCCTTTCTTTGGAGAATGTGGAAAAAAAGTCATTTCCAGCCCCAGAGACGCATATAAGAGTTAGCAGTAAGAATGCCTTTAAAACAGAGAAACCCGCTTCGTACAAACTCATCTTCTGTGTGTTGGTTCCTTTTAGGAAGTTGCATCTGTGTTTAGATTCAGCGAGGTAGAACCACGTTTCTTCTAAAAGCTGCGTTTGGACATTCCAGAGTGGATGGGAGAACAGGCTGTAAAGGGAAATACCTTCCTCCAAAACCAAAACGGAGCTATCTAGCAGAATCGTTGTCAATGTGTGTATTCAACTTCCAGAGTTAAACTGATTTGTGTTTGCAACAGTTCAGAAACCCTTTCTCTGGACAATGTAGAAAAAAAGTCATTTACAGCCCTAGAGACGCATATAAGAGCAGTAAGAATGCCTTTAAAACTCAGAAACCCGCTTCGTACAAACTCATCTTCTGTGTGTTGGTTCCTTTTAGGAAGTTGCATCTGCGTTTAGATTCAGCGAGGCAGAAACACGTTTCTTCTAAAAGCTGCGTTTGGACATTCCAGAGTGGATGGGAGAACAGGCTGTAAAGAGAAATACCTTGCTCTAAAACCAAAACGGAGCTATTTAGCAGAATGGTTGTCAATGTGTGTATTCAACTTCCAGAGTTAAACTGATGTGTGTTTACAGCAGTTCAGAAACCCTTTCTTTGGAGAATGTAGAAACAGTCATTTCCAGCCCTAGAGACGCATATAAAAGTTAGCAGTAAGAATGCGTTTAAAACACAGAAGACCCGCTTCGTACAAACTCATCTGCTTTGTCCCGGTTTCTTTTAGGAAGTTGCATCTACGTTTAGATTCAGCAAGGTAGAAACACGTTTCTTCTAAAAGCTGCGTTTGGACATTCCAGAGTGGATGGGAGAACAGGCTGTAAAGAGAAATACCTTGCTCTAAAACCAAAACGGAGCTATCTAGCAGAATGGTTGTCAATGTGTGTATTCAACTTCCAGAGTTAAACTGATGTGTGTTTGCAGTAGTTCAGAAACCCTTTCTTTGGAGAATGTAGAAACAGTCATTTCCAGCCCTAGAGACACACATAAGAGTTAGCAGTAAGAATGCGTTTCAGACACAGAAGACCCGCTTCTTACAAACTCATCTGCTGTGTGCTGGTTTCTTTTAGGAAGTTGAATCTATGTTCAGATTCAGCGAGGGAGAAACACGTTTCTTCTAAAAGCTGCGTTTGGACATTCCAGAGTGGATGGGAGAAAAGGCTCTAAAGAGAAATACCTTGCTCTAAAACCATAACGGAGATATCTAACAGAATGGTTGTCAATGTGTGTATTCAACTTCCATAGTTAAACTGAATTGTGTTTGCAGCAGTTCAGAAACCCTTTCTTTGGAGAATGTAGAAACAGTCATTTCCAGCCCTAGAGACGCACATAAGAGTTAGCAGTAAGAATGCGTTTCAAACACAGAAGACCCGCTTCTTACAAAGTCATCTGCTGTGTGGTGGTTTCTTTTAGGAAGTTGAATCTATGTTCAGATTCAGCGAGGTAGAAACACGTTTCTTCAAAAAGCTGCGTTTGGACATTCCAGAGTGGATGGGAGAACAGGCTATAAAGAGAAATGCCTTGCTCTAAAAACAAAACGGAGCTATCTAGCAGAATGGTTGTCAATGTGTGTATTCAACTTCCAGAGTAAAACTGATGTGTGTTTGCAGCAGTTCAGAAACCCTTTTTTTGGAGAATGTAGAAAAAAAGTCATTTCCAGCCCTAGAGACGCATATAAGAGTTAGCAGTAAGAATGCCTCTAAAACACAGAAACCCGCTTCATAGAAACTCATCTTCTGTGTTTTGGTTCCTTTTAGAAAGTTGCATCTATGTTCAGATTCACCGAGGCAGAAACACGTTTCTTCTAAAAGCTGCGTTTGGACATTCCAGAGTGGATGGGAGAACAGGCTGTAAAGGGAAATACCTTCCTCCAAAACCAAAACGGAGCTATCTAGCAGAATCGTTGTCAATGTGTGTATTCAACTTCCAGAGTTAAACTGATTTGTGTTTGCAACAGTTCAGAAACCCTTTCTTTGGACAATGTAGAAAAAAAGTCATTTCCAGCCCTAGAGACGCATATAAGAGCAGTAAGAATGCCTTTAAAACTCAGAAACCCGCTTCGTACAAACTCATCTTCTGTGTGTTGGTTCCTTTTAGGAAGTTGCATCTGCGTTTAGATTCAGCGAGGCAGAAACACGTTTCTTCTTAAAGCTGCGTTTGGACATTCCAGAGTGGATGGGAGAACAGGCTGTAAAGAGAAATACCTTGCTCTAAAACCAAAACGGAGCTATTTAGCAGAATGGTTGTCAATGTGTGTATTCAACTTCCAGAGTAAAACTGATGTGTGTTTGCAGCAGTTCAGAAACCCTTTCTTTGGAGAATGTAGAAACAGTCATTTCCAGCCCTAGAGACGCACATAAGAGTTAGCAGTAAGAATGCGTTTCAGACACAGAAGACCCGCTTCTTACAAACTCATCTACTGTGTGCTGGTTTCTTTTAGGAAGTTGAATCTATGTTCAGATTCAGCGAGGTAGAAACACGTTTCTTCTAAAAGCTGCGTTTGGACATTCCAGCGTGGATGGGAGAACAGGCACTAAAGAGAAATACCTTGCTCAAAAACCAAAACGGAGCTATCTAGCAGAATGTTTCTCAATGTGTGTATTCAACTTCCAGAGTTAAACTGATTTGTGGTTGCAGCAGTTCAGAAACCCTTTCTTTGGAGAATGTAGAAAAAAAGTCATTTCCAGCCCCTGAGACGCATATAAGAGTTAGCAGTAAGAATGCCTTTAAAACAGAGAAACCCGCTTCGTACAAACTCATCTTTTGTGTGTTGGTTCCTTTTAGGAAGTTGCATATGTGTTTAGATTCAGCGAGGTAGAACCACGTTTCTTCTAAAAGCTGCGTTTGGACATTCCAGAGTGGATGGGAGAGCAGGCTGTAAAGGGAAATACCTTCCTCTAAAACCAAAACGGAGCTATCTAGCAGAATCGTTGTCAATGTGTGTATTCAACTTCCAGAGTTAAACTGATGTGTGTTTGCAGCAGTTCAGAAACCCTTTCTTTGGAGAATGTAGAAACAGTCATTTCCAGCCCTAGAGACCCATATAAGAGTTAGCAGTAAGAATGCCTTTAAAACACAGAATACCCGCTTCGTACAAACTCATCTGCTGTGTGCTAGTTTCTCTTAGGAAGTTGCATCTGCGTTTAGATTCAGCGAGGCAGAAACACGTTTCTTTGAAAAACTGCATTTGGAAATTCCAGAGTGAATGGAAGAACACGCTGTAAAGAGAAATACCTTGCTCTAAAACCAAAACGGAGCTATCTAGCAGAATGGTTGTCAATGTGTGTATTCAACTTCCAGAGTTAAACTGATGTGTGTTTGCAGCAGTTCAGAAACCCTTTCTTTGGACAATGTAGAAAAAAAGTCATTTCCAGCCCTAGAGACGCATATAAGAGTTAGCAGTAAGAATGCCTTTAAAACACAGAAACCCGCTTCGTACAAACTCATCTTCTGTGTGTTGGTTCCTTTTAGGAAGTTGCATCTGCGTTTAGATTCAGCGAGGCAGAAACACGTTTCTTCTAAAAGCTGCGTTTGGACATTCCAGAGTGGATGGGAGAACAGGCTGTAAAGAGAAATACCTTGCTCTAAAACCAAAACGGAGCTATCTAGTAGAATGGTTGTCAATGTGTGTATTCAACTTCCAGAGTTAAACTGACGTGTGTTTGCAGCAGTTCAGAATCCCTTTCTTTGGGAATGTAGAAACAGTCATTTCCAGGCCTAGAGACGCATATAAGAGTTAGCAGTAAGAATGCGTTTAAAACACAGAATACCCGCTTCGTACAAACTCATCTGCTGTGTGCTGGTTTCTTTTAGGAAGTTGAATCTATGTTCAGATTCAGCGAGGTAGAAACACGTTTCTTCTAAAAGCTGCGTTTCGACATTCCAGAGTGAATGGGAGAACAGGCTCTAAAGAGAAATACCTTGCTCAAAACCCAAAACGGAGCTATCTAGCAGAATGTTTGTCAATGTGTGTATTCAACTTCCAGAGTTAAACTGATTTGTGGTTGCAGCAGTTCAGAAACCCTTTCTTTGGAGAATGTGGAAAAAAAGTCATTTCCAGCCCCAGAGACGCATATAAGAGTTAGCAGTAAGAATGCCTTTAAAACAGAGAAACCCGCTTCGTACAAACTCATCTTCTGTGTGTTGGTTCCTTTTAGGAAGTTGCATCTGTGTTTAGATTCAGCGAGGTAGAATAACGTTTCTTCTAAAAGCTTCGTTTGGACATTCCAGAGTGGATGGGAGAACAGGCTGTAAAGGGAAATACCTTCCTCCAAAACCAAAACGGAGCTATCTAGCAGAATCGTTGTCAATGTGTGTATTCAACTTCCAGAGTTAAACTGATTTGTGTTTGCAACAGTTCAGAAACCCTTTCTCTGGACAATGTAGAAAAAAAGTCATTTCCAGCCCTAGAGACGCATATAAGAGCAGTAAGAATGCCTTTAAAACTCAGAAACCCGCTTCGTACAAACTCATCTTCTGTGTGTTGGTTCCTTTTAGGAAGTTGCATCTGCGTTTAGATTCAGCGAGGCAGAAACACGTTTCTTCTAAAAGCTGCGTTTGGACATTCCAGAGTGGATGGGAGAACAGGCTGTAAAGAGAAATACCTTGCTCTAAAACCAAAACGGAGCTATTTAGCAGAATGGTTGTCAATGTGTGTATTCAACTTCCAGAGTTAAACTGATGTGTGTTTGCAGCAGTTCAGAAACCCTTTCTTTGGAGAATGTAGAAACAGTCATTTCCAGCCCTAGAGACGCATATAAAAGTTAGCAGTAAGAATGCGTTTAAAACACAGAAGACCCGCTTCGTACAAACTCATCTGCTTTGTCCCGGTTTCTTTTAGGAAGTTGCATCTACGTTTAGATTCAGCAAGGTAGAAACACGTTTCTTCTAAAAGCTGCGTTTGGACATTCCAGAGTGGATGGGAGAACAGGCTGTAAAGAGAAATACCTTGCTCTAAAACCAAAACGGAGCTATCTAGCAGAATGGTTGTCAATGTGTGTATTCAACTTCCAGAGTTAAACTGATGTGTGTTTGCAGTAGTTCAGAAACCCTTTCTTTGGAGAATGTAGAAACAGTCATTTCCAGCCCTAGAGACGCACATAAGAGTTAGCAGTAAGAATGCGTTTCAGACACAGAAGACCCGCTTCTTACAAACTCATCTGCTGTGTGCTGGTTTCTTTTAGGAAGTTGAATCTATGTTCAGATTCAGCGAGGGAGAAACACGTTTCTTCTAAAAGCTGCGTTTGGACATTCCAGAGTGGATGGGAGAAAAGGCTCTAAAGAGAAATACCTTGCTCTAAAACCATAACGGAGATATCTAACAGAATGGTTGTCAATGTGTGTATTCAACTTCCATAGTTAAACTGAATTGTGTTTGCAGCAGTTCAGAAACCCTTTCTTTGGAGAATGTAGAAACAGTCATTTCCAGCCCTAGAGACGCACATAAGAGTTAGCAGTAAGAATGCGTTTCAAACACAGAAGACCCGCTTCTTACAAAGTCATCTGCTGTGTGGTGGTTTCTTTTAGGAAGTTGAATCTATGTTCAGATTCAGCGAGGTAGAAACACGTTTCTTCAAAAAGCTGCGTTTGGACATTCCAGAGTGGATGGGAGAACAGGCTATAAAGAGAAATGCCTTGCTCTAAAAACAAAACGGAGCTATCTAGCAGAATGGTTGTCAATGTGTGTATTCAACTTCCAGAGTAAAACTGATGTGTGTTTGCAGCAGTTCAGAAACCCTTTTTTTGGAGAATGTAGAAAAAAAGTCATTTCCAGCCCTAGAGACGCATATAAGAGTTAGCAGTAAGAATGCCTCTGAAACACAGAAACCCGCTTCATAGAAATTCATCTTCTGTGTTTTGGTTCCTTTTAGAAAGTTGCATCTATGTTCAGATTCACCGAGGCAGAAACACGTTTCTTCTAAAAGCTGCGTTTGGACATTCCAGAGTGGATGGGAGAACAGGCTGTAAAGGGAAATACCTTCCTCCAAAACCAAAACGGAGCTATCTAGCAGAATCGTTGTCAATGTGTGTATTCAACTTCCAGAGTTAAACTGATTTGTGTTTGCAACAGTTCAGAAACCCTTTCTTTGGACAATGTAGAAAAAAAGTCATTTCCAGCCCTAGAGACGCATATAAGAGCAGTAAGAATGCCTTTAAAACTCAGAAACCCGCTTCGTAGAAACTCATCTTCTGTGTGTTGGTTCCTTTTAGGAAGTTGCATCTGCGTTTAGATTCAGCGAGGCAGAAACACGTTTCTTCGTAAAGCTGCGTTTGGACATTCCAGAGTGGATGGGAGAACAGGCTGTAAAGAGAAATACCTTGCTCTAAAACCAAAACGGAGCTATTTAGCAGAATGGTTGTCAATGTGTGTATTCAACTTCCAGAGTTAAACTGATGTGTGTTTGCAGCAGTTCAGAAACCCTTTCTTTGGAGAATGTAGAAACAGTCATTTCCAGCCCTAGAGACCCATATAAGAGTTAGCAGTAAGAATGCCTTTAAAACACAGAATACCCGCTTCGTACAAACTCATCTGCTGTGTGCTAGTTTCTCTTAGGAAGTTGCATCTATGTTTAGATTCAGCGAGGCAGAAACACGTTTCTTTGAAAAACTGCATTTGGAAATTCCAGAGTGAATGGAAGAACACGCTGTAAAGAGAAATACCTTGCTCTAAAACCAAAACGGAGCTATCTAGTAGAATGGTTGTCAATGTGTGTATTCAACTTCCAGAGTTAAACTGACGTGTGTTTGCAGCAGTTCAGAATCCCTTTCTTTGGGAATGTAGAAACAGTCATTTCCAGGCCTAGAGACGCATATAAGAGTTAGCAGTAAGAATGCGTTTAAAACACAGAATACCCGCTTCGTACAAACTCATCTGCTGTGTGCTGGTTTCTTTTAGGAAGTTGAATCTATGTTCAGATTCAGCGAGGTAGAAACACGTTTCTTCTAAAAGCTGCGTTTGGACATTCCAGAGTGAATGGGAGAACAGGCTCTAAAGAGAAATACCTTGCTCAAAACCCAAAACGGAGCTATCTAGCAGAATGTTTGTCAATGTGTGTATTCAACTTCCAGAGTTAAACTGATTTGTGGTTGCAGCAGTTCAGAAACCCTTTCTTTGGAGAATGTGGAAAAAAAGTCATTTCCAGCCCCAGAGACGCATATAAGAGTTAGCAGTAAGAATGCCTTTAAAACAGAGAAACCCGCTTCGTACAAACTCATCTTCTGTGTGTTGGTTCCCTTTAGGAAGTTGCATCTGTGTTTAGATTCAGCGAGGTAGAACCACGTTTCTTCTAAAAGCTGCGTTTGGACATTCCAGAGTGGATGGGAGAACAGGCTGTAAAGGGAAATACCTTCCTCCAAAACCAAAACGGAGCTATCTAGCAGAATCGTTGTCAATGTGTGTATTCAACTTCCAGAGTTAAACTGATTTGTGTTTGCAACAGTTCAGAAACCCTTTCTCTGGACAATGTAGAAAAAAAGTCATTTCCAGCCCTAGAGACGCATATAAGAGCAGTAAGAATGCCTTTAAAACTCAGAAACCCGCTTCGTACAAACTCATCTTCTGTGTGTTGGTTCCTTTTAGGAAGTTGCATCTGCGTTTAGATTCAGCGAGGCAGAAACACGTTTCTTCTAAAAGCTGCGTTTGGACATTCCAGAGTGGATGGGAGAACAGGCTGTAAAGAGAAATACCTTGCTCTAAAACCAAAACGGAGCTATTTAGCAGAATGGTTGTCAATGTGTGTATTCAACTTCCAGAGTTAAACTGATGTGTGTTTGCAGCAGTTCAGAAACCCTTTCTTTGGAGAATGTAGAAACAGTCATTTCCAGCCCTAGAGACGCATATAAAAGTTAGCAGTAAGAATGCGTTTAAAACACAGAAGACCCGCTTCGTACAAACTCATCTGCTTTGTCCCGGTTTCTTTTAGGAAGTTGCATCTACGTTTAGATTCAGCAAGGTAGAAACACGTTTCTTCTAAAAGCTGCGTTTGGACATTCCAGAGTGGATGGGAGAACAGGCTGTAAAGAGAAATACCTTGCTCTAAAACCAAAACGGAGCTATCTAGCAGAATGGTTGTCAATGTGTGTATTCAACTTCCAGAGTTAAACTGATGTGTGTTTGCAGTAGTTCAGAAACCCTTTCTTTGGAGAATGTAGAAACAGTCATTTCCAGCCCTAGAGACGCACATAAGAGTTAGCAGTAAGAATGCGTTTCAGACACAGAAGACCCGCTTCTTACAAACTCATCTGCTGTGTGCTGGTTTCTTTTAGGAAGTTGAATCTATGTTCAGATTCAGCGAGGGAGAAACACATTTCTTCTAAAAGCTGCGTTTGGACATTCCAGAGTGGATGGGAGAAAAGGCTCTAAAGAGAAATACCTTGCTCTAAAACCATAACGGAGATATCTAACAGAATGGTTGTCAATGTGTGTATTCAACTTCCATAGTTAAACTGAATTGTGTTTGCAGCAGTTCAGAAACCCTTTCTTTGGAGAATGTAGAAACAGTCATTTCCAGCCCTAGAGACGCACATAAGAGTTAGCAGTAAGAATGCGTTTCAAACACAGAAGACCCGCTTCTTACAAAGTCATCTGCTGTGTGGTGGTTTCTTTTAGGAAGTTGAATCTATGTTCAGATTCAGCGAGGTAGAAACACGTTTCTTCAAAAAGCTGCGTTTGGACATTCCAGAGTGGATGGGAGAACAGGCTATAAAGAGAAATGCCTTGCTCTAAAAACAAAACGGAGCTATCTAGCAGAATGGTTGTCAATGTGTGTATTCAACTTCCAGAGTAAAACTGATGTGTGTTTGCAGCAGTTCAGAAACCCTTTTTTTGGAGAATGTAGAAAAAAAGTCATTTCCAGCCCTAGAGACGCATATAAGAGTTAGCAGTAAGAATGCCTCTAAAACACAGAAACCCGCTTCATAGAAACTCATCTTCTGTGTTTTGGTTCCTTTTAGAAAGTTGCATCTATGTTCAGATTCACCGAGGCAGAAACACGTTTCTTCTAAAAGCTGCGTTTGGACATTCCAGAGTGGATGGGAGAACAGGCTGTA
Organism: Saimiri boliviensis; assembly: GCF_048565385.1. NCBI lineage: Eukaryota > Metazoa > Chordata > Mammalia > Primates > Cebidae > Saimiri > Saimiri boliviensis. The sequence continues at coordinate 149,249,406 of NC_133449.1, read as the reverse complement.
AAGGGAAATACCTTCCTCCAAAACCAAAACGGAGCTATCTAGCAGAATCGTTGTCAATGTGTGTATTCAACTTCCAGAGTTAAACTGATTTGTGTTTGCAACAGTTCAGAAACCCTTTCTTTGGACAATGTAGAAAAAAAGTCATTTCCAGCCCTAGAGACGCATATAAGAGAAGTAAGAATGCCTTTAAAACTCAGAAACCCGCTTCGTACAAACTCATCTTCTGTGTGTTGGTTCCTTTTAGGAAGTTGCATCTGCGTTTAGATTCAGCGAGGCAGAAACACGTTTCTTCTAAAAGCTGCGTTTGGACATTCCAGAGTGGATGGGAGAACAGGCTGTAAAGAGAAATACCTTGCTCTAAAACCAAAACGGAGCTATTTAGCAGAATGGTTGTCAATGTGTGTATTCAACTTCCAGAGTTAAACTGATGTGTGTTTGCAGCAGTTCAGAAACCCTTTCTTTGGAGAATGTAGAAACAGTCATTTCCAGCCCTAGAGACCCATATAAGAGTTAGCAGTAAGAATGCCTTTAAAACACAGAATACCCGCTTCGTACAAACTCATCTGCTGTGTGCTAGTTTCTCTTAGGAAGTTGCATCTATGTTTAGATTCAGCGAGGCAGAAACACGTTTCTTTGAAAAACTGCATTTGGAAATTCCAGAGTGAATGGAAGAACACGCTGTAAAGAGAAATACCTTGCTCTAAAACCAAAACGGAGCTATCTAGCAGAATGGTTGTCAATGTGTGTATTCAACTTCCAGAGTTAAACTGATGTGTTTTTGCAGCAGTTCAGAAACCCTTTCTTTGGACAATGTAAAAAAAAGTCATTTCCAGCCCTAGAGACGCATATAAGAGTTAGCAGTAAGAATGCCTTTAAAACACAGAAACCCGCTTCGTACAAACTCATCTTCTGTGTGTTGGTTCCTTTTAGGAAGTTGCATCTGCGTTTAGATTCAGCGAGGCAGAAACACGTTTCTTCTAAAAGCTGCGTTTGGACATTCCAGAGTGGATGGGAGAACAGGCTGTAAAGAGAAATACCTTGCTCTAAAACCAAAACGGAGCTATCTAGCAGAATGTTTGTCAATGTGTGTATTCAACTTCGAGAGTTAAACTGATGTGTGTTTGCAGCAGTTCAGAAACCCTTTCTTTGGAGAATGTAGAAACAGTCATTTCCAGCCCTAGAGACGCATATAAGAGTTAGCAGTAAGAATGCGTTTCAGACACAGAAGACCCGCTTCGTACAAACTCATCTGCTTTGTGCTGGTTTCTTTTAGGAAGTTGAATCAATGTTCAGATTCAGCGAGGCAGAAACACGTTTCTTCTAAAAGCTGCGTTTGGACATTCCAGAGTGGATGGGAGAACAGGCTGTAAAGAGAAATACCTTGCTCTAAAACCAAAACGGAGCTATCTAGCAGAATGGTTGTCAATGTGTGTATTCAACTTCCAGAGTTAAACTGATGTGTGTTTGCAGCAGTTCAGAAACCCTTTCTTTGGAGAATGTAGAAACAGTCATTTCCAGCCCTAGAGACGCATATAAAAGTTAGCAGTAAGAATGCGTTTAAAACACAGAAGACCCGCTTCGTACAAACTCATCTGCTTTGTGCTGGTTTCTTTTAGGAAGTTGCATCTATGTTTAGATTCAGCAAGGTAGAAACACGTTTCTTCTAAAAGCTGCGTTTGGACATTCCAGAGTGGATGGGAGAACAGGCTGTAAAGAGAAATACCTTGCTCTAAAACCAAAACAAAGCTATCTAGCAGAATGGTTGTCAATGTGTGTATTCAACTTCCAGAGTTAAACTGATGTGTGTTTGCAGTAGTTCAGAAACCCTTTCTTTGGAGAATGTAGAAACAGTCATTTCCAGCCCTAGAGACGCACATAAGAGTTAGCAGTAAGAATGCGTTTCAAACACAGAAGACTCGCTTCTTACAAACTCATCTGCTGTGTGCTGGTTTCTTTTAGGAAGTTGAATCTATGTTCAGATTCAGCGAGGTAGAAACACGTTTCTTCTAAAAGCTGCGTTTATACATTCCAGAGTGGATGGGAGAACAGGCTCTAAAGAGAAATACCTTGCTCAAAAACCAAAACGGAGCTATCTAGCAGAATGTTTGTCAATGTGTGTATTGAACTTCCAGAGTTAAACTGATGTGTGTTTGCAGCAGTTCAGAAACCCTTTCTTTGGAGAATGTAGAAAAAAAGTCATTTCCAGCCCTAGAGACGCATATAAGAGTTAGCAGTAAGAATGCCTTTAAAACACAGAAACCCGCTTCGTACAAACTCATCTTCTGTGTGTTGGTTCCTTTTAGGAAGTTGTATCTGTGTTTAGATTCAGCGAGGCAGAAACACGTTTCTTCTAAAAGCTGCGTTTGGACATTCCAGAGTGGATGGGCGAACAGGCTGTAAAGAGAAATAACTTGCTCTAAAACCAAAACGGAGCTATCTAGTAGAATGGTTGTCAATGTGTGTATTCAACTTCCAGAGTTAAACTGATGTGTGTTTGCAGCAGTTCAGAAACCCTTTCTTTGGGAATGTAGAAACAGTCATTTCCAGCCCTAGAGACGCATATAAGAGTTAGCAGTAAGAATGCGTTTAAAACACAGAATACCCGCTTCGTACAAACTCATCTGCTGTGTTCTAGTTCCTGTTAGGAAGTTGAATCTATGTTCAGATTCAGCGAGGTAGAAACACGTTTCTTCTAAAAGCTGCGTTTGGACATTCCAGAGTGGATGGGAGAACAGGCTGTAAAGAGAAATACCTTGCTCTAAAACCAAAACGGAGCTATCTAGCAGAATGGTTGTCAATGTGTGTATTCAACTTCCAGAGTTAAACTGATGTGTGTTTGCAGTAGTTCAGAAACCCTTTCTTTGGAGAATGTAGAAACAGTCATTTCCAGCCCTAGAGACGCACATAAGAGTTAGCAGTAAGAATGCGTTTCAGGCACAGAAGACCCGCTTCTTACAAACTCATCTGCTGTGTGCTGGTTTCTTTTAGGAAGTTGAATCTATGTTCAGATTCAGCGAGGGAGAAACACGTTTCTTCTAAAAGCTGCGTTTGGACATTCCAGAGTGGATGGGAGAACAGGCTCTAAGGAGAAATACCTTGCTCTAAAACCATAACGGAGATATCTAACAGAATGGTTGTCAATGTGTGTATTCAACTTCCATAGTTAAACTGAATTGTGTTTGCAGCAGTTCAGAAACCCTTTCTTTGGAGAATGTAGAAACAGTCATTTCCATCCCTAGAGACGCACATAAGAGTTAGCAGTAAGAATGCGTTTCAAACACAGAAGACCCGCTTCTTCCAAAGTCATCTGCTGTGTGGTGGTTTCTTTTAGGAAGTTGAATCTATGTTCAGATTCAGCGAGGTAAAAACACGTTTCTTCAAAAAGCTGCGTTTGGACATTCCAGAGTGGATGGGAGAACAGGCTATAAAGAGAAATGCCTTGCTCTAAAACCAAAACCGAGCTATCTAGCAGAATGGTTGTCAATGTGTGTATTCAACTTCCAGAGTAAAACTGATGTGTGTTTGCAGCAGTTCAGAAACCCTTTCTTTGGAGAATGTAGAAAAAAAGTCATTTCCAGCCCTAGAGAGGCATATAAGAGTTAGCAGTAAGAATGCCTCTAAAACACAGAAACCCGCTTCATAGAAACTCATCTTCTGTGTTTTGGTTCCTTTTAGAAAGTTGCATCTATGTTCAGATTCACCGAGGCAGAAACACGTTTCTTCTAAAAGCTGCGTTTGGACATTCCAGAGTGGATGGGAGAACAGGCTCCAAAGAGAAATACCTTGCTCAAAAACCAAAACGGCGCTATCTAGCAGAATGTTTGTCAATGTGTGTATTCAACATCCAGAGTTAATCTGATTTGTGTTTGCAACAATTCAGAAACCCTTTCTTTGGAGAATGTAGAAAAAAAGTCATTTCCAGCCCTAGAGACGCATATAAGAGTTAGCAGTAAGAATGCCTTTAAAACACAGAAACCCGCTTCGTACAAACTCATCTTCTGTGTTTCGGTTCCTTTTAGGAAGTTGCATCTGTGTTTAGATTCAGCGAGGCAGAAACACGTTTCTTCTAAAAGCTGCGTTTGGACATTCCAGAGTGGATGGGAGAACAGGCTGTAAAGAGAAATACCTTGCTCTAAAACCAAAACGGAGCTATCTAACAGAATGGTTGTCAATGTGTGTATTCAACTTCCAGAGTTAAACTGATGTGTGTTTGCAGCAGTTCAGAAACCCTTTCTTTGGAGAATGTAGAAACAGTCATTTCCAACCCTAGAGACGCACATAAGAGTTAGCAGTAAGAATGCGTTTCAAACACAGAAGACCCGCTTCTTACAAACTCATCTGCTGTGTGCTGGTTTCTTTTAGGAAGTTGAATCTATGTTCAGATTCAGCGAGGTAGAGACACGTTTCTTCTAAAAGCTGCGTTTGGACATTCCAGAGTGGATGGGAGAACAGGCTCTAAAGAGAAATACCTTGCTCTAAAACCATAACGGAGATATCTAACAGAATGGTTGTCAATGTGTGTATTCAACTTCCATAGTTAAACTGAATTGTGTTTGCAGCAGTTCAGAAACCCTTTCTTTGGAGAATGTAGAAACAGTCATTTCCAGCCCTAGAGACGCACATAAGAGTTAGCAGTAAGAATGCGTTTCAAACACAGAAGACCCGCTTCTTACAAAGTCATCTGCTGTGTGGTGGTTTCTTTTAGGAAGTTGAATCTATGTTCAGATTCAGCGAGGTAGAAACACGTTTCTTCAAAAAGCTGCGTTTGGACATTCCAGAGTGGATGGGAGAACAGGCTATAAAGAGAAATGCCTTGCTCTAAAACCAAAACGGAGCTATCTAGCAGAATGGTTGTCAATGTGTTTATTCAACTTCCAGAGTGAAACTGATGTGTGTTTGCAGCAGTTCAGAAACCCTTTTTTTGGAGAATGTAGAAAAAAAGTCATTTCCAGCCCTAGAGACGCATATAAGAGTTAGCAGTAAGAATGCCTGTAAAACACAGAAACCCGCTTCGTACAAACTCATCTTCTGTGTGTTGGTTCCTTTTAGGAAGTTGCATCTGCGTTTAGATTCAGCGAGGCAGAAACACGTTTCTTCTAAAAGCTGCGTTTGGACATTCCAGAGTGGATGGGACAACAGTCTGTAAAGAGAAATACCTTGCTCTAAAACCAAAACGGAGCTATCTAGCAGAATGTTTGTCAATGTGTGTATTCATCTTCGAGAGTTAAACTGATGTGTGTTTGCAGCAGTTCAGAAACCCTTTCTTTGGAGAATGTAGAAACAGTCATTTCCAGCCCTAGAGATGCATATAAGAGTTAGCTGTAAGAATGCGTTTAAAACACAGAATACCCGCTTCGTACAAACTCATCTGCTTTGTGCTGGTTTCTTTTAGGAAGTTGCATCTATGTTTAGATTCAGCAAGGTAGAAACACGTTTCTTCTAAAAGCTGCGTTTGGACATTCCAGAGTGGATGGGAGAACAGGCTGTAAAGAGAAATACCTTGCTCTAAAACCAAAACGGAGCTATCTAGCAGAATGGTTGTCAATATGTTTATTCAACTTCCAGAGTTAAACTGATGTGTGTTTGCAGCAGTTCAGAAACCCTTTCTTTGGAGAATGTAGAAACAGTCATTTCCAGCCCTAGAGACGCACATAAGGGTTAGCAGTAAGAATGCCTTTCAGACACAGAAGACCCGCTTCTTACAAACTCATCTACTGTGTGCTGGTTTCTTTTAGGAAGTTGAATCTATGTTCAGATTCAGCGAGGTAGAAACACGTTTCTTCTAAAAGCTGCGTTTGGACATTCCAGAGTGGATGGGAGAACAGGCTCTAAAGAGAAATACCTTGCTCTAAAACCAAAACGGAGATATCTAACAGAATGGTTGTCAATGTGTGTATTCAACTTCCGTAGTTAAACTGATGTGTGTTTGCAGCAGTTCAGAAACCCTTTCTTTGGAGGATGTAGAAACAGTCATTTCCAGCCCTAGAGACGCATATAAGAGTGAGCAGTAAGAATGCGTTTAAAATACAGAATACCAGCTTCGTACAAACTAATCTGCTGTGTTCTAGTTCCTCTTAGGAAGTTGGATCTATGGTTAGATTCAGCGAGGCAGAAACACGTTTCTTCTAAAAACTGCATTTGGACATTCCAGAGTGAATGTGAGAACACGCCGTAAAGAGAAATACCTTGCTCTAAAACCAAAACGGAGCTATCTAGCAGAATGGTTGTCAATGTTTGTATTCAACTTCCAGAGTTAAACTGATGTGTGTTGGCAGCAGTTCAGAAACCCTTTCTTTGGAGAATGTAGAAACAGTCATTTCCAGCCCTAGAGACGCACATAAGAGTTAGCAGTAAGAATTCGTTTCAAATACAGAAGACCCGCTTCTTACAATCCAATCTGCTGTGTGCTGGTTTCTTTCAGGAAGTTGCATCTATGTTCAGATTCAGCGAGGTAGAAACACGTTTCTTCTAAAAGCTGCGTTTGGACATTCCAGAGTGGATGTGAGAACAGGCTCTAAAGAGAAATACGTTGCTCAAAAACCAAAACGGAGCTATCTTGCAGAATGTTTGTCAATGTGTGTATTCAACTTCCAGAGTTAAACTGATTTGTGTTTGCAACTGTTCAGAAACCCTTTCTTTGGAGAATGTAGAAAAAAAGTCATTTCCAGCCCTAGAGACGCATATAAGAGTTAGCAGTAAGAATGCCTCTAAAACACAGAAACCCGCTTCATACAAACTCATCTTCTGTGTTTTGGTTCCTTTTAGGAAGTTTCATCTGTGTTTAGATTCAGCGAGGCAGAAACACGTTTCTTCTAAAAGCTGCGTTTGGACATTCCAGAGTGGATGGGAGAACAGGCTGTAAAGAGAAATACCTTGCTCTAAAACCAAAACGGAGCTATCTAACAGAATGGTTGTCAATGTGTGTATTCAACTTCCAGAGTTAAACTGATGTGTGTTTGCAGCAGTTCAGAAACCCTTTCTTTGGAGAATGTAGAAACAGTCATTTCCAGCCCTAGAGACGCACATAAGAGTTAGCAGTAAGAATGCGTTTCAAACACAGAAGATCCGCTTCTTAAAAACTCATCTGCTGTGTGCTGGTTTCTTTTAGGAAGTTGAATCTATGTTCAGATTCAGCGAGGTAGAAACACGTTTCTTCTAAAAGCTGCGTTTGGACATTCCAGAGTGGATGGGAGAACAGGCTCTAAAGAGAAATACCTTGCTCTAAAACCAAAACGGAGCTATCTAGCAGAATGTTTGTCAATGTGTGTATTCAACTTCCAGAGTTAAACTGATTTGTGGTTGCAGCAGTTCAGAAACCCTTTCTTTCGAGAATGTAGAAAAAAAGTCATTTCCAGCCCCAGAGACGCATATAAGAGTTAGCAGTAAGAATGCCTTTAAAACAGAGAAACCCGCTTCGTACAAACTCATCCTCTGTGTGTTGGTTCCTTTTAGGAAGTTGCATCTGTGTTTAGATTCAGCGAGGTAGAACCACGTTTCTTCTAAAAGCTGCGTTTGGACATTCCAGAGTGGATGGGAGAGCAGGCTGTAAAGGGAAATACCTTCCTCTAAAACCAAAACGGAGCTATCTAGCAGAATCGTTGTCAATGTGTGTATTCAACTTCCAGAGTTAAACTGATGTGTGTTTGCAGCAGTTCAGAAACCCTTTCTTTGGAGAATGTAGAAACAGTCATTTCCAGCCCTAGAGACCCATATAAGAGTTAGCAGTAAGAATGCCTTTAAAACACTGAATACCCGCTTCGTACAAACTCATCTGCTGTGTGCTAGTTTCTCTTAGGAAGTTGCATCTGTGTTTAGATTCAGCGAGGCAGAAACACGTTTCTTTGAAAAACTGCATTTGGAAATTCCAGAGTGAATGGAAGAACACGCTGTAAAGAGAAATACCTTGCTCTAAAACCAAAACGGAGCTATCTAGTAGAATGGTTGTCAATGTGTGTATTCAACTTCCAGAGTTAAACTGACGTGTGTTTGCAGCAGTTCAGAATCCCTTTCTTTGGGAATGTAGAAACAGTCATTTCCAGGCCTAGAGACGCATATAAGAGTTAGCAGTAAGAATGCGTTTAAAACACAGAATACCCGCTTCGTACAAACTCATCTGCTGTGTGCTGGTTTCTTTTAGGAAGTTGAATCTATGTTCAGATTCAGCGAGGTAGAAACACGTTTCTTCTAAAAGCTGCGTTTGGACATTCCAGAGTGAATGGGAGAACAAGCTCTAAAGAGAAATACCTTGCTCAAAACCCAAAACGGAGCTATCTAGCAGAATGTTTGTCAATGTGTGTATTCAACTTCCAGAGTTAAACTGATTTGTGGTTGCAGCAGTTCAGAAACCCTTTCTTTGGAGAATGTGGAAAAAAAGTCATTTCCAGCCCCAGAGACGCATATAAGAGTTAGCAGTAAGAATGCCTTTAAAACAGAGAAACCCGCTTCGTACAAACTCATCTTCTGTGTGTTGGTTCCCTTTAGGAAGTTGCATCTGTGTTTAGATTCAGCGAGGTAGAACCACGTTTCTTCTAAAAGCTGCGTTTGGACATTCCAGAGTGGATGGGAGAACAGGCTGTAAAGGGAAATACCTTCCTCCAAAACCAAAACGGAGCTATCTAGCAGAATCGTTGTCAATGTGTGTATTCAACTTCCAGAGTTAAACTGATTTGTGTTTGCAACAGTTCAGAAACCCTGTCTCTGGACAATGTAGAAAAAAAGTCATTTCCAGCCCTAGAGACGCATATAAGAGCAGTAAGAATGCCTTTAAAACTCAGAAACCCGCTTCGTACAAACTCATCTTCTGTGTGTTGGTTCCTTTTAGGAAGTTGCATCTGCGTTTAGATTCAGCGAGGCAGAAACACGTTTCTTCTAAAAGCTGCGTTTGGACATTCCAGAGTGGATGGGAGAACAGGCTGTAAAGAGAAATACCTTGCTCTAAAACCAAAACGGAGCTATTTAGCAGAATGGTTGTCAATGTGTGTATTCAACTTCCAGAGTTAAACTGATGTGTGTTTGCAGCAGTTCAGAAACCCTTTCTTTGGAGAATGTAGAAACAGTCATTTCCAGCCCTAGAGACGCATATAAAAGTTAGCAGTAAGAATGCGTTTAAAACACAGAAGACCCGCTTCGTACAAACTCATCTGCTTTGTCCCGGTTTCTTTTAGGAAGTTGCATCTACGTTTAGATTCAGCAAGGTAGAAACACGTTTCTTCTAAAAGCTGCGTTTGGACATTCCAGAGTGGATGGGAGAACAGGCTGTAAAGAGAAATACCTTGCTCTAAAACCAAAACGGAGCTATCTAGCAGAATGGTTGTCAATGTGTGTATTCAACTTCCAGAGTTAAACTGATGTGTGTTTGCAGTAGTTCAGAAACCCTTTCTTTGGAGAATGTAGAAACAGTCATTTCCAGCCCTAGAGACGCACATAAGAGTTAGCAGTAAGAATGCGTTTCAGACACAGAAGACCCGCTTCTTACAAACTCATCTGCTGTGTGCTGGTTTCTTTTAGGAAGTTGAATCTATGTTCAGATTCAGCGAGGGAGAAACACATTTCTTCTAAAAGCTGCGTTTGGACATTCCAGAGTGGATGGGAGAAAAGGCTCTAAAGAGAAATACCTTGCTCTAAAACCATAACGGAGATATCTAACAGAATGGTTGTCAATGTGTGTATTCAACTTCCATAGTTAAACTGAATTGTGTTTGCAGCAGTTCAGAAACCCTTTCTTTGGAGAATGTAGAAACAGTCATTTCCAGCCCTAGAGACGCACATAAGAGTTAGCAGTAAGAATGCGTTTCAAACACAGAAGACCCGCTTCTTACAAAGTCATCTGCTGTGTGGTGGTTTCTTTTAGGAAGTTGAATCTATGTTCAGATTCAGCGAGGTAGAAACACGTTTCTTCAAAAAGCTGCGTTTGGACATTCCAGAGTGGATGGGAGAACAGGCTATAAAGAGAAATGCCTTGCTCTAAAAACAAAACGGAGCTATCTAGCAGAATGGTTGTCAATGTGTGTATTCAACTTCCAGAGTAAAACTGATGTGTGTTTGCAGCAGTTCAGAAACCCTTTTTTTGGAGAATGTAGAAAAAAAGTCATTTCCAGCCCTAGAGACGCATATAAGAGTTAGCAGTAAGAATGCCTCTAAAACACAGAAACCCGCTTCATAGAAACTCATCTTCTGTGTTTTGGTTCCTTTTAGAAAGTTGCATCTATGTTCAGATTCACCGAGGCAGAAACACGTTTCTTCTAAAAGCTGCGTTTGGACATTCCAGAGTGGATGGGAGAACAGGCTGTAAAGGGAAATACCTTCCTCCAAAACCAAAACGGAGCTATCTAGCAGAATCGTTGTCAATGTGTGTATTCAACTTCCAGAGTTAAACTGATTTGTGTTTGCAGCAGTTCAGAAACCCTTTCTTTGGACAATGTAGAAAAAAAGTCATTTCCAGCCCTAGAGACGCATATAAGAGCAGTAAGAATGCCTTTAAAACTCAGAAACCCGCTTCGTACAAACTCATCTTCTGTGTGTTGGTTCCTTTTAGGAAGTTGCATCTGCGTTTAGATTCAGCGAGGCAGAAACACGTTTCTTCTAAAAGCTGCGTTTGGACATTCCAGAGTGGATGGGAGAACAGGCTGTAAAGAGAAATACCTTGCTCTAAAACCAAAACGGAGCTATTTAGCAGAATGGTTGTCAATGTGTGTATTCAACTTCCAGAGTTAAACTGATGTGTGTTTGCAGCAGTTCAGAAACCCTTTCTTTGGAGAATGTAGAAACAGTCATTTCCAGCCCTAGAGACCCATATAAGAGTTAGCAGTAAGAATGCCTTTAAAACACAGAATACCCGCTTCGTACAAACTCATCTGCTGTGTGCTAGTTTCTCTTAGGAAGTTGCATCTATGTTTAGATTCAGCGAGGCAGAAACACGTTTCTTTGAAAAACTGCATTTGGAAATTCCAGAGTGAATGGAAGAACACGCTGTAAAGAGAAATACCTTGCTCTAAAACCAAAACGGAGCTATCTAGCAGAATGGTTGTCAATGTGTGTATTCAACTTCCAGAGTTAAACTGATGTGTTTTTGCAGCAGTTCAGAAACCCTTTCTTTGGACAATGTAGAAAAAAAGTCATTGCCAGCCCTAGAGACGCATATAAGAGTTAGCAGTAAGAATGCCTTTAAAACACAGAAACCCGCTTCGTACAAACTCATCTTCTGTGTGTTGGTTCCTTTTAGGAAGTTGCATCTGCGTTTAGATTCAGCGAGGCAGAAACACGTTTCTTCTAAAAGCTGCGTTTGGACATTCCAGAGTGGATGGGAGAACAGGCTGTAAAGAGAAATACCTTGCTCTAAAACCAAAACGGAGCTATCTAGCAGAATGTTTGTCAATGTGTGTATTCAACTTCGAGAGTTAAACTGATGTGTGTTTGCAGCAGTTCAGAAACCCTTTCTTTGGAGAATGTAGAAACAGTCATTTCCAGCCCTAGAGACGCATATAAGAGTTAGCAGTAAGAATGCGTTTCAGACACAGAAGACCCGCTTCGTATAAACTCATCTGCTTTGTGCTGGTTTCTTTTAGGAAGTTGAATCAATGTTCAGATTCAGCGAGGCAGAAACACGTTTCTTCTAAAAGCTGCGTTTGGACATTCCAGAGTGGATGGGAGAACAGGCTGTAAAGAGAAATACCTTGCTCTAAAACCAAAACGGAGCTATCTAGCAGAATGGTTGTCAATGTGTGTATTCAACTTCCAGAGTTAAACTGATGTGTGTTTGCAGCAGTTCAGAAACCCTTTCTTTGGAGAATGTAGAAACAGTCATTTCCAGCCCTAGAGACGCATATAAAAGTTAGCAGTAAGAATGCGTTTAAAACACAGAAGACCCGCTTCGTACAAACTCATCTGCTTTGTGCTGGTTTCTTTTAGGAAGTTGCATCTATGTTTAGATTCAGCAAGGTAGAAACACGTTTCTTCTAAAAGCTGCGTTTGGACATTCCAGAGTGGATGGGAGAACAGGCTGTAAAGAGAAATACCTTGCTCTAAAACCAAAACAAAGCTATCTAGCAGAATGGTTGTCAATGTGTGTATTCAACTTCCAGAGTTAAACTGATGTGTGTTTGCAGTAGTTCAGAAACCCTTTCTTTGGAGAATGTAGAAACAGTCATTTCCAGCCCTAGAGACGCACATAAGAGTTAGCAGTAAGAATGCGTTTCAAACACAGAAGACCCGCTTCTTACAAACTCATCTGCTGTGTGCTGGTTTCTTTTAGGAAGTTGAATCTATGTTCAGATTCAGCGAGGTAGAAACACGTTTCTTCTAAAAGCTGCGTTTATACATTCCAGAGTGGATGGGAGAACAGGCTCTAAAGAGAAATACCTTGCTCAAAAACCAAAACGGAGCTATCTAGCAGAATGTTTGTCAATGTGTGTATTGAACTTCCAGAGTTAAACTGATGTGTGTTTGCAGCAGTTCAGAAACCCTTTCTTTGGAGAATGTAGAAAAAAAGTCATTTCCAGCCCTAGAGACGCATATAAGAGTTAGCAGTAAGAATGCCTTTAAAACACAGAAACCCGCTTCGTACAAACTCATCTTCTGTGTGTTGGTTCCTTTTAGGAAGTTGTATCTGTGTTTAGATTCAGCGAGGCAGAAACACGTTTCTTCTAAAAGCTGCGTTTGGACATTCCAGAGTGGATGGGCGAACAGGCTGTAAAGAGAAATAACTTGCTCTAAAACCAAAACGGAGCTATCTAGTAGAATGGTTGTCAATGTGTGTATTCAACTTCCAGAGTTAAACTGATGTGTGTTTGCAGCAGTTCAGAAACCCTTTCTTTGGGAATGTAGAAACAGTCATTTCCAGCCCTAGAGACGCATATAAGAGTTAGCAGTAAGAATGCGTTTAAAACACAGAATACCCGCTTCGTACAAACTCATCTGCTGTGTTCTAGTTCCTGTTAGGAAGTTGAATCTATGTTCAGATTCAGCGAGGTAGAAACACGTTTCTTCTAAAAGCTGCGTTTGGACATTCCAGAGTGGATGGGAGAACAGGCTGTAAAGAGAAATACCTTGCTCTAAAACCAAAACGGAGCTATCTAGCAGAATGGTTGTCAATGTGTGTATTCAACTTCCAGAGTTAAACTGATGTGTGTTTGCAGTAGTTCAGAAACCCTTTCTTTGGAGAATGTAGAAACAGTCATTTCCAGCCCTAGAGACGCACATAAGAGTTAGCAGTAAGAATGCGTTTCAGGCACAGAAGACCCGCTTCTTACAAACTCATCTGCTGTGTGCTGGTTTCTTTTAGGAAGTTGAATCTATGTTCAGATTCAGCGAGGGAGAAACACGTTTCTTCTAAAAGGTGCGTTTGGACATTCCAGAGTGGATGGGAGAACAGGCTCTAAGGAGAAATACCTTGCTCTAAAACCATAACGGAGATATCTAACAGAATGGTTGTCAATGTGTGTATTCAACTTCCATAGTTAAACTGAATTGTGTTTGCAGCAGTTCAGAAACAGTTTCTTTGGAGAATGTAGAAACAGTCATTTCCATCCCTAGAGACGCACATAAGAGTTAGCAGTAAGAATGCGTTTCAAACACAGAAGACCCGCTTCTTCCAAAGTCATCTGCTGTGTGGTGGTTTCTTTTAGGAAGTTGAATCTATGTTCAGATTCAGCGAGGTAAAAACACGTTTCTTCAAAAAGCTGCGTTTGGACATTCCAGAGTGGATGGGAGAACAGGCTATAAAGAGAAATGCCTTGCTCTAAAACCAAAACCGAGCTATCTAGCAGAATGGTTGTCAATGTGTGTATTCAACTTCCAGAGTAAAACTGATGTGTGTTTGCAGCAGTTCAGAAACCCTTTCTTTGGAGAATGTAGAAAAAAAGTCATTTCCAGCCCTAGAGACGCATATAAGAGTTAGCAGTAAGAATGCCTCTAAAACACAGAAACCCGCTTCATAGAAACTCATCTTCTGTGTTTTGGTTCCTTTTAGAAAGTTGCATCTATGTTCAGATTCACCGAGGCAGAAACACGTTTCTTCTAAAAGCTGCGTTTGGACATTCCAGAGTGGATGGGAGAACAGGCTCTAAAGAGAAATACCTTGCTCAAAAACCAAAACGGCGCTATCTAGCAGAATGTTTGTCAATGTGTGTATTCAACATCCAGAGTTAATCTGATTTGTGTTTGCAACAATTCAGAAACCCTTTCTTTGGAGAATGTAGAAAAAAAGTCATTTCCAGCCCTAGAGACGCATATAAGAGTTAGCAGTAAGAATGCCTTTAAAACACAGAAACCCGCTTCGTACAAACTCATCTTCTGTGTGTTGGTTCCTTTTAGGAAGTTGCATCTGCGTTTAGATTCAGCGAGGCAGAAACACGTTTCTTCTAAAAGCTGCGTTTGGACATTCCAGAGTGGATGGGACAACAGTCTGTAAAGAGAAATACCTTGCTCTAAAACCAAAACGGAGCTATCTAGCAGAATGTTTGTCAATGTGTGTATTCATCTTCGAGAGTTAAACTGATGTGTGTTTGCAGCAGTTCAGAAACCCTTTCTTTGGAGAATGTAGAAACAGTCATTTCCAGCCCTAGAGATGCATATAAGAGTTAGCTGTAAGAATGCGTTTAAAACACAGAATACCCGCTTCGTACAAACTCATCTGCTTTGTGCTGGTTTCTTTTAGGAAGTTGCATCTATGTTTAGATTCAGCAAGGTAGAAACACGTTTCTTCTAAAAGCTGCGTTTGGACATTCCAGAGTGGATGGGAGAACAGGCTGTAAAGAGAAATACCTTGCTCTAAAACCAAAACGGAGCTATCTAGCAGAATGGTTGTCAATATGTTTATTCAACTTCCAGAGTTAAACTGATGTGTGTTTGCAGCAGTTCAGAAACCCTTTCTTTGGAGAATGTAGAAACAGTCATTTCCAGCCCTAGAGACGCACATAAGAGTTAGCAGTAAGAATGCCTTTCAGACACAGAAGACCCGCTTCTTACAAACTAATCTACTGTGTGCTGGTTTCTTTTAGGAAGTTGAATCTATGTTCAGATTCAGCGAGGTAGAAACACGTTTCTTCTAAAAGCTGCGTTTGGACATTCCAGAGTGGATGGGAGAACAGGCTCTAAAGAGAAATACCTTGCTCTAAAACCAAAACGGAGATATCTAACAGAATGGTTGTCAATGTGTGTATTCAACTTCCGTAGTTAAACTGATGTGTGTTTGCAGCAGTTCAGAAACCCTTTCTTTGGAGGATGTAGAAACAGTCATTTCCAGCCCTAGAGACGCATATAAGAGTGAGCAGTAAGAATGCGTTTAAAATACAGAATACCAGCTTCGTACAAACTAATCTGCTGTGTTCTAGTTCCTCTTAGGAAGTTGGATCTATGGTTAGATTCAGCGAGGCAGAAACACGTTTCTTCTAAAAACTGCATTTGGACATTCCAGAGTGAATGTGAGAACACGCCGTAAAGAGAAATACCTTGCTCTAAAACCAAAACGGAGCTATCTAGCAGAATGGTTGTCAATGTTTGTATTCAACTTCCAGAGTTAAACTGATGTGTGTTGGCAGCAGTTCAGAAACCCTTTCTTTGGAGAATGTAGAAACAGTCATTTCCAGCCCTAGAGACGCACATAAGAGTTAGCAGTAAGAATTCGTTTCAAATACAGAAGACCCGCTTCTTACAATCCAATCTGCTGTGTGCTGGTTTCTTTCAGGAAGTTGCATCTATGTTCAGATTCAGCGAGGTAGAAACACGTTTCTTCTAAAAGCTGCGTTTGGACATTCCAGAGTGGATGTGAGAACAGGCTCTAAAGAGAAATACGTTGCTCAAAAACCAAAACGGAGCTATCTTGCAGAATGTTTGTCAATGTGTGTATTCAACTTCCAGAGTTAAACTGATTTGTGTTTGCAACTGTTCAGAAACCCTTTCTTTGGAGAATGTAGAAAAAAAGTCATTTCCAGCCCTAGAGACGCATATAAGAGTTAGCAGTAAGAATGCCTCTAAAACACAGAAACCCGCTTCATACAAACTCATCTTCTGTGTTTTGGTTCCTTTTAGGAAGTTTCATCTGTGTTTAGATTCAGCGAGGCAGAAACACGTTTCTTCTAAAAGCTGCGTTTGGACATTCCAGAGTGGATGGGAGAACAGGCTGTAAAGAGAAATACCTTGCTCTAAAACCAAAACGGAGCTATCTAACAGAATGGTTGTCAATGTGTGTATTCAACTTCCAGAGTTAAACTGATGTGTGTTTGCAGCAGTTCAGAAACCCTTTCTTTGGAGAATGTAGAAACAGTCATTTCCAGCCCTAGAGACGCACATAAGAGTTAGCAGTAAGAATGCGTTTCAAACACAGAAGATCCGCTTCTTAAAAACTCATCTGCTGTGTGCTGGTTTCTTTTAGGAAGTTGAATCTATGTTCAGATTCAGCGAGGTAGAAACACGTTTCTTCTAAAAGCTGCGTTTGGACATTCCAGAGTGGATGGGAGAACAGGCTCTAAAGAGAAATACCTTGCTCTAAAACCAAAACGGAGCTATCTAGCAGAATGTTTGTCAATGTGTGTATTCAACTTCCAGAGTTAAACTGATTTGTGGTTGCAGCAGTTCAGAAACCCTTTCTTTCGAGAATGTAGAAAAAAAGTCATTTCCAGCCCCAGAGACGCATATAAGAGTTAGCAGTAAGAATGCCTTTAAAACAGAGAAACCCGCTTCGTACAAACTCATCCTCTGTGTGTTGGTTCCTTTTAGGAAGTTGCATCTGTGTTTAGATTCAGCGAGGTAGAACCACGTTTCTTCTAAAAGCTGCGTTTGGACATTCCAGAGTGGATGGGAGAGCAGGCTGTAAAGGGAAATACCTTCCTCTAAAACCAAAACGGAGCTATCTAGCAGAATCGTTGTCAATGTGTGTATTCAACTTCCAGAGTTAAACTGATGTGTGTTTGCAGCAGTTCAGAAACCCTTTCTTTGGAGAATGTAGAAACAGTCATTTCCAGCCCTAGAGACCCATATAAGAGTTAGCAGTAAGAATGCCTTTAAAACACTGAATACCCGCTTCGTACAAACTCATCTGCTGTGTGCTAGTTTCTCTTAGGAAGTTGCATCTATGTTTAGATTCAGCGAGGCAGAAACACGTTTCTTTGAAAAACTGCATTTGGAAATTCCAGAGTGAATGGAAGAACACGCTGTAAAGAGAAATACCTTGCTCTAAAACCAAAACGGAGCTATCTAGTAGAATGGTTGTCAATGTGTGTATTCAACTTCCAGAGTTAAACTGACGTGTGTTTGCAGCAGTTCAGAATCCCTTTCTTTGGGAATGTAGAAACAGTCATTTCCAGGCCTAGAGACGCATATAAGAGTTAGCAGTAAGAATGCGTTTAAAACACAGAATACCCGCTTCGTACAAACTCATCTGCTGTGTGCTGGTTTCTTTTAGGAAGTTGAATCTATGTTCAGATTCAGCGAGGTAGAAACACGTTTCTTCTAAAAGCTGCGTTTGGACATTCCAGAGTGAATGGGAGAACAGGCTCTAAAGAGAAATACCTTGCTCAAAACCCAAAACGGAGCTATCTAGCAGAATGTTTGTCAATGTGTGTATTCAACTTCCAGAGTTAAACTGATTTGTGGTTGCAGCAGTTCAGAAACCCTTTCTTTGGAGAATGTGGAAAAAAAGTCATTTCCAGCCCCAGAGACGCATATAAGAGTTAGCAGTAAGAATGCCTTTAAAACAGAGAAACCCGCTTCGTACAAACTCATCTTCTGTGTGTTGGTTCCCTTTAGGAAGTTGCATCTGTGTTTAGATTCAGCGAGGTAGAACCACGTTTCTTCTAAAAGCTGCGTTTGGACATTCCAGAGTGGATGGGAGAACAGGCTGTAAAGGGAAATACCTTCCTCCAAAACCAAAACGGAGCTATCTAGCAGAATCGTTGTCAATGTGTGTATTCAACTTCCAGAGTTAAACTGATTTGTGTTTGCAACAGTTCAGAAACCCTTTCTCTGGACAATGTAGAAAAAAAGTCATTTCCAGCCCTAGAGACGCATATAAGAGCAGTAAGAATGCCTTTAAAACTCAGAAACCCGCTTCGTACAAACTCATCTTCTGTGTGTTGGTTCCTTTTAGGAAGTTGCATCTGCGTTTAGATTCAGCGAGGCAGAAACACGTTTCTTCTAAAAGCTGCGTTTGGACATTCCAGAGTGGATGGGAGAACAGGCTGTAAAGAGAAATACCTTGCTCTAAAACCAAAACGGAGCTATTTAGCAGAATGGTTGTCAATGTGTGTATTCAACTTCCAGAGTTAAACTGATGTGTGTTTGCAGCAGTTCAGAAACCCTTTCTTTGGAGAATGTAGAAACAGTCATTTCCAGCCCTAGAGACGCATATAAAAGTTAGCAGTAAGAATGCGTTTAAAACACAGAAGACCCGCTTCGTACAAACTCATCTGCTTTGTCCCGGTTTCTTTTAGGAAGTTGCATCTACGTTTAGATTCAGCAAGGTAGAAACACGTTTCTTCTAAAAGCTGCGTTTGGACATTCCAGAGTGGATGGGAGAACAGGCTGTAAAGAGAAATACCTTGCTCTAAAACCAAAACGGAGCTATCTAGCAGAATGGTTGTCAATGTGTGTATTCAACTTCCAGAGTTAAACTGATGTGTGTTTGCAGTAGTTCAGAAACCCTTTCTTTGGAGAATGTAGAAACAGTCATTTCCAGCCCTAGAGACGCACATAAGAGTTAGCAGTAAGAATGCGTTTCAGACACAGAAGACCCGCTTCTTACAAACTCATCTGCTGTGTGCTGGTTTCTTTTAGGAAGTTGAATCTATGTTCAGATTCAGCGAGGGAGAAACACATTTCTTCTAAAAGCTGCGTTTGGACATTCCAGAGTGGATGGGAGAAAAGGCTCTAAAGAGAAATACCTTGCTCTAAAACCATAACGGAGATATCTAACAGAATGGTTGTCAATGTGTGTATTCAACTTCCATAGTTAAACTGAATTGTGTTTGCAGCAGTTCAGAAACCCTTTCTTTGGAGAATGTAGAAACAGTCATTTCCAGCCCTAGAGACGCACATAAGAGTTAGCAGTAAGAATGCGTTTCAAACACAGAAGACCCGCTTCTTACAAAGTCATCTGCTGTGTGGTGGTTTCTTTTAGGAAGTTGAATCTATGTTCAGATTCAGCGAGGTAGAAACACGTTTCTTCAAAAAGCTGCGTTTGGACATTCCAGAGTGGATGGGAGAACAGGCTATAAAGAGAAATGCCTTGCTCTAAAAACAAAACGGAGCTATCTAGCAGAATGGTTGTCAATGTGTGTATTCAACTTCCAGAGTAAAACTGATGTGTGTTTGCAGCAGTTCAGAAACCCTTTTTTTGGAGAATGTAGAAAAAAAGTCATTTCCAGCCCTAGAGACGCATATAAGAGTTAGCAGTAAGAATGCCTCTAAAACACAGAAACCCGCTTCATAGAAACTCATCTTCTGTGTTTTGGTTCCTTTTAGAAAGTTGCATCTATGTTCAGATTCACCGAGGCAGAAACACGTTTCTTCTAAAAGCTGCGTTTGGACATTCCAGAGTGGATGGGAGAACAGGCTGTAAAGGGAAATACCTTCCTCCAAAACCAAAACGGAGCTATCTAGCAGAATCGTTGTCAATGTGTGTATTCAACTTCCAGAGTTAAACTGATTTGTGTTTGCAACAGTTCAGAAACCCTTTCTTTGGACAATGTAGAAAAAAAGTCATTTCCAGCCCTAGAGACGCATATAAGAGCAGTAAGAATGCCTTTAAAACTCAGAAACCCGCTTCGTACAAACTCATCTTCTGTGTGTTGGTTCCTTTTAGGAAGTTGCATCTGCGTTTAGATTCAGCGAGGCAGAAACACGTTTCTTCGTAAAGCTGCGTTTGGACATTCCAGAGTGGATGGGAGAACAGGCTGTAAAGAGAAATACCTTGCTCTAAAACCAAAACGGAGCTATCTAGCAGAATCGTTGTCAATGTGTGTATTCAACTTCCAGAGTTAAACTGATGTGTGTTTGCAGCAGTTCAGAAACCCTTTCTTTGGAGAATGTAGAAACAGTCATTTCCAGCCCTAGAGACCCATATAAGAGTTAGCAGTAAGAATGCGTTTAAAACACAGAATACCCGCTTCGTACAAACTCATCTGCTGTGTGCTAGTTTCTCTTAGGAAGTTGCATCTATGTTTAGATTCAGCGAGGCAGAAACACGTTTCTTTGAAAAACTGCATTTGGAAATTCCAGAGTGAATGGAAGAACACGCTGTAAAGAGAAATACCTTGCTCTAAAACCAAAACGGAGCTATCTAGCAGAATGGTTGTCAATGTGTGTATTCAACTTCCAGAGTTAAACTGATGTGTGTTTGCAGCAGTTCAGAAACCCTTTCTTTGGAGAATGTAGAAACAGTCATTTCCAGCCCTAGAGACGCATATAAAAGTTAGCAGTAAGAATGCGTTTAAAACACAGAAGACCCACTTCGTACAAACTCATCTGCTTTGTGCTGGTTTCTTTTAGGAAGTTGCATCTATGTTTAGATTCAGCAAGGTAGAAACACGTTTCTTCTAAAAGCTGCGTTTGGACATTCCAGAGTGGATGGGAGAACAGGCTGTAAAGAGAAATACCTTGCTCTAAAACCAAAACGGAGCTATCTAGCAGAATGGTTGTCAATGTGTGTATTCAACTTCCAGAGTTAAACTGATGTGTGTTTGCAGCAGTTCAGAAACCCTTTCTTTGGAGAATGTAGAAACAGTCATTTCCAGCCCTAGAGACGCACATAAGAGTTAGCAGTAAGAATGCGTTTCAGACACAGAAGACCCGCTTCTTACAAACTCATCTGCTGTGTGCTGGTTTCTTTTAGGAAGTTGAATCTATGTTCAGATTCAGCGAGGTAGAAACACGTTTCTTCTAAAAGCTGCGTTTGGACATTCCAGAGTGGATGGGAGAACAGGCTCTAAAGAGAAATACCTTGCTCAAAACCCAAAACGGAGCTATCTAGCAGAATGTTTGTCAATGTGTGTATTCAACTTCCAGAGTTAAACTGATTTGTGGTTGCAGCAGTTCAGAAACCCTTTCTTTGGAGAATGTAGAAAAAAAGTCATTTCCAGCCCCAGAGACGCATATAAGAGTTAGCAGTAAGAATGCCTTTAAAACAGAGAAACCCGCTTCGTACAAACTCATCTTCTGTGTGTTGGTTCCTTTTAGGAAGTTGCATCTGTGTTTAGATTCAGCGAGGTAGAACCACGTTTCTTCTAAAAGCTGCGTTTGGACATTCCAGAGTGGATGGGAGAACAGGCTGTAAAGGGAAATACCTTCCTCTAAAACCAAAACGGAGCTATCTAGCAGAATCGTTGTCAATGTGTGTATTCAACTTCCAGAGTTAAACTGATTTGTGTTTGCAACAGTTCAGAAACCCTTTCTTTAAACAATGTAGAAAAAAAGTCATTTCCAGCCATAGAGACGCATATAAGAGTTAGCAGTAAGAATGCCTTTAAAACTCAGAAACCCGCTTCGTACAAACTCATCTTCTGTGTGTTGGTTCCTTTTAGGAAGTTGCATCTGCGTTTAGATTCAGCGAGGCAGAAACACGTTTCTTCTAAAAGCTGCGTTTGGACATTCCAGAGTGGATGGGAGAACAGGCTGTAAAGAGAAATACCTTGCTCTAAAACCAAAACGGAGCTATCTAGCAGAATGGTTGTCAATGTGTGTATTCAACTTCCAGAGTTAAACTGATGTGTGTTTGCAGCAGTTCAGAAACCCTTTCTTTGGAGAATGTAGAAACAGTCATTTCCAGCCCTAGAGACGCATATAAAAGTTAGCAGTAAGAATGCGTTTAAAACACAGAAGACCCGCTTCGTACAAACTCATCTGCTGTGTGCTGGTTTCTTTTAGGAGGTTGAATCTATGTTCAGATTCAGCGAGGTAGAAACACGTTTCTTCAAAAAGCTGCGTTTGGACATTCCAGAGTGGATGGGAGAACAGGCTATAAAGAGAAATGCCTTGCTCTAAAACCAAAACGGAGCTATCTAGCAGAATGGTTGTCAATGTGTGTATTCAACTTCCAGAGTAAAACTGATGTGTGTTTGCAGCAGTTCAGAAACCCTTTCTTTGGAGAATGTAGAAACAGTCATTTCCAGCCCTAGAGACGCACATAAGAGTTAGCAGTAAGAATGCGTTTCAGACACAGAAGACCCGTTTCTTACAAAGTCATCTGCTGTGTGGTGGTTTCTTTTAGGAAGTTGAATCTATGTTCAGATTCAGCGAGGTAGAAACACGTTTCTTCTAAAAGCTGCGTTTGGACATTCCAGAGTGGATGGGAGAACAGGCTCTAAAGAGAAATACGTTGCTCAAAAACCAAAACGGAGCTATCTAGCAGAATGTTTGTCAATGCGTGTATTCTACTTCCAGAGTTAAACTGATTTGTGTTTGCAACTGTTCAGAAACCCTTTCTTTGGAGAATGTAGAAAAAAAGTCATTTCCAGCCCTAGAGACGCATATAAGAGTTAGCAGTAAGAATGCCTCTAAAACACAGAAACCCGCTTCATACAAACTCATCTTCTGTGTGTTGGTTCCTTTTAGGAAGTTGCATCTGTTTTTAGATTCAGCGAGGTAGAACCACGTTTCTTCTAAAAGCTGCGTTTGGACATTCCAGAGTGGATGGGAGAGCAGGCTGTAAAGGGAAATACCTTCCTCTAAAACCAAAACGGAGCTATCTAGCAGAATCGTTGTCAATGTGTGTATTCAACTTCCAGAGTTAAACTGATGTGTGTTTGCAGCAGTTCAGAAACCCTTTCTTTGGAGAATGTAGAAACAGTCATTTCCAGCCCTAGAGACCCATATAAGAGTTAGCAGTAAGAATGCCTTTAAAACACAGAATACCCGCGTCGTACAAACTCATCTGCTGTGTGCTGGTTTCTTTTAGGAAGTTGAATCTATGTTCAGATTCAGCGAGGTAGAAACACGTTTCTTCAAAAAGCTGCGTTTGGACATTCCAGAGTGGATGGGAGAACAGGCTATAAAGAGAAATACCTTGCTCTAAAATCAAAACGGAGCTATCTAGCAGAATGGTTGTCAATGTGTGTATTCAACTTCCAGAGTTAAACTGATGTGTGTTTGCAGCAGTTCAGAAACCCTTTCTTTGGAAGATGTAGAAACAGTCATTTCCAGCCCTAGAGACGCATATAAGAGTTAGCAGTAAGAATGCGTTTAAAACACAGAAACCCGCTTCGTACAAACTAATCTGCTGTGTTCTAGTTCCTCTTAGGAAGTTGCATCTATGTTTAGGTTCAGCGAGGCAGAAACACGTTTCTTCTAAAAACTGCATTTGGAAATTACGGAGTGAATGGGAGAACACGCCGTAAAGAGAAATACCTTGCTCTAAAACCAAAACGGAGCTATCTAGCAGAATGGTTGTCAATGTGTTTATTCAACTTCCAGAGTTAAACTGATGTGTGTTGGCAGCAGTTCAGAAACCCTTTCTTTGGAGAATGTAGAAACAGTCATTTCCAGCCCTAGAGACGCATATAAGACTTAGCAGTAAGAATGCCTTTAAGACACAGAATACCCGCTTCGTACAAACTTATCTGCTGTGTGGTAGTTCCTCTTAGGAAGTTGCATCTATGTTTAGATTCAGCGAGGCAGAAACACGTTTCTTCTAAAAACTGCATTTGGAAATTCCAGAGTGAATGGGAGAACACGCCGTAAAGAGAAATACCTTGCTCTAAAACCAAAACGGAACTATCTAGCAGAATGGTTGTCAATGTGTGTATTCAACTTCCAGAGTTAAACTGATGTGTGTTTGCAGCAGTTCAGAAACCCTTTCTTTGGAGAATGTAGAAACAGTCATTTCCAGCCCTAGAGACGCATATAAGAGTTAGCAGTAAGAATGCGTTTAAAACACAGAATACCCGCTTGGTACAAACTCATCTGCTTTGGGCTGGTTTCTTTTAGGAAGTTGCATCTATGTTTAGATTCAGCAAGGTAGAAACACGTTTCTTCTAAAAGCTGCGTTTGGACATTCCAGAGTGGATGGGAGAACAGGCTATAAAGAGAAATGCCTTGCTCTAAAACCAAAACGGAGCTATCTAGCAGAATGGTTGTCAATGTGTGTATTCAACTTCCAGAGTAAAACTGATGTGTGTTTGCAGCAGTTCAGAAACCCTTTCTTTCGAGAATGTAGAAACAGTCATTTCCAGCCCTAGAGACGCACATAAGAGTTAGCAGTAAGAATGCGTTTCAGACACAGAAGACCCGCTTCTTACAAACTCATCTACTGTGTGCTGGTTTCTTTTAGGAAGTTGAATCTA
Source organism: Saimiri boliviensis (assembly GCF_048565385.1). Lineage (NCBI taxonomy): Eukaryota > Metazoa > Chordata > Mammalia > Primates > Cebidae > Saimiri > Saimiri boliviensis. Next base: position 149,225,137 of record NC_133449.1, on the reverse strand, counting down.
TGTTCAGATTCAGCGAGGTAGAAACACGTTTCTTCTAAAAGCTGCGTTTGGACATTCCAGAGTGGATGGGGGAACAGGCTCTAAAGAGAAATACCTTGCTCAAAAACCAAAACGGAGCTATCTAGCAGAATGTTTGTCAATGTGTGTATTCAACTTCCAGAGTTAAACTGATTTGTGGTTGCAGCAGTTCAGAAACCCTTTCTTTGGAGAATGTAGAAAAAAAGTCATTTCCAGCCCCAGAGACGCATATAAGAGTTAGCAGTAAGAATGCCTTTAAAACAGAGAAACCCGCTTCATACAAACTCATCTTTTGTGTGTTGGTTCCTTTTAGGAAGTTGCATCTGTGTTTAGATTCAGCGAGGTAGAACCACGTTTCTTCTAAAAGCTGCGTTTGGACATTCCAGAGTGGATGGGAGAGCAGGCTGTAAAGGGAAATACCTTCCTCTAAAACCAAAACGGAGCTATCTAGCAGAATCGTTGTCAATGTGTGTATTCAACTTCCAGAGTTAAACTGATGTGTGTTTGCAGCAGTTCAGAAACCCTTTCTTTGGAGAATGTAGAAACAGTCATTTCCAGCCCTAGAGACCCATATAAGAGTTAGCAGTAAGAATGCCTTTAAAACACAGAATACCCGCGTCGTACAAACTCATCTGCTGTGTGCTAGTTTCTCTTAGGAAGTTGCATCAGCGTTTAGATTCAGCGAGGCAGAAACACGTTTCTTTGAAAAACTGCATTTGGAAATTCCAGAGTGAATGGAAGAACACGCTGTAAAGAGAAATACCTTGCTCTAAAACCAAAACGGAGCTATCTAGCAGAATGGTTGTCAATGTGTGTATTCAACTTCCAGAGTTAAACTGATGTGTGTTTGCAGCAGTTCAGAAACCCTTTCTTTGGACAATGTAGAAAAAAAGTCATTTCCAGCCCTAGAGACGCATATAAGAGTTAGCAGTAAGAATGCCTTTAAAACACAGAAACCCGCTTCGTACAAACTCATCTGCTGTGTTCTAGTTCCTGTTAGAAAGTTGCATCTATGTTCAGATTCAGCGAGGTAGAAACACGTTTCTTCTAAAAGCTGCGTTTGGACATTCCAGAGTGGATGGGAGAACAGGCTGTAAAGAGAAATACCTTGCTCTAAAACCAAAACGGATCTATCTAGCAGAATGGTTGTCAATGTGTGTATTCAACTTCCAGAGTTAAACTGATGTGTGTTTGCAGCAGTTCAGAAACCCTTTCTTTGGAGAATGTAGAAACAGTCATTTCCAGCCCTAGAGACGCACATAAGAGTTAGCAGTAAGAATGCGTTTCAAACACAGAAGATCCGCTTCTTAAAAACTCATCTGCTGTGTGCTGGTTTCTTTTAGGAAGTTGAATCTATGTTCAGATTCAGCGAGGTAGAAACACGTTTCTTCAAAAAGCTGCGTTTGGACATTCCAGAGTGGATGGGAGAACAGGCTATAAAGAGAAATACCTTGCTCTAAAATCAAAACGGAGCTATCTAGCAGAATGGTTGTCAATGTGTGTATTCAACTTTCAGAGTTAAACTGATGTGTGTTTGCAGCAGTTCAGAAACCCTTTCTTTGGAGGATGTAGAAACAGTCATTTCCAGCCCTAGAGACGCATATAAGAGTTAGCAGTAAGAATGCGTTTAAAACACAGAAACCCGCTTCGTACAAACTAATCTGCTGTGTTCTAGTTCCTCTTAGGAAGTTGCATCTATGTTTAGGTTCAGCGAGGCAGAAACACGTTTCTTCTAAAAACTGCATTTGGACATTCCAGAGTGAATGTGAGAACACGCCGTAAAGAGAAATACCTTGCTCTAAAACCAAAACGGAGCTATCTAGCAGAATGGTTGTCAATGTGTGTATTCAACTTCCAGAGTTAAACTGATGTGTGTTGGCAGCAGTTCAGAAACCCTTTCTTTGGAGAATGTAGAAACAGTCATTTCCAGCCCTAGAGACGCATATAAGACTTAGCAGTAAGAATGCCTTTAAAACACAGAATACCCGCTTCGTACAAACTTATCTGCTGTGTGGTAGTTCCTCTTAGGAAGTTGCATCTATGTTTAGATTCAGCGAGGCAGAAACACGTTTCTTCTAAAAACTGCATTTGGAAATTCCAGAGTGAATGGGAGAACACGCCGTAAAGAGAAATACCTTGCTCTAAAACCAAAACGGAGCTATCTAGCAGAATGGTTGTCAATGTGTGTATTCAACTTCCAGAGTTAAACTGATGTGTGTTTTCAGCAGTTCAGAAACCCTTTCTTTGGAGAATGTAGAAACAGTCATTTCCAGCCCTAGAGACGCATATAAGAGTTAGCAGTAAGAATGCGTTTAAAACACAGAATACCCGCTTGGTACAAACTCATCTGCTTTGGGCTGGTTTCTTTTAGGAAGTTGCATCTATGTTTAGATTCAGCAAGGTAGAAACACGTTTCTTCTAAAAGCTGCGTTTGGACAATCCAGAGTGGATGGGAGAACAGGCTGTAAAGAGAAATACCTTGCTCTAAAACCAAAACGTAGCTATCTAGCAGAATGGTTGTCAATGTGTGTATTCAACTTCCAGAGTTAAACTGATGTGTATTTGCAGCAGTTCAGAAACCCTTTCTTTGGACAATGTAGAAAAAAAGTCATTTCCAGCCCTAGAGACGCATATAAGAGTTAGCAGTAAGAATGCCTTTAAAACACAGAAACCCGCTTCGTACAAACTCATCTTCTGTGTGTTGGTTCCTTTTAGGAAGTTGCATCTGTGTTTAGATTCAGCGAGGCAGAAACACGTTTCTTCTAAAAGCTGCGTTTGGACATTCCAGAGTGGATGGGAGAACAGGCTATAAAGAGAAATGCCTTGCTCTAAAACCAAAACGGAGCTATCTAGCAGAATGGTTGTCAATGTGTGTATTCAACTTCCAGAGTAAAACTGATGTGTGTTTGCAGCAGTTCAGAAACCCTTTCTTTCGAGAATGTAGAAACAGTCATTTCCAGCCCTAGAGACGCACATAAGAGTTAGCAGTAAGAATGCGTTTCAGACACAGAAGACCCGCTTCTTACAAACTCATCTACTGTGTGCTGGTTTCTTTTAGGAAGTTGAATCTATGTTCAGATTCAGCGAGGTAGAAACACGTTTCTTCTAAAAGCTGCGTTTGGACATTCCAGAGTGGATGGGGGAACAGGCTCTAAAGAGAAATACCTTGCTCAAAAACCAAAACGGAGCTATCTAGCAGAATGTTTGTCAATGTGTGTATTCAACTTCCAGAGTTAAACTGATTTGTGGTTGCAGCAGTTCAGAAACCCTTTCTTTGGAGAATGTAGAAAAAAAGTCATTTCCAGCCCCAGAGACGCATATAAGAGTTAGCAGTAAGAATGCCTTTAAAACAGAGAAACCCGCTTCGTACAAACTCATCTTTTGTGTGTTGGTTCCTTTTAGGAAGTTGCATCTGTGTTTAGATTCAGCGAGGTAGAACCACGTTTCTTCTAAAAGCTGCGTTTGGACATTCCAGAGTGGATGGGAGAGCAGGCTGTAAAGGGAAATACCTTCCTCTAAAACCAAAACGGAGCTATCTAGCAGAATCGTTGTCAATGTGTGTATTCAACTTCCAGAGTTAAACTGATGTGTGTTTGCAGCAGTTCAGAAACCCTTTCTTTGGAGAATGTAGAAACAGTCATTTCCAGCCCTAGAGACCCATATAAGAGTTAGCAGTAAGAATGCCTTTAAAACACAGAATACCCGCGTCGTACAAACTCATCTACTGTGTGCTAGTTTCTCTTAGGAAGTTGCATCTGCGTTTAGATTCAGCGAGGCAGAAACACGTTTCTTTGAAAAACTGCATTTGGAAATTCCAGAGTGAATGGAAGAACACGCTGTAAAGAGAAATACCTTGCTCTAAAACCAAAACGGAGCTATCTAGCAGAATGGTTGTCAATGTGTGTATTCAACTTCCAGAGTTAAACTGATGTGTGTTTGCAGCAGTTCAGAAACCCTTTCTTTGGACAATGTAGAAAAAAAGTCATTTCCAGCCCTAGAGACGCATATAAGAGTTAGCAGTAAGAATGCCTTTAAAACACAGAAACCCGCTTCGTACAAACTCATCTTCTGTGTGTTGGTTCCTTTTAGGAAGTTGCATCTGCGTTTAGATTCAGCGAGGCAGAAACACGTTTCTTCTAAAAGCTGCGTTTGGACATTCCAGAGTGGATGGGAGAACAGGCTGTAAAGAGAAATACCTTGCTCTAAAACCAAAACGGAGCTATCTAGCAGAATGGTTGTCAATGTGTGTATTCAACTTCCAGAGTTAAACTGATGTGTGTTTGCAGCAGTTCAGAAACCCTGTCTTTGGAGAATGTAGAAAGAGTCATTTCCAGCCCTAGAGACGCATATAAGAGTTAGCAGTAAGAATGCGTTTAAAACACAGAATACCCGCTTCGTACAAACTCTTCTGCTGTGTTGTAGTTCCTCTTAGGAAGTTGCATCTATGTTTAGATTCAGCGAGGCAGAAACACGTTTCTTCTAAAAACTGCATTTGGACATTCCAGAGTGAATGGGAGAACACGCTGTAAAGAGAAATACCTTGCTCTAAAACCAAAACGGAGCTATCTAGCAGAATGTTTGTCAATATGTGTATTCAACTTCCAGAGTTAAACTGATTTGTGTTTGCAGCAGTTCAGAAAGCCTTTCTTTGGAGAATGTAGAAAAAAAGTCATTTCCAGCCCTAGATACGCATAAAAGAGTTAGCAGTAAGAATGCCTTTAAAACAGAGAAACCCGCTTCGTACAAACTCATCTTCTGTGTGTTGGTTCCTTTTAGGAAGTTGCATCTGTGTTTAGATTCAGCGAGGCAGAAACACGTTTCTTCTAAAAGCTGCGTTTGGACATTCCAGAGTGGATGGGAGAACAGGCTGTAAAGAGAAATACCTTGCTCTAAAACCAAAACGGAGCTATCTAGCAGAATGGTTGTCAATGTGTGTATTCAACTTCCAGAGTTAAACTGATGTGTGTTTGCAGCAGTTCAGAAACCCTGTCTTTGGAGAATGTAGAAAGAGTCATTTCCAGCCCTAGAGACGCATATAAGAGTTAGCAGTAAGAATGCGTTTAAAACACAGAATACCCGCTTCGTACAAACTCTTCTGCTGTGTTGTAGTTCCTCTTAGGAAGTTGCATCTATGTTTAGATTCAGCGAGGCAGAAACACGTTTCTTCTAAAAACTGCATTTGGACATTCCAGAGTGAATGGGAGAACACGCTGTAAAGAGAAATACCTTGCTCTAAAACCAAAACGGAGCTATCTAGCAGAATGTTTGTCAATATGTGTATTCAACTTCCAGAGTTAAACTGATTTGTGTTTGCAGCAGTTCAGAAAGCCTTTCTTTGGAGAATGTAGAAAAAAAGTCATTTCCAGCCCTAGATACGCATATAAGAGTTAGCAGTAAGAATGCCTTTAAAACAGAGAAACCCGCTTCGTACAAACTCATCTTCTGTGTGTTGGTTCCTTTTAGGAAGTTGCATCTGTGTTTAGATTCAGCGAGGCAGAAACACGTTTCTTCTAAAAGCTGCGTTTGGACATTCCAGAGTGGATGGGCGAACAGGCTGTAAAGAGAAATACCTTGCTCTAAAACCAAAACGGAGCTATCTAGCAGAATGGTTGTCAATGTGTTTATTCAACATCCAGAGTTAAACTGATGTGTGTTTGCAGCAGTTCAGAAACCCTTTCTTTGGACAATGTAGAAACAGTCATTTCCAGCCCTAGAGACACATATAAGAGTTAGCAGTAAGAATGCGTTTCAAACACAGAAGATCCGCTTCTTAAAAACTCATCTGCTGTGTGCTGGTTTCTTTTAGGAAGTTGAATCTATGTTCAGATTCAGCGAGGTAGAAACACGTTTCTTCAAAAAGCTGCGTTTGGACATTCCAGAGTGGATGGGAGAACAGGCTATAAAGAGAAATACCTTGCTCTAAAATCAAAACGGAGCTATCTAGCAGAATGGTTGTCAATGTGTGTATTCAACTTCCAGAGTTAAACTGATGTGTGTTTGCAGCAGTTCAGAAACCCTTTCTTTGGAGGATGTAGAAACAGTCATTTCCAGCCCTAGAGACGCATATAAGAGTTAGCAGTAAGAATGCGTTTAAAACACAGAAACCCGCTTCGTACAAACTAATCTGCTGTGTTCTAGTTCCTCTTAGGAAGTTGCATCTATGTTTAGGTTCAGCGAGGCAGAAACACGTTTCTTCTAAAAACTGCATTTGGACATTCCAGAGTGAATGTGAGAACACGCCGTAAAGAGAAATACCTTGCTCTAAAACCAAAACGGAGCTATCTAGCAGAATGGTTGTCAATGTGTGTATTCAACTTCCAGAGTTAAACTGATGTGTGTTGGCAGCAGTTCAGAAACCCTTTCTTTGGAGAATGTAGAAACAGTCATTTCCAGCCCTAGAGACGCATATAAGACTTAGCAGTAAGAATGCCTTTAAAACACAGAATACCCGCTTCGTACAAACTTATCTGCTGTGTGGTAGTTCCTCTTAGGAAGTTGCATCTATGTTTAGATTCAGCGAGGCAGAAACACGTTTCTTCTAAAAACTGCATTTGGAAATTCCAGAGTGAATGGGAGAACACGCCGTAAAGAGAAATACCTTGCTCTAAAACCAAAACGGAGCTATCTAGCAGAATGGTTGTCAATGTGTGTATTCAACTTCCAGAGTTAAACTGATGTGTGTTTTCAGCAGTTCAGAAACCCTTTCTTTGGAGAATGTAGAAACAGTCATTTCCAGCCCTAGAGACGCATATAAGAGTTAGCAGTAAGAATGCGTTTAAAACACAGAATACCCGCTTGGTACAAACTCATCTGCTTTGGGCTGGTTTCTTTTAGGAAGTTGCATCTATGTTTAGATTCAGCAAGGTAGAAACACGTTTCTTCTAAAAGCTGCGTTTGGACATTCCAGAGTGGATGGGAGAACAGGCTGTAAAGAGAAATACCTTGCTCTAAAACCAAAACGTAGCTATCTAGCAGAATGGTTGTCAATGTGTGTATTCAACTTCCAGAGTTAAACTGATGTGTATTTGCAGCAGTTCAGAAACCCTTTCTTTGGACAATGTAGAAAAAAAGTCATTTCCAGCCCTAGAGACGCATATAAGAGTTAACAGTAAGAATGCCTTTAAAACACAGAAACCCGCTTCGTACAAACTCATCTTCTGTGTGTTGGTTCCTTTTAGGAAGTTGCATCTGTGTTTAGATTCAGCGAGGCAGAAACACGTTTCTTCTAAAAGCTGCGTTTGGACATTCCAGAGTGGATGGGAGAACAGGCTATAAAGAGAAATGCCTTGCTCTAAAACCAAAACGGAGCTATCTAGCAGAATGGTTGTCAATGTGTGTATTCAACTTCCAGAGTAAAACTGATGTGTGTTTGCAGCAGTTCAGAAACCCTTTCTTTCGAGAATGTAGAAACAGTCATTTCCAGCCCTAGAGACGCACATAAGAGTTAGCAGTAAGAATGCGTTTCAGACACAGAAGACCCGCTTCTTACAAACTCATCTACTGTGTGCTGGTTTCTTTTAGGAAGTTGAATCTATGTTCAGATTCAGCGAGGTAGAAACACGTTTCTTCTAAAAGCTGCGTTTGGACATTCCAGAGTGGATGGGGGAACAGGCTCTAAAGAGAAATACCTTGCTCAAAAACCAAAACGGAGCTATCTAGCAGAATGTTTGTCAATGTGTGTATTCAACTTCCAGAGTTAAACTGATTTGTGGTTGCAGCAGTTCAGAAACCCTTTCTTTGGAGAATGTAGAAAAAAAGTCATTTCCAGCCCCAGAGACGCATATAAGAGTTAGCAGTAAGAATGCCTTTAAAACAGAGAAACCCGCTTCGTACAAACTCATCTTTTGTGTGTTGGTTCCTTTTAGGAAGTTGCATCTGTGTTTAGATTCAGCGAGGTAGAACCACGTTTCTTCTAAAAGCTGCGTTTGGACATTCCAGAGTGGATGGGAGAGCAGGCTGTAAAGGGAAATACCTTCCTCTAAAACCAAAACGGAGCTATCTAGCAGAATCGTTGTCAATGTGTGTATTCAACTTCCAGAGTTAAACTGATGTGTGTTTGCAGCAGTTCAGAAACCCTTTCTTTGGAGAATGTAGAAACAGTCATTTCCAGCCCTAGAGACCCATATAAGAGTTAGCAGTAAGAATGCCTTTAAAACACAGAATACCCGCGTCGTACAAACTCATCTGCTGTGTGCTAGTTTCTCTTAGGAAGTTGCATCTGCGTTTAGATTCAGCGAGGCAGAAACACGTTTCTTTGAAAAACTGCATTTGGAAATTCCAGAGTGAATGGAAGAACACGCTGTAAAGAGAAATACCTTGCTCTAAAACCAAAACGGAGCTATCTAGCAGAATGGTTGTCAATGTGTGTATTCAACTTCCAGAGTTAAACTGATGTGTGTTTGCAGCAGTTCAGAAACCCTTTCTTTGGACAATGTAGAAAAAAAGTCATTTCCAGCCCTAGAGACGCATATAAGAGTTAGCAGTAAGAATGCCTTTAAAACACAGAAACCCGCTTCGTACAAACTCATCTGCTGTGTTCTAGTTCCTGTTAGAAAGTTGCATCTATGTTCAGATTCAGCGAGGTAGAAACACGTTTCTTCTAAAAGCTGCGTTTGGACATTCCAGAGTGGATGGGAGAACAGGCTGTAAAGAGAAATACCTTGCTCTAAAACCAAAACGGAGCTATCTAGCAGAATGGTTGTCAATGTGTGTATTCAACTTCGAGAGTTAAACTGATGTGTGTTTGCAGCAGTTCAGAAACCCTTTCTTTGGAGAATGTAGAAACAGTCATTTCCAGCCCTAGAGACGCATATAAGAGTTAGCAGTAAGAATGCGTTTCAGACACAGAAGACCCGCTTCGTACAAACTCATCTGCTTTGTGCCGGTTTCTTTTAAAAAGTTGCATCTGCGTTTAGATTCAGCGAGGCAGAAATACGTTTCTTCTAAAAGCTGCGTTTGGACATTCCAGAGTGGATGGGAGAACAGGCTGTAAAGAGAAATACCTTGCTCTAAAACCAAAACGGAGCTATCTAGCAGAATGGTTGTCAATGTGTGTATTCAACTTCCAGAGTTAAACTGATGTGTGTTTGCAGCAGTTCAGAAACCCTTTCTTTGGAGAATGTAGAAACAGTCATTTCCAGCCCTAGAGACGCATATAAAAGTTAGCAGTAAGAATGCGTTTAAAACACAGAAGACCCGCTTCGTACAAACTCATCTGCTTTATGCTGGTTTCTTTTAGGAAGTTGCATCTATGATTAGATTCAGCAAGGTAGAAACACGTTTCTTCAAAAAGCTGGGTTTGGACATTCCAGAGTGGATGGGAGAACAGGCTGTAAAGAGAAATACCTTGCTCTAAAACCAAAACGGAGCTATCTAGCAGAATGGTTGTCAATATGTGTATTCAACTTCCAGAGTTAAACTGATTTGTGTTTGCAGCAGTTCAGAAAGCCTTTCTTTGGAGAATGTAGAAAGAGTCATTTCCAGCCCTAGAGACGCATATAAGAGTTAGCAGTAAGAATGCGTTTAAAACACAGAATACCCGCTTCGTACAAACTCTTCTGCTGTGTTGTAGTTCCTCTTAGGAAGTTGCATCTATGTTTAGATTCAGCGAGGCAGAAACACGTTTCTTCTAAAAACTGCATTTGGACATTCCAGAGTGAATGGGAGAACACGCTGTAAAGAGAAATACCTTGCTCTAAAACCAAAACGGAGCTATCTAGCAGAATGTTTGTCAATATGTGTATTCAACTTCCAGAGTTAAACTGATTTGTGTTTGCAGCAGTTCAGAAAGCCTTTCTTTGGAGAATGTAGAAAAAAAGTCATTTCCAGCCCTAGATACGCATATAAGAGTTAGCAGTAAGAATGCCTTTAAAACAGAGAAACCCGCTTCGTACAAACTCATCTTCTGTGTGTTGGTTCCTTTTAGGAAGTTGCATCTGTGTTTAGATTCAGCGAGGCAGAAACACGTTTCTTCTAAAAGCTGCGTTTGGACATTCCAGAGTGGATGGGCGAACAGGTTGTAAAGAGAAATACCTTGCTCTAAAACCAAAACGGAGCTATCTAGCAGAATGGTTGTCAATGTGTTTATTCAACATCCAGAGTTAAACTGATGTGTGTTTGCAGCAGTTCAGAAACCCTTTCTTTGGAGAATGTAGAAACAGTCATTTCCAGCCCTAGAGACACATATAAGAGTTAGCAGTAAGAATGCGTTTAAAACACAAAATACCCGCTTCGTACAAACTCATCTGCTGTGTTCTAGTTCCTGTTAGAAAGTTGCATCTATGTTCAGATTCAGCGAGGTAGAAACACGTTTCTTCTAAAAGCTGCGTTTGGACATTCCAGAGTGGATGGGAGAACAGGCTGTAAAGAGAAATACCTTGCTCTAAAACCAAAACGGAGCTATCTAGCAGAATGGTTGTCAATGTGTGTATTCAACTTCCAGAGTTAAACTGATGTGTGTTTGCAGCAGTTCAGAAACCCTTTCTTTGGAGAATGTAGAAACAGTCATTTCCAGCCCTAGAGACGCACGTAAGAGTTAGCAGTAAGAATGCGTTTCAAACACAGAAGATCCGCTTCTTAAAAACTCATCTGCTGTGTGCTGGTTTCTTTTAGGAAGTTGAATCTATGTTCAGATTCAGCGAGGTAGAAACACGTTTCTTCAAAAAGCTGCGTTTGGACATTCCAGAGTGGATGGGAGAACAGGCTATAAAGAGAAATACCTTGCTCTAAAATCAAAACGGAGCTATCTAGCAGAATTGTTGTCAATGTGTGTATTCAACTTCCAGAGTTAAACTGATGTGTGTTTGCAGCAGTTCAGAAACGCTTTCTTTTGAGGATGTAGAAACAGTCATTTCCAGCCCTAGAGACGCATATAAGAGTTAGCAGTAAGAATGCGTTTAAAACACAGAAACCCGCTTCGTACAAACTAATCTGCTGTGTTCTAGTTCCTCTTAGGAAGTTGCATCTATGTTTAGGTTCAGCGAGGCAGAAACACGTTTCTTCTAAAAACTGCATTTGGAAATTCCAGAGTGAATGGGAGAACACGCCGTAAAGAGAAATACCTTGTTCTAAAACCAAAACGGAGCTATCTAGCAGAATGGTTGTCAATGTGTGTATTCAACTTCCAGAGTTAAACTGATGTGTGTTTTCAGCAGTTCAGAAACCCTTTCTTTGGACAATGTAGAAACAGTCATTTCCAGCCCTAGAGACGCATATAAGAGTTAGCAGTAAGAATGCGTTTAAAACACAGAAACCCGCTTCGTACAAACTCATCTGCTGTGTTCTAGTTCCTGTTAGAAAGTTGCATCTATGTTCAGATTCAGCGAGGTAGAAACACGTTTCTTCTAAAAGCTGCGTTTGGACATTCCAGAGTGAATGGGAGAACAGGCTGTAAAGAGAAATACCTTGCTCTAAAACCAAAACGGAGCTATCTAGCAGAATGGTTGTCAATGTGTGTATTCAACTTCCAGAGTTAAACTGATGTGTGTTTGCAGCAGTTCAGAAACCCTTTCTTTGGAGAATGTAGAAACAGTCATTTCCAGCCCTAGAGACGCACATAAGAGTTAGCAGTAAGAATGCGTTTCAAACACAGAAGATCCGCTTCTTAAAAACTCATCTGCTGTGTGCTGGTTTCTTTTAGGAAGTTGAATCTATGTTCAGATTCAGCGAGGTAGAAACACGTTTCTTCAAAAAGCTGCGTTTGGACATTCCAGAGTGGATGGGAGAACAGGCTATAAAGAGAAATACCTTGCTCTAAAATCAAAACGGAGCTATCTAGCAGAATTGTTGTCAATGTGTGTATTCAACTTCCAGAGTTAAACTGATGTGTGTTTGCAGCAGTTCAGAAACCCTTTCTTTGGAGGATGTAGAAACAGTCATTTCCAGCCCTAGAGACGCATATAAGAGTTAGCAGTAAGAATGCGTTTAAAACACAGAAACCCGCTTCGTACAAACTAATCTGCTGTGTTCTAGTTCCTCTTAGGAAGTTGCATCTATGTTTAGGTTCAGCGAGGCAGAAACACGTTTCTTCTAAAAACTGCATTTGGACATTCCAGAGTGAATGTGAGAACACGCCGTAAAGAGAAATACCTTGCTCTAAAACCAAAACGGAGCTATCTAGCAGAATGGTTGTCAATGTGTGTATTCAACTTCCAGAGTTAAACTGATGTGTGTTGGCAGCAGTTCAGAAACCCTTTCTTTGGAGAATGTAGAAACAGTCATTTCCAGCCCTAGAGACGCATATAAGACTTAGCAGTAAGAATGCCTTTAAAACACAGAATACCCGCTTCGTACAAACTTATCTGCTGTGTGGTAGTTCCTCTTAGGAAGTTGCATCTATGTTTAGATTCAGCGAGGCTGAAACACGTTTCTTCTAAAAACTGCATTTGGAAATTCCAGAGTGAATGGGAGAACACGCTGTAAAGAGAAATACCTTGCTCTAAAACCAAAACGGAGCTATCTAGCAGAATGGTTGTCAATGTGTGTATTCAACTTCCAGAGTTAAACTGATGTGTGTTTTCAGCAGTTCAGAAACCCTTTCTTTGGAGAATGTAGAAACAGTCATTTCCAGCCCTAGAGACGCATATAAGAGTTAGCAGTAAGAATGCGTTTAAAACACAGAATACCCGCTTGGTACAAACTCATCTGCTTTGGGCTGGTTTCTTTTAGGAAGTTGCATCTATGTTTAGATTCAGCAAGGTAGAAACACGTTTCTTCTAAAAGCTGCGTTTGGACATTCCAGAGTGGATGGGAGAACAGGCTGTAAAGAGAAATACCTTGCTCTAAAACCAAAACGTAGCTATCTAGCAGAATGGTTGTCAATGTGTGTATTCAACTTCCAGAGTAAAACTGATGTGTATTTGCAGCAGTTCAGAAACCCTTTCTTTGGACAATGTAGAAAAAAAGTCATTTCCAGCCCTAGAGACGCATATAAGAGTTAGCAGTAAGAATGCCTTTAAAACACAGAAACCCGCTTCGTACAAACTCATCTTCTGTGTGTTGGTTCCTTTTAGGAAGTTGCATCTGTGTTTAGATTCAGCGAGGCAGAAACACGTTTCTTCTAAAAGCTGCGTTTGGACATTCCAGAGTGGATGGGAGAACAGGCTATAAAGAGAAATGCCTTGCTCTAAAACCAAAACGGAGCTATCTAGCAGAATGGTTGTCAATGTGTGTATTCAACTTCCAGAGTAAAACTGATGTGTGTTTGCAGCAGTTCAGAAACCCTTTCTTTCGAGAATGTAGAAACAGTCATTTCCAGCCCTAGAGATGCACATAAGAGTTAGCAGTAAGAATGCGTTTCAGACACAGAAGACCCGCTTCTTACAAACTCATCTACTGTGTGCTGGTATCTTTTAGGAAGTTGAATCTATGTTCAGATTCAGCGAGGTAGAAACACGTTTCTTCTAAAAGCTGCGTTTGGACATTCCAGAGTGGATGGGAGAACAGGCTCTAAAGAGAAATACCTTGCTCAAAAACCAAAACGGAGCTATCTAGCAGAATGTTTGTCAATGTGTGTATTCAACTTCCAGAGTTAAACTGATTTGTGGTTGCAGCAGTTCAGAAACCCTTTCTTTGGAGAATGTAGAAAAAAAGTCATTTCCAGCCCCAGAGACGCATATAAGAGTTAGCAGTAAGAATGCCTTTAAAACAGAGAAACCCGCTTCGTACAAACTCATCTTTTGTGTGTTGGTTCCTTTTAGGAAGTTGCATCTGTGTTTAGATTCAGCGAGGTAGAACCACGTTTCTTCTAAAAGCTGCGTTTGGACATTCCAGAGTGGATGGGAGAGCAGGCTGTAAAGGGAAATACCTTCCTCTAAAACCAAAACGGAGCTATCTAGCAGAATCGTTGTCAATGTGTGTATTCAACTTCCAGAGTTAAACTGATGTGTGTTTGCAGCAGTTCAGAAACCCTTTCTTTGGAGAATGTAGAAACAGTCATTTCCAGCCCTAGAGACCCATATAAGAGTTAGCAGTAAGAATGCCTTTAAAACACAGAATACCCGCGTCGTACAAACTCATCTGCTGTGTGCTAGTTTCTCTTAGGAAGTTGCATCTGCGTTTAGATTCAGCGAGGCAGAAACACGTTTCTTTGAAAAACTGCATTTGGAAATTCCAGAGTGAATGGAAGAACACGCTGTAAAGAGAAATACCTTGCTCTAAAACCAAAACGGAGCTATCTAGCAGAATGGTTGTCAATGTGTGTATTCAACTTCCAGAGTTAAACTGATTTGTGTTTGCAGCAGTTCAGAAACCCTTTCTTTGGACAATGTAGAAAAAAAGTCATTTCCAGCCCTAGAGACGCATATAAGAGTTAGCAGTAAGAATGCCTTTAAAACACAGAAACCCGCTTCGTACAAACTCATCTTCTGTGTGTTGGTTCCTTTTAGGAAGTTGCATCTGCGTTTAGATTCAGCGAGGCAGAAACACGTTTCTTCTAAAAGCTGCGTTTGGACATTCCAGAGTGGATGGGAGAACAGGCTGTAAAGAGAAATACCTTGCTCTAAAACCAAAACGGAGCTATCTAGCAGAATGTTTGTCAATGTGTGTATTCAACTTCGAGAGTTAAACTGATGTGTGTTTGCAGCAGTTCAGAAACCCTTTCTTTGGAGAATGTAGAAACAGTCATTTCCAGCCCTAGAGACGCATATAAGAGTTAGCAGTAAGAATGCGTTTCAGACACAGAAGACCCGCTTCGTACAAACTCATCTGCTTTGTGCCGGTTTCTTTTAAAAAGTTGCATCTGCGTTTAGATTCAGCGAGGCAGAAACACGTTTCTTCTAAAAGCTGCGTTTGGACATTCCAGAGTGGATGGGAGAACAGGCTGTAAAGAGAAATACCTTGCTCTAAAACAAAAACGGAGCTATCTAGCAGAATGGTTGTCAATGTGTGTATTCAACTTCCAGAGTTAAACTGATGTGTGTTTGCAGCAGTTCAGAAACCCTGTCTTTGGAGAATGTAGAAAGAGTCATTTCCAGCCCTAGAGACGCATATAAGAGTTAGCAGTAAGAATGCGTTTAAAACACAGAATACCCGCTTCGTACAAACTCTTCTGCTGTGTTGTAGTTCCTCTTAGGAAGTTGCATCTATGTTTAGATTCAGCGAGGCAGAAACACGTTTCTTCTAAAAACTGCATTTGGACATTCCAGAGTGAATGGGAGAACACGCTGTAAAGAGAAATACCTTGCTCTAAAACCAAAACGGAGCTATCTAGCAGAATGTTTGTCAATATGTGTATTCAACTTCCAGAGTTAAACTGATTTGTGTTTGCAGCAGTTCAGAAAGCCTTTCTTTGGAGAATGTAGAAAAAAAGTCATTTCCAGCCCTAGATACGCATATAAGAGTTAGCAGTAAGAATGCCTTTAAAACAGAGAAACCCGCTTCGTACAAACTCATCTTCTGTGTGTTGGTTCCTTTTAGGAAGTTGCATCTGTGTTTAGATTCAGCGAGGCAGAAACACGTTTCTTCTAAAAGCTGCGTTTGGACATTCCAGAGTGGATGGGCGAACAGGCTGTAAAGAGAAATACCTTGCTCTAAAACCAAAACGGAGCTATCTAGCAGAATGGTTGTCAATGTGTTTATTCAACATCCAGAGTTAAACTGATGTGTGTTTGCAGCAGTTCAGAAACCCTTTCTTTGGAGAATGTAGAAACAGTCATTTCCAGCCCTAGAGACACATATAAGAGTTAGCAGTAAGAATGCGTTTAAAACACAAAATACCCGCTTCGTACAAACTCATCTGCTGTGTTCTAGTTCCTGTTAGAAAGTTGCATCTATGTTCAGATTCAGCGAGGTAGAAACACGTTTCTTCTAAAAGCTGCGTTTGGACATTCCAGAGTGGATGGGAGAACAGGCTGTAAAGAGAAATACCTTGCTCTAAAACCAAAACGGAGCTATCTAGCAGAATGGTTGTCAATGTGTGTATTCAACTTCCAGAGTTAAACTGATGTGTGTTTGCAGCAGTTCAGAAACCCTTTCTTTGGAGAATGTAGAAACAGTCATTTCCAGCCCTAGAGACGCACGTAAGAGTTAGCAGTAAGAATGCGTTTCAAACACAGAAGATCCGCTTCTTAAAAACTCATCTGCTGTGTGCTGGTTTCTTTTAGGAAGTTGAATCTATGTTCAGATTCAGCGAGGTAGAAACACGTTTCTTCAAAAAGCTGCGTTTGGACATTCCAGAGTGGATGGGAGAACAGGCTATAAAGAGAAATACCTTGCTCTAAAATCAAAACGGAGCTATCTAGCAGAATTGTTGTCAATGTGTGTATTCAACTTCCAGAGTTAAACTGATGTGTGTTTGCAGCAGTTCAGAAACCCTTTCTTTGGAGGATGTAGAAACAGTCATTTCCAGCCCTAGAGACGCATATAAGAGTTAGCAGTAAGAATGCGTTTAAAACACAGAAACCCGCTTCGTACAAACTAATCTGCTGTGTTCTAGTTCCTCTTAGGAAGTTGCATCTATGTTTAGGTTCAGCGAGGCAGAAACACGTTTCTTCTAAAAACTGCATTTGGACATTCCAGAGTGAATGTGAGAACACGCCGTAAAGAGAAATACCTTGCTCTAAAACCAAAACGGAGCTATCTAGCAGAATGGTTGTCAATGTGTGTATTCAACTTCCAGAGTTAAACTGATGTGTGTTGGCAGCAATTCAGAAACCCTTTCTTTGGAGAATGTAGAAACAGTCATTTCCAGCCCTAAAGACGCATATAAGACTTAGCAGTAAGAATGCCTTTAAAACACAGAATACCCGCTTCGTACAAACTTATCTGCTGTGTGGTAGTTCCTCTTAGGAAGTTGCATCTATGTTTAGATTCAGCGAGGCAGAAACACGTTTCTTCTAAAAACTGCATTTGGAAATTCCAGAGTGAATGGGAGAACACGCCGTAAAGAGAAATACCTTGCTCTAAAACCAAAACGGAGCTATCTAGCAGAATGGTTGTCAATGTGTGTATTCAACTTCCAGAGTTAAACTGATGTGTGTTTTCAGCAGTTCAGAAACCCTTTCTTTGGACAATGTAGAAACAGTCATTTCCAGCCCTAGAGACGCATATAAGAGTTAGCAGTAAGAATGCGTTTAAAACACAGAAACCCGCTTCGTACAAACTCATCTGCTGTGTTCTAGTTCCTGTTAGAAAGTTGCATCTATGTTCAGATTCAGCGAGGTAGAAACACGTTTCTTCTAAAAGCTGCGTTTGGACATTCCAGAGTGAATGGGAGAACAGGCTGTAAAGAGAAATACCTTGCTCTAAAACCAAAACGGAGCTATCTAGCAGAATGGTTGTCAATGTGTGTATTCAACTTCCAGAGTTAAACTGATGTGTGTTTGCAGCAGTTCAGAAACCCTTTCTTTGGAGAATGTAGAAACAGTCATTTCCAGCCCTAGAGACGCACATAAGAGTTAGCAGTAAGAATGCGTTTCAAACACAGAAGATCCGCTTCTTAAAAACTCATCTGCTGTGTGCTGGTTTCTTTTAGGAAGTTGAATCTATGTTCAGATTCAGCGAGGTAGAAACACGTTTCTTCAAAAAGCTGCGTTTGGACATTCCAGAGTGGATGGGAGAACAGGCTATAAAGAGAAATACCTTGCTCTAAAATCAAAACGGAGCTATCTAGCAGAATTGTTGTCAATGTGTGTATTCAACTTCCAGAGTTAAACTGATGTGTGTTTGCAGCAGTTCAGAAACCCTTTCTTTGGAGGATGTAGAAACAGTCATTTCCAGCCCTAGAGACGCATATAAGAGTTAGCAGTAAGAATGCGTTTAAAACACAGAAACCCGCTTCGTACAAACTAATCTGCTGTGTTCTAGTTCCTCTTAGGAAGTTGCATCTATGTTTAGGTTCAGCGAGGCAGAAACACGTTTCTTCTAAAAACTGCATTTGGACATTCCAGAGTGAATGTGAGAACACGCCGTAAAGAGAAATACCTTGCTCTAAAACCAAAACGGAGCTATCTAGCAGAATGGTTGTCAATGTGTGTATTCAACTTCCAGAGTTAAACTGATGTGTGTTGGCAGCAGTTCAGAAACCCTTTCTTTGGAGAATGTAGAAACAGTCATTTCCAGCCCTAGAGACGCATATAAGACTTAGCAGTAAGAATGCCTTTAAAACACAGAATACCCGCTTCGTACAAAGTTATCTGCTGTGTGGTAGTTCCTCTTAGGAAGTTGCATCTATGTTTAGATTCAGCGAGGCTGAAAAACGTTTCTTCTAAAAACTGCATTTGGAAATTCCAGAGTGAATGGGAGAACACGCTGTAAAGAGAAATACCTTGCTCTAAAACCAAAACGGAGCTATCTAGCAGAATGGTTGTCAATGTGTGTATTCAACTTCCAGAGATAAACTGATGTGTGTTTTCAGCAGTTCAGAAACCCTTTCTTTGGAGAATGTAGAAACAGTCATTTCCAGCCCTAGAGACGCATATAAGAGTTAGCAGTAAGAATGCGTTTAAAACACAGAATACCCGCTTGGTACAAACTCATCTGCTTTGGGCTGGTTTCTTTTAGGAAGTTGCATCTATGTTTAGATTCAGCAAGGTAGAAACACGTTTCTTCTAAAAGCTGCGTTTGGACATTCCAGAGTGGATGGGAGAACAGGCTGTAAAGAGAAATACCTTGCTCTAAAACCAAAACGTAGCTATCTAGCAGAATGGTTGTCAATGTGTGTATTCAACTTCCAGAGTAAAACTGATGTGTATTTGCAGCAGTTCAGAAACCCTTTCTTTGGACAATGTAGAAAAAAAGTCATTTCCAGCCCTAGAGACGCATATAAGAGTTAGCAGTAAGAATGCCTTTAAAACACAGAAACCCGCTTCGTACAAACTCATCTTCTGTGTGTTGGTTCCTTTTAGGAAGTTGCATCTGTGTTTAGATTCAGCGAGGCAGAAACACGTTTCTTCTAAAAGCTGCGTTTGGACATTCCAGAGTGGATGGGAGAACAGGCTATAAAGAGAAATGCCTTGCTCTAAAACCAAAACGGAGCTATCTAGCAAAATGGTTGTCAATGTGTGTATTCAACTTCCAGAGTAAAACTGATGTGTGTTTGCAGCAGTTCAGAAACCCTTTCTTTCGAGAATGTAGAAACAGTCATTTCCAGCCCTAGAGATGCACATAAGAGTTAGCAGTAAGAATGCGTTTCAGACACAGAAGACCCGCTTCTTACAAACTCATCTACTGTGTGCTGGTATCTTTTAGGAAGTTGAATCTATGTTCAGATTCAGCGAGGTAGAAACACGTTTCTTCTAAAAGCTGCGTTTGGACATTCCAGAGTGGATGGGAGAACAGGCTCTAAAGAGAAATACCTTGCTCAAAAACCAAAACGGAGCTATCTAGCAGAATGTTTGTCAATGTGTGTATTCAACTTCCAGAGTTAAACTGATTTGTGGTTGCAGCAGTTCAGAAACCCTTTCTTTGGAGAATGTAGAAAAAAAGTCATTTCCAGCCCCAGAGACGCATATAAGAGTTAGCAGTAAGAATGCCTTTAAAACAGAGAAACCCGCTTCGTACAAACTCATCTTTTGTGTGTTGGTTCCTTTTAGGAAGTTGCATCTGTGTTTAGATTCAGCGAGGTAGAACCACTTTTCTTCTAAAAGCTGCGTTTGGACATTCCAGAGTGGATGGGAGAGCAGGCTGTAAAGGGAAATACCTTCCTCTAAAACCAAAACGGAGCTATCTAGCAGAATCGTTGTCAATGTGTGTATTCAACTTCCAGAGTTAAACTGATGTGTGTTTGCAGCAGTTCAGAAACCCTTTCTTTGGAGAATGTAGAAACAGTCATTTCCAGCCCTAGAGACCCATATAAGAGTTAGCAGTAAGAATGCCTTTAAAACACAGAATACCCGCGTCGTACAAACTCATCTGCTGTGTGCTAGTTTCTCTTAGGAAGTTGCATCTGCGTTTAGATTCAGCGAGGCAGAAACACGTTTCTTTGAAAAACTGAATTTGGAAATTCCAGAGTGAATGGAAGAACACGCTGTAAAGAGAAATACCTTGCTCTAAAACCAAAACGGAGCTATCTAGCAGAATGGTTGTCAATGTGTGTATTCAACTTCCAGAGTTAAACTGATTTGTGTTTGCAGCAGTTCAGAAACCCTTTCTTTGGACAATGTAGAAAAAAAGTCATTTCCAGCCCTAGAGACGCATATAAGAGTTAGCAGTAAGAATGCCTTTAAAACACAGAAACCCGCTTCGTACAAACTCATCTTCTGTGTGTTGGTTCCTTTTAGGAAGTTGCATCTGCGTTTAGATTCAGCGAGGCAGAAACACGTTTCTTCTAAAAGCTGCGTTTGGACATTCCAGAGTGGATGGGAGAACAGGCTGTAAAGAGAAATACCTTGCTCTAAAACCAAAACGGAGCTATCTAGCAGAATGTTTGTCAATGTGTGTATTCAACTTCGAGAGTTAAACTGATGTGTGTTTGCAGCAGTTCAGAAACCCTTTCTTTGGAGAATGTAGAAACAGTCATTTCCAGCCCTAGAGACGCATATAAGAGTTAGCAGTAAGAATGCGTTTCAGACACAGAAGACCCGCTTCGTACAAACTCATCTGCTTTGTGCCGGTTTCTTTTAAAAAGTTGCATCTGCGTTTAGATTCAGCGAGGCAGAAACACGTTTCTTCTAAAAGCTGCGTTTGGACATTCCAGAGTGGATGGGAGAACAGGCTGTAAAGAGAAATACCTTGCTCTAAAACCAAAACGGAGCTATCTAGCAGAATGGTTGTCAATGTGTGTATTCAACTTCCAGAGTTAAACTGATGTGTGTTTGCAGCAGTTCAGAAACCCTTTCTTTGGAGAATGTAGAAACAGTCATTTCCAGCCCTAGAGACGCATATAAAAGTTAGCAGTAAGAATGCGTTTAAAACACAGAAGACCCGCTTCTTACAAACTCATCTGCTGTATGCTGGTTTCTTTTAGGAAGTTGCATCTATGTTTAGATTCAGCGAGGCAGAAACACGTTTCTTCTAAAAACTGCATTTGGACATTCCAGAGTGAATGGGAGAACACGCTGTAAAGAGAAATACCTTGCTCTAAAACCAAAACGGAGCTATCTAGCAGAATGTTTGTCAATATGTGTATTCAACTTCCAGAGTTAAACTGATTTGTGTTTGCAGCAGTTCAGAAAGCCTTTCTTTGGAGAATGTAGAAAAAAAGTCATTTCCAGCCCTAGATACGCATATAAGAGTTAGCAGTAAGAATGCCTTTAAAACAGAGAAACCCGCTTCGTACAAACTCATCTTCTGTGTGTTGGTTCCTTTTAGGAAGTTGCATCTGTGTTTAGATTCAGCGAGGCAGAAACACGTTTCTTCTAAAAGCTGCGTTTGGACATTCCAGAGTGGATGGGCGAACAGGCTGTAAAGAGAAATACCTTGCTCTAAAACCAAAACGGAGCTATCTAGCAGAATGGTTGTCAATGTGTTTATTCAACATCCAGAGTTAATCTGATTTGTGTTTGCAACAGTTCAGAAACCCTTTCTTTGGAGAATGTAGGAAAAAAGTCATTTCCAGCCCTAGAGACGCATATAAGAGTTAGCAGTAAGAATGCCTTTAAAACACAGAAACCCACTTCGTACAAACTCATCTTCTGTGTGTTGGTTCCTTTTAGGAAGTTGCATCTGTGTTTAGAGTCAGCGAGGCAGAAACACGTTTCTTCTAAAAGCTGCGTTTGGACATTCCAGAGTGGATGGGAGAACAGGCTGTAAAGAGAAATACCTTGCTCTAAAACCAAAACGGAGCTATCTAACAGAATGGTTGTCAATGTGTGTATTCAACTTCCAGAGTTAAACTGATGTGTGTTGGCAGCAGTTCAGAAATCCTTTCTTTGTAGAATGTAGAAACAGTCATTTCCAGCCCTAGAGACGCACATAAAAGTTAGCAGTAAGAATGCGTTTCAAACACAGAAGATCCGCTTCTTAAAAACTCATCTGCTGTGTGCTGGTTTCTTTTAGGAAGTTGAATCTATGTTCAGATTCAGCGAGGTAGAAACACGTTTCTTCTAAAAGCTGCGTTTGGACATTCCACAGTGGATGGGAGAACAGGCTCTAAAGAGAAATACCTTGCTCAAAAACCAAAACGGAGCTATCTAGCAGAATGTTTGTCAATGTGTGTATTCAACTTCCAGAGTTAAACTGATGTGTGTTTGCAGCAGTTCAGAAACCCTTTCTTTGGAGAATGTAGAAACAGTCATTTCCAGCCCTAGAGACGCATATAAGAGTTAGCAGTAAGAATGCGTTTAAAACACAGAGTACCCGCTTGGTACAAACTCATCTGCTTTGGGCTGGTTTCTTTTAGGAAGTTGCATCTATGTTTAGATTCAGCAAGGTAGAAACACGTTTCTTCTAAAAGCTGCGATGGACATTCCAGAGTGGATGGGAGAACAGGCTGTAAAGAGAAATACCTTGCTCTAAAACCAAAACAGAGCTATCTAGCAGAATGGTTGTCAATGTGTGTATTCAACTTCCAGAGTTAAACTGATGTGTGTTTGCAGCAGTTCAGAAACCCTTTCTTTGGAGAATGTAGAAACAGTCATTTCCAGCCCTAGAGCCGCACATAAGAGTTAGCAGTAAGAATGCGTTTCAAACACAGAAGACCCGCTTCTTACAAAGTCATCTGCTGTGTGGTGGTTTCTTTTAGGAAGTTGAATCTATGTTCAGATTCAGCGAGGTAGAAACACGTTTCTTCTAAAAGCTGCGTTTAGACATTCCAGAGTGGATGGGAGAACCGGCTCTAAAGAGAAATACCTTGCTCAAAAACCAAAACGGAGCTATCTAGCAGAATGTTTGTCAATGTGTTTATTCAACTTCCAGAGTTAAACTGATTTGTGTTTGCAGCAGTTCAGAAACCCTTTCTTTGGAGAATGTAGAAAAAAGTCATTTCCAGCCCTAGAGACGCATATAAGAGTTAGCAATAAGAATGCCTTTAAAACACAGAAACCCGCTTCGTACAAACTCATCTTCTGTGTGTTGGTTCCTTTTAGGAAGTTGCATCTGTGTTTAGAGTCAGCGAGGCAGAAACACGTTTCTTCTAAAAGCTGCGTTTGGACATTCCAGAGTGGATGGGAGAACAGGCTGTAAAGAGAAATACCTTGCTCTAAAACCAAAACGGAGCTATCTAACAGAATGGTTGTCAATGTGTGTATTCAACTTCCAGAGTTAAACTGATGTGTGTTTGCAGCAGTTCAGAAACCCTTTCTTTGGAGAATGTAGAAAGAGTAATTTCCAGCCCTAGAGACGCACATAAGAGTTAGCAGTAAGAATGCGTTTCAAACACAGAAGATCCGCTTCTTAAAAACTCATCTGCTGTGTGCTGGTTTCTTTTAGGAAGTTGAATCTATGTTCAGATTCAGCGAGGTAGAAACACGTTTCTTCTAAAAGCTGCGTTTGGACATTCCAGAGTTGATGGGAGAACAGGCTCTAAAGAGAAATACCTTGCTCAAAAACCAAAACGGAGCTATCTAGCAGAATGTTTGTCAATGTGTGTATTCAACTTCCAGAGTTAAACTGATTTGTGGTTGCAGCAGTTCAGAAACCCTTACTTTGGAGAATGTAGAAAAAAAGTCATTTCCAGCCCCAGAGACGCATATAAGAGTTAGCAGTAAGAATGCCTTTAAAACAGAGAAACCCGCTTCGTACAAACTCATCTTCTGTGTGTTGGTTCCTTTTAGGAAGTTGCATCTGTGTTTAGATTCAGCGAGGTAGAACCACGTTTCTTCTAAAAGCTGCGTTTGGACATTCCAGAGTGGATGGGAGAGCAGGCTGTAAAGGGAAATACCTTCCTCTAAAACCAAAACGGAGCTATGTAGCAGAATCATTGTCAATGAGTGTATTCAACTTCCAGAGTTAAACTGATGTGTGTTTGCAGCAGTTCAGAAACCCTTTCTTTGGAGAATGTAGAAACAGTCATTTCCAGCCCTAGAGACCCATATAAGAGTTAGCAGTAAGAATGCCTTTAAAACACAGAATACCCGCTTCGTACAAACTCATCTGCTGTGTGCTAGTTTCTCTTAGGAAGTTGCATCTATGTTTAGATTCAGCGAGGCAGAAACACGTTTCTTTGAAAAACTGCATTTGGAAATTCCAGAGTGAATGGGAGAACACGCGGTAAAGAGAAATACCTTGCTCTAAAACCAAAACGGAGCTATCTAGCAGAATGGTTGTCAATGTGTGTATTCAACTTCCAGAGTTAAACTGATGTGTGTTTGCAGCAGTTCAGAAACCCTGTCTTTGGAGAATGTAGAAAGAGTCATTTCCAGCCCTAGAGACGCATATAAGAGTTAGCAGTAAGAATGCGTTTAAAACACAGAATACCCGCTTCGTACAAACTCTTCTGCTGTGTTGTAGTTCCTCTTAGGAAGTTGCATCTATGTTTAGATTCAGCGAGGCAGAAACACGTTTCTTCTAAAAACTGCATTTGGACATTCCAGAGTGAATGGGAGAACACGCTGTAAAGAGAAATACCTTGCTCTAAAACCAAAACGGAGCTATCTAGCAGAATGTTTGTCAATATGTGTATTCAACTTCCAGAGTTAAACTGATTTGTGTTTGCAGCAGTTCAGAAAGCCTTTCTTTGGAGAATGTAGAAAAAAAGTCATTTCCAGCCCTAGATACGCATATAAGAGTTAGCAGTAAGAATGCCTTTAAAACAGAGAAACCCGCTTCGTACAAACTCATCTTCTGTGTGTTGGTTCCTTTTAGGAAGTTGCATCTGTGTTTAGATTCAGCGAGGCAGAAACACGTTTCTTCTAAAAGCTGCGTTTGGACATTCCAGAGTGGATGGGCGAACAGGCTGTAAAGAGAAATACCTTGCTCTAAAACCAAAACGGAGCTATCTAGCAGAATGGTTGTCAATGTGTTTATTCAACATCCAGAGTTAAACTGATGTGTGTTTGCAGCAGTTCAGAAACCCTTTCTTTGGAGAATGTAGAAACAGTCATTTCCAGCCCTAGAGACACATATAAGAGTTAGCAGTAAGAATGCGTTTAAAACACAAAATACCCGCTTCGTACAAACTCATCTGCTGTGTTCTAGTTCCTGTTAGAAAGTTGCATCTATGTTCAGATTCAGCGAGGTAGAAACACGTTTCTTCTAAAAGCTGCGTTTGGACATTCCAGAGTGGATGGGAGAACAGGCTGTAAAGAGAAATACCTTGCTCTAAAACCAAAACGGAGCTATCTAGCAGAATGGTTGTCAATGTGTGTATTCAACTTCCAGAGTTAAACTGATGTGTGTTTGCAGCAGTTCAGAAACCCTTTCTTTGGAGAATGTAGAAACAGTCATTTCCAGCCCTAGAGACGCATATAAGAGTTAGCAGTAAGAATGCGTTTAAAACACAGAATACCCGCTTGGTACAAACTCATCTGCTTTGGGCTGGTTTCTTTTAGGAAGTTGCATCTATGTTTAGATTCAGCAAGGTAGAAACACGTTTCTTCTAAAAGCTGCGTTTGGACATTCCAGAGTGGATGGGAGAACAGGCTGTAAAGAGAAATACCTTGCTCTAAAACCAAAACGTAGCTATCTAGCAGAATGGTTGTCAATGTGTGTATTCAACTTCCAGAGTAAAACTGATGTGTATTTGCAGCAGTTCAGAAACCCTTTCTTTGGACAATGTAGAAAAAAAGTCATTTCCAGCCCTAGAGACGCATATAAGAGTTAGCAGTAAGAATGCCTTTAAAACACAGAAACCCGCTTCGTACAAACTCATCTTCTGTGTGTTGGTTCCTTTTAGGAAGTTGCATCTGTGTTTAGATTCAGCGAGGCAGAAACACGTTTCTTCTAAAAGCTGCGTTTGGACATTCCAGAGTGGATGGGAGAACAGGCTATAAAGAGAAATGCCTTGCTCTAAAACCAAAACGGAGCTATCTAGCAAAATGGTTGTCAATGTGTGTATTCAACTTCCAGAGTAAAACTGATGTGTGTTTGCAGCAGTTCAGAAACCCTTTCTTTCGAGAATGTAGAAACAGTCATTTCCAGCCCTAGAGATGCACATAAGAGTTAGCAGTAAGAATGCGTTTCAGACACAGAAGACCCGCTTCTTACAAACTCATCTACTGTGTGCTGGTATCTTTTAGGAAGTTGAATCTATGTTCAGATTCAGCGAGGTAGAAACACGTTTCTTCTAAAAGCTGCGTTTGGACATTCCAGAGTGGATGGGAGAACAGGCTCTAAAGAGAAATACCTTGCTCAAAAACCAAAACGGAGCTATCTAGCAGAATGTTTGTCAATGTGTGTATTCAACTTCCAGAGTTAAACTGATTTGTGGTTGCAGCAGTTCAGAAACCCTTTCTTTGGAGAATGTAGAAAAAAAGTCATTTCCAGCCCCAGAGACGCATATAAGAGTTAGCAGTAAGAATGCCTTTAAAACAGAGAAACCCGCTTCGTACAAACTCATCTTTTGTGTGTTGGTTCCTTTTAGGAAGTTGCATCTGTGTTTAGATTCAGCGAGGTAGAACCACTTTTCTTCTAAAAGCTGCGTTTGGACATTCCAGAGTGGATGGGAGAGCAGGCTGTAAAGGGAAATACCTTCCTCTAAAACCAAAACGGAGCTATCTAGCAGAATCGTTGTCAATGTGTGTATTCAACTTCCAGAGTTAAACTGATGTGTGTTTGCAGCAGTTCAGAAACCCTTTCTTTGGAGAATGTAGAAACAGTCATTTCCAGCCCTAGAGACCCATATAAGAGTTAGCAGTAAGAATGCCTTTAAAACACAGAATACCCGCGTCGTACAAACTCATCTGCTGTGTGCTAGTTTCTCTTAGGAAGTTGCATCTGCGTTTAGATTCAGCGAGGCAGAAACACGTTTCTTTGAAAAACTGAATTTGGAAATTCCAGAGTGAATGGAAGAACACGCTGTAAAGAGAAATACCTTGCTCTAAAACCAAAACGGAGCTATCTAGCAGAATGGTTGTCAATGTGTGTATTCAACTTCCAGAGTTAAACTGATTTGTGTTTGCAGCAGTTCAGAAACCCTTTCTTTGGACAATGTAGAAAAAAAGTCATTTCCAGCCCTAGAGACGCATATAAGAGTTAGCAGTAAGAATGCCTTTAAAACACAGAAACCCGCTTCGTACAAACTCATCTTCTGTGTGTTGGTTCCTTTTAGGAAGTTGCATCTGCGTTTAGATTCAGCGAGGCAGAAACACGTTTCTTCTAAAAGCTGCGTTTGGACATTCCAGAGTGGATGGGAGAACAGGCTGTAAAGAGAAATACCTTGCTCTAAAACCAAAACGGAGCTATCTAGCAGAATGTTTGTCAATGTGTGTATTCAACTTCGAGAGTTAAACTGATGTGTGTTTGCAGCAGTTCAGAAACCCTTTCTTTGGAGAATGTAGAAACAGTCATTTCCAGCCCTAGAGACGCATATAAGAGTTAGCAGTAAGAATGCGTTTCAGACACAGAAGACCCGCTTCGTACAAACTCATCTGCTTTGTGCCGGTTTCTTTTAAAAAGTTGCATCTGCGTTTAGATTCAGCGAGGCAGAAACACGTTTCTTCTAAAAGCTGCGTTTGGACATTCCAGAGTGGATGGGAGAACAGGCTGTAAAGAGAAATACCTTGCTCTAAAACCAAAACGGAGCTATCTAGCAGAATGGTTGTCAATGTGTGTATTCAACTTCCAGAGTTAAACTGATGTGTGTTTGCAGCAGTTCAGAAACCCTTTCTTTGGAGAATGTAGAAACAGTCATTTCCAGCCCTAGAGACGCATATAAAAGTTAGCAGTAAGAATGCGTTTAAAACACAGAAGACCCGCTTCTTACAAACTCATCTGCTGTATGCTGGTTTCTTTTAGGAAGTTGCATCTATGTTTAGATTCAGCGAGGCAGAAACACGTTTCTTCTAAAAACTGCATTTGGACATTCCAGAGTGAATGGGAGAACACGCTGTAAAGAGAAATACCTTGCTCTAAAACCAAAACGGAGCTATCTAGCAGAATGTTTGTCAATATGTGTATTCAACTTCCAGAGTTAAACTGATTTGTGTTTGCAGCAGTTCAGAAAGCCTTTCTTTGGAGAATGTAGAAAAAAAGTCATTTCCAGCCCTAGATACGCATATAAGAGTTAGCAGTAAGAATGCCTTTAAAACAGAGAAACCCGCTTCGTACAAACTCATCTTCTGTGTGTTGGTTCCTTTTAGGAAGTTGCATCTGTGTTTAGATTCAGCGAGGCAGAAACACGTTTCTTCTAAAAGCTGCGTTTGGACATTCCAGAGTGGATGGGCGAACAGGCTGTAAAGAGAAATACCTTGCTCTAAAACCAAAACGGAGCTATCTAGCAGAATGGTTGTCAATGTGTTTATTCAACATCCAGAGTTAATCTGATTTGTGTTTGCAACAGTTCAGAAACCCTTTCTTTGGAGAATGTAGGAAAAAAGTCATTTCCAGCCCTAGAGACGCATATAAGAGTTAGCAGTAAGAATGCCTTTAAAACACAGAAACCCACTTCGTACAAACTCATCTTCTGTGTGTTGGTTCCTTTTAGGAAGTTGCATCTGTGTTTAGAGTCAGCGAGGCAGAAACACGTTTCTTCTAAAAGCTGCGTTTGGACATTCCAGAGTGGATGGGAGAACAGGCTGTAAAGAGAAATACCTTGCTCTAAAACCAAAACGGAGCTATCTAACAGAATGGTTGTCAATGTGTGTATTCAACTTCCAGAGTTAAACTGATGTGTGTTGGCAGCAGTTCAGAAATCCTTTCTTTGTAGAATGTAGAAACAGTCATTTCCAGCCCTAGAGACGCACATAAAAGTTAGCAGTAAGAATGCGTTTCAAACACAGAAGATCCGCTTCTTAAAAACTCATCTGCTGTGTGCTGGTTTCTTTTAGGAAGTTGAATCTATGTTCAGATTCAGCGAGGTAGAAACACGTTTCTTCTAAAAGCTGCGTTTGGACATTCCACAGTGGATGGGAGAACAGGCTCTAAAGAGAAATACCTTGCTCAAAAACCAAAACGGAGCTATCTAGCAGAATGTTTGTCAATGTGTGTATTCAACTTCCAGAGTTAAACTGATGTGTGTTTGCAGCAGTTCAGAAACCCTTTCTTTGGAGAATGTAGAAACAGTCATTTCCAGCCCTAGAGACGCATATAAGAGTTAGCAGTAAGAATGCGTTTAAAACACAGAGTACCCGCTTGGTACAAACTCATCTGCTTTGGGCTGGTTTCTTTTAGGAAGTTGCATCTATGTTTAGATTCAGCAAGGTAGAAACACGTTTCTTCTAAAAGCTGCGATGGACATTCCAGAGTGGATGGGAGAACAGGCTGTAAAGAGAAATACCTTGCTCTAAAACCAAAACAGAGCTATCTAGCAGAATGGTTGTCAATGTGTGTATTCAACTTCCAGAGTTAAACTGATGTGTGTTTGCAGCAGTTCAGAAACCCTTTCTTTGGAGAATGTAGAAACAGTCATTTCCAGCCCTAGAGCCGCACATAAGAGTTAGCAGTAAGAATGCGTTTCAAACACAGAAGACCCGCTTCTTACAAAGTCATCTGCTGTGTGGTGGTTTCTTTTAGGAAGTTGAATCTATGTTCAGATTCAGCGAGGTAGAAACACGTTTCTTCTAAAAGCTGCGTTTAGACATTCCAGAGTGGATGGGAGAACCGGCTCTAAAGAGAAATACCTTGCTCAAAAACCAAAACGGAGCTATCTAGCAGAATGTTTGTCAATGTGTTTATTCAACTTCCAGAGTTAAACTGATTTGTGTTTGCAGCAGTTCAGAAACCCTTTCTTTGGAGAATGTAGAAAAAAGTCATTTCCAGCCCTAGAGACGCATATAAGAGTTAGCAATAAGAATGCCTTTAAAACACAGAAACCCGCTTCGTACAAACTCATCTTCTGTGTGTTGGTTCCTTTTAGGAAGTTGCATCTGTGTTTAGAGTCAGCGAGGCAGAAACACGTTTCTTCTAAAAGCTGCGTTTGGACATTCCAGAGTGGATGGGAGAACAGGCTGTAAAGAGAAATACCTTGCTCTAAAACCAAAACGGAGCTATCTAACAGAATGGTTGTCAATGTGTGTATTCAACTTCCAGAGTTAAACTGATGTGTGTTTGCAGCAGTTCAGAAACCCTTTCTTTGGAGAATGTAGAAAGAGTAATTTCCAGCCCTAGAGACGCACATAAGAGTTAGCAGTAAGAATGCGTTTCAAACACAGAAGATCCGCTTCTTAAAAACTCATCTGCTGTGTGCTGGTTTCTTTTAGGAAGTTGAATCTATGTTCAGATTCAGCGAGGTAGAAACACGTTTCTTCTAAAAGCTGCGTTTGGACATTCCAGAGTTGATGGGAGAACAGGCTCTAAAGAGAAATACCTTGCTCAAAAACCAAAACGGAGCTATCTAGCAGAATGTTTGTCAATGTGTGTATTCAACTTCCAGAGTTAAACTGATTTGTGGTTGCAGCAGTTCAGAAACCCTTACTTTGGAGAATGTAGAAAAAAAGTCATTTCCAGCCCCAGAGACGCATATAAGAGTTAGCAGTAAGAATGCCTTTAAAACAGAGAAACCCGCTTCGTACAAACTCATCTTCTGTGTGTTGGTTCCTTTTAGGAAGTTGCATCTGTGTTTAGATTCAGCGAGGTAGAACCACGTTTCTTCTAAAAGCTGCGTTTGGACATTCCAGAGTGGATGGGAGAG